>NC_139558.1:74129554-75329554 GCF_965112155.1 Podarcis liolepis | reverse complement strand
AACTTCCTGCATGACCCTTTTTTGCTTGCTCAGTCCGGGCTGTGACTAGAAGTAGTTTAGGCATTGCAAGAATAGCTGAGGGAAAGCAATACACAAGCACTTGTAGGATTGGTAGTGCTTCTTTTAAGAGAATCTGCACATGTCTCATCCTGGCAAGATGCACCAGTTTTCAGTGGGACGGGGAGTGGGGAGAAGTGGTGTAAGTTCCCCTTTGAACCTCACAAAACACTGCTTGCCAAATGCAAAAATGCTTGCTCATTCAGCTAGCAGTGTTTCTTCAATGACATCTCTAAAAATCAACAACACACATTTCTTTTATTAAACGTTTATATGCCACCCTTCATCAAGCTAGATTTCAGGGTGGTGAAATTAATTCAGTAATGCCCAATAAACAAAAATATGTTGCTCTCATTGAGAGGGAGGGTGGCCAACAATCCTTGAGATTAATGGTTAGAGTGTTGAACCAGGGTTTAAATTACCACTCAGCCATAAACTTCACTGGGTGACCTTGGGCTAGTCACTGTCTCTCAACCTAACCTACCTCACAGAGTTGGGAGGATAAAATGCAGAAAGGGAGTACCATGTATGATGGAGACCCCTGGATGAAAAGTGGGGTGTTGTTGTTGGCACCAAAGTGTCTCAAGAGATAATGGAGTGCTCCCCTAGCAGTGAAGTCAAATCTCCGGGGCACAAGCTTGGGCAGTGTGCATGGAGGTCCTGGGAGGAAGTTGGAGTCAACAACAGCTGGAAGGCCACCAGTCCCCCATCCCTCGATGACTAAATAGTAGTGTGATCCCATTTTGCCTATAAAATACTGAAATGAGTTCTCAGCTTCATTTGTAAAAGCCTTTCAAAACAAAATGAGGTGGCGGGGGGGGACCACAAAAAGAAATTAAGCTTTCAGCTCCATTTGTGAAATCCTTCTGAGAACAAAATGACGCACAAAGAGAAAATCCTTTTGAGAACAAAATGTCACACAAAGAGAGAAAATTAAGTCCCATTGCCCGGTATCGTGCATAATAAGCACACACGGGGGAGAGGGAAGAAACTAAATGCATACTCTCAGGTTTCACCCTCAACAAACATGGTGGAAGTGAATGCAGTTTATTTAACAAAATTTGTATCCCGCTGGATTGTAAATAGAGCCTGTAAGTGAAGCCTCTGAGTGATCGGTTATACTGGGTTGAGGGGACACACATACATTCATCTTATCCAACAGTTTCAACATCCCAATCCCAATTCCTGCCTTCCATCTGCCTTCCATCTGCCCTCTTCCCCTGTATTTATTATACTCTAAAGAGATTGTGGAGGGTCAGGTAGGGTTATCAGAACAATGTTTTAAGGCAGTTTAGGTGTTTTGGGGTGGGGGGGGATTTGGATCTATCAGAACATAAGATGAGTCTGCTGGATCAGGCCAATGGCCCATCTAAACCAGCTTCCTGTTCTCACAGTGGCCAACCAGATGCCTGTGGGAAGCCTGCATGTGGGACATGAGCTCAACAGCACTCTGCTCTCTAGGGATTCTCAGCAACTAGTATTCAGAGGCATACTGCCTCTGACAGTGGAGGGAGAAGATAGTCATCATGGGTAGTAGCTGTCGATAGCATTGCCCTCAAATTGTGTGGTCCTCTTTTAAAGCCATCCAAGTTGGTAGCCATTGTTAGTTTCTGTTTTGCCACTGAGCAGCTGCTTGGAGTCACAGGACTCTGTTTACATTCCAGAGACCTTCCAGGCTGTTGGAAGTCTCACGGGAAAAGAGACGGGATCTGACGTTAGTGGTTTCCTGTTTCCTTTGTTCCTTTGTTCAGTTGCTCTCTGCTTTCATAGAGAGAGGATGTCTTTTTCTTTGCTGTCTGAGTAGCTTAGAAATAAAGCATAGCATGTAGCCAAATCTCTCGTCTCTTCCCTGTGCTGGGAACTCTGCTGAATGGATGGAAACATGCCTTGGAGCCTCATCAAAGGCTCGAGGTCGTTAATTATTCGTCGGAGGCGATTCCTGGTAAATGGAGCTTTATCAGTTTGGCCGAGTGGAGATTCCAATAGCCATCACTGTGCACTGCGTCTGTCCTGAATTTTCCAGCCCTTGGTGTCACTGGATGTCCATGAACTCTAGTATTAATCCTTATCTGGCTCCACACCCAGGGAACAACTTGGATGGGTGGGTCAACCCACCTGTTAATCACACAGCATCGTGGCAGGTGATTGACCCACTGGGAAAATCTCTTGTTTTGCAGTTCTCAAGCACCCAACCACCAGGAGTGTCGCTGACTCTGATGAACCTGCATGTCAAGGTCTACCATGTCACAGGAAGCTTGTCTTTTTGAGTTTGCCCTTTTGCTACATGTTCCCATTGATTCCCCCCCCCCCATATTCTTGTTTACTTACTGGACTTTGGATAGCCATAGCTTGAATTGTACTGGTCAATTCATTAGGAATCCCTATGTATATAGAGAGTCCTGCATTCAAACTCTGTTTATCTTTAACAAACTTTCAGATCATTCCCAGATCCACGGACCTGTGACAACCTATTTATTTATCCCTGTTTTATTGAAGCTAAAAACAAATTGTTGTCTTGTTGTTGTTTTTTTAAAAAACCAATTAGGAGTATAATTTCTGCTCAGTAGGAGAAAGCTCGTGTAAGTCAGCATACTTCAGTTTCACAAAGTTGCAGCTTAAATGACAATAATGTAATGTTGCTGCTTTTGCTGCTGTGTGTACAATTGGTGTGGTTGCTGCAAAAGGGAGAGATCAGTCACTGGCATCGTCAAATAGCATCCCATGAGATTTGAAAGGACAAGGGTTGCTTCTGAGAAGGGCAAAAGGCAAGCAGAAAGAGAGAGGAGAGAAACAAACAAACAAATGGCAGATGAAACTCTAATACAAGGCATACCGAAAGGGCGAAAGTTTCTCTTTCATTGTATATTCTTCAATTACCTTTGACACTGTTGGATCTTCCTCTTCTGACCTCTCAACCCTTCAGAGTCATGGGGCAGATCACCCAGCATTTAAGGAGACAGATGGCACATGAGGTTTCTCTGTTGCCAGGTTTGTGCTGGTATTCTTAGGATAGGAGCAGGCAAATTCTGAGCAATCTCCTGAAGACAGTTCTGCATTTTGGTTCAGTTTAGCCTGGAATACCTTGTACAGAGTAATCTTTATTTATTTAAAATACGTATATTTCACTTAATAGTTTTTAAAATCTCTAAGCAATGTAACAACATAAGAGCAGTAAACAATATAATTAAAACAAGAATGCAACATAAAACCAATAAAACAGTAGTATAAAAGAAAGTAAAAACAAGAATTCAGGGAATTCATACAGACAAAACAGACTCCAGTCTTATGGGTCATGGAAAGCTTGGGTAAAAAGATATAAGACATCTGAAGCAAACAGCGTTTTCTGCTTCATCTATGGCAGAGGGAAAGGCATTTCACTGCAGGGGGGGCAATAACAGAACTGCCCTATAATATTTTTTTAGAATGCCCTTTACTATATTAATCTCATAATTAAAAAAAAAACACCAACAAGCAGTATCAAGGCTTATAAATTAGGTTGATTAATTTGCATTCCCCCTGAGATAGTATTGTTGAAAATACACCAAGATGAGCAGGTCTTCTTTATCATCAAGCCTTATAAGAAGGCCCTCTGAACTGTACCTAAGCAAGGCTTTGTTGGCCCTTTGAATGGAGTGCAGCAAGACCAGCACTTCCAGTGTGGGGTAGCTTTATTTATCCATTTTGTCTGTTATCTTTGACCTGGCTCTGTGTGCATACATTATGTCTAGAACAGATTTCTCCTTTGTCATCATGGATTTATATTATGCTTTTAAATTTGTGTTTATCCTATCTGAATTTATCAAAACATTTTGTAATAAATTGGGTTCCCTTCCCCCCCCCCCCCACTGGAAAAAAATATTTTAATGCAAAGTTGATGTTTGTTGTGAGTGAACCCCTTTGGGCACAGTTTGCTTTGGGGAAGTGGCTTGTAAATAAACCCACACTTCTCAGACAAATAGATGGATAGGTGCAAATTTCGTTAAGAAGCTGTTGTTGTGCTGGTCTTCAAGCATTTGGCTTCCAGCTGACCTGAACTGTAATGGGGCAGATGTGACCAAGTGGCCAGGCTCTTATTAACCATGGAGTTAAATCTGATCAGAGGCCTTTGTAAATAAAGGCAGGCTTGGCAGCCTTTCCTCTGGGTCTCGGTTTGTCTCAGAAGGGGGAGAGAGAGAGAGAGAGACACAGAGAGAAAGCAAGGATGCAGAACTGAAATGGATGTCTTGCCTCACACTAAGGCAACACCCCCCCCCCAATTTACAATTCAATTTGAGAAGAGATGGGAAAGGTTGCCATGTTGCCTTGAAAGGGTCACAAGGTTCCAGTTCAGCAACATCAAGGAAAGGAAAGCTGGGAGGATGGAGAGCAGAGAGACAGGGTGGGAGGGAGAAGAGTCAATGCTATCTTTTCCCATTGCCCCAGGGACACCAAAGAGATCACATCTCTGATCCAATTACTAGCAAACCTTAGAGAACGGCAAAGCACTAGGTGTCTAACACCAGTCTCATTTACTCATCTCATGAAACTTGCTACCGATATGCAGAGATTTATTTTTTTTAAGAAAAGAAATGAGACAATCGCACAAAAGACTCACACAGGGGAACAGCTCTCAGTTGGTAACACTTATTCCACATAGAACTTTTCGCTCTGTGTGTATAAACACAGTGCATTATAACGTGGCAGATATGCAGGTGAACAACAGTGTTACTTGGATCTGGACCTTTCCTGCTGATCTAGCATAATGGAATACAGCACAATGTTATATATGTAACATGACTGATGGACTCTCCAAAAGCATTTTAGAATATCAGAGGTGAATGCAGCACAGGAAACTGCCTTCTACTGAGTCAGACAATTTGTTCATCTAGCTCAGCATTGTTGACACTTACCGGCATCAGCTCTCCAAGGTTTCAGGCAGGGGTCATCCCCAGTCCTACCTAGAAATGCCAGGGATTGAACCAAGGACTTCCTGCAGATGTTCTGCCACTGAACGATGATCCTCCCACAAATAAGCTGGCATGCTATTGAGCTAAGAACATAAGAAGAGCCCGCTGGATTAGGCCAATGGCCCTCCTAGTCCAGGATCCTGTTCTCACAATGGATGACCCAATGGCTGTGGGAAATCTGCAAGCAGGACCCAGGCTCAAGAGCACGCTCCCCTCCTGAGATTTCCAATAACTGGTATTCAGAAGGATTAAAGGTAAAGGGACCCCTGACCAGAGCTGCACACGGAAACGCCGTTTACCTTCCCGCCGGAGCAGTACCTATTTATCTACTTGCACTTTGATATGCTTTCGAACTGCTAGGTTGGCAAGCAGGGACCAAGCAATGGGAGCTCACCCCATCGCGGGGAATCGAACCGCCAACCTTCTGATCAGCAAGCCCTAGGCTCTGTGGTTTAGACCATTACTGACTCTGAAAAAGTAGGCACAGCAGAGCCATCATAGCTTGTAGCACTATTGGTAGCTTTCTCCTTCAAGAATTTGTCTCCATTAGGGCCATCCTTGTTGGTGGCCATCGCTGCTGACTTTCCACATATGTATCTGTGTAGCCAACATTCCCGGTTGCGTTTGCAGAGTTGGGAGCTACCAGTATTGACGTTTTTAATAGATGATAATGTAGCTCTATTGGTTTGTGGAAGAAGGCTGTTGTATACTGTACCAGCTCTTGTCGTTGAATTTCTTCCAGTCAGTTTGACAGTTATTGAAACAGCTGGAGCACAATGAACATGAACTAAATATACAGAGAAAATTATTATGGTATAATGAGTCAAATAGGTCAGGAAAATAAAAGGCAAGTGTTGTGAAAGATGATGGGAAGAATATTTTTAATCTGTTTCCAAAACATAAAGCATACTCAGCAGTGTTTCTGTCCCCTAGTTGGCTGCACTGCTTCTGATCAAGGTCCTGAAAGAAGGCATGACAAAGAGATTTTGAATATATCCACATCACCAGGTTTGACTACTGTTTGAGGTATGTGACATCACTTGTCTGGAGTAGTCTATCATGCTAGCACCCCTTCCATGTTAGGGACAAGAAGACTTGCAGAATAATAAGGTTGAAACAGACAACTTGATAATCTAATCCAATGCATTGCAAGGTACTTCCCAGTCTTGTACTGTATAATTATACTAGCGTTCTCACCCATCCAAGACATCTTCATCAATTGCTTGTTTGATTTGTAGTTGTTTAATAAATTAATTGGTCGATTAATAGTGAAATCTTATGGATGTATAACATAGAAATAAGCCCCACCGAGTTCAGTTAGACTTGCGATCCAGTACATTTGTGTAGGATTGCAGCCAAAATGCAAGAAGCATATGTTTTTTTTTTCCTAGATAATGCATTCATGGGTCAGCTGGCATGGATTTAGAGCAGGCATTCATTTCTGTGTGAGAGAAAGAGGGAAGGGGATGCTTATTTTAAGGTGGTGCAAGCCAACTGCAGTTTTTATAAATACTAATATTACACACACACACGCACAACTGCATATCTCCCTCTGCCTGATTAATAGAGCACAACTTTTTAGGCAATTCAAGGCATTTAGGTGATTCATATTACCAGTTAATCATAAAATCACAAAATTAGAAAAGGCCTTGAAGCCATCTGGCCTAACTCCTGCTCCGTGCAGGAAATTCAGAGCTGGAGTATCACTGACAGATGGCTGTGGCACCTCCATTTGAAGACCTGCAGCCCAGCCCAACTAACCAGTGCTATTGTTGAATTGATCTGACCATTAAGAAATTTATCCTAACGTTCAACCAAAATCTGCCCTCCTATAACTTAAAACTTGTAGGCTTGCCCTCACTATGTATCCTTGCATTTAACTGAAATCTAACTTCCATTTATTAATCTGACGCTAGTAGCTGCTATCAGTTACCATTGATATGAGTTTGTCTCTACGCCTGCCTTCTAGCTCCATCCTATATAATAGTGTGAAATCTAAACTAAAGTTATCTTGGACTCATTCAGAAAAAAAATGCAAGTCAAGTCCAGTATTTCAATTACAGGGCCCAGCACTGATTTACTGGATAAAGGTAAAGGTAAAGGGACCCCTGACCATTAGGTCCAGTCGTGGCTGACTCTGGGGTTGTGGAGCTCATCTTGCTTTATTGGCCGAGGGAGCCGGCGTACAGCTTCCAGGTCATGTGGCCAGCACGACTAAGCTGCTACTGGCGAACCAGAGCAGCACACAGAAACACCATTTACCTTCCCACCGGAGCGGTACCTATTTATCTACTTGCACTTTGATGTGCTTTTGAACTGCTAAGTTGGCAGGAGCAGGGACCGAGCAACGGGAGCTCACTCCATCACAGGAATTCAAACTGCCAACCTTCTGATCAGCAAGTCCTAGGCTCTATGGTTTAACCCACAGCACCACCCGCGTCCCTCTGATTTACTGGATAGCTGAGGGGTAAAAGAAATCAAGATCTATACAAAATTCATATCGGAAGAAGCAAGAGGTGGTACTGTTCAAGACAGAGCACAATATAAGCATTTGTTCCTCTGCTATACTGTGTGTTGATGGTCAGTCTTTTTACATACCCATGCATGGGAAAGAGAGGCAGGAAAATGAAGCGAAGTGACATTCAGGGAAAATGATGACTGGAATTATTCAGATGCCACTCAGTCTTTCTGCTTAATGACTAATGCTAATATGAGAGTAAGATTGTGATCCAATGAGATCATGAAATATAACAAAGTGCAGGAGGAAAGGCATATTGGAAAATATGGAAACTGCGTGCTAAATGAGACCTGAGGAGACACCACAGTCTAAGATGGAGTGACTAGATATTCCATTCTCAAGGAAAGAGTAATACACCAGTGGCTTATTTTTGCTTTTAGTGACACAGCTAAGAAGTGTTTCTTCTCCTAGAATTGCCACCAAATTCCAGAATAAACTGGAATACTGCCATGGATCTTATGGATCCCTTTCTGATCAGGCTCTAGTCCAAACTTGCATCCCAGAGGAGAGGTCTAAGAAAAACCAAACAACTACTATAGTAGTATAAACTGACTACTATAGTCAGACCATAGTAGGATTTGGTCTCAGGGTGGCTGTTTCCCCTTGCAGGGTTAGGGGAGGGCATGAAGAATTCAGAGCTGGCCATTCTGTTAAGGCCCTAGTCTCCCTGTGGAATAGCCTGGCATGCTGCATCATCAACACAATCCTGCCTGAGTGTCCATTTCAGCGTTGTGGAGCCCAGGTTGCTCTTCAGTATTCTGAGAGCTCTAGGCAACGAAGCAGGCTGGATTATGATTGAAGGTTATGGACAAGGTGCTTGCAGCCATTGAGACAACCTACAATCCCTCTTGACCCTTGTCTATCATGGCTGATTAGAGCAAGCCAAAGAGGGGTGGAACAGGATTGCAGCCTTGCTTTTTGCACAGATTGTTTGTGTTTGTTTATTCATTAATTTGTTCATTCTTCTTTACTGATTGTTCAACCTTCATCCAGTTTTAATTGGAATTTGCCTTTCTCCATCTGTTACTTTGTTTTCCTCGGGAATACTTCCTATACAACATCAGAACCTGGTAATCTTTGAATTGGAACGAAACTGCACCATTAAATATAAGCAGCCTGGTCCAAATACATGCTTTAAAATGAGTGGTGTGCCAGCATATTGGGGGCGGGGTGTGTGTGACATTATTCAAAGCGGTGATATAGTTCTAGACTGGATATTGAGCTTATAAATTCCTAATCAACAAACAAACAAACAGGGATGTAATAAGGACCGGCATAAGGACATATAATCTTAAATGTAGCATCAAATCAATTTTGCCTACTGCAGAAGCATTTTTATCAGCACAGTTTTAGGTATTGAATACTTGGCATTAATCTTTCATAATACGATTGCATTCCCCAGGCGGCATAGCAGGAAGCACCTGCAAGTGTACAACGCCACTGTAGCTACATAGACACAAGCCGCTACATAGACACATATTATGTGCTTATGGAGGATTAAGAAGCCAATCTGCTAGCCCCATTCTTTTGCAAAGAAATGCACCTATTGCTAGGTAAATGTTGTTGTTGTTGCTGCTGTTGCTGCTGCTGCTGTTATTTCTTTCCCACCCTTCACCTTAAGATCCCAGGCCAAAATACAACAATGTAAGAACACAATACTGAAATCAGTTAAAACAACTGATTAATTAAGCAGTTTACTTTTTCACTTAAAAAGACCCATGTTTCCTAATGTCATATATAGAAATGTCATGTTTCTGATTATAACAGCTTTATCAACCATCAGCATGACACTGAACTGAGGCAGGGCAATTTGTTTATGTACTTGTGTCCACTGTTTTCAGACACATTCATAGGTTTGGGCTTATAGTTTTACTGGAATGTAACAGTTTCCTATTTCACTTACTGAATGGAGTCCCAAGGCTATGTTTACATACAACAGCTGTGACACAAGAGCCCCCTTACTATGATGTGATACCAAGCCACTGTGGCCAGTCATTGACTGGCCAGGAGGAAGGACAACGCTCAGGTAGGAAAGACAGATAAAAGTGACCCCACTCACCTGGTTCCAGTGTTCACATGTCACCAGATGGGTAGGGCTAATTGGATGTCTTGCCTACCTAATTCTCGTCCTCCGTCCTAGCCAGCTAATGATTGGTCCTGCCACATACTTCCAAAAACCACCAGCAGCATGGAATCACACTATGGCTCCTTATGCTACTGATGGTAGGTATGTGTGCATGAGAGAGGGGTTTATTGACGGTGTAGTTCAGGAAGTACTTCCACCTGTAAGTTCCCCTGCCTCGCTTTTGGGGGGTGGGGTGCAATCCCAGAACCAGTGTATCCTTCTCAGGTTAAGCTGTCTATCATTTTCAAGTTTCACCATGTTCTAGGAGATGAATTTGGTCAGGACACTGAAAATAAATGCTGCCCGCTGTCTATATATTGAGATCATCACTTTCCACCTCATGCACCAGTACCTTTGTTTATAAAGACAGCCCTGGTTAGCATATGGTTGCCAGATTCTTTTCAATGAATCCAGGGACACTTTTTTTTTTTTAAGCTGAGTAGCAACAGGGAGTCAGTAGTGGGGATGGTGAGGCAAAAGACCCTGGGCCCAAGCACACATGCATATTGTATAAACGTTCAAAGCCCTTCTTTCACACCCTGCTGTGGAAGGTTGGAGTACCCCAGAACAAATTTAGGGGTGCAGCGGGGAAAGAGTTTCATCACTTGAGGAAAATTATTGATGGAACCTTAGCTTTAGAGCTTTCTTGAATACAAGCTCCTTATCCGCAAACCTTGGGGTTTCAAGACAATACTTAGATCTCTACCTTGTTTGTCATTGGACTATAATTCTGTCAGCTTTCGCTACATGAGTAGGACTGACAAAAAACTGAACAAATAATATAAAAGTATAAATACACAAATTTTGGAATAGGAGAAGGAAGTAAATGCAAGCATTCTGACAAATTAAGGGTAGCCATTAAATGAACAGGAATAATAAGCAGAAATCAAGGTAGATATGTTTTATTAAACGTACATGAAAAAAATATCATGGATGACGACTCATTGAGCAGGATCAACTGGAGAGTGAGCTAAATCCTTTCATCTTTTTAACACAATGGTACATTATTCAGTTTTTCCTTTGGCAAAACACTTTTCCTAGCTATTTTTTATGCAAAAAAAATTCAAGCATAGTTTAAATTACAGGCTAGAGGTTAAAGCATTGTGAGCTCATATAACTCTGCCTCCCTACACACACACACACACACACAGAGAGAGAGAGAGAGAGAGAGAGAGAGAGAGAGACCTGGAACGACGCACAAAAGCACAAATGTCATGAGGTTATCCTGTCTCTTTGCTGGCAATTTTGTTCACAAATTACTCTCTCTTGAATTTCACTTGTGTCTCCTTAGAAGCTGTTAATGAAATCTTTCTGCTGCAAGATATGCCAAATGAGCTCTTGTGCACAGTGTGGTATTCCCAGTAAGGACAGGCAATCCATCACCAGCCCTCGCTCCCATGAATCAGGTACCGACTACTAGCCAAGCTCCTCCTTTCAGTCACTGAAATGCTGACTTTTAACATTATTTGTCAAGTGGAGCATTTTAGATGAAAAACACTTCGTATAATTGTGCCCATGTGTAAGAAGAAAAAGAAAGAGATGGAAATTCTCCATGCACCTGACACCTAACCAGGAAAGGGTTATTGGGGATGTGATTGACAGTGTAATGAAAAACATTAGCTCAGATGTAGCTGCGAAAAGGGCAGATTTCGTGCTAGGCATTATTAGGAAATTAACTGAAAATAAAGCAGCTAGTATCTTGGTGCATAGATAGATATAGATATTGCAGCCACGTTGCAGCGGATGAAGGTAAACATCTTGCAACAGAAATTGGACCTCTGTTTTTTTAATCACAGGGGTGGGTAGGTAGACAAGATATTTCAGTCACAGCCACATTTGGTGTACTGTGTTCAGTTCTGGTCCCCTCATCTCATAAATACTATTTAGAGCTATTAAAGTTTCAGAAAATGACATCCAACGAGATGAGCCCAAGGTTCTCTAGATGTTGCTCCCACTTCATTTATTTACTTACTTATTTCATCCAGTTTACATGCCATTTGATTGTTTAAGAATAAACCCAAACCCTGTAATCCCTAACTAAGAAGAAGAAGAAGAAGAAGAAGAAGAAGAAGAAGAAGAAGAGGAGGAGGAGGAGTTTGGATTTGATATCCCGCCTTTCACTCCCTTTAAGGAGTCTCAAAGCGGCTAACATTCTCCTTTCCCTTCCTCCCCCACAACAAACACTCTGTGAGGTGAGTGGGGCT
The DNA here is from genome assembly GCF_965112155.1 of Podarcis liolepis. Lineage (NCBI taxonomy): Eukaryota > Metazoa > Chordata > Lepidosauria > Squamata > Lacertidae > Podarcis > Podarcis liolepis. Next base: position 75,317,704 of record NC_139558.1, on the reverse strand, counting down.
GAGAGAATTCAGAGAAGTGTGACTGGCCCAAGGTCACCCAGCAGCTGCATGTGGAGGAGCGGAGATGCGAACCCGGTTCACCAGATTACAAGACTACCGCTCTTAACCACTACACCACACTGGCTCTCTATTAGACATGCTATTAGACTATTAGACATGCTGGCCAGGGTTGGTTGTAGTAGAACAACATTTGGAGGGCCACAGATGCCCCACTCATGTTCTAGGAGCTGAAGTATTCCCCCACCTTTTTCAAAAAATTATGAGTAATCCAATCACGTTTGAGGCTCATGGTCTTCAGTAGGTGCCAAAAAGGTAACAAAGACAGTTCTCCCCTAATATTTAATGAGAGGGAATTCCAAAGGCGAGGTAGCACTGCGCTGAAGGCCCAATTCCTATGTTGTGCAGGGGAAAAAATGTTATCTGCAGAATGTTCTCTGCAGCAGAGCACAGTCATTGAGTGGGCATATAAGAGATGAGATGATATTTTGGGTATTCTGGCCCCAAGCTGCACCCATGTTGTGGAGAAAGTGGATAGAAAGAGCTTTTGTTCCCTCTCTCATTGCAGTAAAATCAGGTTACTCAGTGAAGTTGATTCTAAATTGATGTAGGTCAGACAGAAGAAAGTAGTTCTTCAGACAATAGATAAATCAACACTTGGAATTCACCAGTGTGGTGATGGGCACTGGTTTGGATGACTTTAAAAGGAGACTAGACAAAATCATAGAAGATAAGACAATCAATGGATAAGGTTAGTGGACAAGATAGCTCCAAGAAACCCCAGTGTACAGAGGTTTATACCTCTCTGAATACTAGCAACTGTAGCAAAGAGCTATTGCCCTCAAGCCTTGTGTGTAGGCTTCCCAAAGGCATCTGACTGTGCACTGTGGGAAGCTGATTCCTCTGCTTCCCTTCAAAAAAGGAAGAAATCAATATGTGAAAATCAAATAATTAGCTACATATGTTTCTTTCCAATACTTGCAAAAAGGCTCACACCTACCTGGGATCTTACAGAATACAATGGAGAACACAAATACCTATTATTAGAGCATCTACAGCTAATGGGTTTTTCAAAAGCAGTTTTGCACAGTTGGTACAAATGGATATATATTAGTATATATAGCCAGCACATAGCTGAAACCCAGAAAGCTGAGTTAATTGAAGATTAGTGTAAAAGTTAAGTATAGATGGTCTGGGGGTTTCCCCCCCTTCTTTTTTGTCTCAGAAGCAACTTTCTTGGGGAACATTTTTCTGGGCTACAGAGCAATCTATCACTTGTATTACTGTGGCTTGCTAAGAGGTAGGTTGTCAGGTTTCCAGGAAACAGCTACATGGCAGACTCTCAAAGTCTACCCCTCACCCGACTCCACAACTATCTAAGTCGGTGATGCTTTCTCCTTGGTTCTTAAGGACTGAAACTTGCCTTACACCGTTGATATTGTAAGACTAAAGCTCGTAGATATTGCTCGCATGGCAATAGAGTGAAAGCCATCTCTAATATTAGAACAATATGCTGCCTTTCTAACATTAATTAAACTCTGTCTGGACTGGCAATAATGGGCTATGTTCGTGAGCTAGAGAGGTCCTGTGTGCTGCGTTGGGGGAATGGCCTCCAGACTGGCTGGGTGCGTCGTCCATCCCCCCCCAACCCCTGCCTGCCTGCTTGTCTGTGAATTATCTGAATGAATCCCAGCAGCCCATTTGATCTCATTGTTGCTTTTTATCTCCTTGCTGATTCTGCTCTCTAAACATAGCCAAGGAGTGTGTCTGAAAGGGGGGGGGGGGCGCCAACCAAGCAGAGATGTGCTTAATGTAGATGCCATTAATAAATCACTGATAGTTAAGATATAGATTGGGTGATGGGCGGCAGATGGGAAGGGGGAATGTCAAATTGCTTTTCTCATATAGATTATTGGATTAACAAGGAAGCAGCGGGTGTGTGGCAAACCGGTGTAACAAATTACCATCATAAAAAAAAAATGGAGCTCATTGCAAGCTGGTAATAATGCCATGTCGGCCATTAGCTCTCTGGAGAGGTACTCAGAGTACAAACATCCGTCTTCTGGAAAAGAGATGGCCAGTGGCACATTAGGATATACGAGATGCAGGTTTGGCAGGGTTTGGCTCACCCTCCCTCTCTCCCTCTCTGTTCTCTACAAAGCATGCATGAAACATAGCACATGTGTATCCTAAAACATATTAGAAATTGGCCTGTAGCACATCTCTGGTTACAATGCAGGAACAAATCCGGCTCATCAAGTGCATTTCTGTATCTGTATCTTACCCTGGGAAATGCTTGATTTTAAAAGACCGAAGATAAACATATTGTTGGGATGTGAATAAAAGCTAGGAGAGCATATATTTGTTAGCTATTACCTCACGTTTGTGAGTTTAGCAGAGTGCCATCCCTCTGCAGCTTAAAGGGGAAGCTTAGATAGGCTAGTTTTAGCCTTTTAATTTAAATAAACCAGGATGCCTTAAGGAAGACTGGATTTTCCTGGCATTTCCCTCTTAAAATGACCATCACGCAGACAGTCTTGTAAAAAGTAAAAATAACATTTATTCACTCAGAATACTTATTGAAGAGTAACAGATATAGCAGCTTTGTTCAGGCAGGCTTACAATGCTAATTCAGGCACAAAGACGTACCTAAATCTAGTTTAAAATGTAGTCTGTGCTTGGAGCTCAGACATGGCAGACATTGTCATGTTGCTGGCAGAGCGGAAAAGGGATGGAAAGAAAGAAAGAGGGTTTGCCCAGGGAGGTAGGAGAATACATTGCTATGCCCTCCCCTGGGCACAGTAGGAGTGTCTCTCACAGAGTTCTCTCTAGCACGTTTACAAGAAAACTCAACGAGCTTCAGCTCCTATCATGTGCCTATCTAGCAAAATATGAATGGTTTGTTTGACAGCATTTTAAATATCACACACATATCACTCTGTTCTCTTTAATTTTGTCATTAAGCCTTCCTAGTAGGCAGGTCAAAATAAAAAAATTCCTTCCAGTAGCACCTTAAAGACCAACTAAGTTAGTTCTTGGTATGAGCTTTCGTGTGCATGCACACTTCTTCAGATACACTGAAACAGAAGTTGCCAGATCCTTCTATATAGTGAGAAGGTGGGGAGGGGTATTACTCAGAAGGGTGGTGGGAATGGGAGATTGGCAGATAGCTGAGATAAGCCTATAATAGGCAAGGGGTGAGAAGGTGAAAAATGGCTTAGTCATGTATAATGAGATAAGAATCCAATGTCTCTGTTCAGACCAGGTCTCTCCATGGTTTTAAGTTTGGTAATGAGTTGCAATTCAGCAGCTTCTCTTTCCAGTCTATTTCTGAAATTCCTTTGTAGTAAAACAGCTACTTTGAGATCTTGTATAGAATGTCCTGGGAGATTGAAGTGTTCTCCTACTGGTTTCTCAGCCTACCTATCTGTAACTAGTAGGTAGGTATGTTTGAATTGAATTATGTATGTATGTGTATCATGTCTTTTTTCCCAGGTGTAATTCCCATGTGGTCTTGCATCCAAGCACTATCCAGACGCAGAGCTGGTTAGCTTCACCAAGGTGGTGTGACCTGTTTCCTTCAGAATCAGGGACCAGATAGCCATTTCTGGTAATCTGTGTGTACCCCATAGGTAAGGTAAAGGGCCCCTGGATGGTTAAGTCCAGTCAAAGGCGACTATGGGGTTGCGGTGCTCATCTCACTTTCAGGCCGAGGGAGCCACAGACAGCTTTCCGGGTCATGTGGCCAGCAATACTAAACCGCTTCTGACACAACGGAACACCGTGACAGAAACCAGAGCACACGGAAATGCCGTTTACCTTCCATCCGCAGCAGTACCTATTTATCTACTTGCACTGGCGTACTTTTGAACTGCTAGGTTGACAGGAGCTGGGACAGAGCAATGGGAGCTAACCCTATCACGGGGATTCAAACCGCCAACCTTCTGATCAGCAAACCCAAGAGGCTCAGTGGTTTAGACCACAGCATCACCCACTCCCCATAGAGACCTGGTTCACATAGGAGTCCTGGAATGCACATACAACTGCAGAGCACCCTATTCTAGCTTCCCTGTTCCATGCCTGCAAAAAAAAAAAGCCCATGGCTGCCATATCTCACTCCCACAACATTTCTGGTAATGTATGCAGCTTCTACCCACATTTTCTAGGATGTGTCATGAGTGACACACTATTTTCATAACATCTCAGAATAGGGCGGGAAGCAGTGCTAGTGTACTAAGTAATCCCAGGTGACCTGCCCTAACCTTGTAAGTGGCAGAAGGTGTGGGAGGTTGGCCACAAGATGGCGGCAATGTATGGCAGTAAAGTAGACCTAAGGACAGGGGTGGGGAACCTTGGCTGAATTTCATTTGACCTTCAGCCAGATTTCATGCAGCTGACAAGGCAGAAGAATTGGGGGGGGGGGGAGGATTTGTGTGTCAGAAACAGAGAAAAGGAGGAAGAAAAGATAGTGGCCCTCCCCTTTGGGTTCAAGCCCCACCCACCATAAAAGGTGCTTCTGCCATGTCTGCCATTGACAGCTTCAGCCTGTTAACCCTCCTCCAGCCACAACCTATAGAAGGCAAGTACAGTTCTATAACAGCCCCTGAAAGCACTGGTCAGTGTCTCCTAGAAGCTTCATAAAGATGCTGAATAAAATGATTATTATCATACACTATTTCCATCTGAAAATACCATACCAAGTTTTATAAATCAGAGCATGTTAGCAAATTTTTGAGATGAAGTCCACAGGTGGAGAGTCACCTTACGTGACCTTTTTCCTGAACTAGCTTCGAATGGTGATGATTTCCTTATGCTTTGCTTTGAATTATCACATGTCTTTGTCTCCTTCCAGCCACCTTCCAGTTTGCTTTGTAAGAATGCACCCTCAGCCCCCCAAAAAAACAAAACTGTGGGGCATAATCCTAAGAACTAGAGCTAAATGGATCACTTCCAGTCTCTTGCCTCTACAGCCATTACACTTTTGCTGAAAGCAGCTTCATGGTGTAGCTGTAAGGCTTATTCAGAATGTCCCTGACCAACATACTACCAGAGCTCTTATCTGCCTCTGTGGGGAAGTCTCCTGGCCCCCTACAGACAATTAGTATGCTCCACAATCCTGTGTGTACACATGTGATATTTCTAAGCACAATGCAGGCTTCCTGCCAAACTTCTGATCTTCTTGATGTGAATTATGGCATTCTTCTAGTAATTATTGATAATGTTCCTGGATGAATTACAATCCTTTAAAAATGAATTAGACCATATGCATGTGTAGCTGTCTTCCTTTTCACTGTCTTCATACCACGGCTATGTGATCCACATCTCTGAAGTGTTGGTAGAAGGGAGACATTCATTATACCTTTTAAGAGTTGATAGGCAGAGAGAGGGGAGAGCTTGAAACGTCAAGGACCACGGAAGAAAGAGCAGGAGGTTACACTCCATCTATTGGGCAAGGCACTTACAAGAAAGCTCAAATGTATTACATCTTCAACTCTAATGATTCCTGAGATGTTAGCATAATTTTGAGGCTGACGCAATGAGCTTAAGTGCTTTTGACTTTGCATTGGACTCTGCCTGCAATCTGTCAGAGCTCATGTAAGAAAGCTCAGGGCTCCCGGGTAACCCAGATGGCTTAGAGTGAGTGTGTTACAATTTCCAAAACACCCAGAAAAAGCACGCGAGGACTGACTCTTGGCACGTGTTGAGAAATTGCAGTTGGACAATGACAACATTTTCTCCCGGTTAAACCAAAAAACCAGCTTTGACTATGATTTGCGGGTCCTTCTTCTGTGTCACCTGAGGATACTGAACAGCAGATACAGCTGGTGCTGAATGAAACTTGAATGGCTAGCAAATTGTTGATGATAAACATTCACAGAATTACTAGTGCTGGAGTTCTGCCAAGGTGTGGAGAGACTAAGCGATGCTTACGTGGGGCAACATGCTCTGAGCTATCTTCTCTTGTTGGCTGTATATGCATTTGTGAGGAAACATTTTAATTGGCTGGACAATAATTAGAGGAAAAAGGGATCTCAGTTAGCTGGTGAACAATCTCCAAAACACCATAAGAACTGCCAGTTCTATTCTCATTCTGGAAAGTGAGCACATAACACAACAGAGGAAGCATAAAATGTCTGTCAGCCACATACTGGTATCACTCTACAGTCTGTCAATAATACCGTGATTGCATAAATACAAATATGAAAATTATATGTGCCCCTCTGACTCACAATGTCTTTCTGACGCTGGCTTCTCCAGCAGTCAATCTTGCTTGTTATTTTGTATGTTCTTTCCCATTGGGCAACTCCGATGAACTGCACTACAGGGGCCCTGCTGTGGCATTAGGATCTGTGAGTTTTTTTCAACATGAAGAGTGTGTCTAATCATTGAGATGGTGTCTATCAGTTAACCAAAAACATCTCCCCTTCAGTGCTATACAGTGGTACCTCAGGTTAAGTACTTAATTCGTTCCGGAGGTCCGTACTTAACCTGAAACGATTCTTAACCTGAAGCACCACTTTAGCTAATGGGGCCTCCTGCTGCTGCCGCGCTGCAGGAGCACTATTTCTGTTCTCTTTTTTTTTATTAAAAAAAATGATATTTATTGAAAATTTAAAATTCTAGAGAAAAAAAGAAAAAGAGAAAAGAGAAACAAAAAAGGAATTAAACAATACAAGTCAATAAAAAGAAAAAAGAGAACAAAACACACAATACATCAAAAGCAAAAGCAAACAAAAAATTAAAAACCAATCCATTATTCCCAAATCTTTATCTTTCGTTAACTTGTTTCATCGACCTCCTCGCACCTCCCTTTTTTGTATTCTAGTTATTAATTATCTCAGCAAATCCTTTCCATCTTTCACTATATTCTGTCATTAAATTGTCTTAATTTATTTTAACCTCATCTTACCATAAAAAGCCCTAAAACTTAAAACTTATTTGTACATAACTCCTTACAGCATTTCTACTAAAGCCAAATAGTTTCATTCCAACATTTTTCTAACACTCATTAATTTTACAATATTTCTCTAAATGAATTTTTAAACTTTCTTCCAATCTTCATCCACCGTCTCTTCTTCCTGGTCTCGGGTTCTGTCAGTCCTTTCTATCCATTCCATCAAGTCCATCAACCTGGTGATCTTCTATCCGAGGCTCTTAACTCTTTTCCATGTCCCTTCTGCAGATCTTCTTCATATTTATACCTGCACTTTACTTTGTCTTCTGCTGATCTTGTTCTTAATTTCCTTACTTTATCGCTGAGGAGTAGATCCCGGGGAGACTCCAACCTAACAATGTCTTTATCCCTTCTCGACAGGTCAGCCCATTCTCCATAGTCAGCACTAAAATCCAAAAGGTATTTGAAGGCATGTTTCAAAGTCCCTCCAAAGTTAAAGGCCCCCACAACTCCAGACTCCCCCTGGCCCAAAACCAGATCCCAGAAGCCAGAACATCCCTGCATAGGGGGATCTATCCAATTTCCTATCTCCAAACCAAACGAGACTCCATCTCTCCAAATCTGACTTTCTCCAGATTCAGTCATCAAAAACAACAGCTTATGTTCCTGCAAGGCCGCGGCTCTCTCCACTTGTATTACTTGAGGTTCAACAACAACCTCCTCCTTTGTCTTCTGCACAACTTGCCCTGTCAAAGCAGATTCCTGGGTCGGTTCCTGAGTGGTTTCTATATAGGTATTCACTGTTTGTCCAAAATTATTAACTGCAACAGTCATCAAATCCATCTTCTCATGTAGCTGTTCCAATAAAGCGCTTGTCTTGCAAAAAGCAATCACTAAGGCTTCTTCTGCACACATTCTTGTTCAAGGTCAATGTCTGGTTCTCACGATCTTTAATCTCTACAGCTGGAGAATTCCCCAGATTGACTCCAACAACAGTTTCAAAAGCTCCCTCTAGGGGAAACAATTTCTATTTGTATCCGTCCTTTTAAAAGCAGATCCAGCAACAAAATTACTTTCGTTTTTCAAATATTTTGTTCCCTTTAAATGCAAAAGGAAACATTGGAATCAATATGTTTCTCTTTTTTAACTATCTGTCAAGAAACATTTTATTCACAGTCAATGAACTTTCCCAAAACGTCTGTCTTCCTGGCACCCCATTCCCAGGTTCAAGACGGTGGGAATTTATCTTTCTTTACTCTCTCTCCTGCAGGCTTAAACAATCTAAGATTTGCCCCCTCTTCTCCTGCTTCCAAGGGGGGTTTAGTAGTTTTAGCCGATGGAGATTTAGTCCTTTACAAAAGACTTTCCAAACTTTAGCTTGCAATGTCTTTGCTTCAATCTATTTACAAAAGCGGAAGGCGGGCTTCCTGTTTAGAACCTTCCCGCTTCGGTGCCAAATTAAGATGTTTCATAGTCCAATTTTCCGTTCTACTCACGGGTAGTTGTTTAAAGTCCAATTGTCCACAGGAAAAAGTCAGCGCTCTCCGGCAACAGCAATGTGGCTTCACTCCGTGAAAAGAGCAGTCGATTCGAAGCACCGCGCCGCTCACCCCACGTCGCTCCGGATCCCCGAAACCGGGTTTCCCCGTGAGTAGGGGAGGCGCAAAAGGTGCCAGCCGAATCCCACGTCCACAGGCTTCTCCTGCCTGTGGTTTTTGGTGGGTCTCTGCCTCGCCATGGCGGTCCAGACCCTGATTTCCACGAAGCGGATTCCTCCCGATCAGAGGAAATCCGCCATTGCCGGAGGCGCTAACCCAGAAGTCCTATTTCTGTTCTCATCCTGAAGCAAAGTTCTCAACCTGAAGCACTATTTCTGGGTTAGCGGAGTGTGTAACCTGAAGCATATGTAACCCGAGGTACCACTGTATAGCAGAATGGGAAAAGGTTTTAGGAGGGTGAGTGAAAATAAGGCATATTTTCCCTCCCTCCCCAAAAAGAATCATCATCCCCACACTGTGAGTGCAAACAGTGCTACAAGAATTCTGTGTGGGCTGGCTGGCAAACTGGCAGCTGGAGGTAACCTACAGGGTTTTGTTAAGAGCTCCCTTTACTATAATCATCTATTTGTATTTCTATATTTTTTATCATGAATCATGGCGCTAGAAGTATCTATAACCCTCCTGCTCCTATCGATAAAATTTGCCAGTATAAAAATTCTGATTAGTTTTATTGATTAGATGAGACATGCCATCTTCCAGATTACTTGGGCCTTAATCACACATGTGTTGCTTGATCTGCAATGGGATGTTTCTTTCTCTTGGTGGCCCCAATTTGAAAGCTGGCTTGCAGTTTATAATAGTTTCTTCAATTAACCTTATGGTGTAAATCTGATACATACATGCTTGGCTTCTTGCTCCCTATTTTTGCAAACCCCTTTCTCTAGTATATTTGGACTGCTGCTTCAGAAAATTATCAAGTTTCTAGAAAGAGACTGTTGCTGTAGTTGTCTACTGAAGTTACTCAATGCCATTTATTTTCTTCTTTGATATTAGTAGTAGTAGTAGTATCGTTGTGTTTTTCTGAAGACTTCACATGGTGCCATTTTCTAAGAGGTCAGTAAGTTTGTCCTTTTATGCGTCTATTCCCATAACGTCGGGGAGGTAGCAGGTTTTTTTTCCTCTTTTAACCATGAGCATGTGCTTGATGTTGAAGTATCTTCTTAATGTACATGTTTATTTGGTTCATCCTGAAACTGTGTTTTTATAATTTCTTGTGGAAACCATGTTTATGAAATCGTCTTTAATTGCCACTATCCAACATTTTGCCTAAAAAAGTGGAGACTGTAGAGCTTTTTCTGTCACTCAATTTATCATTCCATTGAAAAATATTGTCCATACATTTCTCCTTCTTTTTTTTTATTTAATGTAGATCTATATATGCACGTGCTCAATCCAGTCAAAGATATGCAGAACTTTCTTGTTCACAGGGGAAGGGTTTGGAGACTCTGAAGGGTGACTGGATTGTGCCCCTTGCATTTTTCCATATACAGTGGTACCTCTGGATATGCACACCTCTGGTTGCGTATCCTTCAGGATGCGAACGTAGCAAACCCATAAGTATTTTTCCAGGTTTTGCCGCGCGCACATGCGCAGAAGCTGTCCCTCCAGTTGCAAAAACCTTGCAAAAACCTTGGGATCCAACCGGAGCTCTGGAACAGATCCTGTCCAGAACCAGAGGTACCACTGTATTATATTTGCATACCCTAATGTTCTTCTATGTAATCCATATCCAGATTCTTAACACATAAAGTTAGTTAGTTTGTTTGTTTGTTTGTTTGTGCAACTGAGTTGTTTTTCATTATTTATCCTGGAAGACAGTGATGATAACATTGTGGTTACTTTCCTGTCTCATGGAACTTAGCATATTAAATGTGGTCATTCTCATGTTTGATCCCATATTATCTAATTTCTTAATGAGCACTCTGCAGTTATCAGATGATATAAGTCTAGTTCCTGATCATTCGCTATGTAACTTTCCAAAATTATGTTGTCTTTTTTAAAAGGGGGGGGGGTGTCACTACATGATTTGGTTCCTTTGTTTTTCTCAATGTTTAGATACCACACACATCTATTGTCTTTACTGCTTAAACATTATACCTCATATTAGAACTGAAGAATCGCTCTCAATAATATAGTGTATCCCAGTTTTGATCAATTTTTTAAAAAAATATTTCTCATCCTTTGATAAATACATTGGCATATAATACTGAATAATTCTTTTTTCATATAAGTTTTGTTTGGAGGAACCAGAATGCAATTAGACTGTTTCCAACAATTTCTTACAAAATTATCATTAACATTATACCCTCTAGTGGTGGCAATTTGTCTTACAGAATTCACGTATCTGTTTTCAGCTTTTAATCATCTTTTGACAACTATTATGTGATAATCACAATACCACCTTCACTTGTAGCTGAGGAAATTGTTCAACTATTGGGCCAAAGAAAGCACAACAACCTCAGTTTAATAGTTGGGTATCAAAAAGCTTGGGAATGAGTTTAGAAGTCCAGTCCTCCATTTCTTGTAATTCCAGGAGATAACATTTCACACAGATTCCTCGATGCCATCCTTCTAGCAAGCTTCATTTTTTGATCCAAGCTGCCTCTAGGTCAAAGGTTATGTCATAAGCCTGACCATCCTCTACAGTGTACTATGAAGGGCTGAAGAGAGCCATGAAAAGTTCATTCCAATAAGACTCACCATGATCTGGAAGCTGTGCAAAGGTTAATAACCAGGACATCTGGGCATAGACTGGGGCAGAAGCAATTGTATTTGGAAGTGGAAGCTGCAGTAGTCAGGTCAAATAGGGCTAGGCAGTTGGCACATAAACCAAGTGAGAATGGAAGCAAGGAAGCCAGATGGTCTAGGTCTCTGACCTTACTGACATAATGTATATGTATACAGTAATATCTTGTCACTTAAAGCCTGAGGAAACTTTGTTTCCATGGTAATGCTGTTCCTGCACCACGTAGGAAACTGAACTTCCATGTGTCATAAGAATGGCTCAGATCAGCAGAAGCGCTCCAAAGTCCTGCTTCATGGCATATAAAGCATAAATGTAGGAGAGAGTGGCGATTAGGCGATTAGGTTGTAGAAAATTTCATCCGGGATATAATTCATGAAACTGGTTGCATGAACCTCAATGTTAAACCATCCCAGGATCAATTTTGTGGAGGCTACATGCATGGCATTTTGTACAGATAGGCTGTTAATATGCTTCCATACATGATGTACCTCAAAGACTACAGTTGCAAGCCAATGCACAATTAAACACGTTTTAAACCCCAGTGAAATGTGTGCTTTACATTCCACTTACATCATTTATGAGTAGCTGCTTAGTATTCGAAGTAGATAATGGTTAATCATTCCACAAACTGGGCACTTGAGTTCTTCTCTTCCCTCTGCTAATGACAGGAGGTGAGTTATGCTGCTAAAGATATTTTATTTCTCTCCTGAAATAAGTCAGACTGTTGCTTCTTACTGCTTATTGAAGTGAATAACTGCCCTCAGTAAACAGGCCCACTGTTTGGTTAGAGGCATAGCTGTCAACTTTTCCCTTTTCTTGCGAGGAAGCCTATTCGGAATAAGGGAATTTCCCTTAAAAAAGGAAACGTTGACAGCTATGGTTAGAGGGTATGGAAATCCCATAGCTCACTAGGAGATAATATGCTATGCATGTAGACGATAACCGATGTCTCCAGTTAAAGCAGGTGTGGGGCAGATTTTGCCTCCAAGATGCTGCTGAACTACAGCTCCCATCAGACCCAGCCAGCGTAGCCAATGAACAGGGATGATGGCAGTTGACAGCAACATCTGTAGGAATAAAGGTTCCCCACACCTGAGTTGAAGGAACAGGTAGCAGATGATGGAAAAGACACTAGTCTGATATTTTATAGAACTGCTGCCAGTTTGTGAGTTAGCTATCTGAACAGTCTGACCTGGCAGATTCCTAAGTTTCTATATTAGGAATTAAAAAGAAGAAAATATCATTCTGGGCACTTTCTAATGCATCACAGTTTTGCAGCATACATCTTCAACCTAATTTAAAATTCCTAAGATACTGGTGTGGTTTATACAGCCTTTGGTAGAAGATTTTTCCAAAATGTTTTCTGTTACCCAAACATTTATCTCTTTATTTTTCTGTGGTTTACCTAAGTGTTTTGTTGGATATTGATTTGAGATGAGGTATAATATCACCTTTTAATATTAAAGTGAGATGCTTTCCTTTGAAATTGATAAACTGGCTATTGTAGATGATGATGATTTTGTTGGAAGAAATGCTTGAAAGTTAAACTTTTCATGGTGTGTGCAGGTAAATATGTATATCAGTAAATAATAATGTATATTATTATACATTAGTAAAGGTAAAGGGACCCCTGACCGTTAGGTCCAGTCATGACCGACTCTGGGGTTGCGGTGCTCATCTCACTCTATAGGCTGAGGGAGCCGGCGTACAGCTTCCGGGTCATGTGGCCAGCATGACTAAGCCACTTCTGGCGAACCAGAGCAACGCACGGAAACGCCATTTACCTTCCCGCCGGAGCAGTACCTATTTATCTACTTGCACTTTGACGTGCTTTTGAACTGCTAGGTTGGCAGGAGCAGGGACCGAGCAACGGGAGCTCACCCCGTCGTAGGGATTCGAACCGCCGACCTTCTGATCGGCAAATCCTAGGCTCTGTGGTTTAACCACAGCGCCACCTGCATCCGTATTATTATACATTATGTGATGTAAATAAATAATGGCTGGATTCAAAGGCTTCTGCTGGTGCAACGGGGTTTCCCCTGTCCTCCTCCCCACCATACCCTTTCCCAATTGGCCTGGGTGTTCATTGATCACTTCCATGAAAACACCTTGATGTATAGAATAACTATTAGTAGCCCATTTGTTCTAATGGTAAAATAATATAACTGACAACCTTTTTTGCCAGAAGTGGGGTTTTTTTTTAAGTAATTACTAAATTCTCCTTCGTTTTCCCCACCTGCTGTTGCTTCCCAAAACATCACACAAAGAACATCCCCTGTGAAATGGGAGACAACTCTGCAAGCCACTTACAAACGCTTTGTGTTAAGGAACTTCCCTGGTGCCACAGAGGACACAGCTACTTAAATTTAGATTTGAGGTGAATCTCCTGTCTCTGGGATATACTCTTATTAATGATTTCCATTCATCATTTCTCTGGAAGAGCAATATCACTCACTACCTGTCTGGACAGATGAAATTAGGTGTTTATGAAGGAGGGTAACCCTCCCCTCAGGGGAAGCTACAGGAAAGCAATTAAATAGCTATGTGTGTTATAAAATGGCTGCCAGTCAAAGACTTATCTCTTTTCCCCCCTGTCCAAAATGTATTTTCTAGTTTGTGAAATTAACCTCCCAACCTGAGGAATTTTTCTTTCTCTGTCTAACACACGCGCACAATGCTTGAGAGTTTGCTCCCTTCCTTCCTTCTTAGATAGAATGTACAAGGGGGAGGGAATGATATGAAATATTATATTGTAAGAGTCTACATTGCTCAATAGCTCCAATGTTATGAGAAGCATATGGCCTGGTATTATTGTTAGGGGGATTGGCTCTAAAGACTTCTTTTGGATTCTGTCTCTGGTTCAGAGAATAGCCATCATCAGATTTATGTATTCCTTAGTGGCTCAGTTTTCCCATTTGTTAATGGACCATAATAATCGTACACAATCCAAAAGTGTTTTGTAAAAGTGTGCACATTCCAGCAGGAAGCGGTTGTGGCAGTCTTCTTTTAATGGTCTGCAGGCAACTATTGAGCTCCTTTCAGTAGCCACCAGCTGCTGGACCTCATTTCTCCCCACCCTGCCCAAATACTCTGGCTGGATCATGGTTTCAGGGCATTCTAGTGTGTGTGCTATAGTGGTGGGGAATGTTGTGTGTGCCATAGCAACAGTAGAACTTAAAAAAAAAAAATCCACAATATTTTTAAACATGTACCTCTCCTGCCCATGGGGTGTAAGATGCACACCCCAAAGATTACCGTGAGCCTTTTGCAGATCTTCCCCCTCCTTAGTGCTTAATGGAATGGTGAATTTGGGAGGGACATTTTCATTCCATCCTGTGTATCATTTAGCACATTCTGTGGTCTGGAGGCAACTTTAGTGGCAGCACTGTGGCTGGTCTAATATGCTCCTCCTGTATGTTATGCACATTCCAAAAGCTTTGGCAGAGAGTCAATGGGAAAATAGTTTACCCACCCAAATAGGCCACACTCAGCATGATCTTAAAAAAACAAATGCTAAGAGTGCATTCAGATGTGAGAATTGTTGTGTTAGTTTTCCTGGTTATAAAGTTGGCACTTCTGTCCCAGTTTGTAATGTTCCTTTTGTAATGTATTACCTCTTGTGTTGTGGTACTGTGGCTTTTTGATCGATGTCATGCTAAATTTTATTCACATCAGTAGGTATGGTGTGACACAACAGGTGTATTTGGACATGTTGTCATGAGATGTGTGCTTCTGTTCACACATGATCCACCAATGAAAATCATGGAAAAGAACAGTATGCCAAAATGCCAAATTTTGTCATGATTGCAGCAGTGGTGCGATCCAGAAAAACTGAGAGGAAATTGCAGTGCAAAAGTCCTATTATTTTCTGGGTTACAAGCGCTGGAAACATATTTTCCCTGGAAGCAATTAACATGGAAATGAGTGCTAAACTTCCACTAGATTCTACTAGATTTCCATAAGTAGCTTTTGTCATTTGCAAGTTCACAAAAAGCACAACAATTATCAGGGAAAGGAAACATCAGGAAAATGGAGAAAAGTGCTGTCTGAATGCAGCTAAAACTATATATAGTATTCCTTGACACCCCTGACATTTCTTGGGTTTGCTGAATTGATGCTTTTGAATTATGGTGCTGGAGGAGACTCTTGAAAGTCCCATGGACTGCAAGAAGATCAAACGTATCCATTCTGAAGGAAATCAGCCCTGAGTGCTCACTGGAAGGACAGATCCTGAAGCTGAGACTCCAATACTTTGAGAAGAGAAGACTCCCTGGAAAAGACCCTGATGCTGGGAAAGATTGAGGGCACAAGGAGAAGGGGACGACAGAGGACGAGATGGTTGGACAGTGTTCTCGAAGCTACCAGCATGAGTTTGACCAAACTGCTGGAGGCAGTGGGAGACAGGAGTGCCTGGTGTGCTCTGGTCCATGGGGTCACAAAGAGTCGGACACGACTAAAAGACTAAACAACAACAACAAAATTTGGGCAAAACCATAGACTTGCTTTTCCAAAGAAAACAGAATCAAGCAATTCCAGAAAGGGGCATTCAGGCTACCCAGCAGCTGTCATGTTATTAAAGCTTACTGATTCCTCATTAGCACTATCCAGTTGTGGGAAGCAGTGATATACAGATGTAAAGGTTGATCTTAATACGTGAAGGCTAAAAGTGCTGGAAAGGCTACATTCATTTTCATTCAGTGCAGGTTATAAGAGTGGGTTCCCCATGGGATGCTGCAGCATATTAAGGAGTTCACAATGTGCTACGGAAGGATCCTTGCTGAGACTTCCAACTGTCAGCAAGACTAACTGGTCGTTGCTGTTCATGATGTAGTACAGTCCTCTTCCATGGCATCCCTTTTGTCTGATGTAAACTCTACAGGGAGGGAAGAAGGTTTTATGATGGGGAAACTTTCAAGCAAGATCACTAGCATTCTGAAATTAGGATCATCATAAGCAGACAATACTGTACCAAAAATAGTACAGTATGTGCTCCACCATAACAAGCAACCTTTCCATTGACGCTGAACTGGACAAGCATATTAGCAAGGTAGCTATAGCAATGGCTCCTCTCTCCAAAAGAGTATGGGAGAATGTGATGCTAACGACCAATACCAAGACAAAGGTCTACCAGCTTTGCATGTTGAGCACACTGCTTTATGGAAATGAGTCATGGGCAACTTATACCCACCAGAAACGATGCCTCAATGCCTTCCATAAGCACTGCTCCAGGAAAACTTTGGGCATCACATGGCAGGACAGAGTCTAAAACAAAGATGTGATCTCCCAAGCCCATGTTCCCAGCATGTTCGCACTTCTGTCACAGTGACATCTACACTGACTTGGCCATATACACAGAATGGAGGGTGGCAGGATCCCCAAGGAAGTGTTCTACAGGGAGCTGGCTTCGGGCACTAGGCCTATTGGCAGACCAATTCTGCATTACAATTATGTCTGCAAACATGAGATGAAAGGATGGGATTCCCTTGCAGACAATCGCCTGGAGACAGACAGTCAAGTTGTGTATTCACAGCAGTGATCAGGGGAGGAAGGACTGCTGGGAGGAGCACAGAGAAAAGAAATGTCATGGAGCGGCAAAACTGGATGCCTTCATCTGCCCCACCTGCAATTAAACGTGTCTCTCCCATATGGGTCTCTACACCCATAGCTATAACACTCCACCAATTTGACTTAAGCCCTGAAGGTGCACTCTTTCATTGTCTCCAGAGACAGGCAGATGCCAACCACAACAATGGAATGAATTGCAATTATCAACCTTATGTAAAGAGTCTTAATTCTTACAGTTTCACTACGATCTCAGTGAAAATTCTTTCTGTGCACTTTAAGTTCTTCTTCCTCATCAAAGACAAAATAGCTCATGTGAAGAAATGAATACCGCACTTGAAACTAGTTTTGCATCTGAATAATTATTTATCTACTTTCATCATTTATATCCCAGCCATCTGCCAGAATGCTCTAGACACACAAAGCATTACTCTTGCCTTGACAGATCACCACTGCAAACCTTTAATCCATGACAGATATCACACATGGAGCCAGTTTAGATGTAACATTACTAACTTAATAAATAATTGTTTATCAAACCTGAAAGAAGCATCAGGTCTGTGTGCCTCCTGCACCCGTCATGCACCAGTTTCAGTGTTTCAGTTTTGGTGTCTCCTTCAGACATCTGAAATAGTTAAATAGTTACAAGGTAAGAAAGGAATAAGTTAAAGCTATGGTTTTCCCAGTATTGATGTATGGAACAGAGAGCTGGACCATAAAGAAAGCTGATCGTGGAATAATTGGTGCTTTTGAATTATGGTGCTGGAGGAGACTCTTGAGAGTCCCATGGACTGCAAGAAGATCAAACGCATCCATTCTTAAGGAAATTAGCCCTGAGTGCTCACTGGAAGGACAGATCCTGAAGCTGAGACTCCAATACTTTGGCCACCTCATGAGAAGAGAAGACTCCCTGGAAAAGACCCTGATGTTGGGAAAGATGGAGGGCACAAGGAGAAGGGGACGACAGAGGACGAGATGGTTGGACAGTGTTCTCGAAGCTACCAGCATGAGTTTGATCAAACTGCGGGAGGCAGTGGAAGACAGGAGTGCCTGGCGTGCTCTGGTCCATGGGGTCACAAAGAATTGGACACGACTAAACGACTAAACAAGAATAGGAAGACAAATAGGAAGAAGAAGAAGAAGAAGAAGAAGAAGAAGAAGAAGAAGAAGAAGAAGAAGAAGAAGAAAGGAATAAATATCAATTTGCAAACGAGGATCATAAACCATGGTTTGGTCCTGGTTTAACATCCTGGTTAATAAAAAGAATGTAATGACAAACTGGGTTTCAAAGAGAATTGAAATAGAAGTGGCCAAACCAGCACACAAGGGAAGAGAGTGTGGAGAAAGAATTTGCAAGTCCAGCACTCTTTCCCAGTTTAATAAACCAGGAGCATAACATTCAAACCAGACTAACATATATCATTTAAGCCTGAAACTGACAAAGAGCATTTACCAGAAAAAGCCCCAGCATAGCAAACTATATGTATAATGGACAAAAAGACTCCTGTAAACAGAGCTTCTGTCTTGGCCTGTGCTAAGCAGTGAACTGTGACTCTAATATGACAGCTCTTCAGAGACAGTCAAACCTGCTCTGCCTTAATCCAGGACATAAAGAATGGAAACACTGAACTTCATAATCCACATCAGGCAATGACTGAGATCCTGGGCATGAGTGAGGAAGCCTTGATATTGTGCTGGCGCTGTGTGTGTGTGTTGGGTATTATTTTTTTAAAAAATCTACCAGAGTGAAATAGCAGCAGTCAAGTCCTTTTCTCACAAGTCACATCAATCACAGCAAGTCTCTGGGGATTCAGACTGCTTTTCTTTGTACTTTCATCACTGAGAATGGAAGTATTTTCCCTTCATGAATGAGCAGCAGGTTTGTTCTTCTTTGTAGAAAAGGTTTGCTTCTTCTACATGAAGGTGGAAAAGAGGGCCCGTCAAAGGTGAAGTTTGACAGAAGGTGGCGTGTCTGAATTAAAACAAAGATCCAATTTCTACAAGTTTCTAATCAAGATTTAATATGGCTAACTTCTGCTGCCTTGTAGGCCTACTGCAATGTGCTCAATATATATGCAATTTGATTTTCAGATAGGATAGATATGTTTGCTTTTCTTCAGGACCACAATATTTGTTAGGTGAAACTAGGTGTTCTTGTTTTGTTGTGCTAAGTGAGAAAGCAGCAAGCTGTTAGCTTCAGACAAAAATGTCTTTCTGCTTTCTTCTCTATCCTGAATGTTTGTAATGGATAACATGTTATTAAAAACTAAACTGAGATATAAATATGTAAATAAAACAAACCCTTGCAAAATAAATTACCCATTATTCTTTTAATTGCAGTCTAGATTGCCTCTGAAAGATGCTTAGACCCAGATTTTGCAAACCTCCAAAACAAGGCTCAATTGCTGAGAAAGTTTCTCTGTGTGTCATTGAGCCCATATAAATGACCAAAGCTTTTTCACACCCAAGTAGCTTTGCCATTTCTACTATCATATCATGCAGTAAGGTGGTTTAAAGGCACATGAGGTGCAAAGGTGTAGCTGAATATGTGGCAAAATAGTGGCTGTAGCTCCCTGGCATTCATAATTGGTGAACAGCAAGACGTTATCAAGGAAAATACCACAGCTTAGCTGAGTCAGCAATAAAAAGTTTGAGGAACGTAAGTCATCACTATAATGAACCATGTGCCCTCAAATTCCACTGACTTAACTTAAGTTTAGTTTGGTGGCAGGTACTCAGCAAGCCTTTCCACCTGAAGAATTTTTTTCATCGTTTTATTTGAAGGAAAGGGTGTGAAATCAATTGAAGAGTGAGAGAGTTCATTTTCTCTGTTAAGATGGCGACCATCCCTGTCTGTCAGGTTCATCAATAGCAAGCATAGCTGTCAACTTTTCCCTTTTCTTGCGAGGAATCCTATTCAGAATAAGGGAATTTCCCTTAAAAAAAGGGAAACGTTGACAGCTATGAATAGCAAGGTATGCAGGAGAGAGGGACAAAAGCTGAGGAGGTGCAAAGCTGCAGATACAGGCACCTCAGTCACCTTTCACTGCCACACAGATCAATTTTGCAGCTCCCTCTAACTGTTTTAAATGAGCTAAAACTAAAGCCTATTATTTAATTATTTATTTGAAGGAAAGGGTGTGAAATCAATTGAAGAGTGAGAGAGTTCATTTTCTCTGTTAAGATGGCGACCATCCCTGTCTGTCAGGTTCATCAATAGCAAGCATAGCTGTCAACTTTTCCCTTTTCTTGCGAGGAATCCTATTCAGAATAAGGGAATTTCCCTTAAAAAAAGGGAAACGTTGACAGCTATGAATAGCAAGGTATGCAGGAGAGAGGGACAAAAGCTGAGGAGGTGCAAAGCTGCAGATACAGGCACCTCAGTCACCTTTCACTGCCACACAGATCAATTTTGCAGCTCCCTCTAACTGTTTTAAATGAGCTAAAACTAAAGCCTATTATTTAATTTACTGTAGATACTCCATTGGTCAATACCTATCGTTCTCATTCCATCTTTCGTTTCAGGCCAAGGCTTCAAAGGGCAGAGGTTTATATCACAGATGAGGAAACAAGGCATGCTTCATTTAGTAGAACCATGGGATGACTACTGGGGTTGTCATGCTTCTGATGAGACATTAAATCAAGATAAACACTAATCCTATTGGCATCCCTATTCAGGGATGGAAAATAATACAGTTTGAAATTCTGCTAAGGGTTGTTCTTAAAAGGGACAGCCTTGGAAAGTACACTGTATGAATATACAATGATGTCAAAACTATTAAACTATATTTGCATGAGAGAAACCATTGCCTCATTCAAAGTGCTTGATGTTTATAGAATACTGGAGAAACAACCCACACTCACCAACTGTTATGAGATATGATCTTGATTTATTATCATGTTTAATAGTAGAATCCAGCTGTTGTGATTGTTCAGGTTGTTACTCTCTTAAGACTGCAATCCCATGCAGATAAGCCATAGCTCAATGCTAGAACATCTGTTTTGCAGAATATTTCAGGTCCGTTCCCTGGCATCTCCGAGTAGGGCTGGGAAAGTTCCCTATCTGAAATCCTGGAGAGCTGTTGACCATCGGTGGAGATAATACTGGGCTAGATGGACCAGTTGTGTAAACTTGGTATAAGGCTAAGGCAGCTTCCTATGTAGCTGGGGGAAAGTGTGATTGAACTCATTGAGGCTTACTTCTAAGTCGATGTATATAGGGTAGAACTGAAAGTTTCTTAATATATTGTTACATTCGTATACATATAGACTTGCCTTGGTTGTCGGACACCTTGGTACTCGGACTTTTTGGCTCCCAAACGCCGTAAACCTGGAAGTGAGTGTTCTGGTTTACAAATGATTTTTGGAAGCCAAATGTCCAACGCGGCTTACGCAGCTTCCAATTAAGTGCAGGAAGCTCCTGCAGACAATTGCAAGCCGCATCTTGGTTTTCGAACTGTTCCGGGGATTATGTTCGACAACCAAGGTACCACTGTATCTTGTTTATAATTTGTCTAAAAGCTCAAAAGCCTTGTAGAACAAAGTCTACATTGCATGGACTTCACACCTCACCTTAGATGTACATTAACTCTTCTCAGTATGGGGTATTTGTCTCTCACCTGAGCATACTCCATTGGGATATCTGAATCACCAATATTCACAAGCCTGGCTCCTGGGTTGAGGGGGTCCTATGTGGGCCCTGGCAGACTAACCTGGCAGTCATCTTAATTCCCCATAATGCTCAAGAGCAACACTACATCAAGAGCATCATGGGAAATGAAAACTGCCGGTAGACTCAGCCACCTGGTGTTACTCAAAGCACCAATCTGTGGGTTTTTTTAAGAAGGCCAAGGCAGGCATTGGCAGCAGACCCTGAGAGCTGTCCGGGAATGCTGGGTGCTGACACTGGTCTTGAACATTTACAAACACATACTCCTTTTAATCCTCTTTTCCATATGCCTCATAATCATATGTTATTTTCTATACTTATCACAACACCTTATCCATCCATATCCTTCCTCACATATGTTGCGACTCAAGATACATGGCACAGTTCCTCCTACACACAAATTTATCTCATATATTGTGTATCCCTTGAAATATGCAGTTCAAATACATTCTTTCGCTTATCGAATCTTAGGGAGCAATCCAACCCCAAGAGCTACTGGGGTGAGAAGAGCCTGGAATAGGCAGCTCTCCAGCAGAGCTAGGTAAAAGCTTTCTTCCCAGCTCAGATACAAATGGGGTTAAGTCCTTCATCCTAGCTCAGCTGACTCATTTGAAGTCAGCTGAGTCAAGGCTAGGGTACGTCCTGTGAAAAGGGTGCTTCACAGGAGGGGCAGGGGTGAGTTGGGGGGAAACTTATTTCTGTTCCAAACTCTGTTCAGCTTAGGAACATGGCCTAGCAACCCAGTGGAAGTTCACTGGCAAAAAAAAAGAAAGGTGGTGTAAGACAGACTCGGTATTAAAGGTTTATTTTTGCTCTGCAATGCTCAGATCAGATCTGCCCACAGTAGCCTCACTCCTGAACAGAGTTTGGAACAGGGGTAAATTACACAGGCATTATTTACTCTGTCATAAATTATACTGGCTTCCTAAAGCTTGAATTCTTCTGCCTGAGAAATAATGTAATTTTAACCAATATCTATGTAGCATATGTTAAGATCCCAGAAAAGAAAGTTAACTACAGGTTTGTTTTCAACCAAGTTTAACAATGCCAAGTAAGCCCTAGGTTTGCATGAAGTCATAGATGTAGATATATTTGCATATAAAATAGTTAGGAATGAACCAAGGAAAAAGAGAAGGTGATCTGCTTTCTGCAAGAAGGCTTCATTTTATTTTATTATATTTTATTATTAGTTTATTTAAAAATAGACATATATAAAAATAGACTATATAAAATTAATAGTGGGAACTGGAGGTGCATAAATTTGCAGATTATATGCCTGTGATGAGTTTGATGTGGAGGGAAAGTATTTATGCCATTGAGTAACAATTCTGCTTCTTCAGTGCAGGATCAAAAAGGGACTATCTTTCAGTCTGTGAATAATGAAACAGCCTTGAAAGCTTAGTCACTGCAGTGCAGCAAGTAGCAAACAGGATGGGGCTTTAGAGCCTTTTTCTGCTGATAGAAAAGGAAGAAAGGAAGGAAGAAAGAAGCCTGCACCACCTCCCAGGAGCTACAGATGCAGTTTCCATGACAACCCCACATCTGAGTCAGAACTATTAAGGATCACCATGGCAACAAGTGTCTCACTTGCCATTTCCAGAAAACTGATGGTGTTTGGACTGGAATCATCACACCCTATCTAAAGGGGCAGGGTTGTGGCTGCACTAGGAGACACAGCATGGATCCAGCCAGTTCTGGGTGTGTTGCTGCTATCATGATAAATGGGCCAAAAACTACTCTGCTCTGCTTGATGGTGTCATACCAAGGATTTTAAAAATACCTGGAATCCCCTTCTCTGTTGAAACTCTCAGACTGTGGGTGTCTGAATGGGAGACAGGACTGAGAACATGCTGATTGTTGATGCAGATTCATGAACTCCAAGTGCAGGGCAAGAGGAAGTGAGATCATCCACTGAGCACATCCATTACTCATTATGCTCCTATTCCAGTACGTCACAACCAGTTGACTTTTCATTTCCACCTTTTCTACAAATACAACACAGGGGAAATTGAAAATTCAAACAAACACATACACAAACTTTGAAATGGCACTGGGAGGTTCAGAAGATGGCTTTGTTTCACAGGGCATTTGGCCAACAAGAAATTGTGCCATAATTGTGGCAGATTCTTCCAGAGCAGCTGGCCTCAAAGTAACACCTCTGTAATGTGTATCATATGAACTGTCGTGCCAGAAACACACGTCTTAGTGCAAGTCCTGGACCACTGCTTCAGTGCAATAGCAGATTAGATGAGGGCCCATTAGTTGAAACTGAATCCCAACAAGATAGAGTTTTTAGGGGTTTTTGAATGTTTTATGTAGTTTTTATGTAGTTTTATGAGTTTGTAGGGCAGCAGTTGAAGAAGGAGCAAAAAGGGTTTTCTTGTGTGTGTGTGTGTGTTTCTTTGTGGCTGATTAGCTGTTTTCCCTGTGTAAAGGTCAGAGGGGGCAGGGTTTCTGTTGAGGCAGGGGATTAGCTGTGGGAGGAGCTTATCAGAGTTTGTAGGGCAGCAGTTGAAGAAGGAGCAAAAAGGGTTTTCTTGTGTGTGTGTGTGTGTTTCTTTGTGGCTGATTAGCTGTTTTCCCTGTGTAAAGGTCAGAGGGGGCAGGGTTTCTGTTGAGGCAGGGGATTAGCTGTGGGAGGAGCTTATCAGAGTTTGTAGGGCAGCAGTTGAAGAAGGAGCAAAAAGGGTTTTCTTGTGTGTGTGTGTTTCTTTGTGGCTGATTAGCTGTTTTCCCTGTGTAAAGGTCAGAGGGGGCAGGGTTTCTGTTGAGGCAGGGGATTAGCTGTGGGAGGAGCTTATCAGAGTTTGTAGGGCAGCAGTTGAAGAAGGAGCAAAAAGGGTTTTCTTGTGTGTGTGTGTGTGTGTGTTTCTTTGTGGCTGATTAGCTGTTTTCCCTGTGTAAAGGTCAGAGGGGGCAGGGTTTCTGTTGAGGCAGGGGATTAGCTGTGGGAGGAGCTTATCAGAGTTTGTAGGGCAGCAGTTGAAGAAGGAGCAAAAAGGGTTTTCTTGTGTGTGTGTGTGTGTGTGTGTTTCTTTGTGGCTGATTAGCTGTTTTCCCTGTGTAAAGGTCAGAGGGGGCAGGGTTTCTGTTGAGGCAGGGGATTAGCTGTGGGAGGAGCTTATCAGAGTTTGTAGGGCAGCAGTTGAAGAAGGAGCAAAAAGGGTTTTCTTGTGTGTGTGTGTGTGTGTGTTTCTTTGTGGCTGATTAGCTGTTTTCCCTGTGTAAAGGTCAGAGGGGGCAGGGTTTCTGTTGAGGCAGGGGATTAGCTGTGGGAGGAGCTTATCAGAGTTTGTAGGGCAGCAGTTGAAGAAGGAGCAAAAAGGGTTTTCTTGTGTGTGTGTGTGTGTGTGTGTGTTTCTTTGTGGCTGATTAGCTGTTTTCCCTGTGTAAAGGTCAGAGGGGGCAGGGTTTCTGTTGAGGCAGGGGATTAGCTGTGGGAGGAGCTTATCAGAGTTTGTAGGGCAGCAGTTGAAGAAGGAGCAAAAAGGGTTTTCTTGTGTGTGTGTGTGTGTGTGTTTCTTTGTGGCTGATTAGCTGTTTTCCCTGTGTAAAGGTCAGAGGGGGCAGGGTTTCTGTTGAGGCAGGGGATTAGCTGTGGGAGGAGCTTATCAGAGTTTGTAGGGCAGCAGTTGAAGAAGGAGCAAAAAGGGTTTTCTTGTGTGTGTGTGTTTCTTTGTGGCTGATTAGCTGTTTTCCCTGTGTAAAGGTCAGAGGGGGCAGGGTTTCTGTTGAGGCAGGGGATTAGCTGTGGGAGGAGCTTATCAGAGTTTGTAGGGCAGCAGTTGAAGAAGGAGCAAAAAGGGTTTTCTTGTGTGTGTGTGTTTCTTTGTGGCTGATTAGCTGTTTTCCCTGTGTAAAGGTCAGAGGGGGCAGGGTTTCTGTTGAGGCAGGGGATTAGCTGTGGGAGGAGCTTATCAGAGTTTGTAGGGCAGCAGTTGAAGAAGGAGCAAAAAGGGTTTTCTTGTGTGTGTGTGTTTCTTTGTGGCTGATTAGCTGTTTTCCCTGTGTAAAGGTCAGAGGGGGCAGGGTTTCTGTTGAGGCAGGGGATTAGCTGTGGGAGGAGCTTATCAGAGTTTGTAGGGCAGCAGTTGAAGAAGGAGCAAAAAGGGTTTTCTTGTGTGTGTGTGTTTCTTTGTGGCTGATTAGCTGTTTTCCCTGTGTAAAGGTCAGAGGGGGCAGGGTTTCTGTTGAGGCAGGGGATTAGCTGTGGGAGGAGCTTATCAGAGTTTGTAGGGCAGCAGTTGAAGAAGGAGCAAAAAGGGTTTTCTTGTGTGTGTGTGTGTGTGTGTTTCTTTGTGGCTGATTAGCTGTTTTCCCTGTGTAAAGGTCAGAGGGGGCAGGGTTTCTGTTGAGGCAGGGGATTAGCTGTGGGAGGAGCTTATCAGAGTTTGTAGGGCAGCAGTTGAAGAAGGAGCAAAAAGGGTTTTCTTGTGTGTGTGTGTTTCTTTGTGGCTGATTAGCTGTTTTCCCTGTGTAAAGGTCAGAGGGGGCAGGGTTTCTGTTGAGGCAGGGGATTAGCTGTGGGAGGAGCTTATCAGAGTTTGTAGGGCAGCAGTTGAAGAAGGAGCAAAAAGGGTTTTCTTGTGTGTGTGTGTGTGTGTGTTTCTTTGTGGCTGATTAGCTGTTTTCCCTGTGTAAAGGTCAGAGGGGGCAGGGTTTCTGTTGAGGCAGGGGATTAGCTGTGGGAGGAGCTTATCAGAGTTTGTAGGGCAGCAGTTGAAGAAGGAGCAAAAAGGGTTTTCTTGTGTGTGTGTGTTTCTTTGTGGCTGATTAGCTGTTTTCCCTGTGTAAAGGTCAGAGGGGGCAGGGTTTCTGTTGAGGCAGGGGATTAGCTGTGGGAGGAGCTTATCAGAGTTTGTAGGGTAGCGGCGCGCGCCTAGCGGCGCGCGCAGTTATACCCATCTTTTAGATTTAGGGGAGCTAGTCTCAAACGCTTGTTGGGGGAGACCTAGGTTTTTTGTTTTTTTTGTGGGGGAAGTTATTTGTCCTGTCTTCAAGCTTTTTATGATGGAGGACCTCTGTAGCCACCCCCAACAACACGATCTCAAGATGGAAGGGGAGGGAACAGCTGCAGTCGCCTGCGATTCCTGCGCAATGTTTGCCATCTTGCCAAAGGTTGCAGGCAGCTTTACCTGCAGCAATTGCATGTTGATTGCCCTTTTAAAAGACAAAGTACAGCAACTGGAGGAACGTGTAGCTACGCTCCAAAGAATTAGAGAGCTGGAGCTCTTCTTGGAAGCAACAGAGCACACCGTCCCCACCAAGGAGGAGACAGGGGACTCCCCTGAGAAGGAGGATAGTTCACCAATACAGGAGCCAGATATATGGAGAAACGTAACTCAAAGAAGTAGGAGGCCCAGGGTTCACTCTGATTGTTTAGAAATACACAATCGCTTTGAGGTCCTCTCCCCTAGCATGGAGGACGAAGAGCAGACTCCATTTGAGGATCTCTCCCTCATTACAGTCGATCAGGTATATGAAGACGAGCAGCAAAGTCAGTCCTCAGGGAATGTGCAGGCGACCTTGGAACGGACAGCTCATGGAAAAACCCCGACCAAACCCAAGAGGAGGCGTGTAGTGGTGATAGGGGATTCCCTACTGAGGGGAACAGAAGCAGTGATCTGTGGGCCTGACAAGATGTCTCGGGAAGTGTGCTGTCTCCCCGGGGCTAAGATCCAAGATGTAACTGAACGACTGCAAGGAATCATAAAACCCACTGACAAATACCCCTTCCTCTTGGTTCATGTGGGAACCAATGACACTGCAAGCAATAGCCTCCAGAAGATCAAAAGAGACTATGAGGCTCTCGGCAGGAAATTGAAGCAACTAAATGCACAAATTGTCATCTCGTCTGTCCTCCCAGTTGAACGACGTGGCCCAGGGAGAGAGGGGAAAATAGTGGAAGTGAACAGCTGGCTTCGCAAATGGTGTAAACAGGAACGGTTTGGATTCTTAGATCACGGACTGCAGTTTCTTGAAGATGGACTTCTGGCAAGTGATGGGCTGCACCTCACAACGGTTGGGAGAAATGTTTTTGCCAAAAATCTCAGAAATCTCATCAGGAGGGCTTTAAACTGACTAATGTGGGGGAGGGAGACAGTGCTCCTGAAGGTAGGAGTCTATCAATTAATGAAGATGATCATCCAAATGTCATAGACCAAATGGAGCAAGCAGCACACGGACCTAGTGGTGGGAGGAAAAAATCCTTAAATAAGAGACATGGGGGAATAATTAATGGACTTCAATGTCTGTACACTAATGCGCAAAGCATGGGAAATAAACAAGATGAGCTTGAGCTCTTGGTACAGCAAACTAAATATGACATAATAGGCATCACTGAAACCTGGTGGGATAAGTCCCACGATTGGAATGTAATAATGGGGGGATACAATCTATTTCAGAGAAACAGACCAGACAAGAAAGGAGGAGGAGTGGCGTTATATGTCAGGGATGTGTATACCTGTGAAGAGATCCAAGATTTAGAACCTCAAAGCCAAAGTGAGAGCATTTGGGTCAAAATTAAGGGAGAGAAGAATAACAGAGACCTCATTGTGGGAGTTTACTATAGATCCCCAAGCCAAACGGAGGACATAGATGATGCCTTCCTGGAACAGATGGCCAAGCATGCAAAAGGAAGGGAGATAGTAGTAATGGGGGACTTCAATTACCCGGATATTTGTTGGACGTCAAACTCAGCCAAGAGCATAAGGTCAAACAGATTCCTCACTGGCCTTGCAGACAACTTCATTGTCCAGAAAGTGGGAGAAGCAACAAGAGGAACAGCCATTTTAGATCTGGTCCTAACCAATGTTGATGACCTGGTTAGTGGGGTAGAAGTGGAAGGATCATTAGGCGCGAGTGATCATGCTCTTCTGAAGTTTACTATACAGCGGAAAGGAGCAGCCAAGCATACTAGGACTCAATTTCTTGACTTTAAGAAAGCCGACTTCATAAAACTTAGGGAAGTGCTGGGTGAGATCCCATGGACAGCAATACTAAAAGGAAAGGGAGTTCATGATGGCTGGGAGTTTGTTAAGAGGGAGATAGTAAAAGCACAACGTCAGGCAATACCAATGAGACGGAAACATGGAAGATGCCTAAAGAAGCCAGGGTGGCTATCTAAAGAACTTTTAAATGAATTAAGATTAAAAAAGGATGTGTACAAAAAATGGAAAAGGGGGGAAACCACCAAAGAGGAATTCAAACAAATAGCCAACACGTGTAGACACAAAGTCAGAAAAGCTAAAGCACAGAATGAACTCAGGCTTGCTAGAGAGGTTAAAAGCAACAAAAAAGGCTTTTATGGGTATGTTCGTAGCAAAAGGAAGAACAAAGAAACAGTGGGGTCACTCAGAGGAGAAGATGGTGAAATGCAAACAGGGGACACAGAAAGGGCTGAACTCCTCAATGCCTTCTTTGCCTCAGTCTTCTCCGATAAAGAAAACAATGCCCGACCTGAAGAATTTGGAGCAAATGATTCAGCAAAGGAAACACAGCCCAGAATAACTAAGGAGATAGTACAAGAATATTTGGCTAGTTTAGATGTATTCAAGTCTCCAGGGCCAGATGAACTGCATCCAAGAGTATTAAAAGAACTGGCAGATGTGATCTCAGAACCACTGGCAGTCATCTTTGAGAATTCCTGGAGAACAGGCGAAGTCCCGGCAGACTGGAGGAGGGCAAATGTTGTCCCTATTTTCAAAAAGGGGAAAAGAGAGGACCCAAATAATTACCGCCCAGTCAGTCTGACATCAATAGCAGGGAAGATTCTGGAACAGATCATTAAGCAAACAGTCTGTGAGCACCTAGAAAGGAATGCTGTGATCACCAATAGTCAGCATGGATTTCTGAAAAATAAGTCATGTCAGACTAACCTGATCTCGTTTTTTGACAGAATTACAAGCCTGGTAGATGAAGGGAACGCAGTGGATGTAGCCTACCTTGATTTCAGCAAGGCATTTGACAAGGTGCCCCATGATATTCTTGTAAAGAAGCTGGTAAAATGCGGTCTTGACTATGCTACCACTCAGTGGATTTGTAACTGGCTGACTGACCGAACCCAAAGGGTGCTCATCAATGGTTCTTCTTCATCCTGGAGAAGAGTGACTAGTGGGGTGCCACAGGGTTCTGTCTTGGGCCCAGTCTTATTCAACATCTTTATCAATGACTTGGATGATGGACTCAAGGGCATCCTGATCAAATTTGCAGATGACACCAAACTGGGAGGGGTGGCTAACACCCCAGAGGACAGGATCACACTTCAAAACGACCTTGACAGATTAGAGAACTGGGCAAAAACAAACAAGATGAATTTTAACAGGGAGAAATGTAAAGTATTGCACTTGGGCAAAAAAAATGAGAGGCACAAATACAAGATGGGTGACACCTGGCTTGAGAGCAGTACATGTGAAAAGGATCTAGGAGTCTTGGTTGACCACAAACTTGACATGAGCCAACAGTGTGACGCGGCAGCTAAAAAAGCCAATGCAATTCTGGGCTGCATCAATAGGAGTATAGCATCTAGATCAAGGGAAGTAATCGTGCCACTGTATTCTGCTCTGGTCAGACCACACCTGGAGTACTGTGTCCAGTTCTGGGCACCACAATTCAAGAAGGACACTGACAAACTGGAACGTGTCCAGAGGAGGGCAACCAAAATGGTCAAAGGCCTGGAAACGATGCCTTATGAGGAACGGCTAAGGGAGCTGGGCATGTTTAGCCTGGAGAAGAGGAGGTTAAGGGGTGATATGATAGCCATGTTCAAATATATAAAAGGATGTCACATAGAGGAGGGAGAAAGGTTGTTTTCTGCTGCTCCAGAGAAGCGGACACGGAGCAATGGATCCAAACTACAAGAAAGAAGATTCCACCTAAACATTAGGAAGAACTTCCTGACAGTAAGAGCTGTTCGACAGTGGAATTTGCTGCCAAGGAGTGTGGTGGAGTCCCCTACTTTGGAGGTCTTTAAGCAGAGGCTTGACAACCATATGTCAGGAGTGCTCTGATGGTGTTTCCTGCTTGGCAGGGGGTTGGACTCGATGGCCCTTGTGGTCTCTTCCAACTCTATGATTCTATGATTCTATGATTCTATGATTCTATGTAGTTTTTATGTAGTTTTATGTAGTTTTGTGGTAGTTTTATGTAGTTTTGTGGTAGTTTTATGTAGTTTTGTGGTAGTTTTATGTAGTTTTAATGTAGTTTTATGTAGTTTTCAATGTCATTGTTCTGCAAGGGACAATGACAATAAAGATATTGTATCGTATCATAATAGAGCCCCTTTAAGTGGGTGAGAGTGCATGGTTCTTGTTTCCAGCAAATAGGCAGTGTGATGGCCTGTGAATCCGATTCAGAGGGTGAACCGGAGGAATCCCAGCCTGCACAGAAGTCCCCGCCTCCAGGGCCGGCTGAACTGGGGCAGGGCCTTGATCTGCCGGATCCTCAGGAGCAGGCACCAGGTGAATCCACTCTGGCTCCAGAGGTGGTTGAGGACTCAGTGCCTACAGGTGAGACTCCCCCTAGGCCCAGTAACCCTTCAGCCTCTCCTGAACTGCAGAGGCTCAGGGCAGAGAGGCGAAGGGAACTGGTTTCTCCCAGGAGGAGTGCTCGCCTTAAGGCCAGGAGAGGTGGGTCTCCTGGGGGCCGGGACTGCCCCTGGCCTCAGAGAAGATAAAGGCCAGTCAGCCCGGTCCCAGGTTGCGGGAGCAACGTCGTTGTTGAGTACCTGTTCCTGCCCGGACCCAGATCTGACCCTCCAGTGTTCCTGTCCCCGCCCGGCTTCCTGCTTCGGACCTTGCCCCACTCCTTGTGAACTGTTTCCAGGCTAGTGACCCAGGGCCGGACTTTGACTACGCCAACGGTAACCTTCCCCCCGGGACCAGCACAGGCAGGTTGCCTGCACTAGACAGAGTTGCATTCCCTCTGAAAGAGCAGGTGTGCAGTCTGTGGGGGATCCTAGTTCCAGCACTGTTCTTGTATGTGCAGGTGGCCTCTGCACCAAGGAGTGCCTTTTGATAGCTTGGCTGGTTCACCTGCTATGGCTGTTCCTAAATAGGGATAGCCTAGCCACAGGGATCCATAGACTAGAAACCTCGAAATTGGTTGCTGTATAGAGTGGTATCCCACTCTCTGTGGGGTTGCCCTTGAAGATGGTTGAGAAGCTGCAGCTAGTGTAGAACATGAAATTGCATTGGCAATGAATAATAGTGTTTTTTTAATTTATGAATGAATGAATGCGTCCTAGAATTTACACTGACTCTCTGCAGCTCTCTAGTTACAGTACATGGATTTCCTCCACCACCCCAAGAAAGCAAAACCATAAATTGCACTATTGCTGTCACAGTCAAATTCAAAAGGGATTCTAGCCAAGCAAAAGTTTTAGAAGAGTCATCTAAGGCTGACTCACAATCACTTGCGTAATGAAAGTTAATTCTGTGTATTCTCTTTAAAATACACATCTGAA
This sequence comes from Podarcis liolepis, assembly GCF_965112155.1. Lineage (NCBI taxonomy): Eukaryota > Metazoa > Chordata > Lepidosauria > Squamata > Lacertidae > Podarcis > Podarcis liolepis. The sequence goes on along the minus strand of NC_139558.1, from coordinate 75,285,814 downwards.
GGAAAAGTCTCCTGCGACAAGTCGGACACTATTGTGCATCAAGGTACATAGACTGTACACATCACATGTGAATAACTGTAGGAGCGGACAGCTAAACTACAACAAGTGTAGACAATGCACTTGTTGAATGTACGTAACATGTGAACACCCCTAATATTATTCTGGCTCACTTGATCTCCAAGTAGATTCAAGGGTTAAATAATTCAAAAATTGGATGTTTTGTTTTGTGGGAGTTATTTGCCAGGCAAGGAAAAACTACCACTGACCTAACATTTTCCCAGGTTTTAAAGCCAGCATCAGTAATAGAAACGCAAAGAAAATAAGGACATAGGAAGAGCCCTGCTGCCTAAGGCCAATGGCCCATCTAGCTCAGCACCCTGTTCTTAAAGTGGCTGACCAGGTGCTCATGGGAAACCCACAATCAGGACCCAAGCATCACAGCACTCTCCCCATTTGTGATTCCTAGTACAGTGGTAAAGGTAAAGGTAAAGGTACCCCTGCCCGAACGGGCCAGTCTTGACAGACTCTGGGGTTTGTGCGCCCATCTCACATCTATAGGCCGGGGGCCAGCGCTGTCCGGAGACACTTCCGGGTCACGTCGCCAGCGTGACAAGCTGCATCTGGCGAGCCAGCGCAGCACACGGAACGCCGTTTACCTTCCCGCTGGTAAGCGGTACCTATTTATCTACTTGCACCCGGGGGTGCTTTTGAACTGCTAGGTTGGCAGGCGCTGGGACCGAGCAGCGGGAGCGCACCCCGCCGCGGGGATTCGAACTGCCGACCTGACGATCGGCAAGCCCTAGGCACTGAGGCTTTTACCCACAGCGCCACCCGCGCCCCCAGTACAGTGGTACTTCGGGTTAAGTACTTAAACAGTGGACACAAGTACATACACAAATTGTCCTGCCTCAGTTCAGTGTCATGCTGATGGTTGATAAAGCTGTTATAATCAGAAACATGACCTTTCTATATATGACATTAGGAAACAGAAACATGACCTTTCTATATATGACATTAGGAAACATGGGTCTTTTTAAGTGAAAAAGTAAACTGCTTAATTAATCAGTTGTTTTAACTGATTTCAGTATTGTACAGTGGTACCTCTGGTTACATACTTAATTCGTTCTGGAGGTCCGTTCTTAACCTGAAACTGTTCTTAACCTGAAGCACCACTTTAGCTAATGGGGCCTCCTGCTGCCACCGCGCCGCCGGAGCACAATTTCTGTTCTCATCCTGAAGCAAAATTCTTAACCTGAAGCACTATTTCTGGGTTAGCGGAGTCTGTAACCTGAAGTGTATGCAACCCGAGGTACCACTGCAACTGGCATTTAGTGTCTCCAAGGCTGGCATTAGTACATAGGATTCCTATGGTTTCCTCTGAACCCAAATCGTCCTCTTTGCCACCATCTTCTGACTAACCTTATGCAGTGCTTGAAGAAAGAAAGAAACAAGCAGCCCAGAGTTGCAAGTGTTCCCAGCGCCCATTTAATCAGCGAGAGTTAAGGGAGCTCGGCATCTCTCACATCCAGGCCCCTGCAGTTTGGCACCGATGACACGTTTTACTATTAGCATGACTCTAGGCAGCGATAAGCTGCAAGGGAGATATAATAGTGTTGTCCTTATCTCTCCAGACATCTACCCTATTGTAAATTCACCAGAGTCAGTCAGTCACATGGCACCTCAATCGACTACGGACCCTCAAGGCAAGAAGGCTAAGCTCTGACTTCTGCTGCCCTTCTGCTTCTATCTATTCCAGCTTCTTCAGCATCGAGCCCCTCAGGAGGGCGGTGCAGAGCCACCCGGGAAGAAGACAGAAAAGCAGAGTGTGCCACAGAGGCAGGTTCACTGACACCACGCTGTGACTTTCAAAAGGTATGAATTCAGTAAAGGCCTTTCACGCATTGCGAAATTCTGACATGGATGCTATTTCTCCATGTGAGGAATAACAGCACAGGGAGCTGCTGCATACTGAGATATCTAGCTCAGGACCGTCTACACGGATTGGCAGCCTTTCCCAGCAGCATCAGGAGATGCAAGGGATTGAATCTTCCGCATGCCAAGCATGTGAACTATCACTGAGCTGGCCCTTCCTCAAACTTGGAGTAGCTCCCGCATGCAGTTTGTCACATGTGGCATTTGTACATATGAAATGCTAGGGAATTGCAGATCATTGTGATAGCCAAACCCCATTCTTCCTGTCTGGGAAAAGTTGCATCCTATGAAATATGCAAACTAAAGCGTGTGTAGATATTGATAGTCGGCATATACCGGTACCTCTTCTCCCCTAAACCAGGGAGCCGCCTGAACAAATATATAAGCCAGGTCCAGCCTTCCATCCCTTTGTCACTTTGGCCTCCCAGTGCAATTTTCCTTCCTGTCCTCAGGGATAGGGGAATTGGCCTCACACCAGAAAGACCAAAACGATCAAGAAAAGGAAGAAGCAATGCCTCTTGCATGAAATCAAGGAAGGAGGATGGTTGCAAATATTTGTCTTCCAGGAGACTAGTAGTCAAAAGGCTGAGTGACAGGAAGGAGGGCTCTGTTTCCCTTCACACTTGCTTGCCTGCCCAGCAAAGAAACGGTCAGTTCACTGGTAGGCAGGAGTGACCTGGCTTCCTAGCACCAGCATCGCTACACGTTACTGGGATGGTGTGGCATGAGACAGAGTGGTAGTTAGGTCACAGCAGAATGGCACACCAGTGGAGCCCATCTGGTGTCTCTGCCAGCACACTTGCAGTGCCCTGGCCCAGTTTAGTGGCAGCAGTGCCGGTGCTAGGAGACCAGAGCTGCAGTGTGGTGTAGTGGTTAAGAGCGGTGGAATCTGGTGAACCAGGTTCACGTCTCCGCTCCTCCACATGCAGCTGCTGTGTGACCTTGGGCTAGTCACACTTCTCTGAAGTCTCTCAGCCCCACTCACCTCACAGAGTGTTTGTTGTGGGGGAGGAAGGGAAAGGAGAATGTTAGCCGCTTTGAGACTCCTTTGAGTAGTGATAAAGTGGGATATCAAATCCAAACTCTTCTTCAAACTCTTCAGTGCCACCGCTTCACACCGGCTGCTCCTGCACTGCAGGCTGCACATTTCAAGCATGATTCATGTTTGTATCTCAACTGATTTGTCCACATCCAGAATAGAGAGAATATTATATACTGGATTCTTAGTGTGCTTTTTGATACTGCGTACTGATGTTTTGCTGGTGACGTGATGATTGTAAATTGTGTGAAGCGCTTAGAAATTTCGTTATATTAAGTGGTATATAAGTTATTAACATTAAGGAAGGAAGGATCCTTTCAACTGGAGATGCCAAAGGCTGAATCTGGGACTTGCTGCATGGAAAGCATGGGCTCTGTCACTGAGCTACAGCCACTTCATGTTAAAAAAAGTATCAGAATGAAAACTGCCAGAAATAAGTGTTTGTGTGTAGACCTTCTTTGCACAATAGAGTACTCCTCCCAGACACTATTTTTCCCCCATAATGAGCAATCTGGTTTTAAAAATGCCTGTTGTTATTTTTTAAAGCTGGAGGGGGAAAGGCACACCTGTTATCTGGGAAAGTTTAGTGTCTCACAGTAGCATCTTGGCAGCAACACTAGCTGAGACTAGGGAGAAATAATATCACAGCTAGTGAGCAGCTATGTTCTCTCAATCACCTGAATTGCATCTGTAGACTTTTTATGCATCTAGAAATATTTGGGGAAACTTTAGCACAGTAATCTCACATCCCAATGTGGAACTGCACCTCTATTTCAGATGTTCCAAAGCCATGATTTTGATCCGTTAATGTCTGCCCTCATTCCATCAGGGCAGAGCTGAAATTTCATGGGAAGAGTTCAGAATTTTTCTTATGCTGAAAGTATGGTATACACACACACACTGATACACAGATACTGAAGAGGCAGCTGATTCTCACATAACGCGAGTTTGGTTGATTTGGTTCTCACTGCAGGGACATGTAAGGGTCATTTGCCTTGACCTGCACAGTCTCTTTGTTGAGTACAGCTCTCAGTTAAAAATAACAAGCACTTGCCACCAGCTTCCCTGGTTTTTAGTCTAGCAACATATCTTAGATGTTTTTCACTCTGGAAAGGGGAAATCTGTTCCAATTCAAAGAACAGTAAGCTATTCATCTATATATCTCACAATACAGTTATATGGTCCAGTTAGACCATATAACAACAAAATCCATGAACTAGCAATAGCATAATGGCAGTGGGCTTGCACTGATGTAGCACCAGAGTTACGTGGCTACAATATTCTGCTAGCATAACCTAATGGGAACATAACACAGTAGTCTCCCATGGCTCCAATGCATGGTTGGTATCCACCAGGAGCTGTGCATTCAGTATTGTGGGTGTGACTGTGGAACTCCCTTCCAGCTAAGATCAGTCAGGCCCCTTCCCTCCTGCTTGACAAAGACCTTTCTATTCCAGCCAGCATTTTAGGTAAAAGTTTTACATTATGTTAAAACTTTTGAAAGCTGTTTGGACTTCTGAAGTGCTTTCACCTGTTGCACAGCTTAGCAGAGTATAGCAGAGTACTGCAGTGTTTCTTAGGCAAATCTTGAGATTCCCAATCAGGACGACGATCAGGAACAAAGACTGTCGACTAGTAACTTGATTCTTGTAGTTTATTATACAGTCTTACCTCGGGTTACAGCCGCTTCAGGTTGCGGACTGCCGAAACCCAGAAGTACCGGAACGGGTTACTTCTGGGTTTCAGCAGTTGTGCATGCGCAGAAGCACTAAATTGCACTTTGCGCATGTGCAGAAGTGCCAAATTGCAACCCACGCATGCGCAGATGCAGGTTGCGAATGTGCATCCCGCACGGATCACGTTCGCAGCCTGAGCATCCACTGTATACAGCAGTAAACATACAAGTCTTATCTACAAGTTACTACAGTGGTGCCTCGCAAGACGAAATTAATTCGTTCCACGAGTTTTTTCGTCTTGCGATTTTTTTCGTCTTGCGAAGCACGGTGTCGGGAAAGTTTTGGAAAAGCTTCAAAAATCACCAAAGTCTTCAAAAACCTCAAAAAAGGGGGGTACTTGGGAGGGAGGGAGAGGCGGGCGCGGGGCGTGGGGAGGTGGGGCGGAGGTTGCTGCCGTCTTGCTGCTGCTGTCGCCGCGGTAGTCAAAACTCCTACCGGCCTAAAAGTTGTCTGGTGCAAAATCCCTTCTGCATCAGCAGCCCGAAAGAAAGCGAGAGCGCCAGCCAGCCACCCGCCACGGGCAGGAGGGAGGGAGGGAGTGTCAGCGACGGTGGATGCCTATTGCTGCTGCAGCCGGCCAGCCAGCCAGAAGAACGCGAGCGGAGAGGGGTCCATCCAGCCCATTGGAGAGGAGCGTGGGGGCGCGTCCCCGGTGGCTCCCGAGCTGACCTTGCCTGGCCCAGCACCTTCCGCGCTGCCAAAGGGCGAATCACCTGCTGCCTGCGCTGCGCCGGGACTAACTCGAGCGGGGCGAGGAGAACACACACTCGCGCGCACACACACCGTTGCCTAACTGGGAGTTGTGGGGAGGGAAGTGTGCGCGCCTTTCTATTTTTCGCCGAAACAAAGATCCCTCTCCCTCAGAACCCGCCTTCACGCGTTCTTGCCCCTACGGAGACACACACCGCGTGCTATGAGTTGCTCCTCAAAGTCAAGTCGCAACTGTATTAACGGTTTTAAGAAAAAGGAAACAAACTTGCAAGACGTTTCCGTCTTGCGAAGCAAGCCCATAGGGAAAATCGTCTTGCGAAGCAACTCAAAAACGGAAAACCCTTTCGTCTTGCGAGTTTTCCGTCTTGCGAGGCATTCGTCTTGCAAGGTACCACTGTATTTACAACAGGACTTCTTCACTCTCAGCAACTCCTCAACAACTCCAACACTAACCACACCAACCACCTGTGTCATAGGTCATGCTGCCTATATGAGGGACCTCAGCCAATCACTGAGCTGTTGCTGGGTCTCCTTATCTCTAGGCAGATTCCTTTCATGCTCTGTCTTCCCAGGCTGGGGAGACATTAATTGCTGCTTGCAAAGCTGCACGTAAACCATGGATTCCAACACATTAAACCTAGTTATGGAACTTACCGGTAGGTTTTCACCTGTGGTTTTGGTTTGTTTTAACGTCTTATTTGACTAATGAACTGTTTTTATTGCTTGTTCTGTAAACAGCTTTGTGACCATCTATTTTAGACCATCTATATTAGAAATGAATAAATCATCAGCACAAGAACTAAAAATGGATAGCATTTATATAGGATTTAGGATGCAGTCCTAACCTCACTTACATAGTAGTATGCCCCGTCAAATTCAATAGGAGTGCTTTTCCTTCTGTTTAGTGGACAAAGAGCAACAAGACAGTTCAATAGTCTGGAACCTACTGTATGCCATTTCCATGGAAAGTTTGAGTTGGAGTGGAATGAAATTCCCCATTAATTGCTATAACTTCATTTCTTAATGTCCACCGATGAACATTTGGCACTTCCTTATCTTTCCATTTTTGTGTAAGAACAGTTTCTGCTCTTCACTTCACATTCATTGTGGTCTAGTTGCTGGGTTTTATGGATTTTTTTGGCATGTGACCACATGACACCATCATGATTCAGATAATATAGCCGAATAATATACTAGAAAGAAAAGGATTTTACTCTAATACAAAAAAACTGACTTTTGTGAAAGATCCTCACTATGTTCATCTGTGTGGCATGTGCACAAGTGCTGCACACTTTCTGTGTGAAGGGGGTTGGTGGATGTGCTTTAGGAGATATCTGTTGTGCACAATTTCCTTCTGGCCAGTGTGAACTGTCAGCTTGTGAGCTCAGTTCAGATGAGGGATATGGCAGACAGAGATGACGGCATATTATGAAAATGATATACAGGTAGTACATGACCCCGGTCAAGCTTGCAAAAATCTATCATCTGCCCGATAATAAATGTTGGAAATGTAAAGAAATTGAAGGTACATTCTTTCACCTTTGGTGGACGTGCCCAAGGATTAAGGCTTTCTGGGAGATGATCTATAATGAATTGAAAAAGGTATTTTAATATACCTACTTGAAGAAACCAGAGGCCTTTCTCCTGGGCATAGTCGGCCAATTGGTGCTAAAGAAGGATAGAACTTTCTTTATGTATGCCACAACAGCAGCAAGAATACTTATTGCAAAGTATTGGAAGACACAAGACCTACCCACTCTGGAAGAATGGCAGATGAAGGTGATGGACTACATGGAATTGGCGGAAATGACTGGCAGAATCCGAGACCAGGGAGAAGAGTTGGTGAAAGAAGATTGGAAGAAATTTAAAGATTATCTACAGAAATATTGTAAAATTAATGAATGTTAGAATGATGTTAGAATGAAGTTAAGTGGTTTAAGCAGTAATGCTATAAAGGTGTATGTAAAAAATGGATTGATATCAGGTAAAAATTTAAAGTTATACTATATTAAGTTAAAGGATTAGGAGAAAATAAAGAGGGAAAGAAATTGCTGAATTAAATAATTGAATTGGAACACAAAAAAGGGAGGTATGAGGAGGTCAGGGAAACAAGGATATGAATGTAAGGCATGGAAAGATTGATTCTTTTTTTTTCTTTTTTCTTTTCCTTTGTAAGTGTTTTTACTTTTTTATTCTGTATTTTGTATCTTATATTTTCTTTGTATTTTTAGGTTTGTCTGTTATTTTTGTACTTCTTGTTTTTATGTAATTCTTTTTTCTGAAATTTTAAAAAATATCATTTAAAAAAATAAATAAAGGAGAGTCCAACTTTGCATCTGGAAGAACTTTCTGACTTTTTGAAGGTGACCTGGAAACTACAACTAATCCAGAATGCGGCACCTAGACTGGTGAGTGGGAGCGGCCGCCAAGACCATATAACACCGGTCTTGAAAGACCTACATTGGCTCTCAGTACGTTTCCGAGCACAATTCAAAGTGTTGGTGCTGACCTTTAAAGCCCTAAACAGCCTCGGTCCAGTATATCTGAAGGAGCGTCTCCACCCCCATCGTTCTGCCCGGACACTGAGGTCCAGCTCCGAGGGACTTCTGGCGGTTCCCTCACTGCGAGAGGCCAAGTTACAGGGAACCAGGCAGAGGGCCTTCTCGGTAGTGGCGCCCGCCCTGTGGAACGCCCTCCCATCAAATGTCAAAGCGATAAACAACTACCTGACATTCAGAAGACATCTGAAGGCAGCCCTGTTCAGGGAAATTTTTAATATGTGACATTTTAGTGTATTTTTCATCTTTGTTGGAAGCCGCCCAGAGTGGCTGGGGAAACCCAGCCAGATGGGCGGGGTACAAATAATAAATTATTATTATTATTATTATTATTATTATTATTATTATTATTATTATTATTATTAGAGTTGTTCGACAGTGGGATGGACTCCCTTGGGAGATGGTGGACTCTCCTTCATTGGAGATTTTTAAACAGAGGTTGGGTGGCCATCTGACATGGATGCTTTAGTTGAGATTCCTGCATTGCAGGAGTTTGGACTAGATCAGTGTTTCCCAACCACTGTTCCGCGGCACACTAGTGTTGCCTGGTGTGCCGCGGGAAAAATAAAAAAATTCGAAAGAATTTTTTTTTTAAGTCAAATTTTCGATTGGGGCGCCGTCACTAGATGACCCCTGGGGTTCCCTCCCTCCCTCCCGCTCTGCGCCTCCCTCCTCCTCCTCCTCCTCCGGGGAGGCCCTTCCTGGCTCTCGGCCAAGGCTTGGTGGCTGTCACTCACTCACTCGCTCGCCCACCCGTCCCTCCATCCCTGCACCCGGCCTCTCCCCCTCCGTCCCCGGCGCGGGGGCTGCCGGGATCCGTAGTCCCCTCGCCCTTGGGCTCCGCGCCCGCGCGGGGTGCGCAAACTACGTTTCCCAGCGTGGTCTGGCGGGCCGGGCGTTTTGTTTGAAGCGCTCTTCTCCCGGCCATGGAATGAGCGCAGCGGCGGCGGCCGGGCGGGCAGGGGCTCTACCGCGCAGACCCCGCGCAGCCTGCCTGCGCCCCCGCGGAGATCGGGCGGCAGGATGGAGCCTGGGGATCCCCGCGGAGGCGGAGCGGCGGAGGCTGCCCCCCAGGTAGGGCTGCGTCGGGGGGGGGGGTTATTTTTGCAATGCTGCATCCGTGCCGGAGGGGACACATCGGACCGCGGGGAGACCCCTTGGCGGGCGTGCAAGGCAATGCATGCGTGCAGGCGTTGCATGGAGTGCAGTGCAATGCAATGGCAACGCGGCGCCCTGCATGCATGCATGCAACTTCCACCGGCGCTCCGGACTTGGCAGGTGAGGGGGGTCCCCAGTGGGTGGCAGAGAGAGCCGGGAGGGTGAAGGGGAGCCGGGGGGGAGCAGCGCTGCTCCCCGAGCCGAGCCCGGGGGGAAACTTCGGCGTCGTTGCGCCGGGTGTTGGAAGCGGAGGCTGGCGGGGGGCCCTCACCTGCAAAACCTGGTCGCCTCTCATATATTTCGTGCATTGCATTCATCGCCCGCTTTCTCCTCCAAGGAGCTCCCGGGGGCGCGCGTGGTTCTCCCCGTGTTATCCTCGCAACAACAGCCCTGCGAGGTGGGTCAGGCGAGTGGCCCAAGGGAGCACCCAGGGATTGTCCTGGCCAGGTGGGGTGATTTGAACCCTGCTCTCTGCCCAGTCTTCGTCCTCATTTAGCCCCCACATGTGCATGACTGTGCATGACTGAGGTTTTCCCCCCTCGTCTTGGCTATGGTGTGAGTCTGTGCTGTTAATTAATGGGGTTCTGCCTTCGGAGAAGATGAGCCAGCCCTCAAGGAGGTGATTATGTAATTTGCTAGCAATTCATGTCCCTCCCAGCGTGACGCTGCGCGCTGACGTCACGGGGCTGTAATGGTGGTGTGCCTCGAGATTTTTTTCATGAAACAAGTGTGCCTTTGCCCAAAAAAGGTTGGGAAACACTGGACTAGATGACCCTCAGTGTCCGTTCTAACTCTGCAATTCTATGATTACATGTTGTGGAAATGTGGAGAACTGAATTTAAGATTGGAAAAATGAAATTAACAGATTCACTCATCTCTAGCACATCAGCCATTTTATGACCACATACACAGTAGAACTCCTGCCAACCTAGCAGTTCGAAAGCACGTCAAAGTGCAAGTAGATAAATAGGTACCGCTCCGGCGGGAAGGTAAACGGCGTTTCCTTGCGCTGCTCTGGTTCGCCAGAAGCGGCTTAGTCATGCTGGCCACATGACCCGGAAGCTGTACGCCAGCTCCCTTGGCGAAAAAAGCAAGATGAGCGCCACAACCCCAGAGTCAGTCACGACTGGACCTAATGGCCAGGGGTCCCTTACCCTTTACCTTTTACACAGTAGAAATCCTTAGCATATATTGCTTCCGTTAGTTTAACAGAACCGACTGTGAGTTCAGGAACTGGGAAATCCACCCACTTAATGTTCAAGGGGTTTTCAGAACTCCCTAAGCCACTGTCACCATCAGAAGCACATTACTGGGATAATCTTCCAAACATGAAGTGTTCTGATGTGGACCACAGCAGTTCTGAGTTGGGGGGCTTACCCATGTGAAACATTTACTAGTGACTATAGAAGATTTGCTGCAAGCAGAGATGAAACGAAGCAAAATGTCCAGTGGTTGTTGTAGGAAGCACTGGGGAAGAGGAAAGGGTTTGGCTTTGTTGTGGGGAGGCCAATGCAGGCAGCTGGTGCAGCTAAATGATGAAGGGCTCTAGGGAACACAGAGATACCGGAAGAGTTGAGACAGGCAGCTGAGGGATGTGATCAGGGGGAAAAGAAAGATGCTGAGAGAGCTGGGTTGGAAAAGCTAATAAACCCTGCCTGTCAGGGGAACTATATGACAGGCAGGCAGCCGGGGGGGGGGGGCTCTCTTGAATCCACAGACCCATAACTGGGTTATATAGAAACGTAATCCACTTAAGCTTTAAAGCTGTCCTGCCTGGTTCCCTTCAGCAGTGCCCTCACACTGCATCCAGTCCAACTCCAGGATTTCCCTAAAGCATCACAGGGTGTCTTCTCAGTGGCCCAATTTGATTAGATATGAGATGGAGATCTTCCAAAGAATTTTGGGGAACACAAGTGCACATTAAGGAACTTATAAATACCCCCACACTGATATAGGCACAATCTACAGAACAGGAAGTTGACAATGCAAAGTATTCAAGCACCACAATCTAATACAGCATTTCTCCCTCTGCCCCTCCAACATAAATGCAATACAGGCAACTCCCAGTTTACACATTCCAAGGCACCATGTGTTTTAGTGAAATCACATATATTTGAAATACCATTGTTAAAGTCTGCAACGACCCTGTTCCACCCCTCACCTTGTCCCTTTTTGTGATGTTTTAGTGACGTTTTCGGGTCACTACCAAGTTTGGTACAATGCTCAAGTATCAGATGTGCCTAAAACGGTCACTGCCTGTATGGTTTGCAGTAAGGAACTCTCTCCCAGTTCACATCACCCTGGGTTGGAAAAGTGTCAGTAGCCCATCTCCACAGGTGTTCTTGGATAGAAAGGAACATGAAGCTTCCTCTGGTTACATCTAATTAGTGAATCTTGTTCCCTCTGTCCACTCCCTCCTTTGATCCCACAGGGATAAACATTTGGGCATGTTAAGTTTGTCATCCAGTCTTCATTTACTGAACACCATGGATGAGACTTCTTCAAGAGTATCTACCGTATTTTTCGTCCTATAAGGCGCACCGGCCCATAGGACGCGCCTCATTTTGGGGGGGGGGGGGAATGAATTAAAAAAAAATTATTTCCCGAGACTTCCGGTCGGTGCCAGCGCTTAATGGCGGTCCTAGCTCCGAGCTCCGGAGAAGGACTGCTTCGCAAGTTCGGGTCTTACCCGCTACGGCAAGCGGGGGACCCCTAAAATCCCAGGCGCTGAAGCCTGAGAACAAGGAGACTCGGTGGGCACCTTTGCGCCCCCCGGTACCGTGAAAGAGCCTTTTTAAAGGCTACGGATCGACATCGGGAGAGAGCGCGGTGCTGAGAGTCGCTACCCAGCCTGCGAAGTGAAGCCGCGTCGCCATAAGCGGAGAGCGCCGATTCCTTCCTGAAAAGAAAATTTGGACTGAATTCCCGTGAGTAAGAGCTGAAAAATAATCGGGACCCTTTAAATTTTAAAAATTGGACTAAAAACGGGGGAGATCTAAACAAAGGAAGTCTGCCTCCCCCCGACTGCATGAAAGCGAAAGCAACGGAGCTCTAAACTTGCATCCGTTTAAACCCGCTCTTTAATCAGCTAAACCGGACATTTGGACCTTTGATCTCCCCTCTAGCTAGCAGGGCAGAGGGGAGGTGAATTGGATTAATAACTGCATGAAATATTGGAAGTAAAAAAACCTCTGCCGTCTCACCCATCTGAAAGTATGAAATGGTCTGCCTTTTTAGCACACTGAACTGACTTTTCCCTGTGAAGCGATACTCTGATACAAAGTTTCCACAGTGCCTGGTTATTGTGTAACACAAGAAGAAATAGTATAAATTGGACAACTGTGGCAGTTTAAAGTAACAAGTTTCTAGCAATGCTGACTTTGACTGTGTAAATCTCTTGTTTTATATCCTGGACAATTCCCCTTGTTTTTGTATTTGGAATTTTGCTCTATGGCCATTTTGATTTGCTCCCTCTAGAGGATAAAGTAAAGTTCAGCACGGCCTGATAGTGGAATTTTCCAAGGGAGAATAAATCCCGTGGGAATTGACCTTGACATGAGTGGCTCACAAGAAGAGATAGTCACAAGAGCCAAGACCAAGCAACATCAACAACAACAGCTGCAGCAGCAACAGGTAAAGAAAAGAGGTTCAATTTCAGGCGCAACAGCCGGATCAGCAGGAACAACAGGACAAGATAAAGGAGCAGCCGTCTCTATGGAAGCTGTGACAGATGCTCTGCTCAAGATAAACCAAACTCTGGAGTCTTTGACAAAACAGACTACAGAGAACACACTAAAATTAACAGAAATTTCAGCAAGATTAAACCAGAATACAGAATCTATAAATAAATTGGTCGAGGAAAATGCCACTACGCGCCAAATTGCGGAAGACGCCAAGGCCACGGCGGGAGAGACACAGGAGAAATTAGAGCCGATCGCCAAGAAGGTCTATGAGCATGATGCAACTTTGGCCTTGTGGGAGTTACAGAGGAAAGAGAGGAACTTAAAATTAAGACTGATTCCGGAGAATGAAAGAGACAACCTTGTGGAATATCTGACACGGGAGTTTGCGGATTGCTGGGACCTTGAGGAAGACGAATTCAAAATCACGACTGCCTTTAGATTGGGTAAAAAGCAAGACAGAAAGACCCCGAGAGACTGTTTGATTACACTCAGATCTAAGGAGGAAAGAGATAAAATACTAAGACTACACTTTGAAAAGGCCTTGCAAATTGGAAATTCAGCTGCACAGATCTTTAAAGACATCCCAAAATACATTTTGGACTTAAGAAATTTCTACAAGGACTTAGCTCTTTTGTTAAAGAAAAATTCTATCCGCTTCAGGTGGGAATTCCCACAAGGACTGTCATTCGACTACAAGTTAAGGAAGGTGAAAATAAAGACAATTCAAGACAAAGACAAATTTTTGGCAAGATACCAGGAGGACCTACAGAAGGGGACTGTGGATGTACTTGCAGAACAGAGGAGAGCATTGGATATCCTGAATCTCTCGATTGGACAAAATCCACCACCATCAGAAGAAGAGCAACAACTTGGAGCTGTTGGAGGTGCCCTAGGAAAATAGCAAGATGGCGTTGCAATTCCTTAGTTGGAATTGTAATGGGCTCAATGGGCCTTTGAAGAGAAGACAAGTATTTCACATATTGAATAGAGAACATTTGGATTTGATATGCCTACAAGAAACTCACATAACCAGAGCCCATAGGAGACTACTTATAAATAAAAGGCTAGGACAAGAATTTATCTCATCAGACAAAGTTAAGAAGAGAGGAGTTGTAATATATGTCAAGGAAAAATGGGCTCCAAAAATGATATTCAAGGACGAACAAGGGAGATATCTGGCAGTGGAGATACAAATACAAGGAGAAAAATTTCTAGTGGTTGGAATCTATGCACCAAATGAAGGCAAATCTGACTTCTTTAAGAGACTCCATGAAACCCTCACTGACTATTTGGATTACAATATGATCATCATGGGAGACATGAATGGCGTGGTCTCCACCAACATGGACAAGGCACAAAGACTAACAGTTAGCAAGGAAGGGAGACTCCCTAAGACTTTTTTCGAAATGACAGAAAATATGGACTTGATAGATATATGGAGAACAAGGAACCCTCTGGAGAGAGAGGGAACTTTCTTCTCCCAAGCAATGATGACCTGGACCAGAATCGCTCAAATCTGGGTTACTAGTGGAATGGCTCCAAAGATTAAGAAAGTGGAAATCTGCTCAAAAACTTGCTCCGACCATAACGCCGTGAAGATGGAGATGAAACTCACAATAACTGGTCAATTTAGATGGAGAATGAATGACACCCTCTTTCGAGACAAGGAGATTCTCACGAAGGCCCAAAAGACCCTAAAAGATTATTTTGAAATAAATTTGAGGACCGACGTGGAGAAAAGAGTGATCTGGGACGCAAGTAAAGCGGTTATGAGAGGATTTTTGATTCAACAAAATTCAATAAAGAGGAAAAAACAAAATGAGAAAAAAGAGAAGATTTTGGAAATGATAAAGGAAGGAGAGAGAAAATTAAGAACAAAACCAAAATCTCAGGACATTCTAAGAGAAATCAAACTATATCAAACACAATATATGGAATTGATGAACCAAGAGATTGAATGGAAGATAAAGCAAATGAAGCAAAAGACCTTTGAATCAGCAAATAAATGTGGTAAACTTCTGGCATGGCAACTGAAGAAAAGGCAGAAACTAAATACAGTTACAAGTCTAGAGGTGGATGGAAAGAATATATCTAAACCTAATGAAATTAGAAACTGCTTTCTAAGTTACTTCAAAAAACTCTACACTCAAGGCCCGCAAAATGAAGAAGATATAGATAAATTCCTTGGAAAATATGGATTACAAAAAATCTCTCATCAAAGCAAGATGGATTTGAACCAGAGAATCTCAGAACAAGAGATAGAGGCTGCCATTCAGAATATGCAATTGGGCAAATCTCCGGGACCAGATGGACTGACTTCTAGATACTACAAATCGCTGAAGGAATGGTTGACTCAACCATTAAGAGAAGTGTGTAATGAGATTCTTGAGGGAAAAAGGGCGCCTGAATCGTGGAAAGAGGCATATATTTCACTCATACCAAAGTCAGAGACTGAAAAGACCCAACTCAAGAACTACCGCCCAATATCACTCCTTAATGTGGATTACAAAATTTTTGCAGACATTTTGGCAAAAAGATTTAAAAGAGTTTTGATGGAGAAGATTCATAAGGACCAAGCAGGCTTTCTCCCTAAAAGACACCTGGCAGACAATGTAAGGAATGTAATAGACATTCTGGAAAAGCTAGAGGTGAATATAAACACTAAAGCAGTATTGATTTTTGTGGATGCGGAGAAAGCCTTTGACAATATTTCTTGGAGTTTTATGAGGAAGAATCTTCATGGGATGGGGGTAGGCCAGGGTTTTGAGAATGGTATGGCTGCAATATATTCTGAACAAAA
Organism: Podarcis liolepis; assembly: GCF_965112155.1. Taxonomy (NCBI): domain Eukaryota; kingdom Metazoa; phylum Chordata; class Lepidosauria; order Squamata; family Lacertidae; genus Podarcis; species Podarcis liolepis. Next base: position 75,270,197 of record NC_139558.1, on the reverse strand, counting down.
AGCTAAGCTGATTGTAAACAATGTTGTGACTGAGGAACTTAAGATAGAAAAAGGAACACGACAGGGGTGCCCGATTTCCCCATTACTTTTCATTTCAGTTCTGGAGGTGTTGCTGAACATGATAAGAAATGACCAGCAGGTCAAAGGTGTGCAGGTCGGAGCTAAACATTATAAGTTAAGAGCGTTTGCAGATGACTTAGTATTGACTTTGCAAGAGCCAAACACTAGTACGAAAAGGGTTTTAGAAATAATACAACAGTTTGGCCAGGTAGCTGGATTTAAGTTGAACAAGCAAAAAACTAAAGTTTTAGGGAAAAACTTAACAGATATGGAAAAGGAGAAATTTCAAGAGGAAACAGGTTTGACTGTGGTAAAGAAGGTGAAATACCTAGGGGTTTACTTAACATCTAAGAATGTGAATTTGTATAAGGATAACTATGAAAAATGTTGGTCAGAAATTAAAAAAGATCTAGAAATATGGTCAAATTTGAAATTGTCAATGTTAGGCCGAATTGCAGTAATTAAAATGAATGTATTGCCTAGAATGTTATTTTTGTTTCAGACCTTGCAGATTCTCGACAAGATGGAATGTTTTAAGAGGTGGCACAAAGACATTTCGAAATTTGTCTGGCAGGGCAAAAAGCCCCGAATTAAATTTAAGATATTGACAGATGCTAAAGAAAGAGGGGGTTTTGCCCTGCCGGACCTAAAATTGTACTATGAGGCTGCAGCTTTTTGCTGGCTGAAAGAATGGATGCTCCTCGAGAACACGGACATTTTGGATCTGGAAGGTTTCAATAATGCCTTTGGTTGGCATGCATATCTTTGGTATGACAAAGTCAATAGTGCCTTTAAAAACCACATTGTCAGGAAAGCATTGATTAATGTTTGGATAAGATACAAAGATCTATTGGAAAATAAAACCCCTAGATGGGTGTCACCAGTGGAGGCTAAAGCAGTGAAGAAACTCAATATGGAGGTCGGATGGCCGAAGTATTGGGAAATCTTAGAACAGGATGGAGATAAGTTCAAATTACAAAGTCAGGAGAAATTGAAGCATAAAGTAGAAAATTGGTTCCAATATCGCCAAATAATGGAATTTTTTAAACAGGACAGGAAAATTGGCTTCCAGGTGGAAAAATCAAAATTAGAAACTGAACTGTTAGAACCCAATACTAAGAACTTATCTAGAATGTACAACTTGCTGTTGAAATGGAACACACAGGAAGAAACAGTTAAATCGGCTATGATTAAGTGGGCTCAGGATGTTGGACATAACATTATGTCAGCTGACTGGGAGTGGTTATGGAACACCGGTATTAAATTTACGGCATGCAATGCCTTAAAGGAAAACATTATGAAAATGGTATACAGGTGGTACATGACCCCAGTCAAGCTGGCAAAAATCTATCATTTGCCTGATAATAAATGTTGGAAGTGTAAAGAGACTGAAGGTACCTTTTATCACCTTTGGTGGACATGCCCGAAGATTAAGGCCTTCTGGGAAATGATCTATAATGAAATGAAAAAGGTACTTAAATGTACCTTCCCTAAAAAGCCAGAGGCCTTCCTTTTGGGCATTGTCGGCCAATTGGTGACAAAGAAGGATAGAACTTTCTTTATGTATGCTACAACAGCAGCAAGAATACTTATCGCAAAGTACTGGAAGACACAAGATTTACCCACTCTGGAAGAATGGCAGATGAAAGTGATGGACTATATGACATTGGCCGAGATGACAGGCAGAATCCGTGATCAACGAAAAGAGACGGTGGAAGAAGACTGGAGAAAATTTAAAAGTTACCTTAAGGACCACTATAAACTCAATGAATGTTAAAAATGTTGTGGTTTTCAGAAACAAAGGGGTACAGGGATATAAGGTTAGAATATAAAAAAAAAAGGACTAAGATGACAGAGATTTGAAAGCAACAATTGGGAGTTGCTAGTTGAAGTATGGACATTGGGATGCAGAGAGGGGGGGTATGGGGAAGTCCAAGAAAAGAGGTTTACATGAAAATATGTTTGAAACTATGCGTGTTTGTTTGTCACTTTTAGTGTTTGTTTGTCTTTTTAAAATTTTGTAAAACCAATAAAAATTTTATAAAAAAAAATAAAAATAAAAATAAAAAAAATTATTTCCCCCCCCCAGCCCTGGCTGCCGCCCCAAGCCTTGCGCTCACCTGCCCGAAGCAGGGGAAGCCCTCCGGAGGGCTTCCCCTGCTTCGGGCGAGCGTCAGCAAGCCTCGCGCGCCCGGCAGGAGGTCCCACCGGGTGCGCGAGGCTTGGGGCGGCAGCCTGTCGCCCCAAGCCTCGCGCACCCAGTGGGACCTCCTGCCGGGAGCGCGAGGCTTGCTGACTCTCGCCCGAAGCAGGGGAAGCCCTCCGGAGGGTTCCCCGTGCTTCGGCCGACAGGCTGCTGCCCCAAGCCTCGCGCACCCGGTGGGACCTCCTGCCGGGCGCGCGAGGCTTGCAGACACTCGCCCGAAGCAGGGGGAGCCCTCCGGAGGGCTCCCCGTGCTTCGGGCGACAGGCTGCTGCCCCAAGCCTCGCGCACCCGGTGGGACCTCCTGCCGGGCGCGCAAGGCTTGCAGACACTCGCCCGAAGCACGAGGAGCCCTCGCGCGCTCAGCGGGACCTCCTGCCCGCAAGCCTTGTGAGCCCGCGGGTACTCCCACTGGGCTTGCAAGGCTTGCGGATAGCTTCCTGAAGCCTGGAGAGCGAGAGGGGTCGGTGCGCACCGATGCCTCTCGCTCTCCAGGCTTCAGCGAAAGCCTGCATTCGCCCCATAGGACGCACCCAGATTTCCCCTTCATTTTTGGAGGGGGAAAAGTGTGTCTTATGGGGCGAAAAATACGGTAATCTAGAGATATTCTCTAAATAAACTCTTTCTTTCTTTCTTTCTTTCTTTCTCTCTCTCTCTCTCTCTCTCTTTCTCTCTTTCTCTCTTTCCTTCTTTTTGATTTCTCCTTTGTCCCTTATCTCTAATATTAACAATGCTTCTTAATTTGGAATGTGGGGTTTGACTGTAAATTTCCGGCAGTTCCTTAGTGACCTGCTGTTCCTTTTGGTATCAACTCTGACAGCCATATAGCCTTGGGATTTTATAGAAATGCAAGTTACCCCTAAAGTAAACAAACATGCGTCTCTACCCTAGTCTGTGCTCGCATCATCATAAATTCATAAATATGGCTATGCTCATATTTAAAATTATTCTAGAAATCAAAAGCTGCCCCTGTCCAAACACAAAGACTGCAGAGCAGCTATTAATTTTGGGGTGGGGGAAGCCAAGAGGGTCTTGATGAGCTGCCCTTCAACCCAAATTCTCAGGATGGTATACAAGGAATGCAACAAAAAAGCACATAAAATCAATATTGAAATCGTAAAACGATCTAACGCACAATTCAGTTACAAAACAGCAGCAATACAGAAGCTGACACAGATAGAAACTGGCCAAACATGTCTTGAGTCCCCAAAGACCATATAAAACAGATATGTATTTAACAGATGTCAGAAAGGCATCAACAACGGGGACAAGTGTATCTCTGACAGGAGGGAATTCCATAACCAGAGTGGCATAGCCAAGAAGGTCCCACTATTCTCTGCCGTCAGATTTGCTGAGAGAATGACAATGAGCATTAAGAAAAAAGGGGGAGGGAATCACAGAAACAATGATATAATATAATACAATAAACGTATAATGCATATATGCTTGCATATTGATCCTAGAAGCCTGAAAATCAAGATGAAAAAACTATAATGTCTGGTACTAAAAGAAGAGTGGCAAATCAACAGGATATTGATAAAACCAATGGCAATGGCAGAGTAAGTTACACTTGTTGCAGCAAGGGACAGGCAAATCTGTCAGTTTTGGTTTTTCTCAGTTTCTCATTTTTCCTGACTTCAGTTCAGTTCTTCACATTTCCACATCAGTATGGGAATTATTTTTGTTAGCCCTCATGAAAATTCACCAACATTTTAATGCAAATTTCCCCTAATATATACATGTTTGTATACATTTTTTTCCAAAGCAATTTTCCTTTATATAATGCATTTTTGTATGTTAATTTCACTAATATAAGCATTTTTATGCACAGGGGTTCACATTGATTTGGGGGCTTAATTCCCATTAGAGCAAGACTAAATAAAGCATGTTTAGAATTCAGTCCCCTGAGCCCATTTATTATCATTGCCTCTTGCTGATTCAGTAGCAGATTGGTATGTTGTGCAATGCTATCTGTGTCATTGCCCCTACGCCCCACGTTAGGTACAGTTTTCTTTCATTGCCTTTTAATGGAAAACAGTTTATCATGTGTAATAATTTAAAGGGATCTCTCGCTCATGCTCAGCTCTGTGCAAGACAATGAATTAGGGGGAGTATCTGTTTCAGTCTCTCCTCTTTCACATTGTTGTCAAAAGGCAATCCATCTCTGGATTTTAACACAAGGTCCTTTGTTCGGTAAGAGTTTGTTCTGTGTAGAATGGAAGGAGTATTACACATGATGATTATGATTATGGTGCTGCTGCTGGATGGGAAACACTGCTACAAAGGAAGGGGTTAATAGATCTCTCTGTTCATGGCTCAAGCCAAGAGCTACACACTGGTGAGAACAAAACTACCTCAACACAAACCCAGTCCAGGGGCGGAGGAAAGCGGGTGCGGTGGGGGCGGGTAGCCCCAGGTGTCACCACTGAGAGGGGTGACAAAATGCTGGGTGGAACTCACCGCGGGGCCTGCAGCATGCCCAAGTCACATGTCTCTCCTGGGAGTGACATGGTGGGTGGGCAACCGCATGGGTTACCCGAGAGGCGAGGTCCAAGTCCAGTCCGTGGTCAAAGGCGCAACATGGAGGCAGTCTGTAGTAGCTGAAGCTGAGTGCAGGGCTGGGAGTCGGGTGAAGTCAGGAACAGACATGCAAGCAGGGAGCCAGGGCAGGTCAGGAGCTCAGGCAGGAACTAGCAACCAACAATGTTGCTCCCGCAACTTGGGGCTGGAGCTGATCAGCTTTTATCTGCCTCAAGGCATAGGGCGGCCCCGATCCTCTGGTGACTCGCCTCTCCTGGCCTGGAGGCGAGCACTCCTCCTGCGGGAACTTAGCTCAGGAGAGGCTGGAGGGTTACCGGACCCAGAGGCAACCTCAGCTTCCTCTGCCGGGGCTGAGAGTGGAGCACCTGCAGGCAATGGGTCCTCCATCACCTCAGGAGCCAGAGCAGACTCAGCAAATGTCTGCACCTCAGGATCCAGCACAGGTGAGGACCCTTCAGGCTCATGCCCCAGCCCTTGCTCAGCTGGTTCTGGAGGTGGGGAATCCTGTATAGGCTGGGATCCCTCAGGTTCAGCATCTGAGTCTGAATTCCAGGCCATCACACGCAGGCTCCGCACTCCCCCAGACAATCCGGCCGCCGCCTCCCCCTCAGTTGTAGGGTGGCTGAGTGGGAGGAGGCAGGCACTCCTCCCACTCCACTCCTTGGAGGCCTCACAGAGCATCCTGCCCTAGCTTACGCCACCCCGTGGGCAGCTTGTTCTGCCCCTGGGCACAGGGCGCACGTTGCTCCAGGTGCCTGATTGGCTTGCTCCGCTGCTGACCCAGTTTCAGGGCCTGACAGTTGCTGGGAATTGCCGGTTGGCTGAGTGCTATTGCGTTCATGTCCAGTTTGCAGGACTGGACTAGATAGGCCATTTGCCTGATCCAGCAGGCTTGTCTTATATTCTTTGGACAGATGCATACATACAAATGTTCAGCAGTTGGTGCCAGGTATACTCTCGATGGGCTGAATGGGGTGTGGCTCTGTTTTTCTGAAATCTAGCAAGCACAGGATCCAACAAAGAATAATAATTCTTGGCCCACTGTGCTTTTATGTAGGCTCTCTACACTGTGTGTGGTGCAATCCCTGGCCAACCCTTCTGGTCTTTGAGGTCTGCCCCTTTTCTGCAGCCACAGCAAAGGTTATTCAGTTCTCTTGGCAAGCACTTACCAGCCTATGATCCATCCCACTTAGGCTATGTCTGTACTGCAGCATGCAATTTCCCCCCCTGAAAGGGGATTATTTTGGACATGAGTTATAGTAGTTACATTCCTCTCCCTCTCTCTATTAAAAAACAACAACAGTGTTTTGTGGTAAATATGTATGTGTGAGATTAGCTGTCATCTGCATTTCCCTTTATTCTGCTGCTAAAGAATGACTCACATCTACTCTACCCTTGGCATTACCATTTCACATCAGAACATATAACCATAATTATATCCGCTACTTTAACTTGTTTCTTTTTGCACAGGAATCAAATGCGTGAAATGCATAACATGGTGAGTAATGCACAATACTTACTTAGTGCATAAATGTGAACCTATTCACACAACGCTCTGAGCCCATGACAGCCATGATTTCTCTTTTTCCTTCAGCCTGTTTTGATTTTCAACCAGTCTTCCAGAAGGTGAGTCAATGTATGTTGCTGTCAACAGTACATGCTGAAATCAGTACAGATAATCTTTTGACACCTATTCACAACATAAACATCCGTTAGTTACCTAGTTTTGGGAAATGTGAGTTGGGCTTTTCCAATCACATCCATTGCTCCACCAACTTTTGCCACTAGCTCCAACCACTGCTGACACTTGGTCTCTGAAAGGTTGTCTATGAGGAAACATGGCCCTTTGGCTGAAAAAGATTCCCCATTCCTGGTATAAACCAACCTAAATGTTGAAATGAGATTGCAGAAACTTTGTGTGATTCAGCCATTCCTATATCATAGGCCCGCAACACTTAGAAAAACTTGTGAGACTTTTAGAGATCCTGAAATTGCTTCCACTAGCTGAAGGAATGGAACCAACTTTTGGCAATTCTCCTCCCTCCCTGCAGCCCCTGAAAATGTGTCCCCAGAGAATTGGTGGGGCAGTGGCGTAGCGTGGGTTGTCAGCACCCGGGGCAAGGCAAGTAATTTGCACCCCCTAACCCGTGGAATTGCGCCCCCTAACCCCCAGATGTTGCGCCCGGGCCCCCTGCACCCCCACGCTACACCACTGGGGGGGAGCCTTTGGAAACATGGGGAAGAGGGTTCTTGGTATGAGCTTTCGTGTGCATGCACACTTCTTCAGATACTGTGTATCTGAAGAAGTGTGCATGCACACGAAAGCTCATACCAAGAACTAACTTAGTTGGTCTTTAAGGTGCTACTGGAAGGAATTTTTTTTATTTTGACTATGGCAGACCAACACTGCTACATATCTGTAAATGGGGAAGAGGGGTAATTGGCCAAAAAGAAAAAATCCTCCTTCCACCAGCAGGATCCTTTCCTGGATCTAAAGCACATTTAGGATTCAAAGCAATGGATTTTTCCCTGTATTAGTTGTCTATGGCACAGATGTAAGAAGTGTCCCACTAAATCCATCACTTGTAAGAGTTCAGACTGGGCTTCTAAGGGAGTCTTTAGGATTATGACAGAGAATAGCACAAGTGTTTTCCCCTCTCTGGTGTTTTCCTCCCACTGTTTGGTTCAGTCATCCATTATTCCAGGTGTCAATGGAAATCCTAATAAAAGGGTTATTGTATGTACCCCAGCAGCCCTTCAATTTACTAATCCCTCACTGAGCCTTTGAATTTATGTTCTGTCTTCTTATCTGCCTCTCCTAGATGCCCATCTTTCCATGCCTATAGATCTAATCTATTGCTACCTGCCTCCTTGGTTTTCTGTTCCTTGTAATGTCACTTTGATTCATCCATTTTTACTTTAGCTGTCACTCTCATTGATCAGCCTGGAAGTTCTGCATCTCCATTAAAACCCCTCGATAACAGCTTCAACAAGGGAAAGGCACCTCTGCACTGTAAAATGCTTGGCACTCCATAAAACAGTTGTCATATTTGCATATCACACATAGAGAAACTAAGGTGCACCAAAGGGGTGTTTGTGGAAAATCAGTTGCAGGCTCTACACTGTCTATTCTAGTTACTACTTTGATTGTTACACCACACAAGAAAGAAACAATTCAAACAACCCCCCCCCCCTTGGGGATATGTAGTCAATCTATACTAATTTCCTTTGTCGGCCAATGAAAGACAGAATGGAAAGTATTCACTGTGTTTGTGTGTCCAAATTTACAGCAACATGACATTTGATAAATGTGGTCCACATTTTGAACCAAATACAATATATGCAATGTTTGCTTACTGACCTTTTGCTCAATAGCAACAATATGGTATGGAAAGTCACATACAGCAATGTTCTCAGAGTCTGGACCTGGCAACCTTCCCTGGCAGTAAGCCTTTTTGCTACCTTATTATCATAACTAAATATTACTGGTATTTAAAACTGTGATAGTAAAACAGCCATAATATTGCATTCTGTTTTCCTAATAAGTGTGGCTTTGGTATTAAATGTGTTATTCATTCCCTTGTACAGCAGACCCCAAATGTTTTCCAAGCTTTCGTGTCTCACTTATGATTTTAAATTTTTAATAAAATGTGATTGATTAATGTTTGAATGCAAACACAAAAGCCTCTATCGACCTACACTTACACCAATCAATGTTTCCAAGAAACCAAAAGTGAGGATGGATTACTTCCAGCCAACAAATGTTTGCATTCTGACTTCTTCAGCTTAAGGCCTTCAAGTGATGGATCTGTACAATTTGGTGCAGGTTTAAGTATGATCAGGACATTTGTAGGCAAATCTACCTAATTGTCGTTTTCCAAAACAATATGCAGACCCGAAACACAGACATCCTTCGAAATCTGCTGTTCTCTGAATTTTGCAATGCGGTTCTCCAGCCAAGTAATGTGTACAAAACACATACACTAGGGTAAAGTGTGCATTAAAATGCATATATGAATGAAAGTAGCATACAGATATGCATTATATAAGGGGAAATGTGTATATTACGCAAAATTACATACAAGGATGTGCCTATTAGGAGAAATTCGCACTAAAATCCTGCTGAATTTAACGAGGACTCTTTTAAACATTGCAAACTGACATGGAAATGTAGAGAACTAAACTTGCAATTGGAAAAAAAGAGAAATTGGAACAGAAAAGGACACGTCCACCCATCTGTGTGCTCTACACAGCTCTCTGGCTATGCTCCTGAAGTAGATGCCTGCAGCAAGTCTTAGTTCCAGGAATTCGAAGGAGGCCATACCTGAAGGCAGAGTTGTACTTATTCTTTCTTTATTATTATTAAATTTATATGCTGCCCTATACCTGTAGATCTCAGGGTGGTTCGATAAATGGGCAATGCACAGCTATTTGTGCGCTAGGAGAAGTTATAACCCGCGAACTATAGGCAGAGATGGGGAACCTCCAGAAATTTATGGACTCCAAGCCCATTCCATTCCACTCTATTGTTCAGGAATGATGTCATTTGTAGCCCAACACCATCTGGAGAGCCACAGGCTTTCCATACCTGGACTATAGGGACGTCTGGTCATAAAGGGGATGAGAAAAAACTATTCATGCTTGAAGGTCCAAGGTTGAATTTTTGGCATCTTCAACTAAGGAGATCAGTGACAGGGAATACAGTGGTACCTCGGGTTACAGACGCTTCAGGTTACAGACTCTGCTAACCCAGAAATAGTACCTCAGGTTAAGAACTTTGCTTCAGGATGAGAACAGAAATTGAGCGGCAGTTGTGCGGCGGCAGCGGGAGGCCCCATTAGCTAAAGTGGTACCTGAAGTTAAGAACAGTTTCAGGTTAAGAACGGACCTCTGGAACGAATTAAGTTCTTAATCCAAGGTACCACTGTACCTCTGCCTGCTGCCAGTCAGAATGAAGAACAGTGGGCTAGTTGGACAGGGTCTGACTTTCTTTGCAGCACTTTTCTAATTCATTGTGCATGAATACTGTGCTATTGTGTTTGTATCCTATATCATATTTGCTTTTGTATAGCACTGATATTTTAATTACAAAAAAGTATTACAAAAAAATCCCAGCCTTCCAAACACTAAGAAAACACACACACACACACATATATATTACAATATAATATATTGTATGTAAATATATATATATATAAAACACAATATAATGAGCAAGACATCTCCAACAACAGCACTTTTCAATTCAGTGGATATTTCTGATAGAAACAAGAATGCTGTAGTCTGTTAAAGGAAACACCACAATACAAAATGGAGCAGAACTAATATATTTACTGTACCATCCCGCTTTATTATTCCACAGAGATATATGACTTTAATGGGTTTATTTATGGTACTTGACAAGATAAATATTCCTTTGTCCTTACTATTCAAATAAACTGGTGCAGAGTGAAATTCAGAGCTCTTCATCAAGCATTTGCCAAACGGTCTTATCAGTAGCTTTATAACTTAAAAGCCAGATGGAGATATTTCACTATATAGTTCTGCTCCTATCAGAAAGCTCTCATTGACACATTACTTTGTATATTTCTGATCTGCACTTCAGAACAATCAAAGGGAGAGAGCTATCCCAGATTATCCACCTCAAATCAGTCGAACCCTAGGCATATCAGAGGAGGATTTAGAGAGTTCAGTGTTACAATTTAAAAATGTATAATAATCCCATCTACACACATCTAACAAATCAATTCCAGTGTAGTCTAGAAATCTGCAAGGTGAATCAGTGCATTGAATGGGAAATACAAAACGTAGTCATTTTAAAAAAAAACATTTTCTATCATTCAAAAAAAAAAGAAAAAAGAAAGGCAATATCAAATTATAGACTGTCACTTCTCAACATGAGAAGGTGGGCACACAACACAGCCACAAAATATGCATGGTATCTGCAGTTCTGTCCCTTCCCATAAATGGATCTCCTGTCTGGTTCTCCATACATGTCAATGAAGTGAATATCCCTGATGACTTTTTATGGAGAAAGAGGAAAACACATGAAATCCTGAATCAAATATGTAGGGAAAACCCCTTAGAACCTATTTTCCCCCCAGGGTCCAGGTCCAGTAGGTTGGTGTGCCTTGTCATTATGTATATAGGTGCTGCATTTATTTATGTGTTTTATATGCTGCCTTTTAGGGAAAAATCTACAGTTATCATCAACAACAGAAGCAGAATGGGTGGTTGACATATTTCAAGAGGTAAAAATCCAGACACAAAATGTTGTTGAGCTTTTTTTGGACAATCGCCTGATAGCTCTTCTGCTGCTACTGAGCCAGAGCCCCCCATACCAGAGCGGTTCGAATCCCCACAACAGGGTGAGCTCCCGTTGCTCGGTCCCTGCTCCTGCCAACCTAGCAGTTCGAAAGCACGTCAAAGTGCAAGTAGATAAATAGGCGGGAAGGTAAACAGCATTTCGTGCACTGCTCTGGTTCGCCAGAAGCAGCTTAGTCATGCTGGCCACATGACCCGGAAGCTGTACGCCGACCCCCTCAGCCAATAGAGCGAGGGACTCCAGAGTCGGCCACGACTGGACCTAATGGTCAGGGCTCCCTTTACCTTTACCTTGAACTTGCTTAATCAGTCAAAGCATTTCTATACTGCTGGATATTTCTAAGAAGTGTACACTAGGTACAATATAAAAACAATACCCATGAAAACAATATAAAACCATGTAAAATGAAATAAAGCAACCAAATTCAGGGGCTTCATAAACATCAATCAGGGTCCAAACATATTCATTATTTATGGTCTTTCTGCAAGTCCTCTCTAGGCCCGTTAGGTTGGTGCTTGTGTTGGATGCTGCACTTTCTCGCACTGTCTCTTGGGAATTATAATTCCTAGCACAAGCCATGGTTGAGAGTCCCATTGGAATTTACCATGCCAAAACAAACGTACCCCAGAAAGAAAACAGGATTTTAAATTTGAAATAGAGGACAGCAACCAAATAAAACATTTGCAAGAATGAGGGATGTGGAAACAGATTGCCTAGAAGTTGGACTACAACTTTCATCATGCTGGCTGGGGCTGATGGGAGTTGGAGTCCAACAACATCTGGAGAGTCACTGACTCCTCAACCCTGACAACCATGAATTAAGAGGATGATGCAAATAGAGAAAATACTGTTGCACGACACTGCAGTTTCCAAGCGGTGCAATATTCCAGGGGTTCCAGTGCTTACCTAGGGTTTGGCTTCCTCAGAACAAGGACAGCAGAGTCTGTGGTGTTTTTATGATATATGGTTTATTTACAGATATATCTATACCCTGAGCCTACGATGAAGGGGTTCACAGCATTAATACCCCAAGAGGGTCTTGCTTCTCCCATAGGCATAGCCTTGAATTCCAGCAGAAATCAGACATGGCTCTGCCGCTTAGCTGCCCCGCCTACTTCCTGTTTCTAGCTTATACACCTCAACTCTATATTTTGTCTTTCCAACTGATAGTTGAGGGAGGGGACTCTTAATGCCCCATACTCAGGGAGCCATTACCAAGAAACATGTCTCCCTATTCTAGCAATTGGATTCTTGTTGGATCCAGAAATTAGAAGAGACTCAAGCATATAGCCTACCCCTTCCCCAAACTCACAACAATACATTCACCAAACCAAAGGTTGCTTCATTAGGTAGTCTGGTGGCTGCATAGTTCACTACATCGCAACCAACTGAACACAACACAACCAAATTCTGGACCATCTAATCTCTCACAATGCCAATAAAAATTATATATGAGACTTGGAAATGTGATGCTGACACAAAACCCTACACTAACATTATGCAAAAAAACAACAACCAAAGAACATTACCCACAATCTCTCTCCCTCTCTTTCCCCTCACTTTTTCCCCAACCGCAAGATGTATTTCATACCAAATTCAAACAAACTATGAAAAAGACTATGAATCGAAAAAGGAGACACTATATGTACTTTCCTTTTTTATTTGTTTGTTTTAATACTTTAATAAAACTTTAATAAAAACTACTTTTTTAAAAAAATCAGTAAAATATTTGGTGAGAGTAATAGAGTTAGCACTGAAGAATGTCTGCACATGCACCAAAGAAGCTGTTCACCAAAATCTTATTTTGATGAGAGTTTCATAGAGAGTAATTAGCTAACATCAAAGTACACTTGTGAATGTTATTGCAATGCAGACCAGAATGCTGACTTTGCATGAGCAGAATTTAATTTTACATTCTGAGCCAGGGAAGAACCTCGGGGAGAAATGACGCTCAATTTAAAATACATCCAACAGTTACAAGCTGGATGATTTCTTATCCCAAAACAGGTCATAATTAACTTTAGTGATGTCTCTAATCAAAAGAGGCTGGAGAAATGCTCTCAGGACCATCTTTACAAAGAGGAAAAGTCTTCCATGCTGTGCCACGCCATACTTCTAATTTGCAGGTCAGGTTGGAATACCCTGTCATGCCATCAGAAGTAATGCACTGCCAAAAGCAAATGGCTGATACTAGGCAATTGGGATTTTATTTACTGTAGTGCCCCTAATGGCTCCTAAAAGATTTTCTTAATTTTTAATAAGTTACATTTTATTTCAGAGTAAGAGAATGAGTGAGGCTTCCTGAACTTTAATAAACACTTTTGGATTGAAGCTTTAAATTACAGAGTACACTACTGGCTTTAAACTGAAGTAGAATCATCCATTATTTATAACCACTTATAAATATTAAGTAATCCACAGAGTCATTATCTAATACTTGTTCTTCATTGCACAAAATCTATTTGCTGCATACATGCCTGCATATACACACATACACACGTTTCTGTACAGGCTGTAAGCTTGCTTGTGCCAAGTTATTGCCAACACAAAGGTTCTTGTTTTATCTATGTGGCCTTGGGCTTCTTTCTCTCCAGCACTAGAAGCCTACCTTGATCCCAGTTTATTCCTTCTTCTTGAGAGGTAGTAATGCTTACAGATGCAAACTGAGATGATTTCTTTAGCAATAGACCAAACACAGACTAAAAGATGCGGGTTCATAACTTGTCCTAATTTTTTACAATATGAATTTACAACTGTCACATTTAATATAAAGGCTCCCAAAGGTAACAAAAATGCATAAATCAAAACTGGCATGATATAGATAGTGAAGATTCTCAGGTTTAAATTTCTAAGTTTTAAAAGATCTAAATGTCAGGATTCTAACAGTGGGATATTGATTTTAGGAACTTTCCCCATTTACGTTAAAAAAAAAATATCCCGAAGATTTCTTCATGGATTTTATGGTATTCAAACACTTTTTCCCCCTGCTGAGCCTGTCAAGTAGGCACCATTCTGGCCTGTAAGATATTAGGACTCTCCTGCTTATCCTTAAAAATTATGCTTCCCACTCACAAACTGCACTTGTTGCACCTGCAGGATGAAGGCAAAGTGAAGAATTCAAAATTCCCCTCCACTATCTCCCTCTGTAATGTCAGTAGAAATCAGTGTTCTATGAATGAATGAATGGATGGATGGATGGATGGAAGCAGTTCCAGGAAACACCCCCAGAGAATTGAAGCCTAGAGCAAGATAAATTTTGAAATCAATTGAACTGATGTTTACAGGACCGTCTTTACCTGAGGGATGCAAGGGGTGGGGGCACCCGGGCACCGAATTCGGGGGGGGGCAGCAGGCACCCACCACTGAAGCTGCTGAAGCTCTTAACTATCTGCCTGTTGTTGTTGTTGTTGTTTAGTCGTTTAGTCGTGTCCAACTCTTCGTGTCCCCATGGACAAGAGCATGCCAGGCACTCCTGTCTTCCACTGCCTCCCGCAATTTGGTCAGACTCATGTTTGTAGCTTCGAGAACACTGTCCAACCATCTCGTCCTCTGTCGTCCCCTTCTCCTTGTGCCCTCAATCTTTCCCAACATCAGGGTCTTTTCCAGGGAGTCTTCTCTTCTCATGAGGTGGCCAAAGTATTGGAGCCTCAGCTTCACGACCTGTCCTTCCAGTGAGCACCCAGGGCTGATTTCCTTAAGAATGGATGCGTTTGATCTTCTTGCAGTCCATGGGACTCTCAAGAGTCTCCTCCAGCACCATAATTCAAAAGCATCAATTCTTCGGCAATCAGCCTTCTTTATGGTCCAGCTCTACCTGTTAGGAAACAATAATTTTGATCAAGCTAGAAAAACAAAATACATATATACCTAGGTATTACCGAAATGTATACCTACTGTTTCACTAAAGGACTTTCGACTTTGTGCGCTCATTTACAAAGATGCGCCATGCCAGCGGCAGCGCTTGTCATTCACAATGGTGACACTCATCAGACTCAACAACAGCGCTTGTCATTCTTAAAGGCGCTGTGCACCAAAATTAACTCTTACATCATAATAAAAGTTAATTTGGGGGCTAAACTAAATTTGGGGGCACTGGGTGGATCTTTGCACTCTGGTGGCGCATATGCTAAAGACTGCGCTGGATGTTTATTTATTTATATTAAAATTTTATAACTTGTTTTTCCATGAACTGGGTCCCCAAGTGCCTTACAAAATAAAAGCATGCAACATACAAAATTCAAAACATAAACTGAATATCTGAGGACACGACTCTTCATGACATGAAACATTCTTCTAGTCCATGGGGGAACCAGTAATAGTGCTCCCCCATATGACCTCAGTGATTGGATTGGGACATAAAGGGTAAGGCAGACCTTAAGTTATCCTAGGGTTGCCATACAGTGGTACCTCGAGTTACGCCTCAGGTTACAAATGCTTCAGGTTACAAACTCCACTAACCTGGAAGAGTTACCTCGAGTTGAGAACTTTGCCCCAGGGTGAGAACGGAAATCGTGCGCCGGCGGCGCAGCAGCAGCAAGAGGCCCCATTAGCAAAAGCACGCCACTAGTTAAGAACTGTTTCAGGTTAAGAACGGACTCCAGAACGAATTAAGTTTGTAACTAGAGGTACCACTGTATTTCAAAAAATGAGAATCCAGAGCTTTTTTTTTTACTTTTGCCCAATGTTGCCCAAAGTTGTTTTGCAAAATCTAAAACAAAAATTTAAAAATGAAGTTTTTGAACTATTTTTTAGGAAATTTGGCAAAATCTAGACTTCCGACATGGGTTGCCGTACGTCCAGATTTTCGCAGACATTTCAGCGATTTCTGCCTGAACACTGCTTCCGACTGCCATATTCCAGCTATGTCCAGGAAATTCTGGACATATGGCAACCCCGTGTCCCTCTTCCAATAAAGGTTATCCAGCAGGGCAACCAAGGCTGATTCAATCCCAAAACCTGCACCTGGACCCAGATTAAAATGGATCTAGATAATATATTTCCTCCAGAAACACTTGTAGCTGTTCTTCCATAATCGGGTCTATCACCTTACCCTAGTTGAGAGTTGTTGCATCTTTCAGGTTGGCAGGCACCACACAGGTGCTTATTACAGAATAGTTAGATAATTACATGACTATTACATAATATTTGAACAGTACTATGTAAATTTGATAAAACTTCCGTTTCCTGTAGCATCCTTGTATAAAGTCTGTAGTATCGTCAACCCACTGTGAATTTAATTTTCCATCACTTCTTTTTTTTTTAATTTTTTTTATTAATTTTACAAAATTTTAAGAACAAACAAACACTTAAAAAGACATACAAACACGTATAGTTTCATAATGTTTTTCATAAACCTCTTTTCTGAGACTCCCCCATACCCCCCCCTTTCTGCATCCCAATTTCCATAGTTTTATAGCAACTCCCAATTGTTACTTTCCAACCTCTGTCAACTTAATTATCTCTATGCTCTAACCTTATATCACTGTATCCCTTTGTTCCTGGAAACCATAACACTCTAACATTCATCAAGTTTATAATAGTCCTTAAGATAACTTTTAAATTTTCTCCATTCTTCTTCCACCGTCTCTTTTCCTTGGTCGCGGATTCTGCCTGTCATCTCAGCCAGTGTCATATAGTCCATCACTTTCATCTGCCATTCTTCCAGAGTGGGTAGATCTTGTGTCTTCCAATACTTTGCGATGAGTATTCTTGCTGCTGTTGTAGCATACATAAAAAAAGTTCTATCCCTCTTTGACACCAATTGGCCGACAATGCCCAAGAGAAAGGCCTCTGTTTTTTTAAGAAAAGTACTCTTAAGTACCTTTTTCATTTCATTATAGATCATTTCCCAGAAAGCCTTAATCTTCGGGCATGTCCACCAAAGGTGATAGAAGGTACCTTCAGTCTCTTTACATTTCCAACATCTGTTATCGGGCAAATGATAAATTTTTGCCAGCTTGACTGGGGTCATGTACCACCTATAGACCATTTTCATAATGTTTTCCTTTAAGGCATTACATGCCGTGAATTTAATACCGGTGTTCCATAACCATTCCCAGTCAGCTGACATAATGTTATGGCCCACATCCTGTGCCCACTTAATCATAGCCGATTTGACTGTTTCATCCTGTGTATTCCATTTCAGCAACAAGTTATACATTCTTGATAAATTCTTAGTATGTCGTTCCAGAGCCTTTAAAAAGGCTCTTTCTGCGGTAAAGGGGGGGCGCTTTTGGTGCCCACCGAATCTCCTCGTTCACAGGCTTCCGCGCCTGTGATTTTAGGGGTCCCCCGCTTGCCGTAGCGGGACAGACCCGAACTCGCAGGGCAGTCCTTCTCCGGAGCTCGGAAAAAGGACCGCCATTAGCGCTGGCGCCGACCGGAATTTTCCATCACTTCTTATTCCCATGAGTGCTAAGCTAGTAAGAGTCTTGAACCCTGTTATGTACTGAAGTTCTCACCCTGGGCCAGCAGGGGGATACTGTAGATAGTTATGCAAATGAAGGATCGAAAGTGATGTTCAGTGATTGGATAGTTTGTATGCAAATGAAGGATCAAAAGTGACGTTCAGTGATTGGATAGTTTTAGAAAGTTGCTACAGTTACGTTGTTCTGGAGCTCTATATAAGCAGGCTGACTGAGCTCCTCAGTTCAGTTCTGTTCTGGCCTTTGAATAAACAAGTGCTGTTTGAAGAATCGCTGTGTCATCTGATATGTTCGCCCACAACTTAACAAACCCTCCAAACCATATGGGAAAACACACAAAGCTATTGTATTTAACTACAATAGTAAGCCAATAGTAAGGCATAACGTATATAAACAATACAAGAATTCTAACCTATGGTTGTTCTACAGTAACAATTCCCCACCCCTGTCCTTCCCTTCATTATGTTCCTCATTATTTTAGATTTTAAGTGCCTTTGAGTCAGGCACCTACATAACACAATATATTTTGGTTTCTACATATTCCCAGGCAGCAAGACAGACAGTTTTGTGCCACTATGTTTTTAGGTATACACTGAATATATTTTGTATGCATTTCATGACTGTGACAAGTCTGTGATTGCAAATGTGTATGACACAGGTTGCTCCAGACAGTTACAGTTCTCTGTGAAGAGTATATTAGCAGCTACAATTGCATTTCTCACCATGTGAAAGAAAGACTTTAGGAGATCAGGCTATAGATGCTTTTGATAGGAAAATAGCATATCATGCACATTAGCAAATACATTTTACAATATCTAGGTCTTTTGTAAATTTTCAACAGATGAAGAGGACAAGGCCTAAAGGGCAAAACTGGGAATAAGAAAATGTGCTTTAAATGTTTGGCGTGTACTCAGCCTATGCAACAGAAGTTCAGCTCCGTCAATGGAGCCCAAGCACAACTGGGAACTGTCACTTACATAACAGCCACATTTCTTCAGTGCCGGTGCATTAGCAAAGGGTACTTTTAAAATGCTGCTGAAAATGCATAAGAAGCGAAGATACTTTTAAGTGGCTGTAATGCACTCATTCCCATCAATACAGGAAAGAAGAAGCACAGATGCACACAAAAACACAGCTCATTTTCTTCGCTTCCAATCTGAAGCAGGTCACAGCTATGCAAATCCCCTAATTTCCCAGATGTGGCAAAACATTACAAAGAAATCAGTCGGCCTTTGCTCTGACCTTTGCCATGGTATTTACAAAAGTTGATTACCGTGTGTGTCAGGTGTGCTCCATCTTCCTGTTAAACTTGGTTAGGATCAAAGCTTTTTCAGTCAATACAAATAGGTCAATGAATGCCCCCCACCCCACCTGAAAGAATCTGCATGAGGGGGCCATAACATAGCTCTCAGAGGTTCTTTACATGAGCCATTTTACCCTACCTTGAAACAAGCACTGTATATGGCACCACACTCTCCATTTAAAAAGTAGCGATTACCTCATCAAATGCACCAGCTGCATTCAGCTTCCAAACCCAGAAATTGGTGACTTTCATTCGCATAATGGAACATGTTCCAGCCTGTTTCTGCTCTGTACATGATTCATTGTTATTTGCCCTTTCTTCGCCAGTTTGCCATCCAAATTCTTCTAAATGTCATTGAGAAGTAATGTAGAGGTAAGGTTGGATAACTATTACTCTGGCTGGTTTAGGACTTCTCTTCACCTACTGCCAAGAAAGTGAGGCACATTAACTGATAGGCATTAACTATCATAAAATAAGCCTTGAGCATTTAAATAAAATCAATGGAGCAATGGAGCCAAAAGGTTCAAAAGAAAAAAACACTTTAATACTAATGGCCAGTAATCATGGTACTCCTCCCTTACAGTACTGAGTCTGTCACAGGCCACCATATAAACGATGATGAACAGACAATGCTGAGGTTTGCATGAGTTTCAGGCCCATGTAGGAACACATTGCATGGACTTGCCCATTCTACTGCATAAATTCTGAACGTTTTCCAAGATGGCTGTCACAGGAACGGGCATATGGCATAATTCTTGAATGAGTGCATGTATGAAGTAAATTTTGGTTGCAAAATATAGGGATTCTTTTTATTTAAGTTGGGTAAAAGACCTCTTATTAGTGACTATTACCACCAGTACAATCTAGAAGACATGATTCCTGGACTAGAAGCAGGAAGACTCATGTTCAAATTCCTGCTCATTGATGAAGTTTGCCAAGTGCTCTTTGACTGGTTGCCATCACCATTCCTTGTTTTAACCTGCCCCTCCCAGACTGTTGTAAGGATAAGTGGAAAAGGGAACATTATGACACCTTTTCCAAATGAAAATGAAGCAAACATATAATAACCACTGAAATTAGAAATTTAAGCAACCACATTTTAAACTGATAAATCCAAGTGGATGTTTGAAATGCAGTTCTTTTTAAGGTGACACAGCTCTTCACAGTTGCATGAAGCACAGCAAATCATGCTCAGCCACTTGTTTTTGCACATTCTTGTGTGTAAGTTTTGCATATGGTCATCTTGCTTCTGTTGCAGATAGTTTCAAGAAGATGAAACCAAACCAAACAATGTGAACTTATCATTTTTAATGTCGCTGTTCATTCTTCACTAATAACTCCCAAGCTGCAGCCATATTTACTTTTGTCAGTGCCTACTTCCTCTTGGTTGCAAGTAGCATCTTCAGTCCCATGTGACTTTTGTCAGATTGCTCTTTCGCTTCACATTGAACATAAGCATTGCATTATATCATAATTTTCTTTGGTTCATATATAAAACTAAAAACCAAGGATTTTGCTTTTATTGTGAGTGCTACATATAGCATATCCATGTAGTCCATTTTTCAGATAAGTTCATTATTTCTGAATGCCCCAGTTTGAGGCAAATTTGTGCTAAGGCTTCGGAACTGCTAAGGATTATGATATAGTATTATGTTCTCTATCTCGACCATTTTGGTTTCAGAATTTCAGGTTGTTAAAACACACTAATTAGGTCTCTACAAATTATAGAAGATTATTAAGGAAGATTATTACAGGCAGTTAATCATTAAGGGCAGTTCTCCTCAATTAGGCATCACAAAGCTCTTGGCTTTCCAAGAGAGCAAAATACCTTCTCATTAGGTAGTTATAATGGACTCCATTTTGGAGTGTTGGCTGTCTTTTTTATGAGCACAAGCTTTGGCAGAAAGTTCTAAGATATGGTAGGCCAGTGCTTAAATTACTGGGGTGCTAGGGGACATCCACCCATCTACCTTTTGTACTGACCTCCTTATCAAAATTGGGAGGATTATCGGAAACCTATATTCAGCCCCCAATAACCCAAGCATATGGTGCTGGAGGAGACTCTTGAGAGTCCCATGGACTGCAAGAAGAATAAACCTGTCCATTCTTAAGGAAATCAGCCCTGAGTGCTCACTGGAAGGACAGATAGTGAAGCTGATAGTGTTGGGAAAGATGGAGGGCACAAGGAGAAGGGGATGACAGAGGACGAGATGGTTGGACAGTGTTCTCGAAGCTACAAACATGAGTCTGACCAAACTGCGGGAGGCAGTGGAAGACAGGAGTGCCTGGCATGCTCTGATCCATGGGGTCATGAAGAGTCGGACACGACTAAATGACTAAACAACAACAACAACCCAAGCATTGGGGCAGGGGCAGGAAATATGACGTGCTGTCTGGGGAGGAAGAGAGAAGCAAGGAAAGAAGTTTAATTCCAACTCAAATCTTATTGGATGCAATGGTTTCATGTGTTCAGCTGCAGAAGAGACAGTCAGTGGGAAGTCTGGAGATTCCAATGTTCCTATTGCATACAGTCCGAGGAGGTAGATCCACAAGTTTCTCCAGAATCAGGATGTGAAGTGAAGGTGCTGTGTGCCTTGTCTGATTTGCTAAAAGCAGAGCCCCTATGGAATCACAGCTTATGAACCAGTCTGCTTACTGAACAAGGCCCTATTTACATATCACTTTGTCCTCTATTTCCATTAACTGATTGCTTTTCCTGCAACCCATATTTTTTATGTCCATGCCTATGTAATGGCAACCATAATGAAAAAGAGCAGTTCCCCACAAATTCTTCTCTTCCTGCCTCTATTCCCTTCTTCCCCCCCAGTTGATCCTACATCCCCTGGACATTTAACTATATAGTACTTCAAAAGAAATGCAATGGCTGGTGCTTCAGCTTTTGTTCATCTCTAAGCCATTACCTTAGAGCTGTCTGGACCTTTCTAAAGGGAAGATTGCCACACCCATCGGCTGGTAGAAAAGCAGGATTGGGAAACCATGAGTTGGCACAGAAAGAACAAGATTTGGCTTATTTATAGGTGTGTAATAAATTGTCCCCAGCAAGTCAAAGGTGTAAATCAGTCTCTATCGCTATAAACAGACACATAAAAAAGAGGTTTTTAAAATGAATGCCTCTTCTGAAACGCCACATGATAGCGCATGCTTTTTCCTAGAAAGAAAGCCCTGTGTGATCACAGATCACATTTTCTCCTAGTGGAGGGAGAATGTTGCCCCCTCTTGACCAATAACTGAAATGTCATACGAATGTAAAGTATCCTGCAAAAGGTGTCTCCTATGCGACTGCATCCTCATCTTTAGGACTATACCCATCAATTGCTTATTCTATAAAGTCAACTCCACTTGAATTTTCCACCATCACTTTCACTCTCCTTTTCAGTACCCATGCTGCTGTTGCGGCATCACTTTAGGACCTCCTAAGGGTAACGGTGACAGTCCTTCTTGCCATGACTGCAAGGCAAGAAAAAGAAAGGGTGGAAGGAAAGGACTGCAAATGGTTTTGGGAGGTCTCCAGACCTTATCATTCTCCTTAAGACACAATCAGAAGCATGCTAGGCATGGTAGGGTCCTGAGCTTTAAATAAGCTAATTCAGGCCTGGTCCAAAGTGAGCACACAAAAAATGCTCATTACAAGTGAGCCTGTTCTGAATCTGGCCCAGGTAAGCTCTCAGAGAACTAAACAATACTGATGTGCCATCCATAGACATTGATTTAAAGAATGGCAGGTCTATAGATATCAGTGCACTAAGGGGACTAGGCTAGTCCTCTAAATGTTCCTGGTAAATTAGAGTATTAAAGTATCAAAGCCTGGCACCTCCTTCCCAAAGCCCGGGATGCTTCTGACTGGCTTAGGGAGGGAGGGAGGCGTGATGCTATGATGGAGTCCAAGAGCCCTCTTGCCATCTTCCCAAAGCTTACTCAGCTTTGGGAAGGAGGGCAGGAGGGCTCCAGCATGCTGTCAAAGGCCTAGCTTTCCCTTCCCAAAGCCCAAGAAGATTCTGCCTGGCTTCCGGAGGCAGGTATGATGCTCACGCACACGACATCACCCCCATCACCCTCACAAGCCAGCGCCTCAGTTCCCCTACAAAAAAATTCACTGCACGCCACTGATCTGAAGGGCCACAGATTCCCCATCCCTGTTGTAGAGGATTTTGTGAATAGTGTTCTGTCCTTCCTGATTTAACCAGGAACAGCAGATTAGAAGACAGTCCTGGAAGGGAGAATTAACCAGCAACTGCTACTGGACCGCTAGTTGGAACAGGGTATTTGTGTGAACTAGCTTCTGTGTAGCCAGGCCCTTGAACAAGTTCATCACTGTGGCTTGATTGCCCACCATTTTAGTAACACGTGTGTCATAATGAGTCAGAACTTTTTGTCAGTGTCCCAAGGATCCATTTAAAGCAGGGGTTGTCAACCTGGTCCCTACCACCCACTAGTGGGCGTTTCGGGGTTCTAGGTGGGCGGTAGGGGGTTCTACGGCACAAGCTGAATCCTCCTTCCATCAAACACTGGTGGGCGGTAAGGAAATTTTACCATCAAGAAAGATGCATTAGTGGGCGGTAGGTATAAAAAGGTTGAGTACCCCTGGTTTAAAGAATTGCATCCATGAGGAGGTGGGTAGGAATCTGATTTTAACAGCAAAAGGCATGTGCACAGAACCACAGTTTATCTCCTTGATGCTTCTTGAACCTGAGATCATCTTTTTGAGTGCTGGATGTGTGATAAGGACACAGCTGTAGCTGTGTGATAAGAACGGCTATAGTGTTAGTGTATGAGCTCCAGCTCTTGGAGTTCCTTTCTTCATCTCAACAGAGTTACACAGAAAGTCTTCTCATGTCTTCACGGCAACAGCGGTCCAGCCCTTTCTTGGTGAATTCCTATGACAGGAATAACCACCTCACCTCTATTCAGATATCTGCTCCATTCAGCCGTCCGTTCAGAGAGACAGACTCACACTCTACCACAGCTCCTCCAGACATGCTCTGATAAAGAAACCTGTTGCTGGGGAGAATTCTCATTGCTAAGTAGATGTTTTAGGTGTGCCCTCAAGGATGTGCTTCAAGGCCATGCTTCAAGGCCAGTTTCAAGTTTATTTTGGCAATACACCAACATGTAGCTCATTGAAAAAACACATGATTTGCATGCAAATGGTTCCAGGATCAGCTCCTGGCATCTCCTGGTAGGGCTGGGGATACCCCTTACCAGAAACCCTAGACAGTCAGTGCTAATCAGTAGTCAGTACTACTGAGCTACAGTGAGGGGGGAAAGTATTTGATCCCCTGCTAAATTTGCCCGTTTGCCCTCCGATGAAGAAATGGCCAGTCCATGATTTTAATGGTAGGTTTATTGTAGTAGCTATACATCAGCCTCAAAATCTTACTGACTTGGAGAGGATCTGCAAAGAGGAGTGGGACAAAATACCTCCGGAGATGTGTGCAAACCTGGTGGCCCCCTACAAGAAACGTCTGACCACTGTAATTGCCAACAAGGGTTTTGCCACCAAGTACTAAGGGGTCAAATACTTATTTCACTCTTTATAATGCACATCAGTCTCTGACTTTTGTCTTCTGGGTTTCTGAGGGTTTTCCTGTTGTTATTCTGTCTCTCACGGCTACAAGAAACCTACCATTGAAATTATGGACTGGTCATTTCTTCATCAGAGGGCAAACGGGCAAATTTAGCAGGGGATGAAATACTTTCCCCCCTCACTGTAGATGGAACAATAGCCTTGCTATGTTCCTATGTATGTGGATAGGAACCATGGAGAAGTGAATGTGGAGAAACTTCATCACTCCTCCCCTCTATCACAACCCTTTCAAGGCACCCACATCCTTCTTTCTATGTAATTAGAAGACTTCTGTATTTAAACACACAGGACTGCCTGCCACTATAGCATCTAGTTTGGCCCTTGGTTCTAAATCAGGGGGTGGGGAACTTTGGTCCTACAGATGTTGCTGCACTACAACTTCCATCATCCTTGACCATTGGTTATGCTGGATGCAACTGATGGGAACTGGAGTCCAACCATATATTGGAGGGCAACAAGTTCCCTGCCCATGATCTAGCTGATTCTAAGAAAGGACGTGAAAACAATACTATGGAGAGTGGTGTTGTATTCTCTCCAGAAATAACCTGTAATAACCATTTTTAAAACTCTGAACTAGATAGGAATAATTAATTAATTAACATAGCATCAAGAGGAAAAAGTCATCTAAAGCCGCTGCAGTAGTATATATGCTGATGAAGCATCTTCATAGTGAATGATAATTGATCCTGCTTTAAATTGGAATCACTCTACTAAGGTACATCAAAATTAATGCAGTACAAGTGTTCCCACAGCTTTCTGTTAATTGTTATTATTTATTTATTTATTAATATTTATCATTTATATTTATTAGCCACCTCATAAAACTATTTCTTTACATAAAATGTAAAACAAGATTAAAGCAGAACAAAAATATAACAGGTCATATCCAACTAAGTCAGCAGAGTAAATCCACTGAATCAATGGACTTATTTAATGATTTAAATGGGTTTATTCCGAGTATGGCCAATAGTGAGTATCACCCAGTCTATTCAGCAATGAAGCCAAAATACCACAGCACTTGACTACCAAGGCAAGACTTGCGGATATTTGAAGTCTTACTGGAGTTGTCCACCAGTGTGTCTTTGACCTGGTGGTGGCAGCATACCGTATTGGCCCAAATATAAGCCGCACCCAAACATAAGCTGCATCTTTAAAATTGGAGGGGGGGAGAAAGAAAAATAATACCCGAATATAAGCAGCGGTGGGGAGGCTGCGTGCCATTTCCCCGCGCTCCCAGGCTGCTCTCTGGGGAAGGGGAACCACACTGCTTTGCAAGCGGCCTCCCCCCCCCCTCCGCTCTGATGGCTCGAGGGAGGCTTTGGAGCGGTGGGCAGGCTAACCCTAACCCTAACCCTTTGCCCCATGCTCTCGCGCTGCTATGGGGGCCGTTGGATCAAAGGGGAAAAGGCCGCCAGTAAAGCGGTGCGGACCCC
Organism: Podarcis liolepis; assembly: GCF_965112155.1. NCBI lineage: Eukaryota > Metazoa > Chordata > Lepidosauria > Squamata > Lacertidae > Podarcis > Podarcis liolepis. The sequence continues at coordinate 75,244,302 of NC_139558.1, read as the reverse complement.
CCCCCCGCTCCCATTGGAACAAAGGGAGGATTTGAAGCAGCGGGTGGCTGCGCTCCCAGGCTGCTTCAGGGGGGGGGGTGAGCTGCGTCGCTTTGCTGGTGGTGCAAGGTCCCAAATATAACCTTCACCTTAACTTTTCACGATCGGAATGTGGGGGGAAAGTGTGGCTTATATTTGGGCCAATATGGTATCTGGTGTAGCAGTCCTTCTGCCAAATCCTACAGTCCCTCAGCCAGTGGGTCTTCAGTATAGGATTGCAGCTTGAAGCAAAGCTTTTCTACAGGCAACCAAAGAGAATGCAACTGGTTCATCAATCTCAAATTTCTGTGATGGCCTGGGAATCTGATTCATAGGCTGAACCAGAGGAATCCCAGCCTGCACAGCAGTCCCCGCCTCCAGGGCTGGCTGAGCCGGGGCAGGGCCTTGAATCTGAAGGGCCCGCACCTGTGCCGGATTCTCAGGAGCAGACACCAGATGAATCCACTCTGGCTCCGGGGGTGATTGAGGACCCATTGCCTGGAGGTGCTCCTCTCCCAGCCCAGTCAGGGGGAGGTGAGGCTGCCTCTGGGTCCAGTAACCCTCCAGCCTCTCCTGAGCTGCAGAGGCTCAGGGCAGAGAGGCGGAGGGAACTAAGTTCTATCAGGAGGAGTGCTTACCTTAAGGCCAGGAGAGGCGAGTCACCTGTGGGCCGGGACCGCCCTAGGCCCCAGAGGAGATAAAGGCCAGTCAGCCCAGTCCCAGGTTGCGGGAACAACATCTCTGGAAACCTGTTCTTGCCAGCACCTTGACCTGCTCTTCTGGAGTTCCTGACCACACCCGACTCCTTGCCTTGGACCCCGCTTCGCCCTTGACAGGCAGCCTCCAGACCCTCAACCCAGGACTGGACTCAGACCACGCCGCACGGTAAACACCCCCCCCCCCGGGACCAGAACAATTTCCTTTTTCAATTTTCTCTAGTGTTCCCAATTTATTCCTTTTCAAGTCAATGGTTATACACACTTGTCATGAAAGTATCAGTGTGGTTTGATGGTTAGCACATCTCACTCATTAAGTTCACTGGGGTGACCTTGTGTGAGTCACCATCTTTCAGCCTAGCCCATCTCACAGGATTTCTGAGGGGTTGAAAGGCGGGGGAAGACCCATCAGGGTTACCTAAAGCTTACTGGAGGAAAAGCACAATATAAATGTAATAAATGAATGTGTCCTCACTTCACTGGGGAAAATTCTGCATTTGGATTTTATTTTAGTTTTTAGTTTTCTTAAGATCCAGCTTGTCACTGTGTGATTCTAAGGAATCAGTTCATGGATAAATTTAGGATTCTTCACAATGAACCAGAATTTTTGCTGAGAAATGAGAGCACCCAGAATAGACATTTATTTTTATTCAGTCCTGTGCTTCATGACAGGATCTTTGGCTGCTCTATGAAGCTCCATCTAAATCAGGCCTTCACATATTCTTCAAAGTCTTTAGATCTATCATTAAACATGTGGACTTCCAATACTCAGCAACTGCTTTTACTTAATTACCAGTTCCAATATTCAACTATCTTATACACACCTACTTGGAAATAAATCCCTTTGATTTCAATTAGGCTTTCTCCCAGGTAAGTGGGTAAATATTGTTGCATGCCACCCCAATTTCTGAGAAGTGCAAGATTCCAGGGGTTCCAGGCATCTGTGTTTCCTTCAGAACAAGTCACAAAAGAGACTGTGTTGTCTTTATGATATATGGTTTATTTGCACATATCTACAACCAGAACCTAGGGACGCGGGTGGTGCTGTGGGTTAAACCACAGAGCCTAGGATTTGCCGATCAGAAGGTCGGCGGTTCGAATCCCCACGACAGGGTGAGCTCCCGTTGCTCGGTCCCAGCTCATACCAACCTAGCAGTTTGAAAGCACGTCAAAGTGCAAGTAGTCTACCAGTCTTCCCATGGAAAACTGAGAATTGTAACTCTGGGGGAAATAGGGCTTTCCCTAATACCTTCACAAACTACAGTTCCCAGGATTTTCTTGGGGAAGCCATGACTTTATAATGGTATAATGAGGCTTTAAATGTATAGTGCAGATGCGGTCTTACTTTTTAGCACATATTTATAAGCCTGCAACGTTAGCACCTAAAAAAAGAGGTTTGTTTCATTTGTCTTTAAAGGATTCCTCTTGCTGTGAAAGTTCTTGATCATTGAACATTGTAAGGTTAGTAACTAGTTCAAAAGGAAGAGCGCCATCTAGTGTGTTTCTACAATAATGTAGCATCTTATTTCATATACTATCCAATGTATTACCATTACTATTAATATTATTTTAATGTATTTACTTATTTTATTAATCAGTTCCAAAGAGGCACCCCCAAGTGATTCACGGTGCACTTAAAATATCCTGGACCTAAGCTGTTAAGAGCCTTGTAAATTTTAAAACCAACTTTTCAATTGATTAAACTTATTCATTGCTTGTTTGTTTGTTTTTCTAAAAAGCTGCAAAGCAACTTACAAAAAAAAGTAAAATACAAAGAGACTTGTAAAAAGATTAAAATACAAAGTAACATACAAAAATATTTTTAGAACAGAAGTACCATGAAATAGATAAAAGTATAAAACAGAAATGCTAAGAGTTTTCATCCACCAACAACTATATCAAGGAAAATATCCTATGGCACCCCACTAAGAGAAGAATACCATAAGGTGCCATATATGCCCCCACATTAATGATAAAAAAGAACCAGGAGAGCAGGAACATCTTTGTCCTAAAAGCTGGCAATGCTGCCACCAGAGGTGCGTCATTGGGGAAGCCACTTTGCTCCCCTCCTCTCCCAAATTGTGGTTAGCTGCCTTTCCTGTGTTTGGACAGGAGGTGGAGGGCATAAACATGTTAATTAATAAATATATAAAATATGACGCCTGCTGGACATGTTCATACATCCAACAGAAGGGGCATGGATATGAAGACTGCACACACATGCCTTGCCTTGTTCAAAGTTCTTGTGCACCTGTAAATATTCCATATGTATACAAGACTACTAGCGTGCTGGGGCAGGGGCAGAAGAAGGAGGGTGCGGTAGGTGCGGACCACCCCGGGTGACAAAATGCCGGGCGGCACTCACCGTGGGGCCAAACAGTACACCCGCTGCCTCCCCCCCCCCCAGCTGTAGAGCAGCTGAGTAGGAGGAGGCAGGCAGACTCTGGAGCCCCCGCAGCTCATCCCGCCCTCACCCCGTCCCTATGAGCGGCTTGCACCGCCCCTGGGTGCACCGTCACTGTGCTGGGGCACTGAGATTTGCTTCAGGGAAGCTGCTCATAGGTTCACATATGAGGTTAATTTGGTTAGTGGCCATGAGGGATGGAAAACTGCAGAACTCCCAACCTATTTGCTTTGGGCTGCTTTTCCCTTATTTCGGCCTTTATTATATGATGTTAAATTACAGCATTAATTTTAAAATGCACAGTCTTTTCAGATGTTGGAATTGATGTTACTGTTTTAGTCTACAGTGGTACCTCGAGTTAAGTACTTAATTCGTTCCGGTGGTCCGTTTTTAACCTGAAACTGTTCTTAACCTGAAGCACCACTTTAGCTAATGGGGCCTCCCGCTGCTGCCGCACCACCAGAGCACGATTTCTGGTCTCATCCTGAAGCAAAGTTCTTAACCCGGGGTACTATTTCTGGGTTAGTGGAGTCTGTAACCTGAAGCCTATGTAACCTGAAGCGTATGTAACCCGAGGTACCACTGTATTGCTGTTTTGTTTAATTGAGCTTATACTTTAAAATAAATTTGTCCTGCTGCCACATAAAAGGGGACCTTAAAAATAAGTTTGTGGGGGGAAATGAACATCTATTTTGCACATGTGTAAGCTCTTTTAAAACCTCCATCTGAACATACAGAATTCTGGGGACAGGCTCAGCAAGCACAAAGCCATTGCCCTCTATCAACATGTTCGTACTGAGGGGTGTGTCACATGAACAGGACTCCTGATGGTGCAATCTTATGCATATCTATTCAGAAGAAAGTCCCGTTGCCCTCAAGCGTGCAAAGGATTACAAGCAGAATCATGGAAACAGCATTCCTAATGGAAAATAAGCCTTCGGATGGTATGCTAGTAGTCTGTGGAGGTAGATATACATCTCTTCGCTTTCAAAACACCTACACAATGCAATTTTTAAAAGCATTCATTTGTGAAGATGTCATGGAAAAGTAAGGCTGGTGGATTTGTGAAGATGTGCAAAAGTGAGGCTGATGGGAAGGGTTCTGCTGCTTGAAATTCAGAAGTCTTTCTTGGAGTGTAATAGTCAACCTCTGCCCTACCCCTTTGTCACGTGGGGTGGATTATTAATGTGGGGTCATTGCTTTGTTTTGCACTTTTAGCTCCTTCTCTCAGTAAAACTGAATACAGTGGTACCTCAATTTACGAACTTAATCCGTTCTGGAAGTCCGTTCTTGAACCAAAATCGTTCTTAAACTGAGGCGCACTTTCCCTAGTGAGGCCTCCCGCTGCCGGTGCCCTTTCAGCGTTCAGCTTCCGTTCTTAGACTGAGGTAAAGTTTGCAAACTGGGACACTACTTCCGGTTTTGCAGAGTTCTTAAACCAAATAGTTCGTAAACAGGGCTGTTCTTAAACCGACGTACCACTGTAAAGGTAAAGAAGTAGCTTTCATTTCGACCCATCCACGGGAGTCCTAGATACTGATTGCTTTAGTCCTGCAATATCCTTTGATTTGAAGGTGGGGTAATTTCTGAAATATTAAATTGCATATTTCTAATTTAAAAAAAAAATACCAGAGGAAAAGATGGACACTTCCTTATTTGAATCAACCAGAAACGCTAAGAGAATCCCAATTATTTCTAAATAAGGCTGGTGTTTGAGTTTTACTTCTATAAAACACTGGCACCATACTATCTAAACATTTAGTCTGGTTAATGTAAGGTATTTTTAATATTTGTGATTATTAAATTCTCCAGGGAACAGTGCCTGATCTTGAGCCAAGCAGTGATCTCAGTTACACCAGCAAGGCCCCTAATGTATTGCTCAATTTTGTTATGTGTTGCAAAGCTTTCTGACATCATTACATGTTGTCTCCAGTATTTGTCCAGAAGGTGGAGCTCTATGGTTTACTTTGTGCTCATGGTTGAAAAATGAAACCAGTCTAGAAAGCTTCCAGTTGTTTCCCTTTGCAACCAAGATTATACATTTCCCCTTCTCTTAGTTTCCACCTTTCAACCAAACAATAATGACGAAGAAAAAACAGAAAGTGTTGCTTTTTAACTGAGGGAAATAAATGAGTAGAATTCACATCAATACATTTGAAATAACGGATTACTATGTCACAGAATAAAGATCAATTAATATGTGAAAAAGTAAGGGGTGTTTTTTTGTTTTAAAACTGGGGGGGGGGTACTTCTAAACCAGACCAAGGATAAAAGTCACCATTGCCTCCACCGATAACTTTTAAAGATTAAGATACCTTAAACTGTAGCTGCATTTGTGAGCATTTAGGGCAGGTCCAGTCATAAAGAACAGCTGCACTGAATATCCAAAATGTAATAGCCAATCCTTGGATTCTTCTGTCCTGGGTGTGTCTCACAATAACAAGAATATTTTGGAGTTTGTTATTTGGCAGAAGAAAGGAAAGTAAGGGGTAACTGTAGTCTCAGAATACGAGTCTCTGGAAATCACAAGTGGGGAGAGTGCTTTTGCACTCAGGTCCTGCTAACTGGCTTCCCAAAGGTAGGGAAAATAGCCTTTAAGCTATTTTTTGGAAAATTCGCCAAAACACCAAAACTTCCGATATGGGCTTCCATACGCCCGGGTTTTCCCGGACACCCCCCCCCCTTTTCTGAAAATTCCACCCAGATGTTATTTTTGGCGGCTATGTCCTGGAAATTCTGGACATATGGCAGCCCTGCCAAAGGCAACTGGGTGGCCACTATGAAAACAGGATGCTTAGCCCAAACCAGCATCACTCTTGATTGCTTGTTTAATTTGCAAATGGCTTCCTATGAGGCATCCTCAAACAATATACAATACAATAGCAAACATCTAATCATGACATACAGTCAAACCTCAGTTCCCGAACCCCTCTGTTTTGGAAAGTTTCGGCTCCTGAATGCCAAAAACCCAGAAGTAACTGCTCCCATCTTCAAACGATTTTCAGAAGCTTGAACGTGCTACGTGGCTCCTGTTTTGAGTTTCCCTGTTGTATTGAGGCTTCCGCTTTCAGTTTTCAGTTGTCGAACGGTCTTCTGGAACAGATTACGTTCAATAACCAAGGTTTGACTGTGTACAAAAGTTTAAACAACTGTACGTATAGAAACGGCTTTTAGCAGTGGTGTGGCATAGGTTGCCAGCACCTGAGGCCATGCAGAGGGGGGCATCTGCTTCACCCAGGAAATTCCAGCCACAGGAATAAGAAGAATCATTCCATTGTTTGGAGAGGTCACTTCCTGGTTCTCATAGAGAACATGTTTTCAATGGGCCCAACAACGGAAGCGCGCATCTGTATTGAGGCAGCACCAGGTGTTAAAAATTTGCACCCTAGCAATTTTGCGCCCAGGGCAACTGCCCCTCCCCATGCTATGCCACTGGCTATTTGAGAATTATAAATATAAAAAGCAATTTAAAACAGCAACAGCACATGCATATAATCTACTCAAATCCTAGAAAGATACCAACTGGGATAAATATTCTAGAAGGCTTATTGAAAGAGGAACAGATTGAGAACGTGCCAAAAAGGCAATAGAGATGGTGCCTGCCCAATATGCAATAATAGGGCACTCCAAAGCCTACGTATCACCACACTAGGTTCCAGCATCCTGAAAAGAACTGCCTGATCAGATGGTATCCGCAGGATGCGCTCTCCTGCAAAATGCAGGGGTTGGTTGGGTATATGTAGAATGAGGCAGTCTTTCAGGTATCCCGGTATCCCAAGCTGCATAGGGCTTTCTACCCTGATACCAGCACCTTGAACCTAGCCCAGTAGCTAACTGGCAGCCAGTTCTTACGTTGTTATTAGTCACAATGTGTTGCCACCGGTAGCTTCTGCCATCAAACGTCTGGCTTACAGTGAATTCCATGCAAGTCGAGGGCACTCTGTGAGACTGCTCTTGACCCCCACAAAGCTCTGTGTAGATTGGCTTTCAGCATCATTTCATAAACTACTGTCTGCAACCATTGTTTAAATAGAAATATGGAACCCAACCCAACCCATCAAAACTTAGGCTGCAGATGGAAGGTGTGCATAGCTATCTGCACTGCTTTCTCCTCAGCTTTTCGCATCAAGGTGTGTGGTGGAATGTGCATGCTTTCCCCATTCACTTGTAACTTGCTGGGCAAGTTGAATTCCCACCTGTATCTGATAGTACCTTTCTGTGAATTGCTGGAACAGTGAAATCCTGGTGGGCTACTGTGTGGGAATGTTCAGGGAGGCAGGAGAGAATATATTGTTTATTAATATCCTTCCTAACTTGCGCTAGCAAGTTCTATAACTTAGCAGAGTTTTACATTCCCCTTTTTAAACGCACAGCAGATAGTTGGTAAATTCTCTTATATCCCTCTTAAAAGAATAAACATGCCACAATCTTGTGTAAAGTATATAAAAGAAGTTTACTCACATCAGTTCACAGTTGGAAGGCAGACTTAGTTACAAAGTATATACATGTGGATCTATCCCATATGGAGATAGTCCCAGTGTCCTCTGTTCTAGCTAAAAGATGCTTCTCCAATGACGAAGGAAGAAAAAAAAAGTCACATGCAAAGGAAGTATGTCCCAGCCAGGAAGAAACAGGAAGTTTTCAACTGGCTGGACGAAACATTCCCTCGCATGTCCACGCTAGGAAAACAAGGAATGTTGTGCTTGACTGCTACTTACATATCACATCCCACATACTGCAGCCACACTCAGCAAGGGGGTGTGGAAATAAGGGTGGGGCAGTAGGAATGAAATGCAACAACACTAACTGGGGACAATGCTAACTGGAGTTCCTTTGTTTCATAACTTTGTGCTTATTTTTTTGCACACACTGCTGGTGGAGCTGCAATTCAATTTAGTTTTTCCTTTGGTATAAACTGGAGAGAATATTCTCTTTTAAGAGTCTTTTTTAAAAGGTCTGAACAAGTTGACTCAGGTAAAGTAGAGACTGGGAAACAATGTAGAACATTATAATAATTTTGACTGTTTGAGCTGGCACACAGTATTAAACATATGGTTTATCATGCCACGATTTCTTCTACTTTTCTGGAGTGTTGCACCAGTTTTCTATGCGCATTGTGCTTTTGCAAAATGGGAGTTTTGAAAGAGGTTGTCAGAGACTGGGATTCACCTCAACGACGACTTACAAAGACTTCTGTATCATTTGAACTGGTATAAAGCAAAGAGGATTGATTCAAATTGGTGAAATGTTTAGTGTTGCATCTATAGCTATACTGCTGCTTCTAAATGCTTGCAGGACAGAGTGCAAACAAATGAGTACAGTGGTACCTCGGGTTACATACGCTTCAGGTTACAGACGCTTCAGGTTACAGACTCCGCTAACCCAGAAATAGTACCTCGGGTTAAGAACTTTGTTTCAGGATGAGTCAGAAATTGTGCTCCAATGGCGCAGTGGCAGCAGTGGGAGGCCCCATTAGCTAAAGTGGTGCTTCAGGTTAAGAACAGTTTCAGGTTAAGAACGGACCTCCAGAACGAATTAAGTACTTAACCCGAGGTACCACTGTATCTGACTTATAAATCTGGCCTTTTGGATTCTCTCCATTCCACACCCCTTCCTGTCTCTGGTTTACACCCTCCTGGCTCAACTGGCTTTAGGTCCCGAACCCTGGCTCAGCTGAAGATACACCTGCGTAACTTGCTCTTCCTGACTCTGCCAGGGCTCAGCCAAGTGGTTGAGCTGATGCCGTTGTAATGCCTCATTCACACGGGCAAGTTATTCTGTTTCCATGACATCCCCCAGCTAGGTTCTGCATTCTATCTGAATTTTCACACAATGTGAAAGCTACTTCTGGAACCATAGGGTAATCTAGTGCACATTTCGTGCTCACTGCTGTGCTATTTGCTTCATGAAAATCTGCTCCCCCAAAATATGGGAACAAGTGCTAAACCCGTGCTGCAATTCTGGAAGTGGCTTTTACAGCACGTGGCAGCTCGAATATAATATATATGGAAAATAAGTTCGGAAAACAACATGAAGATGGGACAAACTTTGATGTGAATGCAGCGCCTAAGTCCCTCAAAAGGGGTGTCAGGGGCAGGACCAGAGAGAGAGGGCTTAGTCTGGATCTGAAGCCCATTCAGTTTGCTTAAGTGACTTGGTAACCCAGCACAGAACACCTTTTAAAAGGCTTGCCTTCCTCTGCCAGGCTTTGGCAGAAGAGCAGCAGCACCTTTGCTGCTGGAAAGGGTTTGGCGCTAGTGCAACTTTATGCTGCCTTCACTTATGTTTGCCTGCTTTACACCAGCTTCTTGCCCATAGGGTTGCTCCCTTCACTTCTTGCTTGCCTGGATGGAGATTAGAGGGTGTGTATAAGTGCCCCTGGCCTTGCACACTGCAGGTGTGTGGCCCCGATGAGGATACAGCCCTCAAGCTGGAAAACGTTCCCTGCCCCTGGCCTGGGTAATGATAAAGAAGCCCTGGAAGCATGGTCACATCTGGTTTGAAAAAAGCGGGCAGCTCTTTTCCTCTGTCCTGATTCCAAACACACGCCTAACTATATTTTGAGACAGGGAAAACATCTTCAGATTAGTTTGGCTGGTGGATTTATTTTTCCTTAGTCTTTAAAGCATTGCTGCAGAAATTCCCTGCCTGTGCTTCGTTGAAGGTGCTTATTCTGTATTCTTCCGGAACTTCTGTCCTCATTCACTGCTTTCTGCAGACTATAATTTGTGGACTCAAGTGGCGGCATTCCTATATTACAGGGGATAGTTTATTAAGAATATTGAGAGGAGATTAAGGTGTGGTCTCAGTGTTTTTCAATCACTTCGACTATATGCAACAGAGGAAAATAAATGTCATTTCTTTAAAACACAGGGTGGAATAGCAATTAATATGTGGGTGCACGAGGCACTGTATTGATGCTAATATCGTGAAGTGATGGCAGATTTTCAAAACCAGCTTCTGGGCACAGAAAGCTTCTTTTGCACTTGGCCTCTTGGCTTAAACTAACAGCACAGTGTAATAAAATTAGAGATGAGTTCATAGCAGCAGTTCCAGCAGGTCATGCTGCCCTTCTTAAAAGAAGGAAACAATTATGCGTGCTTCCTGCCCACAGATTTACTGGAATCTTGATGGTCACTATGCGAGCAAATCAGGCACCAGCCTGGGCAATGGTTGGCAGGTGCTCTGAGGCATGGGTTTGCCCTCATGTGCTCTTTGGCACAGAATGAAGCATAATTTTTCCTCTCACTTTTAATTGAAAATATTAAGTTTGTGAAGACTTGAACAGCTTGGGTCTTATATATCTTAGGAAACTGCTTCTCCCGTATGTTTAATATTTATTTTTAACATTATTTTTTTTGGTACATAGACATTAAACAGAAAACAATTAATAATTTGTGCAAACATTAAAGCACATAGCTTCACTACTGATAGAGAGCACCCACTAAATAACAGTGGTACCCACACAGTTAAGAAAACCTTCCAAAATGAGATAGTGGTGGTAAGGTATGTGATGTCAGAGCAGGCTCTTGATAATGTGTGGCAAATTAGAGTAGGTCCTTTCCAATTTGGGGAGTTTCTTCTAAACACTGAACAGAGCCCAGAGCTTGAGACGTGAACATTATCATTAATTATGTAGCATCGTTCTCTCTCCCAGCTGGTCTGAAAGGACTGAAATTAGATAAAATATTTGTTTTACGGGTACTTTAAAATTGTAAACTGCCTTGGGTGGCTTGCCAGAAATATGGTATATTATTCTTGTTGTCTGTCTCAAGAGAATTGAGTGCACCTCCAGGGGGTGATGTCAAACTGCTTGCGTTATCAGCACCAAAGCGACCTCCCAGGGGCGCAAGCCTAAGCAGTGTGCATGGATGTCCTGGGCTTCCAGATGACAAGACACCCATGCCCAGCCTCACTGATGTGGTCCAAAGGAAAGGAAAGCAATACGTTTGGCACCAGTTTAGCTGCAGGGGTCTTCCGAAGGAGACGTAAAAGGCACCACCAACCATCTTAGGGACTCCACTCCAGATTTGGAGTTTGCCCCTTAACCTTTTCTTCTCCCTGCTCCATCTGCATCCCTCCCACTCTGGTAAGTGCCAGCAATGTGCCTGTGTTCAGAAGCCAGGAGAGCAGCGATACTCCACCTACGCTGCCACACAGGCCACTTATGAATGCAAGCATAGCTCTACAATACGTGGGAAGCATGAAAGTGTTGCAAAACTGGAAGAGAAATCAGAGAACTAGTCAACCTCGCACGCTGAATACCATGTTCCCTAACAAAATTCCTCAATAAACCATGGGTCTCCAAAGTTCTTGGTTGGCACACAGACTCTTAAGCCTAACACACAAATGTCCTATAAGATGGACCTTATATTCAATATCTTTGCTATACAATAGTCTTCCTCTTTTCACATTGATCACTTCCTTTCTTTCTTTCTCTCCCTCCCCCACCCACTGTTCCCACCCACAGTCTTAAGTCATAAGGAGTACTTATTCTCCAATGCTTCTCAAAGGGCAGTGTCATACTAAATGATTGTTTACTCTTTAGATAGGAGCAAGTGCCCCTCTCCTGATATCTTAAAGCCTCAATATACAAACTACAAGAAAGAAGATTCCACCTAAACATTAGGAAGAACTTCCTGACAGTAAGAGCTATTAGACAGTGGAATTTGCTGCCAAGGAGTGTGGTGGAGTCTCCTTCTTTGGAGGTCTTTAAGCAGAGGCTTGACAACCATATGTCGGGAGTGCTCTGATGGTGTTTCCTGCTTGGCAGGGGGTTGGACTCGATGGCCCTTGTGGTCTCTTCCAACTCTATGATTCTATATGCATATGCACACATCCATACCCACAGGAAATGACCTCCCAACTTCACTTTTAGCTATAGTGTTTATCACTTTTCATTCCTCCCTCTCCCAGGTATAATAGTTCTCCTGCACAGCAAAGAATGTTAATTAACCACGATATCACCCAAGTACACAAGTTAAAAATTCTCAACTCAAAAGTACAGGTTGTATTTGCCTTAAGTACAAAGTGTAGAGGCTGTAATGAACCAGAATGGCCTTTTAACAAAAAAGAAAAAAGAAAACAAGGCATTAAAAAGTGTGAGTGGGTACTATTATTAGTCAAATAGCCTAGAATGTTTGGTTTTCAAGTCAGGCCTTCTAGCTCCCAAATCGAACAAACACGCACACACAACTAGTTAAAAGTAGGCTATATATCTCAAGCTCCCTTCAGACCTCACTAGAAAGTGTCTATTGCAGGCAGGGGTCCAACTTCAATTTTAAGAAGCAGCCCAATAGCCTACTTTGTTGGTATGTTAAAGAGAACTGTATTTGAGCTATGAAAAACGAATATTTGTTTTCTCATGAGCTTATTCTTCCTCTCATTTTATTGCTCTCATACCATCTTCTCAGCCTCTTTCCGCCTTCCATTTCTCTCACTAACAAATGTTACTTTACATGACATACGCAAAGGTCGAGACCCAATGTTCTACTTGTGCCTATTATTATGCATGTACTATACTTGTTTATACATTTTTAAAAACTTTTGGATGTACTATATAAGCCTAATAAAAACTCAATAATTAAAATAAACCATATGTTTTTTCTATGAAAAACTATTGTCCAGCCTGGGAAAGTAAGGTCAAGCATGACCTTTTCATAAATGGAAGAAGATGAACAGAATGCTTTTCTTTGGACAGACACTTGGGCTGAGTTCTGCAGAAGGTCTCTGATGCATAAAACAGATCTTGTATTCCTGATTTTGCTGGCCTTAATTAAAACCTCAGCTCAAAGGAAACTCAGCATTGACTCCAAACTACTTCAGGTAATTAGTAAAAGAAATAAAAATAGAAAACAAGAGAGAAGAGAGAAAATGTGCAGAAGGACTCTTGTTACTGAGCAACTACAACCATCCTTTATTTAGGGGTATCTGGGAGCCAGGAATTCCAAAGTATTATAGTATATTTATTTATTAAATGTATATACCAACCTTCATCCAAAGATCTCAGGGTAGTTCACAAAAAGTTTAACACCAAAGGGGACAGTATGTTTTATATGAGATGTGCAGAACCTTTCATCCTCCAGATGTTATTGAACTATAACTCCCATCATCCCTCACCATGTGTGTTGGTGCTGATGGGAGTTGTAGTTTAGCAACCATCTGGAGTGCCACATCCGCCTTACGTGGACCAGTTTGGTGATAATCCCAGGAAGGTAATCACCCAAGTATCAAATTGTCTGCCAGATTTTGTCTCATAACTGGGTACTGTATTCCAGGCACTTTTTATATTATTATTTTACATAGTACTTTTGTGAAGTTAACTTTCTTTATCTTGATTTCTCCTTCTTATTTATCACTGTCCTATACATATCTGGAACTATAAGAAATGAAAGAAATAAAGGATAAATGAAAATTTTCTCATATGGAAGGCACTCTAGCTTACCATATCAAACAGCAACACTAATGCTTAAAATATTTTTGTAGCACTTAAAGTACTCATTTAATTAAAGTTCACATTTACATAAAATTTCAGAATAGTCAAAGTATGTGGAAATGTTGGATATCTCAGCCTTCATGCTCAACAGTCAGGGTTGTAAACCAACAACATATGGGTCACAGGTTAGCTACCCCTGGTTTAAGACTAGAGGAAGATGACATTTTTCAAAAAGGGTTCTACGGATCTTTGCATTGCTTTAAGATGAGCAATATCCTGGTCTTGCCATGGTTTGGTGATCCGTTGAGTAACTTGTTCTGAACCAGATGTATGTGATTTATTGAATTTCAAAATAGTTTGGTGGTTGAAACATATCAAAGTTTTAAAAAGGCTCCTCAGCTTTTGGTTCCAAAAGGTTGCTTAAATGGTCTTCACGCTCTTGTGGCCTAGATAGCTCAGTTGGTTAGAGCATGGTGTTGAAAACAAAAAGTTTACAGGTTCAATCCCCGTAAGGAAAAGCTGAATATTCCTGCATAGCAGGGGGGTTGGACTAGATGATCCTCAGGGTCCCTTCTAACAACATGGCTCTATGTGTGTGTGTTTTGTAGAGCATGAGACTCTTAATTTCAGGATGGAGCCCCATGTTGGGCGAAAGATTCCTGCACTGCAGGGGGTTGGACTAGATGATCCTCATATTCCCTTCCAACACTACAAATCTATGAAATAATCGAACACAGTTGCATCTTACTGCTTTAATTGCGTTTACAATGCATGTTTGCATGCACACTGGATATTCAAACTGTTTATATGCCAGTTACCTATATGGCACCTAACAATGTCTACTCAGAAGTAAAGCCTACTGAATTTAACCCTTGCCCTAGTCCAAATTAGTGGGTGGGTAGGTAAGACTGTAGCTTTAATTGCAATAACCTGTGGATAAAAACAATATAAGAAATGAAAGAAGCAATTAAAAATCAATACTGTATGAATATTTAATATGATGGAAGCGGCCTCGTCTGTCTTCAGTAACAAATCTAGACACACTGCAGGCCACCTGAATGAATCCAAAAACCACGGTTTGGAAACCCCTGTTATAAAGTATTGTTTCTGATTTTACGCTATGGCTTGTGGTTTATCATCTCTTGTAAATTACTTAAGAGACCTGTTTTCAGTCAGCGACTAACAATTCATTATTAACAGTAATAGTAATGATGATGATATGAGAATGGTTTATATAGGTTTATCGTCTTAACTCAGCAAGACAGAAAAGCTGCCTGCTTTGGAAAGTGTGACAGCCTTTAAGGTACCAGAAACCCAGACAAGAAGGAAAACCAACTCAGATAAACTGTTTTTCCATCCTTCATTCGCTTCTGCGGGGTCTTCCTTTTTTTCGCTCGTGCGTAAATGCATTCCCCATAATTTGAGAATGGAACAGTCCACTGCTCCCGCTCCCTAGAACACCCTTCTTTATCTGTGAATGGTACAATCCAGTTCCTTGCCAAATCCAGACAGTGATTAACGCCCGTCGCCGCCACCCGCTGGTGCCGGGAGTTGCGAAATTTGATTGGCTGGCAGATTGCTAACTGTACTCCAGTGCCATTGGTCTATGCCTCTCTCGACTCCTCCCCTGCTGGATCTGCTATTGGTCATCGGACCTCAGCAAGCGCTTTCCCTTCTCCCACCCCTCCGAGGTCATTTAAGTTTATGAAAGAAATAAATAAATAAAGGGAGAAATAGAAATGCGTAGAAAAGGGGAGGGGTGTGTGTGGAGGCCTCGCAACCTAACCTGCTAGGCGGCGTGAAGAGACGCGTTTTTAGCCAATCATTGGTCACCCTGGCAGTCAGCCCGGACAAATAAAACACAAGTTATTAACCAGGTCAGCCTTAACCATACGTATACTCTCCAATGATAAGCATCGGTGGCGCTTGATCGACAGGCGTCAAGACCAATACACCGGGGACAAAGCGGATTTGTTTTTCCTCAGGGCCGGAGCTCCTCCAATGGGGAGGGCAGCAAATTAAAGGCGGATGGAAAGAGGCGGACTGCATGGCTGTTTGTAGACGCGAGGCTCCTCTGGGAGTGGCACGGCTGTCAACTAATGGGGGATATGAGCGGGGATGGCGGGGCGGGACTAAGAGCCAATGAGAGACTCGCCTGAGGGGAGGGTGGTGGCCGTCCCTACATTAAAGTGTTGAATTGGCGTGGGAGGCTGACAGAAGATGAGAGAGGTACCCGCGCTTCCGGGGTCAGTGGGGGGTGAGGAGGTGTGGCTAGCTGCGGCTCCGCCCTCTCGAGGGGTTGCGAGAGGGGAGATGCTGTTGGCGGGAGGGGGGAGTTTTAAGTGGGGGGGAGGAAAGGGAGGCAAAAGTTCTCTCTCTTGAGGAGAAAAAAAGAGGGCGCTCACAAAAAATAAATTAAAAAATTAAAAGTTTGGCGGCGCCCGAAGGACGGCGCAGCCCTTTGACGGTCTACTCGGAAGTAAGCCCCACTGTGCTCAATGGGCTTACTCGCGGGTAAGAGTGCCTGCCGTCCCTCCGAGTGTCTCCATTCGGAAGGGAGTAGAGCCCGGGGCTTGTAAACTCTCAAATAGAAGTGCCTGCGAGAAGCCGCACTTACGTGGGAAGCAAGGCCGGCGAAACCGAGGAGACGTCTCCTAGGATTACGCCTTGAATGAAGGCTGCAACCCGGTGCGCACTTTCTTCCCGCTCCTCGGAGTAAAGCTCTCAGGGCGACTTACTTCCGAGTAAACCCGCACACACAAAAAATAACGTCCCTCCAGTGAGATTTTACTGTGGCGTAAGCTTTCTTTCTGCGGCGCGAAGTATTATTTTCATTTGATATAAATAATAAGTCGCGCTGAAAGACACATGCGCGGGTACGGAGAAAATTAAATTGTGAAATGCAGGGATAAAAGCGAGCTCGGACCCCAGCGAACTTTTGCCAGAATTCCCACCATCTATTATTATTATTATTATTAGTGTGTTGCTGTTACTCAGTCTCCTCCGATCTAGCAGTTACTGCTGCCGCGTTTGTATTGAAGCAGATGCCCGAGGACTTCTAAGCTTTTTCTTTCTGCAAATCTCCCTGGTGTTTCTGAGGCGTGATTTTAGGACGCTCAAATCTTTTCAGAGCGAAGTGCTTAAGATTATTCTCCTCTAAGCATATGGTCTGGTTAGAAGGTTAACAAAAACACACACACAAAAAGAACTGCTAAATTAATTTCCTAATTCCTCACAACAACAACAATAATAATAGGAAAGATTTAAGTTGAAAATGCGAAAAGGGCTCTTGTTTCCATTTGAATCAGGATTTTTAATATTCTAAATGATACCAAATTTTCAACTGAAGGCACGTAGCTGATGCTTGGGGGTAGGGGAAGATGGGGTAAAGAAGCAGGAGTCCCTAGGTGTTAGTGGCAGGCACGGGAAGAGTTAAGGCTAGAGTGTGGTAAATCCACCTTCTGCCACCTATTTAGCCACTCCAGGTCGAGTACCCCTTTCTGCTAATCTCCCATTGGTCACCTGAGCTGTCGATTTAGCTCTGGAATCTATCCAGGAGCTGGAAATCTGCTTGCATTTGAAGGGCTGGGTAGGAGGCTATACAGTGGGCAATGCCTGCTGTGGCTCTTTTCCTCTCTCCCTGGTTTTGGCTGTCTATAGGCTCAACCCTTCTTTCTGGTCCCTTAAACCAAGTCCTGCTCTTTCCCTCGTTTCTACCCACCCATGTTTACAGAATGAGATTTTCCCAAACTCAAAAAAACTTCAATTCAGTGCTGAATTTGAGTGAGAAAGGAATGTAAGAATGCAAGAAGAGAAAAGAGAGTGAGGAGTTACAGGGGAAAGGAAAATGCTGAGCCGAGCCACATGGGTGGTGTTGCAGAACTTGTAAGGAGGGGTCAAAGCTGGGCAACTTCACATTGTCTAAGGGTGCTTACTGAAAGGGGGGGAAAGGACCAGTAATCTGAACGTAATTCTTGAGAAAGGGATTCAACCTGAGATTCTATGCACACTTGATGGGAAATTTCTGAGAGGTTGCTGCTAGGCTCTTAGACTCTCTTGACTGTTTTAGTTGAAAGTAAATTCCACTGAAGTCAGTGAGACTTGCTTCTGAGCAAACATGTATATAGGATTGGGCTATAAATGGCCTTGCTGTGCAAACTGCAAAGACACCTTAAGCTAAATTTGGAAACAGGAAGGAAACATTTTCAGGACAATAATTAAGTTGGAAAGTTATCCACTGTTATCAAGATTACAAATTTCAAATGATTTGCCAACAGGAAAAATCCTAGGTGCCTAGAAATTTGATATTCTGCTGGAGAAGAATTTGAAGTATTTTATGCAACTCTGCTTTATAAACAGATAAGTACTTAATGCATATTGCAGCCCAGTCCTAGCCATGTCTACTCAGAAATAAAGTCTATTTAATGTTTAATCCAATAGGTCTTACTGCTAGCAAGTGGGGCTAAGATTGCAGCTGTCATCAACTTTTTTTCATAAAGAGTGAAACATGTTGGGTGTCTCTTCTTTTTTCTAAGAAAGCTTATGAGATTATTTTCCCATTTTATTTCTAATGTGTCATTCTTTCTGGATTAATTCATTTTGAATTATTTTGTGATAACTGATTTGGATTCATGGCTTCAGTAAATGATCTTTAGAAAGGTAAAACAAGTCCCTCTTTTGTACCACTCCATCTGTCGCCCCATGACTGTGATTGCTACTGTGTCATTAATTTGTAATTAATACCGGAGCTTACCTTTCAGAAGTAAATCTTTTTCTTGCACAAACTCATCTCTTTTTAAGAATTGGAACTTTTGACTTTGCTATATATTGCATTCTTAAAAATGTGGATGTGTGAAACAGCAGAATTTAGGAAGTCTGATAGGTAAATCCATTGGAGCCTTTAAGGAAGACTTAGTTGCCCTATAATTTGTGGTTTGGCTTGTTTATTTAGTCTGAAGCTGCCTACACATACAATTCATTTACCTTTGCTATCAGAAAGCGGGAGATGGGGATCCTATTAATTAAATTACAAAAAAAAACCAACCCAAAAAACACACCTCGAGCTGGCCTTGGGAATGTGCTGACCCATCTCAAAGGCTAAAGAAATACATTTTGTATCTGTTATAAAACAGTTATAAAACAGTGATTACTAGATCTTGTAATGAGTCCCTTGAATGTCAATAGTGGTATCATAAATATACATCTGCCTATTCCGACACCTGTAAATTCTTGGTAATTGTGACCTGCCCAAATGGTGAAAGAAATCCATATTAGTGACCTGTACAATGGCTTTAAGGACACCTTAGAGTCTTCCTTCATGGCCAAAGAAAGGACAGTCCCAATTTATCTCAAGGGGCATTTGCGCTTTAAATATCACAGTGTAAAACTTCACTATATGCACAAATATGTCTATTCTTATAATTATTTTCTCCTTTGCCAGGTATTAAGTTTAAATTCTATATAAACAGACATCAGTATTCCCTTCATGAAACATCTTTATTTAATTCGCATTGGAAGTCTCCTTGTCCAAGTGAATGCATTGTGTATATCCCCAAGTGGTTAATGTGCTTCAAAGCCACCCATATGAGATCTGAAATCTGGTCCAGTGACCTAAGATATGCCTGAAAATGGGCCATATTTTAAAGATGGAGCAAGGAGTGCCTCTTAAGAGAAGTTGACATTCCAGCACAAAGCAAGCCAAACCACAAATGATATGGAAAATTGGGTGTGGGAGTTCTACTGCATTTTTTTCATACTTGAATCAGCCTTGGTAGAGATGGCACCTCTGCTAGGAGCCATGAACAATAATCTGTGCTGCAGAATGCAAACTTTAGTGTAATATACAAGTAATGACTGATAGTTTTTTTTCCCTCCTAAAAAGTAAGGGGAAATATGTGTGCATCTTATGGAGCGAATGCAGGCTGCACAGCTATCCCAGAAGCCAGAACAGCAAGAGGGATTGCTGCTTTCACTGCGCAGCAATCCCTCTTGCTGTTCTGGCTTCTGAGATTCAGAATATTTTTTTTCTTGTTTTCCTCCCCCCAAAACTAGGTGCGTCTTGTGGTCTGGTGCGTCTTATAGAGCGAAAAATAGGGTATATTCACTGAGAAGACTGAGAATTATGAAGTGATTATGCTCGTACAATACAAGAAGCATGAAATACTAAAAAGAGTGTCTAAACCCAGTATCGCCATGAAGCTTCTCCAGTCTTTCCCTTTAGTCAAAGGTTGCCTCCCCAGCCCCCACCCGCCCCTTGCGATCTTTGGAGGTAGGAAATGAACAACCAGAGCCTGACTAACCAAGTGAGTGTTGCCCTTGGCCTAAACAGTTGTATGTGTATACAATATTTTACTGGTTTGTTTGGAAAAACAAATTGACAGTGTTCTTAAACACAATTTCACCATGAATGTTTAGATAGCTTTGTGGGGAAACAGTATAAATGTACGTATATATACTTTGTAGAAATGCACTTCTAAAATCACAAATGCTTGCTTCACATTCATGTGTGTGTGTGTGTGTGTGTGTGTGTGTGTGTAAAAAAGAATTATTCATGTGGTGCACTAACTGTAGTGACCATTCCTGCCTTCCCTGGACCTTTGGGTGCACACAAACATATTCACTGTTCTTAAAACTTTAACCTCTACCCAGAAATATTTTCTTCTGTTGCATTCTAAGTGTTCAGTTGTTCAACAAAAAGAAAGCAGGCAGTCTTTCAGAAGTAAATACATAGCTGCAGAAATTGTTTGTTGTCTCATAGCCATTTCCATTCCTGTGACTTTGCAAAAGGTGCTTGGAGGGATTGTTTGTCCCCCCCCCCATATATACTAATGGTTACAATACTTTACATCCTCCTGCTGCTGCTGAACTACAGCTCTCACCACTGGCCATGCTGGCTGGGGCTGATGGGAGTTAGAGTCCAACGACAGCTGTTGGCTGCCCCCTCATTTAAGGTGCTGATACTTTGATTCTGCATCTAGGCATGAGAGACCCAAAGCACACAAAAACCACCACCTTGCAAGTATTCATGCTGTACTACAGACAGAAACAGTACCTCAAGGATCAAGCTTCGTCCTTGATATTCAGTAAAAATGTATCCATTTCACACATAGTGAAAAACTAAGAATGAGACAGAAATTGCTTTTGTCTATAGCTACAAAAAGAGCACATATTGACAGAAACAGATATGAGATATGTGTTCCTGCAGTTTCCCATCAACATAAAGAATAGTTTGAGAAGCTAGCTTGTTATGCCTTCATGCAGAACATCTTCCTTTGTACTAAATATGCTACCTCATTCTTAGCACACATATGTACATTTCTCCCTTTCTTGAAAGTAGTTCCATCATTCAGAATGTACAACTTGGGACTTGGGAGTGACGCAACAGATTGTTGCAGTGTGTCCTCAACCCCCCAACAGAAGCACACCTGTTCAGGCCATCTGCCAACAGGCTCAGGATAAGAGCTGGCTGCTAGTCCTAACCTAAACCTTTCTTGCTATACAGCTTGGTGGGGAAAACAAGGCTGGGGCAAAGTTAAGAGTTTTTTAATCTTGTAGTGTGCATCCCCTAACCCTAATAATTGCCTCCAGGATACTCGCACCTGTTAAGCTCTTAAGCATGCCAATATATTCTCTTTCTCTCAGCTGACAAAGATCCCTTGGCTCAACTGCCCTTTAGCATGAATTTCATTAATAGACTTGCATAAGTCGTATTAAAATGTGTTAAATTGTTTGTGATTCTTATATGCCACCCTTCCTTCCAAAAAAGGAGCCCCAGAGCGGCTACCAATATAAAATAGCACCAGAGCAGGTTTTGGGGGCATAGAGAAAGAGGAAGGGGAAGACCTGCTGCTTGTGCAGCACACGGCTAAACACACAAGATGCTTACCGTATTTTTCGCTCTATAAGACGCACCCGATCATAAGACGCACCTAGTTTTTAGAGGAGGAAAACAAGAAAAAAATATATTCTGAATCAAATGTTGTTGAAGAGGCTTTGCGCAGCTATCGCTGAAGCCAGAACAGCAAGAGGGATTGCTGCGTAGTAATCTCTTTCTGTTCTGGCTTCAGCGATAGCTGCACAGCCTGCATTCGCTCCATAAGACGCACACACATCCCCCCTTACTTTTTAGGAGGGAAAAAGTGTGTCTTATATAGTGAAAAATGCGGTATTAGAGAGTGTGCTAGTACTATCATTCTGGAGATCTCATAATGTTCTAAATGATAGTGGATTAAGCGATATTGTGGATTGTTTAAATATTTTGTAGTTTGTTAATCATATACTCTTCAATCAATTAATCCATTATATTTAAATAAATTGGCATTTCATGAAACAATGAACATAAATGCCTTTTTGATAACATATAATGTAATGTTTGTTTTAAGAAAAAGCTTATTCCTCATTTTTAGAAGACGTGTTTGTGAAGGGGACTCAGCAGAATAAAACCATTCCTTAAAAAAGCAGACAACTGTGTGCTTTAACTTTGCACCTCGACAATAAAAAATTGTCTCTGCTTATTTTAAATGTCTGTTACAAAATTTAAAGATACTTATTTAAAAACAACAGACAAATTTTATACATGTTTACTCAGAAGTAATTCTCATAGAGCTCCGTGGGGCTTACTCCTAGGAAAATGTGTTTTGGATTGCAGCCTAAACCCTGCGCACTTTGGGTACAATCTATCAGAAAACTGTACTGTGGCATCCTCTTTGATTTGAATGGCACCATGCAAGTGTTCCAGTTGGCATGGAACAACCCCTATTCAGATCAGTGGGGTTGCAAAGGAGAAGCTTAGTTAGTTACAGTCTCTTCTTCAGCTTGGAAGTATCCTTCATTTTATATATAAGGAAAACTTGATACTTTCATTGAAATACATGTGTTTATTTAGAAATAGTCCCTCAGTGGCGTTTACTCCTAGGAAATTGGATATGAGATTGCAACCTTAGTCTTTAAATCTACAATCCTATACCAAAGTTTCCTTGGACAAAGTCCCATTGACTACAATGAGACCTACATATGAATAAACATGTATAGGATTGTGCTGTAAATGATTTGTGATTTAAATCCAGAGCATGCTGACTTTCATGTTTACTTCATCTAAACATACAGAAGTGCTTGTGGTGGAGACAAATCCTGTAAAATTAAGCCATTCTCTTTTGTAATACTTTGAAACAATGTAATGTAAGCATTTTTAGGCATAATAGGAATTGTGAGAGCTGGTAAAATGGACCAGGTCTGAAAGATACCCCAGAAGCTAAATTTCCAGATCAAAGGAACAGCTATGGGAAGAGGAAAAACCTTTTATTTCAGAAATGTGATTATTTACAGTAGAATCTTCACATTTCAATAGTCTTTGAATTTCTGAAGTGTATTTTTATATACAAATCATATCTTAAAATTAAGAGGATAAGGCTCTGCATTTCAGCAGCGATTTATGTCTCTTGGTCTGAATTGGCTTTGCAAACATTAATAAATTAAGGTGAAAAAGCTCATTGTGGTAGAAAATATCCTATCTTAATAGATGAGAAAACTTAAACATGAGAAGGTTAATGGCATTATTGTCTATGGATCTTCAGTGCCTTTTGAAATTTAGGGATAGATTCTAAGGGGGGAAATGACATCAATTTACTGACAGATGAATAGTACTCTACAACTGAAGTTGGCAAGCATATTTAAATGGGATATGGTGATATGAAATCCCTGAGCATTTTTAAGTGTGCTTCTCACAATACCTTGCAACTTAAAAAGCACACCTTGACTCATATTCACATTGAATTAAGTCATCTGGAATTTTATTGTAGGAAATGAAAAAGGTTTCAATATTCAATGATCAATAGTAACATTGGAAATGAAGCAAATTGGTATTGGTATTTCATGTCAAAATGAATGGCATATCCATGTGGGGGCAGGCAATGTATTAAACACTTCTGGGCCAGCCATTTCGTGGTTCAGATTCCAAGGTTGCAATCTTCATAATGGCAAAGATGTTGACATGTAGCTGAGATTCTGGTAATTATTAGTAGCAGGGATGCTTCTGAATCCCTCGTTGGTCCTGAATTTAACAGTTCTCATTTACCTTCTCCTGCTTGTGGATTAGCACCAACACACATACATGCTCTCTACCATTCTTGTAGGTTGGATTTTCAGAACCACTAAAATCCATTGTGCATGGATTGTTTGCTCTTGAAACACTTTCCATTTATTCTGTTCACATATTTGTTTTTAATTTGGCTAAACCATGCTCCAAGCTTATGTAGACAGCTGGCACCGCCTCTGGGCGCAGGGCACATGCGCTGCCCCAGGCGCCCGATCGGCTTGCTCCGACGCTGTTGTGACTTGCTAGTATTCATCTACTATCCACCCTATTCGCTTGTAATTTGTTTTAGCTGATCGTAATATTGTATTTTACAGCTGTTGTAACCAGACCTTTGACCATATGGTGAAGAGTGGGTAAGAAATCCAGTAAGAAGTAGAATAGTATAGGCTCTGGATTTCTCTCTTTTTATCTACTCTGCTTGATGAACTCTAGGAAGCCAGAAAGGGCTTTATGCAGGTGATTAGATAGCAAACACACACAAAAAAACCCCAATAGTAATGTGCAAGGTTATTTGTGTGCAAAAAAAGTGGAGTAAGAGTACATGGCCCATGTTCTGAAATGCCTCAATGAAATTGTACATGTAAAATCAGAAAACAGAATGTGGTACAAAATATGGGACAGAAGGAACCCATGGAAGAATTACAAATGCGGATGGGGAGTCAGTTTGACTATTGCCAATAATGTGAAAACGTAAAATAGTTAGGTTAAACTGTACAGCAGGCAAGTGAATCTAAAGCTCCAAGGTGTCATTCCTCTCTTGGGATCATTAAACACATTCACTCCTCCTGTTACAACAAAAAAAATCATACAAAGGGTTGCTTAGGCATATTAGATGTCCTTAGACACTTTAATAAAGCCCCAAATATGTGGGATGCTATGATTATGACTTTTTATTAAAAAAGGAGGGGTGAGAATCGTGTTCTTTTCAATTTGAGGCTGATGGTGCTACAAAAAAATACATTGCAATTATCATATATAGGTGACACTGACTATAGTGCGAGAAGGAGAGGCCTGCAAAAACGCTTTTGTTAAACCATTTTTCAGCACACAAAAGCACTTGATTGGCACTTCACTGATTTAATAGCCCATTTGTAATGCAGAAAGAACATCACTGAAGACTTTAGCATTATCCCAAATCTAATAATTGAATTTGTAGGTGCAAAAACCCAAGATTTCTAACACACAGGAAATCTTTTGGAGAACATGAAACACAGAAGTTGTAATTTTAATGTGTTGTATTTTATCCTTGTGGTTCTTAATGTAACAGACTAGGGAATTAGGAAATTTTGGTTTTGTTACTGCATGTTCTTCTGATGCCTGCAGCAAATTTGTGCTGCAATCCTGAATTCATTTACCAAGGAGTAAATTCCATTGAACACACATTGGTTTGCTTTTTTTTTTTTTTAAAAAAAGAAACAATAAACCACTGGGTCCAATAATAAGCTGAAAACTTCACTGTCAGTTTATGAAATTGTAATTGAAATGTGAAAATAAGTCCCTTTTAGGCGAGATGGGATTCCAAGCCAGTTTGTTTCAACGGAATTAAATGGAAATTATTATTTTTTTCTCTGTCAGATGTTCTTAGGCCCACCGGTAATTTTGCATAGCATGATTTCCCCCTCTTTTAAAATCGCAATAATCCTGTGACGTAGGAAAGGGACAAAAAAATACAACTACCAATATCATAATATCTTTATGCAGACCTATGGTGCAGCCGTACTGTGTACAGTTTTGACTCACGCAAGAGCATGGCGCCAAAAGACCCATTTCTTTCACGAGCAGCAGCACTACTGCAAGCGCAAGCGCTGGCTACAAACACCAAGCTCAGCAGCAGAGGCGCTGGAGGGGGGAAACAGGACATTCCAGGATTGAATCAGAAGTTGAGATGGCTTCAACTTAAGATTTACTGCTTGTACTGCGTTAAAAGAAAACGTCATGAAAATGTTTTACAGATGGTATATTACACCGGTACAATTAGCAAAAATGTATAAAACCTGTAATAAATGCTGGAAGTGTAAAGAAAAAGAAGGAACGTTTTATCATATGTGGTGGGAGTGTAAGAAAGTGAAGGGCTTCTGGGAGATGATATATAATGAGATGAAAAAAATGTTGAAGTATACTTTTGTTAAGAAACCAGAATCCCTACTTTTAGGCATTACAGGAAAGGAAATAAGAAGGAAGGATTATAAGCTTTTTCAATATGCAGTTACAGCAGCAAGAATTCTACTGGCTCAGAAGTGGAAACAAGAGGAAATACCGACGAAAGAGGAATGGAGGATGAAATTAACAGACTATGCAGAACTGGACAAGTTAACAGGGAAAGTTAGATATCTTCGAGACCAAAAGTTCATCGAGGACTGGGGGAAATTTGTGGAATATCTGAAAAGTACATGTGAAGTACAAACAACGCTGGTGGGGTTTGAAGAAGCACTGTAAAAACTGAGGTATATTGTTAAATGAAAATGGATGATTGGAGGGGGGACTAATGGCAATAGAGAGCAGAAGAAATGCGTAAGCAAGAGTTAAATATGGACGATTGTCAGAGAAGTTGAAGGAAGTCCAAAAGTATGGAATTTGTGAAAATTTGGATTAAAACTGTATATTTATGTTAAAAAAAAGAAGAAGTTGAGATGGCTTCTGTAATTCTGGGGTGTCCTGGGAAAATCAAGATGGCTGAGAGGTATGGGAAGTATGTCTCTGAACAACAGAAATGGAGAGCTATTGCCTACCTTTGGACTTGTCAGAGACCGCTTTGGAAAATAGAATGCTGGACTAGCAGGGCTTTTTTTTAGTTTGCATACTCTCAGCCTAAATTCTCATATTAAGTTTTGGGGCAGAGTCAGAATTTAAATCCGGGTCTCCCTCCATGGACCAGCTCTATAGCTATTACATTATCAACTTCCCTGGGTGAGAGAAGGGAGGCAGGCAGGCAGACAAAGACACGTCTACTTGGTTGCTCCCGAATCAGCAGGAAGTAGCTGCTTCCACTTCTCCCTCTATACTTGCAAGAGCAAACCATTATCTGTGTGGACCCTCAGAATAGGGCTTAATAGAAATAATAATAAAAATAGGCCTACTTATCATACATGCTGGAAGTGCAACAGAAGTGAGAAACTTCTGTCTCGCACATGTACACTAGTTTGTTTGGGGAGAAATTTTCTTTAGAAGCACATCGCTTGTTGAGATATCAGGTTTTAATTGGGCCACTAAAATAAGAATCGTGGTTGAGCAAGTGATTCCTTAAGTACTATTAGTCTGTTGCCAGGGTACTCTATAAATACAGATTTTACTAAGGCATATAGGTCATAATAGTTTGTAATAGTTTATGTGGTGCTAATTGCATCATTATCTATTAATACTATTAAACGTCAATATCTACACTTAACAGGATCAGCTTAGTTTCTCAAAATGAAGCAGACTATTTTTGTTTTGGCTGCAATAATGTAGGTGTGTCATTTTAGATGGGCCGCAAATGAGATTTTTAAATGTTTAGTTATTTATTTTTGTGTTCTTGTATACCATTTTTCGTACAAAACAAATGAAAACAAAAAACAAGTGACTTCAAACCGGTTCACATAAAAGCAAATAAATAGGAATCACAAACACAGACACAAAGAATACAATTAAAAACCAACAAAATCATGATGATCTTTATAAAACACAGAAGGACTAGCAATTGGAAAGTAGGGGTTGGGGAAGAGTCAAATTAAACTGGGAAAGATTGGCAGCACAAACAAGTTTTTGCCATGTGTTTGAAGCCCATCAGTGTCATGAACATCCTCACCTCCACAGGAAGGAAGTTTCGCCAAGTTTTTAAATCAAAATCTATTCTTTTTGTGTTGTGTGATTCCTGCAGTACTCTATTCAGAGTCTTGATGCTACTGATGCTAGTTTATACTTATTTTTATAGTTTGTGTTTTTCACGTGCTTTTGAATTGGGTTCTCCCTCCCCCAGCAAGGTGTTGCTGTCATTTTTTAAACTCCCATAAAAACAAATACTGTATACAGTCATACCTCGGGTTACAATTGCTGCAGGTTTCGTGTTTTCAGGTTGCGGACCGCGCCGAACCCGGAATGGGTTACTTCCGGGTTTCGGTGCTCGCGCATGAGCAAAAGCACAAAATGACATCACGCGTATGTGCAGAAGTGCCAAATCGTGTCACACGCGTGCGCAGACAGGGTGCTTCAGGCTACGAATGCTGCGGGTATGACTGTACTGTAACTAACTCTAACTGTACTATCTTCAAAGTGCACAAATCACATTAACCCAAACTATAAATAAAAAAAACCATGAGCTTGCTGGCACTCAGTTTCTGGCTCCTTTTTAAACATTTAAAATATGTTTGATTTCTTTCTTGTAGCTCCTGCTACTTGTGCCCACCTCTTGTGACAGTATTTTAGACTGGCTTCCCACAAGAGCTTACAAATCAAGCAGGTTAATGTCTTCATTAAAACTGAATTGCAGTTTACTTTGGGAAAAAAACATATTTAATATTTCAAGATATTGAACACTAAACTACTATTAAGCTTTAACTAATGCATTTACTTTGCTGACACTTACTCTCCGATGGGACATGTAGCTCAAGTTAATGTCACTAGAAGTGATGTTTAGGGCTTCGGGAGACTGTTTCAAACCCACTCTTAGATGATTTTACTTTCAAACCCACTCTCTGCACTTGAGAAAAAGTTTTAAATAAGTGATCCCACTTATTCACCAGCCCTATTTTAGAAACACAGTCAGTGCTGTCCCTTGTATTGCCTACGCATAATGGTACAAGAAGTATAGGGGGCATATAAAACAATATGGGGAGGGAGGGTAGCTGGTTTTTGGATTTTGAGGAAATAATAATTAGTGGCAATTGACAGGGTAAAAAAAGGATGTTACATTGCACCAAGAATAATTAAATCTGTATGTTTGCAGGACTGACACTTGTCCTAGTCAGGAAGCTTGAACGGCATTCTGTGGGAAAAGCATCCTCCCCATTACCCTGCCCAAGTTCCATGCAAGTCTTCTGGGTGTTTTAAGTACAGTGGTACCTTGGTTTCCCCAGAGTGGCTGGGGAAACTCAGCCAGATGGACGGGGTATAAATAATAAATTATTATTAATAATAATTATTATTACAACCATAATCCGTTCCGGAAGTCTGTTTGTAAACCAAAACAGGTTGTAACCCAAGGTGCGCTTTTGCCAGTGGGGCCTCCCCCAAAAAAATTTGTTCGTAATCCAAAAAAAGAAAAGAAAAAAGGATTGTAATCTAAAAAAAAGGTAGCAAACTGGGACACACACTTGCGGGTTTGATGCGTTTGTAATCCAAAACGTATGCAAACCAAACCAAGGTACCACTGTATCTTCTGTTTCAACAGATAGATTTTAAAGGAATTTCAGGGTTGCACTTTTTTCTTTATTTCTTCATATGTTGTCAGGCTTGGCTCAAATGTGCACAGCAAGAAAATAGGTGCAAGCTATGTTAGGAACGGCAAGTGAGACTTTGTACAGTGCCTAGAGGCTGCCCTGTCAAGTACAGTCATACCTCATGTTACGTCCGCTTCATATGACATTCTTTCAGGTTACGTCCCACGGCGACCTGGAAGTACCAGAAAGGGTTACTTCCGGGTTTCGCCGCTCACGCATGTGCAGAAGTGCAAATTGACGTCATGCACATGTGCAGAAGCAGTGAATCGCAACCCGCGCATGCACAGACGCACCTCTGCGGGTTGCGTTCTTTTCATGTTGTGAACGGGCCTCCGGAACGGATCCCGTTCGCAACCAGAGGTACCACTGTATAGCTAAGGCAGAGGGCATTGCCTTCCCTGGCCTGCATAACAGCCGTTTATTTTTGTGATTCCAGATTGCACCCCAGTTAAGGAAAATTAGGGTATGCTGGCTTTTACTGAATACTGGTAGCCAGCCTGGGTATCCTTCAATGAGCTTCTCTTTAATGATGTGCAGTATATCTGAGCATTCTTTGATCCAAACACCTGGATTTTCCTGCTTTGCTTGAGGAATCATGTCTGCTTTATGGTATTCTGTGGGGAGGTTTTTATATATCAGGGATGGGGAGCCTGTGCTTAGTCCAGCGATATGTGGAGGGCCACAGCTTCCCCTTTCCCTAATCACACCGCTTGTGGTTTCAGGAATGGAGCACAAATAAATATTGACACAAATGCTGACTGTATTAACCAACCAGTGGGTTTTTTCCAACACAGTGCTAAGTTGGGGTCAGTCCAAGAATTACCGGTAGTGCAGTGGGACACCCCCACTGCACTTCCTAAATCTGTTCTAGGAGTTTCCCCAACCATCTGAAGCAAATTTGGGAAGGATACACGGCATATGTAGGGAGAGGAGGGGAAGAGTCTCATTGCGCTAGCAATAATCCTTAAACTGATGGGGCAAGTTAGAATACCACCCAATGTAACATTATTTGTTTTATAAGTAAGCATTTATCTTAGATCTTGAAAACGGAAATAAAAAAACTTCTGCCTTTTTAATAACCTTGTTAACAGCTTTAAAGTTAGATGGAACTAATGCCATTCTGCCTTTAAAAGTGCAATGATTTCTCTGCTTTATTTTTAACCATGTTGTGTTTGTTTCTGGGAGGCAAATAGAAATTAAGGCCAACCTGAAATTCCTAGCTGCAAGTCTCCAAACATTACAGCTAGCTTGTATTTTTCTTCTTTGAAGAGTCATGCAGACATAAACTACTAGCCAAATCTTCTGAGCCTCCTATTTTTTTTTTAGTCCGAGAACCTGATGCTCAAACAAGTTTATCCAAGGGCTCTTGCTTTATTAGAACTAGGATTGGATTTCAGGGACCCGTCCTAAAAGTTGCTCCTTTTAAAATATTTTACAAGCATCTCTGTATATGTCATGTTCGGAATTATGCAAGTAAAGAGTAATATAGCTGCACGGATTAAACAAATTGCTTTACATTTGCACTTACTAAGCCTTTTCTTCATTAAAAATTATTTTTCACTTTAAAACAATGTGTGTATTCAAGGATTGGGATAATTGTTACCTACAAGCACAGCTGTCAGCAACAGAAATGGATGTTTCCTTTGCAGAACAGCAGTTTGCTCATATTGGTCTCTTCAAGCATTTAGCTGTACATAACAGTAAGAGAGTCCTACAGATGTAGGAAGCCATGATCAATGATCAAGACCATGGGTAGGCAAACTAAGGCCCAGGGGCTGGATCCGGCCCAATCGCCTTCTAAATCTGGCCCGCGGACAGTCTCGGAATTAGCGTGTTTTTACATGAGTAGAATGTGTCCTTTTATTTAAAATGCATCTCTGGGTTATTTGTGGGGCATAGGGATTCATTCTCTCCCCCCCCCAAATATAGTCCAGCCCCCCACAAGGTCTGAGGGACAGTGGACCGGCTCCCTGCTGAAAAAGTTTGCTGATCCCTGATCAAGACTCTAGCTTTCTAGCGTCCATTAGTTCTCAAGGTTCTTTCAATTTTTCTTTTGACTGATCTCTCACTCTGGAGATAGCATGTAACACACATGCTGCTAAAGCATGAAAACGTTGACATTTTGGGGTCTAACCTGTTATGTAGTGTAGTTTCACCCTGGGCCAACAGGGGGATACTGTATATAGTTTTCACTCAGGTCTGTAGATAGTTTTCACTCAGGTCCGCGTCTGTTATTTTAGGCGGGAACTCTGGGCTGTTGTGGTTACAATGTTGACAGCCGGCTGCCTATAAATACAGGCCGGCTGAGCTGTTCGCAGTCAGTTCTATTCCAGCTTACCATAATAAAGAGCTACTTGAAGAAATCGCTGTGCCCGCTGCTATGTCAACCCACAACTTAACACTGGCGACGAAGGTGGGATCAGATGGACATCAGAGCACAGCCAGATGCGGCCAGCCTCTGAACTGAGCTGAATCACTGAGCTGAATCACAGAGCGAAATCACTGAGCGAAATCACTGGGCAGAACCAATTCAGAGCTGACTGTTCTGGCTAGAGCACTGTGTTCCATCCATCGCCCTTCACGCCGGCATCGGAATCATGGCTTCACTTGTGCCTCTACCGCCGTTTGCGCCAGCCTCTGAATCATGGGACTCCTACCTCGCTCGGTTTGACTGCTACCTCCAAGCCAACGAGCTGACAGCAGTATCAAAGGATCGGAAGCGGGGCCTATTCCTCAGCCTCTGTGGGCCTGAGGTGTTTGAGACGGCCCGAGCGTTGGTTGCGCCTGAAGCAGTCCAGGCAACACCATGGGACACGATCCAAGAGAAGCTCCGCAACCACTACGCACCAAAGCCGTCCAAGATTGCTGCCCGCCATGCGTTCTACCACCGGAACCAGGCAGAGGGGGAGTCAATCAACAACTACACCACCGCCCTGCGACAGGCTGCAATGCACTGTGAGTTCCGAGACTTAGACGATGCCCTGATGGATCGAATCGTCTGCGGGGTCCGAGACATCCATCTGCAACGGCGCCTCCTAGCCAAGCCAGACCTCACGCTACAGAAAGCCATTGAGGAGGCTGTGGCCTCAGAAGCTGCTGAACGCTCCGCCCAGGAGATCCGCAAGTCCAGCAGCCCGCGTCTTGCTAGGGAGCCAGTTCCGGTGCATCATGAAGAGGCCAGCAGTGAGGAGGCATCCTCCAGTGAAGACGATGACGTGCACCAGACAAAGCGGGAGCGCAGGAAGTTCCAACAGAAATCCAAGGGCCAACCGGAATGTGCTGGCTGCGGAGGCAACCATTCCCGTGCCAAGTGTCGATTCAGAGACGCCATCTGTAGGAAGTGTTCCAGAAGGGGCCACATCGCTAAGGTCTGCCGATCGGCTCCATCTGACACCCCCCCTTCATCGACTCGCAAGTCCAAGTCTTCACTCCAGTCTGCCAAGGAAAGTTGTTTCGCTCTCACCAACTGCCGCTGCCCGTCTGGAACCACGATTGGCCAAACCGACTCGCCTACGCGATGCAAGCTGAACGTCACGGTGCTCATTGAAGGAGCTCCATGTGACATGGAGATCGACACCGGGTCTGCCCTGTCCATCGTGTCATGGAGCACCATCAAAAGACTGGTACCCAGAGTGTCCAAAAGGCAACTCGACTCTCACCGCGTACACCTGAGAGACTACCAGGGAAACGACATTCCTGTGGTAGGCGTTGGCCGGTTCCGGATCGCCTTCAAGGATTTTTCGGGCCTGCTCCGGTTGGTGGTGGTCGAAGGTCAGCGGCCAAGCCTCCTAGGGCTAGACTGGTTTGATGCCCTCGGCCTGGAAGTCACCGGCATCAACTGCATCTCTAACGCAGAGACTGAGGGTCTGGTCAAAGACTTTTCCGAGGTTTTTGACGGCACCTTGGGCCAATATACAGGTACGCCCATCTCCTTTAGCCTTGATCCACAAGTCGCCCCCATCAAGCTAAAGCAACGCCGGGTTCCCTTTGCTCTCAAGGCTAAGGTGGACGAACAACTGGACAAACTGATCGCCCAAGGAGTTTTGGAGCCGGTTGACCACGCAAAGTGGGAAACCCCCATCGTCACGCCTGTCAAGCCAGATGGGTCGGTGAGAATCTGCGCTGACTACAAGTGCACGATCAACAAGGCACTTCAGCAGCACGCTTATCCGGTTCCTGTTGTCCAACACCTGCTGCATTCCCTGAGTGAGGGTAAGGTCTTCGCTAAGCTGGACCTTGCCCAAGCCTATCAACAACTGCCAGTCGATGATGCCACTGCTGAAGCCCAGACGATCGTCACCCACCGGGGGGCATTCCGTTGCCGCCGGTTGCAGTTCGGGGTGAGTGTGGCTCCTGGCATCTTCCGAAGCCTTATGGAGCGTCTCCTGCAAGGGCTTCCGGGCGTGGTACCATATTTTGATGACGTCTTGGTGTCTGCAGACTCACACCAGCAGCTGTTCGAGCGCCTCCGTGCCGTGCTGACCAGGTTCCAGGAGGCCGGGCTCAAGGTAAAGAGGGAGAAGTGCCAGATCGCCGTTCCACAGGTAGAGTTCCTGGGCTATCTTATCGATGCCTCCGGTCTTCATCCAACCACATCCAAGATCCGCGCTATCCAGCAGGCCCCCACCCCAAAGAACAAAACGGAGTTGCAGGCATTCCTGGGGCTGCTGAACTTTTATAACATGTTCCTGCCCCACAAAGCCACAGTGGCTGAGCCTCTTCACCGACTCCTTAGCACTAAGACGCCTTGGGCCTGGGGTCATCGGGAGACGGCGGCCTTCAACGCGGTCAAGGCTCTCCTTTCTTCAGACAGTGTGCTGGTACAGTACAGTGAATCCAGGCCGCTGGTCCTTGCCTGCGACGCCTCACCTTTTGGCATCGGTGCTGTCCTTAGTCACCGTTTTCCAGATGGAAGAGAAGCACCGCTCGCCTACTTTTCCAGGACACTATCTCCGACGGAACGGAATTACAGCCAGCTCGACAAGGAGGCATTGGCACTTGTGGCTGGAGTGAAGAGGTTCCATGAATACCTCTATGGCAGGACTTTTGACCTCATCACTGACCACAAGCCACTCCTGGGCCTCCTCGCCGGTGATCGTCCAACTCCACCGGTCCTCTCACCACGCATGCTGCGATGGACTGTTTTCCTGGCTGCCTACCACTACCGGCTCATCCATCGCCCGGGGAAATCGATGGGCCATGCCGACGCCCTCAGCCGTTGCCCTCTTCCAGCATTTGTGGAAGACCCGGCTCCAGCTTCATCGCTCCTTCTGATTGAGGATCTTCCGGCAGTGCCTGTATCGGCTGCCACTGTGGCCTCCGCATCTGCCCAGGATCGCACCATCAGCTGGGTGCTCAACTGGGTGTGGAGGGGGTGGCCACAAGGGCCTTTTGCATCGGAGTTCCAGCCCTTCGCAACCAGACAACATGAACTCTCAGCTCATCGCGGCTGCCTGCTGTGGGGAGACCGCGTCGTGATTCCCCAGGGACTCCGTCAGCGCGTCCTGGAGGCTCTGCACGTTGGCCACCCGGGAATTGTCAAAATGAAGGCGTTGGCTCGGTGTTACGTCTGGTGGCCTAATATGGACGATGCCATCACTGCCTGGGTGTCCGCCTGTCAAGCGTGCCAGGAGTCGAGGCCTGCACCACCGGCAGCTAAGGGACACACCTGGGAGACGCCAAAGACACCCTGGTCGAGGGTGCACATCGATCTGGCTGGCCCCTTTCACGGCCGGACCTTTATGGTAGTGGTGGACGCCTATTCCAAATGGCTGGAGGTCGCCCTGATGCCCTCCACCACTACTGAAGCTGTCATCCAGGTGCTGCGAGGCCTGTTTGCAACGCATGGGTGTCCTGATGTCCTTGTCTCTGACAACGGACCGCAGTTCACGTCAGGCACGTTTGAGCGGTATCTTTTGGGACTGGGCATCCGCCATGCCCTAACGGCACCCTTTCATCCATCCAGCAACGGGTAAGCGGAGAGAATGGTGCGCTCGACAAAAGAGGCACTGGCGCGCCTGGACCGGGGAGACTGGCATGAGCGGGTCGCCGAATACTTGTTCGTGCAACACATCACCCCTCATGCGGCCACAGGGAGGAGTCCTGCTGAACTGCTTATGGGCCGCCGCCTCAGGTCACCGCTCGACCGGCTACACCCAGACTTTGCCGTGGCTGAACCCCCAGGCTGTGCCAACGCACCACGGTCATTTGTCCCAGGAAACCAGGTCTTTGCCCGGAACTATGTGGGGGACATCCCTTGGGTGCCAGCCACAGTAGTGGGAGTCACTGGACCTCGCTCGTACCAGGTGGCACTCGAAGACGGACGCTTGTGGCGACGGCACATAGACCAGCTTAGGCGCAGGGTTGGGGACTTGGACACTACCGAGGTGCCCCCAACTGCGCTTGCGGCTCCAGAAGAGACACGTACAGATGGCGAGGCCCCACCTACACCTCCCTCGCAAACTGCCAGCGTGGAGCCGAACCAAGCCGTTTCAGAACAGACTCAGACCACTCCACTTGCGGAGGCTCCACCCACAGCAGCGGATCCAGGGGAGTTGGTTCCAACGCCACCTAGGGTCGCACCACAGCCTCAGCGAGAACTGTGTGGCCCTCCGGACTTGGCTACCAGTCCCCGGCGGTCTGGCAGAGTTTCCAAGCGCCCAACTTATTTAAAGGACTATGTTGTTGGACAGGTATCACTGTTGGTCTAAGTATGGGAAATGTAACCGATATGCTTTTGTGCTTAATTGAACCATTACGCGTAGTGCTGTATATAAGGAAACCATTACGATTGTAACTAACGCCTTATCTCGGTGGGGAGGGGTGTTATGTAGTGTAGTTTCACCCTGGGCCAACAGGGGGATACTGTATATAGTTTTCACTCAGGTCTGTAGATAGTTTTCACTCAGGTCCGCGTCTGTTATTTTAGGCGGGAACTCTGGGCTGTTGTGGTTACAATGTTGACAGCCGGCTGCCTATAAATACAGGCCGGCTGAGCTGTTCGCAGTCAGTTCTATTCCAGCTTACCATAATAAAGAGCTACTTGAAGAAATCGCTGTGCCAGCTGCTATGTCAACCCACAACTTAACACTTTAGCGTGTTTTTACATGAGTAGAATGTGTCCTTTTATTTAAAATGCATCTCTGGGTTATTTGTGGGGCATAGGGATTCATTCTCTCCCCCCCCAAATATAGTCCAGCCCCCCACAAGGTCTGAGGGACAGTGGACCGGCTCCCTGCTGAAAAAGTTTGCTGATCCCTGATCAAGACTCTAGCTTTCTAGCGTCCATTAGTTCTCAAGGTTCTTTCAATTTTTCTTTTGACTGATCTCTCACTCTGGAGATAGCATGTAACACACATGCTGCTAAAGCATGAAAACGTTGACATTTTGGGGTCTAACCCATTTTGCCTATCATTTACCACAACCAATTGTTGGTTTGCTGGATTTTGGCAGTTCTTGTTAAAGTGGGGAAATATGTGAACACCTGGACTAATGACAGTTACAAGTTGTGATGCTTTCCTAGAATGCAGTTGTTTAATTGGAGCACAACATGTGGCTGCTCTGTCTATACCAAACCTTTCTTACGAAATGCAGATTATATTTGTGTGAGATTGTTCAAGGAGCTTTTCTGAGAAGAGGGGCTTACATCTCAAAACTACAAAAGCATGAGGAATGTTTTCAGATGTTGTGAATTGTTCAGAATCAAGAATACTTCCTTAAAGGGAGAGAGATGCAGCAAGTCCAAAATGCCTGGACTTATGCTACAAGTTCCTCTCATAAGAAAACTTCATTAGGAATATTACCTTGCCTAAGTAAGACTAAAATTAGATTTACAAAATGGAAAATACATTGATGTTGTTATTAATAACAGTGTTAATAAACGTTATTGCTTGTGCTGACTAATGGGGATTATTCCAACAATACAGAACTAAGTAGTTCTGGGACAAAGCATTCTGAATGCCTTCGTTCGTTATAATCGTGGATTAAGTACTGTTGAGGTTCCTGTCAGTTTGTTTTATTAGAAAATGCTGCTTATTTTACTGAGGCATGCTGCCTAAACCTGAGGGTGTTGTTTTTTAAATCCATAAACAATGCTGAGCTCTTGTCAGAAAAAAGCCACATTGAAAAGATCTGAGTCTAAAACTACTTCAGTTATATACAGCACTACATTAATCAATTCCTTGAAGTATTACATACTTTTTTTTTAAA
Organism: Podarcis liolepis; assembly: GCF_965112155.1. Classification (NCBI taxonomy): domain Eukaryota; kingdom Metazoa; phylum Chordata; class Lepidosauria; order Squamata; family Lacertidae; genus Podarcis; species Podarcis liolepis. Next base: position 75,207,014 of record NC_139558.1, on the reverse strand, counting down.
GGCCCCTCAATCTCATCTTGGGATAGCATATTGAAATGCTTCCTTACTGGGAATGAGGGAGGTTGTTATTTTGGACAGAGTTATGGAACTTCTGAGATATTATGTAGGCAATGCTCAGATAATATTAAAGTTTATTTCAGGCTCAGCATATTTGACCTCAAGCATCCTAAGAGTCATGTAGACCTGGCCAAAGCTATTACATTCCTCCAGTGATCCCCATAATAATGATTAATTTCTTTCATAACTCTCTTCATAATTAATACAGGTTTCATTGTGGCCACTACTATTCTCTTATTGATCATCTCAGCCATTTAAATTGGGACTGGTAAAGCTGTCTCTGTTTACTCTGCTGAGCAGACGTTTATTTTATTTGGATAGCTCTCATCATTTGTAAATAATGTTGGGGATATTGACTGTCATGGAAACTACAGGTATTTCAGTGCTCTTGTCATGCAAGAGATGAAGCCTTTTCAGCATTTGAGGTTAATGTTCTTCTCTGTTGCTTTTTGCTTTTTGCAGTGGTCTATGAACACTAATTAGTCAGGCTTTACAGAGAAGCATTAGCTGTCCTGTTTTTACTCATAGCTAAGAGTATATTTTCCCTCCCCATCACCACAGATGTCTCTGAAATATGCTGAATGCTGCAGGAGTTGGGTTTGTACATTTACAGGCACATGTTAATCACATTAATTGTAAACTGTAATATATGTACGCTAACTATATGGCTTAATTGTTTACTTTATGTAAACTTCCCAAATTCAGATTTTTTACTCTGGACAGAAACAGCTGGACTTCATATTAATCCAAATATTAATGCAATTGGGGAGTTTTTTTCAATTGTATTTTACTGAATGACAAGTTTTTCCTAGTCATTTCATGAATATTAAAAAAATGATTTTTTATTTTTTTACATCTCATCAGTAACAGTGCATAATCCATAAGAAGGCAAGACTGGCCATAAATGACATTTATGGCCAGTATCAAGTCCGTTTTCACTTCTATCTGGTCATGTTACTGTAATCCTCAAAACTGGAATATTAAATTATTTTATCTCTCCCCCCTCCCTTTTCTTTTGCTTACTGTGTTTTGTGTAGAACCACAAAACAAGGTATGTATAAAGAAAGCACATCAATAATTTATTTAAATTGCTGCTTTTGTCTTACAGTGAAGTTGATGATGTTCATGACAATAAATACATTACAAGCTTCTTATGTCTTATCAAGTTGTGTATGTTGCAGTTTAATCTTTTGGGTTGAAAAACAAAAACAACTACAGATGGAAAGTGGAAGAAAGAGCCTGGAATGGTGCTCATCTTTGGGGCAGTTCACGAGTGTAAATTGACTGCTTATTTTCCTCACATGACCTCTCAAGTGGGGCTCATGTGAAAAAGCCTCTACGTGCTTAGACTATATGACATCCTTCCTGCAATGCACAGCAAGCTTTTCCCTGACATAAAAATTGCTGCTGCAACTGCTGATGTGTCTATCACAGGTTTTATCTGTGGAATATCCAGCCTCATATAATCAACATGCATGAAGGGGTTAAGATCATAGAGTAAGTTGTCCTGCCATACTTATCTAGGTTAAGGTTACCAGATTTTTTTCAATGAATCTGGGGGCGCTTTTCAACTTCCTATTAAATAAATGGATTTTTTCAGAGGACTGATTTGTAAATCCGGAGACTGTCCCCAGGAAAAAGGGATGTCTGGTAACCTGGTATCTAGATTTCCTTATTATTTTGCTATCTATCTAGTTATCTTCCTAATGAAAATTCATTAGCCTTTTGGTTTGATTTTTCTCCTCACCTTCACTTTTTTATGCAATTTTGCCCCAAATGCACAATTTTACAAAGCAATTCCTCCTATTAGAAAACCCTTGGTATGCTAGTTTCATTAATATATGCATTTTAATGTGTAATTGACCATAGTATATGCAATTTTGAACACATTACTTGACTAGAGAACTTCATTTCAGAATTCAGACACGCGAGTTTTAAAGGATAACTTTATTGAAAAATGGCTACATTTTGGTCATTTGCAAGTAAATTTGCTTGTAAATGCAAACTGAATCCAATTTCTCTTCCATCCTACTTTTCATTAGCTGGGATTTTACACCTGGTTCATTTTGTCTATAGCAGAACTGACAGGAAGCATTTAAAGGAACATGAGAACTTTTCAGCCAGCAAATTCATGGATAGCTTGAAATTATGGTACTGAGCAGCTAAGATAGTAAAAGTTTGCATAGCAGTTCTGCATTACCTTCATCATCAGGGATCTGTAGAATTCCCTCCACATGAGGAGTGCTATATCTTTAGTTATCTTTAATTGATAAAATGGAAAATATATTCTTGGAAAGCTATTTAATGTTCCTTAAGGGGGAGATTTTTTTAAAAAAGAAAAAAATGTTATGCTCTGCATGCTCTATTTTCTTATTTTATTCACTCTTCTACCTATAATGGCTTTTATTCTTTGATCTAAGCTATCAATTTTAATTGAAGTGTTTTCTGCCTTCTCTGGTGATGTAAAAGATATTTGCATTTCACAATTTTTAACAAAAAACCCCCAACAGATAATTTAAATTTTTAAAATTCCATCTTGGGAGGAGAAAAACACTTTTCTAAACTTCTCACTACTGAAATCTGGTAGGTTGTGGAATTCCTTATCCTTGAGTTTATAGGCTACTTATTTTTTTGACTGGTTTGTTCCTTATCTGCCACCTATTCTGGACTTGGATCTTTTAAAAGTCTGCTGCTTTGTTTATTATAACAAGTAGTTTCTCTGGAACCTTTCTGACTGTTTCCAAAATTATCCAGAGATAATTAGGACTGGAGTGGGGATGAAGTGTCATTCTTCTAGGGCAGACTGTCTCTGGGGCTGAACTACTCTGAATTTGCAGTGTTCTCCACAGATGCAGTAGGGAATGGTTTGCAATCCTATATATGCTTACTGAGATGTTACTCCCTCATTGGGATTTACTTCCAGGTAAGTGGATATGAAACTGCAGCCTCAGAAAATATTCTTTGGGTGTGACAATGTCAGATGGGCAGTGTACAGATTTATTATTATTATTACAGTGGTACCTCGGGTTAAGTACTTAATTTGTTCCGGAGGTCCGTTCTTAACCTGAAACTGCTCTTAACCTGAAGCACCACTTTAGCTAATGGGGCCTCCCGCTGCTGCTGTGCCTCCAGAGCACAATTTCTGTTCTCATCCTGAAGCAAAGTTCTTAACCTGAAGCACTATTTCTGGGTTAGCGGAGTCTGTAACCTGAAGCATATGTAGCCTGAAGTGCATGTAACCCGAGGTACCACTGTATTATTATTATTATTATTATTATTATTATTATTATTATTATTATTATTAGAGTTTGGATTTGATATCCCGCTTTATCACTACCCGAAGGAGTCTCAAAGCGGCTAATATTCTCCTTTCCCTTCCTCCTCTCAGTGGGGCTGAGAGACTTCAAAGAAGTGTGACTAGCCAAAGGTCACCCAGCAGCTGCATGTGGAGAAGCGGAGACGCGAACCCAGTTCACCAGATTATGAGTCTACCACTCTTAACCATTATTATGTCTTGTAATAATTCATTTTCATTAAGGTGGAATCAAATATCAACTTGCAAAGTATAAGAAACTTAAAAATTAGCAAATCACCCAGTCTGCCCAGTAAGAACATGAAAAGTTCCCTGCTGTATCATACTAAAGACTCATCTAGTCCAGCATCCTGTTTTCACAGTGGCCAACCTATGGGAGATCAGCAAGCAGGACCCAACTCCATCCCCACCCTACTTGCTAGTGAGTCCCTGCATCTGGTAGGTAGAGGCCTCCTGCTTCTGACAACAGAGGCCGGTTGTAGTAGAAGCTCAATGAAAGCATTGACCCAGTGTGTGGCGGAACTGCATGTAAGAGATTATGAAGAAATGGAACAAAAATAGAACTGCCAACATAGTTATGACATAATATAAATCTGTGGTGTGGCTGTACTTGAAATACTGTGTCCAGTTCTGATTGATCCACCTTAGAATAAGGTTACCAGATGTCCCCGTTTTCCGGGGACAGTCCCCAGATTTACAAATCAGTCCCCTGACAAAATCCAACCATTCCGACTGAAGTTGAAAAGTGTCCCCGGATTAATTGAAAAACATTTAGTAATCTTACCTTAGAAAGGTTATGATAGTTCTGTGAAACATGCAGAAAAGCAACCAAAATGATTCGTGGGCTGCAGCATCTACCTTATGAAGAAATGTTACAACATTTGGGGCTTTTTAGTTTTGAAAAAAGATGAGCAAGGGAGGACATGAAATGGGTTTATAGAAAGATGCATATGGTGTAGAGAACGTTGATAGGGTGAAGGTTTTCTTTCTCTTTTGGTACTAGAATCTGGGGTCATCCAATGAATCTGAATAGGACAAACTGAAGTGCTTCACAAAGCACATAGCTGAATTATCAAGTTTACCATCACAGGATGTGGTTGATGGTTACCAACATCAACTGCTTTGAAAATGTATTATATTAATTAGTGATTCTGTCTTATAGCTTCTGAGGTGGTCTAAACCAGGGAGCCCATAACGTTTGAAAATATAGTAGATTAATAACATTGTGGAAGGCTACCATTGTTGGTTATAGGTTGTTTCTTCATTGGACCATGCACGTTCTTAGTCTTTGAGGGAAGCAGCTAAGAGGAAAAGTGTGTGTCAACACCCCATTCCCCCAGTGCATCAGTTGGCCAGTGCCATAGTCAGTTTGGTACCAAACTATGAATTCAAATAAATACTAAACTTTTAATAAATGCCATAGACATGTGTAATATTCATGCCCCCCTGGTCTTTTTCCAAGCACAATTCAAAATAAATTTCCTGAACCAAAATAGCCCCAAATTATACATATTTCCCTAAAGCAGATATGTGTTTGGGGGTTCTTAAGGACACTTATAAGGCTTCTGGTATGTTCAACATTCCTGATTTAAGTGATTCGTTTCTGTTTTCTGAGTCTTGAGTTTCATAAATTCTTCTGCGTTTATTTCACTTCCTAAATTCCTCCTCCTTGACAAAGTCCATAAAGGCATGTAATTTACTTTGAGGTCTATGGAGAAAGACCATTAGAATGGTGCAAAATGTTGTATTATTGAACTGTCTGACACTAAAGTAATGATTATTGAAGTGAAAGAAGTTGTGAAATGCTGCACATGTTGCAAATACAGCAAAGGTACATTGTATTTCTCTTGTTCAATCCTCATTGTACCTTAACTGGTGATTTTATGGTGATGTGGAGCTGTTGCGTGGTCCTTTTACATTTTGGTTGGTTCCTGCTGATATAAATCAAACACACTGTCCTCTTGTTATTTGTCAGGTTTAAAAACCCCAATTTTAATCACTTCATACAGGTATCTAATTTGAATCAGGCTGGCAAGCTGCAGGGCTCTTGTGCTTGTTTAATTGGTATCTTTCTCATCGCATTTGAATGAAGTTGCACACGCACTGCAGGACATCAGCAGAGACAACTGAATAGTCAAGGCTGTCACTCTGGAAACAGGATAGTGAGATACTGCCAAGCTAAAGAGAGAGCTAGGGTCAAATAGATTTTTTTAAAAAGAGCATTTCTATTTCAGCTTGTTGTAAAGTTCTATGGAAATAGCTTGACACGACTGATTACATATTTAATATATGGCATTGATAATTCTATATAATACTGCCAGAATGTTCAGTGTATGTGTGAGATCTGTGCTACCATTTATGTCTGTTTACAAGACTATCAAATTGTTATGTGATAATCCCTCAGCCTGGCCTTGGTTGTCCAGTCAGGACCTACTGGCTTTGTTCACTTATCACACTAAACCACGGTTTAGCATAATGCGCATAATTCACAATTAATTTCAGGCTCACATTCTTCCCCCTCCCAGGTGGGGGGGACTTCAGAAGCATTTACTTTCAGTTTTAGTTAATCACAGTAGTCACAGTCACGTAGTCTGGCATGAGAAATTATAAAAGGTAAAGGGACCCCTGACCATTAGGTCCAGTCGTGACCGATTCTGGGGTTGCGGCGCTCATCTCACTTTATTGGCCGAGGGAAATGGCATACAGCTTCTGGGTCATGTGGCCAGCATGACTAAGCCACTTCTGGCGAACCAGAGCAGCACACAGAAGCGCTGTTTCCCTTCCTGCTGGAGCGGTACCTATTTATCCACTTGCACTTTGACGTGCTTTCGAACTGCTAGGTTGGCAGGAGCAGGGACCGTGCAATGGATGCTCACCCCGTCGCAGGGATTTGAACCACCAACCTTCTGATCGGCAAGTCCTAGGCTCTGTGGTTTAACCCACAGCGCCACCCGCGTCCCATGACAAATTATAGTTAGCACTAATTATTGTCAGATTTAAACAAGCCATCTTAAGTAGTTTCCAAAGCTACGTAGTGTCCATCTACAATTAGTTTGAATGACACGGCAAACTGCGGTTAACTAAAACTCTATGTGAAAGCTTCCAAAAAGGGAGGGAGGGAGGGAGGGAGGGAGGGAAGAACATGTGAGCCTGAGGCTCCGTATGACTTGTATACATCACAATAAACTATGGTGTGAGTGCAGCCTCAGCCTGATTACAAATAAGTAGGGCCCAGTTGCCTTTATTCTGTTCTAGTGCTGTGGCAAAAAATTAATTTCAGTTGTTATTTTTTACCGTTCTCCATAAATTTATGAGATAATAAATTGCATTAGAAAATTTTGAAAGTGAAGGGAAAATGTCTATGGAATTTTCTGGATGGCGTACAAGTTCAGTATTGTGCAGCAGCCAAGTGGTGTTTGTGAGGTATCCTTTATTTTATTGTAGAAATCATCTCTCCAGTGGTCTGCACTCTGCAGCTTTTCAGAGTTTTGGTCCACCCCGTGAGGTCCACAGCTGAGCTTTTCTGTAAGGATGGGAAGGTGGGTCCGCTTTCTCACATTAGCCAACACCTGTTTGTTTTTTAAAAAGTCTTTTATTTTTTAAGAAACCAATGCAGAAAGGTTTCTTATGGTAAAAGAGAAGGTTTTTCTTAAAAACAAAACCAGCAACTGCAACAGTCTGAGGCACTCGGTCTCCACCATCCCTGCCTTCCACAGCTTCAAACTCAGGGGAAAACATGAGGTAACTTCTCCTATGGGGCTTTTTCCAATCAGGAAACATAGGCGGCCTGAGAGGCTGCAGAAAGCTAGAGAAATGTTTGATGGAAAGGAAAGCCCACACACCATCCACAGCCACTTTGCAACAATTAGGTAAGCTGAACCCTACACTAACCAGAATTCCAAATAAATTCCAAAATGTCCTGAGAAAGAGGCAGAAAAATGGGGGGGGGGGGAGGAAGCTGTTGATAAATTGGAGGGCAGGTTTTGGCACTATTCTATTCTGTTTTCCTCCAGTTTATATCCCACACAAAGCCCAAGGAGGCATATTTCTGACTAGATAGTGTGTAGACCTTGAGGAGACCTGTAATGGTGTCTACACACATTCTTGTGTATGTTTGGCAGCCCAAGCCTACATTGATGCTTCTTTCAAGTTATACTTGCACTATAGAAAAAGTGTTTTAGGGTTGCCACCTGTCCTATATAACACAGGATTGTTCTGTACCGCTGCAGCGAGAAGGTAAACAACGTTTCTGTGTGCTCTGGCACTCATCATAGTGTTCCGTTACACCAGAAGCGTTTTAGTCATGCTGACCACATGACCCAGAAAGCTGTCTGTGGACAAACACTGGCTCCCTCGACCTGAAGGGAGATGAGCGCCGTAACCCCATAGTCACCTTTGATTGGACTTAACCATCCAGGGGTCCTTTATCTTTACCTGTATTTCAATGTAAAATGCTATGTTCTCTCTGTCTCTTGTGAATTGTTCTTGATTTTATTGCTTTATCTTTTTGTAAGCTGCTGTGAGGTTTTGTTTTTGGGGTTGTTGTTTTTTTACTATCAAGTGGTGTATAAATTTTGTTAAATAAATACAGTAGAATAGAAATGTCTATCTTTCTCCTCATTTTAAAATGAATAATTAATTAAGGAGGAATTAGCTTCTTCTGCAGTTTGGAGAAAACTTTTAGTTCCTACTTTTCTAGTCTGAACGGAGAATGGATCTATGGTTTAGTCTGCCTACCTTAGATTTTTGAGTACTGTTTGGATTGCCAATACTCAGGTTGCGGACTCAGGGCTGCCATTCCCAAAGCTGTTTTCTGTGTAACCGCTTAAAACTGCTGGAGCAGTTACAAAATGTGACTCCTGTACAGGGTAAAAAAACCTTTTTTAAAAAAATGCTGCAGTAACATGTTACAGTTACACGTGCAAACAAAGGAGCATTGTAGAAAGGATGGCTGCTCCCATCAATACATCAGGGCTACTATCTTTCCCTCATACAGTTACCAGGAAGCAATGACACATTGTGATGTGCTTCTGCTTCCTGGAGTATTTTCAGAAGCATTTTTACCTGTGTTTTGAAGCTGAACCTAGCAGTTTTACACTGTTGAAAGAGAGAATACATTAAAGCAGCCCTTGGGCTCCCTCATAAGTAGTGCCTACATTTTTTGATCCTTTTAAATTTCATTTTTCTGTACATATTTCCACCCTTTTAAAATGGCCAGGACAGGATAGACTGTCCTGGGGGGCGGAATGGGGTTGTTTGTCCATTTGTAGAATGGGCATATATATGTGCTGCATCTGTGATCAGTTCCTATGCTGGTCTGATGAGTTTCATGGCAGCTATTCATGGCGCCACTGTGTCCCCCTGGCTTGTGGTTCTGCTATAGGTACTTGCTGTGAAATCAACTTAACTTACAGGGGAGCTGATTACAGGCCTTAGGATAGGAGCATGGCATTAATGTTTTTAGCGGCAGTCCTGCTGTGTTTGTAGGAGCTGGTTTCAGAGGCAATACTGTGCACCAGTGTGAGTCCCATTGATCAGCTTTCATTTTCAGAACCAATATATAACCATTAATAGTAATTTAAACACATCGTAAATACTTCCCCCCCAAACAAAAACCCACACGCATACATGTGTGTTAGTGCTAGTTCCCTTAGCGGTTGTCACACCTGAGAATCCTGTTAACTTGGCACAGGCTGAATTAGTGAATTCCAGAAGGGTTGAAAAAAATTTAAGCGGTTCAGTATAACTTCATGTGGAAAATGACTCCTAAGGTACCTTTTCAATCTGCACTCAACTCAGAGGTGATTCTTCCTATTAACAATGATACTTTATACTCTCAGGTGGAGGTTTGGGAGCACACTGACTTAATTGTCCTAGACATTCTTGTGGTTCTTATTGTTACTAATACACATTTGAGCAGCTGATGAATCAGAAATGACTCAGTTCAGGCAAACAAGATTGTTGTTGTTTCTTATTCTTACTGTTAGCTTAAAGAGTAGGCCAGAATTGAAACCAGAATATTTTATCTAGTTAAGTTTCCTATTCTGGGCCACCAGAGAAGTTGTTCTATTGTTCTTTGGAAATAGTTGTGTCAGCCTACAAGACTTTCTAGGCTCTTCCGCTGCACTTCTGTATCCATTCACCAGGAGTAAGCCCTATTAAACTCAATAGAACCTATTGAGTAAAATGTAGACTATATTTCTAGAAACATTTAAGGGCCAAAGTATACTTGGCATTAATAATATGGTGTACTGTTGAGTGCAAGCTTTAACAAGTTTTCTGTATAAGGGCCCTGATTCAGATCAGCTGAGGTAGTGGGTGTAACCCTTTGCCCTCTGTAGTGGTCCCAATTCAGCTGGGAGGCATGCTTACTATTTATACTGGGAACAAAGCTCCCATTCCAGTTTAATTAGGGTGGTGAAAACCAAAACAGGCAACACCTCCAAAAGGATCAATTCAAACTGGGTGATGCGCAGTGAAAAGGTCAATGTGGGATGTAAGAGTAAAGTGATCCACACTGGAGAAAATAGACTATCTTTGTTTATACGATGGTGGGGTCTGAATTCATGATAACTAAGGAGAAAATAGGTATTGGTGGAAAACCTTGACATAGTGTGCATCAGCTTTGAAAAAGGTGAATTCCATTCTGATATTGTAATGCTGTTATGCCATTTGGAACACTACATATAGTTTTGGTTGCTACATCTCACAGAGGATATTGTAGATCTGGAAAAGGTGCAGAAAAGGGCAGCAAAAACTTTAGGGGCCTATGAGGAAAGGTTGCAAAGTCTGAGACTTTTTAGTTTAGAAAAAAGTAATTGTTGTGAACCCCTGGCCTACCTGGCAGCAAGTTAGCATGTCAAGTCCCCAGTCCAGGGTCAAAACACATGTCCAAGCTGAAGCACAGCCCCACAGAGATCCTGTCACATCCAAGCTGAGGTCCATCAACATGGGCCATTGAGCAGACACAGCACCTCAGCTCTGCTTCCCGTTTGTACTCTGCATGCTGTTTGCATCATCTGGGCTTGATGAGGCATGCGACCCTCACCTGTTCCAACCCTACTTCAGCTCAGAAATCCCACACCTCCTCCCAGAGCTAACGACCCCCACCTGGTCAGCTAGGTTGCTGGGCTGTCGGCCATTGACTGCCTCAGACCTCCTAGAGTGCCCTGCCTGCTGCTCCCTACGCCTCAGAGCCTGACATGTTTGTGGAAACAGGTGCCCCTCTGGTTCTGGTGATGGTTTCTGCTTCTCTGGTTCCTGTGCATTGACCTCCCACATCTCCTCGTCATCCTCTGTCGCCCTGTGAGTACTTCCTACACCAACCTTTCCTTCCCCATCCCCGGATCCTCCTCCTCTTCCTCCTCCTCCTTGCTGTCCTGCCAGTTCATGACAGCAATAGGGGAGGTGATGAATGTTTAGAAAATTATGCATGGTGTGCAGAAGGTACATAGAAAAATGTTTTTCTCCATCTCTCATGATACTAGAATTCGGGGTTATCTATTGAACCTGAATGGAGGGAGATCTTAGGTCAGACAAATTTTTAAAAATTCAGCCAACAAGCAGTGGGTGTTATCCAACTACATAGATCTGCTGGCACAAGGATTTCCATTTGTGTAATGGAACTTCTCTGCTCCCTGGATGCGCCTATACCCACCTACCCATAAAAAAACTGCTCTGGATTGTTGGGGGGACGACCCCTAGAACATATTCAGAGTGTTTGCGGTGATAGGAAAGGAAGAAGTTCCACTGTACAAGCAGAAATCCTTGCACTAGCAGATCTATTTCGTTGGATACTGCCCAACTGATTTACAGAATTCACAGCTGTAAGATGTAATGACAGCCAGTAGCTTAGAGCCTGAAAAAGAGTTTAGACAAATCCTTGGAGAATACCTCTTTTAATGGCTACAGCCATTCCTAGACGTATTTTCCAATAATTTGTCTAAACTCTTTTTGAAGCCATAAGCTACTGGCTCACACTACATATTATGAATTCTGGCTATATGCAGTCTTCAGGTTTCAGACACAATATGCATCCAAGTACTAGTTGTTGGGGGGGGGGGGAATGCAGCAGGACAGGGTATTTGCCTCCGTGTTGTGCTTGTGAGCTTCCTACAAGCCCCTGGTTCACCACTGTGGGAAACTGGATGTTGGACTAGATAGGCCTTTGGTCTGATCCAGCAGCGCTTATGATATATTCTTACTGGGTTCAATAAAACCAAAGTTTTATATACTAACTTGAGTGTTACTTAGTGTTGTGATAGGATTGTTAAATTATAGGAAACATTGGAAATGTCTTTATATCAAGGCCATTTTTGCTGCCTTTGTTAGATTTACATTTTCCCATCATGGAACCCAAGACAGTGTACGTGTAGTTCCCAGATAGTCACCATCCAGGCACTGACTAAAGTAGACCTTGACTCTAGTCTTCAGGAAGGTGCTTTCAGACTGCACCCTGGGATTACTACAGTAGATAGGTTGTAATGCTTAAAGTTCTAAATTGTAGTGATGGGGCAAACTCCCTCAATTATGAACAGAATTGGATGTGCACAACTATTTCCTCAAGCTTAAAAAAAAATAGCATTGCTTATTCTGAGCTGAATTATGTCGCTGGGAGATGCAAAAGGATCTGATTCCATACCCCAGACTCTCAAATGAGCCTCCTATTTCCCATCCTACCATCCTGTCTACCTGGCTTGCTGCTCATGGGTCAAGTAGCGGGTTGGAAGCAAAAGTCTCTCTTGCCCCTCTCCTTTCTGGGATTGGGTATTGCTGTTATGGCTGTGAGCAAGACACCAAGAGCATTTCCCCATTGCTGTTGATTTGCCATTGCTGGGAAAACAACATATACCTGGTTTATAGCCATAGAAGCGTGTCAGAATACATAGGGTTGCCATATTTTAAAAAGTAAAAACCAGGACACCCCGAAAGTTGTTGGGCTTTTCAATTGACTTGCCTAAGATCCAGGACAAAGCGACGCCTTTCAGAAATTCTCCCCCGGATGTCAATTCCGCCTTTAAAATCCTGGTAATGTCTCCCTTTCCGCCTTCAGTGAAGTGGTTGGATCTTATTTTAGGTAATATAGGTTTCTGGCACTTTACAAAGAACGAGAGGACAGGTTCCTACTTCAAAGGATTTATAATCTAATAATAGCCACAAGGGGGACAACAGTGGGAGAGCATGGAGATGGAGGGAGATGCAAACAGGAAAAGATCACGTGATTATCATGTTATACTTTGAATATCAGTATTAGCTATGTACTGTTAGCCCTTGGGCAAGTTGCTGCAGCACTGTTCTTCAAGACTGTTTGTAGCAGAGGAGGAAGTTAGAAACCATAGCTCCATCATAAAGCAGATGTGCTGCATACAAAAGGTCACATGTTCAATCCCCAGCAATGCCAGCAAAGGACCTTGTGGTGTGGCAGGGCTCAGCTTACTTCCAGATACCTTGGTGAGCTGCTGCGAGTCAGAGTGGACAGTACTAAGGTAGATGGATCCAGGGTCTGATGTAGTATAAGGCAGCTCCATATGTTCACAGTTACAACGTTTGTTCATAGGAATGCGTTTGCAAGTCACACCCGTAAAGAAAGGGAGTATCTATTTTGAGTGTCTACTTGTGTGTCAGACTTGGATGTGCTATGACACTGAATCCCTGCACTGGATATGCGTAGCTTGAGATATATTATAAGCCATGTTCCTGTTAAGATTTTCAGTAGTACCCTTACAAGTATTCTATTTCTCATCCAAAATTGGTAAAATAATAAAGACCTCCAGAATGCTGCAGCCTATCTATCTTCACCTGTAGGAGTAATTTTGTTGGAGCAAAAACTCATAAGCCTTTAATTTAGCAAGCTGACTGTGGGAAGGGCTGTAGTTTAGTGGTAGTGCACCTGCTTTTCATGTAGAAGGGCCTAAGTTTAATCCCCAGCATCTTCTGGTGACACTAGGAATGACTTCCTGTCTGAAAACCTGGAGAGCTGCTGGCAGTCAGTGCAGACAGACCATGGTAAGCTAGATAGATGGACTTGGGCTCTGACTTGGTATAAGGCAGCTTCCTTTGTGTGTAACCACAGTCCACATGGATAAATGTACATTAGGACGGTGCCTAGCCTGTTGTAGTAATAGACAAATGTACCGTACTTCTGGGGAAGCCACCTATGGAAGCAATACAGTATGTGCATTTTTCACTACTGTGGCTGTTCTCTATAAGTCTCTGTGCCTACATATTTTTATTTTTACTTCTGGTACTGTATCAGAAATTGTGTGTACAGTGGAGTTGAGTGAGCAAGTCTTACAACAAGTTGGAGGTTGCATGTATCATCCAAATATTTTGAACCTGACTTATTTTTTTCTGCAGACTTGAAGCTGAGAATGTGTCTCCCATGGGAAGTAGCCTAGTTGCTCATTTGTGTGTACTTTATAAGCTCACTTATGGTATATATGTATGGTTCTTACCACACATGAAATGTTATATACTCTATCTCTCTCTCCCATCACTGTATATAAAATATTGCTTCTGCAGCTTTAAGATGGGAACATAGAAATTCACTTGAAAGTTGGTCACATAAGAGTACAAGTTTGTCTGCCTTGTATCTGCTAAGTAAATATACATGTGTATTTTAGATGTGGCATAATGTTTTAAAATCTCATTTTTACTGTTCAATTGCCGTGGTTATTATTTTCTTCTTAATGTATCAGACTGAGGGTGAGCTGAAAGTGCTGCATCTGAGACCTTATACTAGTTTAAATAACCATGTCCTGTTTACAGTTCAAAAAAGGGTTTATTTCTGTCCTTGTAACAGTGTGTACTATGTCCTATAGTACATGTTGCACCTGTTCAGACATAAGTAGAAGACATTATTATAGCTGTTGTGGGGAGAAGATTCCATATATATATATTTGGGAGGGAGGGAATGCTGGAGAAATGGCCTTCCCTTAATTTGTTTACTGGCAACCTCTTCTGCAGCCTTCCTCCTAAGCAAGATCGGTTTTCCCTGCTCCACTATTGTCTGGGGAAATCTATCTTCAGGAGTTGCTTTCTTAAAAAGATCTCATGCCCAATCATCAGAAGGCTTTGTGTGGTTTGCCTGTCAAAAGAGATATGTTTACACTTTCCATGCATGTGTTAAAGCTATCAGGTTACAAAGCAGAGTGGCTGATGCATTTCAGCCTTTCCTGCTAATATACACACCAAAAAAATGTATTTATGATAATTACACGGACTGCCTGGAACAATGCATTCCAACATCCTGTAACATAAATAAGGAAGGTGGGGCCAGCTGACATTAAACGGCTTGTGTGCCAGAAATCCTGATCTCCACTATATATATAGCCTTTTCTATTGCACGGTCTCAGTCTGGCAGCGTTGAACCTGTTGCTGCATTAGCCGAGTTGTATTTTGCTAGATAGGGGAAGGAGGGTTGTCTGCTGTCTGGTAGGAGGGCTTTGTCTGTGTGTGCCTTTCTCTCTGTCTCTCACACTCTCGCTTTGCGCTCTCTCTCTCGCTCTCTCTCTCTCTCTCTCTCTCTCTCTCTCTCTCTCTCCCTTTCCCGTCTCTGTGGTTTGTAAGGTAGGTTGCAGTGTGTGTATATACACAACATCAAGAGCAGGAAAATGGACTCATTAGGGAGGCAGGCAGTCATTACCATTCACACTGCACTTCCAGGGAGACAGCGACTATGAGGAGACAAACTGAGGACTGGGGAGCAAGGTAGGCCAGTCAACTTTTATAAAAAAAGAAGAGGAGGAGAGAGAGAATATTTTCCTTTCCTTTCCCCACAATCCCCCCCTCCTTCCCTTGACACTTCTGTATTATCTCCTCTTGCTGTTTTATTTTAGGGATGCAAGTTTGTGAGACCTATGTGTGAGCAGAAAATTTTGGAACATCTATAGGCCAGCCTCCTTCACAAATGCATCCCCCCCCCCTTTCCTCCATACCACTTATTTAAAGATATGCTGCTTTATAATATTTCACTTTAATTACTTTTTATTTTAAACCAGGAAAGGAAACAAATATGTTTGTTTTTCCAACACCGGTTCCAAGTAAATCAATATCTTTCACTCCTTTAAAACAACCCTCTCCGTATGTTAGTGGGTCTCTGCTTTTTCCTTTCTGTTTATGTTCCATCTGTCTGTCCATATATCATGTTCTCCTTGTTTACTGCTAAATGTTGTGTGTGTGTGTTTGTCTCTGTGTTTGCCAATGAGTTTTTAACTGTAATGCCGGTGACCAGAGATTACAGTTACTGTTCTTTGTTTGGTATCTGTTGTGAGTTTAAAGTCCATATTTTCGATATATGAAAACAAATTGCAACCTGGGAAGCAGGCCGCACTATTTTGAAAGGGATTTTAAAAATATATATAAATCATTCTTTGGGGATAGATGTTCTCGAATGCAATATTCTACATCTATCTGTTCCCTGCCTGCCAAAAAATATTTTTTTTGAAAAAAATATGATTGCTGCTAGTGTGTGAAAGAAGGGAAAAAAGAGAGAGTATAGCTTTTTTTTTTTTTACTAGACGGGCTACTCTTGAGGAATAAGAATTCAAACTTTCTAAAAGGGAGTTAGTATCCCTGATTTCTTCCAATCCTCTTCCTCCCCCCCTCCACACACACACACACACACACACACACACACGCATATATACACACAACTCTTTTCATCCCACACTCTCTTGAAGTGTTCTTGTGTCTTGCTCTGTGTTGATGCAGGGAGAGGGTCTTTTACAATGTACCAAAATGTCTTGAGAGGGGGTGCTTTATTATTTTTTTTAAAAAAATACTATTTATTCCTTTTCTCCCATAAGCTGTATATTGTTTCAAGCACTGGAGATGTTTGCGAGATTATTTTTATTTTGCCAAGGAACGAACTGTGATGAGTGCCGAAGACCATTTTAAATTGTTTGAGGAGCTTTTCATGATAGTTCTTTCTCTCCCTCCCCCCCACCTCCCCGCAGTAGCTTTTAAAGGCTGGCCAAGCTGATCCATTTAGAAGGATTTTTAAACCTGAACTCATGTCTGTGCTTCTACAGAGTAAAACTACAATACTCGCTGCCTATATAAAAAGAAAGCAGGAGAAAGTGGAAGGGAGTTACATAAAATATTGTGGAGAATCCATGAGTAATTACTATGCTATAGAAAATGGATGCTAATCAGTGGAGATCTTTCAACAGTCATAATCCATTAAAAACAAGATTATAAAATAACAAGAGACATACCTTATTTTAAATTGCATTAGGCCTTTCTTGATAACACAAAGGAGGCCTTACAGCTATTTACCTAACCCACCTAGCAGCGTAGAAGAGATTGCTCGCATCATTTATTTAATTTATACTTTCCAGATGATAAAAGTTTTCGATGTTATCAGTGTTGTCCACTTGAAAGCAGCATGCCAAGTTTTTCTTTTGTTGCTGCTGTTGTTTTTTTAAACTTATAAGCTTCCCATCTCACCAGAGGATATGCTGGACAAGCCATGTTAATTTAAACTACTGCAACAAATGATCCAACAGACTTGGCAAATAAGGCTCCCTCTTGCTATATTGAATTGTTTTCAGCCCCTAATACTTTGATAAATGTGCATTAAAATAAGTTTGGTTGGCAAAATGTTTAATGATGGACTTTTAAGTGTACAGTTTTCTGCAGTGTGACACTCCACCTCCAGCACCCCAAGATGATGTTACTTCGGATAGCAATTCAGTTGCCTCTTTTATCTTCCCTTACTTATCATTTAAGTCAAACACACCAACAGTTGTTTAAGCAAGGACATATACTTCTTTTTAAATATATATGAACTAAGCATAAGAATCTGTAGCCTTAAAAGTGTACGTAGTTCCCCTGCCAGGAATTGCAGACCTTGAAACTTTGGTCTAGGCTGGGAGGTAGGAAAGCGAGAAGAGCTGTGTGCAAATTATTAAATGCCTCAGAGGGGGAGCAATTTGGTGAACGCTTGGCAAGCTTCAGCAGCAGTGTTCAGCTGCCAGTCACCCCATGTGAAGTGTATGTGTTTTCAGACACCTGATGCTTGCTTTTGAACTAGAATAGTATATATTCCCTTATAGGATACCTCTTTCAATTGCAGGGATCCTTGCAGGCTTATTGTATTTTATTTTATTGTAATATTTCATGAATTTGTGGTATGGAAGGTGTTGTGCCAGCTGTTCTACACCCCCCCCCCTTTTTAAAAAAGGGTAAAAATATATTGCTTAATTTTATAAGACCCTTGGGTGAGCAGAATATCACATTGCATGGGGCAAATCTCTCTCTCTCTCTCTCTCTCTCTCTCTCTCTCTCTCTCTCTGTGTGTGTGTGTGTGTGTGTGTGTGTGTGCTTTTTCCTGACTTAAAAGAAGAATGTGGATTTTAAAAGAAAAAAAATTGTCATTGAAAATATTTGATTTTTTTGGGCATAAATTATTTCCCTGCAAAATCTCTCTTAATTAACAGAACTTGTATTGAGCCGTAACTTGTATGGTACTTGATGGTAACTTGTATTGAGCCGTGGAAAGTATACTTCAGAAAAAGTAACTGAGTGAGCAGTAATGAATATTAGTAACGTTGCTGGGCATAATAGGTTGTGCACCTTGCAGTTCTTTGAAACCCCATTCCATCTAGTAGGAGAACATCTTACAGTAGCGTTGGTTTGGTCACAGTCTGCTTTATTTTAGCGTTGGAACAGATAGTTATCTAACACACCCACATGAGGAAGTGCTCTGAAGTAGTTATTTCATGCTTTGCCATGCCCTGTAGCTAAAACAATTTGGACTGACTGGTATACATGTATTCTTCGTTAATTCCTTTGAGAGTTTAGTCAGTCCCTACTTGTTAATAGGACCAGAATGTGAAAATACCAAGCAGGCAAATTTGGTAGCAAAATGTCTTCTAAACTGAAGTCTGTTTCGGAAATTATTTTCTGCTATATTTGGCTTTAGGGTCACGACCCAAAGTTCATTGACTTCAATGGACTTTGGCTAAAGGCTTTATGGAAGAGAGAAAATCATTCAGTCCTTTTTACTTGATAAAGTCGTATGGGACAGTTTTCTGATTTATTAGAAATATTAAGTTTTCTCTCCTGCAAGAGAAGCATAGATGAATACCTATGAAGCATTAAAGAATAGCAACAAAAGCAAGAAACTTAAAGACATTCAGAGTTAGTTTTAACTCCCATTTAAAATATCCTTTCTGCATCTCTTAAAAAAAAGCCTTAGTAATTTTCAAGGAGAGCTGTTACATGAAACATTCTGCTCAGAAAAAAGATGAAAAAAGTGACCTTCTTGATCAGTTTCATCCTTATGTAATTTTATAGGACTTCTCTACGGCAGCACAGCAAAGATACTTGTGGCCGTGAGGAGCTTAAAAAAAACCAAACGGTTCAAGTTTATTCCAAGTTATTTATTTTTTAAAAATATATATTAAACTCTTTTAATTATTTATGTTACAAAACAAAACAAACAAAAAACAAACCCAGCATCTCCTCTGTCTGCATAGTATTGGCAATTCAGTTCCAGCATCAGCAGGGAAACTACCAGTACTGTATATGCAAAAGTGAAACTGGCTTCAGATAAAATGCTTGTTCTGCTCAAGTAAACACAAAGTAAAAAAAAAACCCAAAACACCTAACCAATAAATGATGATTTAAATATGCTCTCTTCTCTAATAGGCTTTCTTCAATAGTGATGTTATTGTAGTATGATAAGGTAGATCTTGACGCTTTTATGCCATGGTTCCCAGTTACATACTGAGGTAAGAGTTTGTTTCTTCTCAGGCTTGGGGCCCATTCAACTTAACTGCGTGTGTCCTGGATAGTCTTGCTTATTTTTCAGTATTCTGAAATTTTTGTTGAAAACTAATGCTTGCTGTTGCTTTTTTTTTTTTTAGGACACATTTTTCTATCCTGTACCACTAGGGCCTGATCCTTTGCTTCCTCATTGTCATCGTTCTTCAGTCTCTAGCACTAATTAATTGAAGTGTTTGTTTTTGCCAGGATTCTAAGAAGGCCAGCAGGGGCTGAGGGTATTGTGAAATAGGTAGAAGGAATTGTGAAAGGAATGGACATATCCAGTTTTCATTAGTCACAGGACGGACAGTATGTAGCTTGGAGCTTTTGAAGGCATAGTTAAGGCATGGGTAGCTTCAAAACATAATGGGTACAAATCCGTATGCCACTGAAATCAAGTAGTGACTTGACTCCTCTTAATTATATTTTATTATATTTTATTGCATCCATTGTTGTGTATAAAATAAAATTTAAAGAACAATGGACATCTACTAATTGTATGGCTTTGATTAAATGAGAATGGAAGGAGGCCTGTCTTTTGACATCTCTCTCTCTCTTTGCTTTGAGTCTGCTGTCTCTCACTTAGTAGTAACCCATATTCAGTTTTTCATAGGGAATATGCTTTTGTTGCTGCTGTCTCTGCTGTACTTGTTCTGCAAATATCATAGACCGTTAAACAGGCATCCTTAATAGCAAATGTGTTCTGATTTAGCTTCGTTTTTCTGTTAAATGTGTGCAGCAAAAATGATGAAATCAATTCCCAATTTCCCTTATTAGATGCCTTGTTCAAGTTTCAGTTTATTCAATTTGAATTTTTAAAAATTAATTGATATTAATTCTTCTGAATTGTAAGCAGCGTAAGGATATGCGGTGCATACAGTTTAACCAGTATGGTCAATTCAGATGTTTCCAATCTCTACACCATGATCTGGGGAGATCTTGAACATGCCTATTGGCTCCCTCTTCTCCCCCCACCCTATTTGTACAGGAATCTCCCCATCCTACCATAGTTTGCTGCAACCATAGCTATAGTCTTACATCTAATTAAACTGTGATTAGAGCTATCTAGGATTTCTCCAAATCATGGTTTGAACCCTTGGTTTTGAGGCAACTGTGATTACCTTGTCTCTCATTGTAGTAGGCCCCAGTTATGACTCGAAACTAAACTATAGTTAAAGCAAACCATGGAACAATACGTCAAGAATAGGTGCAAGATGAAGGATGCCGATAAAGAAAGTTCTATTATTTGAAGTTTGAAATTTTATGTTTAAATTGAACCATTATGAATGGAAGCTTTTGTTTCACTAAAATGTAAACACTTCACAATCAATGGTTGAGTTTACCTAAATATCATTGTCTGGTTGTATTGAGGTCTCTGTGCCGCTGTTGATAGTGTAGCTCAACCACAATTCTGATACACATTTACAAAAAGTTATATGCATTCCAGTCAGTATCCCCCCCCCCCCGGGTTCTGTTTAGATTGCAGTCCTTAGCTCATTTCAGTGGCGTAGTGTGGGGGGTGCAGGGGGGGCCGGCCGCACCGGGCGCAACATCTGGGGGTTAGGGTTAGGGGCGCAAATCCACGGGTTAGGGGGCGCAAATCCATGGGTTAGGGGGCGCAAATTACTTGCCTTGCCCCGGGTGCTGACAACCCACGCTACGCCACTGGCTCATTTACATGGGAGTACAGTAGTACCTTGGGTTATAAACATTTCGGGTTACAGACTCCGCTAACCTGGAAGTGGTACCTTGGTTTAAGAACTTTTCCTCAGGATGAGAACAGAAATCACATGCTGGCGGTGCAGCAGCAATAGGAGGCCCCATTAGCTAAAGTGGTACCTCAGGTTAAGAACAGTTTCGGGTTAAGAACAGACCTCCGGAACGAATTAAGTTTGTAACCAGAGGTACAACTGTATTGTAAGTCTTGTTGAATCTAGAGGGACTTAACTGAGGAAGCCATTCAGAGGATTGGACAGTCCTGGGTGGAATTTCTTTAACATACTACATTCTTATTGTTGAGCAGGTTTGTAGTGATAGGTCATTAGCATGATATGACTGAAGGAAGGAACACTGAATACAGATGCTTGCATTGCACAGTATCCGGGAAATTTATAACCCCTGAAACTAATTGATTACTGACATTGTGTTTTTCTCTAGTTTAAAAAAGCACACCCTCTAGATACAGGTCTTTGAGAAACTTTGTTGTTTTCAAATTCCAGGCAGACTTAAAAATGTGCTATCAAGATAGGATTGAAAACTTTGGGCAAAGTTCCCACACTTACATTGTTTGCTTTGGTTTATAAGAGACAGTATAGGGGCCACTATATTAAAAAACAACAGATAATGGTGTACTGTTGTCTGATAAGCTGCAGGTGTCTTAGAAAGGAGATGGGATTTGAGTAAAAAAGCCTGGAGCTGATAAAATATGGGAGAATGGAAAGGTTTTGTACTGGTGCAAATCTACAGATTTGCTCCAATTATACATTTGATTCAGCTGCAGAGCTGGTCTATGTCCATCTGCTCTGCAGCATGACCAAACATAACTTGTGACTCAGTGGGAGCATTCAGTCAAGAGGGCTTTTGATGTGAGGTTGTCCTTTACTATGCTATTCCTGTTTTTGAGGTCCCCTTAATCTCACTTCAACAGAGACATCTCTGTGGCGCAATAAGTCAGTACATCTCACTGCTGACCAGAAGGTTGGTGGTTCAAGCCCACCCAGGGATGGCTGTAGGCAGGATTCTTGCATTGCAGGGAGTTGTACTAGATGACCCTCGAGGTCCCTTTCCATTTATGCAGTTCTATGATGCTATGAAATATGTGCTTGTTTTGAAAATCGCTAACCAGCAAGAAGGAAGAGTTAATGGAGCATGTTAGCTAGATCTGGAACAAAACAGAAGCTCTCTTCAGACATTCAGCGAACATTTGAGGGCTTAAATTGTGGAGGGGCTGTGCACTCCCCACCCTCAATGTTCCTGTTTCTACCCCTGTCCTTTCCTACATTGATTGAAATGGTCTAGACTGGGATTCTTCCACTGTTTGGTTGAATACGTTTAGATTCCCCTCAGTGATTGAGATTGTGCAGGATTCCATATTGTAGGAAGGATTCTCAGTGGGTTCAGCTGAACTTGTGAAGAATTCCTCTTCAACTTTCCAGCTGCAACATGCAGAATTTGGATCTAGAACTAGTGGGGACAGGGCCTCCTCAGTTTATACCCATATGTGTTCTTCAACACCTGAGCAATACATGAGCAACAGGCTTAAAGGACACTTGGTAGCCAAAAGGGGTGTAAGTGCTGCAACCTTGTATGTTCTAGTACAAAAAGTGAAATACTGTGGTGGAACCAAGATTAGTTACACCACCACTGGAGATGGTGTGACTTCAAAAGGCAGAAAAGATTAGGAACCAGCATTAGAAATGTATAATTGTGTACAGTACTGCAAGAAACTGAAGCCAGGGCCTCTCAATATTTCCCTCATTCAGTTTTCATTCCGATCTGTAGAGATTATTATTTATTGATAATTTATACTCACTTAAAATATATAATTGTATTACACTTAAGTATTATACATTACACAGTAAAAAAACCACAACCCAACCCTAAACAGATCTGTTGCTTGCCAGCACTATGAAAACATTGACCCAAAGTGTGGCTCCTCATGGAGTTCCATATTTTTAAACAGGTTTACAACAAATCACAGAAGACATCTGTGAACACAGGTGACTTATAATTTGATCATGAATTTGCTGAGCATCAAAAGATAGTAAAGAAAGCACGAGACAGATATTGCTTAGGAGGGATACAAGGTACAGCTATAGAAAAGCTGCTCTCTATCTGTCTACCTAATGTCTGATTGTATTTTCTGGTCCCAGGTAGCTTAAAACAGGGGTGGGGAATCTTTTCAGCCCAAGGGCTTCATTTCCTTCTGGCCAAACTTCAGAGGCCCACAAAAGTGGGCAGAGCAACTAACATCAATGTTACCTTTGTTCAACAGGCTAGTTTCTTGCTGGCTACGTAAGTGTTGGAGTCTCTTCTCACCCTTGAGTAGTTTGAATTCTCTATTTTGTTCCCCTGCAGCAGGATCTTCTGTCGCTAAGCTTGAAGTTATAGGTGTCCTCCCCCCCTTTCTTTCTTGTGTATTTGTTACTTCACTTGACTTAGATTAGATATCTGGGACATTTTGGTGCTGAATGCATTATAATAATACAGCAATTGGCATCTGCCCCACTATCACTGCCCCCATTCAGTATTGCATGTAGCCAAAGGACTTATCAACATTTTGCTTTCTGCATCTGAGATCTGACTTGCACTGGACTCGTAAAGTCATAAAAGAACATTCTGCATTTCTGCAGAACTGCTGGCTAGAATTATCTATGCAAGAATGCTTTAGGATTTTTTTCTCAACTCTTCTGGTTGGTTGCTAAAATATTATTTCCTATGGGCAATGTCGTCTCTCACTTCCCATTTGCATGTCTGACATCATGCAATCTTCCAAGCTAATGGTGTATTGAATTGTCTCCACTCCTATGGCAGGTTTCCCAAAATAAATGGGCGATGGAGAATGAGCTCTTTCGCTTTGGTGTTTCTGGAGGTCACAACTAGAGTTTGGTGCATATTTGGCCAGTTGTTGTTGTTTTCTGCCTGGAAACAGAGGATTTGGCATCAAGGGTTCCTGAATTTGGCACCTGCACTACCATAATCCTGACAATAAGTACTCTTAGAACCAATAGAAACCTGTTTCAAAAGTCCAGTTTGTGCTGACTCATGAACGAACTGTATGAGGTCCAAGCAGCTTGTTTCATAACTTCCAACATTTCATTTTAAAAAATCAAGCCAGTGCTGCCAAATTTTTAAGGTTTCAAATCTCGCTCCAATTGGACAGAAAGTGGTTTTTTTGTTTTTTTCAAAAAAGAAGATGCTGACATTTCCTAAAAACGCGGGTTCTTTCTGCGCCATACAGACTTTAAACCATTTGTCCTATGAGCCAGTACAGTTCGGCCTGAAATGTTTCACTGCTGTGAAAGCAGCTGCTCCTGCCTAGTTCAGAAGTCTGGAGTATATTTTTCACATTATGTTCTGCTAAACCATACTGATTATTTAAGAATGTATTTTAAGAATTTATTTATCTGAATGTAAGGATTTGTTAAAATTTCCTATAATCTTACACTAAAGCATTTTGTTTTTCTTGCCACGGTGTTCATTGGTAATAAATCTGGTGGGTTTTTTTCCTGGTAGCTTTTGTTGCATGTTTTAAAAAAATAAAATCCTTTTGCTCTTCTGACAACCAAATCCATAATAATCTACATGAAAATCAGCTCTCTGTTGTTTCAAACGAACTTGCTTACTTACAATCAAGGTATAAAACAGGTGAGTTGTTATTAAATATACAAATAAGGCAAGGATAAGGTTTTATAAGGCCCAATAATTGCAACTGTGGCCCTTCTGGAGAGTAGTTTCACATGCTTGCAGAGTAGAGGTGTGAGCACAAAAATGTGCAAAGGAAAGTTACATTGAGCAGTATCCAACTAGCTCATTCCATTGGTGCAAGCATTTACCCTCTCTCCTCATCCCACTCCCTCCCCAAAACTCTGGAGGGTTTGGAGAACTGTAGGGGCGGCAACCATGGGGAAGTGGGAATCCTTTTGCTGATGGAATGTGTTATGCCACCCACCCAGATAGTTTTTACACTTGGATAGTCTATAGTGTGCACGGAAAGCGAGCTCGTACAAATTTGCAATGGTGTATGGCTGCCCTGGTCAACCATATGAGATTGGTGATGCCACCTTGGTGGACTGTATTCCCCTATCTGCACAGCACTGAAAACAAACTGATGATTCTGGAAACTCGAACTGGCTCGCTGGATCCTGGAGGTCAGGAGAAGCAACTTATTTCTCATGGAAATAGAATACTTGCTCCTCTTTCATTCATCTGCCTCAGCCAACTACTTATTAATTGGGAATAATATTTTTTAATGTGCCATACAAATTCCATACTAAATATACACACACGGCAAAAGATGTTGTATTTTGTTTATTGCAGGGGTCAGCAAACTTTTTCAGCAGGGGGCCGGTCCACTGTCCCTCAGACCTTGTAGGGGGCCGGACTATTTTTTTTTGGAGGGGGGGGAAATGAACGGATTCCTATGCCCCACAAATAACCCAGAGATGCATTTTAAATAAAAGCACACATTCTACTCATGTAAAAACGCCAGGCAGGCCCCACAAATAACCCAGAGATGCATTTTAAATAAAAGGAGACATTCTACTCATGTTAAAAAATGCTGATTTCTGGAACGTCCGCGGGACGGACTGAGAAGGCTATTGGGCCGGATCCGGCCCCCGGGCCTTAGTTTGCCTACCCATAGTTTATTGTATTGAAAGTCTTCTAGGTGTAAGTTACTTGTAATTTGCTAATCATGAACAAGGTGTTTTGTTGTCCCTGGGAAGAGTAGAGAGGGGAGTTAACTTCAGAGAGGCAGGTCTGCTGCCGGAGATTGTCCCTGGATGGCAGCAGAGCTTTCCAATACAATCACTCCTGTCTGTGCTCTGTTAGTAAGGGACGTACAGTGGTACATTGGGCTGGATCAGGGAAGGTCTTGGATGCGTATGATCCAGAATATTCCCCTTCACTCAACATGCCCAAGACAAGGTGTGTAGGGAGAAGCCACAGGAGCTCTGTAGAAGAAGAAGAGGAGTTTGGATTTGCTATCCCGCTTTATCACTACCCGAAGGAGTCTCAAAGCGGCTAACAATCTCCTTTCCCTTCCTCCCCCACAACAAACACTCTGTGAGGTGAGTGAGGCTGAGAGACTTCAGAGAAGTGTGACTAGCCCAAGGTCACCCAGCAGCTGCATGTGGAGGAGCGGGGAATCGAACCCGGTTCACCAGATTACAAGTCCACCGCTCTGAACCACTACACCACATTGGCTCACTGTAGCTGGGTTCATTATTTTCACTTCCATTAGAACCAATGGAAGGGTTTTGGTTTTTTTAATGATTTGATAGAAATAAAAATAAAACAAGTTGCCACCCCTCACCTTCTGCCCTGGCTGGCACAAGCCTTTAAAAGGTCAGGTGACAGTTCTTCCACCATAAGCTCTTCCCTACACCTCCATATGATGGTTTTCTGAGGCTATAATTCAAGACGAAAGAAAATACTACATAAAACTGGCCATTTATTCCTGTCTTGTTCTTATAATGTTTTAACTAGTTTCTTACTAATCTATAAGAATATTTGTCTTCATAATTGTTGAGGGGCTGAAATAATATTTTGATATGGTACTTTGAATGGATGATGGAATGAATGAACGAACGGATAAATAAATAAATGTATATTTATTCAAGATCCATCCCTATTTGCATGCTTGTTGACACACTGGACAAATCCCAGATAGTGACGAAAGATTTATCATTGTCAAAGCCGTACTGATACTTTATCAACAAGGCTTGTTCTTCAAAGTGTTTAAAAATTATGCTATTAACAATAGTTACCATCAGTTTATGCGGAACAGATATAAAGCTGACAGGTCTGTAATTTTCTACTAAAACATGCACCAATTATCTTTTAAAACAATAGTATTGTGTTGGCCACTATCCAGAGTCTTGCAAAAGGGCAGATTTTAGTGACAAGTTACATATTTTATTGGAATAGTCTTGCAATTTCACATTTGAGATCTGTAAGAACTTTTTGGTGAATGCCATCTGGCCTGAGTGATTTGTATTTTTTTTTTGTCAGTTAGTTTGAAGACTAATTCTTTTTTTAACTGTGTACTGTACCTTCTTTTGCTAAACTTCCTTGCATTCAACCAACAGACCAAGAAGCATATCTGAGGAGGGTTTCAGCTAGTGCCGTCTGTGATTTTTCTCATGTGTACTTTAATGTTTTTAGCCAGCTTCAGTATTGACAGGTTGAATATGGCAAAGGTTCTCAAATTTAAGAAGAAAACATTATAATTCTTTTCTCAGACTAATAGGTAAGATCTTTTACTCATTCTTCAACTTGTGCATTATAATTATCAGCTGATTGATTGCCTATTTATAGATTATGATAATGCAAACCTGAAGTTTTATTTTTAATTGGCAGCAGATTTGATTACAGGTGTTAGTTAATACAACCTAGAAATATAGGCATGCTGTAACTTTAATATGACTTTTGAGGTCTGCTCTGAGGACTTCGGACAAAAATGAGAGTATAAGTCTAATCAAAAAAATTGAACCTCTTTTCCAATGTCTTGGAGAAGAGAGAAAATAACACCAGAAGGATACTTTTTATTAACTTTTTAATGCTCTGTAATAAGTTAACTATTCAATGTCTGATTTTAATTAGAATTACAAGCTTGAAAGCAATGATTATTTATAAGGAAAAAAGTGTGTTTTTTTAGAATTTTGCATTTAGGTGGATGTTTCAAAAGAACATTTGTGTAGAAAAAGTAAGGATTGAAAACTTTACTAATTGTACAAAAAAAGAGGAGGCAGATTTCTTCTGTGGTTTCTCTTCATGAAGGAAAAGCAGGATCAGTTTTAAAAAATGAAAACAATGGTGTTACAAATTGATGGATAGAAAAATGATATGTAAAAAGAATATGAATTAGAATTCTCATTTTACAAATACAAAGAGCAATCTGTTGTAAATGAGGCAAAGTTTTAATCAATTTTACTGGTAGAGCTTTCATTGCAGATAAAAATTCACCCACTGATTGTCAGTAGGGCTGAGAGTGAAGGTCATACGGCTATGCAGCCTGCCAAATTTGAACAAGAAACAACTTACATGGCTTTCACTTACAAAGCTAGCAGATTTTTGCGTTTCTTTGTGGAACCTCTGTGGCATTCCTTCCAAAAGGAAAAACCACCAGCAAATGAAGTTGATGGCTCATTTCAAATCAACATCAGTATATTTTTTAAACCTTGATCTTCCACAGTAATGATGAGATTTGTACTTGTTCATTTTAAGCCATTTTTGTCTCTGGTGTGCTACTTAAATAGGGATTATCTGTTTTCCAATTCCCGTAGCAATGAAAAGGGGGGGGGGGGACGACCTGGAATTGGTGTTAAATAGTTATGTATAAAAGTATGAACTATCACAAACTTTAAGGGGAACTTTCCCAGTTTTGAGATGTTGGAAATATATAACTGTAATAGGAAAGCAGTCAACAAATAATTAGCCCTAGCTTCTGTTAAAGAAATACTGACCTTTCTTAGATCATTTTTGATTGGTTAGATCTTCCACATTCTTAAACAAGAAAGGGTCAGAGCAGCATTTGAAAATGGAGACCTGTTATCAGCTGAGCCAGAGAATGGAACAAGATAGATAACTGGATATGTCCGTGTTGATGCAACAGGAGTAGCTGCCCATAACAACTGAACTTACACTTCTGCAGCAGTGTTTAACCAGGAATCTCAGAATACTTTATGAGTATCAATCGCTTTAGTCTTTTTTAATTTCTCTGCTAGATGGAAGGATATAATCTTACAAAAGGAAAAACCTGGGCATATTATATGGAACCGATAGTTTACCAGACAGCAGTTCACTAAAGGATAGACAGGAATTGCACATCACAACACAGAAACTGTGACACGAAACTTTGCAGTCCTTTTTCATTTTAGGCATATGTATATTTCTCAGACTTTACAGACCAATTCTAATTGGAAGCAAGTTCCATTCAGTTTGTTGAGATTTATTTACATCCAAGTAAGTTTGCTTGGGATTGCAGCCTCTTAATGACTTGCTAGAATGTTCAGTACTTTATTCTTTTAATAGAGTGCTGATTTTCTCCAGGCTGTTTTTCTGCTTGTAGTGTAAAAAACAAAAACAAAAACCACGTTCAGTGTATTTAGCATAACTTTTCCAACCACCCTTTGAAGTTATTCATTTGGCTTTCCTACAATCATAATTGCCTACTGGACTGCAGAGCAGGTTTTGAGACCTTTATGCCAAGAAGAGAATTCTACAGAGAGCTGGTCCAATCCTTCTTTTCCTGTTCTTTGATAACAAAGGATGGAAAGTCTGACTGGACTGTATGGAAGCCGATTGTGGCTATGCTTATTTTAATGAAAGAAAAGTAGCACTGTGCCTTCTTGCATTTAAGAGTATGGGGCCTAAATGTGCTGTTCTCCATTCACTAGGTAGATGTAGCTGTCGCTCATTTCAAAGAAAATAAGAGAACCAAAGAATTTTCTAGGCAACATACTGAGAGGTTTTCTTTGCTTGTCTGTGTTGAATTATCAATGGAGAATGACCATATGCAAGTAGTAATAGAGGGCATACAAGGAATGGACTGGACAGGGAGATGTATCACTTAAGCAGCTACAACAGGCACTACTGATTAAAAACAACAACTGGAAGGAAAATGTTCACACGCATGCATGCACCCGCACCCACCCACATGTAGTGCTTATTTCTACATTAGAGATCACTGACCCTCTCTACTCATTCCCACTCCTCAAAATATCTGGGAGATGCAGATCTCCCATTTCCTATTATTATTAAAAATTTGTATTCCACTCTATACCTACATATCTCAGACCACTTCCAGCCATTACCTTATTTTGCATTAGGGACTGTGCCTGTTACTGGGCGTTGTTCAAATACCCATTTGAGACCAAACAGGAAGAAACAGTTATGGGTGTTCCCCAGGTGTTCAAATGGACGTGAATTGCTACCCTTGGATGTGTTGAATGCTACAGCCATTTTCAGGAATGACTTTTTGTTTGAAGGATTATGAAACACATTATATTTACTTAAACTTGCTTTTAATATGTATTCTCCACTTTTTAGTAATTATCAAGTTTGTAAAAGCTAGGATGAAAGTTGTTAAACATTCTCATTTTATTAGTTTCTGCAATGGATGCAGATGTTATAGGTGGACTGGTTGCTCACTGAATCTGATTTATGGTGTGTTCAGCAGTATATCTTCTGGAATGATAAAAAGCAATGGAATATTCTTCAGTAGTCATTTATATTCCTTTTATTTTACTTCAGTTTGCATTTAAGATGCGTCTATGTGATTGTTCAGAATAGTGATGGATATACAGCCAATGCATTATTACACATTGCAGACAATTGCAAGATGTGACTTATTTAGACCAACCTGTACAACCATTGATTATCTGAGTGTGAACCCAGGTCTCCTGGATCCAAATGCATCACCCAGTTTGAACAACACTAGTCTATGTATTGAATCTATTGAACTATATTGGTGTGTGTATATGCATTATATCAGACGGATATATTTAATTCTAACAGCCAGTTTTAGGCATCACTTGAACTAAGTACACTGAATGTACAAAAGTGTACATTGAATCATATTTGGGGGGAAGAACTAGCTTGACTTTCATAGCTGCTATATATAATTGGAAAGTCAGTTGCCTAATTATGAGATTGGATGAAGGTCTCTCAAGGATTCCAGGAATTGGAAACTTCAAAAGCTGAGGCTGGGATCTAGCCCGATGAGCTACAGTAGACTATGTGCATTCAAACCTTGGATATCTTTTTTAGGCATAGAAGGGAACTAAGGTGTGGCATATCAATCCACACATCTGGCATTTGTTGTTAAGTCTGTAGATTGGCTGGTCCTGGTATAAATACTGGTAGCCAGGCCTTTTCCAACACTGCATTCTGCTTGCTACACTTTTGGCTTCTCCAATTTTC
This sequence comes from Podarcis liolepis, assembly GCF_965112155.1. Classification (NCBI taxonomy): domain Eukaryota; kingdom Metazoa; phylum Chordata; class Lepidosauria; order Squamata; family Lacertidae; genus Podarcis; species Podarcis liolepis. The sequence goes on along the minus strand of NC_139558.1, from coordinate 75,176,227 downwards.
AGTTCAGACCACTGATCTCAGGAGCCCTCAGCTGGATTGCACACCCTTCAGTTCTGGATAGTGACTACTTGCACCCTGGCCTTATGCCAAGGAATAAAAAATAATTTGGAGGTGGTTTTCTTGAATGCTTGCTCAAAGCCATAGAACTGATGGTAGCTTCATAACCTAGATGTCATATGTGATATCCCTAAACTGTAACTTTGAGACATTTCTTCAAAAATATTGAAACTCAGTTAATTACTGAAAATTAAGTTTATTTTCTAATTTAAAAGGCAAATTCTCTTCATTCCTGTGGCTACATATTACAGTGGCAGCACTGGGCGGTATTTTGGAGAAATTTGTTGGTGTAATGTGTGTGACTTGGGGATGTGGGTGGCGCTGTGGGTTAAACCACAGAGCCTAGGACTTGCCGATCAGAAGGTCGGCGGTTTGAATCCCCGCGACGGGGTGATCTCCTGTTGCTCGGTCCCTGCTCCTACCAACCTAGCAGTTCGAAAGCATGTCAAAGTGCAAGTAGATAAATAGGTACCGCTCAGGTGGGAAGGTAAACGGCGTTTCTGTGCGCTGTTCTGGTTCGCCAGAAGTGGCTTAGTCATGCTGGCCACATGACCCAGAATCTGTATGCTGGCTCCCTTGGCCCATAAAGTGAGATGAGCGCCGCAACCCCAGAGTTGGTCACGACTGGACCTAATGGTCAGGGGTCCCTTTACCTTTATTAATGTGTGTGACTTGAGTGCCAGCTTTCCCCATGGTATAATGTTGCTGCAAATCTGCAAATCTGGAGCTTGCAAACATAAGAGCCAAGTGTGTTAGAGCTGTTATTATAGCCCTTCTGTGTTGGAGGTGCTATTATGATACAGATGCAGTCCAATTTTGAGATCATACAAATCTGTGGAACTGAAAAATATGTACGAGCCTTCTATGGATGTCTATAAAAATTCAGCTTTCAGCAGGGTAGCATGTCCTTAAGCCTTTTGAATAGTATATGGAGATATTATTATTATTAATTATTAGAAGTATTATAGCTAAGTGGAAAAAGTAGGGTTTCTTTGAATTGTGGGAGAACATATGCAGAGTGGCTTAGGGTTAAGGGCACTTCAAATGCTAGAAGTTGGTACACAACAAGCTGCTACATTTTTTTCTTGTACTCTCTAACACCCAAATAGTTGCTACATGTGCTTATTGAGAGACTCATGTGTCCACTGTTTACATACAGTTAGAATATAAAGATACACCGTACCTGCAATTCTTGGGAGGCTCATTACATTACCTTGTTCATTACCATGTGATTATACGCACAGGGGTTAAGGGTGCATGGCATGGTTTGTGCAGAAAATCACCACAAGTTGCTGATTTTGAAGATGACTTCAGAAACAGGACCACTAATAAATAATAATCTTGCTGAGGACATGATGTTGATATCCCTAGTTTAGGTAGGGATATTTGGTTTGCAGCTCACCTAATCCTTTCTATTGACTGGTACTGTTTTTCATTTCTGGACATCATTCAGACCACTGTTAATGCACAATTTTCAGTTCACATCTTCCCTTTCCTTTCAGGTTACTAGTATAAATATCCATAGTGGTCATTGGTAATCTATGGGGAGGGGCAGCAACAAGGCAAAAGCTGAAAGCTGGCAAATTGTGTAGAAGTCATTTAAGCAATCAGTTTCAGAATATTTCCAAGGAAGCCAAAAGGCAGACTGACCACATTGTGGGACAGAGCCAGCCCATGGAAAAATAATGGAATAGATGACATCCTCTTACCCTCGTCATGTTCTTGAATGTCTGCAATATAAATCTAACAAGAATCCACTCTAGTTCCCCCTCTTTGCTTGAAGGGAAAGTTACATGTCATATCAAAATGTAATTTTGCTTGTAAATATGTATTTCGGGAGAGGGTTGCCTCTTTTTCTTATTATCAACTGGTAAGATATTTATCCCTTAATCTGCCATGTTGTTTCTCTGTCACTGTATGTGTGTGAGTGTGCTGCTTGTCTGTTTGCCAGATTTTTCTTTGTCTTTATCAATTTATCATGGCACTCATTTGTGAGAAAACAGGATATTGGCTGTGTTGCATTTTAAAAAAATGATTCTTTAAAAATGTGTGCCTTTTCCAGATTTTGGCGGCTTAAATTTGCACTCTTAGAGGTGTCAGGCTGTGTGTGTTGTTGTTGTTTTTTTAAAAAAAGCTTTTGCATCAGGAAGTGTCGGGATGATTTTTTTGTGTATGTTTGTCTGTCCATCTGTCTGCTGGTCTTTATTAAGCTGTGCAGAGAGACAGCAGGTTACTATCTGTGTGTGCGTGAAATTAGCTAATTGGTGTTAGCAGCAATATTTTCACATGTTTTATAAGCAAAGTGCAGCAAGGTATATAAATGTAGATATGATCCAGACACACACACACACATACACGTACGCAAGCCTGTCGCTGCTCATGCATAGATGCTCAGAAGTAATTAATGTTAATAAGATTTTAATGTGCTTGTGAGATCATAATGAGGAGAAATGAATGCTCTGATTAGAAAAAGGTAACTGTGAGTGTGTTTTGGATTAGACAAGATTTCCTTTTTTTCTTTTTAATAAACTGCAATTTTAGAACTTGTTTGTGATTGCATCAATCGGTTTTTATTTTCAAATTAGAGGTCTGTTTAGCCATTTCAATGATTAGCCAAATAAATGGGTAAACCCTTGATCATAAAGAACCATGCAGATTTCTTCATTTGTAAAGGAGTGTTTCTATAGGGGCTGGGATCCCTTGCTGTTTTCGTCATATATGTTCCTTATTGCCTTTTTAAACCTCTTCATAAGCTGCTCCCAGAAATAGAGTTCATTTTTATAAATGTAGATACAGTCCATATCTATCACAGAAGAGTAATCAGCCTTTGAGACTACTGTGCAAAAAGGGATTCCTGTTCCTTAGTCAAGTGTATTGTGTGTTGATTCCCCCCCCCTTAATTAGATAGTCAAATAGATACTGACTGTTTCCTCACTAATTGGAATATTTCTTTGTGATCTGAAGTAACAACGTTTTAAAGGTAGCATTCTCTCATGTTTCTGGACTTGGGTACCATGTGGTCATGAAGCAAACTTTAGGGGTCCTTTCCCCAGCCTATATCCACTATAGATTGCCTTTCATTTCCATGGTTGTTTTATAACAAAAAGCTACTGACTTCTCTTCTCATGGAAACACATCGATTAAAACGCAAACAGACAATTTCAATATGTTATTATAATACTTTGTTATGTTGTTTTGCTGCTTTAATTTCTATGCTGTTAGCTGCTTCGTGTTTTGTAGTGAAAGAAGAGGATAGAAATTTAGAAAAGAAATTTTTAAATGATACAAGATCTATTTTTATGATATGAATAAAATTATCTTGTACATTTATGCTGTCTGACACGTGTTGCATTAGTTCTGGACACCTCTATCCTTTTGAGTCTGGCTTTTGGCCTGGGGCTGGGTCGAATATTGGATTAGTCACTGTGATGAGCAACATTTCCTGGGAAATGGGTGAGGGGTAGTACCACTCTATTGACTCTGCTTGACCTCTGAGTGGCTTTTTTGATATGATGGATCATCAAACTTTGGTACAAAGTCCTGGCAAGTGTGCAAGTGACTGCCATCATATTCAAAAGCCATTGCTGGCAGAATGTAGTGGATCCACACCACTAAAGCCTCTGTCGCAGATTGTAACTGATTCCAGACAAGGTACTGAAGTTGGTTCTCAACAATTTGGTGGCTGTCTCTCTCATTTGTTTGGAGGCCTGCCCTTCTAGAGTTGAGGCTTGGAGCACATGGATTATAGTTCTGTGGTCAACTTCACACTATTTGTCCATGGTGTCTGTTTCTCTTGTGATATTCTGGGTTGAAATAGAGTTAGGAGAGGTTGCTATCAAGCAGTAAAAATGTGAGCAGAAACTTTTAATTACGAAGTACCCCAAAGCATTTTTCATTCAGTGTAAATACACTATATGTACATGTTGCCACTCCACATGTTGGTGGTGGGCCGTGACGGGACATTTGGCCCCCAGGCACTGCCCTAGGATGCTCTCTGCTTGTTCTAGCCTGACAACAAAAGGTACTCAGATGTTATTATCCCATTGGTGCTCTGTGCAACAGACCTTTCTGTCATTCACATTGTCATTGTAACAGATAACTGTTGTGTATCAGGGTATGAAGGTTTGTGCTGGCATGGGTACCTCTTCAGTGCTCAACATTTCCATGTGATTGTTGTGCAGACTGTCCATATTCTTTTTCTATGTTTGTGTACTGTAGCATTTTTGCTTGGTGCCACGACTACATATCTACCAATATTGGCTGTCTCTGAATAATGGATCTGAACTATTCTGGTGTACTAACTTGACATCCTGAATTGGCTAGCATTGCTGGCACAAGGCAACCAGTTCTGTACTTTGCTGGTGCAGCACTATTTTTTCTCTGAGCTGAATATTTATTTGCTTGATTCAGGTCTTTTAGACATTGGAATAGTATTACTCAGTTTCTCTGTATAGTCTCCTCTATACTGATTAACAAGAAATCCTTGGCTTGAAAAGTTGCATTTATTATTGAGATAATATTTAAAAATCATTGGAAGCTTGAGGAAGAAGGCCAGTTACTACTATTTTCATGGTTTTAACTACTTTTCTCCCTTACAGCAGCCCTGTTTCTGAAAACTACCTGAAAACTAAGACGTGAAGTAGGAACAAAATAATGCAAAGCCATGATGGCCAGTTATTGATCTAGAAATGTAAAAATGGCCAAGTAATTAAGACATTGGGTGATTGCCAGCCTAGTTATAGAGCAGACCCATTGAAATCAGTGGTGTTGAATAGGATTTACTTGGATATCACCAAATCTTGCTAATTTCTCATCATTTCTTAGAGTTAAAACCTTTGCTTGGTCTGCAATACAGTGTATGGAAGCAATAAATTAAGCAATAATTTAAATCATGTGAGTACTAATAAATTTCTGCATTAGACGGCTAAGTAATATATTGCAAAATATAACTAGATTTCCAAGTATAAGTTCTTAGGACAGGGATTTCGCTTTGAATTCATTTGAATTTACATCTATTTTTTTCTAACTTAGACATTACTCCAGCATACAGCACTTCTGCTTATTTTCTGAATCCAGTGAGATGAGAACCAGCTGTGTGCAGGATGCTGTAACCAGTTGTTGCAGACCAGATGTTGCTGGACTGCAACACCCACGATCCATATTCATGCTGGCTGGGGCTAATCCAAGTTGGAGCCCATGTTTCCCATCCTTGCCACAAGTTCCCCATCCTTGCACTAAACGATACATTTTCTAAATCTGGGTTTAAATAATTCTTAATGAGTTAACATAATTGAGGCAAAACATTCCACCCTATGAAAAGCACCCCCAATTGACATTCATTTCAATACAGTATGTACTTATAAAAACTGCTTGGGGCAGACACCAACTTAGAAGCATTTACCCAGTACTGGAATGCCTTTTTCAAAATGGTGCCTTCTGTGAAATGTATGTGCATTATAATAATAATAAATTGTCTTCAAATTTATTATTTTTGTTATCTACAAATATATGCATATTTAATCAGTTATAACTAATTTGGCCAACTAAGATTTCCATAACTGGATGGCAGCCCTAGTATATTCTCCTCTGAAGCACGAGAGAACTTTAGAGAGGAAAGACTTAACTGAAACCAGCCTTCTTCATCCAGTAGTCCTTCAAATGTTGCTGGAATTCAACTCTCAATAGCCCAGCCAGCATAGGTAATAGTCAAGGATGATGGGAATTGTAGTCCAACAACATCTGAGGGACACTAGCTTAGGGGAAACTTAATTAAATGGGATGGAAACTGGAACTCCCAATATGAATGGAATGTGATAGGCTTTGATCAGGGTTAGCCAATGTGGTACCATCAGCTTCAGGCACCATGACTAGTAGTTAGGGATGATCAGAAGTGGAATCCAAAACATCTGGAGTGCATCATGTTGGTTACCACTGGTTTAGTCTTTGACAATCAGCCAAAATGGAGATTTCGGGAACTAGAACAGGTATACATAAGTATATGTGCGAGAAAAGGTCCATATCAATGAGGTAAAATGTATTTAAATATTGGGACAAAGAAGCCTTTCCTCCTTTTAATTACAGGTGTAAAAAAAAAAAAGAGAGAGAACATAGTTTTTTTTAGAAAAATATATTCTTTAGAGAGGTGGTTGGAGTAGGAGGTGATTTATGTTCTTTTCCATTCCATGATTGCACTACAAGAGGTAGCTTGGTATACAGCAGATTAACTTTGTGCTTGTGTGTACCAGCCAGTCTTTCGAAGAGAATCTTGTAAATCATGTTTGTTTCTTCGTGGAAAGTCCAGGAAGGACTGGGTAAAGTACTGATTGTGGCATGTATTTAACAGAGTGTTTGCAATGTGGTTGAAAGGAAGCATATCCACTGTGGTTAGTTCGTGTTCAATGTAGAGTCTTTGCCTATACTCAAACACCTTTTTAAAGTTTGCTTTTGTAAATTTGCATTATAGAGACCTAGTTATTCATCTTCTGTCTCAGTAGAATGCTTCTCTTACTAACTAAGGATGTTGGTCTGTGTGCACCAGCCAGTCTTTTGAGGAGAATCTTTCCCATACTTGCTGGCACACCCCTCTGGCACGCATGGGCAACTGTAGGCTCAACTCTGTAGAATAAGGATTCTTTTATCCCTTTGTCTGACACATTTCGTTTTATGAGTTTGGATAATCCTTTTCTGCAAAAGCAGGCATTGTTATTTTCAATAAACAGCTTGGATTCACCAGAGCGAGTGTTGTAGATAGAAGTACAAGGTTTTAGGGCTAGTGCCTCTGTGCTGAGTTTGTACAGGTTTGTCACCTTGGTGGCTGAGAGTTTCAGAAAGAGCAAACAATATTTTAAAAAGAAAGAAAATCCTTTTTGTTGTGTTGTTATTATACAGTACTGAAGTTTCCTTTACTTTGTTTTCTGAGTCTGATTTAAAGAAGATTTAGCCATGTTTGTGCATCATATCTTGGCCCGGATAACCAGGGTTATATCAATTGTGCAACCATGGTTCTATATAGTATTCATATAGCTATGAGATGGCATATGGGAATTGCTCCCTACGTGTGTGTGAGAGAGGGAGAGAGAGAATATACATTTATGATGCATTTGCATTTTCTTTCAATGGACAGAGCAGGGCCCACAGTAGTACTGCTGTAAAAATTGCTAGTGTGGTTTAGAAACTATTTTCTAAGTTGCTTGGCCTCCGTTTAGCCAACTTTGTGCAGAAGCAGTGTATAGGGATAAACAAGGTAAGAACTGCTAAAACATACATCCTTTTTTTAAAAAAAGAAGATAGCAGTAAGGCAGCGGTTCCAAAACAGGTTTAATATGAAGTGGGGGATCCTTTGTTGTTTCCTGGAAAGCCTGCCAGGCCTTCCTATTAAGGCAGCTCCTAAGTGAGGGCACGATTATTGAAAATGCACTGCTGCTGGCCGCAAATCCATCATGGGTTCTAGAGGGCCCATACAGAAACAGGAATCCCTTTAACTACTCTAGAACCAGAGAAGTGTGCCGCAAAATGGACCACTAACAAATTCAAATGTGTCAGACATGCATCCTTGGACCAAATAAACCTAGTAATTGGGCTGGTGCATTCTTCCATGGCATCTCTTCGTACAGCATATTACAGTAATTTGATATGTTAATTATTGGGTCCATATATAAGACAGCAGCCAGATCCTTTGCACTCAGGAATTATTTGTTTCTTTGCTACAGTTGCTACATTAGTATATCAGCAGGTCCACTACTACTACCGTGTCAGGTTTCTGCGCTGCTCCAGGGCCTGAAGTGTACTTGGATGAAGACTCAGAGGAAGTAGCTTTAGAGCTACTGCCAGAATGCCCAACTAGCTGGATGTGAGGCTACTGTGGAGGAAAGGGTGCATGGAAGCACTTGCTCAATCCAGGCCTGGCCAAGTAAGCTGCTCAGTCGCTGAAATAACTGCCCTCATCAAAAGAAAACATACATACTTTATGGCATGCGATTAAACCACACTTTCCTAATTGTGAACTATTAAGAAGCTATAGTCAAGCAAGTCTTGGAAGTTCTTAATTCTGGTGCATGAACTTAGAGGTAAGGGGATGGAGAGCACAGAAGCACAACACTAATTCTTGGTACAGTGGAACCTTGGGTTGCGAACGTGATCTGTGCAGGAGGCACGTTCGCAACCCGCAGCACCGTGTCTGCGCACACGCGGCTCATGATTTGGTGCTTATGCGCAAAGCGCGACTTAGTGGTTCTGTGCATTCGCGAGCGCTGAAACCCAGAAGTAACCTGTTCCGGTACTTCCAGGTTGGCGCGGTGCGCAACCTGAAATCGCGTAACCTGAAGCATCTGTAACCCGAGGTACCACTGTATAATAGAACGGGAAAGAGATTGTTATGCCTAAAATAGGGTTGTCATATTTCAAAAAGTAAAAACCAGGACACCCCGAAAGTTGTTGAGCTTTTCTTTACAAAAATGCCAAAGAAAGCAATTTTTTGATTGACTTGCCTAATATCCAGGACACAACACTCCTTTTCAGAAATTCCACCCAGATGTCAATTCTACCTTTGAAATTTCGGTTATGTCTGGGACACATGGCAGCCCTACCTTAAATGGCCCAGAGGGTCAAACCAATATGTTTTTTAAAGCATGGTAGTGCTGTATTACACTGATTCCCAGAAATAGTTTCTGCAGATGAGAAAAGTTGCGTTTGTCTTACAGTTGGCATTAATGCATATTAAGTTGCTGGTGCAAGGCAATTCCCGACTATTTAGTTGTAATTTAAGACACGATTCCCTCTTAGCTTCTCCATAGTTTTATGTCTGTTGCTGGGTGATGTCCAGTTGACAGTGCAAATATTGTAGTTATTGTTTTGTGACGTTTTCCCACTATTCTGGGTTTCAGCTTCCCCCTGCTCTAAACATATTTGCTGGCAATATCATAGCAGTGTCTGACTGGTCTCTTTCCACAAATTTACAATTTTTGGGTGAGGCTACTATTTTGTTAATGTCTTAGAAGGGTGTGGTGGGACTAAGGTGACAATTGTAAATAGTTTTCTAACCATAAATCTCAAATATAAAAATAAACGTTAAGTTGCTGTTGAATATTCTGGTTCTTGCCATTGACTATGTTCCAGCACTCCTTCTGTATGTTAGACTTCAATCCAATAAAGAGAGAAAGCTGTAGCCACAAAAGAGTCTGTTGGTCTTGTGCTCCAATTCAGTCTTATCTATATTTTGAACTTTAAAACTCTAATAAAATATTTATATCTGACTCTTGTCTTTTGCCACCCCCAACCCTTTTTAAGTATTCTCTGACTCACTGACTACTCATCTATAGTTAATATAAGGTACTTTTTGTTGTGGTTTGCTAAAATATGGTAGCTATGTGACTCAGATGTAGCTTAGAACGTTATCTTTAAATAATCAAAAACATGCTGTTCCAAACATACAAAAAAGTCCTATGTACTTAAAATAGGAAATGCCTTTAGTTTTGTTTTTAAGTGCATTATTAAAATAGGTTATATAATGATAAATTATTTATACAGCGGCCTTTTACATTCTTTAGGAAACTAGAGAAACTGAGAATTCTGCTATGTTTGCAGAAGTCACAGCCATTATGATTTTTCAGCAATATTTTTCAGGAAACAAAACTTTTACCAAAGCCGTTGGTAAAATTCATTTTGTAATATTTAAAAAAATATATTTAGGTGAAGTTGCCATCACAAAAGCATCCTTATTCTTGCAGCTGCTTGGAAAATCTTTAATAAAGTTTTGTATTGCATTTGTAGATTGCCTTTCCTCTTGGATTATCGATGATAATTGGGGGGGGGGGGAGTAGTATATTTGACTCCAAATCAAAGTATGTGAATCATTTAGCACTCAGTTACGAGGTCTGAAGAAACTAACATTCAATACAGTGTTATATTTCACAACCAGAAGGAATTGGTGAATAATCCTAAAAAATCTGGAAGCATGCATTAGGTTCTCTCCTCCCATTTTAGTATTGTGCAATGTTGCTATAATTTAATATTTCTGGGTTGCAAGAAAATGTCAACAGTACATATTATACAACAGATTCCTTCCCCTGCCCTCTGCATTTTGTGTGTGTGTGTGAGAGAGAGAGAATTCAAATAGTTTTCACTTTATTTTTTAAAAAGAATTGTCCCGATCCAAAACTGTTGGGCAAAACATTAAAAACTATGTTAAGATGATTTAAAAACAAAATACCAAAAGACATGCATGTGTCTTGGTTCTGATCTTTAACCTGAATCTTTGTCTAGGTGCTGACCACCAGCCTTACATGCTTCTCACACAACACTCTGTTACTATTGAAAGCAGGCTATCAGGGTACTTTCATGTGCTAATGTAGCCATATTTCAAGGTACTTGCGACAGAAATGTTTAAATGCACTTATCACTGAAATGAATTATATGTTTTTGAATCCTTAGTTTGGCCACTAGATACCTCTTCCATGGTTTATGACCAGCTATTTATCTCTATATTTGAACTTGAAGAAGAAGGCATGAAGGTTCCAAAATGAGGCAGGTGACCTTTCCTTCCAATTCGGTTCTAAACCTGCTGTTTAGATGTCAATTAGGTTAAAAAATTAGAAATCTAGATATATGGCCAAGGACCAACATATAATGTCCTCTGACTGTGCAAATGTGAAAAGCTGTAAAAGTATGAGGGGGTCCTCATGCGATGAGATAAAGGCAGCTGTGTGTGTTCACAGAAAGCAGGGCATAAATAGATCTGTTTCTGCAATCAAGTTGGGTGTACAGGTTAAGGGGAGCTGGACACATTCCACCTTACCGCTGTTTCTTCCTGAAGACACAAATCAGATCACTTCTAGTTTTGGAGCCAGACTGGTAAGAGAGCAATAGAGGTAGAGTTCAGTTCTCCTGAACTGGGTTTCTCTTTTGGTATAAAAGAAAAAGTAGACATCACCCCCTATGTGTAAACATGATCATGGCTGCTATCACATTTGGTCTGGCTCCAAGTATGATCGCCTGATGTTCCCATGATATTGAATACGTATACATAATCCAATACTTTTATCTAAATCCAACATATTCTTGTTACTTGAATGCTTACATTAATTGGATCCTGTTATGAGCTCCCGTTGCTCTGTCCCAGCTCCTGCCAACCTAGCAGTTCGAAAGCACACCAGCACAAGTAGATAATAGGTAACGCTGTAGCGGGAAGGTAAACGGCGTTTCCTTGTGCTCTGGTTTCCACCATGCTGTTCTGTTGAGCTAGAAGCGGTTTAGTCATGCTGGCGACATGACCCGGAAAGCTGTCTGTGGAGAAATGCTGGCTCCCTTGGCCTGAAAGTGAGATGAGTGCCACACCCCATAATTGCCTTTGACGGGACTTAACCGTCCAGGGGTACTGTACCTTTTGTTTACAAGTTGGATGCTTTAATTTATGTTCTTGAAAAGAGTTCTCTCTCTCTCTCTCTCTCTGTGTGTGTGTGTGTGTGTGTGTGTGAGAGAGAGAGAGAGAGAGAGAGAGAGAGAGAGAGAGAATGTGATGTGTAAAAGTAATGAATTTCTAAATATTGTAGATTTAGAGTTGGTTAAAAAAATAATTATCCAGGGTACTAGTCAATGTTTTGTATTTTATTTTTCTATTTCTTTATACAGTTTATATCCTGCCCTTTCTTTGCAAGGACCCCAGGTTCACATTTTGCAATGTGCAAGAGCAATGAATTTCTGAATATCTTTGTAGATGTAGAGAAAGTAAAATTAAAAATTAAAATTATTTTTCTATTTTTATCTATAAAATTTATATACCACCCTTCCTCTTCAAGGAACCCAGGGTGGCATGTTCTCATACTCAAAGAAGATCCATTGGCGTCAATAGACCAAAGTCAATTAATTTCAGTGAGTCTACTGTGAAAATGATTTAATTGTAGAATTATATAATTTAGAATTATAGAGTTGGAAGGGACCATGAGGGTCATCTAGTCCAACCCCCTGCAGTGGAGGAATATTTTGCTCAACGAGGGGCTTTAACCCACAACCCTGAGATTAAGAGTCTCATGCTGTAGTGACTGAGCTACTTCCTGCATTTGATTAATCTGTTTAAAATAGTGTGTGGCTCACATCGCCTTGCTGGCAGAGTTCATAAATTGTGGTGTGGAGGGCTTGTGGGTGTATCCCACAGAGGAAGTTGGGATAAAACTGTTGGTTATAAAGAGATTAAGGGGATTTAAGGCAGCCTCTCTGGATTGTAATTCAAAGGAGGAAGAGCCCAATTATTTCAGATTTGGGGGTTTTCTGGGGAGGGGAAATGAGTTTCAAGTCTTAGCGCATCAGCTTAAGTGTCAAATCTTCCCATTGGCTGACTGAGCCAGTCAGGGTAGCCCTACATAACACTTTGCTTCATGATATTATGGAGAGTTTTCTACTGTTCACATTCATCTCATTACTACACAATATTTCTGGGCAAATAGAGGATTGATTGGCTCTGAACAAGGAGGAAGACAGAATTTTCTGGCAGAACTAAACCTCTGCATTTTTAATTTGGCACAAGAGTAGACCTAAAGAATAAACAACAACAGAAGATGAAGACATGCCAGGATAGTAGGAATTTAGTACTGGAGCCAAGCCAATATCCTTTGATAGGAAAAAGCTCTCTAAATGTTACTTAGAAGAATATTAGTTTGGTTCTGAACACTATTTAAAAAAGGTCGATGAAACATGTCTTCACAGTATGGCAGGTACACTTGCTGACAGATTTGCATGATATCTTGTATGTGAGGGGGTGGATTCCATTTGGATCGCTAATATTTGAAAGGTTTCCTGCATGAAATCATGCCAATTTTCTAAATTTAGTTTGTTGTACTTAGAAAATTTATTGGATATTCCCATATAGTTGGGGTCATAGTTCCCCTCATCCTCCACAGTGATCCCAGTGGAGTTACAATATAGTTTTTTTTAAAAAAAATAATAATCTAGGCTTTGAGTAGTTATTACCAGCTAAACCTTTATCATGCATTTTGAGAGGATCCAACCTAAGAAATGTTAGCTTTCTAAAATAATCAGAGGTTTGGAAACTAGTTTAAAGTAGAATTTTAGGTAACTTATAGGCACTTTTGATGGAATAAAATGGTTTTCAAGGTTGAATGACAGTTCAGTAAAGCATGTGGTGTCTTCTAAAAAAGCTCATCTTCCACGTGCATGAAATATATATTTTTATTTTTAAAATATGGAGAAATTTATACTCTGTCTATATTCAGAAGTGGTACAGTCCAAGGTCTTTACCACATGCTTTAATGAACTGTCATTCAGCCTTGAAAACTATTTTATTCCATCAAAACTTCAAAATTTCCTGGATTCACTATTCAGAAGCAGAATAATCCAGGGCTTCAGAATGAGGTGTTGTTGCCGCTGTCATTCTTGACGTATGTTAAGTAGCACCAAATGTGGAAATGGTAGCACTGACGGCTCCATTTTCATGACTGATGAGGCAGAACTTGAATCCTGCTCTGCATTGAACTAGACCCAGACCTTCTGAAGGCTGATCTAAATGGATTATGTGGGGCACTTTTCACGAACATGGGCTTAAAAACTGGTTGCATGTAGAACCAACCTGTAAAACATACAGAAGCTTCAAAAATGCTTCATATTTTTCTATGTTCAAAATGCTGTGTGGGTTAAGGCAAGTGGCTTTGCTGGATCTTGATCTTTTAGTGTGTTTCACAGAATGAAAGATGGCAGGATCCCCAAGAATGTGCTCTATGGGGAGCTGGTTCAGGCAGACCAAGTCCGTGTTACAATGATGTCTGCACATGAGGCAATGGAGACATCAACCCCGCCGTGTGGGAATCCTTTGCAGATGACCGCAGTGCATGGAGATAGACAGTCATGTTGTGTATCCTCAGCAGTGACCTGAGGAGAAATGACTGCTGGGAGGAGCGCAGAGTGAAGAAACGCCATGGTGCTTCTGCAGCAGAACAGCTGGGTAACTTCATCTGCCCCAGCTGCAACAAAACATGTCTCTCCTGTATCGTTCTCTACAACCACAGCAGGCACGGCAACTGTCCAACAGTTTGACTTAACCCCACAAAGTGCGCTCCTCCATTGTCTCTTGAGTTAGACGGATGCCAACAAAACAAAAATGTGTGTTTCCTAGTGATGGGTCAGAAGTCCCTCTTATTTTTATTGGACCATTCATCTCTCTATGAAAGAAGGAATTTCCACTGTTTTGTGTGTGTGTGTGTGTGTGTGAGTGAGAGAGAGAGAGAGAGAGAGAGAGAGAGAGAGAATTTCACAGCATTTGAGGTGGCAGCTTATCTTACTTTGTAAATGAGCCAGCTAAGTGTAGTTCCCCCAGTCCTATTTTTTTTTACACTTAAATAAACTGCTTGTCTTGTCACTGATCAGAGCTAGCGTGACTTTCTGCCCCCATAAGCTCCAGATTCCTCCTTTCCTTCCTGTCCCAGTCAGATCCTTATGGAAATGATGCTACATAGCATATTTCCATTACGATTACGCGCAGGAATAGGAAAAGCGAGCTAGAAGGAACTCGGGAGCCTGTAGAGATAGTCTTGCCAGTCATGATTTGTGGGCAGTGATGCTTTTTTTAAGTGTAAAAATTGTGTGGGTGGGTGAGGAAGTGCTATTCATGTCCAGGCTTCCCATAGGCATCAGGTATCCTGTGAGATCAGGATGCTGAACTAGATGAGCCATTGGCCTGATCTAGCACGCTCTTCTTAGGATGATATTTTTGCTAGCAGTTCATCTATAAAGAAAGACGTTAAGCCTAAATTCTCGGAAATTTCTCCCACCTCACCACATTATTTTGGAGTCTTTGTCTCTGTCCATTGTCAATGGCTAAAAGCAGCACTGTTGAAAATATTTGCCTAGCTAGCTCTGTTACAGGATTTCTTGTTTCGGTGAGTAAAATAGCCAATATGCCTCAGTAAAATTACAGTGGTACCTCGGGTTACATACGCTTCAGGTTACATACGCTTCAGGTTCCAGACTCCGCTAACCCAGAAATAGTACCTCGAGTTAAGAACTTTGCTTCAGGATGAGAACAGAAATCGTGCTTTGGCGACGCGGCGGCAGCAGGAGGCCCCATTAGCTAAAGTGGTGCTTCAGGTTAAGAACAATTTCAGGTTAAGAGCGGGCCTCCGGAACGAATTAAGTACTTACCCCGAGGTACCACCGTACATGTCATATAGCGATTATAAAGAAATGTTTGTATGCAAAAGACTTTTTGTGTTAGGCAAATGTGTTACATACTTAAAGGTGTTGCTGTTGGAACGAGTAGGCTGAGGTGCTTTGTGTAGCTAAATATTTGAGCATACTGTATAGCATAAAGTAAAAATGGGGTGGGGGAATAAAACCAGCATGTTCCAGTAAATGGCTCTGAAAATTTCTGAATGCAAAACTAGGAAAATAAGCTGGTATTGGTCCAAGGTAACGACATTTTGCTGGAGTGTAGTGTAAAGAACGGTCTATATCATCTCTTTCCCACACTTGTACCTTGCTATTCTTGCTTCAAAAGTCTTCTGTAGTCAGGATATGTTGTTTTTTCATTACAGTAAGTTTATACTAACCAGAGTTCTCCAACTTTGTAGACTGTATTTGACTAATGGTTTGTTCCTTCCTGCTGGCCTAACACTCTCCTTAACTATCAGTGAGGCAAAAAGTTATTTGTTCAAAGTAACATAGACTTCATAGACTTCAAAATGCAATGGAGGTTTATTTAGACCGAACTATTTCAAAAATGTACACCTGCCCTGGATGTTCGTTTGAAAATTCAATCAAATTGCATTTTAAGATATTGAAGATCAGGTTTGATTTTATTTTTGTTTTTTTCCTGCCTCATTCTAGTCAACATGTATGTGTAGGTACACAGTGCTCAGTCTTAAAGACTACAAAATAGAGTATCAGTGATCTCTGTTCCAATACAGTGGTACCTCGGGTTACATATACTTCAGGTTACAGACTCTGCTAACCCAAAAATAGTGCTTCAGGTTAAGAACTTTGCTTCAGGATGAGAACAGAAATTGTGCTCCAGTGCCACAGAAGCAGCAGGAGGCCCCATTAGCTAAAGTGGTGCTTCAGGTTAAGAACAGTTTCAGGTTAAGAACAGACCTCCAGAATGAATTAAGTACTTAACCCGAGGTACCACTGTAATGGAAAATAACACTTAGCTTTAAATCATTTTACTGTATACCTTAAATTTAGGCTTTATGTGGTTACAGTTTTTCAAAGTTTTTATGATTATCATTTTGAAATCTTTACTATTGCGAACGATTTTTATTCTCTCTCTCTCTCTCTCTCTCTCTCTCTCTTGGGACCCCCAACTTACAGGCTGGAAATCTGAGAAACTGTTGTGGGCTCCCTGCAAGTCACCTATATACACCCCACAAAAAGGTGAAAAAAGAGACAAAAAGCAGGCAACATCCCCTCCAAAACTGGCAACACTCTCAACCAAACAACAACAAGGCAACTCCACACAATTTAAAATAGTCTTTTAAACTATAAATTTAAGACCTTCGGTTTAAAACTGGGAGGGGACCTTGGAGGGCACCAATGGGACTGTCTAAAAGTTAGGGTAAACCTTGGTTACAGCATGTGGTTGGTCTGGAGAGAGCTAAACCATTAGAACCTTGGCTTATATCAGCACCAAAATGGACCGCGAAGGAGCAGAGCAGCTGCAGGTTCCTTTCTGGAAGTCCCCTACCCCGCCGGCTCACACAGTTGCAATTAAGTCATAGTTTGGCACGTTATGACATGTGAATCATGCCACTGAGTTGCACATAAAACGTTCAAGCTCTCCTGCAATATAGTTTTGCTCCCATTGGCTAGTACATGTAACATAATGAAGCATGACCTACCGAACTCAGAAAAGCTTATATAATTTTGTGTGTGTCAATGTTTCTACAGTTCAGTGCAAGAATGCTCATAAACTTTCAAAAGCAGGTAAACCTCATCAAGGCTACTGTTACTCCTGTAGGGATGTTTTCCCAGTTCATGGCTCCCTTTCTTATAGTTATGTATAACTAGACCAGCTCAGTACTGATATTGCTTGCTCTTCAAAAGTGAGCTGGATTCAGTTATTGCCTGACTCTGCAGCAAGACTCCTCATGTGGGATGAGAAGCTCATATTGTTCATGCTAGAATGAGGCCAGTGCAGTGCATATTTTGCAAAGAGGTTTTAGCTGATTTTTTAACATCTGGAAAGGTGATTTATGGGAAAGAACTCTAAAGCAGAAATGTTTTAGTTTTTTCTCTTGCTTTTTAGTGGAGTCGTGGGAGAAGGTATTTGGGTTTGCTTATTTACATTTATCTATCTTATCTATCCACGTTTCAAGGATTTCCATGGCATTGACATTTCCATTTGAGGAATTTGAAGAATGTTCAATTATATATATGCCATGAAACATATTTACTCTTTTCATGTTGTGTTCTGCCAACTTGTTCCTGCCTGCCAAAGTTTAAACAGAGCTGTTATAGCAAGAATTTCTCTCCCCCACCCCGCCTCAATTCTAGAGAATTATAACAAAACTCTTTCTTTTATCTTGTGGATTATTTCTTGCCTGTATTTAATTTATGTATTACTTTTGTTAATGGTGATACCTATTTAAAATTCCCAGTAAAACGGGAGCATTACTTTAAATGCACGTTCTAGGCAGTTCCCAGTTTTTCTCCCATTGTAACAAGTCAGGCTTTTAACAGATGTCTGAATAACTTTGCTGGTAGCAGGGAATTCTCAGACCTCTTCGTTACTTATTGAAATGACCTATATTTACAGCAGATGGAGGGGAATTTCATTTACCCCAATATTGAAAGTAAAGCTTTTCTCGGTTGTGAGATTTTGTCTCTGTGTTGCGCTGCAGTCCACTTTTTAATAACACTTATTTTTTTATAGTAAAATTGTTTTAGGCTTGTTCTCAGAGGACATAGTTTGGACATATCTCTTGAGTTGCAACTTAAGCACAAGACAACCTCTATATGTGTGGGTAGCGGGAGCCGTTCAATGCTAATAGACCATAAGCAGAAAGTAACAATAATTCATCATGTGTTACGTCCAAGTATTCTCTGGAAGCTTTTTAAAAACGAAACCCTTTTCTCCTTGAACATTTTCCTTCCAGTTATCAGTAATGGAGGAGAGAGATGGCACCGTTTCCTATAGGTCTCACTAAAACAACTTCCTGACATATTGATGTGCCAGCTTGTGGTACTGTTTGCGTTCAAGAAGTCAAAAGGGACGCATTTCTCTGAAAACCTTATTGGCTACTGTGATGTCAGCAAAGCCTGGGGCCCTGCTGTGAAATTGCAAAGTATGAAGAGAGATTTAGTTGTAGATTCTGCAAAATGACTCCCAGGTGTTCTGTGTACCAGCACAGGTAGAAATTACTGCTTATTGCTTTTAATGTAAGTTTGATTGGAATGTAACTAATTACACACAAGGTAAAATAACACAACAACAATGCTTGAGCATAGCTATTTAAAAAGCAATACACCACACTTCCATTAATCAAGATATTATAGAAAAAACACAGTGGACTTGATTGGAGCTATCTAAGGGATGCATTTCTTTTTCTTTCCCCCCCACCCATAAGCAAAGAAACTCATCCATAATAGTTCCAAGTTGCTTTTGTTGCCCCCTGTCTTTAGTACAGTGGTGCCTCGCAAGACAAAATTAATCCGTTCCGCGAGTCTCTTCGTCTTGCGGTTTTTTCGTCTTGCGAAGCACGGCTATTAGCGGCTTAGCGGCTATTAACGGCTTAGCCGCTTTAAGAAAAAGGAAACAAACTTACAAGAACTCGCAAGACGTTCCGTCTTGCGAAGCAAGCCCATAGGGAAATTCGTCTTGCGAAACGACTCAAAAAAACGGAAAACTCTTTCGTCTTGCGCTTTTTTCGTCTTGCGAGGCATTCGTCTTGCGAGGTACCACTGTATCTTGGTTCCTAGAATTGTAACCTTTGTAATTTGAATTGTAATCTTTTGCGAAGAGTATTAAATCAGATGAATCAGGTTTATCTAACTTTCACTAATGCATTCAAGAAAGCCTTGCTCTTGCAGAAATTATTGTGTGTGTGTATTTTATGGTGCTGCTGAATTGTTTTAGGACACAAATTACGACACCTTATAGAAAAGTCAATTTCTTCAGCCCGTGGAAAAAATGTAGGTGAGCTGTAGCACTGCCACATTTCTTCCTTGCTTCAGAACAAAATCATAAATTTGAAGAAAAAGGGGGGGGGGGAGTACATTGCCAATGTAATTTTGTTCCTGTCCCCAGTATTCTGCTTCTTCCAAATTGGGTTGGAGTTTGTGCATGCCTGACGCTTATGTAATAGGGAAAAAAGTACTTAGCACTTAGTGATTCATAACTATTAACTGATTATTTATTTATTGTAATGCGGACAAATATGCTCACTAGGGATGAAGCTGAGAACATCAACCCATTTTCTGTGTGATTTAACCCAAACTGAATTCTTACCTTGTGTGTGTTTGGGGGGACATGGATGGCTAGCTTAGTTTAACTCTTTAGTGCGCACAGTTGCATTTCCCCTTCAATTTCCCATAATATAAACCTCAAAAGGAAATACGTTTGGATACATATATGTACTAAACACAGGGAGTTTCCATCCATGTACTGTATCATTAAGGGTATGACTTGGCATGTGCCCTCAATTTTAGCAGTTCTTCATTCCCCAGGGGAGAATGTTGGTTGCTGATGTGAAAGCATTAGCTGATTAGGCATACCGTCCAGTTGTTCATTAGTGTCTTTTAAAAGAGCAAGTAATACTTGTGAATTTTAATGTTTTCTTCAAGTAGAATGAACAAGTATAAAAATCTGCTAGTTACTAATATATTTAAACTTCCAACATGTTTTATCCCACACATTCAGCTGTATTTAAATTTGTTGGTTGAAATCCTTCCTTGCTCACCCGTAGCGCCTTTTAGTACCTTTACAAGAGTCCCTTAGTTCCAAAACACTACAAAATGACCCTTTGGAGCATATTCTTTTAATCTGTGCACATTTCATATGCTCTTTGTTTAGACAGAGAGAAAGAGATTAGCATGGAAAGCAAACCGGGACAATGAGTACATCCTGTGCCTGCAAAACAATGTTGCTTAGCATTATCTACTGTGGAATATATATGTGTATCTGTTTTGGCTGAACAGAAATATGAAAAGATTGTGATCTTTGTAGATGTAGCAAGAAAACTAACCAACCTGGGGACAGAGCATAGTCCCTTCAAAATGTTTTTGAAAATATGATTAGATGATGGCTCTTTCATCATAAATGCAATGCCCTGAGGACTTATTAATGCTTCAATAGCGTTGCAGTGAGGACATCAGTGCAGTCCTCTTTAATAGCTTGCTGGCTTGAACCCCAATACATAATGTTCTTGTAATAGTTTATGGGTGACTGCAGTAAATTGGTAGTGAATGTATTCCATTTTTTTTTGCTTTGGTTCTTATCTGATCTGCTGATGGAACATTTTGTCCTTAGAATTTTCTATTATAAAGGCAATTGATCTACTTCTGGGTATGCTCAATTTTTTGTGCTGTTATATATGTTCCATATTGTGAGATTGAGAAAGCAGAACAACATCAGAACCCAACAAGAAAACCTGACATGTTCAAATCCATCCACTCATACTAATGTTCTTCAGACATTGCCAAATAGGCAAACATTTTCTTTCCCCAGTTTTTTGGCTGCTTTGGTTTGTTCAGACAATACTTCAGAAATTGTCTTTGTCCACAAATGGCAGCATTACTTCACATAAGTTAATTTTTAACCCAAACAATTTCTTTAGACTCTGTTAAATGGCTTTGTACATTGCTTTTTTCTTCTTCTTTTTTGCTTAAGATGTTGGATGCTGAACAAAGAGTTCAGTCTGAGATAGGGATCCTTCTAGAGATAGAAGCTGATTGGACCTGCTCTGTTCTGGATGAAATAAAGGCCACCACATTTTTCACATAAATCACAGAGACATGAGCCAGTTATCCTTTGATGACCTTAGCACCTGTGAATTTAGAACTAAATCCTACTATTTCTTAACAGTTAGATTCAATTTTCTATCCTCATTTTTACATTAGGTTTTGTTGAAGCTAGTGTGAAGAAAAACTTGGTGTGGGGCACAGTACATTACTGCTGCCTAATAAAACACCAACTATAAAACTACATTCTTACTAGAGGAAGTAGATTTGTAGCCTGCTTGCTCTATATGTGCACATATGTTTGTAAATAGGATTTAAAATACAATTAGCAGTTTTTTTGCAACATGAAATACAAGGGAAGGACTATGAACACAGGAAACTGCTGTATACCAGGTCAGACCACTGGTCCATTTTGTTCAATATTGTCTACACTAACTGGCAGCAGCTCTCCAGGTTTTCAGACGGGGGATATTCTAAGCCTTACCTACAGATGTCAGGGATGCAGCCCTGGGACCTTTTGCATCCAGTGCAGATGCTCTGGCGCTGAGCTATTACCCTTCCCTTCCTGAATACTTCTGGTGCCATGTTGCAGGAATGATAAGCATGTAGCTACTGTGTTCAGTCTACAGCTGGAAAGAAAAAGGTGAAAGCCCTGCCCACGCAATACATTTGAGATATAGTGTACACCAGCTCCAAGTTTATACAAATCTAGCTCCATCATTTCCTTTAATCTGTCTTTCTTGCGGATTGTTTTAATAATAAGTTAAGTTTTCAGGAACAGTTGACTTTAGGCACAAAGAAAAAAAGGAATGAAAAAAATCAAAGGAATTATTAAGTAATCAAAGGAGCTACTAAATACTCTAAAAATCATCTGTGAAAAGGCAGCACACAAAGGAAGTGTGCAAAGTTATCACCCAGGAACACAAAATAAAGTGGGTCGATATCCCAAAAGAGAGATTGAAATGGTGTGGAAAAGATGGCATAAGAGAACTGTGCAAAAAGTTTAACAAATGCAGATATGTTCACTAAGTTGTTCCTGTTAGCAACTTACATACAGTAGTGAGAAATTTTTATACCCCTGCAAACTTATGCTTAGAAGTATGTTAATGGCATGGTTTGGATGCATAGTTACATATAGCCAAGTGAGTAGAGTAGTAGATTGATTTATGACCTTAACCATGCTGCGATCATAGGCATAATAGCTGCAATCAACACAGTTTGATTGGTTTTACTGATCAGTGTGAACTAATTTTATTTCCATTATTAAACTATCTTTAAAAGATTATGTTAAATACTACCTTTAGGCCTAGATTTCAGCATAATGCTTATTAGTCTTTTTATCCTCCTCCTGCAAATAGTATTACAGATCTAGAACACTGCTATATAACACACTTGGGGGGCTTCCTTTGTCCAGTAATGGTAATAGGCTTGCAATTGGTTGCTTAAATGTGTGTTATGTTGCTTCAAAGGTAATGGGGCGGGGGCAAGTTCACCTGCACTTTATGCCAACTGATACATAGTGAGACAGTAATTCTGAAGATCAATATGTGTAAGTATATTATAGCATTAATTAAAAAACGCTGTTTTGCCGTTTTTATTCAAGCATTCCCTTCATGCTTCTTCACATCATGCTGACCCAATGACTAGTTTTCAGTATCAAACATTGGCTGTAAAGTATCCACATATACCGTGGTACCTAGAATCCTAGAATCATAGAGTTGGAAGAGACCACAAGGGCCATCGAGTCCAACCCCCTGCCAAGCAGGAAACACCATCAGAGCACTCCTGACATATGGTTGTCAAGCCTCTGCTTAAAGACCTCCAAAGAAGGAGACTCCACCACACTCCTTGGCAGCAAATTCCACTGTCGAACAGCTCTTACTGTCAGGAAGTTCTTCCTAATGTTTAGGTGGAACCTCGGGTTACATATGCTTCAGGTTACATACGCTTCAGGTTACAGACTCCGCTAACCCAGAAATATTACCTCGGGTTAAGAACTTTGCTTCAGGATGAGAACAGAAATTGTGCTGCGGCGGCAGCAGGAGGCCCCATTAACTAAAGTGGTGCTTCAGGTTAAGAACAATTTCAAGTTAAGAACAGACCTCCGGAATGAATTAAATACTTAACCCGAGGTACCACTGTATTGACATACAGTGCACAGTTGACACCTCCAGGCACTACAAAATAATTCTAGGTCTGGAGATAAAAGCTTTGCCAAAATAATAAATTTACCAAGCTGATAGTGCAAGCTACTTTCAGAACTGAGCCTTGAGTTAAATAAGACCCTGGACTTAGCTTCAGAAAAAGCCTTGAGACTAAAAACATCCATTGAAACAGAAAGTACACCACCTGCTCCATGAGTCTTGCCTTCTCTTTCCTCTCTGAACTTGTACTTTACAGGTGCACTCTTATGGAGTACCAGTCGGCTACAAGTTGCAATATTTAAGCATGCCTGACTGAACGTAGCTTTGGGTTTGAATGCATGAAAGGGCCAATGGCTGGCAGAAGGAGTGAGGAGAGGAGCTGGGGTCAGCCACAGGTCTTGGGGTACCCTTGACAATGTGCCTTTGTGTTTCCCCACCTCCCACCCCACAATATGAGCAACAAGCCCTTGGCTCTCTCCATAGCCCTGGTGGACTTATTAGGAAACAGCAGGTAGCATTAGGGGAGCGGTGGTCATCATGCAGTACAGACGTGCACAGGTACTTAGCCAGGATTACCACCACACTCATTTATCCACAATGCAATGCCCACAACACATGTATTGTATTGTGAGATAATTAGCATAATGCAGGGGAAGTACTTGAGTGGCGGAGGCAGCACTGCAAGGAGCACTAGGCCTAAGCACCTGGATTCACTAGCCGCCATGTTGGTTTCCATGCAGTGCTCATGCATCACACTGTATTGTGGGGAAATTCACATGGCAGGGGCAGCAACAAGCCCCATTGCCCAGGTGCTGATACTCCTGTCAGTGCCTGCCATGTGATGGTGGGCCCGGCTAGAGACCCAGCACTTGCCTAAGAATACAATGTGATGTGCTGGTGCAGGCCTGGGAGAAGCTGTAATGTTGATATTTGTTTCCCCTCCTATTACCCTCAGCTGCTTAATGCTTCTCGTTTCACTGAATTATGGGGCAATGACCATTAACCTGAGGCAGTGTAAGGTGGCAGGCTAGAGAGAGGAGTAGGAGTAGGAGTGGATTTAGCACTTTGAATGGAAAATCCAATACAGTGGTACCTCGGGTTACATATGCTTCAGGTTACAGACTCCGCTAACCCAGAAATAGTGCTTCAGGTTAAGAACAGAAATTGTGCTCCGGCAGCAGCGGGAGGCCCCAATAGCTAAAGTGGTGCTTCAGGTTAAGAACAGTTTCAGGTTAAGAACGGACTTCCTTTCCGAAGGAAATTCCAAGCAGTGACACGTATAGTGGGGCATGGCTCTTGGCTTTTCAGTTAAGTGAAGAGGAGAAGGAACCAGAGAGGAACTGATTCCAAGGGTAATAAAGGAATGCAACATGCAAGAGGGAAATGACTCTGATTGGGGTGCTACAAATAACTTGAACATTCTGACTAGTTGGTACTGTAATTCTAGTCACTTTCATATATGCCTGCTACAGTTTATGTCTATTTTGAAATGTGCAAAAAATATTTGTGTGTCATTCCCAATAGAAAGCACCGTTCCCCTGCAAACCTGCCTTCTGACTGCCTGTTTACTTTAATAAACAAGTTCCCCATCTGTTACATTAAACATGTTAATATAGGTCTACAAAGTACAATGACATCTAGTGCTTAAAATACCCAAATGAAATGTCAGAGTCCAATTGCATATACAGAGTTCAAAAGTGGCAGTGTCCTGAATCCACCTCTGCTACTAAAAGGCCGTTTAATAATCCACGTAAGTATCTCACAGGCGTTCTTAAGTAATTGGCATGTGTGGGACCAGATGTAGAGATACAGTTACAGCAAATCCTGGCCAAAGCTTTTTAACCACACTATCGCAACCACATTTCAACTGTGGGTTGTTGCTGCTTTTGTTTCCTCCTATGCAATCGAGCTCTGAGATTTACGGAGACGTACGACTTTCTATAACAAATATCTGAGACTTTTAGCTCTTGATGAAATCACTAAAATCCCATTGATGAAAGTAGGAACGGTTCCTCTGGCAAACCAAAACATTCCTCTAACACTGGGTATTCCAGTGTTGTAGTTTTACAATTCAGTACACAAGTGAGCTGCTGCTACCCACAGTATTCTTGTGGGCAATTACTGTGTTCATAATAAAGATATGTGTTCCTGTTCATTTAGATTCCTGTAGCGACAAAAAGTTGAATAAAAGGTTTTTATGTTATTTGTATCTATTGTTTTTCTTCTCCTTTGTATCCATGAGTTGTTGTTTCTTTAATTTACATTGCATTGTGAAGGAAACACCTTATCTTAAGTTTGTGGTTTACTCTACCATTCAAATTTTGCATTGGCACAAAAGGTTTGTTCCTCATCTGTGTTTTGGCTCTGTTTGCTATGAAGTTTATGTGCAAAACACTGAGAAGAATACTGAGCACAAATGTGTGCATTAAATAGAATTCATCTGTGTTCTTCTGTTGTTAACCGATTTCCAAGGGCTATTTTCAGCAGGGAGAACTGTTTTCTGTGCACAAAAACGAGCTGTTCTTTACAGATAAGCGTTCCATACTTTGCAGAAGTTTTTTTTATATATATTATACAAAATCGAAAACATTTTAAACAACAGTTGCATAAGATAAAATATGTACAATACTGTGTTGTGTGCAGAATTCAGCATCCTATTGAGAATTCAAGCTAAGGGTCAAGGCTTCATCACTGAGGCCCAGCTCATATGTCATGGCAAACCACAGGCTCAGCAAACTATAACTTACTGTGAACAAGGAAGTGTGCTGGTATATGCTGCTCAAATCACACCACCCCTCTCCATACTGTGTTGCGCTGAGAAGAAGCAAACCAGCATGCCAGATTGGCATTATGGCTGAGCCAGCAGCACTCACAGGTGTTTTTTTTTGGGGGGGGGATGTCCTTATTTGGGGGAGTTATGGCATTATGCAGAGTTCCAGACAATTATATGAAATAATTTATTCAAGATGCAGAAATCTTGGTGCAGAATCTGGGTTACCTTAGTATAGATTTGTTTTATCTAGATTATAAACTACAGGCACCAAAAGAAACTAGCTAAGACAATTTCCATTACAATATAAAGTAATTGAATTTAGAATATCAACACCCTCTATAACCTGCCTTCATCTGCCTGTAACTGAAATTTTAACAGAAAATATGAAATAAAAAATGTGTAGCAAAAAGCATAGCTATTGCTTTTTTTTAAAAAATAAATAAATCTAGAAAGACATACCAAAATATACAAAGTTGATTTTTATAAATCAACTTTGGCTCACTCCTTTCCACATACTACCTATTTCTGAAAGGTGCATTCTGGTGTTAAATCTGTATGGCAATTTTCTAGAATTCTATAAGGTTATATTTTATCATATTTGAGGGGGGTTTTCTGTATCAACGCCATCAGCTTCCTGATTGATATGGAATCCCCCGTGTGTGTGTGTGTGTGTGTGTGTTTGAATTCCACCTATTGTGTAAAAGGGCCTTCTTTTCACAGTAGTCTGTTTTTGAGCATTGAATGAAGCATAAAAGATGTCCCGTGGACAGTTGAGAGGGATAAAATCTCCCTTTATAAACCATGGAGATTATCCTTTGATACTTGCTGTAGTGTCTGATGTGATGGGAAATGTCTGTAGAGCCCCTAGTACCTTACCCTGGACATGAAATAAATAGATTTAATAGAAAGTGAATCATGTGAGGTGGCTCGAAGTGGCCTTTCTACCCAGTTTGCTCAACTCCAGTTACTAACAGGCTTGTGACAAGAACATGAAGTTCAAGTTAATGCAGCACGCTCAATGGCTTTTCTGTAATCCCTGACCTGAATGCTTTGAGCATGTACCTAACCGTTGCTTTTTTTTTGTTTTTTGCCAACAATTGAGAGTAGAGGAGAGAGCTTTGCACATGCACTCAGAGTTTGGCACTTCAGGAATAATAGTCTGCTCATGTCTAGAAGGACAAATAGATCTCCTTTAGAAGTGAGAAAATGGGTTATTGTGAGTGAAAGCTGCAGTATACCATTGTGTGCTCTCCAGTGAACTGTTTCCCATGACGTATGTGGCAAGAGTGCTAAAATGTCTTACCCTGCTCTATATTGGTTGCAATGAAATTTCAGAAATAACAAAATCTTCATTTGCTTATACTAAAAAATGAGTGCACCCATGAAAAATATTTGCAAGGCTCACCAATTCAATATTATTGTGGTGTTAAGCACACATGGACTTGAGATTATATTTTAAAGATACATTCAAGTTTCCTGATTTTATTATGCTGTTTGTTGTTCATATTTTTTATTTTCCCCTATCTACTTGTTTAAGACAAGCTATTTTGATCCTCTGTCTTTCCAAAATGCCATTTATTTATTTATTTATTAATAATATTCATATATGCAGTCTCAGTAATTTTTTCCTATTAATGTAAAGTTCAGGTTTTGTGCTGCTGACACATGCACATCCTTTCCAGTCTTAAATGACACAAAAGTGAATTAAGAAGGGAATTAATTAAAGTGACAGCCCAATCCCCTGCATTTTAAGTACCTCCCACTGAGGTCAGTAGAGTTTAGTTCCAAGTAAGCAGGCATAAGTTTGCAGCCTAAATGCCAATCTGACACCACTTTCCCCTGCAATAAACATGATCACAATCAATTAATTTATGGCAACTTTCAGAGGGGCACCTTGTTTCCTTCCTCTCCTCTGCAGTCCTCTGCACTCCCCTCAAAGCTACTCCTTTGCTGGTTGGGGGACCCTCTGAAATGGCATTGGATGCAGTTTGAGGGGCTACAGTGAGAGGGGGAAATTGGAAATCAGTGGGACATTGAACAAGCTCAGGCACTTTATATCGTAAACAGCCCTGTGATCCTCAAATGAAGGGTAGTGTATAAATGTATAAATGAATGAATGAATGAATGAATGAATAGGTACTTGCCTAGGGTACCATTGGACCCATGACATCCAAACATCTTTCTCCCATTTGATAACAATACTGCTTTTGAACCTTTCACAGGCTCATATCTAGGAGCTGGACTTGACTTAGAGAGCTCCTGTTTAGAGTGAGCCAGAATTGATGAATAAGGACTTTTGATGTTCTGATATAACTCGTACCAGATTTGAACTCTCAAATGATTTGCTTGGACTGTTGTAGACCATTATTTGTCTTACGTTTTTGAACCGCCGACCCATGAGGCCAAATTTGGCCCAACAGGCCCTTTTCCTTAAACACACACAGACATGTGCCCCAGTATTGACGTCATATATGACGGTGTGGGTCTGGTAGAAATGTAGCTGGATCGGCTCTCACGCAGCTGATGTCTTTAGAAAGCAGGATTGAACACTCAGAGCATCAGTTTAGGGGATGCAACCTGCAAATGCTAAAATGTTTGCATGCTGTAACTTTCATAAAATAAAAATATTTACCTTGCTTATTGTTCTGTTGCTTCCTGTATGGTGTGTGGAACCCTTGGACCAAAGCACTTTTGATGTGCCCCTACCACATGACTACTCACAGTGAACAAAAAGAAGTACCTCTCCTGAATACATTAAATCCCAGACAGGTTATGTAGGAGCTAATGAAACTTTTGAACCCTGAAACAATTTATAACATGGCAAACCAATCTTGGAGACAGCAAATTCTCTACATACTCTTTGACATTGTTCTGAACTGGCTTGTATAATCGCAATAGCTTCCTTTAAGAAAACCAAAACCTTAATGCACTACCACAGTGTGTGAATATAGCATCTGGATTACCTGTAGTAATTATCACTTAACATTTAAAATACTAGTTATTTTGGCATACAGAGTTTTATATTTGAGGATATGTCCCCAAGCACTGCTTTTGAAGCAGAAAGAGGTGGTAGAACCCTCTGGTTGTACCACTCCATAGTATATATAGGGGGTCACTTCTTTTTTGTTTAAAGCTCCTTCACCTTAATATTCTCCCTGATGCTGTAACTTTCTATTTGAATGGAATGGTTTTGCTTTGTATGGGTTTGGTTCTACATGAAGGAAGCATTTCAAAACGGTGCTCATTCCCCCAGAGTCTTTAGTGACCCATTCCATTTTGTGGCTTTAGGATTATTTCACCTCTTTAGTTAATGTTCGCTCATTCTCATGGACATGCACATGATTAAAGTGTGGATGGAAGGGGACAGAAGATGGCAAGCTCCAACCCAACAATGTTGTGCATATTGTGACCCCCTTCACTTTCCAACCTTGTGTGATTGGGGATCATGCTTTATCTGGGCTCCCACTCTTGCAGAGGGTTCTGTTTATGTTCATGTGAATGTGACAAGAAGTCCCATGCAGAACTTCTGTTCTCAGCACAATAATATCAGGGACTGAACATATGTGGCAATGTGCATGGGAACACTGGGGCATAGTTTGCCTAGTGAATGGATACAGAACTCACATGTGCCTGAGCACGCCTGTTCTGTTGCCTGTGCAGAGCAGAATATCCAGTCAACACTGTTACTATGAAGAGTATATTCTTCAACATTTCCCAAATATTTTCAGAATGAACACAAGTGTTTTGTAGCAAGGTGGTAGAGCACATACCTTGCATCCAAAGGTCCCAGGTTCAATCCCTGGTGTCTCCAGGAAGGGCTGGGAAATGAACCCCTTCCTGCCTGGAACCCTGGTGAGCCATGTGTCTCTGTGTCAACAGTGCTGAGCTACATGGTCTGACTTAGAATATTAGGAATATAAGAACCAGTTTATGCTGAGGTCCACCTCTGAGGGTCTTCTGGCAGTTCCCTCACTGCAAGAAGTGAAGTTGCAGGGAACCAGGCAGAGGGCCTTCTCGGCAGTGGTGCCCTCCCTGTAGAATGCTCTCCCATCAGATGTCAAGGAGGTAAAGAACTACACAACTTTTAGAAGACATCTGAAGGCAGCTCTGTATCAGGGAATTTTAAATGTTTGATGGTTTATTATGTTTTTGTATATACTTGAGCCTGCCCAGATGGTGGTGTATAAATAATAAAGTTGTTGTTGTTGTTGTTGTTATGAGGGAGAATATATCAGGGTGCATGGCCTTCATTGGTGAAGCATTTTCTAATGATTTTCAAGCTTTTTAAGGTTTTTAAAATGAATTCTTGCTTGCCTTTCTGCGAAACAGAACCTTTGAGAACAGAAAATGTCCCACCTTCAATAAGGGTCCCTCACACATTTTCCAGTTGTGCATTTGAAGTACTACAATAATTACTACTACAATACATGTTTCCTTCAGTTGTTATTGTACAACATCTGTTTCTGACCTTTATTAGCTCCCCCCCCCCATATACTGTAGCTTCTTAAGGAAATCACTGCTTCAAAATATACTTTTGCATTCTGCAGAAATATGTTGTAATGATGGCTGTACTGAAAGAATGATGCACTTGCAAAACAAGTTTGGTATGCAGAGCAAGTGGCACTTGCAAATGTTGGATACTTGAACAATGCTTACTTCTGTGCCTCAAAACACGCTGAAGTAGAAACTTGGACAGTGGCAGCGTGGAGTTAACAAAAATGCTGTGTGTGTGTGTGTGTGTACATATAATGCTTTCTAAAGGAATTGTTTTGCATTCTTAAAGAAAGCACGTATTTCATGCTCTAAAAGTCTGAGGTTTGTAGTTGAAAAAGATTAAGTAAATAATTCA
Source organism: Podarcis liolepis (assembly GCF_965112155.1). Lineage (NCBI taxonomy): Eukaryota > Metazoa > Chordata > Lepidosauria > Squamata > Lacertidae > Podarcis > Podarcis liolepis. The sequence goes on along the minus strand of NC_139558.1, from coordinate 75,145,506 downwards.
GGATGCGACGTGTTTACCTGTTAATAATTAAGCAGGTTGGTCTGTGTACTTTTTATAGACTTTAGATTTTTATTTTATTTTATTTATTTCTGTCTCATGTGTGCTGATTTTTAAGTTAACGAATCTTCTTCCACGAGAGGAGAGAGTGAAAGGGGGGATATAAGAACTGAACCCCACTAGCTCTGCATTGTCATGGAAATGTTACTTCTCCCACTCATTTAGCTACAACGGAGAGCTGATAGAACCTTTTCCACCCTTGACTCTGTTCACAAGAATGGCTTTAAAAAAATAATAACAACAACAATACAACCACCACCATCTTACTGATTTTAATAATACACTTATTAATAATACATTCAGTCCCACATAAAGTAGAATTTATTGATTTTTTAGATGTTATTGTGTTATAAAAAGTTAACATTAAACTCCACAATGAACATACTAAAGGAAAATTCATGATGAGAGATACTTGTTAATTTTCTGTGTAGAAAGACAACATAAAATAAATAAGAATACGTTGAATATCTTCTCTGTCTGAAGCTAAAAAGGACTAGGCCTCACCAGAAGCTGGATGAGAAATTTGCTGGGAACTCGCACAGTACTGAGCCCCTAGGAGGAAAGGCAGAACACTAATGTAACAAATAAGTGAAATACTACCCCACTGGAAAAACAATAACAAATTTCCATTAATCTTAATAGAGTCGGAATTGTGTCTCTTATCAGTTTTTCTATGTAGATATAGGATTAAGTTTTCAAAAAGGCCCTAGGATAACAGAGTATTCTGTCTTTATCCCTTCTGGCTGTGCTAGGGTAATCCAGGACTGATAGCATGAGTGAATGATACCCCCTCGTCAACAAAAGCTGTACTGTGTTTCCATCTGTGGCAATTTGGCACTTCTCTTTGAGGCTGAAAGGTGGTTTGTTCTACATACTCCATTTAAAGCTTGCTTTTTATGCTATACCTACAAATACCAGGGGGTCAACTAAGGCCAGTTTGATTTTGCCATGTAAATATTCCAACCCCGCCCCCCTTCTCCCCGGCTAACTAGACATAGATAAACTGTCAACTAATTTGATATGTAACACCTAATAACTTTCAGTTACTGTTGACACAGGCTGAATGTGAAATTGCAGCTTACCAGGGAAAATTTTAGCTTCCCCCTTCACACAATTTCTACCTCAAAATGCAGGCCTTTCTTGTGTGTTTCTCTTGCTCTCTCTACACTGCTACTGTGCTACAATGATACACATAATGCAACAAAATTAGAATAAAACCTTTGACAAAATACTCTCTCCTCCCCCCTTTAAAACGCATGTGTGTGTTTTAAGGGAAGAGCTACCAAACTAGGTCTTTGAAAGCATGTTCTGATTATTATTTTTTTAAACTGTATTGAAGTAGTTTGTAAAGGTTGCACAGAAAGAATGAAGATAGATATTTAGAAGGAGCAAATTCCACATTTCTACGTTACTGCAGCTAGTGCTTTTTGGGAGGTGGGGTGGGGAAATTAGATATTGGTACTCTCATACTGATTAAAATGTCATGGGTGCCAGGGCAAAATGGCAGCTGTGGGCAGCAAAAAAAGAGGTGCTGGTACTCTACCAGTGAGTATTGTCACAAAAAAGCCCTGATTCCATTTGAAGGTCTCATGCCCAGCATCTACCATGGTACATCTTGCATTGATACGCTGTCAATTTAATGTGCATGAATAAAATGTCCCACAAATTGCTCAGTTTATTGCTTGGGTTCTTGGTTGTAGGAAGTGTCATTTAGAAAACTTCCTTTTGCTGTTCAGATTTTGTACCTTTTGACTTTTCTTTTTTTTTAATCCCTGGCTAATTTGGTAACAATTTATGGCTAACTATACCAAAATAAACTGAGAAGAGACTTAACATGCTTTGTGTTTGTGTCTTGTACACCATACTGCCTTGTGTACTGTGTAAGGCCTCATCCACATTCTTGCTTGTTCTGCGCCTAGAGAGCACAGGCCCGAGTGGTTTTTTGTTTGCACCATAGCTTTCCCCAGGGAAAACCCGATTGCTGTTTGGTCCAATTCAGTGGTAAACTTCAGGTTTTCCTGGAGGAAAGTGGCAGGGCAAACGGAAGCGTGGGCAAGCGGTGGGGACAATTTAACAGTTGTATAATCCACAGACCATAATTCAACTAGATTTAGAGCCAGTGTGGTGTGGTGGTTAAGAGTAGTAGACTCGTAATCTGGTGAACCGGGTTCGCGTCTCCGCTCCTCCACATGCAGCTGCTGGGTGACCTTGGGCCACTCACCTCACAGAGTGTTTGTTGTAGGGGAGGAAGGGAAAGGAGAATATGAGCTGCTTTGAGACTCCTTCGGGTAATGATAAAGCGGGATATCAAATCCAAACTATTATGTTTTGATGCTCACAATGCTTGAATATGGCCACAGAGTGAATCATGATGTAAGGCTCTGCCTACTGTGATACACACATTTTCAGTATTTTGGTTCCAACTAAATTTGTGTTAAATGTGGACTATTTTGAGGTGTGTGTGTGTGTGTATAATATTTCGATATATGAACCATATTGTGCTCTTCTTTATGCCTTCTAATAAAGCTTGGTAGGGATGGTGATGGGGGAGAGAAAAAGTTGTAACTACCTCTTTACAACCATAGTGGCATCTCACTTATATCTAGGGCAAATTTAAATAACACATTAGTACTTGAAGTGAAAGGTTAAGCTTATCTCCATTTCTCTTGGTCAAATTGCAGTATGCTGAAAAAACTTTTTATCAGTGTAGCAAGTAAAGGTCAGAAGTACTTGCCATTTAATTACGCCACTCAACCTTATTTTTGGCAGTAGTAAATGAAAAAAAAATACGAGAAGAAAACCAGACAAGTTTCTATTTGGTGTGTTGTTTTTTTAAGTGCCATTTAGCCTGTTGGTTCCATTTGTGTTAAAGAAACGCTAGGGCTCCATCTGCACTATGCATTTACATTTTCCCAGTATTCCAGTGTCCCATGCGAAAACACATTTGAAATTGAGGGAGTTTCCAGGATACTTTGTCAAGTGAAAAGGGGGCAGCTATCAGTTATCCAAAGAAAGGAGTGAGCAAGATAAGCTGGGCTTTTGCAAGCCTTTGGAAGAGCCTAGAATAATTCTCTGAAGTTAAGTTTACTCTAACTTGTGACTGGTGCATGTGTAAACATTTTTTTGTTTTTCCGTATGTGTGCTTTGGTATTGCTTACTTTAGTAAAAAATCATTTTTTTGTTAGCTAATATTTTGGTTAACATCTAAATATACATCTATATGTACATGGTGACACCATTTAGATATGATCAGCTATCTCAGACTTTTTGAAGTTAAACATCTGAATGCTTCAGACATATATTTATATTACATTTTCTAACTGTTATATAGTTGAGTGAGCATAATGTTGAAATTGTGTATCTGTATACATGTTTTGAATTAAAAGCTCTATGCTTTCCATCCTGGGTTTGGAGCTGAAAAGACTGCCTTAAATGACAGGGAAATGTGACCTTCTTTTGGACCTCAATGCCATTTAACCATGGTATCATTCTAAGTCTGTGAGTTAGGGTTGGGATCACTCAGCTGCAGTGGTCGTGCTCCTCTTTTATGGGAATAGATATATTTAATGCTTCATGGTTTGACTGCATTCAGACAGCATTTCGTTCTTAAGTTCGTTTCTTTATCTGTTCATTTTTGCATTTTATGTGATCTTTCACATGATGCAAAGGCCGTTTCTGGAAATCTCGTAGAATCTGGTGGAAGTTTAGCACCCATTTCTGCGTTCCTTGTTTCCCGGGAAAAAATACGTTTTGCAACTGCATTACCTTAGAAAATTGTGACAGTTTACATTTATGAAATTTGGAGAACTATAAAGGCATAGAGTCCTTTCCCACTATTTAAATTTTAGTGTGACATGTCAGTATATTGATTAAGAAAGCCACAGTTCCATTACACCAAGGTAGTGCTATGTAAAAGGCATGCTAGAAATTGGGGCGGAACTGCTATCATTATAACCAATAAACCCAACACAACAAAGCCCATGTCTGAATGCAGCCTTAGTCTTGTCTTCCAAGCTGTTCGTCAAATTGCTGAGAGAGATCATCAGAAATCTGTAGTTCAGTGTCACAGTGAACATATTTCCACTTCCTCCAATCCAGGTGTGGCAAATGCATACCCTCCAACATTCCAGTAAGGCAAATCAGGACATGACCTCAACTTAAGCCCATCCCCTCTCACTCAGGCCCCATCTCCTCTCTCTTGGCTCCCTCCCCCGGGCTAGTGCTGCTTCCGGAAGGCGAGAATATAGCACCAAAAAAAAGTGTGTCTTTTGGTTCCGCAGGAGCCAAAATGGGACATCCCAGGATGGAATCAGGAGCTGGGTGTGTGTTTCTGTAAATTCGGGATGTTCCGCTTAAAACAGGACAGTTGCGCAGTATGTAAATAGATTGCCTGGATGTGTTTATTCAGGCAGTTTTGTGCTGGATGAAGAGAACACATTCAAGTTCAGCCTGGGCAGAAAGAAGGTATTCATGGTGAGGATTGTAATGACTCCAGAGTTAGATGTTTTGGATGGGGCCACCCTCCCACTTAAGGATTAGTTGTGAGCCTAATAGTTAAATGGAGTTTCTTGGAAAAGCTACAGGTCTGGATCCAAAGAATGGCACAGTTATTTCACAATGTGTCCAAGGAAGGGTTCAACTTCTGTTCCTCAAACAGCATTTTTCTATGCTGCATGGCAAACATTTTTGAAACTGAGGAGTTTCACAAGTAGTTTGTGATGATATGGGGTCTGCTTTTCAAAGTAAAAAACTTGTTTAAAAAGCCACTCAGCACAAACAGGACCCATGACACACCTAAAACAGTTCTTACTGAGTAATTCTAAGCTTCTCACTGCAAAATCTCTTTTATATAGACTTGACTTAGGACTTACTTTAAACATAATATATATATTAGGATTGTATTAATTTTATCTGAAAGTAAGTTCCAAAAGAATAAAGTTAAAAAATAATAATTTTACCCTTTTACTTTTGGCTGTGTGCTTTTAAAATAATAATCCTTACGGAAAGAAAAAAGACTTCTAATAACTTCTTAAGTTCACGCTTGAGACATTTCTGAAGTTTCACCATTTAATACAAAGCCATTTGTAACTTACAGAAATTCTAAAAGCATTAGACACTTGGTTTTTTTAAAATAGATTTTTTAAAACGTGCAGTTTTTAGCTCCTAAATTATTAAAAGTATTTACTTGCAACATTCCTCATAAATGCATCTCTAGGCTAAGCGAGAGTGGTAAAATGTTCATTATTGCAGGCAATTACTTTTGTTCTTAATAGAGAAAGAAACCTCACTTTTACTGAAAAATGAGTGGCAATTTTATCCATGGATCTATTGACACTTCCATATTGTGATGCCATATGTAATTTCTCCCCCCCCCAAAAAAAAAAAATTATAAAGGCAGTATGGTGACTATTAGTGTCATACTTGCGTGCTTATCACCTGCACTGTAACTGTGAATGTTTGGGTGTTTTGTCTTATTTAAACAGATGGCTATATGTTGATGTATATACACAATAAGGTGCCTACTTACAGCTAAATGCTTAGTCACTTGAATGTTATGAAAATGAAAGACGTTCGAGAAGATCACTAAACCCAAGTCTTTTCTTTTCTTTTCAGCAACACAGAAAAGAAGTGTTAGGAATTGCTTTTACCCCCTTTGGTATCCGACGAAGAAAGGTAACATTAACTTGAATATTGAAAATAATTAAGAAGTTATTAAAACTTCTAAATGCTGTGTGGTTGTTATAATGCTGTTTGTTTGTTTGTTTTTTTAAAAAGACTGTGTGTATTGGGTACAGAGGCATTTTAAAATGTCAGGGACTGATCACAAAAATCTTAATCTCGAGATGGTAGAGTTCTCCCCAATGCACCCTGGATTAATATACAGTTGCACCTTGGAAGTTGAACGAAATCCATTGTGGAAGACCGTTTGACCTCCAAAATGTTCGAAAACAAAAGCACGGCTCCAAAATGTTTGAAAACAAAAGCATGGCTTACAATTGGCTGCAGGAAGCTCCTGCAGCCAATCGGAAGCCCCGCCGAACATTTGGCTTCCAAAAGAACGTTCAGAAACCGTCTGGAACAGTCACTTCCAGGTTTCAGTCGTTTGGGAGCCAAAACATTCGAGAACTAGGTTGTTCGAAAACCAGGGTACGACTGTAGTAATGATCAAAGTTCCTCCCCCCGCCCAAAATCAGGAGACCTGGGTCATCTTTTTGTGTCAATCCAAGACATAGAAATATGACCCAGTCCTTCTCTTTTTAAAGCAGCCCCCTATTCAGTGTATTATCAGTGTAGTGGAGATCTTTGCCCTCACCTTTAAAAAAGGCACACTATGAGGACTTTGAAAAATGAAGTCAGAAAAAAACTCTTAATATCATAATTTTAAAAAAATAAGAGCATTCAAATTATTGTAATGCTGGCTGAAATGAGCACTGACATCATAGTCCCTTGAACATATATGCCCATTATTCCATTATAATCACAGAATTAAAAGCAGCAGACCTTGCTAGTTTCCTGTATGGTGTAATCATACATGTTTCAGAAGTTATTTGGAGTACTGAATCTTGGCCAGGTGATTTTTAAATTATTTGTAGCATTGCAAATTTTTGTTAAATGTCTCCTACACTGTTACAACTTTAATTTTTATGCATTCGTTTTTTTGTTTCTTTTTTCAATAGAATGTGTTTACTATTAGAAATAACTTAAATACTTGAATACTGGAGGCATTTATAGAATAGGGATTGAACTAATATGACAGCTTGCCCTGGAAATGTGATGTAAATTATGTTGGTCAAGCATAAATCCACTGAAATCAATGGATTTCACCTACACTCCCAGTTCATTTCAGTTTACTCTTCTCTCATATAAATATATATAAGACATACAAACATAATTCACCTAGCTCACATATAATGTGGAACCACAGTTTAGCACTGCGTGAATGAGCAGGGAGGAGCCTGGGCAAAGCCTGAGGCTCACGTGCCTCTCCCTTTTCAAGACCCCATAGTCCTGCAGTGGCCAGGACACCTAGGCTGACCGAGTTTTTGGTTTCCTGAGCCTTCAAAATGAAGTGCCTCCCACACTGTCTCACCAGTTCAGTAGCGTGAGGAGCACACTAAGTGGGAGGCTGTGAAGTGCAGGAAAACCACCCAGGCCAGAGGATTTACTCTCTAGAAATTCCACTTTTCCAAAAGGGGGAGTTGACCAAAGGCAGAGTTCATTTCTAACCCTTCTCAGGACTAGTAGCTCAGTACAAGCTCTTCCTGCCTTTCCCTGTGGGATCCTCTGCCTTCTCATGCCTTGTGGGAGGAGTATATGAGTCCCAGGCTTTGTTTGGGCTCTTTCTTGTGGACGGACTTAGCACCGCTGAACCGTGGTTTAGTGTGTTGTGTAAATGCAGCCTTTTATGTATTCAGCCTCTCCTCCATTTTGCCTTTGAAATATGAAATGATGAATTTAGGCAAACACAATACTTGCATCGGCAGCATCCTTCAGTCTGGAAAGTCAGCCCCCTGTCCTCAAGTAAGAGGCCACCCATACTTTATTTTATGTCAATCTATTGAAAGTCATGGATCAGCTTTATTAGTCATCACTGAAAAAAGTGTGTGTGAGATTGTAAGCAAAATAATAATATCCATTGCTAATATCGAAATGCACAATCCATTCATAGGTTGTTAGGAACATTTTATTTTGATTCTTGTGTTATATATTGTTTTATGAATTGTCCTTTGTTGAAGGATGGCTTAGAAATGTTTAAAATGGTATGTGTGTATAATTTATCTCCCTTTGTATTTACGTAAAGGTGGGGAGCATAGCTAGCAGTAGATAAGAGCACGTTTTTTGTTCATTTTTGCCAAGTGGTGCAGAGGAGAACATTAATTAGCTAAAGTATTGGTTGTAACACTGCTTGAAAACAAATAATTAAGTACTGCTCTTTAGTAGGTTTATGCCTACTAAATGTAGCCCTAGGAGTGAAATTTTCTGAAGTCCCATTTAAATAAAACAACATCCCAATGATCCTAGATGCCAGTGAAACCTTAAGGTTCACCTCTAGCGCCTGAATTATGTGTTGATATGAAGGAGTTGGACTCTTGTTTATAATTTCTTAGAATTCCACAGCCCGGCTATTTTTATTTAGTTGTACTGAACATTATTTTGATTTAACTGTGTAAGAGATTCACATATTTTTTTTTGTATCCACGATCAGTACATTCAAGTGCAGAATGTTAAAACTGTCAGCAATCTTTAAATCAAACTCCTGCAGTAATGTGCATTTGAAACTCCAGCAGCTCACCAATTTGGCACCAAGCTTGCTCAGGATAGTGTAAAACTGTTTAACCTCTTTCTCGTCTTTCATTCCCTTTCCTTTATTTGGACGTAATTACTGGAGTGGGGCTGTGGGGCTTGAGAATTCATATAGCACAAGCAGAGAGAGGAAACTGCAGGGAAACTATAAATCTGTGTGTAATATTGAGCTGCAATGTATGCTGAATGCTAGGGGATAGCTGTCATGTGAGTGTTTAGGGAAGAAGGCGTCTAGTTTTCCCGACTCTTCTAATCAACCTTTTCCATGACTTTCAAGCTTTCAAGCCTGCGGGGATGGTAAATGCAAACTCCTAATTCCACATGCTTTTTCAGTTTAATTTTTATGGGCCTTACTTTGTGTTTAATTTCCTATACTGTTAATTAAAGGAGCCTTAATGAGTACAATCAAATGGACAGACAGGACTTTTACAGCTTCAAGTTTAAAATATAGAGATATTTTAAAAGTTGGAAGTGTATTTATTGCCTCGGCTACATTTCTGTTTTTACTAACTTCTTTAAATAAAAACAAAAACAAGAGACCATTAATATCAACCAATCTCATTTCCCTTTCCCCTTCTTTTATTTATATTTCCGCCAACCAAAAGTATAAGGATGACCTGCCTGTTTGTGTACCCATTAAATCGAATAATGCACAAGCCAAATATAACAATTGGATGGGATATTGGGCAGGTTTGTGAGCAAGATTTTAAATGAGGAGAAACAAAAAAAGTGAGGAGTTCCGTGAAATGTTATCCTAACATCCACTATGGTTAGTTTGGTGTTTATGTACGGTGTGTGTTTTTAATTGACAGCACTTTGCTTTCATTGTAACTCTTTAAATTTCAGTGTGTTTCCTTTTTAAAATCTGCTTCCTTCCATGCACGTATATCATATAGAGTATTCCAATATATATATATTTTTTTGGGGGGGGGGATTTTCATTTATGTAGCCCAAAAGGCTACATAAGGTATCGTCAGACTTGGGGAACCTCAAAAGTTTACAAAAGTACAAAAATCTTCAGAGAGAATAAAACTCAAACAACCTAATGAAACTGAGAGTGCTTGGTGACTGTGGAATATTCAATGACAGTTGGGAGGAAAAATGGAAAACCATGGATTGGGAGACATAATGGAATAGAGTGGCTGGAATTCTGAACAACGGCACTTCATGCTGCAACATTTTGTTGCAGGTCTTGAAACTGAATGGAATTGAATTGAAATTGAAATACTTTATTGTCACTTGTTCAACTTGTATACAGTGAGATTACATGAGCACCCCTCCACTCAGCTGTCTTAGTCTTAATTCCCCTTGTTTACTGATGCACACCTACCAAACCCGAAAGTCAGTTGCCCTGTTGTTATCTTTTCATTCAGCAGCCTAACAGCACACGGATAGAAGCTGTTCTTTACCCTGTTGGTGTGACTAATCATGCTTCTATAACTTCTGCCTGAGGGCAGGAGATCAAGAAAGTGCTGGCCACCCTGAGAATTTTCCTCACTCTCCTGAGGCAAAGTTCTTCTGCTATTTCATCCAGCAGATTCACGGGACAGCCCATAATATATTGTGCTCTATTCACCACCTTCTGTAGGTACTTTCTATCAGATTATGTCAAACCAGCGTACCACACCATGATGCAGTATGAAAGGACACTTTCTATTGTTGACTGGTAGAAGGAGATCATCAGATGTTGATTGGCATCATTCTTCCGCAATACTCTGAGGAGATGGAGTCTCTGTTGGGCTTTCTTTTCTGAGAGCCAGTGTGGTGTAGTGGTTAAGAGCGGTAGTCACGTAATCTGGGAAACCGGGTTCTTGTCTCCGCTCCTCCACATGCAGCTGCTGGGTGACCTTGGGCCAGTCACACTTCTGTGAAGTCTCTCAGCCCCACTCACCTCACAGAGGGTTTGTTGTGGGGGAGGAAGGGAAAGGAGAATGTTAGCCGCTTTGAGACTCCTGAAGGGGAGTGAAAGGCGGGATATCAAATCCAAACTCTTCTTCTTCTTCTTCTTCTTCTTAACCACCTGGATTGTAATTATTTTCCAAGTAAGGTCTTCACTGAGATTCTCCTCTCTTCCTCCGAAAGTCCAACACCATCTCCTTTGTCTTGCTGATATCAAGGTGCAAGTTGTTCCCTAGGCACCATGTAGATATTTTTTGGACCTCCCCATTGCTGTGGGGAAATAGAGGGCATGCTTGAGAATGTAAACTATGCATCTATTAGACCTGGACCAAATTAAGAATGCCCCCCGCCTCTTTTAGTGCTTTCACTCACATTGAAACGTTTCACCAACATTTAAAGGGAAAGGGAAATTATTTTCATGGGAAGAGAAACAAAGTGGCCGGCTTTTTAAAATCCCTCTTCTGATGTGCTTTTTGAAAATGTCTGCCAGTGCCACCATAAAAAAATTAGATGCTTCCTGCTTAGTGATATTACCAGATATATAAGCAAGGTTAAGACATAGCGACTCAAACCAACTTCATTTTGTAATTTAGGAACAAATACAGCCTGAACCTTCTGCTGAATAGAAATACTGGGTCCATCTGTTCTAATAGTGACTGCATAACATCTACGTGGCATCAGTACTTGCTGTTAAATTAACTTACTTGCAGTGGTACTGAGAAATTCTAGATAGGCAGTGTCAAGAACATTGCTATGTATAGTAGGTACAGGGTAATATTAGTATGTAAACAGTGCATAAACACCACATATGCTAGTCTAAAGAGAACACTCGTCGTGGCAAAAAATTGTTTCTAGCATGACAAACTTCTGAGAGAGAGATCAGTCTTTTACTCTTTCTGGCAGAGGATCTTCCTGCTGGCTGATGCTTCTTTTTTAAATAACTTTTTATTTTGAATATCCAGCCAGGATTGGCAGGGCTGTCTGATGGGAAGAGGCCACCAGTGTTGCTGCTGTGGCTGCTCCTGTTCTACCTGCCATGAATAATAGCCCAGTAGGCTAGTTAATCATTACATTGAGGAAACAGGAAAAAGTTACAAAGCTGACCATTGCCCAGGGAATGTGGGCAACCACTTACAGGCTGTCGTCACAAAGTTCAGCATTGTGTGTGTGTATTTGTATTTACTCATATGCATATAAACATTTTTCAGCGTATATTCCGGTAAAGCTAACAGAGGGAGGCCAATCATTGCCTATGTTGATTTTAGGGAGGAAAAAAAGAGAGGAAAAAACTCATCCCAATGCAGAACTGCTTAATCTATTTATAAAACTCTAGTGATAGTGCTCTTTGTCAAACTCTGCTGAAGTTGAAACAGAACTACTTAAAAACAATAACACAACCCAAAATATTTTGGATACACTTTATTTTGATGGCCCTACACTGGCAGGATTCATATAACTAGGATTCAAGAAAACAGTGAGCATATATTTAAGTTCAGTGTAATCCTGGGGTGTGCACGAAACTGGTTATTTTGTTCCCGTCATCCCTGCTCACATGCAGAGGACTGAACCAGTTGCAGGCTTAGACATTGGGAAGGATTTCTAACGTATAGATGCAGTAGATTGCTAATTAACATTTATTAAGGCTTTGCCAATGAAACTATATTTGGCTCCTGTCTGATCCCTTTAAATTAGGCATAGCACAAAGCCCTGTTAGTCATATTGGAATACCTCCTTAAGCCATTAGAGCTATTTAGGACAGATAGGTATGTCCAAACTGGCTCACTGGGTGATTCAAGAGTTCTAGCATTTTGGAAGATATTTCTTCTTTCTGCGCATCATGCACAATTTTATAAAGTGTTGCTGACATCTCTCTTCGCTCCAGGTATGTGAGTGTTAAGCAAATGTTTGGCTTAGCATGTCATCCAACCTGGAATCATGGATAATGTCTCTTCTCCTCAACCATGATCTGGAACCAAGATTTGTCCTGTGATTACATACCGTCGTTAAGGAGGAGAGACCTTAACCATGATCCCTGGAGGCAGGTGAAGAAGACATTAGTTTCCTGCCTTGATCTTACTAGGCTGAACTCTCTCTCTCTCTCCTTCTTCCCTCCTCTTTGTCTTGCATCCTTTGCATTTATAAATAAAGTGAGCTGTTTTGAAGACTTCAGCTGTAAAGCAGTATATAATCAACTAACAAACTAAACTAATGGTGGATAAAAGCAGAGTGAAAATCAGTATATGGTGGTGGAATTTTTCTTAAATTAAATGTGGGGGTTATATCATATGGGAGACTTTCTTAGGGAATATCTATAGAGGCTGGAAGAACAATTCCCCCCCAGTAACACTGTGTACAAGAATGTGCTAGATAAGAAAGCTCTCTCCTCCACACAAGGATGCCATTGTTTGAAGCTGTGCTGGTTCTACAGCATCCCTGCAGAACAGGTGCCTCACATTTTGGTGCACCTGAAGAGGTTTTGTAGATTAAAGTACTGTACATACAGTGCTCAGTGGCACTATTAAGGTAACAAAATGAGGTTGGGAGGGAAATTCATCTAGGAGTTGCACTCCTAGGTACAGTTAGTAAAGGGAGACAGTAACTCTCATTAAGCGTAATTAAACCTAATATTGACTGTAAACTGTTACTTACCCTTAACTTCTTTGCATATAATGTAGGAAAGGGATTAACCCAGCAGACAGGCACACTAATTACAGTCTCCTTTACATTAAAAGTATGATCAGGAAGGTCTATATTCATAAATAAAACATACTAAGGGATGAGAGACTGAGAAATATGTAAATGTAATGCAGGAAAAAAGAGACCAAAGGTAAGAGAGAGAGAGAGAGAGAGAGAGAGAGAGAGAGAGAGAGAGAGAGATGGAAGAGTGGAGTGATGCTAGTGGAAGCAAAATGGCACTCTGGCTAATTACCATGAAAAGCATGATAAATCATGGACATGTATCCTTGACTTCTGACTGATAGAGCCTGCTGAGTGCGGTCTCTCATGCATAGCTGCTTCTCCAACTAATTTAAGCAACTGGTGCAAAAATGGAGCACAAGGAAAGAGAAAAAGAGCACAAAAATATTATTAGGTTTCTTTCTTTAAAGTGTGTGTGTGTGCTTCCAAAAATAAATTGTAATAACTGTAAAGTAAACCTATGACTTTCATTTTTGGGTGTTTGTTTTTCTAGACAGCGCCTCATGCAGTCAGCTCATGAAAGAGCCTCATAGCTGGCCTTTTGCAAAGGTATAATTTATTAGTGCTATACGATGAGCTGCAACTTGCAACATTTTCTCTTCAATGATGTGCATTGTGTGGCACTCATGCCTGTGAAGAAGGACTGTAGCTCAGTGATGGAGCGTCTACTTTGCATGCAGAAGGTCCCATGTTCAATCCCTGCTATCTTCAGGTAGGATTGGGAACTTTCCCTCTCTGAAACCCTGGAGAGCCACTGCCAGTTAGTGGAGACAATACTGCCTTATGCTTCTTTACAAAACCCTGATGGTGGACGGGCAAGTGTCAGGCAGCCAAGGGACCATCTCCCCATTGCCAGACATGAAAACATAAAAAGAACCTGCTGGATCAAGTCCAGTGGCCCACCTCATCCAGCATCCTGTTCTCACAGTAGCCAACTAGGTGCTTGTGCAGGAGGGGAAAGTGCTGTTGCACTCAGATCCTGATTGTGGGAAGCTCACAATCAGGATCTGAGTGCAACAGCACTTTCCCCTCCTGCAGTTTCCAGCAACTCATATTCAGAAATACTGTCTCTGACGCTGGAGGTAGAACATAGCCATTATGGTTAGTAGCCATTGATAGCCTTGCTGCCATGAATTTGTCCAATCCTATTTTAAATCCATCCAAGTTAGTGGTCATCACTGCCTTCTGTGGGAGAGAATTCTATAGTTTAACTATGCACTTACATGAAGAAGTTTTGTCTGTCCTGAATCTTCCAATATTCAGCTTTGCTGTATGTCCACTTGAATACCAGATCATACAGATAAAGATAAACGGTATTTCTGTGTGCTCTGGCTTCCATCACAGTGTTCTGTTGCGCCAGAAGTGGTTTAGTCATTCTGATCACATGACCCGGAAAGTTGTCTGTGGATGAACGCCGGTTCCCCCAGCCTGAAGCGAGATGAGCACCATACCCCATAGTCGCCTTTGGCTAGACTTAACCGTTAGGCGTCCTTTACCTTTACCATACAGATAAAGAGTAAACAAATACATTGCAAAATAAAAACCTAGCCGCCATTTAAATGTTACATGATGTGGTTATATTTTCTATTAGCATCTTCAGTTGGGAAGTCAAAGAATTTCATGATCCCATCTCCAGAATATAAAATAATAATCTACTGTCCTCTAGTTAACCGTTGGTATTTTTGTAATATTTGTTCTGTTTTAATGCGTGCTTTTCAAAAGCATCTAGCATTGTCTTAAACTGAAACTTGCTAATTAAATCCCAAGGCATTCCATAGGAGCAGAGTTAGACCACCAGCTGCTGTAGTTGAGCATACGTACAGTATTCTAACAGTGGGATTTCTGTAATCTCCCTTGGGAGCCAGTTCTTTGGTCTAGTTTTCTTTGTGCTTGTACATATCTGGGGTACCTGGGGTTGTTTCTCAAGTAACTGATTCTGGAGGTCAACTTGAAATCTCACACAACAGCTTTTCTGCCTGTGAGAAGAAAATCCCAAGATACACAACATTATTGTTTCTTCTGTAGGGTTGCTCTCATCTCAAACCCTCAGTGGAATTGTACTCCCTATCCACCAATGTCTACATGTAATAAAAAGCATGCTAACTGCACATGACCACCATTTCTTCTGGTATAAAATATAAATTATTGAAGGTCCCCAAACTGACAAGGAGTTCTTATTTTGTAACTCTAATATACTAAAAATGAGTTTCCGACTCTGAACCAGAATAAATAGTTGTTTCAGCATAAGTGAAAATGTAAGCAAATTTGTCATTAATGTCATAGTTCATTTGCTCCATTGTAAATGCTATGTTCTATAAGCCAACACAGATATTATGGTTCTTGGTGGTTCTTTCTGTTTAGCAGTAGTAGAGCCCTCCTATGTAAATGAAAATCTCTCGACATTAGTGAGGATTAAATTTACACACCAAGCTGCCATATTACTGGTCCATCTAGAAGTGTACTGTCTACTTCAACTGGTGGCAGTCTTCCAGGGTATTAGGCAGAGTCTTTCCAAGCACTGTTTGCTTGAAGAATCTCAGTTGAAGATAACAGGGTCTGAATTTGAGGCCTTCTTCAATCAAATTATATGGTCTGATATTGAACTATGGTGCCAAGCCTCTATACTCATCCTTGGGATCCTGGCAGAATGTTGACTTCTGTAAGAGGTGCACTGCCACTCAGCAGAAGCAAGGTGAATGTAGAGGTTTTCTGAAATGAATTTTTCCAAATAAATAAAAAATACATGCTTATCTTTTTGCAGTCCTATTTTCTGCCTGTTCCAAGGTCAGCAACTTGGTTCATGTTATATTGATTGTTGAAAAACTGTGCTTGGTAACCACCAACCTCCCTGCATGGTAGATCCTTCTCATCCCTTTTCCTTCTGCTGCACCTTTTATATTATGTACTGGAAATTAGATAAAGTTTTTCTAAGAAATATACATGCTCAATTTCCCTTTGTCAAGTTTTCAAATTGAAGAAGGTGAAGTTTTATCTCAGTGTGATGAATATTACAAATTTGGGCAGCAATGTTGCACACAGCTAGGTAAAGGTAAAGGGACCCCTGACCGTTAGGTCCAGTCGCAGACGACTCTGGGGTTGCGGTGCTCATCTCGCTCTATAGGTTGAGGGAGCCAGCGTACAGCTTCCGGGTCATGTAGCCAGCATGACTAAGCTGCTTCTAGCGAACCAGAGCAGCACACAGAAACGCCGTTTACCTTCCCACCAGAGTGGTAGCTATTTATCTACTTGCACTTTGACGTGCTTTCGAACTACTAGGTTGGCAGGAGCAGGGACCAAGCAATGGGAGCTCACCCCATCATGGGGATTCGAACCGCCAACCTACTGATTGGCAAGCCCTAGGCTCTGTGGTTTAGACCACAGCGCCACCTGCGTCCCTGCACACAGCTAAAATATGGGTCATGTTCAAATAAAAATATATTCCACACATAATTTCACACATAATTAAACACATAAACACATAATTTCAATGGGATTTAAGAGTCTGTAACTGGATATATATATATATATATATATATATATATATATATCCATATACTCAAGCAAAATTTAAGTCTTTATTGAAAGCCTACATAAACTGACATATATATCCTGTGACATTAGTGTTCCTAGCCGATTTATGCTACAGATAATGAAAGGGACAGACTGCAACAAAACTCAGTTTGACAGGGAATGTACTGGGAGTTATGTACAGCACTCATTTGAGTGGTGTATGTAGCCCCAGTTGAGGAAAGTCCTTAAATATATCCTTAGTTTAAACTACTGTATAATAATCCTGCATAATAATGAATAATCCTGCTGATTTCAGTGAGACTGCCATATGCTACAGTTTATATACAGCAAAATATTTTGCTGTTACTGAATTTATATCAGAGCTAACTTTGCTGAGAATGAAATTATCATTCTAGCCACAATGCTCCTCCATGATCTCATAAACAGTATTTGTTAGAGGCATAGCGAGTGCAAGGCAAATGAATGCACCCTGGCTTGTGGAACATGTTACTTTTTAAATACTGAGCCGTAATTCTCAGTTAATTGATTTGCATAAATATTTGCTTATGCACACACATATATATTGGTATGTATTAGAGTTTTAGTAAGTAAGAACAAACTTTGTAATGAACTCCATTGTCCTTGTATTCAAATATGTTGCTAACTTTTAACTTGAAAAGTTTCTGTTACAATCCAGGAACAATAGAACACTTCTCTGCAATATATGAAACTCTTGTAAAATTGTATAAACTGTTACAAAAATGAAATAATTTGAAAATAATGTTTTTTGTACATTATCAAGGCCATCAAGTTTAATCCATGCTAAATAAGTAGTTTTAATAAATTCTAGAAGGAATTCAAAGAATTAGATGGTTAGTTCAAATTAATACGTGAAGTTTTGGCACAGCCACTCCCGAACTCTTCTTCTTGACCTTCAACACCTCCTACCCCCAATTAGGTTTGCCAGCAGAAGCCACTCCTGGCAGAATTCATTTTCAGGATCTAGATTTTAAACAGCACAGTACTATGTCCCCTTGATAAGGTAAGCATCATAGGTTGGTATTTCCAGGCATTTGCTGAGCCCCATGGGTGTCCATGGGGTTGGTGCAAGGGGTGGTAGTTGCCTCCTCCCTGGGTAAACCTAACAATATGAAGCAAATTTTGCAGGCAAATTGTTTCCTCACTTCTTTTGTGAGAATCTTGCCTGCTAGCACTTTTCAGTTACGCATGCTTCTTTGTTTTTGTTTATTTGGAGTATTCACTCCTCCCAGTCCTGAAAAATATCAGCGGATGCCCACACCCATGGAGCTGGCCTCCTGCCACTCATCGGAACTCCCTTATCCTTGCTGTTGCTGTAAATGAGCAGTCACTGACAAAGGCAAGGAGAAGGAAAGGCATACTCTGCTTCTCAGGTTGTCTCCTTCTGGGTGGTGGTGTATGCTGGGCAAGCGAATGGGTAGCAGCAACAACATTGAGGAGGGAGTGTTCTGTTCACGGAGGAGTGCTCCAGAGCCTGGAGCTGACTCTGCCCTTGGATCCCTCACTTGGTCTCTTAACTTCCTTCTTAGCCGTTGTGCCCAGCACTTCCTGTCTCTATCACTCTTGTAAAATTGTTTTGGCCTTGTTTTGTTTTGGCCTTGGCTAGTCTGTTCTTCAACTGCATGGCTCTTCCATTCGTTCTCATCTCCCTGCTTTCTGGTTTCTACCTTCTTTGTCCTCATTTTCTTTTATCCACTTGACTGTCCTGCCTGGCATTCCTATCCTCATATGTACAGATCTGGTTGCTTGCTGCATCTCAAAAAGGATAGTGTAGAGCTGGAAAATAGTCATAAAAGGGTAACTAAAGTGATCAAGGAGCTGAAGCAAATCCCTATATAAAAACACATGAGTTTTTTTAGTTTAGAAAAAGGTTGAAGAAGAGGGGACATGATAAGTAGTGTATAAAATTACGCTGAAGAGGAAGTGGATAAAGAGAATACTTTCCCCATAATACTAGAGTCTGGGATCATCTAATGAATGTGAATGTTGGAATATTTGGGACAGAAAAAAGAAAAAGTGCTTTTACATGCAGCACATAATTAAATTATGGAATTTGCTATAACAAGATATAGTAATGGCTGCCAACATTTATGGCTTTAAAAGGAAAAGGTTACCAATGGTTGCTAGTTAGGATGGCTGTGTTCTATCTCTCCAGTATTGAGGCAGCATGCCTCTGAATACCAGTTGCTCAGGCACATGAGTAGGAGAGTTCTGTTGCACTCATATCCCACCCATGAATCTTCCATAAGTATTTGGTTGTCCGCTGTGAGAACCATAGGTGGACTAAATGGACCTTTGATCCAATAGGGCTTGTCCTTATTTTTAGGCAAAGAGCGAGACAGTTTGCACGGTCCAGGTGAACAGAGCATTGTTCAGAGTTGACTGATTTCACTAAGTTAAGTTAAGTCAAGCAGATATATAAGAATGAATGTTTAATTATTAAGATACAAAAATACAATCTCAATAATAAAATTACAAAATAATAACAACGAAGTCAAGCACGGGTGGAGAAAAGACGCAGGGCAAGAAATAAGAAGCAAAAAGAGAGAAAGAAATGGATAAATGTTGGTACATAATGAAATGTAAAAATGTGAATTTACAAATATAATGTATATGTAAAGATTTCATATAAGTATTGCAACATTAGAAAGAAAGAAAGAAAGAAAGAAAGAAAGAAAGAAAGAAAGAAAGAAAGAAAGAAAGAAAGAGAAAGAAAGAAAGAAAGTTGACGGTGAACAGGACTGTGCTTTTCCTGATGCTGCTCAGAAACATATGAGGACAAACGCTTACAAGTGCTCATAACATCCATAGCCTAGGAAAATGTATTATTTTCCAAAATGTCAAATTTCCCTCAACTGCAGAGTGGAATTTGAAACATAGCATGTTAGAATTTATCAGTTTTGATGACATCCATTAAAATCTCTGACTCCCATCCAAGTATATGCACCCATTAAAGAATGTTCATTAAAGTCCTTCCAAACAATTTGCAACTGTTGTGTTCAGCTGTTGTAAGGACAGGGACTAAATCTTAGAGTTAAAAAGAATATGAAGATGCTTATACATGTTTTTAAATCAATCAATCAATCAATCAATCAATCACAGGCTCCACTCTGGCTCCAGATCAGCTGAACAGCACTGTTGCTTTTGCAGGTGGGTAGCATTATACATGCAAAGCCAAATAGCTGGATCAGATGAAGAATCCTGTGCACAGGAAATATTTGTATGTGCAGTTTGGTATCCAGCTGGATATACGTGTATGGTAAACTCCTAGCAGGATACTAACACACCTCCCTGAAAAGTGGAGACATGCTACCAAAAACCTATCCAACTTATGACTATTCTGCTTTATGAGTAAAATATTAATAATAAAAATGCAACTGGAAAGATATGCTAGGAGGTTCATATTTAGAGGAGACTTCTGAAAGCTATTTAAGTCTAGGTGAAATACAGACACTCACCTTTGATAATTCTCTTTTTGTATGGGTGCAAGGTTATAGCTGGCGTTTTTATAAATAATGATGATAATAAGCCTAAGATTAAATTTAGGAAATGCAAGAAGAAGTTTTGACAGGCAATTTAGTCTTTATCAAACTTTGCTATGCTCTGCAGTCATTAATTTGCATTTGTGACTATTCTTTCAGTATTAAACACCATAATGCACTCAGAGTTATGGTGACAAGAGGTTGGATGAAACAAAGCCTTTTGCAGAAAAAATCTATCATATGTTTCATAAAAAATGAAGTGGTATTGTCTGTGATTAACCGCACAGGCTCAATCTAGCTTCCATCAGTGGAAAATACTGCCATTGACTGTTTGATTTGAAATGGAGCAGGAATGTAGTGCTCACCAAACTATGCAATTCCATAATAATACCAAGCAGTATCCTCACATCATACTTAGAAATGCAGTAGGCAGAATAATAATTACTTTTGAAGACAATACATATAATGACTTCAGAGATTTCAGTTATAGCCATAGAGAATACGAATTCTATTAAAAGTACAATAACAACGTTGTAGCCCTATTTATCTGTAGTTATCTGTATCTCAAAATGAATCATATTATCTGGTTCTTTTCAACTATATTAGTTCTATTCAAGATTTTAATACTGCTCTCACCCCTGTACTATCTGATCACTTTAATCAAATAACAAGACTAGTATCCATCATGTGAAGCTCATTTTCTCTTGTCTTTCCTTTTCTCCTCCAAGAAAAGAAAAAAACACACACAACCCTGTGGGTTTTTAAATGGTTTTATGCCTCCTGCCATATGTGTATTTATTAACAAAGTCAAGGTCCAAATAAATGTGCTTTGTAAGAATGTTGAATTTTGAGGTGGCTCTTGGAGCCTTTTGTGATTTCATTCCACAACCTTGTTCCAAGTTGGATGAGCCCTACACAACCTGTCAACCATGTGCTTCATCTTGGTGCTTCAAGCAGTCAGCAAGATATCTTGGACTCAGACCACTGAATGCCTTGAAGACACACAGGGAAACAGAGTGTTCTTGAAATGGTTTCAATATCTGTAGCGCAATAAGTGAAGGACCAGTTTGATGTAGTCACAGTAGCTTGTGTAGCTGAGCAGATGGGTTCTTTGGTAAAGTCTGAATATAAGAATCTGGAATAATGCACTAGCATTAATGAAATAATACTAACTTTAAGAGATTGAATAATTAATTTTCTTACCTACTTTCTTTCTATTCTACATATACCTTGCCTTTATTTCATCATGGAACCCAGGTGACATTTACTGTGACTCTGAATCTGGAAAGCAGTTTTCATAGGTATCATCAGTGTTTCGGTTTAAGTTTTGTAGCTTGCTACAGAGAGACAAAGGCACTTCCACACATGCAGATCTGTAGGTAATAGGCATTCTGAATCAGAACACAGAATCCTCATTCCAGCCATGCCTACTCTTAGGAATGCTTGAGGAATTTGATTCACATTTTTCAGATGTTCTAATGAAGTTCTTGGTTCAAAATACAATAAAATAGCAAAAGATTTAAAATGTGTATTTTGAGGGGAAACCCATTTAGAACTGGGATTTTTTAAATGAGGAAATATGTGTTAAAATACCTCCTCACATTTCCATCCTGCTTTTTAAAAAAATCAAAGATTAATATGGAAAGTGGACTGAACTGACTTTTGGATAGACACATGGGAAAGTGACATGAATGGGAAATAGCCAGATTGCTCATCTTTTGTTCACCTCCACCTAGATCTGATTTAGTTACCATAATATAAGAAATGATAGCTCTAAACCTCCTCTACAGCAAAGCTACACAACTGGAAATATCTCTTGGGGCACATTGGAACATTACTCCAGTTCGTTACAGAACCCAATGGGAAGTGTCACTTTTTATTGCTGGGATTTAGAGCTAGGATCACTTACGGAAGCGCCATAGCTCAGTGGTAAAACATCTGTTTTGCCTACCAAAGATTCCAGTTTCAGTCCCTAGCATTGATAATGGGCTGATAATGTTCTGTTCAGAAACCCTGGAGAGCTTATGACAGACAATGTAGAAATTACTGAGCTAGATGGACCTTATGGGCTGACTCATACTGAAGGCAGCTTCATAGGTTCCTGGGCTGCAGTGCAATGATATCTCTTGTCTCCTGTACTGATCTTGCTAATTATTCTAGTCATATATTCTGTAAGATCGATTGATCAATAGATTTACAGATTCATCTTGATAAAGAATGACCACTATTGTTTTGCCAGTGAGCGACAGTTGAGGCTTGATGTGCCTCCCCTTTCGCCTGGACATGCGGTGCCATTTTAGGATGTTCTTTCCGTCACCTTCAGTCACCACGGAGACTCACATGTTCCTGCCAAACCCATCCTTCAAATGATCCAATCCGTTGCAGGCCTGGGGGATCAGGCCTGGCCATTTACTTAGCCCGGTTGACCACTCTGCACAGCATCTAGTGGGCTGGGAGTGTCACCCACCCTTCCGCTCCCTTCATTAATAGTTGATTGCTGCCCTAACCATTTCTTTTCAGCTTGCTGGGCTTTGCTGTGGTCTTTTGGTGGTTGCCGTATTCGGAGCCAGGAAGGAATTTCCCCTGCTCTGCAGGGTTTTCCTTCCCCATAACTCTAGTCACAACTTTGGCGGTTTAGGCCTTGGGTGGAATCCTATAGTCTTTCAACCAATCAGAGTATGGTGAAGTGGTGACTCACCCACCTCCTGTTCCTTGTGGCGGCATTAACAGGGTACCCCGTTAGAGGGGTCTGGAGGGAAGTCTCTGTCCAAGGAGCCAAGTGTGTAGGGCTAGCAGGCCACAGAGCTTCCCTCAGCATTTGGGGGCCATCCGTGTAAACCTGTGTTTTGCAGTGGATCCACCCCTGAATAGACCCTGTCATGCCTCAGTCCTCCAGCAGGGGCGGGCTGAGAGGGATACACGCTCAGTGTCTATGCCAAAGCTTCCTACATCTGAAGTCAATAAAGTTGTGGCCATTTAAATCCCAGACAGTTGTGTCCATTCATTTTCCACTCAGCTAAGCGCACCTGGAAGGGGGACTCTGTGGATGGACACACAATGTATTTCAAAACACAGTGGGAAACAAAACACAAGTACAACTGTTATTTTCCTTCTTTTTTGTGTTTGTCTTTAAAAATGGCTCACCCTTATATATTTTTTCAGCTTTCCCCAAACATCCATACTTTAGTTCATCAATAACATAAAAAATAATAATCCACACAATCACTAGATATCATTAACAAGGGGGAAAATAGTATTCACCAGTTATCAGCTACTAGTTGATCTGATATGTTCAGTCACCCCAGCCCTAATTTGTTTATAGTTCATCCTAAACATTGGTTAGTTTATCACTTAATATTTTTAAGCAAAAGAAAGAATGTCAAACTTAGTGGAAGGCCAGGAAGAGACTTCTATTGAGAAGGACCTCAATCTGGTTGCCACTTATGTCACCTCTGAGGATGCCGGAACATGAAAGTGATTCTCTGAGTACATCTTAGTACATTTTTAAGAAACCTAGTGACAGCCCTAATTTTCCTGTCTAGTTATGCTAGCTTTTTAGTTTTATTATGATAAGAGCAAGCAATTGAATTAATTTTTTATGGATTTTTCCTTGTCCTGGTGTGTGTGACCTCTTCAAGAGCATTAAAAGTATGTGACACTATATACCATGTTTGTAAACCTCTGGGAAAGCTAGGTCTGCCTCAGATATATTACATTATAAATGGAAAACTGCATCTAATCTTCATTTTAGTTATGTGTAATTAACATAATTCATGTATCATTTTCAGGAACATGATAGGTAGCCCACCTCTGTTGTAATAATATTATTCAAAAACTGTTGCCTCAAACGTGAATCAGAACAATTGGCCCTTACCTTGAACAAGAGTGAATTTGGTCTTTTTGTTTCTCACTTAACTGCTTCAGGACTTTCATATTGTTAAAATAAGCAAAGAGTCCTGCATCTGCAATCCATGAGGCCCTGAAATCTGCTGCTGAATGAATATTGGACATCTCAAGATCCTAATAGGAGCCAATGAACTGAGTAAATGTCCAGCGATACCAGCATGATTTCTCACTCCACTGCATGAATATAGTAGTTGGTCCCCCCACATGCTGCCATCAGCAACCCAGAGAGAACATTTCTGATTCATCTAGGAAAACAGTAGCTTATATATAACATTTTACTATTAATAAGGTCCTGTTTTTACTGAGTTATAACTGTTTTCCTAGTAAAACTGAAAACTTTAAACATTTCAGCTCAAGCTGTATTCTTATAAGCCTCCCACATTTATACCCATCTTCCTGGCAGGCATCCCAAAATATGTTTGGGTTAAGGTATTACACATTACATTTGATGAGGCTTTAGCGTTCCCTCTTGCTCACATCAATCCTTATTTCTGTTTGCTCTTATAATTTACAGTTAATGAAAGTTCTAAGTTTACCTTTGTTTTTGTTGGCTTCTGTACAAGAGACCTTCAGACTTTACAGTCTTCCACTGAAATGGAAAACAGAGTTAGGAAAGGCAAAAGCAAAGTGAATAGTGCCATTTTTAAAGAGAGGATTCTAGATGCTCGTCAGTACTGATGTGATGCTGTCGGAGAGTACTTTGCTTTTAAATTTTTATATACAGCAAAATGTTATCCTCTGTCCAGATTCACATGAGAACATTGATCTACATGTTCTTCCTTTTAAAAACATTTACTGCTTTACATATATATTAAATCATGTAATTAATCAGATAACAACCACAAACACTCCCCACCACAGAAAAATCAGGCAAAACACAAAATATATCAGGATGTCACTAAAGTTGTTGGGGTGATAACAGTCCAAGCTGTGAGACATTCAAAGCTCATAATAGTATCTATGCAACCATGTAATATGTAATGTGGCAGGACCTGCCCTGCCATTGGAGTCTCTATTTGTATATTGGATAAACAAGCACTAATCAATAGCAAATATCTTCTTCTTTTTTTATCTCTGGTCACTCATAATCTTTGCATCAATTTTTCAAGAAGCCTGGTCTCCCATTACCACATTGTACCAATTATTTAGAGTAGATGTGCTGAACTGTTGTCTTGCCTTTGTAATAGACTGGATGAGAGCCAACAACTGAAGCTCAATCCAGATAAAACTGAGGCACTGTTAGTGGGTGGTTCCCTAGACCGGATGGATGGGAGGTTGCCTACTTTTGATAGCGTTACAGTCCCTTTGAAGGAGCAGATACACAGCTTCCATTGCTATTGCTTGAAGCTCAGGTGCCTTCCATCAGCTTCAGCTGGTGGCCCACCTGCACCCCTTTCTGGATAGATATAGCCTAACTTCTGTTGTCTATGCTTTGGTATCTAGGTTAGATTACTGCAACACATTATATGTGGAGCTGCCTCTGAAGACAGTTCAGAAACTTCAGCTGCTGTAGAATTCAACAACTAGGTTGCTCACTGGGGTAAGATGGTTTGAGCATATTCTGGCCCATCTGCACTGACTGTCAATTAATTTCTTGCTCAATTAAAAGTGCTGGTTTTGACCTATAAAGTCTTAAATGACTCAGGACTGCTATAGCTTAAGACAGTGATGGCCAAAAGCTTGGCCCTACAGCAGTTTTGGAACTACAGCTCCCATCAGACCTAGCTAACAGGACCAGTGGTCGGGGATGATGGGAATTGTAGTCCCAAAACAGCTGGAGGGCCAAGTTTGGCCATCACTGGCTTAAGGACTGCCCCACCTTTTAAATTTCCAAATACATTCTTTCTGAGCCTAAAATGTTACGTGTATTGGAGATTCCACCTCATCTTATTTTCTCATTCAAATAATGCCTGGATCATCACTAAGGGAACAGGTGACATGTTGGATCTCACATGACTCTGCACTTTCTCATAGATATGGAAGGTAAAGTTATATGACCCATATTTGCCAGTTACCACAGTGTGGTCTTGCATCCTTGTTCTCAAAATTTAGATAAGGTTAGGGGAGCAAATTGTTATGGTATAATATCTCACCATAGTACAGATTCTCCACTGTCTGTTCCATTTCTCTGCAGCAGGGGTGATATGTTTCAGCACACTTGTCATGCTCAGCGAGCTGGGACAATGAGTGAGGCAGAGATTGGAAGTGACTTTGAGAAATACTAGAAGTTAAAAATAAATTGCTGGAGAGATGTGAGAGGGATTGCCAGAGGATCACTTCCTCGAACCTTTAAGAGACAAATTTCTTTGCCAAAATTTCATTGTTATACGATTGCAGGGGGAGGGAATATATGGGAAACCCAAATAGATCCCTAAAAGATTTTACTTTTCAAAGAAGAAAGTATTTACAATTATGGACGTGTACAGTATTTCTTTGAAAGTTTGTCTGCCCTCCCCTGTACCTATAGCAGCACTGTTTCCATAGCTATTGGTTCCTTAGGAAACTCTTCAATACATAGATGCCTTCTGATCACCTCAATGCAAGAGAAAGCACAGCAGAAGTTGCTATACACAGTCCATTTCATCCTGGCATTAAAAGCTGCTGCTATACAAGATCAGTTCCAGTCCTCAAAACCCATTAACATCTTAAATGCTTGAAAGCAGTGTATTTGGATGCTGTGCTCTTTAAAGGCACTGCTGCTGATTTATAACAAACTGTAAAGACATACAATGAGCTTTAAAAAGGTGCTTTACTGAAGCTGTTGCATTGAACAGATGCCACAAAACCATAGGCACCAAACTGTAAAGCTGTATTAGTTCTTCAGTGATGTGTAAAGAATATCTTGCTGTAAAGAATACCCAGCAGTGGAAAAAACACCTGCTACTAGTCTTCCTGGGCATTGGGACTGGATAACAGCATACATCAGGGAAATTCCCTGGCCTGTTCCAGAAAACAAACAATATAGTTATGCATAAATTAAATGTCTTGAGTTTCACGAAATGAGTTTGCTCTGTCTTCTTCCTGAGAGGCCTCCTCCCACTTTTTTGTTTTCTACTTTTCTCTTTCTTGTGGCCTATTAAAACATAGTGCCAAAATGTAACAGCCAAAAAGATGGCTAATGTCAAAATGCACACCAGTCCTGTAGCAACCAGCCACTAGGGGTTTGATTATCACTTATTCTGTTCGTTCTTATTTACAGTATTTCTGTACTGCATTCCAGCAGTGTGGTCAAAGCGATTTAGGTTTTTTAAAAAAGCCATTAAAAGAAGTTTTTACTTGATTCTAAATAGAAAACATTTTGATGGATGAGGAGGTCGTTCCATAGCTCTAGGGCAGTGTGTGTGTGTGTGTGTGTGTGTGAGCACACACACAAATCCCACCCCTTGCTGGTGACTATCTAACAATCAAGAAAGATGACACCTGTTGAAGCTTCCAGATCCCACTCATTCAATGTGCTCTAATGTGTAGAACACGATAGAATATTCTAATCTAGACGCTTCTAAATCATAAATGACAGCGGTCAAGTCTCCCTCTGCCAGCAGTAGGTGCAGCTGGTGAGTCTACCATAAATTGGTAAAAACAAAGAAACAAAAGAAAAAGTTATAGCTGCATTTCAGGAGAAGAGTACCCCCTAAGATCTGCCCCCAGGGCCATTAACAGGGGGGAAATTGATTGATTTTTGTCTATAAAAAAGTAAGTCAATTAGAAAGTTTTAAAACAAAATGCAGAGGCAACACTAATGCTTTGACACTTGGGAGAGAGCACCTGGATGTTTAATCACTGAATTACCGAGCGATCAGAGGACGGAATGTTGACCATCCACACGTGAGACTCAAAAGGGGGCACTCCCAAAGCAGCCAAAAATGCAGGAGAAGCTCTATGGAGGATGATAGCAAAGTGGTATTATTTGTTTTCTATACTGCCCTTCATCCAAGAATCACCAGGAACTTTACAATATAAAAACATAGTTCAATCTGTGATCCTGTTTTCATTTCGGCACTATCTATATCACAGTGGCTGTCATGGGGGACTTGCTCCACCTGTCTTGCATCTGGTGATGATTCTTAACAGGATGGCTGCAAACAACAACTTAGATGCTGGCCCAGTTTATGGATCGGATACTGAGTCAAGTCATATCCCAAATGTCAGTTCAGTTTACTGTGTGCAGCATTCTGTTCTGCAATCTCTTAGTTTTTGCCGGAATTTTTCTTTTCCAGCTCTTGACCTGGTGCACATAAAGGAGGACAGTGAAGGGAATGATTCAATAATTTTCCACATGATCTTCTCAACATTATTGTATGATTTTGTAGTAGCATATTGCACTAAAGAAAAAAGTATTATTAATAGTTAATTCTTTCAGGAAGAAAGTTGGGTATGCTACAGTGGCTGCCATGCTGTTCCTATAATCTCTGCCTTGCTGCCCATCCCACATGCTATAACCTCATATCCATTACATTCTGGTTGTAAATATATTAAATGGTACTTGCTTCCTCTTATTTAAATATGATTGACTTCTAAGTAATTTGTTTAGGATTGGGAAGCCCGTTTCTTAAGTGCATTGTACTTAGTTTTATTAAGAATGCAAATGGTTTTTGCAGAACCATCAAGACGCACTGTCAATCTAATGTAATAGGATATGCTCTTTTAGCCTTTAAATCTATTATTTGGATGAAGTTCTAGATTGGACTGAGAAAGTTCTAACCCTGTTTTCTCCTCATACACTTTCATTATTTTTTAAAATTGACTATCTTGATACTTTTAAGCAATTAGTTTATTATGTTGTGGCTCAATGTAGCCTTACATGGGGGAAAAATTCCTCTATCCAACCAGTTCCAAGATCTGTTCTTTAATAATAAGTGTACTAAATTAAAATATAAACAAAAATGCATGAACTAAAGCAATACTAACTTTTGGATTGTGCTAATGGTTTTCAGTCCATGGAAGTGTATGCTGTAATAATTAGTGTTTAAGGTGCCACACGACTGTTGTCTTGCTGCAATGTATTTATTGTGGTTATCATTGTGTAAATTAAAGAAAAGCTAGAAAATACATCTTCTGATACAGTCAATCAGAATGAATATAGGATGTTCTGTTACCATCAACTTTGTCTATATTAACTGGCAGCAGCTCCCCAGGGTTTGAGACAGTCCTGTCTTCCCTAGAGATATCTGGAAATGTGAGGGGCTGAACCTGGTGTGTTTTGCATGCAAAGCATGCACTCTACCACTGAGCTAAAACATGTTAATTCAGCAAATATACAATTGGGGCTGCTGCTATTGGGGGATGTCCAGTTGGCATTGACTACTTCTTCTTCTTCTTCTTCTTCTTCTTCTTCTTCTTCTTCTTCTTCTTCTAGTATTTGTACCCCACCCATTTGACTGGGTTTCCCCAGCCATTCTGGGCAGCTTCCAACAAATATAAAAGCATAATAACATGACAGGGCCTTATTTGTGGAATGCCATCCCTGGTTGAGATAGTATTTGAAACGGTTTTTATAATGCTTTTAAATTTATGATGATGATGACACCCTGAGCTCCTTTGGGAAGAAGGGTGGGATATAAATTGAATGAATGAATGAATGAATAAATAAATAATGATAATAAATACACATTGGTGAGCATCAGGTAGCTTAGAGGACCCTGGAGAGGCAGAGGTTAGAACAGGGCTCACACTTCTTCTAAGGCTACCTTTACCTGAAGTTTCAGGTGTGCATAAAGTAGAACTAGGCAAAAACCTCTGATCAGGAACAAATGCAATACTGCCAAACAATATTCTGGATCAGACAGGCATGACTTTAAATGCAGGTGGGCAAGAAGAATTCCCCGTTTGGCACTGCGTACACCTCATGTCTCGTTCAACCTAGTGTCTCGTTCAGCCACTTTAAAGCGCTCACCTGAGGTTCAGATCCCTGTTGTGTTATCTTAGCACACGAGGATAAGATGACCCAGTTTGTTGGACATGTACAGCATTATACAAAATCTTGTCCACCTAAGTACATGTTTGAATTGGGATTCAATTAACTTATGCCTGTCCTGACATTATGAAGACACACGTTTTTGGTAGTTTTCCAGATCCATACATGTGTCTTGTGTCGAGATGCAAGTAATAATAATGATAAGTGACAGCATGTGCCTTAATTCAGGTCAGCATTAAGAACATTGTGATTTGTGTACATCTTATATTCCCGATTCCCCATCTTTGCAAATGAAGAGGTTCCTCCCTTCCTTTTCTTTTGAAGTTCTAAAGCAGAACTGCTAGTGACCCACTTTTGTGAACAGTTCTCTTAACTAACCCCTGTACTCAATCATACATTTTTTCCTCTCTTCCACCCACTGTCTGTCTAGCCTGGTTTTAAAATTTTATATATGTACTTTTAAAAAATTGATTAGTTGGAGAGCTGCCCGTTCTTCTGTGCTGTATAATAAGGATTTTTTTTATAAAAAAAACCCTGCACACAGAATTCTGTATAGTGTAATTAAAACTGACCCAGATTTGGACCTGAGAACACCAGGACTTAGCCAAACTTGCCATGAGCTGAGTTCTGATGGCAGATGGGAACTAATGAGGACATACTATACTCCAGAATTTCCCAGCTGCTTGGCTCCTTTTTTGTACAAACAAGGTTTGGAGTGAAGTCCTGATCCCAGGAGTATGTTCAGCAAATGTGCTGCACCCAGCATTTTGGGAAGCGAGGCAACACTGACAGCCTGTTTCAGAGTATTTTTAAGGCCTGAGTTCCAAAGGGCTTTTTAAATATAATTGAACATTAATGCAGACACATTATATATTAGCTTCCTTTTCCACCAGTGTTGGAAAAGCCTACCTGCTTCAAGCACTGCTTTGATTTCATGCTTATGTTCCTCCTGTCCCAGGACAGAGCCAGACTTTATTGAAGAGGGTGCACTAACATTACAATGTATGGGCTCCGTATCCTATAGGTTCCATGATCTGTTCAACGTCCTGGGACTCTTCAGGTAGATGTAATTGAATCGGGCTGAAGCAGCTGTAGCTGGCATGTGGTCCCTCGGATTGCTAGCACCTGCTTATTTTTTTGTAACTCACTAGAGCAAAAGTTGTGCCAAAACCAGCATTGGTCTTGGAGCGGATAAAGCACTCCACATCTTATATCCCATTCCCCTTCCAACCAAGCCGCGTAATTACTGGTGCCTGCATTAATAAATTCTGGTAGTGAGCAGGGGTAGGTTTATGCCGCTTCTTGTCCAAGCCTTCCTTTAACAAGTGCTCTGCCAATTCCTGCTCTCCTCTCCATAAGCAATAAGTGACAGGCTTAATACTGATCAGGTGCTCTGGATTGCTCTGCCCTCCTTACAAAACTGGGCAACCCAGCACTTTCTATATCCAGTTTAAATTACAGGCACCAAATTTTATTTGCTGCTTGAACAGTCTTCCTGGCAATTTCAGATGAGTCTTGATGTCTAACAAATGATTGCCTGCTCTTCTCAACCCTGCTTTTCTGCTATGGATTCTGTAATTTTGACTCTGTTATTGTTTCCACAATAAAGCTTTTGCCATTTTAAATTGCTAAGACTGTAAGGTGGTCCTAGAGCATTTGTTTTTGCTACAACAAACATGGCTACCGTTTTAGGAGTTGTTTCCACAATATAAATGTTTTAAGGTGTACACTTTGAAAGGGAACATGGAAGTTGGTACAGCATAGTAGGACTACTAATCACCACCACTATTATTTATTAAACTTGTTTACTGCCCTTTGTATGTCACCATTGTGGACAGCTTCCTTGCTGCATTCACTATCACTAGGTAAGCTGAATGATGAGCCCTTACCAGTTTTCAATTGTTTTCAACCAGCCATCTCCCAACCTATTTCCTTGCATTAAGCTCTGGAGTATACCAAGGAGCCAAACGGGCTCCATGAAGTGAAAGAGGGCACTTGGGGTGACCGTGTCAAGTTATTTGGATGTTCCAGAAGTCAGCCAGGGATTTGATCTTTCTCCAAGGGCAGATCATCCTGAAAGGTTCCCCCGTCTCTGCAGAGGGGAAAAAGTGCTGAAAGCCTAATCTCTACAGAAAGTCATCTAATGATGAGAAAGGACTGTTGTCAATACCCGCCCCCGCCCCCCAGCTTTCAGATCACTCACTTCCTGTCCAGTTGAGAAAACAAGGTCCAGAGTGTTGCCTGCCACATGTGTTGAGCCAATGACATGTTGGGACAGCCGCGTGGTCATAATGGCAGCCATGAAGTCCTGAGCCATCCCAAAGCCAGTTGCCTTGGCATGGGTGTTGAAGTCCCCCAAAACCAGCAGTATGGGGCTCCTCAACATCAGTCATAAAGGTGAGATCGGCCTCCTCATCCATAATCAGATAATGGATGAGGGAGGTCTCACTCAGAGTTTAGCTGGCATTCAGCAACAGCAGCTGCAGAGCCCAGGGCTAGCTGATAGGATAACCGTAATTCCCCAGACTGGACAAGGTGTGGTCACTTCCTACCTGTGCCCTGTGCCCCTTATCCAGCCTGCCTACCCCCACCCCATACTTTCTCTTGTCCAGAACCACTGTGACTAGGGTTGCTCCTGCACTCTCCACCTCCTCTCTTCCAAGGTGCATCCTATATCCCTTAATTTAAAAATAATAAAAACCCAAAATTTAAAAACCCACAAGCTTAAAAAAGTAAAAAAAACAACAACAATTTTAAACAGGGCCATAAAACCAGCAACACCCCCCCCCAAAACACCCCCTAAACAATGCCCCAACCCAATAGTCTGCTCAGCCACCTCAGCTTTTTATAGCTGGAGTTAGCCACGGCTTTGCTCACCTAGGCCAGGTAGAAAAGGCCCACAAGGCTGGGATGAGGTGCTTATGGATTCCATCAGATTTTGGTTATGCATTTGAATTGTGAACCTATGTGAACATATGCCTTACAAACCTGAATTGCAAATAATGATCAAATCATAGTTTACAATTATAGTTTGGAAGGCAAATGCAGACCATGATTTGCCAGCTTGCATGCAACAGCAAACTGTGGTTTGCCACAGAAGCGAGGAAAATGGAATGTATAACAAGGAGAGAAGGAATGAGTGAGTTAGCCTGAGACTCACTTGCCTTTTATATGAACTGAGCAAGTGCCTGTGTCCATGCTTTTGCCATGTATGATTTGTGAAGAGGGGTGTGTGTGTTGGCTTATCACTTAGCACAGAGACATATACTTTCCCTTACCTTGGTTCACGGCTGTTCATTATATCTGCTGTAGCAATATAATTGCCTGCCATTGCTTTATTTTGTTTTACATATTACCTGTGCCAAAGTATTGTTTTAGTTTGTTTTGGTTTTTAGCGAAAAATATATCAATAAATATCTAATTATGAGGTGGGGGGGGACATACCGGCATACATAAACAAAAAAGCAAATTAAGAACACAGAGAATATAAAGGATGCTATATATGCAGCAAGTAAATAAATCCTTATATGTCAATCAAACATAAAAGGTTCCTTGCATTGATACAAAACATGGAATGGAAAAGGCTTTCATTTGTAAGTTTTTTCAGTCCCTGCTCAGTACAGAGAAGCACACTAGTGCATCATACTCTTGGCTAGACCTGATGCTCCCCAGAAGGACCAATCCTGCTGGACAATTTAGCTTATTAGGATTAGGAAGATGCTTCCAGGATTCCAGTTTGGCCTGATAACCAAACAGATGGGATAGGAGGATTTTAAATGACCAGAAACCTTCACAAGTTATAGGATATTGTGGAATATTCTCTAGTTGTGCTTAATCAGAAAATGTGTTGTATTGGGTTGTTCTCCCAGGGAAGCCATTTAGCCTAATGGGCCACTGAAAGGCAATGGGTAGCTGAATAATTGGGACAGTGATGGCAATGCTTTAGTTTTGGCTAATGCCATCGGGTTAAGTGATGTGTAGCCAGTTGTTTAATGAGTAAAAAGTCTAGTATTTTAAATTGAGCCATATTTTGTTAGATCAGTGTAGGAAGTTGAAGGCTCACTATCTCTGTTGAGTTTTATATGCATTTGTTGAACTTCATGTAAGATTCTTTAGAGTATACTGGCTGTGCACAATCCTTTTCTGTCTTGTCAAATGTACATTTGTAGCGATGCATCTTACTAGTAGTTAATTCCACCAGAACTTTGGTGGCCTGCAGTTTATGTCTCCTAGTTTGTACCGTCTGTTGTGTGACTTATCCTGTTGTTTATTAAAATATTTATAGACAGCTATTTACCCAGGTTTCAAGTCTATTTATAGATTTATAGACTATACAATACAGTGCAGTTGTTGTTTGAAAAAAGAACAGGCTAAAACAGCAATGAATTCCCAAAGGACAACTAAAATGAAAAGGCTTTCTTTTATTTGTTTGCTAATGCTTATCAAAGTAGGAGTTCTTCAAACTTAGCATTAGGGCTGCTACAAAAAAGACCCTGTGCTTGGTAGAGGCTAACAGAGCTTTCCCATTAAATGAATTTCGCAGCAGGGCCTTTTGAGATGATTAAGTCCTGAGGGCTTGACATAATCAGGAATGTTCAGGACTGGAATCAGCACTTTGAGTTAAGCCCAGAAATAAACTGTCAACCAGTGCAGGTGCTTCAGAAACAGATGGGGATATATGGAAACAACCGTCTCAATCTCTTATCCAGTAGACTGCCACATTCTGCACTCCCTGAAGTTTTATAATTATCTTCAGCAGCAGCTCCACATAGTGTGCATTACGGTAGTCTGATCTAGAAGTCACCAAGGCATGAATAGCAGTGGTCAGGTTTCCACATTCCAGCACTGAGTATAGCTATAATATTAGCAAAAATCCAGAAGCAGTAACCCCAAGTTGTGAACTTGGTCCTTACACACCAGCCACTGATTTCCCCACTACAATTAATTCTGTTTTATCTAGGTTTACCTTAAGTTCATTTGCCTTTATCCAGTTCCCCACTGATTTCAGGCAAGCATTTAAGCCTTTCATTGCTTCACCTGGGTTGAATGAAAATGAAAAATAGAGATGGGTGACATCAGCATACCAAACTCCATAACGCCAGATAACTGGTCCAGCAGTTTCATGTAGATTTTCTGTTTTCTGCTTCTATTCAGCTTTAAGGTGGCAACTTTAACCAATATTCCATTAGATTACTTAGATTTAATTGCCAAACCCTGCCTTTGTATTCTCTCATCCTATTTTCTTCTGTATGGAATTTGACAAGGAGATAGTAGTTAGTTAGGTGGCCGTGATTCTGTCACATCTAGTTAGAAGAAACTAAAGGATCTAATTATTTTTGAAGATTCCTTCAAAAGTGAATCTTCTCCTTATAGTAGGACTCTATGATCAACCCATTTGTTTAGTTCTAATAGGTAAAAAAAGGTAAAGGTAAAGGACCCCTGGACGGTTAGGTCCCAGTCAAAGGCGACTATGGGGTTGCGACACTCATCTTGCTTCAGGCTGAGGGAGCCAGCGTTTGTCCACAGACAGCTTTCCGGGACACGTGGCCAGCATTACTAAACCGCTTCCCTAGGGCCACTACCAGACTGTCACTATTTTCAAGTTATGATTCAACTGTATACCAGCAAATTTAGGTTGCTGGCTAGATGGGTGTCTTCTTCCTCCGTCTACTTCATGTGCGCCCTTCTTGAAGTTGCCTGCTTGGTGGAAGAGGACGACCAAATAGATTTGGGGTTCTTGTGCACCAAACCTGTTTCAAAAGCAAAACTTCACACACACACACCGCCCACCTATTTTGTTGTGGTAAGAAAAGTGACAGGAAATTAACTGGAACGGGTAGAATAATGGTGGTGTTGGGTAACAGCTTATTACTTCCATGCAAAGCAAACAAACAAAAGCAACTCAGAATGCCAGTGTATAATCCTGAAGCAAATTTTGTGTAAAGAAATCACAATGCATAGTGAAAAAACAGGTGGTCGGGAAGAGCTATAGATTGGTGATGCTTCCTTCTTTAAAATGGAAACATTTAACAGTTGCAAGTGAGTTTTTCCAAGTTACTATGACAATTAGACATGTTAATTGCACATATTGACAGTTGAAGTTGTAAGTGCCCTTTGTGTTGCATCTCCTGTTGTTCTGAGGCCTACCTAATAACTCCAGTGGCATTTATATTATAAAACTCAGATAATGACTGAAAAAACTGCTATCCTGAAGACAGTAGTGAAAGTAGATATTCAAGTTTGTGTGCTCTCTTTTACTTGCTCTTTTACTTTTATTTCAACAGTTTGTATGCCACTGAATTAAAGCAGACGCTAAGCAGTGAACTTTTTAATGAAAAGTTGTGTTCATGTGCAGCTCTAAGCATCTTTCTTCTTCACCTTCTAGGGAACTAGAGGGCTTAACGCATCTGCTGCTTCTTGCTCCTGCTCTGAAAACAATCCCTCCTTATATTTGCTAGTAGAGCTCAACCTTGCATCCCACTCCATCATGTTGATTCTCATTTGGCTTCATGGTAAGCTTGTATTTGCTCTATGTATCGCTGTAAGGTAAAGTCCTCATAGGCTTAGCATACCCCCGATAATAACATTGAGCACTGAAATCAATATACTTCATGCCCATCCAAAATTGTTCAATCATGTCCCAGTTCCCATTGTAGGAAAAGGGTGGGCGTACTGAATTAGCATTGAAGTTGAGCTTCTGCATAATTTTTTATACAAATCAAATATGAACTAAAATATGTGACAGAATTAAATCCATCAGATCTAATAAAAGAAATAGAGGGAAGCAAAGAAAGCTTGGACCTTAAATCCCATTAACCAGGCCAGAGAGAAAATGTGTTAAAAGGGAGCTGCACTGTATCTTTTCGCATTGTCTGTTGGAATAATCTTTTTCACCCTTTAAGTGGAGTGTTTAAAAATCCTGGTATTTCTGAAACAAAAAGAATACACAGCCACTGAGCTAGCTGGTTTTTATACCTTTTCTGAGTATTGTCCTTCAGTACAATACGGAGCCATTTCTTTGTTCTCAGAAGCAAGCAGTTAAATTGTATGTAAATGTATGCAAATTAGATGCTGTCTAATAAAGAGAGTCATTAGATGGAAAAATATTTAGTTTGGCAAAAGAAGAGAAAAGAGGGGAAAAGAAAGCAGGTGTATTTTGGAAGAGATAAATGTACGATTGCTAAAAGCCCTCTAACTTCGGATGAGGATTTCTAAAAAAGGCTATTTAAATTTCTTGTAGGAGGTTTATTCCTTTGTTCTTCCATTTTCTCTGTGTGTCGAAAATTATACATACATAGTTGTAATATAAATGTGACATTTATGTAAAATTCAGTATATATCTTGAACAGGCTATGCCCTGTTTGTGCATCCACAAAAATAGATATGTTTGCATAAACCTATATACTTGAGGGTCTGTATAAAAGAGAAGATAGCACTGAAATAAACCATTCTATTAATGTATGTTAAAAGTACCTAGATGATTTTGCAACCATTTCGCCCATTAAGTCATCTTACTAGGATTAGAGGTGTGATACTGTATTTCTGTTGTTCAAGCTACACCGAGCATATTGCTGGACTCAGAGTTACCAAAACTAACACAAGGGATCTCCATTTGGTGCTAAAACTGACCCTGTATCAAAGTAGCAGCAACCACTGGTGCTTGTTTTTCAGTAAAGGGAGCTGGCATTAGCTCCCTGCATGAGATTTTAAGCCTTGCATCACAGGCCAACACTTCTTAGCACGAGTACATCCTTACACCAGCTAGGAGCTGTAGCAAAAAATACATTTCTTCCCCTTTGGCAAAAAATATATATGTGGCATTATCCAGTTGTACCCTATCTGAATTACACAGGTCCCTAGCTCTGTGAGGTTATCGGGATTCGGAGTTGGGTGCTACCAATATGTGGATAACCCTCAGTTCTATTTCTTCCTGTCATCAGAGTGAGACGAGGCCATGCAAGTTCTGCACTCTTGTCTGATCACTGTAATGAGGGCAAATAAATTGAAACTGAATTCCAAAAAATGGGCATGCCACAGCTGGGTGGTTCCTGGATCTGAGACTTAGGTGAGCAGCTCTGTTCATGATGGAGTTGCAGTCCCCTTGTGTCTTTGATTTCAGCGGAGACCCAAGTGTCTGCAAGGGGCAGCCTGAATAGGATAATCCATGCTGTGTTAAGTTCCCATTTGGATTACTGTAATGCAGTCTAGAAGGGCTGCTCTGGAAGACAACTTGGAAAGTGCAGCCTGTGTAAAATGCAGAAGCTTGACTCTTAAGTGGAATCACTAGTCAAACCTATATTATACATTATACATTATACATGTTGTGCACTGACTGCCCACATGGTTCTGGTCCAAATTCAAGGTTTTACAGAAGACTTATAAAGCCCCCAAACAACTTGAGGCCTAAATACTTGGAAGAATGCCTCTCTCAGTTATAAATATAGTCTTTCCAAGAGTTAAGATTGGCTGAGAGGTCCAACTTAGTGTCCTGGCAGTGGGTGCACTATATTTGGTGGTGATGTATGAGCAAGTCTTCTCCATGGTGGCACTCTGGCTTTCAAACACCCTGCTTCTTGAAATTCAGCTAGCATTGTCGCTTTTGTTATTTCATTGCCAGCTCAAAACACCACTTTTTATGCATGTTTAGGAAGTTAACAGTAATATTTGCTCATGGCTATGAATGTTATTTTAATGAAATTGTTGCTCCTCGCCCTGAGAAATTTGGATCAAAGGTGGAATGTAAATAGTCTCAATAAATGCTACTTGTTACAACATAAGCCTTGCCCCACCTCACCATGGAATAGGAATATCACAATAGGAGTATCACAGTAGGAATGGCAAGTTCACATTTCCTTCACACAGATGGGAAGAGGCGTTGCTTTTACCTGCGCTGGTTTTTTTATTTTTAAAAACTTAATGCTCCTTTATGCTCCTTGCTTTTACAGCAGCAAGCCCATGATTTCCTGCACCACAACCATTTACACTCCTCACCCTTGGAAACCTGGTTAGCTGCTATGTAGCCATAGGGGTGTGTGTGTGTGTGTGTGTGTGTGCGCGCGCGCGCGCGCAAAAGAGAGGAATATTAGGGATGGAACAAAGGAGAGGTAGCAGGACAAGGGGATGCCTGCACCGGAGCTGCGGCAATGAAACTATTGGCTACTGAATTGCCTCCGCTTGTTCTGCCTCTTGGAGACCCACCTAACGCAACCCAGTGTCCAAAAGAGAAGGAAACATGAGTATAATGCGATCATGTGATGCCAGTGTTTACATCCTCTCAGCTGTTTCTGCTCCCCTCTCCCTGCCCCTCCCCTCTCCTCTCACAGTCACACAGTCAGGACCAGTGACCCTCTTACCCATCCACTAGATTCCTTGTTGAGGTTTTTTACCACTGCGTCACTTCCCTCCCCCAGCCACTCTCCAGCCAAGGGAAGTGACTTCTTGTCACTTCCACTGGCATTGGGGCACAGCCTCCCCCGGAATTAAAAACAAAACAAAAAACTGAAAAAACAACAACAGAAAACCAAAAGAAACCCCATGTTTCCTCATGTCCTGGAAATCTCTGACATCTTTTAATATTCGAATTTCCCCTCCAGACGCCATTTTAGGCATCCGATTTCCTGGCATGTCTGGAATTTTCCAGATGTATGGCAAGCCTAGGAAAGATCAGCCTGCAAGTCTAGTATTCTGAACTTCTGATCAGCTTCAAACTCTGGAGCGATTGTAGCTCAGCGGCCGAGGATATACTTTGCATGCAGAAAGTCTCACGTCCAATCCCTCGCATCTCTAATTAAAAAGAAGAAGAACGCTAAATATATTTACGTTCGATTCTGGCAACAGCTTTCTTATTATGGGCTAGATGGAAAATGTGTCTAGATATAAACTTCTTTTATTTTTGTTTCTTCTCTAATTTCTTAGGCAACAAAAAAGTCCTTCTTAAATAGCTCCAGAGAATACCAAAAACCAGACTGACTATTCTCTGTTAGTTCACAGAAAGTTTTAAGCATCAGACTTTGAATTCTGTCTCGTTTTATCACATTCTATTCCTGCTCAGGGATTCTTCCACTCATTTCCATATGAGCTTGTCTACCTAAATTGACCCTTGCATTGTTCGAGAATAGATTGGATTAAGCTTTCACCCAAGGCACCTCTTTTTGTGTGTGTGTGTGTGTGTGTGTGTGTTGAAGTTATATATTAAAAACTGTTTTCAATCAGATGTGTGAGTTTTCTGTTAACTGTTAACTTGTTGCCATGGCAGTACTGGAGCAATGTATGCACGTAGACATATATGTGTTTAAAATACACGTATATTAAATTAGTGTTTTAAAAATATTTACATATATAGCTTAGGAATTGGCATCATTCCCAGAATTACTGGAACTACCTTCCCCAGGAACATTTGGACTTGAATAATCTCCTTAGCAGCACCTCCCCCTACTCCTGAAGCATAACAGTTTGTAGAAATGGCACTTCAGTTAGTACTTGACTTCTTATCTTGCAGTGACTGAGTTCTTTGGAACTGCAATATATGTTTTAGCTTTGTGCTTTAAAATGGCCTTTGCTAATGGTTTCTCCTTGAAGTATTCAAAAATGTGAACCCCCAGCTGCAGAAGATGTGTTTTTGAAGGGTCAATAATGCTGTTGTCCACCTAGTCGGATTTCCGTCTCTTTAAATATTATTTTGAGGTTTAGATAAACTACAGAACTCTAGATAGTTCCAGATAATGTTAAACCATTCCAAGCATATTTCTAAGATATTGCCACAAATGTTGACATCTGAAATCCAGCATGGCAGGCAACTGTAAGAAAATCGAATTTTGCAGTAGTGCCAGAAAGTTGGTCTGTTTGTCTTGTAAGTTCTTTTTCCAGAATCCAGAATGATCAGTGGCATCCAGGTTCCCAAGATGGCTTTGTCTTCAAAGTAAAAGCAACTTCAGATGTTATACCAGTGAAGAGTGAGTAGGAAGCACAAGCATCTTGTGCTTCTTATTCCTTCACATTGTTGCAGTCTTCTGCATCACTCAGAGTGAAGACATATGCAAGTTCCTACAGGGCAGATAGAAAGGATTTATTTCACATGTTGAAGAAAAGGAAGCATGAAGCCACTTCCAACAGAGTGTTCCAATTTTCTCTGTCTGCTCAGGATGTGAATTTGGTAACTTGCACATTCACAAGATTAGTGATGGCAAGCAATAAGACAACTGAGAACTAGTCTCCCAACAGTTCGTATTAAATTATTAGTTCTAGAATTTACCATTTTCTGGGTGACCACCAATTTATTGGAACTGTTTCCAGTGCATATAGCGTTTCGAGATGTGTACTTCCTAAAATAGGTTTTAAAGAATAAAAGATTCTACACTAAACTAATCCTGGTGCTAGCAAATTGGCTGTCGGACTA
This sequence comes from Podarcis liolepis, assembly GCF_965112155.1. Taxonomy (NCBI): domain Eukaryota; kingdom Metazoa; phylum Chordata; class Lepidosauria; order Squamata; family Lacertidae; genus Podarcis; species Podarcis liolepis. Next base: position 75,104,303 of record NC_139558.1, on the reverse strand, counting down.
GCAGCTTTTGATATTACCTAGTTATTGTTGTTGTTGCCGTTATTTCTTTTTAATTATGCAAAGTGCTAATCAGTTTGATTATGCACAGTGCTAATCAGGTTAATTATGCAAAGTGCTAATCAGTTGTTCTCTAAGCACATGGGGAGTGCAGAGGTGCTGATGGTGAATAGTGCTGCTACATGGGGGTAGTCACGGCAGTCGTTTTCTATTAAGAAAGAGGAGCAAGTGAGATGGCACAGAGAATTTTACCTCTTAAAATTATTTTTAAAAATGAAGACAGCTGTAGGGACAGGAATTCCACAACAGTGGTACATTTAACCTAAAATGCTGTTTTTCTCTCCAAATAACTTGGTCAGAATTGAATGGGCCGGTGATATATAAACATTTTATTAATTTTCCAGAAAATTAATAGCTAGGATCCATCACAGAGTTAAGCATGCATAAGACCACTGATATAGCATACTTGTCAATGTAGGAGTATGGCCACTGTGGCCTGTGTGTTTGCTACAAGTAGGGCAGTTTTTCTTATAATCATTTTGGTGATAGATGCTTCGTGGTGGAATACAGTGGTACCTTGGTTTACAACCATAATCTGTTCCGGAGGTCCATTTGTAAACCAAAACAGGTTGTAACCCAAGGCGTGCTTTTGCCAATGGGGCCTCCAAAAATAATTTGTTTGTAATCCAAAAAAAAAATATGGGTTGCAATCCAAAAAAAGTTTGCAAACTGGGACATGCACTTCCGGGTTTGACGTGTTTGCAATCCAAAACTTAAGCAAACCAGACTGTTTGCAAACCAAGGTACCACTGTACTGAGGTATGTGCAGATGATAAAAAGTAACGATAGGAAGTAAAATGATTTCACCCTGCTAGTTCATTATTAGACACACACACACACACACACACACACACACACTGAGAAGAACTGGTTTTTTAACTAAGGTAAGTGAGCTGAAGGGATATTGGAAACGGGGCAAGTTCTAACAGAGTAGGAGGACCACTAACAGAACAACAATTATGGTTCTGGAGGTCCCTACTGCAGACATACATCTCTCTCTGATGTTCTTGCACTGGTAGTGGGGGCTGAAATGAGGCATTCCCAGGGCATATCAGGGACAGCCAAGGATCCAGTAGACCCTGAATCCCCTGACATATCCCAAGACTAGGCCCTTTTCCAACCCTCTGATTGAACAGCCTCTCAAGGTAAGGAAAAGCTCCCACCTCCTACCCTGATTGTAGCAAGCTAGCCATTTATGAAGTGGTTGTACTTCTGCTGCAGAATCTCCCCACCCCACAAAAAAAGGATTGTTCTGTAAATCTTAATAAAGATTGCCAATGGTCCCCATTTTTAACTGAATTCTGCACCTTGCTCTTTCAATTATGTAATGATTTTATGTTTTAAAAAACCACGCTTTGATCTTCGGATGAAGGGTTGTAGAAACATTTTAACAACAGCAGCAGCACATTTCAACAACAACAACAACAAGGCCGCATGAAAAACTCTGAAATAGAATAAGTGGTGGTCATGCGTGTTTGAGGTACGATCTTGATGAGAAGCACCCAAACAGACCTACCTAGTTCTAATAAAATGCTAAGAATTTCCCCTTCAAAAATTGGACCTTGTAAAAGTGCCTCAATTTTAGCATACATATTAACATGATATTATGGGTTATTATTATTTTTTACAAGATGCACTATTTCTTTTTAAATTAAAATGCTGATTAACACGTACTTTTGCAAACACGTGAAAAGAGAGTTTGGAATATAATAGGTGTACCAATAATTCTAGTTAGCCCCTCACTACAGTTAATATGAAAGAGACACTGGCATTCCATACTTTTTAGATTTTTCACTGCCAATAAGAAAAAGCTGATACGGCTGATATTAAATGGTTTCCATACTAATTTAAGGACCTTTAGACCAGTGGTATAAACTTAGGTACAATTTAAATATTCTGATTTTAGGATCTAAAGAATTGGGTAGTGGATTAGTTGACACAGGCCTGGATGCAGAAGATGGGAAAGGGCACCTAAGTCTCATTGGAATCTGCATAGTTTTTCACAGTTTTTTCCATTGATTTCAGTGGTTGAAGCCAGCTCTCTAGCTTGCAAAAGATATGTGCTGCACTATGTTATGTTTTGTGTTGATACTGGAAGCTCAGCTCTTTGACAGAGTTAATTACTATTTTGTCATGTTATCATGTTTGTTCTCAATAAACGATTATACTTTTAAAAAAGAAGTGAAACAAGAAAACACATACAACCTGGTCAAAATAAATAAAAAATAATTTTTAAAAAATTCTCCAGTAAGTAGCACCTTAGAGACCAACTAATTTTGTTCTGGGTATAAGCTTTCGTGTGCATGCACACTTCTTCAGATATCTGAAGAAGATATTCGTCTGAAGAAGTGTGCCTGCACATGAAAGCTTATACCCAGAACAATCTTAGTTGGTTTCTAAGGTGCTACTGGACATTTTTTTAATTTTTTATTTATTTATTTTGACTGTGTCAGACCAACATGGCTACCTACCTGAACACAACCTGGGGTCACTGCATACACTGCATGCAGTTTGGGCATCTCGGGGTACATGCCAAAACCACTTTCTGACATGCAGTGTACAACCTCATAAGCAGGTTACATATGATACCTAGGGCGGTATCCAGCAAAACAGTTCTGCTAGTGCATGGGCTTTTAGCTGAGCGATAAAGCTTCCCTGCCCTCTCCTCTCTACGCACCTCATAAATCAGCTCTGGAGGGTTGGGGGAGCCCACTGGAACATATTTAGGGGTTACACAGATAGAGGTTATAAGTTGTTCAAAATTGTTCTTAATATGGTGTTTTAATCCTGTAACCCACACTAGGACCTTAGAATGAAGGGCAGGTAATAAATACTGTAAACAAATAATAAAGTCTTTTCCTGTGGTCCTGCCAGCTTTTCTTTTAACACCAGTGATATAAATTTGGGGTAATTTTTTATAAGAGAGTAAGAAGCATTCTGCTTAAGCAGAGGAAAGGCCTATCTGACATAAAGTTCTGCTTCCCATAGTGTCCAGCTAGATGCTTCTGGGAAACCCAGAAGTACGAAATGAGCTTCCCAGCTACAGAGATATATTCTGAACTTGAGCTATTACTTCATTACTTTTTGAAGAAATTGTAGAATTCTTTTACTACCTAGTGTACTGCATACAAAGGTAAATGTAGACTTTCATTACAGTATGATCAACTACATCCAGTTTTTTATTATACCTCCTCTTACAATGCAACTTAGAGTGCATTCCTATGGAAGGAGTATCTCAATTCTAGCTACTGTCTCAACACCAATTATTCAACTAAATTGGTTCCATACTTAACACAAATGTATTTTTCAGTGCTGTTACTTAAAGTGAAGAAAGAACACATTTTGGATCCTCGTGTACATAATAAGCAACTAAATACGCCTATTTTCTACTAAGCCAAGAAGTCTGCTTTTGCAAGGTATACTTCATTCTGTATAACTCATCCATGCTAAGGAATTTTTGTTCATTTAAAAATATTTTATTACATAAACATTACCAAAACAATTGGTTTTTCCCTTCCTACCTCCTCCTCCAGAAGAGTAATGTGTCAAATTTTCCCATAAATCTATATGCGTAGTTGGTGGGCGCCAGTCATCAGGGTAATCAGTGCAGCATCAGGACAAACTTGTGGGCCGGGGAGGGGGAGTTGCTGTAGTCTGTAGAGATTCTGTCTCAGTCTCCAGGCTCTCTGTACAGAAGTGGATGTTCTGAGTGCAGAAAACGTTTCACTCAGCAGTCGCAGGTTCAAGCTCACAAGAGGATCCACACAGATCTAGAGCGTTCATTCCGGGCATTGGGCAATCCAGACAGATTAGGGCAGGCATCCCCAACCTGTGGCCCTCCAGATGCTTTGGCCTACAACTCCCATGATCCCTAGCTAACAGGACCAGTGGTCAGGGATGAGGGGACTTGTAGTCCAAAACATCTTGAGGGCCGAAAGTTGGGGATACCTGGATTAGGAATTCTGCTGGTTTACCATCTGACATAGCTGGTCATGGAAGCGATGGTGATGACTCCCAGACTGCTGGTTTTGGGGGACTCCAACATTTATACTGAGACGACTGGCTCTGGAGTGGCTTCAGACTTCATGGCTGCCATGATGACCATGGGGCTGTAGCAACATATCACTGGTCCTATGCATGTGGCAGGCCACACTGGAACTTGTTTTCTCAACTGGGTAGGAAGGTTGACTTGAAAGTGGGGGATATTGACACCAGCCCTTCGTCATCATTAGATAATTTTCTGTTGAAATTAGGCTTTCAACATCTTTTCCCTTCTGCAGAGTTGAAGGATCTATTAGGATGGTCCACCCTAGGATACTGATGAATTCAGTGGGGAGTTTTCTGGCTGATATGACTGGTGCGCTTGTCAAAATTCTGGCTCTGGGACATCTGAATGGCTCAGGCCGTTGACATGATCACCCCTGAGCACCATCTCCTGCTTTGTGGGAGTTTCTCTCCCTGGTATACTCCAGAGCTTAGTGCTAGGAAACAGGCTGGGAGATGGCTCAAACATGGCCTTAGTCACTCTGTTTGATATGCATATATTAGTAATTGATGACACTATGTACACGCAGTTCGGGGGGGAGCATTAAGTTGAAGTAAGAATTTAATTCATCCTTATAAAAGTTTAAATGGCATTGCTTGGTCGATAAAAATAGTGAACCTTAAATTTTGGTCCTTAAAACTGCTTTAAAAAAACAGGAAATGAAATTCCATACCTATTCTGAATGAATTCTCTCATGATTTTTAGCATTGTGTGATCTATTGATTACACATTGTAGTTGCTTTAGTATAAGAACATTCTGATGGACAATTAAGTAAGAATTTTACTGGTTCAATGGGCTAGAGATAGGAAGAGCTAGCGGCTCTTCAAGGCAAAGTCAGATTGGTCAGGAAGCAGTAGGTTTGGTTCAGTGCTGTCTTTGAACTCCATATTTTACATATCTGAAATGTTTCACCTTTCATTAGATTTATAGGTACAGTATATGGATTCCCACAAAGCACTAGAGGTCTAGCTGTCACTTCCCTCTTTGGGTCTTTGATATGATATATCTACACATTTACAAAATAAGTAGAGAAGAAGAAAAATGGACATGCTTATTTTCTTTGAAGCTATCCATTCATAGATTCAGAATCAACAGGTGTAACTTAGGACATGTTTAAGAGATTGCCCCTAACTATGATAATGGGGCATGCTGGGTCACTTCTGAGTCTTAAATTAGGCTTATGGGCTTTTAGATAAGGGAAGTTTTTGAAAATTGTTGTGAAGTTTCCCAGTGAACTTACATAGCCATTTTAAATCACTCTATAAAATGGTAATACCTTTAGTTTTTCTCTGGCACAAGAGAAGACAAGAATATTTGTTTATTATATTTTCAGTAATTCAATGAACTTGCCATTTTGACCAGGTGGCTTGCTTTTAGAAAAAAACAAGTGTAAAGCCCACTTAGTCTCACTGAACTGGTTGTACAGTTCTTTGGGTCCTAGTCATAATGTTTCCTTGATTCTGTTATGTTGTGGCAACATGTGAAGATAGAGATATCTCTTTCTTGGACCAGCTGATTGTTAGAGTTTTCATTAATGGCTACTAGTGGGCTATCAGGGTAATCTTGAAAAGCAGCATGGAAGGAATCCAACATTCTCGCTCGCTTAAACATGAGAGTCAGCTATAAAAATGTTTTGCTCACACTGTGTCAGCTAGCTTTTAGAAACAAAGCAAAACCAGGAAATCTGATTTTGGCTAGAGAAAGCAGTTCTAGGATTTTGGAGCTAACTGATGGCAGAAACCATCTTGGGTTCAGATGTGCTGCTGTTGATTTTTTACTGATGTGTCTTTGGAACTAGCGTTACCTGCTTCTGTGCCTGCCCAATTTAACTGCATATTTGCAAACAAAACTGCTTAGTCTAATTTGTATATTTGCAAACAAAACTGCTCAGTATAATGATATATTTGCTAACAAAGGGTTATTACAAAACATTGCAAGTGTCCAATTCACTCCCTCCAAAGAAAACACTTTGTGAAACTCTCTGGACACTTCCCATTGTTTGGGGAAGTGGGGAGTGCAAAACAAAACATATAATTGGCATATGAACAATTAAATATTCCTGAAATACAATCCCATTGGTGTTGTATTTCATAAGGCTGCTCTTTAGGTCCAGATGTAGTGTTGAGGAGAGTTTACTTACATTATGAAAATAACTAACAGTTCTTTGTCCAAAGACCTTCTAAAAACTGGTTAGTAACAGTATGATCGTTCACTTAACATTTTATTTAGCACTTTTTATCATTAAACATGCATTTTATGCATGGATTAAATTAAGGTATATTATTCTTTGTTTTAAATAGGAGCTTGTATTCTCTTTCTTGAGTTACTGCATTTTTCAAAAAGTGCACAAATCCAATATTCTACTGCTGACAGATTATTTTAAGGGGGGTTTTTTTGGAAGAAAGGAATACTTTATAAATTCTTCATAAAAATGGTTGAGGGAGATGCAACATCTGATGGCTTGGGACAGAGCTTTCCAAACTGTGTATCATGGCACATTAGTGTGTCGGCTGCAGTGTGTAGGTGTGTCATGTGAATGCCTCCCACGCTTCTCCTGGGGCAGGAAAGGGGTTAGTTAAACTTCCGGTTTGCTAGTAAAACTGAATTGCTGTTTCACAAAATGATGCAAAACTGAATTACTGTGTTGCGAAATGAGGCATGTCTAAAAAGTGTGTCACCAAAATTAAAAGGTTGGAAAGCTCTGGTTTAGGACAATACTAAACGTTATGATAAACTTGGTGCTCCAGTTCAGAATGGTAGTCCCTCATCATCTTCCCTTTTAACTTCTTGCAAATTTTAAAACTGCTTGCCTTTTCTTCTTGTAAGTGTTAAATTTGCTTCTATCTCTGCCAGTAGCAATAATATGGAACAGGAAATGCACATAGACATGGAGAATGCATAGCAGAGAAAAGGGAGTAACTGAACACAGAGCTTCCATTTTTGACAGCAACCCTGTGTTTGACCTAGCTTTTAGTAAATAGTTGCTTCTAGACTGACAAAAAAGCATTTAAGGTGGAAATAGTAATTCCAAAACTGGGGAACTGGGCTTATAGCTTTAAGGGTCCCAGTTAGGGGCCCTCCTTTCAGTTCACATCAGCATAAAGTGAGAAAAATAAGCATTCCAACTAAATCCAGACTATGGGTTAATAAACAAAACAATTTGGTTTCTGCATCTCAGTATTTGTGAGTTTCAAACAAGCATTTTGATTAAAATTGTATGGCTTGCATGGCTGTAGAGATGGAAGGCATAAATGAATGCTAGGTTGCTAGGATTGATCTTTGTCTTCCTGCCATGACAGACGTAAAAGAAGAGAACTCTCTAAACACATACATATCTTATTATGACACACACATTTGGAAGAAGCCCCATTGGCAAAAACTAACATAAAGTGACACGTTGTTTAAAAAGTTGTTTTGAATGTCTTCTCCTGTTGATCATATGCAACGGGGATAAATAAACACCCAGTGTGTGGTGCAACCAGGCTGAGCATTCATGCTCCAGCAAATGTTTATGTCTTCGGTTGGCTGCATTGCTGTTTGTTTACTGTAAACATCATACCTGTATATGTTTGTAATATATACATTAGCATTGGTAGTACAATCTTGGCTGTATAGTTGTGAGGAGGCTTTTTCTTGGATATGACCAGATGGGGTTTGTTCTCTCCTCCCTGCTCCTTCTAATGTGGTGAATTAGTCTTTTGTACTTCTTGTGAAACAGAGGGACTGCTTATTCAAGCAGGACATGCTGTGCCCTGCTTAAATTAATGCAGGTGGATATGCAAGAAAAGCCACATAGGATTTGTCTGGTAGGAATCAAGCTAGTTTAGCTTTTTGTTTAATTAAAAACAGGTCTATTGGGTTCTCGGTTTATTCACTGATGAGTGGGATGATGCACAAGTCTCCTCAAGGTGAAATGACTAAAGTTGTTAGGCTCACATTTAAAGATGTCCCTTCTGCCATGATGTCAGTGTTGTTCCTCTTCTTTTTATAGCATTTTAAAATCCCTTTTAGTGATGATGGTTGTATTTGGGCAAAGGATAAAACTTGAGTTCATGTGCTCCCCATTCGCTTTCACCAGTGCTCCTGAAAGGAGGGTCTCATTGTTTGAGAACCAATACAAATTCTGGTTAGTTTTGACTATGCCTTGGCCAAAGAAGCCAATTTCAAACCATAGTTTACCATCTTGTTTGGATAAACCACATAGCTGCAGATTTGACAGTTGTCTCATGACACATATTAAGCTTAAGTGGTCTGTAATTTCCAGGAACCCCATTAGGGTTCTTTGAGAATTATTGGGTGGGTGCCATCCAGTCCCAGAAATTATTCCTTTTTTCCCTTTTTTCCATTTAGTCTAGAGCTTCTTATGGATTATTCCTTATGGCTATGTCCAGGGAGGAACAAGGAGGGGTGAGCAGTTCTATGCATGTTACACTAAGCTGTGGTTTTGTGTTACATCTGAATGAAAGCAATGTTGACTTCCTGCTCCTGGTGTCTTCTAGAACTTTCCCAGTCATTGACACTCTTTGTCTTCTGCCAGTTATCTGACTTCTTCTGCTGGTGCATTTAAACACTTTATGAAAACTCACTCTTCAAACTAGCATTTTTAATTGATTCTGCACATCATTCTTTTTGGTCCTCTTCTTGTCTCCCAAGTGTTTCATGGCTCTTACTTAGACAAGCCTGAGGCAAGGCCTGTTTTTTTTGTTTTTTGTTCCCTTATTTAAAGCTTTTTCTTGGTTGTTGCTCTAAAAATAACTCCTTGTAATCAGAGGCACAATTAAGAAGACTATGTATGTCCAGGGTTTTTTTGAGCAGGAGCTCAGGGGAACTGAATTCCCTTACCATTTTTAAATTAAATAATAATAATTATTATTTTCTGTTTGCGGGGGCTGGAATGGATATACACCCAGCGCTTGAGCCAAAAATCCACCTATATCTGTAATCAGTAAAGTTGTCGCCATTTCTAATCCAGATCATTGAATTTATTAATCCTATCATATATTTAGCCATTCCCTGGGAGGTGGGGATGGGGAGTATGGCACTGTGATTGGGCCCACAATAAACTGACTAAATAAAAAAATTCCTTCCAGTAGCACCTTAAAGACCAACTAAGTTAGTTCTAGGTATGAGCTTTCGTGTGCATGCACACTTCTTCAGATACCAATCTGAAGGTATCTGAAGAAGGTATCTGAAGGTATCTGAAGAAGTGTGCATGCACACGAAAGCTCATACCTAGAACTAACTTAGTTGGTCTTTAAGGTGCTACTGGAAGGAATTTTTTTATTTTGACTATGGCAGACCAACACGGCTACCTATCTGTAATAAACTGACTGACTGACTTCGTGGTGAGTTTCTCCCAGACTTTGTAACTCCCTCCCTAGAGAAGTTAGACTGACTCCCTCCTTGTTGTCTTCTCTCAGCAGGTGAAGGATTTAGGGAACCAACTGCTTTTAATAAAAGGGCTGGGGCCATGCTATTTTTACTGTTATTTATCTGCATGTTTGTATCTTCTATAGTTTTAATTCTGTTAATGTTCTATGAATGGTTGGGGAGGTATGGAGGGAGGAAGGAAGGAATAATCCTCCCACCATGAGTAGATCCCAAGTTATTTATTAAATTTAGGGCCTTATATGTCAGTAATAACACCTTTTAACCCAGCTCCATAGCAAACCAGTCATTGCAAAGATGTAATGTGCTTCGGGTAGGTCTACCCAGTCACTCTCCTAGTTGTGAAGTCATATGACTCAAAATGGAGCAAGAAGCTCCATGTTAGATTCCTAATGTGAGCTGTGTTCTCAGTGAGATGTAACTTCTAGTCTGAGCTGGCAACATCTTTCTGAATCATGCGGGGTCACTGAAGGCGTTGCTTTGGGCAGCAGATTCCAGTGTGAAAACTCTTTTTCCTGCTTCTTACCTCCATCTTCATGTGTTCTTGGGAAGGGGGGAAAAATAGTTCAAAGCCAGAACACATTTGAGTGGTGTTCAACTAAGTTTTATTTAGAGCAGACACACTGTAATGAATTGCCCTAAGTTGGTTATATTTATCAGTTTCATCTGGTCTGCTCTGAGTAAAACTTAGTTGAATAGTTGAATACCAACCTATGTTTCCAGCATATAAATTTCTAAGACCAGCAATTGATTGTTTGTGTAGCTAATAATATCTAGTAATCACAAATAATGGGTCACATTTTTGAATGCTTACAACTTAATGTTTCCCTTTCTTATAAAGGTCTGCATAGTGTAGATAGCCATATGGATATATAATCAGATGTAGACAAACATATGATAGGCTAGTCACCCGGACTGCCTCCTATTTGCAGTTAACCTTTTGATGAATGATCGATGAAACTGGTTTTAGATGTTTAAAAAAAGCAAACAACTAGAACAATTGCATCATAAATGTGTTAATTCATTAGTAAAAAATGGAAAACAACAACAAATGAGGTCTCAGCTTGATCATTAGAAAGATGAATTTCAGAAAGAGTGAATTAACATAACAGCATACTCACCCAAGGGCTACTGTGAACCTCACAAGCAGATAAGACATCCCCTTACACACAAAGTAACTGTCCTTCAGGATAGCACTGCAAGCTCTTTGAATAGTTTGGCATTTCATTCTATTCTTGGAAAAATAAATTTCATCAATGAACAGCTTACAAACTGAATGTAGAAAAATGCTATCTGATTATCTAAACCCCTGCTGATTTTCCTAGTGGTGAAGAAGCTGAAATTTCAGTCGGTACCTTGGATCATTCATTTCCCTGCACTCAATCCCCTCCCCCCAAGTGTCACTATTATAGTCAAGAGCAAATGGTCTGTTCAGTTCTTGAATTATAGGACCACCGATCCTTTTAAATATGAAAATAAAGCCTCTGATCAGGCAAGTAAATCAGAAAAATTAAATTTGCTTCTGTGTTCAAGAAAGAAAATGTTTTATTGTTTTTAGGCTGGGCAAACCAATACATCTTTATTCCTTTTAATAGTTTTTAAACTGTTTTTAAATTATGGATTTTAAAAATAAGTTTACCATACGTTTGAGAGGGTATAATAGGCTATGGGTCAGTACTTTTGAAATAAGTTATTATTTTAAGACCTATCAGTTTTGAGTGTTTTGTCTAAGAGTGTTGATGCACTGTTACATATTAATTGCAATAGATTATTCTCTAATAATAAATATTTCACACTTTCGGTGATGAATATATAAAATTGCATTAACTTCGTATTCTTCAGAAATTCCCACCATGACCAGAGCTTTCTTGTCTCAGATGCTATCTTGAAAGTTTAAGCTTCTTTATGGTAAGAAGCTTTAACTTATTCCAGTTTGTATTTTTTAAATAAAAGTGGTATACGTTTCATGCAAAAATCACCCAAGTCCTCTAGTGTAATTAAATTTCTGGAATTTTTACGTACTTCAAAAGCCTACAATCTGCAGTTAATAGTATTTTTCAGACAAGTATTTGGATACCCCAAAATGATTCCAATGTGGGCTGGTGTCTGTCACTCCGCAGACACCACAAAGTGTTGGAAATTGCAATGCACTCTGCTATAATTTGTCTTAAAAATATGCATGACAGCAATGGTTGTCTTACCTGCATTTTCAGTGGAAGAAAGCTATTTGAGTTTCCTAAGTGAATAAGCATGAAAAACAGTGTGATGGAATTGAGAAGCATAATCATTTGTATTACAGAATTTCTGATCAATTTAATCACTGAAGCCACTTACTGGACCTCAAAATTGGGTTAAAGGGAAGCTTGGGATGTGTTTTAAATTGCTAAATTTCAGCTATAGTACAGATATTTTGTGCTAACTTCAGCTGACAGCATCTACAAGTTGTGGATCGTGACTGGTATACACCTGCTTACAAGGCCTTGTATCTTTTAGGTATTGGATAGCACCTTGTTACTTAGGTGCTTTATTGCTGTTTCATCAACTAGATGACGGATGTTCAATCACTACTTAGTCATATTCAGCTGAGTTCCCCCATATGTCTTTCAAACTTAAAGAATGCAGTTTATAAATTCATTTATTATTTATTTTTTTAAAAAATTATACCCAGCCTTTCAGCCCCTGAACGTGCCCCTAAGGTGGCTTGCAACTATAAATTTATGCCCTGATGCAGTAAAAACTAGAATAAATATTTTCCCCCAACAATCAATTAAAATGCCATAAAATAATAAGGATTGATGACAGTTTAGAAACCATTAAAAGGAATAGAGATGTATTGGCTGCCCAGCCTAAAAACAATACAGCATGAGTCCAGACAAATTTTCTTTGGGAGGTAGTTTCCAAGTCAGGTTGCTGCCACTCAAAACGTCTTGCCTTGTGTTGCTCCCAAGCAGTGAAATGCAGTGCAGGACTTCTGGCAGTGACTGCTAAAGATGGGCAGGATCATATGGTCTTCAAGACCAGCCCTACATATAGTGAGCGCATTACAATAATCTAATATGGATGTCATTTGAGGCACATGCCATTGGCCAGATCTGCCTTCTCCAGGGTAGGAGGAGCAGAGCAAATTCTTGAGGAAGAGTTCTTTCCCAAAGCTTTAATGCTTAGATTACTTCTGCACACATGCAAATTGATGGCTTAAGGCACTACACATGGTTAATCCTAAATACAGCTGCAACAAAGCCAGGTGCTCTAACTTGCAAAGCCTTAGACATTGATCTGACAACAGTCACACCCCTTTGCTGTCCTGTATATGGGAATGGGCCAGACTCATTTTAGGACAGTAAACGTTTCTGCAATTTGTTGCTACTCCTAGTTCCCTTTCTCTTGTCTCCTCCCAGACCTAGGTGATGGGAGGGGTGCCTCTGCTTCCCGACTGGTGGTTGTGACCAATGAAACATCCCCCTCTGGGTAGGTAGAGCTACTCCCATTAACTGATGGCACCAGGGTGGGCAGCTAAGTGAGCGCCATGTCAGAGAGAGGCTTTGACAACCTCAGAGAGGGACCAGGGCTGATAGCAGAAAAAGTTAGATTTTATGAGAAGCGTTTCTCTCCCCCCCCCCCCCCAGTATTTATATACCACTGAATTGTAATAAAATCTCAAAACATTTTACAGAAAATGAAAAATATTATTATCAGTAAAGGCAGTAAAAAACAAGTATTTAAAAATTCAGAAATTAATTTAAACATCAACAATGTCCTGAAACCAGATTAAACCACACAACAGCTTCTACACATCTGGATAGGCTTCCCTTAACAAAAATGTTTTTAGCAGACACCAAAAAGAGTACAGTGAAGGATTCTACTGGATGTCAATATTTAGGAAGTTCCCAGGTGGGTGCTGCAAGTAACAGTGCCAGCTTCACAAATCTAAGCAATCAAGTGGGCATATATGGGCTAAGGCGATCTCACAAGTGAACGGTGGTTGCGGGGAATACCAATTTAACTTTAACTGTGTAACCTGAATTTGCTGATAAGTGACAGAAAATAGTGACCGTCTGGAAGTGCCCTGAGACTGATCAGACACAGTGAAGTGTCTTTCACGAGCACCGTTTAGCAGCAAGCAGAATCTAGAGGTCAAACAGGTAATGATAACAACAAAATGTGGTCCTTATACGTGCATGGGGTTCTTTTTTACCAACTCTGTTGTGTGATTCAGAGACCTTACAACTATCATTCATGACTTTCTGTATCTTGAGGCTACTACAATGTGCTCAACATGGGATTGTCTTTGATAGCATGATCCAGAAGCTCTCCCTCTTGTGCAATGTGGCTTCCCTCCTGATTGTGGATTGCCAAAAGCACATTGTAACCAATGCTGTGCCATCTGCTCTGACTTTGTATTGCCTTCTGGGCAGTTCAGGGTTCTGGTTCTGACTTATAAAGGCCTATGTGGCTTGGATCCAACAGTAGAACATTAGCAGTTCAACCATAAATATACGGATCCTGTCTAAGTGAAAGCACAGACTTCAAGCATGGAACTCTCACCCTGAAGAAGAGCATATATAGCTTTGAAATGTATCTGAAAGTATCTCTAGCTTCTATGTGTGATATTTTTATGAGACTTTGACAGCTTTATAATGAATTATGTTTGCACCTTTTGTGCTCTATTTGTTACATTTCTGCCCTCATGCTCCTCCCCATCTCTTTAATCAAGTTACACTCCCATTCTTGCACTAGTAAAAACTGCAGATTTTGCCCATTTGGTACTGTTTTATTAAACTCTGTGGAGGATTAGTCTCTCAGTTATCTTTTTGTTTAGGATTTATGACAAACTTACTGTGTATGTGAAGGAGAAATGGCTACAGTGGGATGCCTACAATAGCATTGGCAAGAGGCTGTGAGATTACATTTGGGAGAATATGCTGTGTACAAGAAAGTGACAAGCGAATTGAAATTAAAACAAAGGAATTGGAAATAGACCAGTAATCAATCTCGCCTCCTATCTCAATAAACCAGGGACATTTTTTCCCTAACGAATTCAGGGCAGATATCTCAGCGATGCCACGACAACAAGCCTCTCCCCCTTCTATTAAATCTACATTTCGAAGGTGGATGGTGCTGACTCATAAATTAAATTGGAGTAATACATACAGTGTATATATATTTCTGTCACTTTGTCTCAAATTAAACATGAACCTTCTCCCCTGACAAGATGATAGAAAAGTTAATTGCTCGCCCTGGCTTTAAATTGGAATTGGAATTTGCAAAATGCTAAAGGTTTATGAGATCTAAATCATGAGGAGCTTAAATTACATTCCTGTGATAAAATATTAATAAATCAATTAAAACATAAGCCGAGTATAATATTACTTTTCGTAGGAACCTTGAACACAATAATTCATTAAAATGTGCAGTAGCAATTATTGTATCTTTTTAATATTAGGTTTTAGTAGTTTTTAAATGTGGCCAAGACAACACTAGATGATAACAGGTCACATAGAGGGATAGGATGGCATTATCCCGCTATAGCATCCAGTAGACCCTTGACCACAGAGAACAAATAATGGGGGACATTTTTATATTCTTGAATCTAGGCACTTCCCCTTCTGTTGTGTTTTTTACTTCCAAAGTCAGCTTTTCGCACATCCCCTAGCTGCAGGTGCCACACAATGGGTAAATATTGCTCCTTCCGGAGATGTCCATTGAAATCATTGGGATAATTTCCATTGGCTTCAATGGGTTTTGAATCAAGCTGACAGAATCCAGGCATTCTATAATTACCCACATCACACTGTAGAGAGAATTATAGTACCCATGATGCCAGAAAGCCAATTGTATAGCAGATGCCTATAATGCAGTATCTTAGAATACTCTCACCATGACAGTGAGGCAGAATTATGGTAAAACTCAGGGGGCTGTTTCCCTATTCTAGAAAAACAGAATGTTACTGCTTTTCAGAAAATGGATTCATTCTTTTCCCCCTCATCTCTTCTATCATTTAATGCTCCCCCCCTCGCTTTGTGATACCATTGAAGTTCAGGTGTTGGTTAGTAGCAAAAATTCAACACTGGCTAAATTTTCACCAGACTTTGTTTTCTTGCGAACAGATCTCACTAATCTCTAATCTCTGTACAGTCTGTTTTTGGCACAGGATAAAGAGCTCTTGAAGGCACAGTATGATACATAGCTGCTGTTTGAAGGTGTGCAAGATCAGCATGCATTTCTTTCTATGCAAATCCAATTACACAAGGAAAGTTGCTATTCTACACAATTGCACACCTTTGATGCCTGTCAAATTGAAAATTAATGTCAAGTATCAATCAGCTTCTTCTATATGGGTAAAATATTTCAAACTAACTACTGGGGAGACTGATAGTTCTTCGTTTTAGCTATATGATGTGTACAGCAAGGTCAGTAATGGGGCAGCCATTCTCTGAGACTTACATACTGTAGATAATACATTGAAAACTGTTCGTTGCCTGTCAACTATCTATATGCTTCTTACATTGGATGAGCTACTGTGTTGTAATGGAATTTTCACAGACATCTTTACAACTGTTGAATTAATTTTTGCAAAGTTGTATGAGATGGGCATATAATGATGTGGATATTAGTGCCACAGGAAGAGAAGTGAGCATGTGTGCTCGATTTTATTTTGGATAGTTGTTTATTTAAAAGAGGTACTATCTCAAGCTCAGCGAGCTTCCATTTTATCTTACAATAAGTTAAAATGAAAAATATTGGGACAGCAACAAATAGAACAACATGACTAAAACAGCTGAAACAGTAAAACAACAGAATGCAGCACAACTTTCCACAAAACAGAAACAGTTAGAGTGAAAGGATAAAATTATAAAGGCCTGGGATATTTAAAATGTATTTGCTTGGATCTGAAAAATCATAAGTCTCAAAGGGAAAACGTTCCAAAGACACCACAATAGAAAATGGCTCCTTTTTTTGGTTTCCATTCACTCAGTCTCTGGTATTTGAAGGAACACCATTGAAGGGACATATTGAACATACCAAGCAGTCTTCTACTTGAAGAAGGACAAGGAATGGTCTCCTGTGTGTGTGGAGCTCCATTGATACTTTAGAACAGGGAGGGGGGATCTGATCTGGCTGGTGGACATGATCCTTATCTCCCCTCCCCCTCATGGGCCAAATTTGACAGTGATGCTCTTTGGGAATTCAAAGTGAGTGGCAGGGTTTGCAAAGAGCCCTGTGCGGTGCTTTGAAATGCCACTGATTAGCAGGCATGAAGTTATCACCAATCAGCTGGTGGGCTGTGACTTTAGGTCTGCTTTCTTCAGGGATTGCATGCACAATTGAGTTTACCCCCATGGGGATCTCTGTTGCACAGCTGATCCAGCTCTGTCCATCAACTGAGAAGTTATGATTTCAAGCCTCCTTTCCGCAGGGATCAGCTGTTCTGGGAACTTGGTTGCACATCCAATCCAACAGGCTTTAAGCCACTGTCCTTCAGCTGATGAGCTCAAGCCTGCATGCTGCAGGGACTAGCGGGGACATTGAGTACCTCATGGGAAACTCAGTCATGCAGCTGATCCAGTCACATCCCTACCATTTCCACACCTGATGTCATTGTATAACATATGACAAAGTATGACACATGACAAAGTTTAGAACCATTGGCTCCTATTCTGTCTATCATAGTGTGAGTATCCACTATTAACCGATTCCCTTTCCTGGCTCCCTGATTGTTTTGCTTTTTGAAACACTCAGATATTGGGGGGATGACGACGGAAGGACGGACATGTATACTTTGAATTTTAGTGCCATTGGCATCTTTACCAGTTTCCGGTATTATATTTCATTACGTTGTGTAGAGTGGATTAATTTAAAGCAGCAACTATGTCAATAATTTAACATATGAAATTGCCCAAATTTATTATTTCCATGGTGTCATAAGCTTAGCAGTGTTGGGAGGAGATAGTGTTAAAATAATATGATGCTTTTATACTTCGCATTTCTGTTGATCCACTCATTTGACACTAGCACTTTAGCTGTTAGATAGCCCATTGCGTTCCAGCAGCTGCAGAAAACTCAAGCATAATCTCCATGCGATAACAAGTTCTTTGCTTTAAAACATGGGCATTGTGTGTGTGGTTTCATGGAATCATAGTATTTTAGAGTTGGAAGGGACCATGAAGGTCATCTAATCCAACCACTGAGGATACAGGAATCTTTTTGCTCAAACTCATGACCCTGAGATTCAGGTTCTCATGCTCTTCCGACTGAGTTATTCTGCATGATTATGCTAGTTGAAAGAAATTAGTTAAAAGAAGGGCGGTTGAGAAGATCCTTCCCATTTTTCATAGCTGGGTAAGAGGGATCGCTGCAATTGGGAGAAAGAACTGCACACTCTTAATTGCCCTTGTGCACCAGCACTGTTTCCTGGTTCTACACTTCTTTTGTACCTCTGCCCCAGGAAGCTTCCCCTCTACTTGGACAAGAGCTATTGTGAGAATTTCCATGTCTTTTGAGGGCACAGAAGTTCTTCCAGACTATGGTAAACAGGATTTGGCTTGCATGCTTCCATAATCAGGTTTCCTTGCACTGAAACAGAGATTGCTCTATTGCTGTGCCAGGCTTCTAGCAATACCAACTGTTAAATAATAAACAGGCCCTAGTTGTTGGCAGCCTCTTCCCCCCATCCTAACAACATGGAAACCCATTTTCTGGGTTTACCTGCCTGTATATGTTTTGAAACACCAAACTCTGTATGGAGGTAGAAGTGGCACAGAGGCATCAGTCTCCGTCTAATCTGCTTAGTTTATTATTCTCTCAGGACCTCGGGTGATATAGCAAACATCCAGTGCCTTGGCAGCACTAACAATGGCTGTGCTGTCACTGTAGATAATATTACAGACTTTTGCCTAATGCCTAGGATAATTGTTTTTCCTCTCCTCATTTTCCCCTTCTTTCTTTTTCAGGGATTTTTGTTGTTGTTCTGTTTGTTTCTTTGTCAGGTTGTTCCTTAATCAGCTCTGTTGTTTTCTACTCCTTCTTCTATTTCCCCCCATGAATTAAAAATAATAATTTTAAAAGAGGTTTAGCTTGCTTGTTGCCTGTTGGTGAAATTAGTCTTGCTGTCGCGTTGCATTAGGAAGCATTATTGTGGCTCGATATGCTGTTGCTTCATTGGTGATGCTAGTGTGGTATGAATGGGATACGGAAGAAAAGGAAAAGTGGGAAGTCGGGGAGAGAATTGTGTTGTACTTATTTTCTCGTTAGATTCCAAGTGCCAGGTTGCATAAGGAATTGTGTGTGCTCAGCAGAAACTGTGACAACCCATCCACCACCTGACATGCTCTTTTATTTCTAGTTGCTAAATAGATTTAAAATATCAGAAAACAGAAACCCTCCTCTACAAGAATTGCTTTATGTGCAAGAGTTTGTTCCCCAGCAATATGATTTCAGTTTCTCTAGACCTACATCTGCGTGCTGATGAGAGTGATAATAAGGTGTAGCTTTTTATGATAGTAAAAGTTGAAGGACAAGTAACAACAGAATTTGAAAAAAAATAAAATAAAATCTGTGTTTCATTAAAAAGAGATTATTACTTTCATGGTAGTTATACTGAAGAAATGTTGATGAGAATATGGATTCTTTTGGATGCCAGCTTGTTCCTTGAGGACCCTCCAGCTTCATTGAGGACATCCTTAATAAATTAAGATTTTCCTTAGTAGGTTAATATCGTGTGTTGCAATCAGATGAAATCATTAGTCTTTTTTTAAAAAAAATATTTTCAAATGGAAATAACCGAGGTTCATCATTTTTAACAACGGATTAATGCACAGCTATATGTGATATATGGAGAGTCCCAGAAAATGTGGTGGGAAGCTTAATTCCTCTACTTCAAATCTGGGCAATATTTTGTGATTGTTATACCTTGAAAAAAAGACACACTGTCCACCACAATGTGCAGATACATTCTTTTTGGGGAGCAATCCGTAGATCACTTACACTTCACCTCTCCAGGCTGCTCTACTCTCATGCAAATCCCCCCTTTCCTTTCTTGGTATTAGCTGAGACAGTTGTTGTATCCAGATTAAACTGTGTAATTAATTAATGGTGATGATTATCATGGTGATGGTGATGTTGCTGCTTGGTTAGGGGAAGCTTAACATTGTTGATTTTCAAGTTAATGGGGAGGTTGTGTAGTATTAAAAGCCAAATACTCGAGGAATTCTAAGCAAAAGCTTTAAAAAACATTGATATGAAAACAAATCCTATATCATTCATTCCTCTAAGTAGTGATTGTTGTGTCTTCAACCACTGGAAAACACTGCTTTGAACTCCATTAATCATATCTATGCTTACAACACCGCCATGTAGTTTTTGGCTGTTTCCATAGCCTTCAACGTAATATGCACTGCTTGAAGTTGCTTTTACTTCCTCTTTGTGTGTGTGTCTGTGTGGATGTGTGTGTGTGTTTATATAAAAAAATTACATCAAAATCCTGCAAAATTCTGATATGAGGGCATAATATGGTAATAATTCTAAACTGTTTTGTTTAACTAAAATAACTGTATTCTCCTGACCAAAAAAAAAAGGGGGGGGAGAATTCCAAAGCTGGGCAGTTTAAAAAAATAAATGATGATATTTTAAGAATGACCTACTTTAAAATAATTCAGAACAGAACTTTAATGGACTGAATTTACAGTGGATGAATTTTGAGAACTGAGGGTTACAGCTTAACATTTTGCTCTTTTGGGTTCTTCTGGAGTTTGTGGGGAAGCTCTTGGATGGGTTCTTGCTTGTTCCTGGCAGGAAATGTCAGAGGATGGCACTGAGCAACTACTCATTGTACTTGTGGAATGTTCTCCGTACCAGTCCATAGGAATATATCTTTTGAGTGCAATAGCATATTTAGGTGGATGGTTATGGAGATGGCACTTCTTAATCAAAACCAGGCCCTTTAATGCTTGTCCTTTGTGAGGAACCGTGTGTGAAGAGCTGATGGTGAAGAAGCTAACTGATGCTGATAGGATGACAACAATTATGAATGACAGCCTGTTACAGATATGAACTATCTAAAGTGTGTTTCATTTCCCCAGTAATTTGAGGTTCACAGATTACTACTCAAGTTATGGCAGCAGCCAAAGGTACATCCCAGTCATGGTACCAAGAAAGTAGTGAAATTGAGGTGGTGCAAAAATTGCTGTGGTAAATAAATAGTCACAATCTGCCACACCAAGTCTATTTTGCTTGAACCCTGTCTGGTCACTGGAAACATATTCAGGGGGAAATGGACAGAGCCTGTTTCCTACTATTGCCATCAAGTGTTTGACATCTGGTATGAACCAAGAGATATGGGATCCTTACTAAATTTAGGTATGTTTACTAGCTATGCTTGTTTCAAGTTTCTAGGATCAAACTCCTACCTCATATGTCATAAAATAGGTTATTTAGACAGGGAATTAAGATGCCGCTGAATTTTTTTTTAAAATTGCCTTGAAAAACTGTATTTTGTCACTCCCTACACACATGGTTTTCAGATTTTAAAGATTGCACATTTCTATTACAGTACAAGTGTTATTTTATATATTTTGAAAGATGTATTTGCAGTTTTTCTGAGGCATTTATTTAGAATTCATTTATGTTTTGGTGTATGTTGTATAGGAACATTTTTCCTATACAGTATAAACAAAACTACTCACTTGGTTTGCAAGTTGGATGTGTTGAAGGGATAAATTGGAACAACAAGTCTAAGTCACAATAAGAGTTTCTAAACTGCATCTTATAATATCAGATTACTGCAGCATGTTGTGTTGTTGTTACTATTTTGGTAAGAAACTACAGTCACATCCCTGAAAGTTTTGGTTCAGTGGCTGTTATATGATGAGGGGGCTGAGAGAGTTGAGTATATATATGGTTAAACTTGATATCAAGGTGTGAAATTACAAAGTGGATGGCTTCACAGGCTCAAAAGCAATGCAATCCTTAGATTTTTCTTCGTAACTGAAAATTTCCCTGCATTTTCCCTAAGTGAATAATATTATGAGAGAGAGAGGGAGAGAGAGAGAGAAAGGGAGGGAGAGAGAGAAAGGGAGAGAGAGAGAGAGATGTCCATTTTAAAAAAAGTAAAAATACATATAGCAGTAAAGTAACAAAATTAATAATAAAATCTGAATTGGGGGAAAAGGGGATGTAGCAAATGTGAATGGTGTTAAAGCCCAAAAGACTTACAAAATAGATTACAACATGGTGCCTTTCATAAGTCAAGTAAGTCCACCTTTCGAAAAGTAAAAGGGATAATGGATGGCTCTCTAACACTATTTCTATGTGGAAAAATGGGACCCACACTTTAAATATGTCTTGTTTGGCTTGACCTCTCATCAGTCTGATGTTGTAACATCTCACCAAGCCCCCAATCCTTGTGAACTAATTCTGAACTGAATATTATGTTTTTTAAACTTCCTCCATTTTTGTCACTGTGAAGAGGATTACAGTGAGGGGGAAAAATATTTTATTAAGCTCCTTCAAACTACATCATTGTCCACATAGGTAAGCACTTCATTGCCCTGCTGCACAACAATCCATAGCTAGTCACAATCATCTGTATTATTGCATATAATCATCTATATTATTAGTCCACTTTTAAAATGCAAACGTTCACCACATTTGCTAGTTAGGCCTATATTCACCTAGTATCTCATGTTGATATCTTATTCTTTGATTCTGTGAATCTTATTAAATAATAAAGAAAAACAATGCAAAATATAAACAGTTGGTTGAAAAGTGTTGTGCAATTTGATTTTTGTAAAACACCATCAATGTCAGTTCCTCTATATTGAGGGTCACCATGAATCTTCATCTTTAAAGAAGAAATGTTCTAATATACCCAGGTATCAGGAGGCTTTTAGAGTCCTGTTCATTTGTGATATGGTATATTGGAATGTATGAATTACAAAGTCTTAATGAGAACTGTTATGCCTTTCGGCGTGGTTGTTCAAGAGCGAACAGGCAAGATCCCCACTGGTCTTTTCAAAGGCTTTATTATTGGTGCAAAAACATTTACAGTGCAGAATGCCTCAATTCCATGTCTTGCTCAGTCACTAGCAGAATCTGAGAGTGGGCGGTCCTTAAACTTTCCCCAGCAGAGTAGTCTCTTGACCACCATCCGACGCCTCCCCTCTCTGCGTGAAAACCTACTGCGCAGGGAGGGCTTGGGTAAACGGGGACCTCCCTCCCTCTCGCTTTGCTCATGCACGGTGTCTTGGCTCTTTCTTGCATCCTCCGAGCCCTGCATCTCTTCCCCACTAGAGGCGGGGCTTCCCTCCTCCGCTGAGGAAGTGCTGCTTCCCGCGATCTTTGGAGGCTCCCTGTAATTCAGCTGCCCTTCCACCTCTCACCTCTGAGCTGATGGCAGTTCCCTGACAAGAACAAAAAAAATTGTCAGTTAAATCAAAATAATTCCAAGCAGCTGGTCTAATAGCTTGTGAGACCCTGTATTTTGATGTAGGCATAGGCAAAAGTAAGATACAGCTAGGAAGTGGTAGTATATGGAGCACTGAGTAGCTTAGAATTGTGCTTTCATCTTTTCAGCAAAAGGAACTTAATCTTTTGGACCTTGCAGCATAAAACTGAGAATTGCTACTGATTAGGAATTCTCCTTCATGAAATCAGTTTGGTTTGTTAAAACCAGGGATGATTAGCAAACACAGATCACTGAATTATCAGAAACAATTTCTCCTGAATTTTTCAACCAGCTAAAGAAATCACTGGAGAAAAGATACGACACACTTAGTTGGAAGTTTGGAGTGAAGTAGATTCAGTCAGAATTTTATGGTTTAAGTAACAGGGTGAATCATGCAACAAGAAATCCAGGATACCATGGGCTGCAGTTCCAGTTGGTTTCATTCTCAGGAAGCTCTATCCTAGGATGTAGATTCATGCTGTACAAGTTGGGAAGAGAAGTATAGCAGCAAATAATCCTTCTTCCTCTTCCATTTCTATTATAAATTGCTCATACAATGTTATATGGTGATACCGAGGAGGCACAGGGGTTGGACCAGTAGGTGAAACCCTGTTCCCTCCTGTGTTAGATGTTCAGTTGAACATGTGAAAAGGGCTTTAGTTGGAGGGCAAGCAGAGCAGTGCCAGCAGGACCTTCTTGAGCTTCATCAGGGATTCAATTAATTGTTAGAGCAAGGAGACAAGCTGCCCCTTTTGTTAGCACAGGGATCACTTTAGAAATATTGCACTGTGGCCTTAGCCCAGTTTAGGCTGTTTGTAGCTTATACATGTGCCATACACATCTTAAAGTTAGATTCAGATTGTTGGCTTAAAAATGTCCTTTTATCCCATGTTGGCCTCTATTAAGGAAGAGAAACTGATGGTCCTCTTGATGTTGCTGGACTCCAGTGCTCATCAGCCCCAGCCAGCATGCCCAAAGGCCAGGGCTGGTGGTAGTTGTAGTTTCCTATGAGTTTCTTTTCCCTGTCCTATATAAATAAAAGCATCAAGGGGGGAAAGGGAATTGGAGAAGAAGAAAACAAAAACCAAACAAAACATGGCATTCTGGGAACCTTACATAAGCTATACCAGAGCATGAGACCTTATCTCAGGCAACCTAGTTCCAGGAAAATACATATACAGAAAGGTTCCACACAATAATTTATGGCCACTTATTATTCATTCTTAGTGATGATTATACTTAATTGTTATCAGTTTATCTCTTGGTACTGTCATGATAACCCTTTGCCTTGAAAGTCATTACAGATCTGACACAGTATTTTTCTGTCTCCTAAGCCAGAGAGATTCCCACCCCTTCCTTCCTTCCAAAAATGGCAGTGAGAATAAAATATGAGAATAATTATGGCTATACAGTTATAGCTTCCTTGAAAGACAGGGTAATTTTAAGACTCCAGAGGAATTGCTAACAATGCAAGTAGTGTTTGATAAAAGTATGAGGCATTGTCAAACCAGAAATTAAAACAAAGAATAAATAAAGAGTTTAATGCCACCCAAGGCCAGTTGAAAAGCAATTACCCATGTGAACAGCCAGGGGAATTATTTAAATATATCTTGGTGCCATCAAAGGAAGGATGTAGTGTGCTATTGGAAAACTGGTGTTGGGCCTCACATGCACAAAAGCAGAATGTTTCTTCATCTACTGTAAAATAGGTGGGATAAGAATTGTAACAACAAACTGTGAAAGGGCAAGTAAGATCTCCACTGTGTACAAGCACAAATGCCAGATTTATACAAATTGTACATATTATACAATGTTTCAGTCTAGTTTATTTGATAGCCTTGCTTTAAATAATTAATGGAGAGAACTGATCACTTCATAATGCCACAAACTCACAGCAGGCAAAACTAATTTTACACAATATGAAAACAGATTTTATTTATTTAAGAGTAATATTTAAAAACAACAACTTTTTTGACACCAGCTGCTGGGAAATAAATAGAATATTTTATGACAAAAAATCTAAATGTGTTAAAAGCTGTTCAGAACAGACTGATAGTTTTCAATTGACAGGTTGTTGTTTTTTAATGGTCATTGCTAAGAGTTTAACTCATAAGCTATATTATTAATTTAGGGTTCTTTAAGTCCAATGTCCTGATGATGGAGTTTTTCTCAGAACAAAGTTGGCTCCATTCAGATTCTTATTCCAGGCTTTGTAAACTGAAGTTTTCCTGGTTTATTGACTGCCATTAAGCTGGGGTCCTTGGCTTGGACACAACAAGGAACTTTGTCTTAATACAAGCCAGGATCTTCACAAGAAAGACATCATGCAATGGCAGACGGAGAGCGGCAAGAAAGGAGAAAATGGCTCTGATGCACATTCCCATAATTCTTGTTATTCATGACAGCACATGTTTTGAAGGCTGGAGTGATTGTTAGGACCAGGTAGGTTGAGGTGTGTTTAGGCAAATAGCCTTTATTTTCAAAATATGCATGCCACAAAGAGTGAAGGTTATTGACCCACTTCCAAATCAGAATGTAAGAGTAACAAATACTTTAAATACTGAATCCCAGCAGTGTCCTTAATGTAGTATTAAAGGGACTGCAAGGTATATGTTTAAAAATGACAGCAACACTGTAGTTTTCATTTCTCCTCCCTGAAGCAGTAAGGCTGAGAGCATCCCAACACTGAAGCTTGCAATGTGATAGACATTATCACTTTACATTTCAGTAATTTAGACACTGGCTGGCATTTATCCTTCAACCCTGTTTAAGGCTGAGTTGAATCTCAGTAGTATCAGGCTTTTAGGGCTGAGTCAGATTGTATATGTGGTGGAAGTTTGAGGTGGGAGGAAGGGGAACAGAAAAAAATATACAGTATTTTACTGCAAAAACCACTGATAAGATAAACAGTTGTTCACTTGTTTATTTTATTTAATTGTTTAATTTAAAAGCTTGTAGCTATGCTGGGAAAGTTAATATGCATGTGAGAACCTTAGTCACTAAGGAGAAGTTTATCTCCCCACCCCCAGAAAATGTCATAAAAATGGGTCAGTTTTGACTGATGTTGGTCCTTGTCTTGCATGTTGCTCCATTGATATGTATGTATGTATGTATGTATGTATGTATGTATGTATGTATGTATCATTCATTTAAAGCATTTTTACCCTGCTCATGATCTGAAAAAGGCTCCTAGAGCAGCTTACAAATATCAGAATAAAGACAATTCCTGCCCTTAGTTTACAATCTAAATGACATGATGTAAAAAGAGGGAGGAGGAAAAAAGCAATCACAGGCACAGGGACCAGGACTTCTGTTGATCCAGTTTACCAACATTAAAAAGCATATTCAGAATTAAACACAGTATCTCATTTGAGATGTCACACTAAACAATACCTTGTGCTTCTACAGTTTAGAACTGAGATTGTTGTTTTGAGTATCCAAACATATAGACAAACCACGGTTTAGATCTGACAATCTACTTTTATTTTTCATCTGTTTAGCACTCTGCCCTGAGCTGCCTGAAGACAGAACAGTAATTCTAACTATGATGGATCAGTTTAGAGGTCACGCCAAACCATAATTAACACAAACCATAGTTTCCAACTATAATTTACTGGCATTTTTTAAAAAAAGAAAAGGTTTGTCATTAAAACATCACACCAAACCATAGTCAAAACCCAAACCATAGTCAAAACCCACCTGGTGTGTTTGGCATTATACCTGAAGATGAGATGAGGCTTAGTTTCAGCATACAACCTTGGTTTAATATAGTGATACTGAAATTTCAGTAGGTCAGACTGGGACCATTGTACACAGTATTAAGCATTTGGTATCAGTAAGGACTTCGCCTACAAGCTTTTATTTTAAACCACTGCATTTTACCTTGTAAATAGCACTATGTGAGAAAGTCAAATAGATGATTTTTTCTTCCTTGAATAGTTTTCTTTCTTTCTTTATACGGTTCTTGCTGCTCTGTATTCTAGGATGGGCGGAAGGTAGATCAGGACCTACTGGTAGATCTGTGAGTGATTGCAAATGGTTTCTAAAAAGCAGAACACCCCACCCAGCAAACAAACATAAACATTAAACTGCTGAAACAAATAAAACTTGGGAACCCTGGGGGGCGGGGATGTATGAAAAGACTGTGATGAACTGAGTAAAGGTGATGAAAATAAATGCCTGGGCTGAGATGTCCCAAGAGGTGCCTTAATTCTAAGTGTTTGCCCCTCTTTTTAAACCCCTGTTTTGCACTTGGATCCATCTGGCAGACCTTGGAGTTCTAAGAAAAAGTGAAGTAGATCCTGCAAGATTGAAGAATGCTGATGCATGCTATTAACATCCTTATTTAACCCACACATCATATATATTGAATATATTGGGGTGTGCAGGGGATGGAAGTTGTTGGAAAACTTTCCTTCTATTGACTTCCTTCAATTAACTTACCTTAGGATCCAAACCATTGCCACATTATATGCTCCAGTAAAGGTGTGCATGTCCAGTCCTCAAGCTGTCCCATGACTATGTCATTCCATTGCCACACTTCGAACGCTGTAGAGCTCCTGTTTTTCAGTCTGCCACATTCAGTGACTTTCCTCATTGCATTCACAAAGCGGGGGAAAGAAATATGGCAGCAGCAGCAGGAAGAAAAAGGTGGGAGGAAGTTTATGTGTTCCTGGAGATTATTTAAAACCTCAACATGGATCTTCATGATCTCTCTCTCCATTGTACCTCTTCTTCCCCCAAACAGCTATAGAGGCAAGATATAAGCAAGCATGGCTGCAAGCCATACACTTCTTGGATTTTTGTTAACCTCGAACCTTGCCTCCCACTGTTACATCTGACTAGAAATGGCACATCTACAGATATTTGCTGACATGCCTCTGTTTAATACATGCCAAAAATGCACTATGTTTACTTACAGATACCCTGAAACACAAGAAACTAGCTCAGTATCTAGCTCAGTGTCATTTATTCTGGCTAGCAGCAGATCTCCAGCGCTTCAGATAGTGTGTCCACTGCTGAGCTACAGTCCTTCCCTGTTTCCGTATTTTGTGTGGGCATGAAACAAGAGATAAATAGTAGTGCCTCGTTCCTACTTTTTATAATGTAAAAGGGTAAGTTAATGGTTTGGTTGTACTGCCTTTCATTAAAGCGAGTGTACAATAGTTGGTTAAGGATTAAAAATTGCCTTTGCCTAGTGACTGAGCAATGACTTGCTCTGGGGCTTTTCTCTTCTTTTCCTTCCCACATCTTCCCACATGTACCTCTAATTATCTGCTTATTTTCATAGAAAATTAACATTTCTTTTGCTTTTTCAGATTCTTAGACATAAAATTATGTGGTTTGTAAAGCTTTCAACTTAATTCAGTTAGCTATCATTTATTAGTTAAAAGATTTTTTACCTAGCTTTGGGAATTTAACTCCCTGTGTATTTTGGAAGGTGTAGTATTATTATTTCAGAACAATGATACTACTGTCCAATTAGTATATAATCAAGGCCATAGTATGTGGTCTACAGTTACACAGCATATGCACTGATATCTTCTAAGCCAAAAGCTTTCTATAACCATTTCAAGGAACTGGCCCTGGTGTGGTTTTCTTTAATAAATCACAATCATGTCTCAATTATGGTTTGGTGTGTTTGTCTTTTATTAAGAGTAATGGCAACATGGGTAATACTGAATCACCATCATCACCATCACCTCCTCTCTGAATGTTTCAGTTATTAGACAGCTATACACATTTCCATGTGTCCTGCAAATGCAATAGGCACATTTCTAACAGTCCAGGTGGGTTGTAAAAGTTGCCATTGTGAGTTAGCAAAATACCAAGTGGAATGGTTTAGCACAGAAATAAAAAGCTGGCCTGAAAAATGAATCTTTGCCTATATTAGTGGCAGATGCATGTGTATTTGGCAAGCCAGAAAGCCAGAAAAACAAGCTATGAAGATTGCACCTAGATGGGAGGTAGAAGGGATCCAATATATGTGAAAAAGTTGCCGGGGGGGGGGGAGGGGCTCTCATAAAAGCCATATGTGAATTTTATTTTACATATTTGTTGAAGCCAAATCAGATTGTCTGTTTCATCTACTTGACTATATTTTTTCTTGTGATAGGTTAGATGCTGCTAAGGGGTTTTCTTTAGTGGATATTGTCTGATGTGCCATAGTCATTCTCAAAGTAATTCTGTGCAATTACAGGTCAAACATACGTATTTAGAAGTAGGTCCCACTGAATTCAGTGGGGTGTACTCTAGGTAAATGGTCATAGGATTTATAGTGACAGTTCTGAAAAGACAACTAAGTGCTCCTTGCATCTAACTATATTCCATACAGTTATATTCCATATAGTTAGAACAGACCTCGCAAACAGGAACAAGGATTTCTGTAGGAGACTGAAGAGGGTGAGCTTTTGTCTTTTGGAGTAAGGCTGCTTTCTTGCTTGCTTTTCTGAGCTGTTTAAAAGTTTGATAGATTGATAGCAGGCCTCAGGGAGTGACTGAGTGCTTTGCTAGAGTCTTGATTGCTTGTCCTGATTATTTTTCTTTCATTGCAGGCCTGAGGATGTGTGTGGCTGATTGCTCTGTCTGTCGGAACATAGGATCGGAGGGGGAGGAGTTACAGCGGAGAGGAAGCCAGGCTGAGGGAGTTAGTTAGTTAGATCCTGGGAACTCGCCACCAGGCATCACAAACAGGGGTGTTTGCGAGGGAGTGTGGGGGAGGTCCTGAGTTCTGTTTCTTGGTATGCATAGGACCAGAGACATGGAGGGTGAGGGAGGCTGCAGCGACCTGTAACACCTGTGCCATGTTTGTCATTCTGCCAGAGAACAAGCAACAGTACACTTGTAGCAAGTGCAAGCTGGAAGAGAAGGTGCAGCAACTTGAGGCCCACCTAGCCACACCTGAAGCAACAGGACAACATGCAGAGTTACTTGATAGAGCTGAGTTGACTAAGATTGAGCACAAAGATAGATGGGGTGCCCCCAAGGTGGAGAAAGATTGCCCATTGCAAGAGTCTAACCCCTGAAGGAATGTGACGCACAGAAGTAGGACAGTCGCAAACCATTAGCTTGGACTACTGCAATGCGCTCTACGTGGGGCTACCTTTGAAGGTGACCTGGAAACTGCAATTAATCCAGAATACGGCAGCTAGACTGGTGACTGGGAGTGGCCGCTGAGACCACATAACACCGGTCCTGAGAGATCTGCATTGGCTCCCAGTACGTTTCCAACCACAATTCAAAGTGTTGGTGTTGACCTTTAAAGTCCTAAACGGCCTCGGTCCTGTATACCTGAAGGAGCGTCTCCACCCCCATCGTTCAGCCTGGACATTGAGATCCAGCGCCGAGGGCCTTCTGGCGGTTCCCTCATTGCGAGAAGTGAGGTTACAGGGAACCAGACAGAGGGCCTTCTCAGTAGTGGCGCCCACCCTGTGGAACACCCTCCCTTCAGATGTGAAGGAAATAAGCAGCTACCCTATCTTTAAAAGACATCTGAAGGCAGCCCTGTTTGGGGAAGTTTTTAATATTTAATTCTGTACTGTTTTTAACATTTGATTGGGAGCCGCCCAGAGTGGCTGGGGAAACTCAGCCAGATGGGTGGGGTATAAATAATAAATTATTATTATTTTTATTAGAGTTGCAAAATCACTTCCATGCTGTCATCTTGGACACTGATTCTGGGCTTATTAGCAGTACATGTGAAAAGGATCTAGGAGTCTTGGTGGACCACAAGCTTAACGTGAGTCAACAGGGTGATGCAGCAGCAAAAATAGTGAATGCTATTCTAGGCTGCATCAGCAGAAGTATAGTGTCCAGATCAAGGGGCGCAATAGTACCACTCTATTCTGCCTTGGACCACACTTGGAATTACTGTGTCCAATTCTGGGCACCACAAATTAAGAAGAGTGTTGACAAGCTGGAACATGTGCAGAGGAGGGCAACCAAGCTGGTCAAGGGTCTGGAAACTAAGCCTTATGAGAAGCACTTGAAGGAGCCGGGTATGTTTAGCCAGGAAAAGAGGAAACTGAGAGGAGATATGATAGCCATTTTAAGGGCTGTCACACGGAGGAGAGAGCATGCCTGTTTTCTCCTGCTCTGAAGGATTGGACTCAAACCAATGGCTTCAAGTTGCAAGAAAGTAGATTCTAACTAAACATTTGGAAAAACTTTCTGATAGTAAGAGCTGTTCAGCAGTGGAACAGACTCCCACAGGAGGTGGTGGACTCTCCTTCCTTGGAGGTTTTTAAGTAGAGGTTGGCTGGTCATTTGTCATGGATACTCTTGCAGAGATTCCTGCATTGCAGGGGTTTGGACTATATGACCCTTGGTGTGCCTTCCAATTCTTAAGATTCTATGATTCATATATATTCCAGGGTTGTATATTCCAGTATATTCCAGGGTTGTTCTTTTGGAGAGGTTTCTCCATCCCATGCAGCCATATAAAGGACAGAGCTGATTCTTTTTGCTCCCCGCAATGAATTTTCTTTTTCCCCATGCTCCAAACAGAGTTCAAAATTTCTTATTCTTAAAATAATAATTTTATTGTTTGTTTTGCAATTTTTGGATTGTAAGGCTGCAGGCAAAGTCTTGTTTATTTTTATCTTTGTATGGAGTTTGTCCAATTAGACATGTAATAAATAATGGCCATGGATATTGTTGTTGTTGTTTACTTCTGCTGTTTTATATTTATATTTAATTCTCTCCTGTTAATGTTTATCCCAACATGAAATATTTTCAAATAATCTTTTATAAATTAACTATGAGATAAAATTGCAGTAGTCTCGAATGATTTCCCAGGGTTTCAAGAAAAAAATATGTAAAAGTAAATTGGTTGTAACCGGAGATACAGCTGAGTCACAAGTTGTTTATATCAATACTTTTGGCTCAAACTTGTTATCTAGTTACTGTGGCCTGGAAGTAATTTCTTGTTTGAATCCCCAACTAGTTTTTTTTGCTTCCAAGAAATAATATTTTGAGGTTCAGCTGAGAATACCTTTGAAGTACAGTAACTATAGAAGTGAAAGTGTTACTATTTCATTCACTCAGTGGTAATGATGCTAAAGCGTGTGTGAGAGACTGAGCTTCGGAAGCTGTGTAACGGGTGGAACTGTACGTTTCGATATTCAGTCCTTAGTTTAAAAAGCCTCATTAAGTCAGTGTTACCTTTCAATTCATTTCTGAAATCTTTCATTTTAGATGAGAAGCCCATATGCAGAATCTAAGAGGCTTACTCTCTTACAAAGAAATAAGGCTGCTAAGCTGCTAAAAATCTCAGTAGCTTAATATAAATGTTCAAATAAAAAATTAGTAATTTTAACTGTATAACCTTGAAGTATAATGAAAATAATAATGAAAGGCTAAGATGAATCCTAGCGGAAATGCACTTGGGTCCTTTTGGAAAGTAGGATAGGGGCAAATCCCTTGTGCACAAAGCGATGAGTTTGGGGATAGGAACCAGTGGAGTATTTTGGGATAAGCCCAAAGATTAATTGATGTATGAAGAATTCTGGTCATAGAATGTATCTTGTACATTTCATTCATAGTTCCTAAAGACTTGATGTTGATTAATTAGTCTTTTCGGTGGGAGTGCTAACTTGGCTGTATAGCTTTTCCAGGTCCATACTGTATCTGATTTGTATGTTGTGCGGAAGCAGCATAACAGACTGATTTTGTTTCCTGTTCACCATGCCTTTCTAGCTTTCCGTGTCTTGTCTTAAGGGGTGAGATGTGTACATGGGAAGTGGTGTGTTTTCCCAGTGCAAAGCCAGAGGGCACCTTTTCCTCCAGATACTGTGTCCCTACCTCCATCTCTTGAGCAAGACCCACTTCTCTGGAATGCGTGAAGGAGTTATTCATTGCACTGAAAAGAAAAAAGTATGCTAGAAGTGTGGTTATTTTACTAGGAACATTTCCCATTTTTGAAAAGTTTTCATTTTATTTATTTATTTATTTATTTAGGAGTGTGTAGGAAATTCACAAAGACAAAGCTATAGCTGTTTATAATTCAGAGTGGGGGGGGGGCAAGCAAATGGGGAAAGGCAGAACATCGGCTCCTGTTCCTGTTGCAATGTCCCATCCCACTACAAGGCATCTACCTGAAGCTGCCCTGTGAGAAGGAATCCAGGAGAGAGAGGCAAGCAAAAGCAAGCCAGGTGGCTGCTGCCACTGTTGCTGGGCTTTACTCACTGGCTGAATCACCTTGTCATGGTGAGTGGCCATGCACGTTCCTATGACCCTTGTGAGCGAAGCCATTGGGAGTCTTGTACTCCCAGCAGGGTGCCCCAAGGCAGTAAGGTCGAAGGGGAGTCACGGACTCATTGTTAAGACTGTGTTCATGGAAGACAATCTTACTCAGCGGCCAGCAAAATTCTTGTAAGGATCTTAGCAAACCGTCTCGTAACAATATCTGAGGTGACCCTTCCTGAATCCCAAAATGATTTTCGGCCTTCTAGGGGGACAGTGGACATGATTTTTCACTGCTCGACAGCTTCAAGAAAAATGCAGGGAGCAAAACCAACCCCAGCATATGGCATTTATTGACCTGACTAAGGCTTTTGACACTGTAAATCGTAATGCCCTATGGACTGTCCTTCTGAAAATTGGCTGCCCAGATAAATTTGTAAACATCATTCTTCTACTCCATGATAATATGACAGCAACAATTGCAGATAACAATGGCTCTCAAAGTGAACCATTCACAGTGGGATCATGTGTTAAACAGGGTTGTGTTATTGCCCCAACTCTATTAATTATTTTCATTGCCATGATCCTACACTTTGTCGAAGGGAAACTCCCCACCGGAGTAGAAATCATATATCAAACAGATGGAAAGCTCTTCAATCTGAGCAGGCTGAAAGCAAAGAGTAAGGTTACTGTAACTTCCGTCATAGAGCTTCATTATGCTGATGACAATGTAGTGTGTGCACGCTCAGAGGATGACCTCCAAACCATCCTAAATATCTTTGCAGAAGCTTACGAAAAGCTTGGCCTATTACTCAACATCCAAAAAACCAAAATGCAGCACCAACAATTACAAAACAACCCCTCTGCAGTGCCACAAATCCAACTCAATAGTGTAACGTTGGAAAATGTCAATCACTTCTACCTAGGCAGTTATCTTTCCACAAGAGCCAACATTGATGCCGAAAACCAGCATCCCCTGAGCTCTGTGAGTGCGGCTTTCTCCCGATTGAAGTGCAGAGTGTTTGAGGACCGGAACATTCGCAGGGAAACCAAAATGTTTGTTTACAAAGCTATTGTACAAAGCTACCAACCTTACTATATGCTTGTGAAACATGGACCACTTATAAACGCCATCTCCAACTCCTCGAAAGATTCCATCAACTGTGTCTCCGAAATTTTTTACACATCACTTGGGAAGACAGGCGAACAAATATCAGTGTACTGGAAGAAGCAAAGATCACCAGTGTTGAAGAAATGATTCTTCAACATCAACTTCATTGGACTGGTCATGTTGTGTGGATGCCTGATGATCGTCTTCCAAAGCAACTACTCTATTCCGAACTTAAAAATGGAAAGTGTAGTGCTGGTGGTCAACAAAAGAGGTTTAAAGACTGTCTCAAGGCAAATCTTAAAACATGTAGTATAAACACTGACAACTGAGAAACACTGTCCTGCGAGTGCTCCAGTTGGAGAACAGCCTTTACCAAAGGGGTCATGGGCTTTGAAGAAAGACACTTGAACTCAGGATGCAAGGGAGAAATGTGCTAGGAGGAAGGCAC
The DNA here is from genome assembly GCF_965112155.1 of Podarcis liolepis. Taxonomy (NCBI): domain Eukaryota; kingdom Metazoa; phylum Chordata; class Lepidosauria; order Squamata; family Lacertidae; genus Podarcis; species Podarcis liolepis. Next base: position 75,069,630 of record NC_139558.1, on the reverse strand, counting down.
GTTTGGCAAATCCACACCGTGATCAACTCCTGCCCGGAAACAATGTCCCCACTGTGGAAGGGCGTGTGGAGCCAGAATTGGCCTCCACAGTCACTTACGGACTCATTGTTAAAACCGTGTTTATGGAAGACAATCTTACTCAGCTACGAGTGATCACAAAAGAAGCAGCAGCTGGGCTATAGTTATTTCATAACTGCTTATGGCATCCCTTTATCTGCATAATGATATTATACATTAAGCATCTTCAAAGTGGTACTAAAATTTCTTTGTAGATTGTTGTCTGCTTCATATCCACTATGCGTTTTATAGGGCAACACTACAATAGTTACTATTGATGTAAAAATTGGGGTTTGGCTTTTGCTGCCAAACTTCCGTGGGACTCTGAGTCTTCTAAGTCCATGATCAGTCAGAGAATAATGGATGGAGGCAGGATCCAGTGGAAAGAAAGGTAGATATTTATTTTTCTGTTGCAACAGAGTTTCCTCCCCTCTTTGCAAGGAGGGAGAGACCCAAAACAAAAGTGTGCAGGAACCTTTAAAGACTTTTGACATTGCCCAACCCCTTAGCCAAAGACTACCCTAAAAGCATCATACATACATCATAGGAGAAATTCTGTCTGCCATGATACCTGAATTCTTATAACACTATGCTAACCAAAAAGTGACTTGATCCCAAACCAGAGAGCTTACATTGGATAGTAACTGTAAATTTGGAGGCTTAGCAGCAGAGCAGCAAATGCCTGTCTGTTGCTTTGTGGAAACCTCTCTTTTGAAATGCTGTCACTTTAAGAGAAACGTTTTTAGCATATTGCTTTTCTAAAGTACTCTAGTATAAACACTGTACTGGAACATTTCATTAGCATTTGGAGAACAATAAAGAAACAGAGAGTTTAATAGGCTAATATGTTTTAGTGGCCTTAGTAGAACCCTACTTAACACAGTGGGATTTTCTACGGCACACAGAGGTAGGAAACTGTTCTGTATACATTTACTGTGTGGAACTTCCTCCTTCTGGGCAGCATGTGGTTTAGAGCAAAGAGAAATAACTTTCCTCCTGCAGCTCACCAATGAAAGAAGCATTTTTAAATACAGTGTTTTGAGAGCGAGATCTAAATTTGTCCCTGTGAGGGTCAGGGGCGAAACAACACGGCAGTACTTCGTAAAGAACTGTTTTTCAAAGATAGAGGTAATACGAGATAGTTTGAAATTTTGCAATTGATTTGACATGAAAAACCATTGTGATGCCCATTGAGGCAGGCTGTCAATATTTAAAGATATAAAAACCCAAGTCCAGAGGCTGTATACCTGTGAATACTGGAATCTGTGGATCTGTATATCCGTGAATACTGTGATCATCGTCTCTTGGGAGTTGCCTTACCAGGCATCAGGTTAACCACTTTTAAAACAGACTGCTGAACTAAATGAACTACTTGGTTTGATCTACAAGTGCGCTTCATAAAGATCAAGAAGATTTAAGACATAGTGAGAAAAAATTGGGAGGGGGCACACTATAGAAGTCATTAGATATAATATGACTTCTGTACTAGCTTGCTGCAATGCAACCATGTTCTGGAGATGTACTTAAAGCAAGATCCACATGGAAGTACTTGGATTAACCGGGACGTGGGTGGCGCTGTGGGTTAAACCACAGAGCCTAGGACTTGCCGATCAGAAGGTCGGCGGTTCGAATCCCCGCAACGGGGTGAGCTCCCGTTGCTCGGTCCCTGCTCCTGTCAACCTAGCAGTTCGAAAGCACCTCAAAGTGCAAGTAGATAAATAGGTACTGCTCCGGTGGGAAGGTAAACGGCATTTCCGTGCGCTGCTCTGGTTCGCCAGTAGTGGCTTAGTCATGCTGGCTACATGACCCAGAAGCTGTACACCGGCTCCCTTGGCCAATAAAGCGAGATGAGCGCCGCAACCCCAGAGTCGGCCACGACTGGACCTAATGGTCAGGGGTCCCTTTACCTTTACCTTTTACTTGGATTAACTGTGATCTTTAGGAGAAATTTTTTAAAAAATGGAGTGATGGTAGGATTGGAGGTGTTTACTTAAGACAGTAGCCATGAAGTACGACTACCAAATTTTGAATGCAGTATCATACAAAACATTCTTTCCTTTCTGTGATTAATTTTTCTATTTGTTAAAAGATCTGCATGTCAATTTAAGCATGAACAATTATAAATGATTCTGCATATTGCAGAATCAAAACATGAGATTTGATAGCTGCTCAGAAGTTGACTGGAATAAAATTTAAGAGATCACATTTCAGTGCAGAATTGAGAGGCATTAACTTTGAATTTGGGTGTTGCTATTCTGTGCAGAAGAGTAAGTTTAACTCATAGTTTTGGATTATAGCGGCAATATTCTGGGCTACTCTGACAGTTTCCAGAAGAGAATTATTAAGTGGCTCTAATGGGCTGCTTCATCTGAGTTTGCTTGGGTCTCAACCACACCTCAAGATAGAACCCCCCTCTACAAGTTCCTTAAGATCTCCCAAAGTTATTTTCTTCTGTTTTGTTTAGGTATTTAGCTGTGGTTATTTTGAAGATTTATTCTTTGGGCCAATTCTATCTATCATCTATCTTTCTATCTATCTCTGGAACTTACCATGAACAACTTCCTCATACTCTAAGAATGGCAATGGTGCCCACCTGGAAGGTGCCAGAACTGAGTTTGTTCAAGTTCACACACACAACACACACACTAATTCTAAGAGCATATCTCCATTAGCAAATGTAAAATGTGAATTAGATGATGATGGATATGTCTTCAGCAATTCCCACTACAGTGTTGCCCGGAGGAGGTAAGGAATGCACCATGATATGAAAAAAAATCCAGGATTGTCTGGTTTCCGGAATAAGGTTGTCCATGCAGACATGTGCGTAAAGAAGATAAAGGCTAGTCATATGAATGGGAAATGTATTATGTGAATTATTTATTCATCCTAATTATTTCTGAGATAGCAACTGCCTCCTTTTTTAATCTGAGCATATCATCAATTAAGCCTGCATCATCACTTTCTCAGACCTGTTTTCAGTTTAGGTATACTTTTTAAGTTAATAAAATTAAGAATTATCTTGGGCAGAGCACTAAATGTACTGCAATGACATGACATAGGAATGGGTGGACTCTGGCAACATTCAGAATTCAGGTTCCATCCCTGATTCTCCCCGTTGTGCATCATTCACTGCACAGTTGGTTACTGATTACTACTGTTGAATCAAATATTTCCAAAGCATTATGACAGTCAGGGGCAAAGTTATGTTAGGAGGTGATCTTTTGGGGAAATTTCAGGAGTTGGACACTTTGCTACAACTATACTAAGGTTGACTCCAGGGATGGATGGCAAATTTGGCATTTGCAAGGACTCCAAAACCAACAGAGTCCTCTGGCCTAACAAGTGGTAACACTTTGTTATCCAAAGAGTATCCAAAATGTCCGATGCAACCTAAGAGCATTCTCATTTTGCATATTCTGCCTCTTCTAGGTCAGGGGTCCCCACTAAGGATGCTGTGCCCAAGGGGGACTCAAATCGTAGTGCTAGCAGTGTTTGTGCAAAAGGTGTTGCAACAGCTGTGAATGCTATTAGTATATTAAATAGTTTTAGTTGGTGTTTTTTTTAATTAATTTTGTCGAGAGGAAGGGCACAACATTTATTTATTGTATTTATATCCCACTGTCCTGCTAAGCAGCTCAGAGAGAGTTCATGTGGTCAACTATTTTAGTAGTGATAGTGGTTAGATAGCATTATCATCAGCGGTTGCTTGTCTTATTTGTCAAATCATAGAGCTGGAAAAGTGGACAAAGTCATGCAGTCTCAGTTTTCTTTTCAATTGCCTTGCAAACTTTCCTCAAAGAAGTAAGTTTCTTCCAAGCAGAACGTTATCACATACCCCCTTGTTAACCAATGCTAGTTTGTATAACTTTCTTGTATGGTAGTCCCTGTAGCAGCATTCTCCAATATGTTGCCCTTCATACGTTTTGGACTATAGGCCCAGACAGCATGGTTTATGGTAAGGGATTATGGGACTTACAGTCTAATGCATCAGGAAGCCATGAAGTTGAGGAAAGGTGCTGTATGGTTTACCCAGCCTTGTCCAACATGTGTCCTTCCATATGTTTTGGAATTAGAGCCATACTGGTTGGGGCTACTGTAGGTTCTGCTTCAAAACATCTGGAGATCACTAGGTTGGGAAAGGCTGCTTTCCCTCTATATAAAAAAAATGAACCATGTTTTGTCTCCACGTGCTCATCACTTTGAAACACGCAAGTATGTTGAATGGAAGACCAAGACCACCAAGTGAATAATTCAGTGAAAATGAATTTCCGTGCATGCTTACCTTGAATTCCTGACAGTCTTCTTTAATATTAAGGAAGTTTTTCGTTAGGATATTGGCGGAGGTGAGGGAGGAGCCCCTTTACTCATTGCTGGCAAATGGTAGATTTTGCTCAAGAACATAAGAAATGTTTTCATGGATCAAACCAAAGCTCCATGTAGTCCAGTTTTCTGCCTCCAGCAATAGCTCAGGTTGCTTATTACAGTATTGAATTTCACAGCTCTCCGCCCTGCTTCTTGAGTTTTCATGAAATATAATTTCTTCTTTGCATTGTTTTAGTTTTGCCTTTCATCGCCTTGGTTTTTCTTTCATGATTTGTAAAAATGTTCAGTTTGACGAACACTGTACCAGTTTTCAAGAGTGACAATGCATTTCTTCACCTGTTATGTCAATAATTATTAATTATCATTCCCAATTACATATTTCCTTGGTTTTCCAGTAACACTATTAATTTTCATCCTGTCATGACAATTTCCATCTAAATAATTTTATTATTATCTTTATGCACTTCCTTTGTTGGGACTGTGTGAAAGCCTCTGCTGGAATCCAAACAATTTATGTCCGGCACATTTCCTTTATCCACCCAGTTTCTCACTAATGTGCAACACCGATCACACTGAAATATTTATTTGTGTTGTAGCAGAACAAATGTAAAGGTGCTGCTATGATTTTATGGTGGAACCCTGTTTATCAACTGGTATTATTATTTTATGCATTGGTGGTAATTTGAGGCACGGGAGACAATACCATTCAGTATGAGAAACGGGATTGTAAAGATCACAGCATTATGAGAAACAAATTCTAATGCTTTCTATGTTGTGACAACGTGAAGATTATAAGGAAAACTCATGAAATGTATTGAAGCTCTCAGAATTTCTGTTTCATTTCTGCCATACAAAGAATTTATATCTTTAGCAAAAGAATTATTTGGGCAAGGCCTCTCAAAAGCTGCATGCTGTCAACTGTTCCTGTTCTTTGGGAACATAAACAGGATCTAGGGACAGCTTGTGCAAGAAAACAGTTGGAATAGGGAATATTATAGCTTCTCTGCAGCCAACTTGATTATCGTCATCACCCTGTGTACGAGGAAACTGTCAAAGAGGCATTGTGAAGAATCATAGAATCGTAGAATTGTAGGATTGCTCGATTCTACCTCATCAACAGCTGTAAGAGTGGCTTAGGATATTTCACAGCCCAAGTCCAGTTCCTTTTATGCAGCCATTAAACTTAAGGTTTCTTGTTACTGTGCTGCATCACAATGGACTTCCTGAACAGCTCCTTATTACAATCTTAATATCTTGAAAATCTGATATTGATTTAACTGTTGGACACACTTGTGAAAGCAGCCATTAAATATACATTATAGTAGTCTTTTATAACCTGGCACCCTCCAGGTGTTTTCCCCCACACCTCCCATCAATAATGACTGGTGTAGGAGGAGGTGTGGTTCAAAATATCTGGTGAGTGGCAGGTTGCTAAAGGCTGCATTATAGCCTCTGTTAATGTCTTCTTGCATTCAGTTCTGAAACTTTAACCGTTACTACACCCTTTTGCATGTTTACTGCTTAAATAATATTTTTTTAAAAAATACCTCAGTGATGAGAATTTATCTGGGGTAAAAAAACAAACAAAAAATACTTCATAACATTAAATGAGTAATGTCTGACAGTGGGAACTGGGTTGGTCAATGGAGCAGTGTGTTGCAGAAGATGGTGCAGTCTACAAATTAGTACTTACTGCATGTGGGTGTTTTCATCTTTGTTACAGTTATGTGTAAATATCCTACTGAATTATGGGAGAAATTTTAAGAAGTATTAGCTAATGCATGTGATTGAGCTTCATTGAAATTACAAATACAAGAATAGAGCTTTTTATTTATTTAAAAACTCCATGCCCCACCCTTCAACATTATTCTCTAAGAGTGGCTGGCAATCACCAGCATAATTAAAACAATAAAGCAACATGTCATGAAAACAGCAGACGTACACTCACTCATCACAAAGAGTACTAAAGCTAAATTTCAGTGTTGTTTTTTAATCAATCTTAGCATTTTTAGATATCCAGAACAAGTTTACTTTTTCACTTTTTTGTCCTTCAAAATTACAGCTCTGGTTTATCGTGTAATTGCATCTTCAAAGTCAAATATTTGGGAAAATTTGCAGGTAATAGTCTACAAGAGGCTTTGCCAGCCTGGAACCTCCAAAACCTTGCTGGACTCCATATCATTCCTGATGATTGACCATGCTAGCTGGGGTTGATGAGAGCTGGAATCTAACGAAATCTGAGGGCTGTTCTACAGCTTTTGGGGGGAGGTTTCTGACCTTGACAAGTGATCCATGAGGTCTTTCTCTGAACATAAATTGTGTTGATATTTAGTCCTCTGGTGGTTAATTATAAAGTTGAGGCAAACCATGAGTCTGGGTTTGGACATAATTTTACTCGAACCATGGCTTAGCTCTGGGTAGCACAGCATCAGCAAGGGTGTGGGAGCAGCAGAGCAGCCCTAAATTGGCTGTGAGTACCCACATACAGTGGTACCTCGGGTTACATACGCTTCAGGTTACATACGCTTCAGGTTACAGACTCCGCTAACCCAGAAATAGTGCTTCAGGTTAAGAACTTTGCTTCAGGATGAGAGCAGAAATTGTGCTCTGGCGGCGCGGCAGCAGCAGGAGGCCCCATTAGCTAAAGTGGTGCTTCAGGTTAAGAACAGTTTCAGGTTAAGAACAGACCTACGGAACAAATTAAGTACTTAACCCGAGGTACCACTGTAATTGTTTGTTTACGTTAGCCATGGAGTGGCTTAGCACTGCATGCAAATTGAGAGTGTGTGACCAAACAATTGATAAATACTATTAGGAAGAAACAAATAAAGAGCATGTTTTTATAATGAAAATGGCATAGAATTGTTTAAACAAGACTTGCATTTTACATTACAGTGGTATGGTTTTGCCCATCATGTAATGCCTCCATGGCATTGGGGGGAAATGGCTTCTCTTAGTTTCATTGGTTCCTAATTATTCAAAACTGTGTGCAAATGATACCAAGTTCTTTTTGTTAGGGAATAACTTGGTGAGTACAATATTAATAATTCTAATTTGTAATTCATGAATCACTTTATATAGCATTGGCCCCAAAGTCGACTGGTTTGGCATTTACTAATGATATATTTTGAATGCTTTTTTTAAAAAAATGATGCATCTGATGATTTACATACATTTTTCTCAGACACTTTTTGGGTGAAATTTCTTATTATATATGTCTTATAGGGAGCTTTAAGAGCTGATCGTGAAATTAACACTATACTCCTCAGCTGCTTTTAAAAAAATAAATAAACATGAAAATACTTACAACAAACAATCCCTATATAATCCCCAAGCTTCTTTACTAGTGCCTGTTACATCCTAAATCAGCAACATAAAAGATAATGTTTTCCCCCCTTTTCCATTTCTTTTTCTTTTTCCAGTTGCAACTGCATTGCCAATAATTATTAAACAAAATGCAGGATTGGCATAACAGACTTTCAGTGTGGAAAGTTAGTATACGAAAACCAATCTCACTTCATTCCTATGCCCAGCTGCACCAGTTTACATTTCTCCGAAGTCAATATGCACATGATTGCATGCAAGATTTCAGCCTTAAATGCTGTAATTTTTAGATTCATGTGACTCTGGGTTTGTGGCGACATGTGGTTGACTGTATGAGGGCTGTCTTTGTGTGTTTAAGGAAGCTGTAAATGTACATTGCCCAGCACATACCCACATTTTAGTGCTCCACCAGTAACTTTATTTCTTTTTCTGTAGACCAGAAAATGAATGTACCCATTGGAAACTCTGGACATAAATGTGTAATCTCATGACCACTTCACCAGGAACATTATCAAGCCACCCTGTGTACCCCCACAAGGTTGTGGTTGTATGAATTGGCTCCCTATAATGTCTGGTGGTGATGCTTATGTAGGAAGCATCTCTGTTTAGAAATATTTGTATATGTCTTCTGCCATGTTTTGTTGTTGTTAAATTATAGATAGTAAGAATCTAGTTAATATATTGTAACATTTTGGGCTTATTTCTTATTTTATATTCTTTCCCTTCTATGTTTTGCTTGGTTTTTTAAAGTATTTTTTGTTACAGACATAAAAAAACCATGGAATCCTACTATTCCTATATTTATTTTTCTTTTTGTTTATAGCATAATAATCGCTGACACTTTTAACACCACCATTCCAGTTGTTCGCATTTGAAACTATGTTATTCATTCCTGTGGTTAGAAAACCCAAACCCTAAAAAGTTGCTGCTTCTTCTCCCATTCTCTTGAAGAACTATTCTGTAATTTTGCATAAAAAGTGAGATTTACAACCAGTTGTTTTGAACAAAAATAGTAGACTATTCAACATATTTTTCATTTCTATGCAACAGTTTGAAATTTAAAGATTCTATAGAGCAACCTTTTAAAAAATTGGATTGTGGGTGTAATCCACATCAACAATGAAGTCAGCAGCAAATCTATAAAGCTTGAAGATTTTGTTTGTGTTGCCTGACACTATTTAAAAGTGCAAACTCTCTTTTATTATAGTTTCGTCCTAAAATGTCCCTAGTTTTGTTTTGCTTTTTATTGCTCGTTCCTCCCACAATCATGGGTATGTAATTTCATCTGTCTTTTTTAATTGTTATGCCTGATTCTTTTAATAAGTTAGATTGTTGATATAAAGGTGCAGGAGAATTTCTCTCTCCCTTTTCTGCCACGCTATTTGGAATCCTTTAATGTAGAGCTGTATTTTTCTGTTCTGAATTGCCTTCTTTATTTCCTTTCTTCATTACAAACTACTCTGGAAAGAGCTTTTCTAACTAAAAAAAGAAGAAGAAAAAGAAGCTATGCTTGACTGATAATGCATTGCTTTGGATGGTGAAACATTATGAAAGTTTAATTTTTAATTAAATCTGAAATAGCAATTATAACTGAAAGAGATTTTAACCTGTTTCTTTTCAGAGTGCCTGAAGTTACATTTTAGATGCTGAAATCATTGCACCTTAAAAACAAAAAAGATTGAGCTGCACTGCATTCTTGTAAGTAAAAGCTTTTTTGGTACCTTTTGTCAGTCTTTCTTTGACACAAAACTGTTAGCATAGTAACTAGACTTGGGGGGCAGCGGTCAGGCTGTCCTTGAATAGGATTTAGGAATATTTTGTATATAAAACACACATTTTTGGAAATCCAAATGGTACTGGGTTTTTAGTGTGCTTTATGTCAAACCCTAAATTGTTAATCTATTGTGCTGGCTGTTTCAAATTTCATTAGGAATGGTGTAGAGCTTTTTCTCCGTTGACATATATTTTCTGTCATCCTGTCACCAACAATTCTTGCACTTTGGTACAAGGAAGGATAATATAAAGTATCAGAATGGCATCAGAAACAGTATTCTTTCCCCTTTGTGATGTCAAGATAATTTTTTGTCCTGTGCTGTAATGAAAATAAAAAAGAAGAGCTTCTTGTGAAACCACAACAGAATTCAGATGCCTCAAACACAACTGAAGTTGTATAATTCCTTGTGTGTGCATTGAGGGTACTTATGTGCATTGGTGCCCATCTGATCTATTGTGGCATAAAACAGTCAAAATGGTATTTCTTCCTGCCTTTAATAAGAAAAGAAGCTATTTATAAAAACCCTATTATTCTATAAATGAGGAATAGGCAGACTTCTGGCTTGCAGAATCTTCTTTGTTTTTTTACTATAACTCCAAGGTCTGCCAGCTGGAGCCTGGTGCAAAATAGTGGCTCGGGGTGGAATAATCTTAGAATTAATGAACAGGTTGCCCCTGACCACATTCTCAGCTCAGGGATGTTATCAGGACCAGAACTAAGTGCATAATGCTTTAACACAATTTGTTGATCTCTGGTTTATTGATACTGGATAGCCATTGTTACATTTATTAATCCTGCATGCTTACTTCGTTCTTCACTTGTATCAGTGGTTTATCTGTACACAACTTAGGGAAATAATAATAATTATAATAATAATAAATAATTATTATAATAATAAATAATTATAACAATAATTCCTGATTTCCTGCCCCATTTCTCGAAGGAGATCTTTTTGTTGTTGCTTTTGTTAGTTTGGACTGGGGAGTTGGAAATCCTTTCAAATTTTCAGCAGATCATCCATGAGATCATCCTCACATCATCCACAGTAGATTCCACTCTACCTTTTGTCCTCCCCTGCTAATAATACATGATCATTTACTAGTTTTAACAGCACATTGAAGAACTATCACAGTGCCTCTCTTAATTGTTTTTCACATGATCATGCAGTAATCTACCTTTCTATTGTAAATATACCAGTAGTGTATATCTACATGCACTGTTTTCTATTCATCCCTGATATCAATGTAGCCCGAGCCTTGCCCTCTTTCCCATTACCATCTAACCTCTTCTCTTGAACTCATATGCTTGACTTTCCTTTTCCTTCTTCTGGCAGCCCTATTGTTATCTTTGTCAATTCCAGTATATACTCCTGACTGTGGTCCATCATCTCATCTCCAATTGCTGATAATTTTCTAACACATGGATGGGTTGGCTCCACTGTATACAGCAGTGGTGGGGAATCTTCAGCCCATGGGCCTAATTAGGTATGACAAGGATCATAATTTGACCTGCAAGGTCATTTCCCCCAAGCCACACACATCTGCCCCACACCTGGTAAAAATGCATCTGCAAAGAAACAGTTGGGAACCTTAAAGCAGACTCCTAATTGTTCCTTGGCAAATAGGGCTTGCATTTGGTGCCTTTTGCATTTGGCACCACATGTAAGCCCTGCTGGGATTGTTTCCATTTGGGAGCTTGTAACCTGCCAAAAAGTGAGATTTGCAAGCACCACTAGCCAGCTGTTCTTTGCCTGCAAGGGTTGGTTTCAGACCATGTAGACAGAGGCAGCTGGGTTTGCAGGCATCACCAGTCATCTGTTTGGTGGCACTTGCAAACCCCTGTGCAAAACCCCACGTTGTTCGAAATCAACTGAAAATCACTTGTTTGCTTTGCCAGATTACATCCTTGGCTGATCCCAGATACTTGCCTTTTCTGTACCTTCACCAGTTTGTAGGTGCACAGTACTACTGGTCTCATACATTGGTATGAACCTCCTTAGCAATATAGGGAGCTGTCTCATACCAGCAAGTAATATCGCCCATCCACCAAGTTTGGTATTTTCTACAATGACTCATAGTGGTTCTCCAGTAGTTTCCCCCCATACCTATCTGGAGATGCAGGCATTGAACCTGAGACCTTTCACAGTGGTACTTTGTGTTATGGACATGATCCATTCCGGAGGCCCGTCCGTAACGTGAAAAGCCCTCAACTTGAAGCGCTGTGTCTGCGCAGGCAGGCGGGCAGCGCGATTTAGTGCTTCTGCGCATGCGCGAGTGGCAAAACACAGAAATAACCCATTCCGGTACTTCCGGGTTGCCGCAGGACGCAAGAAGAAAACACACAACCTGAAGTGGACATAACATGAGATATGACTGTACATGCAAAACATGTGCTGTATTGGTCAGCTGTTGTCTTTCTCCATGTTATAAAGTTGCAAAGTAGAAACTGGTCCTTGTTTTTGACTGGTATGATCAAACTGACAATTACAGGCAAGTGAGTTGGTCAAATAATAGAATCCATCTTCCAAATTTAAGTTTAAGTATAAACAAAATTGTAGTTTAAAGTAAAAGCTTGTGAAACACTGCAAACCAGCTTGTGTTTCTCATTAAAGATCAAAATGTACAGCTGGATAATGAAACCCAGAAAGTTCTAAGTTCTTCCCAAGTTGCTTTTTTATTGCGCACTGCAAACTGTTATGCTTCAACAGCTATGAGTTTCCTCCTTTAAACATTAATGAATTTGCTTTGGAAGTCAAGGATACCACATACTTACAGGTGCATAACGACCCATCCTATATAGAATGCAAGCCAAGTATTGGGCAAACCATGTCATTTTCTGTCCAGACTTCTCAACAACTATACCAGAACAAAAAGAAACATAAAATAGACCAAAATCTGTTCATTTTTGGCACATAACCCATTTGCGTGCATGCTTGTACATGCTTGTACAAGGTAGTAACATATTTTACACTGGAGTGTACTGTCCAGATAGTGAAGCATATGCAAAATTTCTAGTACATTGTTTTCACTCCCTGCAATCCACCTAAGCTCTTGGAAGAGAGTTGAATATAAATTTATTTAAACAAACATAAAGCTTCTCGCTTTTAAATCCTGCAAAGAATAGAGAAATGGAGGTGCTATTGACAATTGCAGTTACACATAGATTGACAGCCTTGAGCCAATTCTCCCAAAATGTAATATTGTCTTTATTAGACAATGAAATAAAATAAAATCTAGTCCTCAAAGCGAGATGTTTTGGGAGGGGTTTACACACTAGGCTGTATCTTATAGAATGTAGATGCTGGGGGGGGGTATAGATGAGGGTGCAGGGGTTAATGCTGGCTGAAGATGGCATGTTTTGATCTAATACAGTGATCGACAGTTTAGTGACAAAAATGTGGATATACTACCATTATTAGAGATTGATCAGAACAGCTGACTGGACGGGGTGTGGCAGCAAGGGTCTGACACCACCGGGATAGGCAGGAGTGGTATTGTCTCAGTGGCTTAAATGAAGGGGTGGATAAATCATTATAAAATAATCATTGTAAAATATAGTTCATACATCAGAAGAAATGAATAATATTCAAAATGGCCTAGATAGAATGGAAGACTGGGCCAGGACTAACAAAATGTAGTTCAGCAGAGTCAAAAGCAAAATTATGCATGAGATAGAAATGCAAAAGATAGAATGTGTGTTAGTAGCATGACAACAGCTACAAAAAGGCTAATATGATTTTGGCTACATTGAATCATGCTACTTTTCCTGCTTGGCAGGGGGTTGGACTCGATGGCCCTTGTGGTCTCTTCCAGCTCTATGATTCTATGATTCTATGATTCTACTTCAAAATCATAGGCAGGCCACTTCGTTCTGTGGTAGTCAGACTTCATATGGAGTACTGTGTCCAGTTCTGAGCGTTACGCTAGAACAGGAATGAGTTCAGAGGGAGACAACAAATATAGAGGTATGGGGGGGGGGAGCGTATGAGGAAACATGGAAGGACCTGGGTATTCTTAAGTTGGAGAAGAGAAAGAATGAGGAGAAACATGACAACACTCTTCAAATCCCTGAATGATGTCACACAGGAATAGACGTAATGGTCTTAAGTTATAGGAGGATAGATTTTGGTTCAACATTAGCTGAAATGACTTTTTTATTTATTTAAACAATTTGTATACTGCTTAAATCACAGTAATATCTAAGCTATGACAGGAGATTAAAACTGAGTTTAAATTGAATCAAGACTATAAAATCAGAATAAAGGCAAGTCTTCAGTAAGCACCTGACATTCAACAGGGAGGGACCCCCGTCTGACTTAAACTGGAAAGGGAGTTCACAAAATTGCGACCATAATAAGGAACAAATGTCTCATTTTGAAGTTGAACCACACACATGAGGTTTGACATTACGAGCAGTTCATCAATGGAATCAGTTACTTTGAAGGTTCTCCTTCAATGGAGATCTTGAAGGAAATGTGGGACAACCATTCTTTGGAGATGTACTAGCTGTGGTTTTCCTACATCAAGCACATGGTTGAACTAGATGGCCTTCAAAGGCCCACTCCAACTTTGTGATTTCATGACATCAGTAAGGGACCCTAAGGAAGAGGAGGGAGAAATGAAGCAGAGCAGTTTGGGCTTGGGAGACAAGGATGACAACAAATGGCATGTAACTGCGTGGAGATGCAATGCAAGCTTCTCTGTTCAAGGTCATTTGGGGCCATCCCCCATTGGACCCGTCATGCTTTGAGAATGGAACAATGAAATGTAATTGCATAAGAATGTACAGAGCCAGTGATGAAACTAAATAAGAAAATGTATGTCTTAGCCACAGGGAGAGAAGGCTGCTTTGAAGTTTTCCCTTTATTTCTAACTGAAATTCATTATGAGCAGATGTTAAAATTTCTGTCTTGGCATCTGGGTGATCCCATTACATGGTAGTTCTTATGTAAGTAGAGGAAAGCTTGTTAATTTGTTTAAAAAAATAATTTGCAAGAACTTTTATTTTTATTAAAGCTGGAGCATTATATCTTATTGAGAAAATATGGGGCAAATTGTCAGCTCGGGCAAATCAACTAAGGTCTACTGACCTTCATGGACTATTGTCTGGCTGACTATTGTCTCCCTCATTCTGGGTATTATGCAGCACCAGATGTCCTAGGTGATTAACAGGTCAGTAGCTGAAGAATTTAAAACAATGCTATTAAGAAAAAGCTATTTAGTATGAACACTACTGATAGTGACATCTATGCACTAAGGGAAGCTGCTGCTACTCCTGTCATTGCAATTACGTATTTGCCTCTTGGATTTCTTGTGTACTGCTAATGAAAAAATGCCTGTGTTTGGCTATACTTTACAATATGAAGTAATGTTAACTATAATTTGATGAAAGAAAATCTTAAAACATAAGCCAATAAATCAAAGACTGCATTTTATTATTGGTTTTTTTCCTCCCAAGGATATATCATGGGACTTAACTATGAGATCAAGGAGAGTGCTTTTTCACAGTATTAGTTTAAGATTTGAAATATTTTTGCCTGATTTTTATAAGTTACAGGACAGTTTCTGAAACTAAAGGGGTTGGAGACCTGTATCTGATTTGGACTCTAATTCCATTCTGGTCTTTGTCAACCTATCAACTTTGTAAATCCATAAACATTTAACATGGATATTCACAATGAATAAGCAAGTTTATAAACATTTGTAACTCATTATTTGTAAATTTGGATGAAACAAGGTTATAGAGAACAAAACTCATTTTGTCTATCCATTGTGTTTGCTGATAGTGTATGGAACTAGATGGAGGACAGTATGCATTTTTGTCCATTAAGTCATGCTTGGAAGCATTAGAAAACAAACTTCTAGAACTCATGTCAATGTAACATGGAATACAAACATCCTAGATTATTTTTGGGCCTACCAAACATCATAATGTCAATTTCCAAAGGACCTGTCTTTCACAATGATGCTTTGAGGAGAAAGAAGCACCTCCAACCTTCAAGTTTCTCACTGAAGGTATCTAATATATCAGGGTCTGATAATAATCATAATTGTATGATTTTTGTATGTTGCTCCTGGGTTGCCCCTGCCACTCTTGGCAGCTTCCAACAGATATAAAAACATAATAAAACATCAAACATAAAGAACTTCCCTATGCCTTCAGAAGTCTTCTAAAAGTTGTACAGTTATTTATCTCCTTAACATCTGATGGGAGAGCGTTCCACAGGGCAGGCACCACTACCAAGAACTGATAGATGATGGAAGATAGATAGATAGATAGATAGATAGATAGATAGACAGACAGATAGATATGTTCTGGGAAGACACTTCCAGAGCTGACATTAAATGCTGCCCCACTCGTTTAAGGTGGCTTTTTGGGAAGAGGACAAGGCAGCTGGATCCTACAGCGGGCTCATCCATCTAAAAAAAGTCCTTCCTCTCCCCACAGAAAAACACCTAGCAGCTGACTCTTGCTCAGGCCTTGATCCTGGTCATGCTAAGAGTAGCCAAATACTTTCAGGTAGAAGAGGCTTCAGTTTCCAGGAAAGCCAGCTCCTTTGAAATGCATAGAGAGAAAGCACTGGGGTGGAGGGGGGTGGGCAGGCTACACTGGCTCATCCAGCGGCCTTAAATCACTAAAAATATTATTACCTAGGAGGCTTCCTTTGTAGTGATGTTTAGTTCTGCTAAATCAGAGTCAGCCAGATATTACAACTAAAACCAATTTAACATTTGCAGGAAACTAGCATAGACCAACATCACAGTACAGAACTTGATATAACAAACTTAGGACATGTACACACATATTCATTCGCATGTTCATTCATAAATCCATTCTACCCTGTTCCCACATTAATCTAGGATTTTATTTTTTTAAGATCCATCTGGAACTACAGATACAAATACATATTTTTTCTCAGTACTGTATATGCATTTCAAAACACATTTTATCCTAAAACATTATGTGGCAGGGGAAGGCGTTATTGTTACAAATGTTGCTACTTTTTTGAGCCAATGACACTATCGCAAAATTCAGAGAAGTGCAAAATCGTAAGGAAAGTTACATTTTGGTCTGTGCATTAGTCCAGGAGGTGCGAATTCAGTCAGGTCCCTTAAAATTTAGATAGAATTAATTTATTCTCCATTCCTATCCAGTAAGTGAAACTCAAATGTAGGATTGCACTGTGAATGTCCTCCAGCATAGTGTGGCAGTATAGTTGCTGAAGTTGTACTGCTTTCATCACCTTATAATTTAGATTCTGTGCCCTGAGTTACTTCAAGAGCAGTTTCTTGTTGACATGTCACAAATGGTTCTTTCAAGTTGATGAGATGTACATATTTTATTGTTTCTAAGGCACAGAGATCACAAGTGTGAAATGAAATATTGCAGGAGGCATAAAAGTGAAGAGATGACGGTGGAATTTGCATTGGCTTCACTTCAGCACAGATGGTGAAAAACTTGAAGCTACTTTTGGGTCCTGAGACCTTGCTCCTTAGGCTAATAAATAAAGGAAGAAATGGGGGAAATTAATTCCACTGAGATCTAATGATTCATACTCCTTAAAAATATGAGCCATGGGAAATCTGCCTGAGTTTCACTGTGTTCTTGTATGCTTTGAGATATTTATTCAGTACAGTAGCGTTTCTAATCAACAGTTAATCAGTTAATCAAAGTTTAATAATAAGAAATGCACTCTAAGTGCAGCATAGGCGTTCCATGTTTACTACAAGCTAGAGTGCAAGACTCATCGTAACTTTATCACAGTGTAATGTACCAAATAGTATTTAAGTCTAAAACGTTTCACTAAGAAACATTGTGAGGTCCAGGAGGTATCTGAATCTGGGACTGGAGAGTTTGCGCTCAAGCTCAAGGTTGCTTTGGGTCAGGGGGTGAAACAAAAAGTTAGGAGTCTGAAACACAGAATAAATAAGAAGATGCTTATTTATTGACAAGACCAAGAAGAAGGCCAGATCCCTAATATTTATTTATACTAAACCTGACCAAGACTTCATCCTGCTTGTCATTTTCAAATGGCAGTGTTGCACACCCATTCTCTTCAACATCTGAAGAACATGCCAAACCCCAGGGGCTCCTGACAAGACATTTAATGGACAAAGAAGCAATACCCAGTTATCTGTGCCCAGTCATTCAAATGATAAAGCTCTGAGTTGTTGTTTTTTCATGCTCACAGTATGAATGTACAAGGTTGAAGGCCTCTACAAGGAAAACAGCAGCATCTTCAACTTGAGTAAATGCACAGAGTATGTAAAGCCAAGCAACCATTTATGGGCTTTGCATTAGAATTAACAGAGACAGTGAATTAGATTTTGCTTCATTGTACCTTGTAGCTGGAATATTCTTATTTTTTTATGTTAAACTTTCCAGTTCAGTACCTTAAGCTGTATTATAAGAAGAGGATATGGTACTATCTGGCAAATATAGCAGCTTAATTCATAAGTTCTATGTCTTATCTAACTATTAGAAAAAGGCAAATATGAACAGAACCAGAATTAACTTGGATCATTTGAGGACACATTTTACTGTGGCACTGAAGAGGAAACTTTTCTCCTCAAAGTTAGGGCTAATTTTGGCCTGGTGTAGAATGGTGAAGAAGCTCACTTGAGCTCACTGGAGAAAGTGGTGCTTTATGCAGAGGTCTCTGGAAGACAAGGTCAGTTCTCCTCCTTAAAAAGTGGCAGCTGTTGTGTTAGAACAGTTAGGCTCCTTTTAAAAAGAGATGGAACAGAGTGGGTGGTTATGTCATATTTCCTTATACAACAGCACACAGGTGAAATGTCATCAAAAACTAACAAAGCAGTCTCAGAATGTTCTGTTCCAGGTGGTGGTGTCCACCAGATGGGGTTCTAGCCTCAACAGGGTCTGTTACAAGTTTGAGTTCCAGCAAGTCAAAATTTAGGTTCTAGAGTGAGTAAGGCAACATCAAGCAAAGCAAGATTCAAGTTCCAATAACCAATAACCAAAAGTCAAGCAAAGCAGCAGTCAGGTTCCAGTAAGGCAAAGTACAAGAAAATTGGACAACATCCTGTCAGACTGGAGAATATGAACAGGGTGAAATGTTGTTTCAGTGACAAACAAACTGAGCTTTCAATAGAGCTGCATCTCTGTCTTTGTGGCTAGCGCCACCACCAGTGATGAAAGCATTTTCAGTAGAAGGGGGTTTAGCCTCATTCAAAGGCAATTGGCTTCAAAAGGCAGAGGAGGCACTGGCTTCTCACCTGGAGTCCAAGGTGGCAATGTAGCTTCCTCAGGTTGGAGCGGTGCTGTCAAATTAGCCTCTCAAGTGCTGGTGTTTTCAGGGCATGGGGAACTGATTCTCGGAACTGATTCTGAGGGGAAGTTCCTCCTCTGTTCAGACTTCTGAATCCACGGCCTTGTCCTCTGAAGAGGAGGAGTTGAATCTGGAGAATATGACACAAAATCAAAGTAGTGATGCGCATTTTGGTCTAGGCATTCAAAAGAAAAAGCATACAGTGGAAATAGGTAGATTTTTATTTTAAAGAAAGCACTTAATACAGTATTCAAGATCTGTAAAAATGCCTTCAGAGCCATAGACTTTCCATAGTGAAACAGGATGCTTAACTCACTGCCTGCTTTTCACTGAAAATCAGCATGATTTTGGGTGTCCTTGTGCAGCTCATTCTTCTAAAAAGCATTCCTTCACAAATCAGCCACCGTGGTAGGTTAATAGTGATTGATTTAGGAAATTATTTTTAATCTGGTATGATAATTTCTAAAGATAACTTTTGATTGATTTGATATATTTCATGAAATATGCAGAATAATTATTCTTTGGCAAATTACAAGAGTCACCTCACCTGCAGCCATCTTTGTCTTTATGCTGCTGTGTTGCCCTTTTACATGATTTCTCTTGAGCACAATCATTTCCTTGTTTATTTCAGAACCTTTCCCAAGTTTATCTTACCTTAAATATAGTTTCTGTCTGGCTACTCCATATGATGGGATTCTGTTGAAACCTTTATTCATGTATTACCCTCACATTTTCCTTCGTGCTTCCCAAAACTGCAATCGCTTTTCACTGCAATTTATTGTGCAAAAATAGGAAGAACATAGGAAACCACATTATATCCGGTCAAGATATTCCTCGGACTTGCAAGAGAGGTTTTTTGTTTTTGTTTTTTTTTAAGTTTTCTTTGGCTGTGTTCAAAGCAAGAGAATGAACAAGCAAGTAGTAGGTCATCTGTATGGAGAAGATGGAGAAATGCTGTTGGGTGACAGAGAAAAGGCAGATCTGCTCAATACCTACTTGGATTCTGTCTTCACCCAAAGGAAAGCAATTCGAAATCTGGTGATAACATAATAAAGGGAGCTGAGGAAAAGAGGTGGTAAGGGAACACCTAGCTACTTTAAATGAATCTACAAATCCCCAGGGCCCGAGGAGCTGCATCCAAGGGTACTAAAAGAGCTTGCAGATTTAATCTCAGAGCCTCTGTCTAGAATCTTTGAGAATTATTGGAGAACACGTGAGGTCCCTGTGGATTGGAAGTGTTGTCTCCATTTTGAAAAGAGATTAAGAGTGGGACAGAAGATTGAAAACCAAGGACACTGTTAAAAATAACCTTTGCTAGTGATGTGTACCCAGTATTTAAAAGGTGGAGGTTGGGGGAGGAAAGGAGAGAAGAGGAAAGATGTTACTTATGAATCAGTACAACTGTGCTTTGTTCTCCATGAGTGTTTTAATAGAGCAAGTGTAATATAAGGATCAGATGGGCTCATGGGAATGAAACAAAAGGTTTTTGTAAAATTAAAGCAGAAAATAATTATAGCTCTGGGTGAAAAATGAGTACACTCCTGCAGCTTTTAGAAGAGACCAGCTCAATTTGTAGAAGAGAGACAGAACGCAGGTGCGTGTGTTGCATGTGTGTTACTCAGCTGATGCTTATTTTAAGCACCTTCAAGGATAACGTGATAACGTACCCACACATCATTGACTTAAGGTAAAATTTAAAGAATTATTTTTAAAAATCAGTTAACAAAAACAAAAAAGTATAGCACATCACTGGATTGAATGAGATAGAAGTGATGCATTGAATGATTACATTAGAATAGTTCCAGTAAAGTCATCCTGTTTTCAAAGTAAACGCAGAAATTTTGACAAAATCACAAAAAGGCTCAGAATCCAAAGGCGTACAAAATGTTCCCAAGCATATGCTTTCTAATCATGTTATTGTGTCAAATTGGTTGATAGGATCCTCCATTTTTGGATCTGCAGTGCAATCTTAGGCATGTTAGCTTTGTAATAAACCCCAGTAAATACAGTGGGACTTATGATTATATATTTGCATTGTTAGAAACATAGGATCACACAGTCAAGAAAAACAAAATGCAAGTTCAGTACCGAAGGCTATTAGCCTATGACAGCCCACTTTGAAAGAAACATCCAGTGTGACCGTATTCTTTGCCTAGTTCTTCTTTTCTTCTTCTTTGGCGATCACTCGTAGCCGAGTAAAATTGTCTTCCATGAATATGGTCAAAACGGTGTGTCCATAGGTGACTGTGAAGGCCAATTATTGATTTACACATCCTTCTACAATGGGGACATACCATAAGTTTCTGAGTTGATCACGGTGAGGATTTGCCAAACATGCCTTCCTCTTAGCTCATTTCTCCCTTTCGTCCTGAGTTTGTGCTTCTTCAAAGTCCATGACACCTTTGGTAGAGGCTATTGGGGCTAAGTTACCTGAGAGAATGAATTATCCCATATAAACTATTTCAGGAAGGCAAAAGTAAAGATATGACAAGAGGAGACTACAGTACCTCCCTTGCTACAGTCACATTGAGGTTTGTGGTGAAATGCAAACTGCAGTATACAATAGTGGCAAATAACCCATTTGTTATGAACAGAAAGATGCCGTAGGCTGAGGGGGAAAAAATCTGCAAAGATTCTGCGTTAGCCAAAGGTACATTTTAACTCCTAATTCTGGTTCATTATAGTAGAACTCCATCTGGTGCTATAGGAATAGTAAGCCTGTATCTTATGTGCTGGCCCAGTTGCATGAGATGTCTCTGTATTGGCACTTTCCAAGAACATGGCATCTAATGAATACTTACGCATGGGGGTGGGGTGGAGAGGTGTATGTATATATATATTATATGGGGCCTTCAACAAGTAAGTTCCATTTTGTCTTGGAGCACACAGCTACATATTTAATTAGTCAATTTAGAGGGAAGATTTCATAATACCCACCACTAATTTTTCTCTTTCCTCAAGGCTTGCCTAAAATGGAAAAATAATAATCTTGTAAGCAAGATAATTTTGGGCACCCAGAATATGTGAGACTATCCGACTTGGAGGGACTGATATCTTGGGTTGCAAATTCTGCCAGAATGTGGAGGCTGATATCATACTGAAG
This sequence comes from Podarcis liolepis, assembly GCF_965112155.1. Lineage (NCBI taxonomy): Eukaryota > Metazoa > Chordata > Lepidosauria > Squamata > Lacertidae > Podarcis > Podarcis liolepis. Next base: position 75,047,760 of record NC_139558.1, on the reverse strand, counting down.
CTTTGAGCTCCATTTGGTGCCTTTTACTTCTGTCTTGTTTCTATCTGTGCAGGGGATGTGAAAACTAGATCTGTCCTGTTTCCACAGCAGGGTTTTGGTTTATTTTGTTTTTCATAGCATTTTATTCCATGGCCCAACTCCAGAGGAGAGCGTATTGCAAAGATGGATTTGAATGTCAGATTTAACAAAATGACTTGTGTATGAGACAACCTTTACTGCTCTAAAATTTAATAGCTGATTAATTAAGGGTACAGTGAAATTATTATTAATAATAATATTTTGGCTGATGTATTTTTCTCCTTAGATGAGTTGAGTAAATCTCAGTATTAAAGCACCTAGGCTCTCTGTAGCCTGGTTAGGTTTATAGAAAACTCTTGTTTTATGTTAGTAACATCCAGATAGCATCTTATTTGACTCTAGTCATACCTTTGAAGAGCAACCCTTTGCCACAATCATTATCAGATACTCACTCTTTCTGTGGTTTTTCAAAATACTTTGGTCCTTGTGCTGCTGGACAAATAAAACACTAGTTCCCTTCAAAACAGTGACAAAAGTCTGGTGAACTCCTAGGACACTTCTTTTATTTTTGTTCAGAGAAGAAATAAGGGAAATGCACAGTACTTCCCCATTCATCTAGAAACTGATAGTGACCTTCAGTGACATAGTTGCAGCTGCCTAGGATACTGGAACAGGATACAAAAAATGTCCAAAAGTTCAAGCATATGCAAGAATGCATGAGGCTAATTATCTCCCCAAAAGTGAAAATGTGTACTACAGTAGAATGCATAATTGAGCCAGATCAATACTAAAATAGAAACTTCTTATGAAATGTATTTTTTTGTCTTGTTTGATGTACTCATTTCTAATTCCTAAAAGTAAAATTCCACCACTTTGAAATTTATTATGCAAAAAATTACTTGGGCTATGAAAATAAAACTGAAAGTTAAACAGTATTGTCAGGGCTGACAAGTATGATGAAATTTAACATGGTTGTTTTAATATATCTATCACAGATAAAGATCATTGCAAAAATGATAACAAACAGACACGTATTACTTTTTATAGATAGTATGATGAATCTCAAATCAATCTTTATTAAATATATCACTTATTAATTTGCAGTGAAACTGGGTAGGGATGAGTAAAAATCAAAACTTTTGTAAGTTTATGATCTGTTCCCTCACAAGGGGGGGTCAGATGGAATAATTTTTAAATCACAAGAATGCCCCCATGAAATACCATGCCACAATCTCAGTAAAGGAATGCTTGATAGCCCAGCCCACCCTCTCAAACTTTGGAGTAATACATACTCTAGCTACTAATAACAAAACAATACAAGCGTCTCATGCTGCATGACATGAGTATCCCTTAAGGGAAGAGTATTGAATAAGTAGATAAACAGTACCAGTCAAATTTTGCTACCACCACTAATGGATATTGATCTATTAACCTCCTTCCAAAATAGGAACCAGTGCAACATATGGAAAAATAGCCTTTTCCGCACAGCTTCTCCAACATACTGCTTCATTACTGGAAACAATGTGTTGGATTCTGACTGGAGACAGAGACCATCTGTGGGATATTTTGTAGACATTTTCCATGTGATAAACACATATGGACGAGAAATAGACCCGTTCCATATATCTATCTCTTGTTGTTTCATCAAAATTGATTTTCTGAAGCTCCTCTTTGTGTATAACAGGCTGATCCTATGCACACATTTATGAAAAAGTAAGTTCCACACAGTTCAGTGAGATGTACTCTCAGCTTAGCTCTTCAATTTCAGTATCAACGGCCCCAGAATTTATAAAGGATGATCAGTTGTGGTAAGAACTTTTATTAACTATCTCAAATTTGAACTTACTAAAAAGAGAAGTGCTTACATCATTGTGATTGGCACAGAGATATTAAATACCCAAGAAAAATACCCAAGAAGAAAAAGATGATAATGTTGAACAATCTGTGCAGTAAAGAAACACATGTCTGCTTGCTGGATAATTCCTTGAAGGATAGTGGCAGGGAAATATTTGGCCCCACTTTGGTTAGCCCCATTATGTGTATAGGTGCTAATGTTTCCTTATCAACTATTTCACTGACTTTCATTTGGCTGTATTCTTAGCCTTTTCATTTTGATGTGAACGACTTTTATTGACTTTCAGATTGTATGCTGTATCATTCTGCCTTGTTGTTCTTACAATAAAGTTGAACAACAACCAATCAAAGCCCTTCCATCTTTTTTTATTATTATAAAGAAATCTGTTGAATGTCAAAAGCAGTTGAAGAATACTGTATCGAATGAATACATCCGCTCATTGTCATAAAATTTCACCCAAGCCCACCAAAAGTGGAATTGGGAGAATGTTCTGATTCTTTTTGTTTCCCTGAATTCAGAGGAGTAGCCAACAGTATTTCCATGAAGCCCAAAACAGTCAGTCAGTCAGTCATGCTGCACCACCTTCCTGTCTGTCCCTGAGACTCTCTGAACGTAAGAATCGCTTGAAAAATGAAACCCTTGTGTGCTGGTGTCACTGAAGTCACTGAAGAGCAGTGAGGAATATGGAGGGGGGCAGAAACTGAGCACAAATAAAGGGCGCAAAGGAAAGGTGTGGGTGGGTGTGAGTGAAGAACTGTGACATGGAAGTGTGGTGAAACCTGTGATACTACAGAGTGAGGGAGAAGTACAGAGTACTATGATATTAAAGAAAACCAAGAGATGGATTTCAGAGAGAAGGAGTGGGGAAACAGAGAAAGGGTGGATAAACAGTGATGGGTTTCTTGTGGATTAACTTGTAGTGGTGCAGTTAGAGATAAAACATGTGTTGCGGGTGAAGAGAGAATAGGTACTGTGGGGCAGAGAGAGAAGCAGGGAGGATTAATAAAGAGGTTCAGAGATGCATGTAGCCTTGGAGAGGGGTGTGTTCTGCAGAAACTAGAGAGAAGGGGATTAACAGAATTGACTAAAAAGTCAATGCTGATTAAAACTGTAACAAAAGCTTTTTTTTTTGCAATTAACATAGTGGATTGATGCTTTTAAGTTAAAATAAATGAAGAAGTCACCCTCACAGTTGATCATTCCTGGTGTAGATATAAGCCCATCATCATTAATGGTGTTAAAGTTGGTTCTGGTTCTAGTCCATCAGAATTCTTGCAGCAGCAGCTTCTATATTACCAGTTTTAGTCTTCAGCAAGGCAACATTATCTTTGCCAAATGCAAACTTCATAGATACGAGCATGGTTGCATTGGCAGACTTTTTTTTTGGATACCAGAGCATAAATGGTTGATTCCAAAAACAAATCAGAAATTCAGCAGAAGTTTACAGATGAGTTGCTAACTATATTAGCAACATTGTAACAAGGCTGGTTATGAATTAAATATTTCTACTTGTAAGTAATTGAGACAGCAGTATGGAATATGAGTTAACTAGGCATAGCTTCTGGCATTCATATCCTTGTTTTCTGCATGGACTTATGGAGCGGGGTGGGGTTTATAGTGAGCTCTTGATACCCAAAGTTGAATTTGCAATCTGCTCCAAGGTAAGGATTCCTTAATGTATTTGTGGTAATTACAAATTCTTCATGATACTGAGAATCCCATCATATCCTCCCTTTTGCTACTTCCTACCTCCCATAGCATTACCTGTGCAGGAGGGAGTGACAGAGAGGGTCTGGTCCTTGTTATTTAAACCACACTTCCTTGCAAGCCTTTCTAGGGCCTAGTATGTGACAGTACACATAGGCAAGGACCTAACAATTCTCAAGCAGACTTTAGGCCCTTTTCTGGCCCTGTTTTCAGAGTCTCTCAGACTCAGGTAAATCCAAATCCTAATCAACCTCCAGGCCCCCAAATTTAGCACAAAAATCTGATAATACTTTAATGACAGTGATTACTACTAGTAGTAGTAGTATTACTAGTAATCTGACTTTTATACTTTTGTCATATAGCGCAGTTTACAAAATTACATGCATTAAAGAAATATAACTGATGAAAAACAGATTTAAATCAAAACAAAACATACAACAGATGGACATTCCTCAATTATAGCTGGCCAAAACAAATCAGCCACCCTCAAAAGACATACGTCTGCAGCTGACACCAAATCACATACAGTGAGGTGACAAATGTAAAAATAAGGGAAGGGATACTGGGGGGCGGGGTGTGTGTGTGTGTGTGTGATCAACAACACTTTATAATTTACCCCAGCAAGAAAGTGTTGTTAATCACAGAAATGTGTCAGTAAACAGAGATATTTACCTGTATCAACAGGTTCTGTGGTACATGAAGGAACTGCAATATTATAATGTACAGAAATGGTTTTCAAATTGAATTCAAGTGGTTCCATGAAAAACAGCTTATTCACCATTACCAACCTTCCTTTACAAAGTGCAAACACCAAAAGTCTTTGACATACTCAGATCCATGGTTAGTTCTACAATGAGATGATGAGGCCCAAAAGATCTTGGTATTGCTCCAAGGCACTTTGTGTAAACAGGACTGTAAACAAGGTGAGGCCAGAAGGTGCACACATGTACAGAAAAAAACTCTCCATATGGAAGGGTGACTAAAAGGGGTAACTTCATTATAAATGAGTAAAAGCTTCTGCACTAAAAATGAATAAAAAACACAGGGCATGGTCTTAAGACACATGAGGCTACCACATTGTTGAAGCTAAGCAGGTCTTGGTTTTGAACAGTGCCTGAATGGGATTGCCTAGAAACCATATTTTCATCATCTTGGGTTCCATGACCGAAAAAGACAGGACATTTAATATATTTTATTTTTCTCTCTTTAAAAGCAGCTCAATTTATTTATGAATTTATTGTGTGTTCTTCATAGAATAAATACAGTGGTACCTCGGGTTACAAACACCTCAGGTTACAAACACTTCGGGTTACAAACTCTGCTAACCCGGAAGTAGTAACTCAAGTTAAGAACTTTACCCCAGGATGAGAACAGAAATCGCACGGCAGCAGCGATTGATGCCTGAGTGGTACCTCAGGTTAAGAACGGTTTCAGGTTAAGAACAGACCTCCAGAACAAATTAAGTTTGTAACCAGAGGTACCACGTTAAAGCATAAGAGGGGGGGAAACTCTGCTCTTATTAATTTAAAATGCTTCTGATGCTAAGAAGTCATACACACAAGTAGTTCAATTGTATACATATCTACTCCAAAGTAAGTCCCATTGGAACACAAAGATTTGTCAGCAGGTTCTCAAATTTCCTGCTTGTTATTAGGAAATCACTAACTCTTTATCTGAAGCTCCAGCTGGAAATGTAATGGTCCCACTTATAGAGGAGGGCTAACTACAGCCCTGCGTGCTTTCCAGCCCAGAATCATCTGCAACTCAGAGGAGTTCCGTAGTAGATACTTAGATGTTTCTCAACAGACAAACCAGTGTGGATAGTTAGAAAAATCATAATTCTAAGACATCCATCTTCTTCCTAAATGTAACCTTAGAGTGCCTGATGGAGAAATAAACATACATTTGAAATCTGCTTAGGAATGTATTTGAGTAGAAAAAAAACAAAGCAAACCCCAGAGTATATTTAACAAGAACCAGGTATTCATGCCCCCTGCTTTTCTTTTTAGAAAACAGAGGCCTTGGATGTGGCACCTTACACAAAAATATACATTTAAAAGAGAAGCCAAGTTCAGCACTGCTGGTAAAACATTGTGTTGCATTGACACTTCCTCACCCAGTGATACAGAAAGGAAAGGGAGTGCTTTGCATTACTGTCATTCCTAAAGGGAAGAATGTGAGAGAACTAAGCACTTCAATGTGTAAGTTAGTCTGAGAAGAGACAGCATTTTTCACTGAAGGAAGCTGTATGAGGTTACCTGAGGACAGTGTCTGCTCTACTGTCTGATTTCTTTTGTGCCATTGCTTAAAGTCTTTAACTAACTATAGATATATTTTCATGGGGACAGGTCCTAAGCCAACAAAATATTGTCTTTTCCATATAATTCTGTTCTGAGAATCACGTAAAGTACCCAGGCAGCAATTTCTTTAGATTTATTAATCCGGTTTAGCAATGTTTTATTTCCTTGCCAAACAGAGCAGCACCTTAAGTGGTGTACATCACAGATTTACATCACAGATAGGGAGTGATTGCAGAATGTTGCTATTTTATGGTGGGATTTTATCACATACCAACCAATTAGGGTTTTGCTATTATAGATGAGTAGGAGGCCTCATGCAACAAAGCCACTTCCCCCAAATATGGGACTTTTTTGCAATAAGGAAAGTTCTGGGAAAACGCACTGGAAAGTGTGGGATAACACTTGCTTTCAAGCAACGTCATCTAGTCTCCCTGTAAACAAATCTGAATGAATGTTCATTAAACATCCAATGTTGTTAAATCTCCCTGCAAACAAATCAGGATGAATGCACAAGAAACAGACCATCTGGAAGAGCTCCAAAATAACAGTATAAATCACAGCAGGAAAACAACATTAAACTTGGAAATCTCAATTTAAAACACATGGTATGTTGTGGCTGAATTTATTTATTTATTTATTTATTTCATTTCATTTCTATCCCGCTGTTTCATAACAGGTAACAACAAGAACCATTTAAAACGTATATAAAAATAAGTAAATATTAAATAAAGAGATGATGAGATGATGATGATTATAATAATAATAATTACAATAATAACAATAATAATAATATATCAGTGGAAACCATAAAACAGTAGCTATTTAAACCTATGCATATATGAGCAGCAACAGGACAATAAAATGAAAATGAAATAGGTTTCCTGTTTGCAGAAGGACATCTCAGAGGGGACTAGGCAGACCTCTCTTGCAAGAGGATTCCCAAACATGAGTATCACTATTATAACTTCATCTTGTTTCTTAGTTGTTGTATGATTTCATTTTTAGTCCCAATGATTTAATTGTTTATTCTATTGGAATAATCTGGGGAGGGGGGAGTGGTGCACTGAAATATTAAAGAGTTTCTATCACAATTCATCATTTTTGTAAAATGACTCAAAACTAGATTTTTAAAGTAAATAAATAAATACAAATGCTTTATGTTTGTTACAGTCAAATTGTTGTTCATGAGATATAGATGGTGTCCTAGTTCTCTTCCTGACATTTTCCACACTGCAGCACTTCAGATTGCACTCACATGGCAGATGTACATAAAAAGACGGGCAGGAAGAAGAGTTCAAGTTTAGTCTTCTTCCTGACATGTCATGAAAAAAGGTGTCTGCACATATAAAACAACTTGTCAAGATGAAGGCTAGCTGAGCAACCTTATCCCTGACATCTAGCTTTCTATGTACAGCTGTGTGTATTTTTTAAGTGTAAGAGTACCCCATTATCTGAGCCCCCATCAGCAGTCGGAATGAAACACTACCCACAGAGGCTTTCCCACCCAGTGAGAACTAGATCTTTAGCTGTGTGCATTTGGCTGTGTTTGATAGCTAATCCTTATCTGCATCTGCTTGCATCTGCTTTAGAGATGGTTGCTGTATGCTGACCATCCCTGCTAGAGTGTCCTTTTCTAGGTGAATGATTTTCTAAAACGATTCTTCTCTAAGGCAGCCAAACATGCTGATTGCTCTTCTGCAAATTATTCTTTACAGTACAGTGGTACCTCGGGTTAAGTACTTAATTCGTTCCGGAGGTCCGTACTTAACCTGAAACTGTTCTTAACCTGAAGCACCACTTTAGCTAATGGGGCCTCCTGCTGCCGCCGTGCCGCCGGAGCACGATTTCTGTTCTCATCCTGAAGCAAAGTTCTTAACCTGAAGCACTATTTCTGGGTTAGCGGAGTCTGTAACCTGAAGCGTATGTAACCTGAAGCGTATGTAACCAGAGGTACCACTGTATTCCTTCTTCACAGCCATGGTTCAGTATGCCACAGAAATGCATTCCTACTGGCAAGTTATAACATTGCTAGTGCAACTCAAGCGCAGCAAGACCAAAGCCCTGCATCCTAAGCAGTGTATTGCCTCCGTGGGCGTGGCTAGTGGGCTTGCAGGGGGGCAGCTGTCCCCCTAAATCAAGTAAATAAATAAAAATACGCAACTAACTGACCAATTGCGTCACAGATAACTCGGTTCTGCCCCCCCCCCCAAAATCCTGGCTACACCAATGATCGCTGCCAGCTAATATAATTTTGCAATTACAGTAAATAGTTCACAAGTGATAGGAAAGACTGAGGGGAAGGAATGCAGGATCCTACTGCCATTCTGATATCTAAGTGATTGTCAGGGCTGTGCTAGCTCAGTAGACGATTTGAATGGCAAAATAGCTAATAATCAGAAATGCTGCTAAGATGTGTCCAGTTTTGCTTTTATGGAGCTGACATAGCATATTACAGTGGCAGGAAATTAGTTGCAAAGTCTTGTGGCTCATGGCATTTGCCATCTGCAAATTGATAAGGAAAAATGGAAGAGACAGATAGGATGCTATTCAAGGTACAAATGCATTTTTATCTCCAGTTTGATTCCACTAAGTATAGGATCACAGACCGATCTAGACTGGCTTTCCCTAGCATTATCTAGATGTGTTCTTTCACTGCAGAGATCTAGTTGCTTAGCTACAAAATTCTGGTAAACTATTTTTATTTTCATTTTAAATTAATATATTACATTCTATGCCACCATGATGCCACCCAAAGCAGTGTACATCCACAATAAAAAGCAACACAACAAATCACAATAAATCACTTTAAAGCCTAACACCACAGTTTAAAAGAGATATCAAAACAAACACAGCCTCATTAAAACACAGCCATAAAATGTCAACATTAGTCCCAGTAGAAATAAAACCAATGCCAATTTTTATTAGCCAGCATAAAAGATCTTCTGAAAAAACAACAACATGTTGACTAAGTGCCGAAAAGCCAGCAAACATCGTTCTGTTGGCAGCATATTCAGAGGTGTAGGTGTCACCACAGAGAAGGCACAGCTCTTGCCCTTCCAGTTCTCACTTCTGTAAGAGATGGGTCATAAAGCAACGCTTCCTCTGCATATCTGGGGAGTATACTCAACTGCACAACATTATCACCTCCAGCACAGAGCATTGTTAAACATTGTTAATTGCTCATCCTGTCCCCTTGGGTTCCACTGAACAATTAAAAGTCATGCCAAGAATGCTTTTGCTAAACATAGAAATTCAGAAACTGATCAAGAACAGTAGCATCTACCTTCATAGAATTTATTTGGAAGACAGAAGGTTGGCCCACTTTTCCTATAACTGCAAAGAGCTAATCTAGCTGTGTGATGCTTCCTCCACAGATTTTATGCCTTTTTATTGATTCTTATTCTTTTACTCCTATAATGTGATTACCTAAGAGCTGTTTGTACAATTTAAATATTTATTATCGTAAAGGAGTTTGCCTGACTTCACATTTTTAATAACTGATTCTGTATAGATTAAATTAATCATAGCCACGAATTTCTAGTTTAAAAGAAACATATCATTTCCCAATAATGGTAGCTTAAAATAAAGGGTATAAAAATACAGTAATATTTTCACTTTTTTTGACGTTTTTGTGAGAATGTGCATCATTGAGGGAACACTGCCATATGTTGACTGTACTGGTATTAGTGAATTTTAGTACCATTTAGAACTTATACATTCCCCTTCATACTCTCACCTGAATGCAAATGGGACCCAAACAGGACCTGAAAGTATGTTTGGTGATATCAGTTCATGAATAGTAGCAAAATTATCCTGTGCTAGGTCACACATAGCCTACACTTTTTTTGTTCTTGGGGTATAATAATGAAAATGTGAGATATCATAACATTTTAGTTTAGATCTTGAAATGAGAACCCTTTTTTAAAAAAAGGGTATTAAGCAGCCAAATGAAATTTAAACCCAATCTTTATTTAATATAAAGTGGCATAAACTAGTACAAATATGGCACTGGAAAACGAAAACCAGGACAAATAAAACAGAACCTATAAAAATAAAATCTTATTTTAAACTCATAATAATAACTACTCTTTAAGAATTGGTGCCTGAGTTTCCTTCCCCTGCCTCTTTCCTTCCTGTCCCTATTTTCTTTTGTGCCATGTGCTTTTAAATTATAAGGCTGTGGGCACAGGGATGGCAACTGATTAAGCCATTCCAAGCCATTTTAGCTGAAGAGCCAGGTACAAATGCCCAAAATAAATAAACAATGCTGAAAGTCGAAGGAAAAGTGTGGGTGCATGGAGGGTAAGTTGCAAGGAAGCACAGTTTGTGACTTCAAACAACCAAAACTGATTGCAGGACATGTCTGTAAAGGCATCATCAGCCTTAGCTCCCAGCTGCCCAATTTTGTGCAGCTTGAGCCAGCATGAGATAGCCTTAACTCATTGGCTATCAATATTGAATTGGCAGTTTTTAAACTACTGTATAACTCTATAAATCTAGCCTCTTGAACAAGAGATAAGATACAGTATAAGGCAATTACAATGATCAGGGATGTGAAATCTCTTTCTGTGAAGGAATGCTTAAGATTTTGGAATTTTCAGTTTGGAAAAATACAAATGAGGAACATGATAGAGATGCTGTTCTGAAAGGTTTGGAGATATTGCTTAGAGAGAGATCATTTGCTTGCAAGCTACTAGAATTCTGGGTTGTATGAGTAAATAAATGGAAAGTACGAGAAGAAACAAATGGAAGTTGTTTTATCCCCATTTTCCCAAATTAAGGTACATAATTCTTAACTATCAGGTTAAATAATTTTTGAAGTGCATTAGGCAAATATACAATAGATAGCTCTGTTGGTGGTCATTGGCCCTGATCTCTGAAATAAGAACCTTCAGTTTCAGATGCTGGGGACATGGAATGCTAGAGTAGATGGATTTGGGTGGGGGGTCAAATTCAGCAAAACAGTTTTCTTAGAAGCTCATAGCTCAAGCAAATATGAACAGCTCCTCTTGAATTCTTCTGATTCCTGACAACTGAAACCAGGGCCTGAGTGGGGTGGGAGGAAAATGAATTGTTACAAAAAGTGCATTCAGAAGACTGAGTCACAGGCTTTGTACAGGTACAAAGACTTTTGTGAGTGAATAAATGAGTAATTTTTTTCTACAGTTTGAGTGCAGAGAATTGTTTACTATAATATTATGCCTTCTGTTACTAAGGGAATTGGAACGTACTTTGGTGTAAATGTTGAAAGATTATTAGGATTCACATTAAGCTCTGGATTTTATCCTTAATGTTAAGCATTAACACAGAATAATTTTTTTTAAAGCCACATATGTATATGCACATGCATTTCTTACAGGTCCATGACTTTTCTTGCTGCTTGTACCTGTCATCTATCTATCATCATCTATCAAAAATACAAAATACTTGCTCCCAAGCCCACATCTTGTTATGTGTGAATGCAAACAAGTCTCACCTATCATCATTTACTAGAGGTTTTATGTACTTCTGAAGCTGAGACCATCTGTTCACCCACTTCATTTGTTGGTTTATAAAATAAAATGTTGACCATCAGAAAGAACTGAAGGACACTTGAATTTATTCAACAGCCAGCTTAGTGAAACTATGAGTGCATTTTTTGAACCATCCTTGCTTCCAGACACCCATCAAGATAATAGGTCAGAAGGTTCAAGAAAGCTTATTAAAATTACTATCTTCCTACTTGGGATGTCAAGGTTTTCAGCACTTCTGTCTGAAATCCCTATATTTCTAGATTATCATTGCCCCTATTGTGGCGATCACACAGGGTCCCCGGACTTTTCACCGTCTATTGATCCCTGTGCCACCACTTTATTTCTTGCTGCTACCACCCAGGCCCTACCTGGTACAATACTGAGTCCAGTCAGGGTTAAATTGGAACATAAACTTCTGTTTATTTATTGCAGTTTAACAAGCGTGTGGTTTCATAAAAGGTATCGGTCAATTACATTCATGGGGTGCCTATCCAGACCTATAACTTCTGCTACCTGCTCTCACTCACTAAACCACCTTTCAGATATTTACTTGTCTTCCTAGCCCCTAAGTATTCCTGAACCAGCTTATTTTGCTACAGTAACTCAACCTACCCACAGACTCTATCCCAATTCACTCCCACTCCAACCAACCACCCAACTCCCAATGAACTCTCCCCCTTCGCCCCTCCCAGAGCTGGTTTTATAGTCCCCCCACCCCCTGGGTTTTATAGACTCCACCCCCCTGGGTTCTGATTGGGTAACCTGTTTAACTATTTCACCTCCAGCACTCTCATATGTTAACGTCACACCTAACCCTGACAAACAGACATGGGAAACTGGTTTGGGTTAAATAAGAACCAAAGCTTTTTTTAAGGAAATGCATTGTCAAACATAAATGAGCATATGGTGGCTGAAAAGACATCATATTAGAGAGCATGTTGCTCTACAGCACCCGTCCCAGATGTAGCTACCTGGTCTGTAAGTTGCCAAAATGGATGGTTTGACCTGATTAGCATCTCCAGTACCCTAAAGGCATTGTAATGCCTCTAGATCTTAAATGGCTGTACCCATGACAGCCAATGCTCTAGGAAGCTGATCAACTTGGAATACTCTGAAGGAGGCCCAATAAAGTAGACAAGTCACAATTTCAATCCATGTGCAAATCCAGTATGGGAGCATCTTTCCAAGCTTCCTTCTGCATCTTCTCCCAACAGAGAGCTGTGGCTGAGTGTAGGAAATGAGTTCAAATAACTGCTTCTATGGCACCCTTTTGAAACTGTCTTTCTGTTACACTTTTATCGTTTATGCTGTTCTTAAAGGTTTGTTTCCAGAATTGGCTCTATTATTAGACAGAATGAGGCAGCTGCCTCAAGCATCAGGTGGTGGTGATGAGGTGTTGGAGGACAGAGATGTGTGTGTCATGCATAGCTTGCCCTGCATCCTGTAAGCTAGTCTGCTGTGGTGGAGAATGCTGTCCTGTTGCTAAGTTTGAAGTAAGATTCTGTTTGTGGAATTTGGAAGAGATGCCATCTTGTCTTTTTCCTAAGGCAGTAAAATGTCTTAGGCTGGCCCTGTTTGTTTCTGATGTGTCTGCACTGTATTGGGTTGTTGATAATTGACTGCATTAATCCACTGAAGACATCACTGTTATGTGGAAACACTATAACACTGAAGGTTTAGCTACCTAGGCCTGTGTATATAAATATATTCTGTCTCTATCTCTCTCTTTAGAGAACTTTCTCATTGCTGTTAAGCAATTTCTATTGAGCTATAGATAGTAAATATTCCCCCCCTGTGCATTTTTAGTAAATTTAAAATCCATTAACATGTGTGTTATGCAGACTTATACAGGGCAAGAAAGAGAGACATATTTTTGCAGTGTTCAAAATAAATAAGTAGCAAGCACATAACCTTAAAAATTAAAAGTTTGTGGGAAACTTACTGTGCCTTGTGGTAAGTGGGACATATTCCATAAAATGGTGATGGCTGGAACTAATATGAAGTACAGTTTGTTCTGTGGCTTTTGGACCATCTGCAAATGACTTGCAAGAGACACAAGGATACCAAACAAAAGCATAATTGTGATATAATGGAAGTATGAATCAGCCATTCGGACACTCCAGCTGGAAAAAACAGGCAAAGTCTGGGAGTACTTCTAGGGTGGCATTATAGTTCATTATTGACTAGAAAGATGTGAATTTCCGACACTAAGACCCAAGCTCATGATGCCCGAAAAATCTTTCTTTCTGTCTGTGATGGTAATCAATATAATCTAGGTCTTTTATCAGTGGAATGCTGGTGGATTATTATTTTTTTAATGGCTTATCCATGTGGATTGAGACAAACGTTAAGAAGAGATAGGAGTGGTTTCTTCTCCTATCTTTGGTGGTGAAGAGAGAAGTTTGGAAGTTTGCTCAGGATGTAGATAAAGAAGAAAGCTGAAATAAAAATGGGCTATGTTAGGAGAGTGAGCAGCACTGTCTTATTCTTGTTATGCTTTCCACAAAAAGTACAAGCAATAGCTTTTAATAATTTAATAACTGCAGTATCTTTGGAAATGTATTCTCCTTTTATATGTTGCATTCTGAGCATATAGAAGAAATATATGTCAGTCTCCTTTACAATTGAGACTGTGATCCTAAACAGGGCAGATAACCAATAAACATACAAAGGATTTCTTCTTCAGCCGCAGTGAAGATGATGAAACACAGAATACAGTGGTACTCGGGTTACAGACACTTCAGGTTACAGATGCTTCAGGTTACAGACTCTGCTAACCCAGAAATAGTACCTTGGGTTAAGAACTTTGCTTCAGGATGAGAACAGAAATTGTGGAGCGGCACGGCGGTAGCGGGAGGCCCCAATAGCTAAAGTGGTACCTCAGGTTAAGAACAGTTTCAGGTTAAGAATGGACCTCCAGAACGAATTAAGTTCTTAACCCGAGGTACCACTGTACTGCTGAGGTTAAAAGTTTTTAATTAAGCAAGGGAAGATATAAGACAGTGTTGAGTACAGCAATGTAATGGTAACATGACTTTTCAAGTATTTTAAAGTTGTGAATTTCAAATGCCCATGCATTAGGCATGATTTTCTTTCTTGATATCAGAGAAGGAATCGGCACCAACTCGATATTTGGTGTTTTCATTATTTTGTTTTATTGTATTTTGCTTTTGGCATGATTAGCTTATTCATGCCTATTGTATAACATTGTAGTAACTTTAGACATAAAGGACACTCTGAAAACACAACAACAACAACAACAACAACAACAACAACAACAGGAGCAGACTGGGTAACAGGCAGAAATTAGTCACAACTTCAGGCTCCCTGGAACCACAAACATAAGTTTAGTATAGGTACTAAACTGAAACAAGAATAAATACTAACAAATGACAATTTTATAACAAATAGAATTGTTTCTCAAGAATTGCCCAGGCATTATGAGTGGTTCTACCACTGGCAGGTGGGGTAATATATTCTTTTCATGGTTCATATTTTAGCTGTAAACATGTGAGGACTTTATGTTGTTGTTGTTGCTGCTGCTGTTTCCTGCCTAATGTGCAAACATTATGCAGAGGTCTGCTGAGCTATTCCTCCAGATCTGGCAAGATGACCTGCTGCCTCAGGATAACTCATGGAACTCAATTTTATGTGAAATTCCATTCACCTCAAATGCTGCAGCATTTTCCCCCAGAGGGAACAAAATGTAAGTGAAAGCTACCAACGGCTTCTGAAATGGTCACACTTATAATCAATTCTGTTCCTAATTTTTGATTTAATAAATTCAAATTGTCATATTGTGTAATATTTATTATATATTTTTTATCCTACCCTTCCTCCAAGGAGCTCAGGGTGGTATACAAAAATTATGTGAGAGGTTAAATTGAGAGATAGTCGCTGGCCCAAGGTTCATGACTTAAATGGGAATGAATGCACCTCATTCAGTTTAATCACATGACATTGATGCATTTGAGCACCTTGCGTTTCTTATGGAAGTCACTTATTTCCCTCAGCTTGTAGCTACTTTATGCTTATTCACCACAAAATGTGACTGTAGGCTTCTGTTCTATTGTTCATGCCACATTGAGAATGTGGCGTGTAAAACTGCAACGTAAGCTGGTGGCAAATGGATTTGTTGGGAGCAATGGCTGAGGGGGCAAAAGTTGCCATTGCGGATCAGCTCTTAGGCAAATCTGAACCCCCATTTGACTTGTCTGTGAATATTCTGCAGGTTCCTTTATATACTATAGTTCCCAAGTAAAGGCTGCTAAAGCACTTCTGCATGGTGGGCTTTATGTGAGACTGTAGCATAGGCGCCGACTCCATGGGGCCTGAGGGGGCCCGAGCCCCCTCAAAAATTAGTTTGGGGGGGCTCTGCCCCCCCAACAATTTAAGAAAATTATTAGGCACCTTGCCAAAAACCGCGCAGGGGACTCCGACGCGCGCCTCCCAAAGTGACCGGGAGCTCCTGAGAAGGGGCGGGCAGGTCAGTCAGTCAGAGGAAGACCCCCAGCGGCGGGACTTTAGAAAGGAATGGAGCCGCGGGGCCGAGGAACGGCGTATTCGTCGCCGGCGAGGGACCAGGGTGAGGGGAGAATGGAGGGGACGGGAGTTCCCGCCGCCAGAGCGGGGCTTTTTTTCTGGGTTCGGCTAAGGTGACGTTGGTAGGAGGGGGTGGCCGCCTCCCGGCGCGAAGCCTGGGGAGGGCAGGCCGGTTCTTGCATGCAAAAGCACCACTGCCATCCTGCCGCCAGTATGGACCCTGGTATGGGCCCCCCCAATATTTTTTATAAGTCGGCACCCCTGGACTGTAGAGTTATTTTCAGCATTAGGTGAAGACCTTTTCATTATCAGTCTTTAAGTCTTTTAGTGCTCTTTAAAGTCTTTTGTGTAGATTCTTTTCTGTTGCTGATTTTACTTTGTTTTAGATTTCGTGTCTATCTTTTAATTTTACATCTTGTGGTTTTAATTTCTACTTGTACATCACCCAGAGAGTCTTTGTAAATTGGCTGGTATATAAATAGTGTAAAGAAAATAAATGTTTCTAAACTTTTCCCCGCATGTCCTGGCCCAGTTGGGAGGGAAGCTTCCAGTGGTCACGATGAATATGTAGACTGACACATGTGACCGGTCCAGCACATAGTAATAGATCCCCAAATATGGCAGCTTTGCTAGCAGGAACAGTTCTAAGCAGGATCTAAAGGTCAACTGTCATATGTGAAGTAGGCATGATTGCCACTAGGCAAGTGGTGACTACACAGCAGTTAATACTTCACATTTGCTTATTTATATATAGTCTGCCTTTCTTACATGACAGTATTCAAGATGGGACTATGTGGGGTTCCCAAACAGTATTACCTTTCTAGCCACTGCCCAGGTCCTGCTTAGCTTCAGCAAATTTGGTTTACTGTCTATGTTTGCACCAGAGGCTTTAGCGTTTCAGGCATAACAAAGGTGACGTGAAAAGTTGTGCAAATTTCTCCATTATATCAAAAGCCTCCCATGGCCGGAAGGAGACTCTTTTGGAATACAGAATGTCAGTGTGGCTCCGAACTGTTTTTAGGATCTTTGCTAGCTAGAAACTCTTTTAAACTACTAAAATATGTTGTTGTTTTTCCTTAGTCATCCCCCAGCCCAAACTATTTTGAGTTAATTTTCTGTGCATTAAGTAAAAAATACCTTGTTATGGCTGGTTCACCAGGAATGTTATTGTTCTGTAAGCTTGAAATAGTGTACAGGCTAATTGAATAAGAAGTAGTGACTTTTTTTTTTTTTTTGCTTCACCTATCTCTATCTGTTACTTCTAACTTAAGTGACCGTATGTTACAATACATTAATTAATATCAGTGAGTTATGGACTTCCCCTGCATGCGAATACAGGCTCTTGCGGATTGAGCGGATGAGACCAATAGTTGGTTTAACGGTCAAGAAGGTGGTTTCTGCATGTGCTGTAGAGGAAAGTGAGGGGCTAATGGGGGTTGCCAACGTGGGGAGGTAGCCTATCTATCTATCTATCTATCTATCTATCTTTGAGCTTTGTACACCTTCGCAGAGCCCCTTTGCGCTCTCTCGCTCTCTCTTTGCTCCTCCCTTCATGAAAGTTGAGGGGGGTGCACACACACCAAAAAGTTGCAGTTGACCATAGTTTCCCATTACATGTGAGTCATAACTAACTGTATTTTAAATGAAATGATATATTTATTTTTATGTAAACTGCTTTGAGGTCACTTTGTGATGAAACGTGGTAAATAGACACATTACATGCATGCATGCATGCATGCATACATACATCCCTGTTGGAGGGGGGAGTTGGGTATAAATATTTAATCATAATCATACATATATTCATACATACATAATAAACTGTATTAACAATGGTTAAGCCAGATAGTTAAACTTAAACTTTTAACCAAGCCAGATCTGGAACTGAATTCTGGCTTTCTGGAAGCCGTCAACCATAGTTAACAGGAAAGCTATGGTTAACTCTGCTGTTTCCCTGTTTACCTTTTTGCATGAAGAGAAGAAAAAAGCAGGAGCACAGGAGCTATGTGTACCTTTAAACTACTTAAATAGTTTTTTAAATTATTATTATGTAATCTATAAATCTTGTTAAATAAATAAACTACCCTGGCTTATTCATTTAATATTCTGATCATGATTACTGTCTGCCAGATTTTGCCTCATCATAGGTCAGCATTACACTATGCTTATTGTTATGCAGGCATAACAAAATGGCAGCACTTTCTCCAAAATATCTCTGCCATTAGATGAGATTTTAGGATAAGAAGAGTAAACACATCTTAACATGATAAGAACCCTGTTGTATCTACTGCTTATCTCTACTTGCTGTTCTGGAGACTGTGATAATCTTAAAGTGAGTGAATTCATAGAAGAAATAGATTAAGAGACCTGCCAATTTTAAGAAACTATTCAAACTTAAATGTTATATTTGTTGTCAGTGTGATTTCTTTTTAAAAGTTGTGACTATCAAACCTTTATAACTGATACAATAAGAATGTCTATAGTTTTATGTCACTTGAAAAAGGGTAAACACTTTAAAAGAAAAACATATTTTATGGAAGTCTCTCTCTAGTTTGGCCAAAGAGCTTCATAGATACCAATACTATCTAGTATTGTGGAAAAGAAAGATTAAAAGATAGCTATGATGATGTCATATCCTAGTCTACCCCGCACCCTTTCAGTTTAAATTCAGGAATTTTCTGAGTCACTAGCAACAATCTAATGTTTGGTCCCAAAGCAACAAGCTGAATTATTTGGTTTTAGCTGTCAGATACAGTGTTCAAAGTGTAATAAGATCTAGATACAGTATATCTAGCAAAACAGTAACAGTGGGTCTTGGTTTTAAATGTTATTTTACTTTCTGGGGCTAATTTGCTGAGAAAATGGTATTACTGTTTTTCCAAAGTTAAGCTTAGTTTATTGGTAGAAAAACCAGTATGTTTTGGTTTTGGGGTTTTTTTTGTCATAGGACAAATTTAGCAAGGTGTGAATGTCATGTTTTTGCTGATCTATGTAGTGTGGTTTTGGAGCATTATATTCCCTATATTACACACAGAACTCTGATTTGTTTAAGGAGAATAAAAATAGTCTCAAGGGATCAGATATGTAACATATATGGAGTGTCTCCTTGTGACTTCATTTACATATCACTTTAAACCAGGTGTGGGGAACTTCTGGCCTGTGGACCACATTTATTTAGCCTGCTAGACCATTTTCTCTGAATTATGGCTGCTTGCCTTACACCTGACCTCATATGTGACATCAGCTGTGGGGCAGGTAGAGATATGGGTAGATCTCTGGGGAACCCTGCTTGCAGAAAGCAGGGTTAAACTGATGGGCAGCGAGTTCAACCCAGCTTGATTGGCTGCATGACTGAGGAACTCAATCACACAGCCGATCCTGAAGTAAACCGCTTCTCTATGGATAGAGCTGGCACTAAAGTATCCAAATGCCAGCTGACTGTTAGGTGCTTTGAAAGTGCTGTGCAAGGGTCTTTTGACAGGTGACAGGACATGGCACCTATCAGTTGCCTGATGTCATCATGACACCCCATGATAGACAGCTGGGTTGCCCCAACCACCTGCCAAAGTTGGGCCATAAGTTACCCATACCTGCTTTAAACCATAGGTAAACTAAATGATGGTTTAAAGGTGAACATAAACATTTCATTTTCCCTATAATTCACTGGACATGTTGTGTTGCTTGGGAATGATTGTGTAGGAAACTTTGTGTATATCCCCCCAAATTCTCCCCCAGAGTGCAACTTCTGGTGCATTCTGGGGGAAATGAAATGGTTTCAGCTAGAAGTTGCTGCCACCAAAGAAGCTGTCCCCTCCCCCAAGTGGATTATATGAACAAGAACATTCTCATTTGTTCTCTGCACTTGTTTTGGCACAGATCTGGCCGTGTTCTGTTGAATTTTCCATTTGTTTCCATGAGCATATCCATAATTTATATGGTGATTTTGACTGGGGAAATGGTCCACACTGGAAAATGCTTGCTTACCTGTCTCTCCCTCATTTTGCTGGTCTGATCAAATTGAGAGCCTCCCCTCCCCTCTTCCATACAGTTGTGATGGGGGATTGGAAGATAACTCCACACACACACACACCCATCACATCTAGTTTGGTCTTAGGTCTCCTTCAGCTGTGATGGGGAACAAGGAAAATAATTTTTGCTTTTACCAATTGGGAGATTTAAAATGGAGTTTAAGATGAGCTACAAAAAGTATCTGGATTTATAGCAAGTTATTTGAGTTATCTATTGAACATTTGAGCAGAATGAGGCACAGACTGATAGAAACTCGTTTCATGCCTGTGAGTTGATGGTGCCTGGGGATCTTTTACAAGCTGGATCTTTAATGCTTCACCGGCATAGCCAAGATGTCATGGATCCTTTATTCCTGCCTCTTGTTTATTTTCCACAGAAAGTCTAATCATAGGATTCAGTATGCTTGGCATTGGTGATATACATTGGAGCTTCATAGCTAGAATTTTATGCTGCTTTGATTATTCCATTCCTGTGCCAAATAGGATGGCATTTGATTTTTTGTAAAATTGCTTTGGACTAAGAATAATTAATTAATAATCTTGGAAGAAGTGAAAAGACGCCATTAGCACACACATCCTTAACAATTTGGTTTCAAAGTAAAGAAAAACAATGATATACATGTTATTAAACTCAGCACATGCGTTATTGATTTTACATGTCATTTGACAGATCATCTTATAGTTACTGCTAGCAAGCACTATAAGTGTATTTTTAGTTCTTTATTTAAATTGCCACATATGATCTAAACACAAATCCTCAGCTGGTGTCAATCAGCACAACTTCAGCTGAAGTCAATGGAGTGATGCCAGTTTATATAAGCAAAGGATCTGAGCTAAGCTCTTTATTAAGAATTACTAGAACGGACTGTACTCTGTGCTGGGCACTTGTGTGCTGGGAGTTCAAAGTACATAGGAATGCATGAAACATTTTCCTCATTTTCATTTCCAGGCTTCAAGAACACGAAGATATAGCTTGTGAAATCCAAGCTACAAACAGGATGTACATATATTAAAGTTTCAGTTTGTCATTTTAATTTTTTTTCTTATTTTTCCTTTTTTGCTGGGTGGGAATTCTGCTTGATTAAAATCACATTAATCCCAACATTTTTTTTATATTTAAAACAACAACTTTAATTCATTAACCTTGTGACCTGGATGCTGTCTTTAACCATTCCCCAGGGAGTGGCTACTTACCCTCATCTCCAGTCCTGAATTTATAATCCTCAGGAACAAGGCAGTTTCCTGAGATAACCATGCTGCTGCCAGGACCATGTCTGATGGTGCTGCAGGCCCTTCACTTCCTTTTGTGTTAAGGGGTCAGAAGCCCTTAAGACAAGTGGCTGTGGAAACATGCTAGCCGTTTTGGCTCTCTCTCAGCACTGATGGCACTGTGTATGTGACTGCAGCCTAACTTGTTGCTGTTCTACTGAACTGGAGGCAATAGCGAACACCAGGAAAACAGGTGAGTAACGAATTTTAAGGCTGACACAAGTCTCTGAGGAAACTCACTTCCAATAAGTAAAAGATAATGCTGCACTTGGTTGCTTTAAGTAATAATACCAGGGGAAATATTATGTTTATGAGACTTCATAGAACTATAGTTAATAATCTATTAAAGTGATGTGGATTTACACGTGCATTTCTGTAATTAGCTAGGGTTTTTTTTAAAGCAAGTGTATTCTATTAGCTCTGTGATTTAGTTGATTTTTGACTGCTGGCGATGCTGTTGGTGAGACAGAACAACTTTGTTTCTGCCAACTGTAAAATGTTAGTTATGAGGCTCTTTGGTTCGTTTTTTTAAGGGATTTTTAAAAATGTATTTTATAGTTTTGTTCTTTGCTGAACTAGACTTATTTTGGAGGAAGGTTGGGATAAAAACCAAAATGAAACAATTATCAGAGTTCATTCATTTTTAGTTAAATAAGTTTTAGGCTCAATCCCTGACTCTAGAATTGATACTTTGTGTGCTTTGACATGCCTATTTAGAACTATAATGAAATTTTAACCGAGTATCTGTGTTATATTGCTAGCTAATCCTATTCATGTCTACTCAGAAGTAACTACAGCTGAGTTGAATGGGGCTAACTCACAGGTAAATGTGTATACAACTGCAGCCTAAGTATCTTAAAATGTGAGTCCTTTACGTAAAATATCAGTGACTCAACAGAAATTAATAAAGGTTAGGTCTTTAACTGAGATAAATAGCATCTTAAATAGCATCTTAACCAGTGCATCTTAGTCACAGCTCCCACAATCTCTTTCTGTTTCAGTTGATATGTTTGGCTTCATTCATCCAAGAGCTAAGAAAGAAAGACTGACAGCTTTTTCTGACTCTCAGAAAAATACTATGAGTTTTGGTGTAAATGCTTGGAAGCCTTTTTCGTTATTTAATTTTTTTTAAATTCTTTTCTCTGAAAGGATCTATGGAATTCATATTAATAGCAACAACAGTTGTTTTTTAAGTACCGTATTTACGCGAATCTAATGCACAATCAAATCTAATGTACACCTCAATTTTCTAAACCTTGACACCAAAAAAGGATTTGCTGGCGCCATCAAATCTAATTTTCACAACAGCCCCTAATTTTCACAACTTAATTTGAGAAAAATAGGTGTACATCCGAGGTGTGCATTAAATACGGTAATCCTGAGAGACATGTTGGACTCCCTAGATATGGAAAGGAAAATGGGGAATGGAGAGCTTCATAAATTTAAGTAGTCAGATTTCATGAAGAACTCCCTATCTACAATTTATATGAGGGGTGGGCAGACTTCAAGGTTGCAGAATCTGTTTTGCTTTCCTCCCTAAAACTTTCAGGTGGTCAAGGAGACAAGTGCAAAATAGGAGCTTAGAAAAGGGGGCATTTAGAATTAGGAAAAAGGGGACTTATGAGTGCTTCTCAGCACAATAATTTGTTTTTGTTAACTGAGCTCTCAGTCTTTCACAAAAGGTTTGGTGTCTACCCAAGTTTTCTTCATTTCAGCAATCTAATTGGTGTGTGTGTTATGCATTCTTTGGTTGAGGAACTGCATTGCAAAGTTCAGAGAAGTGTAGATTTAGAAAGAGATCTGAAGTTTACTTTGTGCATTGGTTTGGAAAGTGCACATTTTAAAGTTAGCATTGAAATACAAACCAAACCAATTTCTCCCCTTCCCTAATTGTGACTGAACTTCCTTTTCACAGATGCACACATACAAATACATGCAGTTGAGCATTAGGAACATAAGAAACATTCCTATACAGAGTAAAACAGCTGGATTATCTGACTGGCTGAGATTCCCCAGAGTTAAAGAACTCAAGAAGAGCATTGCAGAGTCAAACCAAAGGACTGTCTAGTCCAGTGTCGCAGTGGGAAACCAGATGCCTGTGGAAAGCCCCAAAGCACACCTTGAGAATAATACTCCCCTGCTGCTTACCAGCAATGGGAGCTTCCCCCCAATTCAAATTACAGGTGCAAGAACTCCTGTCTGGATCTGGCCAACAGCAGGGAATAATGGATTAAAGCCCCTCCATGCCAAGGCCTCAATTAGGAATGTGGCTGGGGGTGGTGTGGTGGAAAGGCCTCTCCTCCTTCCGGAGGGGAGGTGTTGTGAGCGGGAGTCGATTCCCGCATCACTCAGGGGGCGATCTGCCCCCTGCCCATCACCACGCCTGCCGGTTGGGCACCCAATCGAGAGACACAGTGGGGGGCATGGTTTGCTGCTCAAATGCGGCTGCACCAGCCATCTCGGCCATTGCACACACATTTTCCCCACGAGTCACCCACCCTCCACTCCCTTTAGGGCTTAGCTTTTCCCTTGACTTTGCTATGGACCTCTGGCTGGTCTCCCTGGTTGCGCAGGGGACCTGGTAGGAGTTTTTTCCAATTGGTAAATTGGCACCGGCCTCTTGGTTTTTTTTGCCTACCTCGTAGCAATCATCCCAACTTTCGTGGTATTTGGCAGTTAGGCATTGGAATGTGTTGTTGGTGTTTGGAAGGGCAAGGTGTGGCCATTGCCTACCCCTTCAATTTGGGGTATTCCGTTAAAGGAATCCGGCGGTCTGATGCATGTGTGGTGGGGGGCCATGGCACGACCTTTGGTGACATCAGGGGAGAGCTTATAGTTGTATTAGCATCAACAGGCTCCCCGACTGGTGGTTAACCCCTCTACAGACTCACCCCTCTCCGAGTGGGTGGAGTCAAATCTTCCGTGGTCCAATGCCTAAGCCAATACCTTCTCACATGCTGTAATCAATAAAGTTGTGGCCTTTTTCTTGCCCATTAACCTAATAAACCGTGTCCATGTGTCTTATTCCCCAAGCAGGGATCGGGTCCTCGAAATCACAATGCTCATTTTCCAAAACCATGTGTGAACCAGAATGCAGCTATTATTCAAAATTCACACACATCTAAAGGAAAAAAAACTGTATGTACATTTCCAAAATATAAGATAAAAAACAAGTAAAATAAAAACCTACATACAGCAACAGTGTTTTGTGTTGTGTAGACTCCTATGATGTAAGTAATGGGCCCCGCCTGATAGCCTGCTCCCTAAAATATCACTAGTTTGCTCATTTCAATATATAGGGTGCCTACATTCTGCATGGACTGGTTGCATGGCCTATATTCAACACAAAAAACAGCGACAATTTGTTGTTGACGAAGGACAGCTGGACATATAACGGGCCCCATTACCTTCAGTAGCTTAGGGCCTAATCAAACCTAAATCCAGCCCTGTCTGTACTGCTTATATTTAAACATTTGTTGCATTTTATGTGGTCATGTGTCAGCCATATGAATTGTGTATGGAATGGTGTTGCTAATGGTGCCGTCTGTAGTTAGAATGAACCCATCAGTAAAGCCCTTGAACTGATCTGTGTTTTATCACTGTGCAATCAGAACCTCTCTAAACTAGCTCCAGAATGTTTTCAAAACACTGTGATCTGAAGAGGCAATCTAAGGACAAGCTCAATATGGCATGTCTACCCATGTCCTTATCCCGATCTCTTGAGGTCCATCATTTTATTTTCATCTTCAAAATTTTCCATATCAACTGTTACTAAAAACTAAGCACATTGAGACACATTGTGCTGATCTCTTTTTTTTTTAAGTTCCAGTAATATTATGCCGCTCTAGTGAGTGAGTGAATGAATGAATGACTGTCACTAACATTTGTATTTATTTTTGAAGATATTGCTCTTTTATAAAAATGCATTAACGTGTTACAGTGTTGACTAGCCTGCAGGTTTTGTGATAATCTCTAAAGTTGGTAGGCAAAAAGGCAAACATTACCAAGATGTGAACTCCACAATCTGTCAGAAAGCCTTGTAAGCAACTCTGAATGTGGAAAGTTTTACAGCTCGGAAAATAATTCCTTAGCTGTATACACACAGAACCATTCATCGCTGCATAGGAGAAACGACATGCTATTTCTTTTATCAAATGGAAGAAATTTTAAAAGTAGAGATAATTGCTTTCTAGGTAATGTGTGTTGCCAATTGAGATAGAACCAGAAATATACCCAGATATCTAAAAGCAAAATATTTGGTCACAGGGACTATGAAAAGCTAGAGAACATCCATCTCTATGGGTTTGCAGTGTAAAAGAATATAATTTGTTTGTTTTCTACACCACCCTTCATCTGAGGATCACAGAGCAATTTACAATATAAAAACACAAACATTCATAACAACAACAATTTATTTGTACCCTGCCCATCTGGCTGGGTTTCCCCAACCACTCTGGGCGGCTTCCACAAAGACCAAAAATACACTAATATGCCATACATTAAAAACTTCCCTGAACAGGGCTGCCTTCAGATGTCTTCTGAAGGTCAGGTAGTTGTTTATCTCTTTGACATCTGATGGGAGGGCGTTCCACAGAGCGGGCGCCACTACCGTGAAGGCCCTCTGCGTGGTTCCCTGTAGCTTTGCTTCTCGCAACGAGGGAACCACCAGAAGGCCCTAGGTGCTGGACCTCAGCTTCCGGGCAGAACGATGGGGGTGGAGACACTCCTTCAGGTATACTGTATGAACTCTTCATGTGGGCTCTCCTAGTTGCTCATCTGCTAAGTTGGTAAAGTTGGCCACGAGGGAGAGATACTTCACAGTGGGTCCACTGCGGTGGAACTGCCTTCTACTAGATCTGCACCAAATCTCTATGTTGAAGGATTTGAGGGCGGCTCTGAAGACTCCCCATGCCCTCAGTTGACCTTCCAGGCACGATGCTCATTGGCTGTGATCATCTGTTCTCAATAATATTGTAAAAAAACAAAAATGTAGTTAAGGGAGTGTTAAGGGAGATGGCATTTCAACTGTATTGCTTGACATGTGAAAGTGACTTAAACTGGAGACTTAGAAGAGAGTTGAAAGTGATGTGAGAGATACTGTATTCCCATATGCATTCATTTTGTCTTGGTTGTTGCCGCTGGTTAAAAAAGTTAGCAGGTTTTTGAAACAGTTCAAAATCGTATCTACCAGATTTAAATATGGAATAAATCCATACATCACTAACAGCGACCCTTCTTTCAAACAGCCTTCAATTCTCTGAAAGAAGCTGCATTCTGCCTACACTAGCTATACTGACCCTCCAGAGCTCCCTTCCTCTCCATCTTAAAGAAGGATTTGCTTTAGCCCATAATCTCTACAACTGTCCAGTGATAATTGTATTAAATTCAGTACGTGGCTCTATTCTATGAGCTCATATAATCATCTTTCAGAGCTATTTTTTCATAGGCAGTGTATCATCAGTTGCACAGTGCAGTGACAGCTTTTGAACCAGAGCAGCTTCTCTTTCCTATCTGAGAAGGAACACTCAGCCCCCGACTCAAAATTGTGCCTTATACAAGCTATTGTCCTGTGAAGTACAACTTCTACTTCAGAGAAGATTATTGGAGGAAGCTAAAGTCGTCTGTTGGGGAACTATAGCCTCCAGGAGCAAGAATTTGATTCTTCTTTGTCAGTTGCACGCTCTAATACCAAACTAGAAGAGAAGGTGGAAAACTAACTGTACAAATGCAAACAGCTCTTTGAGTGCTTGCAAAATACTATTCTCTTCTTCTTCCCCAAAATGGACTTGATTTCTGTGGTAAATACATGTGGATCTACCCCCCCACCAGATGTTTTACATCCACACAGTACATTTGGATAATTTCTGTACACAACTATAATTGTGTTTTACCTACTCAGTGAAATAATCATCTGGAAAGGCAATAAATGACCCAACGTATCCACTGTTATCAGTACAGCTGTTCCAATGCTTGCCCCTTCCTTTGCCCCAGCATGGCTAATGTTCGGGGATGAGGTTGTAGTCTAACAACACCTGGAGCACCCACACATTCCCATCTTTGCTGCAATACCACAAATTACTAAATCTTAGAAATCCAGAACTAACCTAATCATAAAAATCTCTAGAAGCAGGCATTTCCCCCCCAGCCAGAATTCACAGGAACTCAGTTCTGGCACCTTTCAGGTGAGTTCCATTGCCATTGTAAGAGAACAAGGGAGGAAGGAGTTCGCGGTGAGTTCCAGTACCTCTTTTCCTAGAAAAATAGCACTAAACTGGACAGCATGTTGAATCCACTGATTTGGCCCTTAACTGACTTAATATGGAAGTATCTGAGAAAGCCACCTGTTTACAACATCCATATTCACAAGTAAGATTTTGATAACACAAAATAGTTGGCTCTGTATTATTGCATTAGCAGACCTTCTAAAGATCACATTTGTGTTTTTTTATCTAGTAACCAGTGTGAAAGACACTGCCATCTATCATTAATAAATAAATAATGAGCTGGGTAGAACTCTGCAAATGCATGTTGATCTGATGCTATTTTTTGCAAGTTAGACAGATGTGCAAAAACCGCCCATCAGCTCTTTGCTCAAGACTAGCTATCAAATCAAAAATCTGTGGACTGGCTCTTCAAATCCCAGCACTAATCGCAATGATAAAGAGCTACCTTTTGATTAATCCTGCCCCGGACTTCAACAGAAAGATACTGCAGTTTAATTACTGAGTGAAATCTACTTTGTCTGATCTGCTAGCCTGCAATGTAATTTTGTAATATAATCAGCATCGCCCTTGTCTGGAGTTCTAGGGCTATGAAGTCCAAGGACTTGTTTGACTGGAATGAAGAAAATGAACAAACAACCACTAGCCACAGTGTCTTAATTAACAAAACCTTGTTCCAGTACTAGTTATTTTTGCTATTGGTGTTTATGACACCAAAACACGGGTGCACTCCCTTATACAAGTACAGGTAACAAATAAAGCAGCTTTTGCAATTATATTTAAAAGTGAGGAACCAGTGCATGACATATCTTTGTTTTAAGCATCAGGCAATGGACTGCTCCAAATATTCATATGGAAACTCATCACTTCATATAGGTATCCATTTAAGCTCTTGCTGTATGTCCCTTATGATGGAAAAATCAAAGTAAAAAGATGTAAAATGTCTATTTCCACCAGGAAGGCAAAAACAGAAAGTGAAGCATCAGCTGCCCTTCTCATTGGCACAGAACAGGCTATGGTTCAGATGTTCTACTTTGAAGTAGGAAATAAAATGCCTCAAATTTGACCAAAAGCAGCTGCTTTAGTGCTGGCATTGGGGTTCTTTTGCATTTAGCATCAGTGTTGCAGGCACAATTTCAACAGGTTAAGCCCTTTCTAGTATGGAAAGAGTATTATCTCTAGAGTGGCTGGGGAAACCCAGCCAGATGGGGAGTATTAACAACAACAACAACAATGGGGAAAGCTTCACCTGTTAACATTCTATCCCTCAAGCATTCTTATTACATCTGGTCACTGATTTATTTTGGCATTTTTCACTCCAGTTGCAAAAGAAGACACAAATTTGCATATGACACAAAGCACATGCAAATGTTATGCGTGTGTCCAATCCACATACAGTGTACTGGGCCTAGGAAATCCTGTTAGTGCCCTTGCATGCAGGTATAAAGCTTGGGCAAGTCAACATCACAAGATGTTGTCTACTTTAGAATCTCTTGAAGATACTATGAGCTGGGGTGGCGGGGGAGAGATAGTGTGTAAATGTACCTAATTAACTTAAATAAAAAGCCATAAACCTGACTTTATATACGCAGCAGCATTGCATGCTACTTTCACTTACTATTACTGCTGAATAACTGATCTTAAGAGGGCATCTCGGTTAGAAGAGGGGTGTTAATTCACTAAGGACTTCTCAGTCCAAGCCCTCCATGCTAAATGAGACCAATGGGAGTTCTGATTCCCAAGTTCTCAATTGTGATGCAAAGCAATCAGATTAAAATTACCACTGAAACACAGGAGACATTAACGACTTTCCCCAGGATTCAGTCAATGCAATCTGCAGGTCCCTTCACTTTCTCCTGACAATATTCAACTTTTTTCTACTTTACATGGAGGGAAATTCTTAGAGTAGGAAAGTTTAAGATTGTGATTTGGTAGCGTTACAGAAAAATAGCTTTCTAGTGGAACTGTGAAGCCCTCTGCCCAGAAGTCTACCCAACTACTAAATAGACTAGTGTTTTGATTCTGTCTTTAACTGGTACACAGCAGAAAAAAGGGGTGGCGAAAGGAAGGCTGCATAGCAAGTGTATGTACACAGGAGCATAGGCAAAATAGTTTTTGTGAGCACTGAGGCCAAAAGGACATCTGACAAAATGGGCTGTTATCTATGAAATATTATGTCACCATAATTTATTATCTTTTCAGATACCACAAGACTCTGTTGTTACAGATTTTGGAAGTTTTTAAAAATAATATTGCCCACTTTTACTGGGTGTTTGCACATGTGCACCATAATTTTGCAGTATTCTTCACTATTGCCAACATGAATTAATACCTTTAATCTATTGGTTTTCTGGTCTCACACAGTCTCTCTCCCACATCTAAGGTTCATGCAGGTATCTTTTCTATGACAGCAGGAGTTCTGGGTGTGTATTTCTCTGTGTAATGCCTGCAGCAGCAGCAGCAGCAGCAACAACAACAACAAGATGTAGCACTGGGGACTGTTGAGATGTATTAGATGGACACTGAGCATCATATAATGCTCCTAGGAACAGCTTCATTGTCCAAAATTAGCAGTAGTCCATCGTTAGCAGGGGATAGCAACTTCTCAAGGGCTGACATTTGGGCTCACATCTTTGGGTTTTTCCCTGATAAAAATGTTAATTTGAGAAATGGATGTAGAACAGAGAATGGGCATTGCTTACTGAGGACTTTGCAGGCTGAGAATTATTGTTTCGAAGGCTATTGATTTTTGCAGCAGCTGATATTTCAATCTGGGTGCAGCATGTCTGTGCCTCTACGCACACTGTCAAGAAGAAATATGACAGTGTCTTAAAAGATTAATAATATCGCTGGTCCTCAGGAGGCCTGTCTTAATTCACTGGCCTGTTCCTTGACATGTACTGTAATTTATCTAGTCTGATTTGAATAGCAAATGGCGATCGGCTGCCATTAGGGAAATAGGCATCATTCTTATTGATCCAGCATAGGCTGCATTGTATTTAAGGGGAGCTGCAAAATGTTATTAACTTCACGATGAGATGCTAGAACAGTTCTCCACACCCCCAAAGTATAAGGGGTAGTGTATCTTAAAATAACAATGAAGTGGTTGATACGGAAAGAGAAGAGTGATTTCTCTTAACGTGCTTGCAAAGGCAAGGGGTGCTATCTAGTTGGTGACCTTGCATGGATGGAAGGCAAACAGAAGGAGAGGCTCATATACGGAGATATAGGCTCATTCAGATATCCTGGACACAAGCCACATAGGGCTTTGTAAGTCATAATCGGCACTTTTGAGTTTCTGTTTTCCCTGTAACCGGCTCAAGTCAGCAACCCGGCCGCAGCATCTTGGACCCACTGAAGTTTCTGAACACCTTTGAAAGGCAACCCCACATAGATAATGTTAATAGTAATCCAAACAGGATGTAAGTAAGCATGTATCACCATGGTCAGATGAGACATCTCCAGGGTGCTGCTGGCACACTAATTGTAAATGTATAGACACACTCCTGGCCACTGCTGAAACCTAGGCATATATCCTCAGGGTTAAATCCAGGAGTGCACCCAAGCTGCAAACTTGAGTTTTCAGCAGGTTCAGTGTAACCTAATCCAGCACAGGTTGAATCTCTAATCCCTGATCTGGCCTTTCGATTGACTCAGGAGACTTCTATTTCTTAGGGAGCTGTCTGCTACCCTGGCAGTCATGGTTTCTCTGCAGATGTTACCAAGGGAAATGTGATAGGACAATTATGGTATTACCAGGGATGCATATATTGGAGGACATCCTGTCAATTTCAGTGGAACTTCCATCTGATTAATAATACGTAGGATTGTATTGTATTTTTGCTCAGGATACATATAGGAAGTATTGCATTAATATTTTTCTTCTTCTGTGCCATCATCCTGTGGAGGAAAAAATTGCAATAGAAGTAGCTCTTAGCTAGTTTGCTTCTTTTCTCTGGAACTGAAAGCTGTTCTTGAGGAAGACAATAAAAAGCTACAAAAATGGCCAAGCACAAACCAATAAAATAGATTGAAAATGACTTCATTATTTTGAGCGGCAGTAATTGCTATACATTGTGATGCTTGCATAAAAAATTAGTTAATATGTAGGAAAATGACATGTGATCCTTTTTATTTGCCTGATGACTTTAGTCTCTGAGTGAATGACTTATTAAGGTTAATAAAGAAAAATTTGCTTGTAACTGGCAATAAGCTAGAATTTAGCATGCCCTTATGAATTCTTTCTGAAAGACTGGAGGAATAAACAACATATAGGTTCTAATGCTCGGCTATCTATTTTATTTTTATTTATTTTCTAATAGAGATTCAAGAATAAACAATGTGTTCTAACTTGTTTGTCTTTTGCCTGCCTGCCTGGGCAGGAATGCTATGGCTTTCTTAATTCTCCTGTGTGATTTATCATCCCCAGTTCATTGTTTTGCATAACTCTGCTCAAAATGAAGAAATGTCATTATTTTGCAGTGAAAAAGTTGTCATTTGCATAATGCCTGCCATTAATTATTGTGAGACTAATGCAGCTGTTGATATTTTTAGGGCACAGTGGTACAGCCTGCACCTTGTATAATGTCATTCTGAAAACATTGGTAGTTAATAGGTGCCACAACATTGCACAAATGCAAGAAAGGAAAAGAAAAAGAAGAGGACATAATAGAACAGGCTGTGATCTTTATTTAGCGTTTCCCCCCTGAAATACTTGCTGAGAGACAGCTCTAAAAGAAAATCAAGAGAACAGGAAGATGCAAAATAGAAAAGGAGGGGAAGGGGAGAAGGAGGATGTAAATGTGATCACACACACACACACACACACACACACACACACACAACTGCAGCATGAGGTTAAGGTGGAACTAATCAGGTAAAAACACACTCATTATTCTGCTGAAATAGGAATAATGCCCTAAATTTAACTAGGGGCTCCTCAGAGTGGAGGCTTTTACTCTGCAAATCTGCATGGAATAATGGTTATGTCATTTAATGACTGTATTGCAGTCTCTGAGCATATAGTCTTTCAGCACAAATCTATGCATGTGAGGGCTTGTCTTAAAAGGCAGTAGTTGCACATTAAATAAATTTAAAACATAATGTTTATTGGAAGTATGTCCCATAATGTTCAAAGAGGATTACTCCATTGTAAATGTGTCTAGGGTTGCAGTCCCAGGGATAATGCAGGCGTGTTCTTCTTCTGATTCTGATTCTTCTTCACTGAGAGCCAGTGTGGTGTAGTGGTTAAGAGCGGTAGTCTCATAATCTGGGGAACCGGGTTCGCGTCTCCGCTCCTCCACATGCAGCTGCTGGGTGACCTTGGGCCAGTCACACTTCTCTGAAGTCTCTCAGCCCCACTCACCTCACAGAGTGTTTGTTCTGGGGGAGGAAGGGAAAGGAGAATGTTAGCCGCTTTGAGACTCCTTAAAGGGAGTGAAAGGCGGGATATCAAATCCAAACTCCTCTTCTTCTTCTTCTTCTTCTGATGCCATCTTTTATTCTTTTTTTACTGTATCAATAGGTCTGCTGCTTCCTTACCACTTCCTTGCCAGGTTTCCCCCCTATCACTTATTGCAGTGTGGAGGGGATTATTTTCATTGAGATCGCACACAGGGCGGGAAGGTTAAAACCTCCCCAGGTATTGCAGTTAAAATTAAAATTCCCTCCTACCCATACTATAAATTAAACAAAAGCCTCAATGCAGATAATTCCTAATGATGCATTTAGTGTCAAGTGTAGTTTGGCCCTAATACTGATAGTTTATTTTCTCCTGATGTAGTTCTGTTAATGAAGACCTCTTTTACCTGTTGTGTTGAAACATACGTACTTGGTTAGATTCATCAATCAAAAAGCCTGTTGGTTAAAAATTATGGCCCAAATAAATTAGAAAGATAATGTAAGAACTCAGAAAAACAACAATTGGCAGGTTTCATTTTGGAAGAGAGATTTCTTCCTCTCACATACACACAGAAGAAGTGCCTTTTCTATAATGGACCCTGCTCTGAAACTTTCAGACGCAACCAATCAATTAATTAATTAATTAAATCTGATACAGCTAGGCAACTAAAATTTTGTGACGGTACTACTTCCCTGTCTTTTTCTCCAGCTTCTGACATTCTGTAGAAGTATACTTATGGGCATTCACAGGGCAAGAGGGGCACCTACACATACCATGCTAGTCAACAAAAGATTTGGAGTGACCTCAAAATCAATTCTATGCCAGATTCACACTCACTGCACTTTTCTAGAGAAGAGCCTTCCTCAGTTGGAATCCACACACACATAAAAAACGCTGTGAAAATGCTTTTTAAAAAACAGTTTGAAAAATACATTGAATTTTGCATAGCTCACTGTCGCCATCTAATGTCACATTTATACATTGCACTTTACAGCACATTTAAAATGTTTTATTTGCAGCTGTGTAGATGCGTCATTGGGGATGTGAGTGGCACTGTGGTCTAAACCACTGAGCCTAGGGCTTGCTGATCGGAAGGTCGGAGGTTTGAATCCCTGCGACGAGGTGAACTCTCGTTGCTTGGTCCCAGCTCCTGCCAACCTAACAGTTTGAAAGCACATCAAAGTGCAAGTAGATAAATAGGTACCGCTCCAGTGGGAAGGTAAATGGCATTTCCATGCGCTGCTCTGGTTTCGCCAGAAGCGGCTTAGTCATGCTGGCCACGTAACCTGGAAAAACTGTCTGTGGACAAATGGCTCCCTCGGTCAGTAAGTGTGATGAATGCCACAACCCCAGAGTCGTTCGCGACTGTACTTAACTGCCAGGGGTTCTTTACCTTTTTATATGAGTCCTTAGATGCTGATCTAATTATTCTGCTTCTGCAAATGTTACAAGATTTGGAAGCCCTAGAAATAAAATAATAATATAAAGAAATGAGCTTTGTGTGATGCTTCTTCAGTCATCAGATGAGAACCTTTGGGTACTGGTCCAGCTTTTTGAGGGGAACCAAGAATAGAAGCCAAAGGTAACCCAGAAGAATAGAAAACAGAAATGCTGGCAGGCTTCTCAGGAAATGGGTAGCAAATATCATTTTCTTGGGAATCGGAAACTTAGTGCTAATGTTTTGATTGATTTAAGGCTAAAAGAAAGACACGAAGGATTTTCTATATATGGTTGCTACACAGAGAAAGCAAATATGTAGACCCGTTTCTGTCTCTTTAGCTGCGGATATCTGTAACTACTTTAAAAGCAGAAGACAGTTAGTGGGCCTGAGGCACATTCTGAAGACACTACTTCATCAGACATTGGACAATTAGCACCCTATGTGTCTGCCTCAAAAGAGACAGAAAATACAGGCATAGGCAGGGCATGAGAACATCCCAATTGAAAGTACTGAGGCAGCTACTAGTACTGTACAACTTGAACAGGAAAAGTTGGCTATGGGGAACCACATCTTGAAAGACAATCCTCCATCTTATGTGTTATAATTTGAGCTGCTAAAACATTACAGACAGTAAGACTTGCTCGTATGGGTCCAAGAGCATTCTAAATAGTCTCCTTGGTTAGCATACTCGGCTGGTGTGAAAGGACCTGTATGTTTTTACTGCATCATACTTCTCTAGCCTGTAGTACAAGGGATACTGGTTATGTGCATTTCAAAAATTAGTACCAAGTAGTGGTTCACGTGAAGATGCTTCAGACTTCTTTTGCGTCATGAACGGGAATAAGGTGCCAAATGCAAAAATCGTAGAGGAAAATAATCAGACGCTATACTTTATAATGTCAGCCATTTTGTATGGTGGCCCATAAGACTATGCTATTCATGGTAAAATCAGTAGCACAGGTAGCATGTCAGACCTTTTACAGCAAAGGTCAACAACTTGGCACCATGACACCCATGAAGGTTTCCAGTGGTGCCCTGGGCAGGGCCCCCAGATTCTGAAATTTCATTTCAAAAAGAATAAGTAAGTTTCTAGCCCTCGTAGAAAGAAAGTTTGGGGGCAAGATGTGCAGTGACATTCTAAGCAATTTATGGGAAATGATACTGGTGTGGCCGCCTTGTATAGTTTTCCTGGGACTATTTTTTGCTGTTCTGGAAAATGTATACATGAAGAGTATTAAAGGTCAACATTTGCTTTTCATGCTCTTGGTGTATGTTAATAGAAAGTTTGGTGGTTGTTTCTTTTCTCTGCTTTGAACATTAAAGCAACAACAAAGGAAATTAAACCACAAACCCTGGAAAAAAAAATTCTAGAATCTACTTGAAATTCAGCAAAGAGCAGGAAATACAGCTCCAGAGCTGCCAGTTTGTCCTCAGATTACCCTTCTGTCAGCTGGGAACTTGAGCTGCTGAATATAGAAAGAAGCCTATAGAGACAATAATCAGGATGGCTAATATCACAATGCGTTTGAAGATACAGAGTGAGCAGATCTCTGCAGCTCATGTGTTGGGACCTATTTTGTTTCCCGTTCACATGGGAAATCTTAGGTTGGTGCAGGTTTGTGGCTTTTTTAAAGTTCCTACTCAATAGTTCCCATATGAGTACCCTTTGCAACATGAACAAAATGTATTTAAATGTGTATCTTAGATTCTGTGTAAAAATCTACAGTTGTGGGTGACTCAAAGAAACAAGAACTCTAGAGTCTGATTGTATGTGTTGATTATTCTTAGGATAAGAGTGTTAGCATAGAGGATCTCTTGTCTCCCTGTTTGTACATGAAGGCTAGAATAGTGCCAGGTTACAAGTATGCGGATGATAACTTGAAAAATCCCTTGAGATTCTGATATTCAGTGGTGTGTGTGTGTGTGTGTGTGTGAGAGAGAGAGAGAGAGAGAGAGAGAGAGAGAGGCAGACAGACAGACAGATGGGGGAGACAGAGAGAAATATGGTCACACATGTACACAGTAGTGCAGTGATGGCCTCCAGCTGTTTTGGGATTACAGCTCCCATCATCCCTAGCTAACAGGACCAGTGGTCAGGGATGATGGGAATTGTAGTCCCAAAACAGCTGGAGGGCCATGTTTGACCATCAGTGGCGTAGCGTGGGGGGTGCAGGGGGGGCCGGCCGCACCGGGCGCAACATCTGGGGGTTAGGGTTAGGGGGCACAAATCCACGGGTTAGGGGGCGCAAATCCACGGGTTAGGGGGCACAAATTACTTGCCCTGCCCCGGGTGCTGACAACCCACGCTACGCCACTGTTGGCCATCACTGCAGTAGTAGAATGGTACATTTTGAAGTGCAAGAGTTAATTGTTAAAGCCCTGTAGCCATGCTCCCCAGAAAGTCTGTAGCCATACCCCAATGGGAACCATATAGAGAGCTTTGCTAGTCCAGTAATCACACACACGAGCAGCAGTACATATCACAATACCCAATTTATTAGGTAACGATGCATAGCACTGATCCTAAGAGTTAGCTCTATTGAAGCCAATGGTGCTTTGCGTCTGATTGCTTAGGTTTAACTTGTAAATCATACCGAGTTTTAACAAAATTTCTTCAGCCAGCTTTAAGTCTGAAGTGGCAGCGATATTGTGTCACTATTTAAGCTGCTGGTGTGAAGAAGTAATGCTATCAAAAGAAAGGAAAAGAAGTATATAACCTCTGCTTGATCAAGTTCCTCATTCTCTGCCTTCCTCTTTATAAGTATATTGAAATGTTTTTTGGAAGGTGAACTAGCTGGGTCCTCTAAATGCCACGACAAAACATCCTGAAGCCAGTGAGTTATTTTATGGTTTTTCTCTGTTCTTTCCACTTCCCCTTCATTTGTGTTGGGATGCATTTAGGTCTTATATTGAAACCAAATGCCCTATTTAAATAATGATTTAAAAAATACCCAGCCCACAACATGCCTTATGTTTCTACACTGTGGAGAAATGTTACCTGCCATAATGAGTTTTCTGGAAATAAAGGAAGCAATGGTTGTTCATCGTGTGAAATCTCACAAGGTAAATGATAACTTTAACACAGTAAAAATAGGATTTCACACAACACCACGGTTGGGATCTGATTCTGATCTCATGTACCTGGGTGCATATAATTGCCTTCCATTGAGTTAATTTGGGACTTCACAGCAATTGGGATCAGAGCTTGTTATGCATTTTTGGAACATTTTGTGTCAGACAGTCTCTTTACTACAAGATAGAAAATAGCATTCACAAATAACACCAATATTCTTTGTCTGGCAAACTTTTTTTTAGGTTTGACTCGAAATGTGTTTTAAAGTCAGAAAAGTGATACATTTCAATAGGCATTGGCCACTGAAATAGAATGCATGTTTCTGTTATAATCACTAAAGCAGTTTTGCATACTTAAAAATGACTGTGTTTTCCCCTTTGGGTTATAAAATGCCAAACAGCTCGGTATGCATAGATATGTGCCATTATTTTAAAAACACGTTCCACGGTGTGCATGTGTTTGTTTCTGATATAGAAACCAAGTCAGTTGTCTTATTCTTACATGCGGACTTTAGTTCTCTATTGACTGTAATGCAAATAACTCAAAGAAATATTCATTGCCCAGGGTAGTGTGTATTGTCACTAATCTGGAAGTTGAGGATCTACAGAACAATTCTAAGGTGGGGCTGCCTAATAGGATACAGAATGTTCCTAGAGAGGCAAAAGACTGCATCTCCAAATGTAATGGAAAACCTAACAAACTGTCCCTTTCAAATCTCCTGTTCCTGATCACCTTTCTGTAATGTGACCATTTTGGTAATGGCCAAACATTAACCATGTTAACCAGACATGAATCCTGTCTTGAGCCTCATATTTTGAGCTCAGTATGTGAAATCACAAAGTGTGTGAGTCTCTAAACTTAGTTCCCACCCCAAGATCATTAGACTGCAAATAAACAGGATTTATGTTCCACGTTTTAGTATTGCAATACTAATTCAAATAGCCTTAAATGAGAGGCCAGTTAAGAATACTCTGCATGCAAAAGTGATGTTGGTCATAGCTTTCTTAGTTTAAAAAACTTTTCTTAAACCGGAATTTTTTCTAGATTTCTTCTTGCCATTTCTGCCTGTCTGTGCTGGGTTGCTGCTTAATTTTTTATCTCATTTCTAGCCTTAAAATTGTGCTCATGATTGTTGCTATGTGCCAGGCAGCACGCATGCATGTAATGTATATGTGGAACCTGTGGAGCCATGTCCAAATTTAACTCAATATGACGTATTAACAGCAGCAAGAAAATCCAGACATAGCAGAAAAAAAATTCTAGTGTTTGTTGAAAGATTAGCAAGGGACGTTTTGCCAGTCTTTTCAAAATATATTTCTGCATTTTGGCTATACTGACACTTGAAGTTGTTCAGCATGTTCACATAAAATTCCATAGAATATTTCACAGCACAATTAAGTTGCAGCTGCATTTCCTTCTCCATGTGTATCACACATGTTAACCAGACATGAATTGGCACTTATGGGGAGATTTCCATCACTGTCATATAGGGCTCCCCCTTGTTGCTTGTGTTTGACAGTAATTTAATCTCCCTGTTCTGAGTTCACAAATTCTTTAATCTGTTTGCTATCTTGTCTCATCCCTGCAGCAATTTTATTAAACTGAAAAAAAGAAAATGATATTTGAGCACAGAAGTGTCTTTGCAGAAAGCCTTAGGTCCTGCTTGGATGATTTATAGTACTTTATAATAGAAAACTCTCTGAATAATATCATACCAAATGCCCATATCACAAATCCAAAATAGCAATTCTTTCAATGGTCAAAGCACAGTCACCAAGACGTTGCTTTGCAGAGTTAGGAAGCAAGGGCTGCCAAAACTGTAACTTCAACAGCTAGAAAGCTATACACAAAACTGAATTCAAGAGTTCTAACAAGAATCATGTGATTTTAGTATCCCTCTGAAATTTAATCTGTGCATCTGCTTGTTTACTAATTCTCTAAGTCAGAAGAAGTTTCTACTACTGAAGGGTTAATAGGCAACAAATAAAAGAGGCATTAAGGTGCTAAGTTGACTCTTTGAAGTGGCATAGTAGGTTGGCAGTATTCTGTTCCTTAAATGGCAGACCTAAATGTTTCAAGTTGCAATGGTTTGAAACTATTAAGGCTGTGAGCAAGATTCAACAGAAGCCTCAAGTCCAAACCAAATCTGAGCAATTCAAGCAGACCTGAACTTCAACTGAGTCAGATCAAGACAACCCCAGATAACCCCGGATCAGTCTGCCTGTAGTAATCCAGGGCTGTCAGGGTTGGGACTATTGGACAGGAAAGAGAGGCAGGCAGCTTCTGCAAAGGACACCCCAAGGCTGTTTGCAAGAGGGCTTTCAAACAGCCCCGTGGTGCAGTTTGACAGCATGTGCTTCTTCCCAGCAGGCGAACACATGCATGTGCAGTCCAACTGAGCTGAATTGAACCCTCCACTCAACAGCTAGTGAGTGGAGGGCGTATTCTAGCTAGGTGTAGGGGTCTGTTTTGCCAGCATGTGACCTGCATGTTACCTGCAGACCCCAGTAGGATTGACAGGGACTGGCTGAGTCTGCAGAGGTCCCAAGGTGGGAAGAGGAGGCCTAACCCAAAGACTGAGGGGCATGGGGAAGGGAGGAGAGAAGTTATGATCCAAATGGTGATTCTAAGATATGACACAAGAGTTGGTTTGGGAGGCAGCAAGGGAGATGGGTCTGGCAGCCAGATAAGTGCCAGTCTTGGAGTGGGAGGAGGTGTTGGCATTGTTGTTGGCCGCTGTGGGGAGAGCTAGGGCCTGAACCACACTAAGCTGAGACATGTTGGAAGATACTAATCTTTGAGAAATACAATACTGACTTGGAAAATATGAATCTTGGATACTGGCTCTGATCACAGAAATAAATTCGAGTTGTGCTAGTAGTTGCAAACAGCTACTTTCCTTTCAGGGACGCGGGTGGCGATGTGGTCTAAACCACAGAGCCTAGGGCTTGCTGATCAGAAGGTCACCAGTTTGAATCCCCGCAATGGGGTGAGCTCCCATTGCTCGGTCCCTGCTCCTGTCAACATAGAGGTTTGAAAGCACGTCAAAGTGCAAGTAGATTAATAGGTACCGCTTTGGCAGGAAGGTAAACGGCGTTTCCATGCACTGCTCTGGGTCACCAGAAGTGGCTTAGTCATGCTGGCCACATGACCCGGAAGCTGTACGCCGGCTCCCTCGGCCAATAAAGCGAGATGAGCACTGCAACCCCAGAGTCGTCCGCAACTGGACCTAACGGTCAGGGGTCCCTTTACCTTTTTACTTTCC
This sequence comes from Podarcis liolepis, assembly GCF_965112155.1. Classification (NCBI taxonomy): domain Eukaryota; kingdom Metazoa; phylum Chordata; class Lepidosauria; order Squamata; family Lacertidae; genus Podarcis; species Podarcis liolepis. The sequence continues at coordinate 75,007,127 of NC_139558.1, read as the reverse complement.
TTTCAGTTTATTTTATTTATTTATAAGCCACCTGTCTGGACTAAGTCCATATCTCACATCCACACAACCATGTATCTATCCACACATAAGTACATGCAAAGCATCCCATTCATGCATATTTTTTTCCTAACTCCCTCTTCTGATCCCCTCTTCGGTCCATCCATTTTAGGTCTCTTTGAGATTAGTTTCTCAAAAGCTTCCTTTCAATATGAACAAGCAGAGCAATTATTTTCTCTCGCAGAGAGACCTATGATTGCAAGAACACTGCAGAAACGAACTGATATATATCATGTTAGTAAACTGTGTTTTAAGTCTTAAAAAGAAAAGAATATATATATAAATATTTGAGATCAGGAAAGGAAGTTGATGAAGAAGAACTATAAGGTAGATTTGTGTCAGATTTCTAAAGTGTCTCTTATTTACACTTTTTTAAGGATGGCTAGCCTTACATTTCTAGGGAAAGGCAAGTTGCATGCAACTCTCATTTAAATGTGGAACTAAAAAGCAAAAAAGCAACATCCTACTTATTAAACCAATTACTGCCATCCATTGCTGTTCTTCTCATGTTGAAAAACTACCATCTTCTATATTCATTTTTATGCTGCATTTGTGGCATGGGCTTTCTCCAGAATGAACTAGAAACCCCCCCCCCCATTTATTGTTGTTAATTCAAGGAAATTTACCAGATACTATCCAATCTGTTTTAGAAATATTAGTGACCTTTTCAGTATGTAACTTTACTAAATATCAAAGTATTTGGTAAACAAAGAAATAAAAAGACAGCAATATACCTCCTGTTTTATAGTACAGTATATATGAGATTACAGTAAAGCAAACTGGCAGATAATTGAGGAAGATAGTTTGTGCCTTAAAATCCTCATGAAACTCAGGACCAGTTATTTCATTTTAATGTGGTCCAAGATACTATACTAAAAAACCCCCCGAAAACCCAAAAAAACAACCACACACAAATAATCCCTTATGCTATTTTTATTTCAGAAGCTCTCACCACGTTCCCAATTTTTTTGCTGTTAGCAATATTAATGCTTTCTATAAGAATAGTGATAAAACCAGTTTCTTGTTATATTGAAAGTAAACCAAAAATATTTTTAACTTGTTTTCATCTGTTTTTCTCTGCTATGAATTGTGATCCCTTTGGCAGTTCAGTGTTGATTTAAATGGGAACATTAGAATCTGCCTTATATAGAGTTAGACTGTTAGTCCATTTAGACCAGTATTGTTAACACTGATGGGTAGCATTTTTACATGATGTCCAACCAGTATTTTCCAGCCCTACTTGAAGATGCCAAGGATTGAACCTGAGATCTTTTGCATGCAAGGATGTGCTCTTCCATGGAACTTTGGCTGTTCTCCTTGGAGAGATTTTGATTTCAGTACAGTGGTACCTCGGTTTAAGAACAGTCCTGTTTAAGAATGATTCGGTTTACGAACTCCGCAAAACCGGAAATAGTGCCCCAGTTTGAGAAATTTTCCTCGGTGTAAGAACGGAATCCGAATGGTGGAAGGGCACCGGCGGCGGGAGGCCTCATTAGGGAAAGCATGCCTCGGTTTAAGAATGGTTTCGATTTAAGAACAGACTTCCGGAACGGATTAAGTTCGTAAACCAAGGTACCACTATAATCAAAAGTTTTCTTAAAGATAGAATAAGTGCACTTAAGAAATCAAAGCTACCATTTAGTATAAATGCCTTTTAGAATTAAAATACCGTGTTATTAAACTAGTAACATTAAACCAACATGCTAAAAATCTTCATTTGAATGTTTAACATTATATCACAATTAGAAAAAGCTGAATTTTTATTAAAAAGCGATGCTGCTATTTGGCCTGTGGAACACTCACAGTTTTTTGTTAAGATTGAGACAGACCATTTGTATTCCAGTTTAATATGGCAATTTTCTAAAAGATGAAAATGTTAAAATTAAGTCATATTTCTTTTGTCTTAGCAAAACAGAGTAAATTTAAATAAAGGGCTGTCCTGGACTCCATTGCCTTGGCTGCTGTTGCAGTACTGCTGTTGCCACCACCCCTCAATGAAATGCAGAACAAATTTGCTATCACTACCCAGCTGCCCAAATTGTTTCATAGAGCTGCTGCCTGGTCCCAGCTGTGCAAGCAGATAATGCCACCATGTTGCCCATGGTGATATGTGATCCAAGTAACTGTTGCCATCACTCAAAAAGTAGTGATGGCCACCAGTTTGGACATCTTTAAAAAAAGGATTAGAACAATTCTTAATTATTATACTCATTAAATTTCTGTTCATGAGGATAAGGCTGCCCATGTTGTAGGCAGCATGCATGTTAAATGTCATTTGCTGGGAATGCTGTTGCACCCAGGTGCTGCTCTCAGACTTACCACAGGTACCTGATTGGCCACTGTGAGAACAGTGAGTCACTGTGAGTCCGCTCACCTTTTCCAGCGGGCAGCATTGTGGCCAGGTTTGAGAACTTGGGTATGGCCAGGTTAGGCCCCTTCAGTGATCTGGCGGGGGTGGAGATTGATGCCCCCCTCATGCTGTCTTGGCCACATCACTGGCATGGCCATGCCCAGGGGTTGCCCTGCTGTCCAATCAGCACTGGTGGGGGTGTGGCCATGGGAAATTTAAATTGTGATGCAGCTGGGGCCCCCTTCTCTCTCACCCTTCACCGGATCCAAATGGAAATCTCTCGGGGTGCCCCTATTTGATGTAAGTCATAGGGCTCCCCCTATTGGTGGTTTACTCTTAGATGGACTCCTTGCGGTTGGGCAGGAGTCAAGATATAGCTTGGCTTCACCCAATGCCTAAGCCAAACCGCTCACATCTGTAACCAATAAAGTTGTGGCCTATTTAAACCCATAAACCTAAATACTCGTGTCCCTGTGTTTATTACCCACTAGGGAACTGCAGGTCACGGGGCCTTGACAAGCCAGTTGCTGCTTTAGATGGGCCATTGGCCTGATCCAGCAGGCTCTTGCATTGGTATGCCACTTATATCCCAAATGTCACATACTGCTGCTATCCAGGGCAAGTGTGCTTCTGCTGTCCACAATTTTGTTCAAAGTGTGGTGAAGCCTGATGCACCAGGTGATTCCAGGACATTGAGCAATCCTCCTCATGGGTTGGTGAAGCAGGAAGAATGGTCCATGTTCTTATGCCAAACTGGGTGAGCTCTCTTCCCTCATGTGGCATTCCAAGAAATATGTATTTTCTTTAATATACAGTGGAAAAGCAGACTGTCCTGACAACTGTGCAGTCAGAATAAGAAAAATACAGGACAAACTTAACTTTATTAAGAAACTTGTAGAAGCTAAACAACTATCGAATTCATTGTGGCATAAGGCTACAGTTGACTTCATTAGAAATGTTCAGTGTAATCTTTATCCTCCATAAAATTGTTTAATTCTCTTTCAAAACCATCCAAATTGGTAGCCTTTATTACATCTCGTAGTAGTGAATTACATAGTTTGCCTATACTTTGGATGAAGTATTTTTATCCGTGCGTGCTCATTCTCAATGTTTGCTGCAGAGTGTGTGATTTCCAAATGCCAAATAGAGATTGGGTACACTTGGTTAATTCTTATATGCATGTTAAAGACAAAAAATGGTGACAGTCTGTTTTTCAAATTGGGGAGTTTTCAGTATTAGAGGAAAGCATGCTAGCTGCACATAAGAAACTGTACCCAGGGCTATGTCCCTGCTTTGGGTATATTGTCATTTAGCTAAAAGCCTTGGAGTATAGAATATTTTCGAGAGAAATCAGATTGGAAAGGGAGAGACTATGATTCTTTCATGACTTGCCATGTGGGGCTGTTACGAATTTCTGTACAACATAGCCAGTTCCAAACATATCAAATTACAGCTGCCCAGTTATAGAATTTCCAGTTCTGACGGCTTGTAATTTATTTTTGACTTTGGAATCTCAATGCTCTTTATTCTTGGTATCATTCCATGCTATATACAATTGTTCCATGTTTCAATTTAGAATTCATAATTTAATTGGATGAGCTGTGAACCTCTAGCTATTTGAACTTCTCATAGTACCACTGACATGGAAAAGTTGGCTGTCACTTCCTGAATGATCATCATCTCCAATTCAGACATATTTACATTAAAGCTAAATATAGTGCTGTAAACTTCTAAGATATTTTAGTTCGCTGAGTGTCCCTTTGCAGAGGAAAGCAAAAATGTTGTGTATAAAAAGAACTAGAATTTTTTTCCCTTATTGGAAGTCTGAAGTACAAGAAAATCTTTGACACTGTGTCCTATACACCCAAGGGAGAAGAAGCCACACAAATAACTTTCCCAGTGTTTTCAGGGCCTGACTTATACATGAAGTTAAATGTGAGATGGCTTCCTAAAATATATTATTAAAATGTATTTTTAAAATGTAAGCATAGGAAGCGGGGTTCTTTTTGAATCAGGACGACAGTGTGCAAGTAGGAGATATTTAACTCTTCCTGCCATAACAAAAGTTGACGCTTCTCTGACACAGTAACTAGTGGTAAAAAAAACTCCAGTTTGCATTAATGGGGGCTTCCTTCCTCACCCCCCTCCCCGCCGTCACAAACTGTACTACAGGGTGATTTTTGTCCCGATTGCAGCAGGGAAAGGTTAAACTTTTCCTTGTGTGCAGTGGACCCCCATTCCTACTAGTAAATGAAAAACCTCACAGGAAACGGCAGGGAACACCTTTATGTGCAGAATTAGACCCCCATTTCAAAAAAGGAGCTGAAATCAGGGGGGGAGTTTACAGGTGATTAAAGTGGTCCTTGTGTTAGTCTGCGTGTCATGTTGGGAGCCCTTCAAATGTATGAATTGTAATAGGAAATTGTGCAATGGTTTGGAGACGTCTGTTTGGTTTCCCCTGCCTGAATCCTCCAATGGAACTGTCATACTGATGGGAGACAATACCAGGAAAAGGCAAAGTTTGCTTGCTTTTTGTGCTTTGATAAATGAGTAATAGAATCCCTCCCCCACCCCCATGTTATGATATAGATTTCTTATCTGGAATAATGTCATATTTGTTACTAGTACTGAGACTGTGAACTGGTACTTTCTAATTTGCCCACCAGCATGCTCTTACTCTCAGTAATGGTCTAGTATAATCTAGACGAGAGCATTCAGAATTTCAGTCCCTTTGTAGCAGGTTCCAAACAGGAGTAGGGCTAGTAAGAGCTATTTTCCCAGCTCAAGATACTGATCAAACATTTCAAGTATTCAAAGCACAAGAAGCTCCTGAAAAGATTTATAGAATTCATTGCAAACACCCGGGAGATTTGCCATTTGGACGGTCCTTTATACCATTTTGAACTTCATCTGTCGATATTTCTGTTTCAAATGGAACTTTTTGTTCTGTAATCTGTGGGGGTTTTCGTTTTTCCAAAAAGCTATGTATTCTAAACTATGAAATTCTGTCACTGTAGAGATTCCTAGGGGTGCAAAACTTTGTTGTTGATGTTGACAAATGTTTCTCTTACTGCTTTTTATAATTGATTTCTTCTGAACAGTTGAGGGTATAATGGCTGGGGCATTAGTGGGATAGCATATTTTTGAAAGCATACAGTTGGCTTTCTTTCCAAATTTAAAAAAAAAAAAATCATTGGGCACATGAGAGAGTTGCTAGTGCCTAGAGATGTGGTAATGTTGCCAAGTTTCACATGAATATCTTCGGCTTAAGCTTTTGTTTCTTGGGAAGTACCAATGATCAGTTGTTGTTGAAGAGATTTTAGCATCTTTCCCAGGATGATCTGCTGAGAGGGCTGCTTTGGTTTTCATCATCTAGGTAATGGCCTTCCTCTAATATACTCTTTAAATGACCTAGGGGAAGAGTATCCTTTTGTCATGTCTTTCAAATCTCTGCTATTTGTGCTTACTGATAAATTTGGAAGAGGTTTCCTTTTTTAGCTTTTAGGAGAGAAATCTCCAGATGGGGACCCAAATGCTGACATCCTGTGCTTTGTAGATAATGTTGGATAGGGGTTGGATGGGGGGGGGGGGGAGAAGGGTGATATGACATAGGTATCATTCATCTCAGATGTTAGAAATCTTGCTATTCCTATTACAAGCCAGTTCAGAACTACTACTTATCCAGCATTGTGGAAAATGAAAAGTAGCATCTGCACAATTTATGTTTAATCAGCTGTGTATTTGTTCACTCCTTACAGAAGAATATAAGTTATTTTTTTTAAATATGGCTTGTTGATTAGAGCTGGTTCATGTGTGTTTCTGCTTTACATGTGCAGTTCAGTGTCAAGCACCTTTATTCAAAAATAAGTTCTATTGAGGTTAACACAGCCCTTTGCATGCTGTCTTGGGAATAAGCCTCATTGAAATCTGTGAGACTTAATTCTGAGTTAACACACATAGGATTGCACTGTAAACGCCCCAAAATGTTTTTATATGGGAATGATAAACTATGCAGGGAATGTATAAAACCTTAAAGATTATTTCAAAGTGATATATTTGTGTGTGCGAGAATTAGCTAACAAAAATTTGTGAAAAAGCAAAAGGTATTTGTGTACTAAGACATTGCACCTCTTGAAGTAATTCAGGTTGTTTCTGATTTCTTTTCACTGCCAGATATTTAATTAGTATTATTTCCTTTTGAATTTGTATAGTATTTGCTTCTTAAGTTTGGAAAATTCATTTCCCCCCTATATAAATATAATTGGGTTTTGTGTATGTATTTTATCAAGTTGCAAATGGTTGCACATTTATTTTGTACAGACTTCTAAATTAATGTAGCAATTTGTAATATGAAAGTGCTTGAGGTGCCTATATCAGAATAGTACTTTTTGATGATGCTATCCTGCACATAATATTTGATCCACTGTCCAGTAATAAACTACTGAACAGTTATAGTCACGATTGCACGTGCTGCTTTTTGGGGGGTGGGGATGAGATTTAGTTAATGATAAAATCCTATCTCCTCACAGCTGTTGTTGTTTTAAGAAAGAATTTTTGAAATAATATGCTTACTGTGTTTTAAATTAGCCCATGTCAAAATCTAGGTGTTGTTAGTCACACTACTTTAATCTTGTATTCCAATTTCAAATCAGTAAAATGCATTTACTTCCCTGTGTTGGACTTGACTGTTTTGGACTTCTTTGTGTTAGACAGTTGACCCAATCCATAAGACATAAGGCGATGAACCAACAGACTGTTGGTTCACCTAGTTCAGAACTATTTGCACTGACAAGCCATGGTCTCCGGAGTGTCAGACAAGAGACTTTCTGAGCCCTGCATAAGGCACCAGGGATTGAATCTGGAACGTTTTTCACAGTCTTTCCAGTTAAACTTAGTTATGAAAGCAATGCTGCTTAACTTAATTGCAGCTATATTCCATTGGTGTTGGTGAGTCTTAATCATAACAAACGTTAGCTGGTTTGGAGGCAATGTAGTGTAAGGTTACCAGATTTTTTTGCAATGAATCCGGGGAAACTTTTCAACGTCAGTGGATTTTGTATGGGGACTGATTTGTAAATCCAGGTTCTGTCCCCGAGAAACGGGGACGTCTGGTAACCTTAATGTAGTGGCAATGCACTACCAACAACATCATGAATGGAGATTTGCTGCCTTTCAATTTCTTCTTTTGCGTATTTTAAAGTGCTTCCATTTTAAAATAGGGTTTAATATGGCAAACAGGTTGTTCCTGTATCACAAATGGGTAATTGCCAACAGCCCCCCCCCCATCTTACCATATATTCTGAGGAAAAGATTAAATGGAGGGAGATTAAATTGAGGGAGGAATATCACCCATCCTTTTGATGCCAACATTGTTATATGGACACTGTATACATGAGGAGCACAATAAACCCTAGTCCGGAAGCTGCTAAGTCTCACTAGGTTGAAAGAGACTTACACACAAGGATACATGAGATTATAGGTTGGGCCATGAATATTGATCAGAAGGTAAAGTAGAATGCCTTTAAAATGTACCATGGAAGTGGTAACAGGTTCTGTGAAAACATGCACACAAAAATGTTTTTATGGCGTCAATAGTGAATTGGAAAATAATAGTGTAAATGTAAAGGTTTAAAATGAAGTACATTGAATATGCAGTGGGCAAGTTATTACCTGGATTTTTAAAAAAACAATTATTGTGTACTAATGGGAAGTAAATACCCTATAATTGGGGGAAAAAGACTGCACAAATATATTTTACACTTCCCTTGACAAATCTTGATGTATATATAAACTTGGAAAACATAAGGGCTGAAAAACACAATTGCTTGTTTCCAGTCCCTGCACATGTTTTCAATTTCAGATATATCCTCAATTTCAGATATATCCATGTAATTTTAAGGGCAGCTATCTATGATTGTTTTCAATAAAATTTGAGATTCTCTGAGATCTAATGAGAACGTTAAATTGGTATTTTGAAAACTACAGGAAGCCTTAAAATGATATATTCTATTCATGGTCTCTGTCATATTTTATTAAAAGATTTTCCTGAGGATCTCCTGGTAGGGTATTTGCCTATCAGACACCAGCACAAATAGTTATGCTACGGGCATGGGTAAAACTGTAATTAACCTGTTAAATGGAAAGTATACTTAGATAAATAAGGTAAGATAGTCCAGACACAAAAACCCAAGGGTAGAATAGAGCTTCATTAGGTTTGACTTTGAATTATGACCATAAAAATAATGGGGAGTACCTTGCATTGGTGAGTTTATGTTGAGTTTCTAATGATGCTGGGAAAGTTTGAGGGTACAAGGAGAAGGGGACGACAGAGGATGAGATGGTTGGACAGTGTTCTCGAAGCTACGAACATGAGTTTGACCAAGCTGCGGGAGGCAGTGGAAGACAGGAGTGCCTGGCATGCTCTGGTCCATGGGGTCACAAAGAGTTGAACACGACTAAACGACTAAACAAAAATAAATAAATGATGCACCAGAATAATAAACAACCCAGTACTGAATCTACTTGCATAGCCATACGAAACATTTCAGTTATATATGGTTACTCAGTACAACATAGTCTGGATAGTTTAGGTGAATAGCCATATGATAATTGAGTAATGTATGGCCTATAGCTTTATCAATATCTTCTATTATAATAAATGTGTTTGTAGTGTTAGGTTGACAGTCATACTGTTATGAGGTTTATGCACATCTTAATGCACTACATTTGGTTGGCTAAGAATGTTAATGACCACTTTGCCAGTGATGGGTTGATTATGGTTTTGGCTGACATATTTTGCCTGTAATGAAGAGGCAATTTGAGGGTTGCACCACAGGCTATGATCACACTTGGAACTGCCCCCATAAAAATGGCACCTCTATTGTAAAGTTGTTTCTAGAAATGACCTCCAGGTTGTTAGTGTAGTTCTGCTAATGTTACAACATGGAGGCAACAGTGCAGGCAGGGTGCCAGTATTTACAGCATTGTGTCAATGAGGCTCATTCAGAATAACTGCCCAACGTTGCTGTAAAAGAATTAACAGCTGTTGCTTTGCACCCAATCCAATATTGCAACAGAGGGTGAATTTAAGATAAGAACAATTAGCCTATAGCTCAGTACACTTTCCAAATCCCACCATACATAAGATGGCTCATTCAGACCAGACAATCCTTTTCATTGCTCAGCTGGGCATAGGCTATTGTGTGTGTGTGTGCATGCACGCACACACAATTATTTAGTCATATGCATATTTTAATTTTTTTATTGTGCTCCTGATGCCGCTATTGGAAGCATGATATGATGTATATTCATGCAGATTCTTAAGTGCAGTGGAATGTGTGTTTATATATATATATTTGTAAGTGTGTGTATATATATATTGTCTGTGTGTATGAGGAACAGATGCACTGTAGGCAGATAAAGTAGATAAATATAGATTCAAATAGAAGCATAAGTGTATAAATATAGACACTATATGGAGTGAAGGCAGGCAGATCAGCACAGTTTCATTATTACTTGTATTCTGTATAATAAAAGAGTAGCTGACATTAAAATGACTGACTGAATGACACTGTCAGATTGCAGAAGACGCAGTGTAAGGTAAGAAAATAACCTTTCTAGCAGTTTGAAGAGCAATTAAGCAAGAAGATTCAGTGTCTTTCATTATTTGCTTAATATATTTCTACTGGATTTTATTTTTGCATTTGGAGGGCAGAAGCAAAACATGAATTCTTACTATATCCTAAAATAAATTTCTAAATAAATTAAATAATTAATAATAACCCTAGCTTTGCAACATAGTGTGGGGCAGCTGTCCCATTTCTTTAAGTATAGATTTCTCAATTTTTTGCTTCTACTGATCACCCGGTGGGCTTTACCACAGAGTTTTAGATGGCAATTGATGAAGAAAATAAGGTAGAAAATTCTGCATTGGTTAAAAAAGCGGTTTTCATTGGATGTCTGATAAAGCCTCTGTGTTGTGTGTTTTGTGAGTTTCCAAGTGTTGTGCTTATCATATTTTGATCTTGTCATATCTGCTCTTTGGATTTGCTACTATGAAATGGTATTGGACTCAAACAATGAACCTAGCTGCATTTTGCTAGAGTAGATTACTCTCACAAAACAACCACCGCATTAACTTTTATCATCTTCATTGATTTCTACTTTCCCCTGTTACTTTCTTGGACAACAATGATCATGAATGTCTGAATCTAAATTGTCCACACTTGCATCAATTTCAAACAGCCTGCTTCTCACGCGAAGTCCTGCGCGTGTAAAAACCAATAGTTTTACTCTATTTCCCCTAAAAACAGAATAAGTAACAGAGAAAGATTCTGTGGATTTAAACATGGAACAAAATCTTAGTTCAGGTGAGACCTTGAGTGTTTTTAAAAGCCTTGACTGTACCATTGCAAGTATCTCAGTGCCATTAGCACACCTGAGAACTGCATCACATGGCGGAGCTTCAGTTGAAAGTATGGTTTGGCTCTATATCAGCCTTACCCAAACTAGTACCCTCCAGATATTTTGAACTACAAACTATACTGGGTGGGTGGGTGGGAGCTGTGGTCCAGAGTCTCCCAACCTCCCTGGAGCAGATTTTGGAGGTTCATGGTAGAGGAAAGGAGGAGGCTTATTGTATTAGCACACACCCTCTCAGTTCTAGGTTGGATTTCACCCATTGATCAACTTACTATAAATCATTATTTCTTTTGAATATGTAGAAAATGTGCTACAACTGTCGCTATGTAGGATGAGCAAGTTTAAAGCATAGACTGATCCCTCCCTTCTCTCACACATATTTAGTTCTATTATTTTTATATGTATGAAAATACAATATGGAGCCCCACTCTAACTCAGTGTTTCTCTTGAATAGCTTCCGTCGTGCTGTAATCAGTTCCAGAATGATGGAACTTGGGAGATTCATGTGACTAATGAAAGCCATTCGGAGATAAAAAGGTAAGTTGTAAAATTGAGGACCAAACTTGATGTTGCATGACAGAGTTGCCTCCATTCTGTATCTCACTGTATCCTCATGTAACAAGTATCTTGTGATGTGATGCTACTGTGTCCTTTGCTTTCTGCTTACCCACCCCACATCACTGGCTGGTGTGGGGGTGAGAAGACACATGCTACAATACTTACTGTTGGCAGTGTGTGTGTGTGTGTGTGTGTGTGTGTGTGTGTGTGCCACACACACTTTTAATGAGAAGGTTTGTTTGTCTGCTTGGGGCTTTAGTTCCTTGTTCATAAATAGCAGAAACAGTACTACCTATCCCTTCCCACTCCCCCCCCCCGTTACCCCTAGGTAAAGGTAAAGGGACCCCTGACCCTTAGGTCCAGTTGCAAACGACTCTGGGGTTGCGATACTCATCTCGCTTTATTGGCCGAGGGAGCCGGCGTACATCTTCCAGGTCATGTGGCCAGCATGGCTAAGCCGCTTCTGGCGAACCAGAGCAGTGCATGGAAACGCCGTCTAACCCCTACTTCACCTGTATAATTTAGTCACTATATTGCAGGAAATTCCAAATGCCAGGCAACCATATCTCTTTCCTTTACACATATGCATTATGAAACTGTATTTAATTTGTCAAGCAAACTTTTGCCAATACAATATATAATCCTTCCTTAGAGTTAAATGTATCTGAGTAGGGGTTTTAGGGGGTCATGTTTCTGTTTTGATACTTACATTAAATATTTTAAAGGCAAACTCAAGCATATAAGTTGAAACATTAGAAAACTATAATTTTTGAAAGTTATGTACTGTGCATGAACATTCAGATGCACAACCCCAATCCCACCTGCCGTTTGAAATAGCGTAGCCCAGGAAAAAGTTTTTGTTCTGGATTCTATCAATCAGCCCTAACTCGACTCTTGAGATGCCTTCTTTCATTGTCTCTGCTGAAGAGGATATAGTTAGTGATGGAAAGAGCTCTTGTGGAAGTCCACCTTGTTCACCTCTTGTTTTGCTTAATTCAGTTTTTTCATTCAGTTCCCGATTCTGTTCCCTTTGATGTCAATGGAAAATGGCCTGTTGAGTCAAAGAAGGACAAGAATTCCTGGGTACATTTGAATACCACTTAAAATTTTCAGGGTCAGTAGAAAGCTTTCGGCTTTGGGGCTTCCTGAGTTTTGTCAGCAAGTGAGACAATGCACAGTGAATGAAAGAAGGCTCTTGCCAGATTTAAGCATTCTGTCCTCCCTGACAGAGTTGATTCAGTACTACAGCTGTTCAAAATAAATGGTGCAAAAAGCACTTTATAATGCTCCCCCCGTCTAATTGTATTGAGGACTAAATTAATAAATCCCCCCTTTTTTGCCCTTTCTGATTGGAAATCAATTTTAGAAAAAGTTCATGCGGGTATCTGGATCTAGTGTTAGAAGTCTGGAGGGAGTAGACTCTGGGAAAGTGATATTGGTCATGCCTGTAAATGGCAAATGCATGCCCTTTTTAATCTATTGATAACAGTAGGGTGGAGATAAATTAAATTCCTGTAAATAATCACTGGCTGTATATCTTAGTTAGCTATATCTGAAGCAAGTGTGCTGTACTTAAGAAAAAGAGTGGAATTGTAAAAAAAAAGAGATTTTCTTGTTTCTTGGATCTTTCAAACTGTTGCCTGTGTCATTTCATGAGTTTAGGGAATGTACTGGGCAGAGAAAACTTATCCTAAGGTTACCGGACGTCCCCGTTTCCCGGGGACAGTCCCTGGATTTACAAGTCAGTTCCCTGACAAAATCCATCTATTTAGTAGGAAGTTGAAAAGTGTCCCCGGATTCACTGAAAAAAATCTGGTAACCTTAAGTTATCCAGGTCAGAGGCCATGAAATAAGACTAATATTATCAAAAATTATCAACAGATAGATTGCTTGTGTGTCTTTTCTGCATTTAGGTGTTTAGATAATGCTGCACTTAAAAATGATATCCAGATTCAGTAACCACAAACTTTAATGGAGTTACTAGCACTTAGTGGGTAAATTAGTAAAACTAATTAGAATGACGCAGGTACAAGAAAACATTGAAATAATCAGACCATTAAATTAATTAATATCCAAGGTTTCAGAGATTCTGAAAATTTGTGCAGCTGTAAATTACAATTTGTCCATTAAAACAGTGGAAAAGAGTGCATGAAGTACCAACTTCGGCAATGACACCTTAAATAGTAAAATGGATCTGTACAGGTATACATCCTAATATGTATACACTTTTGCCTCTTCTAGTGGAATAAATGAAAAGCTGATCCCTCATACTTTAGATAGAATATACAGATACAGTAAATGACTTTAGATTTTTGACTGGTGTAAGCAGAAAATATTTGTATGACATCCAGTTGCAGTCTAATTCAGGGGTCTTTGAGTACCATAAAATGAACATAACATCAGAACTTGTCGTTATTATTTACATTTTTTATGCTGTTTATTATTGCTGCCTGAGTTTAGATAATATCCACGAGACAGGAAAGCCAACTTGATCTTAATAGCAAAAGTAGTATATGGTAAGCTATGAAAAATGATGTGGAAAAGAATACAAAGAACAAATTCTGCCCAAAGAAGGCCACCCAATTGCCATCATTATTAATTTATAATTTTGCAACCTCCAGAAGAGTGGATAAATATATTTAGTCAATTTTCAGAAGCAAAAGATAGACAAAGATCTCAAATTGTACAAGTAACATTAGGGGTTTTTTTTCTACAACAGCTGAAAAATCTTCAGTTACATTATTTTAGAAAATTCACATTAAAAATAGTTGTGTAACCATTGCCTGGTACCTGAATTTTGTAACTTGCTGGACTAAGTAGTACTTTCCTCCTGACATGTGTGGTTAAACCTGAAAAGGTTGAAAGTGAAGAGTGCTCACAATGTTGTCTTTTTCATTCCTAGGTTGTTGGGATTTATTTATTTTTTAAAAAATGGCTTCAGACTAGAAGACAATCTATTTCAGATCTCTCTCTTTTTGGCTTTTGAATTCACATTGAGCTCTTTTCCTTTCATTATATTCCCAGGAAAATGTGTGACTTCTGCAGAGTCCATTTCTCTTTATTTCCCGAATCTCTGGATGTATGGATTGAAAACATCACCTTTCCACACACACCCTCCCATGCCCAACATTAATTATTTTCCGAATGGCAAAAACAAATACATTTTTCTTCCTATTAAATAATTTAAAAAAAGGATTTCAGTCATGTTACTAATGTTGATAAAAGTAGGAAAATATTTTTGAAGACGTTTTTGTTTTTTGTTTTGGTAAAGGGCTTGCTTATTAAAAATCTGTTTTGATCAGTAGGACCAGTACAATGAATTATTCTCAGCAATGGATAAATGATAGTGTAGAAAAGTTGTATTTTCCTGACCAATCTCATTTGATTAAGGAAGAATATGTTGAAAGAGAATTTAATCCACTATTCCTAAAAATGGCTGTTTATTACTATTGTCTTAATTGTACTCCTTCTAGACGTAATGATTCAGCCAGCCTCATCATTTGTATCATATTCCTCTGGATTTATCTGTCAGAGAAACAGAAGACCCTTGTGGATTATTATTTTTCATGTAAAGATCTACTACTTTGCTATTTTGAGGTCTATCTAAAGGAATCAGAGGCATTGTAGTTCAGGTTCTTTTTTTAACAGAGCAGTGTAGTATAAAATTTTACCAACTCACCAAACATTTTATGGCCCACTCTCTTGTATGTACTGAAGTGTCACTGAGTCTGGCAAACTACTCATATGGAAAGAATTGCTTCCTGCCCTGGGCAGGTGACTAACTGAAAGTTGGTGGACGATACTGTTCAGAATGTCATTCATACAACAGAGAGAAAATTATTTTTTGTTCAGAAGGTACTTACTAGTTGAGAACTGATTTCCTTGATAGTCTGTTGAGGTTTTTTAATAGGTTTTTTGTTGTTACTAATTACGAAGATGTGATATTTTGTTGATGCCCTTTTGCAGCTCTCTGGTTTTGTGTGTTGTTGTTTTTTAGCTTGAGTTCTGGTGTGGTAGTTGAATCTATATTGTAGCTAAGGAAATGTTTTTGTGTTCATGATTTTAATAATTTTCCATTTCTGTAAGATGATTTATTTTGTAAATGGAATAAGGTTATATTTGCATGTCCTACGATGTGCTGTAGGCTTGTGAGGTTCCCACCCCCCCTTGCCTTTAGGTAAAGGGCTTTTCATCTCATTCTTTTAGTATATTTCAAGTACCTTCCTTTTAAAAAAAATTAATGTAATGTACTGTAGGGCAGTGTCATGAAAATTAGAACAGCAAGGGTGCATGATTCATATATTGTGTTCAAGATGTCCCCATAATTTATATCTAGAACACTAACTACATCACAGACAGAAGTCGCTTATTTATCAAGTGACGAAAGTAAAGTTCAGATGAGGCCACAGATATTCATGGTGCACACAGTGTTGATTTATTTTCTAAACAGACCATGGGTAATTAATCATAAAATCAAACTTTGCTTTAAAGCTCACATAATGTCATTAATTTCGGTTACATACAAGGAATTATTCAGGATAATGAGTCATTCATGTCCAGCTACAGCTAGCTAAGGCAAAGAAGGCCAAATTCCAGACCAGCTTGACAAATATATCACTACAGTGCTAAACTCAGAAGTAAGAGACTCTGATGTAGCTTCAGCACAGTGAGAAAATGCATATGTTACATCTGATCCCATTGCAATATCACTATTAAATCTTTCTAAGGGTGAACCCCAAATGCACCCTGTTCATCTGAATAAATTGTATGGTTCCCTTGACTTGCTTCTGTTTGTGTGCAGTGGTGTTCACTTGAGGTACTTAAGCTACTTCTTTTGATGAGGCTCTTGATCTTCATTAGATAGATAGCCTGATAATGTCAAGAGCTTTATCTTTTGAGGCTGTGGACACAAGCCTACCTGACCATGTTGAAGGTTATAATAGCCTGTGGCTGTGATCCAGCAGAGGTGGTTTGTGAACACTGTGGAGAAAGAACCCTGTATACTTGCACTTTTCTGGATAGTAGGAACACCTTCCTTGCACACTGTGCAATTCTGTAAGTGTTTGCTTGTCTTTGGCTGACTCTAGTTAAAAATATATTGCAAACCTGCAATATATTTTACAGAGAACCTTTACTGAGCACAGATCTAAGCACAAACATAATCTAACTAGCAATATAATTATGATCAAGTCTTCAAGGTTCTACAGCAGGACAAGGCCTATATTTTATTTTATTTTATTTATTTTATTTTATTTTAAAGATTGTATTCCCCAGTTTCACTAGATGCAATACTGGGTATTTCTGTTCTCTCTCCCTTAATTTTTGGTTTCTTGTATAGTATAGTTTTTCAGTACACATTTAATGGTTAAGTCCATTCCACCCCATTTAAAGTAGCACTTCCTTAACCAATACAGATGTGTTTGGTATTATAATCTAATTTTGTGAAGCACATTGGATTGCATTTCTATTTTTTAAATAGGTTCATTTAGCTGAAACAAGTCATAGTTCTCTTAACATACATTCAACGGTGTTTTACAATAAAGCTATGTACACGTCAATCTCTTTGGTTGACTTTTAAGCAAGGCATTAATTAGCACAAAATAAATAAAAATAAAAATCATAATTTTTCATCACATAAATTAGGAAATATTTAAAATTTCAGATCATGCGACTTCCCAAGAGAGACTCCATTTATGATTTGAGCATGCGTGACTAGTAAAAAAATGAATTTACCAACAAAAGTAAATCAGTTTCCAAATGGATAGCTTTGTTAGTTGTTGCAACAAAAGAATGAAGAGTCTTGTGGCACTTTGAAGACTAACAAGCTTCCAATGGCACAAAGCATATGTAGCTTTATAAAATTTTGTACACTTGATTCAGAGTACAGGTGACAGAAATGAATTGTCTGATGAATTGTAATTCATGGGTTTCACTCTGGAGTCTCTCCTGAAATCATTTGTTCAAGGATATAAACTTTAAGGTCAGTTACAGTGTCCTGGTAGCTCAAAATGTTCTCCTGATGATTTATGGATATTGCTGTTTCTGATGTTGGATTTGTGTCCAGTTACTTCCTTTGCATAGAAATTGACCAGTTGGTTGTATGTAGAATGCAGAAGGACATTGCTGGCAGATGATAGCATATATCGCATTGGAAGATGAGAAGATGAATGAACCTGTGATGTTGTGGGTGACATTATTAGGTTCTGTAATAATGTCAGTTGGGTAGATCCTGGGCTAAATTTGGCATTCCGTTTATTGCATGGTCTTGTCTCTGTTTTAGTGCCTTTGTTATGTTGCCTGCTATAAGTCACTGTTTTAGGTTGAAGGCTACCTGTAAAGAAATGCAGGTATACCAGTCAAGATCCCTGAGAGGAAAGTTTAATTGTCCACAATAGACTATGACCTGTGCCCAAAGCTGCTTACAGCAAACATTCAAAACATCAAAATACAGAGCATTGGAAATACAAATACCGGTATACAAATCACAGAACATGTCAGTAAATTCAAAGCTGGCAAAAACCATCAATTTGGCAAACATGAATAATTTCAGTATTACAAAAAAAGCCCAGTCTAGGCTTAAGTACATAAATACAAGGCAAAACAAGAGTTAACCGACAATAAAGTTTCTGACAATGTGACTGCACTGATTCAGGATTGTTGCATATGAAGAACCCACTCCACTGGGGTTCATATATAGCTTCTGTGGCATCTTGCCTACATTGTGTGCAGTTGAAAATACTCAATCATGTATTAAGCGTAATGTATGCCATGCTACCCACTCACCCCTTTTCTGCGCTTAAAATCACACACATCATTTTACACATGATTGGGTCAATCCTGAACTTAAATATATGGGCTGCCACTGTCATGTGTAGTTTGGTCTTGAGAAACAGAGAGAAAATAAAGTTCTAGATCAGATGAGATAAGTAGTCCATTGTTTTTTCTAAGATAGTGTTGGCTCCAGGAATAATAATCTTGTTCAAAGTAGAAGTGTTTGTGTGTCTCAATGTCAGTTTCGTTGCACCATTTTAACTACTCTAAGGATGAAGTTGGCAAAATATTTTCCTTTAAATTCTCACAGTAATCTTCACAAACAACTGGATCATACTGCTGTGGTGCAAACCACTTCTTTCGCTAAACACACACACACACACACACACACAAATTCTGTTCTTTGTGCAAGGGATCTGTAGAGGAATTAAGGCAATTAGATCTCTATATATAGGCATTGTCTTTTTTCACTTGAGCCTGGGAAAGGGCTAAGATGGAGACTTAAGGGACTTAAGGAGTGCCTTGTGGTGGTCTTTTATAGATCTACACGTGTGTGGGGGGAAATGGATCATAGTTCCCACCACTCTTTGCTTCTCCTGGTTCATGAAAATCTTACTAATTTTAGTGTGTTATTTGCAGAGATTTAAATGATGCATGTTCAGCATAATGCCTAGAACGGTAATTTTCAAAGAAGATGCCCCACTTGGGTTGGTTTAATTTACAGGCCCTGGAGAAAACCCCAAAATAAGTTTGTAGAAACAATGAAATCTGTTTGTCAAATGTTGTTACAGGATGAGCAAATGTCATAATAAAAGCATTCTTGTAGCAACTATAGGAACAGAATTAATGAATAATTTGCATCAAATTATTTATTTAATGCAGTTAGAATGTTGTTTTTACTCATGTAATATTCACAATTAGACGACAGTCTCCTTGAGCTATGGTTGCTTCTAAATCAGGATTTGCATCCTATGGGAAATGCCATAAGTGTAAATATTACCTTTATTCCAAAATATGCTATTTCAAATAAATATTCGACCATTACATTTTCCCATGGAATTTCTAGCTGACCAATTCCATGCGCCCCCCCAAAAAATATATGAATATATTCCCTATGGAAGTTTTATTTAAAGCAAACTATGAATTAAACTATCACCATGTGTTTGACAGACATTAATTTTGTAGTTTGTGCATTCTTAATGAAAATAGAAAGCAAGGCTAAGATATGGTACTCATTCACTGAGCATGTACTTTTAATTTTATTAAAATTTAATTTTATTAAAACGATTTAATAAATAACTTAAAACATTATGGACTATTTTATTTATGCTTTTGTTGTTTTGCATGGAACTGCACCTTTAAAGCCCACTCCTTGGCACATTTATTCATATGTAAATCCCACTTAATTCTGTTGTGACTTTATCTCAAGAGCATAGAACTGTAGCCCTGGGCTTCCTTCAGCATTGAAATTTTGGCTACAGATTTCTTCCTATTCTAAAGTTCTGCAGTGCTTGAGTGCACTGTTAGCATGGTGTAATAGAGTCTTGGACTAGAACGCCCCCTACCCAGTTTCAGCTGCCCCCACCCACCCACCCCTTTATAATCCAGGCTATCTCTAAGGTTCCCTGACTCTCAGGAGAAGGAATGGCAAGGAATTTGCCATTTATTTGCAATTGATTGCTTCTGGAGCTGAGGTTTTACATTAACTCGTACAACTAAGTATGAGAAATATTAATACATTCGAATTTTCTCTAAACAGAGCAAACCATAACATGTCCTGGCAGTCAGTTGCCTAACCTGCTGTAACCAATAGGCCAAGACAGCAAAAGATACATTTCCTTAGCTTTGTTTTGCTTTATCTGGGGCGGGGGCAGGGGGTTAGCTCTTTCTGCCTTAGTTACTAGGAATAAGTCACATTTTTAAAGCGTCCTATATTGTTCAAAAGCTTTAAGCCCAGGGTGGGAGGGGGCGTCAATGTCAGGAGCAGGAACGACTATAAGACTATTACAAATTTATGTATTTCAGTTTTATAGGAGACCTTTGTAGCAAAATACAGTTGTGTGGCTCCCTTGTATGGAGTAGATCCCATAAATTTTATGTACGGTAGAGATCCACTCTCCTAAGAACTGTTGATTTGCCTGAGCCTCTGAGAAATTTTCTCACAGTTCTTCCTGTGGAGCCTGTCACTAGCAGTCAAATAAGGACAATTTTACCATTCTCTCCTGCTGCTCTAATTTTTTTTTCAGTGCCAGTACATGTATTTGTTATTCTTTATAACTCCCTTTGAAGTTGGGAATCCAAGGGGAATCTAAAACCGACCAGATGTTTCTGATGCTAGAGACACAGAAGATGGCAAAAAAATAAAAAAAAATCAGTTTAACTGAAACTTAGCACTGTATGAATGCCACTGCAGCTAAAATTCTGTCTTCGTTAGATTTAATTATTATTTATTTTTATTTTTGCATTTGCATTTGCAATCCGAAAGGGGTGATGCCTCATGTCACTAGCCCAGGAGGGGGAAATGGATGAATTACCCAAGGAAGCAGGGTATCAGCAGCTGCCTCTCTTGATTTCCCTTATGGGGTTTTAGTTCCACTACACTGCATGTTTCCCACCCACACTCTTTTATACTACATTTCTAGCTGAGGAAAATGACTTACGTATTGCACTGGGTTTGGAGAGCAGATAAGCAGATCAGTCCAGTTGGGTGGTCAACACGTAGCAAGTGCTTTAGAGAGAAAGGAAAAGGAGCAAACTTAATAGCTTCTCTCTCTCTTTCTCTCTCTCTCTCTCTCTCTCTCTCTCTCTCTCTCTCACACACACAGAGAGAGAGAGAGAGAGAGAGAGAGAGAGAGAGAGAGAGAGAGAGAGATTCCTCTTTTGTGTGCTCCGTGTAAGAAGGTCACCAACTTTGGCTAGAATTTATGAAGAAAAGCAGATGTGGAGGTTGTCAAAATATAAGTGTCTAGGGAAATAGAAAAGGCCAAATTTACTGTAGAAACATTATCTTTAAACTGATGTGATGTTACAAATAGGAAATAGTACAACCAGATTGCTCCATCTTCCACGTGACAGCCCTTTTGATATTTGAAGATGGCTATCATATCTCCCCTGCCTCTTCTTTTCCATGCTAAACATACCCAGCTCCCTCTACCACTCCTCATAAGGCATGGTTTCCTGACCCCTTTATAATCCTGTTTGCCCTCCTCTGCACACCTTCCAACTTATCAGTACCCTTATGGCACCCAGTACTGAACACAAGACTACAGGTGTGGCCTGACAAGGCAGAATAGAGTGCTATTCCCTTGATCGGGACACTACTTTTGCTAATGCAGCCTAGAATAAAATCGGTGGGATTTTTTGTTTTTGCTGCTGCATTACACTGCTCACTCACATTAAGCTTGTGGTCTACAAAGATTCAGGTGTGCCCCATCTTGGTGTCATTGATGAGCACCCCCTCAATTCCTTCATGCCAGTTATTTATAAAGATGTTGAACAACAATGGCTCCAGGACAGAACCCTGCAGTACCTCACTTGTCCCTTTTTTCCAGGATGGTGAGGAACCATTAGTGAGCACTCTTTGAGTTCGACCTATAAATCAGCTACAAAGCCACGTAACAGATACCTCATCCAGCCCTTATTTTACCAGCTTCTCTGCAAAAATAGCATGGGGGACTTTGTCAAATGGCTTACTGAAATCAACATACAGTACACACACAGTGTTTCCCTGATAGCGATAGTGGGTGGTAGGTATAAAAAGATTGACTACCCCTGGTCTAGCCCAGCTCCCTGCAGTGCAGAAACATGCAGCTGTCCCATATGGGGATTGAGCCTGCAACCTTGGCGTTATCAGCACCACACACTAACCAACTGAGCTAACTTAGCTCATATCTGATTGTAATTGAGAAACTCATATTTGGAGTAGCTTGTTCCAGAGAGAGAAATTGGTAAAATCTCTCTCACTGATGGATAGATCCCAATCCATCTACTTTTGCTACTGAAACAGCCTCCAAAATACCCATTAGCTATAGGCATGGCAAACATGCCCCTAATGTTTTTGCTTATAGTTACTTTTTGTTTTCCTGGTAAAAATTAAAGTCACAGCCATGATGTCTTTGTCACAGTAATCATTCTGTTATCAGACTTGTTTGTCTTCTGGGCACACTCTAAATCTTTTAAAGTCTCTGAGGGATTCATTGTTTTGCTGTGAAATTCTGTATATTATATTTTGTTCCCTTTGCAATACATTTACTTTTTATCCTCTCCCATCATATTTTTCCACGTTGCACCTACATATATATGGGGAAACCCTTTAAGCACTAAATATACAATACCTTTTCAAAATATTTTGATCATTGAAACACCCACTTCGTGCAGCCTTAGTATATATAAGGATCCTGAATTTTTATTGTTGAATGATATAGGGAAAATATTTTATAAAATGTTTAGTATGGTAACCCTCAAATGTCTGATTTGATGGTCAGAGAATGATACTCCATGGATCATAAAAATGAGTGAAATAAAAATATTTTCTCAAAGTATCTTCTGATTTGATAAATCATATTTTCAATATGTTTAAGGGGTTGGGCTTTTCTTTTGTTAGTTCTACCCCCCCCCCCCATTTTGGTTCTTACCTATTGTTCTAGCTTGGTCTAACAATACAAGACTTGTAACTTGGGGATTAAGGAAAAAAAAGAATTTCCCCCCTCCATTCAGCATGCTGTCAGAAGTTTTTGTTAATTCACATCATCAGAAATTAGTATCCTGCCAAGAGAGTTGTTTTCACGACCTTATTACCAGAACACAAGACAAAGGTTAAAGTAATTCTGGGCATGAACAATGTAATTGCCTTTATATATTTATTTCATTTTTATCCCACTCTTCAGCCCCAAATAAGGCTCCCAGAGTGGTTTACAAATGTCATGGATAAAACATTGTCTTGCAAATGTCACTGATAAAAAGGCATGACACAAAAGGAAAGGGGATTGGGGGTGAGGAAGGGAAAAAACAAACTCAGGGATTATTTCTTAAATTGCAGAGCTTTTGTAATGATCAACTGGGGTGAAATGTTGCTGGTCTTTCAGGAGAGCTGATGGAGAGAGGCTGTGAATTATCTCCTGTGGCCTGGTGGAATAGTTGCTGATGATAGTTGAGGTAGAGGACCGGGTGACGTCCAATATTGGTTAGAGTAGACCCACTGAAATAAGTGGACGTAAGTAACTTTAACAGTAAGTTCCCTGTGGAATGCCCTCTCTTCAGATGTCAAGGAGATAAAGAATTACACAACAGAAGACATCTGAAGGCAGCCCTGTAGTGGGAGGTTTTTAATGTTTGATACCTAGATGGCCATTCTAACAGGTTTATAACATGGTTTTTGCTCATTCTTTTAGCTGGTTTATACTGTTCTTGCTAGCTGGAATTTGGGCCACAAGTAACATGTCACCTGTACCAGCTGTACATACATATTGTTTGTGGAATTCAAAAAGGACTTTTTTGTACCATGGTTTGAGCTGTACCAATGCTCCACAATATGTAGATGATATATGGCCATCAATATCAAAGTAGTCAATTCCTAAGAAAGACAAAGGATTTCACAGAATATGTAAGCAAGTGAAGGCTGGGGGAAGATGGCACATAAGGTAAATGAGTGAAGTTAAAATTGAAAATTCTGCTTTGTTGTATATAATCGTTACAGCTTTTCTGAACCTCTCTTCTCTTCAGTCAGCCATTGAAACAAACACCTGTCTGCTTGCTCCAGCATCAGGCATATGCCTGAAGCTGTTTTTGCTGTAAATACAAGTTTTTTGCCTGCATTAGTTTTCACCCCTGTTGCTGCTAAGGGTGAATGCTTGACTGCAGGACTGCACCTTATCACAAGGGGAAGTTCTGAGAGTGTCCTGGGCCGCAGGTGCTGACCACTTGCAAAACCAGCTCATGGCCCAGCAGATTCAAGCACAAGAGCAGTCTCCCCTCGTGTGGTTTCTAGTGTCTGGTATTCAGAAGCATTACTGCCCCCAGTGGTGGAGGCCCAGCATAGCCATCATGACTAGTAGCTATCAAAAGCCTTCTCCTCCATGAATATGTCTAATCCTCTTTTAAAGCCAATCCAAACCATCCCTACGTACTTATGTAAAGCACTCATTCTCTGAAGCCCTTATATAAGTGGGAGAAAGTATTCACAAGATTGTGAAGTAAAATGTCTCCATTGCCAGTATGTGTGTTGTTTTTAGTTCTTTTTGTTTAGTATTTGCATGTGCCTCACTTTTCCTTCCGAAGAGTATCTCAAAGCGGATGGGAGTTATGGCAACATAATCAATATAAACATATTAAAATTACCAGCAATAATAAGCACAATTTTTTTGTAAATGAAGCAGTTCAGTGCCATACCAAATTTGTGACAAATCAACTAATAAATATAAAATAACATTTCAGTAGCATAATATCAATATTTAACTAGCAAAATATCACATCTAGCTAACTAATTCAATTATATAGCATAGCAATCGAGACAACTGAGATTCAGAGACAGCAACAGAACAAAACAAAGTATATTAAAATCAAGAAGGGGTATCCCCGCAGAGAAGCAGAGGTAGATGAATGAGGGGCTAAATGTTTAAAGTCCAAAATGCCTCTCCCTGCTTCAAGCTCCTCTATCAACTGCTTAACCTTCCTCTTCTGTGTTCCAGTCGCAGGCAATAATTTTGATTTAGTAGCATTCATCATCTGGAAATACTTGACTATAGTTTACACATGTCATTAGTATTTGATGATTCAATAGCAAAACACTGCATTAAGACCTGAAGTTAGGATAACTTAAATACCAGAATTGCAGCCCAGAATTGTGCAGTTCCCAGAGACCAACATGGCAACTATACTGTATCAGATAGTGAGGGCACCAAATCCCCAACAAATGAAGAAAATATGAAAATATTGAAATGAAGCCAGCATAGCTATATGCGCTAAAATTTGTTCAGTTAATTGGAGTAGGTTGAAAGGAAAGTTTATACGGATGTAAAAAGAAGGAAAAGAAATTTGGCACCTTAAAGGCTAAGAAGTTTATTGCAGCATTTGTGCTGATGTCTTCAGTTACCGGTACTACAAAACACTTCATTGCTTTTGCTGCAACAGACTAATAGGATTACTTAATTTCTAGTAATGTGCTACCCACTTAGCAAATATTTTATTGGTCTTTTGCTTCTTATATACAAATAGAGAGTGAGTGTTATCATGCTTGCCATCAAAAGCAAGAAGTCCTCACTTATTTGGCATTTATTCCTTAAGCTCTACAATAAGTGGTGAAACCCCCCCCAACCTGATCCTAGGTAGTCTATTTGGTCACTGTTTAGATGTTGTTCAGCATCTACCTGCAGGATTTAAACATTGCAGTCTCACTGTCCAGGGCAAGATTAGCATTTTACCGACTGGTAAAAGTATCCCGTATCCCACTCTCAACAGAGGCTTGAATCAAAACCCACATGATAAACATCTCTACTCTCTATGAATTGGATCCAAATTTCCCAGCTGTTTCTTGTCAAACATAAAGCATTTCCAAATGCACATAAATTCAGCAAAAGTTCACTTAGAACTTATGTCTAAGTTGTAGCTATTTCTTTTTCTAAATGTCTTGATCACTGATCATGGTACTTAAGCAACAATACTTAAGGACTTGAAGAAAGAAGACAGAAAAGTTCAACTGGTGATTCTCTACTGCAACACCTCATAACATATATCGTTTCTCTCTCTCCACCTCTTGCCCCTGAAACTGCAAGGATACTGCCACTGTTCTGCTTTACCCCCATTCTAGTATTAATCTTTGTGGAATTATGAACTTGAACTTTCTACTAAGTTTCTGTTACTGAATTTGTACCTATATTGCCATGTAGACAGGCAGCGACTGATTTGTGCAGGAATTACGTTCTGGATCCCTGTGCATGTCGGCAAGGCCCACGTAAGACCACCCTGCGCCCATTCCATCCCTGCCTCCACCCCACCCCTTTTGGTGACATTTTTGTGGCATTTGGGGGTCACTTCCAGGTTCAGTGTGACATGCGCGGCTGCACATATATTGGATGTGCCTAAAACACTCACTGTCTATACTGCCAGAAAAAATAAGGAATCGCAACATAGCCAGGCACAACCAAAGTGAGAGACACACAACCAGCATCTGCCTAGCCCAGGCATAGGCAAATTCCAGCCCTCCAGATGTTTGGGACTACAATTCCCATCATCCCTGACCACTGGTCCTGTTAGCTAGGGGTGATGGGAATTGTAGTCCCAAACATCTGGAGGGCCGGAGTTTGCCTATGCCTGACCTAGCCCCATAAAAGAAATTAGCATGTTTCCCTGGGATTACACAGATGATGTGTAGGGATACCACTGGAAAAAACAATTCTCATTGACGTAAGAAGATGGAGTAGTCTATATTTTCTGTGTGTGGCATATGTGCAACACACCATTTGATAATTTGCAATCTCCAGTGATGAGCATGAAGGTGTGACCTTAATCTAAAGATGTTTTCCATATTCAGAAAAGCAGTATTCCTCATCCACTTGGAATTTATTATCACATACAACTGTTCAATGCAAACTAATGTTTGGGGGCATTATTCTCTTTGAAGAATAGTAGATTGTCAAGGGAGAAGTGTTTGCTTTTGTGGATTACCTTAAAACTTCTGTTTCCTTTCCCTCTCAGCCCCCCCGCCCTGCCCCCAGTTATTCTTCAACCGCTCAATTGCTTCCTGTATGAGTGTACTAAACTTTTATAATCTTTTTTTTAATACATAGAGATGTATAGCATATCTACCATATCTGCACATGCAAACATTTGTTTTTGTTTCAGTGTATGCAAAACATTGTGTAATTTTAAAATATGTTTTGCATGCACTTATATGTGCTTATATTTTTATATCAGAAAACATACTTAGTTTTATCTAAGCAATGTAAGTAAGATACAGCATGTTTATTATAAGATGGAGGTTGCATAAAAGTGGCTTTTTTTGCGGGTGAGGAGGGAGTTGTCTTTTATGCCTGAAATTGTTGTGCAATTCAGGTGAACAGCTAAGGAAGACACTTGTTTCCAGGGTAATAAACACTGTTCCTATTGGATTTTTTTTGCTTCTGTGAAATGCTAGAAAGCAAGTGCCAAATATTACAAGTAATTATGAAACCTTCGATTTAAGGACCACATAAGGAATCAGATTGATGAGGGGAGAATGCAAAACAGCCCTACGTCAATGGCCAGAGCAAACACTTTGCATATATTAGCCTGCAGATTAAAATTGTGGGATCTCCAGTTAATGGTTTGAGGGTTTAGAAAAACTATACCTGAAATATCATGAAGTGTTCTCTTCTAGAAACACAGCAAATGTTGTACTGAATTAGAAGTAAAGTTAGTCAGTAACCCAATTCACACATAATGCTAAACATGTAACGACCTAGCATGAATGTGTGAGCATGCAGGTTACCAAAGAGGAGATAGTGGCTCCACTGCTGTGCTTGTTGGGAGTAAGCTATGGTTTGGCTTAGCATGTTGTCTAAACTCAGGCTCATGGTTCATCACGGGCCTGCGCTCAGACAACGCACTAAGCTACATGATGGTTTAGCCACAGGTAGCATAGCAGCAGGTGGACCAGGGGAGAAATGGACTTCAGTGGCTGCATGCTTTCACATTCACCTAAACTATGGTTTGACTTAGCATTACATGTGAACTATGCTTCTATGTTTGTGTAAGGCAGCTTGCACTTTCTGGAGATAATTATTTATGACCTTAAATTGTCTATGGTGCTCATGTTTTTTTTGTGTATCTCGCCATGGGCTTTGATGCAACCAACTGCGAAGGTCGTGACATCGTGCTTCAATAAAGGCCCTGTGGAAATGTTTTTAAAAAGCCCAGAAGAAATGCTAGCAGTTCAGCAATATATGACTGCTGTGGCTGCATTTCTGGTTTCACTGCTTCACCAGTAACCTGGTGTAGCTGAGATCCTTCCCCTGTTGACTTATATGGAACCAGGGGGGAAAGCTACAAACAGTGTGTTTTTTGTAATGGTATTAACCAGTACAGAGTACTACTTCTCTCTTTTTTGTTGCCATTGGCAGCCATTTTGTGCTGGCAGCCATGGCACTTTTATCAGTATATGAGTACTAGCACCTAATTTTAATACCAAAATAAGTCGGGAAAGTGCTGTTTCACTGCTTGTGGACTTCCCCATAGAGAATAAGATGTTGGTGTTTGGTCTGATCTAGTAGTGCTCTTTTCCTATGTATTATTATGCATAACTGTGAGTTAATGTGAGTGCTAGACATGGCAGATTGAATGCTCCCAGAGTCAAGTGGATTAAGTGAGGCAACTCACGTCCATGAATTCCACCCATAGTTCAGTCGAGAAAGGCAGGGATACCAGTGTGAATGACCAGCAGCAACTGTAAATTATTTAACTTTTGTAGATTGATAAAAAATGTCAGAATACTGAGTCTGAAGTGTATATTATGTATGTAGCATATATATACACACATATGCATTGTTACTTCTTATCATACAATGAAGTAAATATATATATATATATATATATATATATATATATATATATATATATATGCATTCCTGTACCCGTGAATGCTGTACCCTGCATTCCTGTACCCGTGAAAATCTACGAAAGCATATATATATATATATATATATATATATATATATATATATATGGGGTTAGAATATGAATGTGATATCAAGGCTTTAAAAGTATCCTCAAACCAGACCCCAACAATCAGATATGTTTTGTCCATTTCAACAAGGGAAAATAAATCCCTTCTGTGATTAAAGCTTCAGGAATGTGAAAAGGTGCAGTATCTGTGTCAGAGGAAAGAGGTACGATAATATTAATTGAAAGAGAAATAACAAGGCACAATTACCTCCTGCTGTGCCTTTCATGTGATGCTGTCAGTTCTTCCACTTTGATAAGAGCTGCTGAGCATGTGGTGCCACTAGCAGGCATCCCCAGTGGTTGGAAGTCTGGTGGGTTGGGTGCAGGTCTGTTTTTTGAGGAGTAGCAGTAAAGAACTGCAGAGAAGGAAAGGAGAAAAGAAACTGGAAGCGTGTCCTAGAAAAGTAGCCATTAAAGTCTGTTGTAGAAAAAAGAAGACAGATTGCTAAAGTGCCTTAAAAAGTAACAAATTTAATCATAGCAAGAGCTTTCATAGGCAAGAATCTGCTTCATCAGATTACTATAGACGTGCACAGATCTGAGGCACAGAAGTGAGTGTGATGGAAAATGAGGGTTTTTTTAAAAAAAAATACAGCCTGTATCCTGAAGTATCCAATATTAGTCAATTGAAATAAAACTACATTTGCACTAACACTAGCATTGTAAATTTTGGTTTTAAGCTTGACTGCAATAACCACAGTCAAGAAACTGGGAGGTGGGATCACCTCAGCCCTTCCCCTCTTTGGAGCAAACTCCACCATACAGCGAATTCTCCATTGCAGAAAAACAAATTGAAAGAAATTAACTGAGGGCTTACTGTAACTGCATATAACACAGAAATGCTTATAACAGAACCGTGGACTGTTGTGGTTAGGAAAAGCATTTTGGGGAGGGAGTGCTTAACCTTTTGCCCTCAAAACATGTTTGGAAGCCTGAAGAGGGAAAGCAACTTGAGGGGGTAATTTAGAGTGTAGAAATGTGAAAGAGTTATACAGCCTAACCCACTACCGCTTCTTTTCTCAAAATTGGGCTTTTCTTTGTTCATGCAGTATAGGTGAATTTGAATGAATTGAGTCCCAAATTCAGATATGTTCAAAGTTAACTTTATGTTTGAGCTTCTTAAGTTTGTTTGTTTTTCCACAGTGGCAAACAGGTGTGGTGTATTCAAAAGTTACTTGAATATATTTATTTAAGGCATTTATATATCACTGTTTATAATATCCCAAGGCAGTTTGCAATGTAAATTAAAACAAAATGATAAGAGATGCAATAAAATGAAAGCACAACTAATACATACAATTTCACTTACAGTATTTACTGTATTTTTCGCTCTATAAGACACACCAGACCACAAGACCCACCTAGTTTTTGGAGGAGGAAAACAAGAAAAAAAATATTCTGAATCTCAGAAGCCAGAACAGCAAGAGGGATCACTGCGCAGTGAAAGCAGCAATCCCTCTTGCTGTTCTAGCTTCTGTGATAGCTGCGCAGCCTGCATTCGCTCCATAAGTCGCACACACATTTCCCCTTACTTTTTAGGACGGAAAATGAGTCTTATAGAGCAAAAAATACGGTATATGTATAGAGGTTCCTCATTCATTCATTCCATCACTTTTATATCCCTCCCTTACTCCCAAAGGATCGCAGGGTGGTTAACATAAAACTACATAAATACAATCATAAAACAATAATTAAAAAATCAACGGCATTATCACCTACAGCCCTAACCCAGAACAGCAGCAGAGTCAGCAGTAATACTCCCTTTATTTGTCCTGAACAAATAAAAGTTTTCAGATTGTGCTGGAACACTGCTAGTGTAGGGAACAACCAGATTTCACTTGGGAAATGTCTAAATTATATATCCTGCTCCCAGTCCCATTGTTGATACTACTACCTTGCTTCCTAGCTGCAGATGTCCCATACAAATTATGTTGTAATAAAAGCTTCAGCCAAGATAGTATGCCTTTTCTCTTCGATGGCTTGTGCATCATTTATATTTTGGCAGATCTTAAGAATAAGTTTGCAAATTCTTGCTCCAGCCTTATTTTTGGTTACATTGACATGTCGTCAGAAGGGATGCCTTTTGACCAGCACATCTAATTACTTTGGCTTTAATATGCTCCTTATCCTTAATGAGCAGAATAAAACGTCCCTATTCTTATCTCAGTTTGTCAAGGCAGCCCTTCAAAGACTTGGCTTTTAATGTTTTATGGTTTCTCCCTTGATTGCTCTACGGTTCTGAGTAAATCACTAATCAGTTAAATAGTTCACATAATGGACCCCCCAAAATGTAGGTTGTTAATTATTTTTTCAGTACAATGGCAATTTAATGTACCTCAGCAGAGCATCTTGGTAATACCTGAAATAGCTTTGGACCTACTTTAGAACTCTAACAATTATTTTTGCTTACATAGCACCAGGCTTTTGAGGATATTGATGCACTTTGAAGTCACTAATGGATAAAGCTTTATGTACATCCTGGGGAGGTACTTAAGTAGTGTTAGTATCACTTGCAGGTAAGGAAACTGGTGCATGGAGAGGACAAGTGACTTTTCCAACATCTTGCAGTGTATTAGTAGTACTGCTGGGAAATCAAATCTTATTAGGGTTGTTAGGGGAATGAAACAAAGTCTGTGATATACACCCGGTTCTTACAAACAGCAGGTGAGGTGGCAAAGCTTTTTCTTATCTGTACCCACTTCTGACTGGAGGTGGGAGCTCACAGGATGCCACAGACAAAAAAGATATGTACAGTTGAGGTTGGTTCTCACATAACATTCATCCAAACCACGGTTTGCAGTGCTGGTACCCACCACACATTGCTTGTTTGGATGCAACCATAAACTATTATCTACACTAAACAGGAAGTAACTAATTGAATCTGAGTGCATAAGAGGAGCAGACAGTGCACAAGCTCAAGATATATTCCTGGAAAATTGAGAATATTACATATGGATCTAGGTAAGAGTTCTTCTCTCACCCATCTAGCTTTCTGTGTGCAGGACGTTTTACCAGTTTCACCCTGTATAGTTTACCAAAATGTATAGGTTCCTTCTGGCATACAGCATTGGGGAAGGAGGGATCAGACAGGTCAGTTCCACATCATCGATGCCTAACATTTAGTAATAATCCAGTGTAAGATGTTAGCTCATATATACCCACAAAGTTCATAATTGCTCTGATGCTTACATAATATATTAATGTTTCAGTTAAAGTAAGACAGACTCTTCCTGGAAATATTTCTAATTACCTTCCTTTTTGTGTGAATTTGTCCATTTTGTGGAGGGGATTTTCAGCATTTGAGGTGTACTGTTTCTCCATCTTAAGGGAAGAAGGAAGGCATCTAAAGGTAAACTGCCATCAGCATTTTAATTCTTGTTCAATGTGATATTGGCTTTGTGGCTAATGTGGTGTAGTCTTAATGGATTAGCTCCTAAGAGCTGCAGACAATATGTGGTGTATTTAGCATATGCAGACAAAGGACGAAGGGATCAATATTTATTCAGTTGCATTGAAATCCAGAGACAAGAGACAGCTATAGATGTAGGCCATAGTGCACAAACTATTTCCTCAGCAGTTCTGTGTTACTAACTGTAAATGTTATGACCATTTTGTGAACTCTTGCTGAATGTGGTAGATATGTCTGTAGTCTCAAAAGACTCATGTCAGAAAGAAATTCCACAAAGAAAATTAATTACACCTTGCTTTTCAGAAGATGAGTCTATAAGCTGCTACTAAAAATAATCAAGGCTAAATTGTGAATAGCCTGGAGTGGGTGTTCAGTGAAGGAGAAAGGCCAAGGAAAAAAATGTTATGCTTTTCTGCTCCAGCCTCAGTTCTGAAAGTCACAATAGGCATTTTGTGATTTGGGGTCTGTGTGTTTTTAGTGGACAGTGCTTTTGGTGTAGCAGAATCTAGATAAAACTATTAGTTTCTAGAGCAAGCTTTGCTCTCTAGAAATAATAGGGCGCAATGTACATAAATATGGTCTGATGTGGTGGGAAAGCAAGGTAGAGATAAACAACACACAAGGGCAGGAGAAGGGAGATTAGGAATCATGGGTAATTTGTTTGGCATGAATGGACATTTTTCTTGAGTGTTTGAACTGACACCCACTGGGTGGTCCAAGGATTAACTGTGCATCAGGGCCTTTTCAGTTCTGGCACCCAGATTGTGGAATTCCCTACCCTCAGAGGCTTCTTCACACCTTCTGTTATTTTAATATCTAGCTTCTGGATTAAAGCTCTTTTTCTTCCTCTTTCATCTTTACTGTTTTACCAGTTACAGATAGGTAGCCGTGTTGGTCTGCCATAGTCAAAATAAAAAAATTCCTTCCAGTAGCACCTTAAAGACCAACTAAGTTAGTTCTTGGTATGAGCTTTCGTGTGCATGCACACTTCTTCAGATACTTCTTCAGTGTGCGTGCACACTTCTTCAGATACTGTGTATCTGAAGAAGTGTGCATGCACACGAATGCTCATACCAAGAACTAACTTAGTTGGTCTTTAAGGTGCTACTGGAAGGAATTTTTTTGTTTTACCAATTGTGTATTAATTTGATTGATGTTGTGAGAGGCCGAAAGGCAGGATATAAATCTTTAAATGAATACAACAATTAAAATTAATGGATTTGGCAAGTCATACTAGATAGCATGTTTGTAAAAACAGAAAGGGAGCTGTAGTGAAAGAGGACTCATTTCACTCAACAAGACTTAGTGGAAGTGAGATGGATTAGTAGCTGGACTGGAATGTAAATCATTTCACCATTTTATTTAGAGCACCAGAGTACCTATTGCTGCCCATGTCTAAGCTTATATAGAATCATGATTTCTTAAAGGCAAGAGCAGAGGTTCAAACTAGACATGACAGTAACAGATCCGATTTGAAAACTATATAAATTTGTAAGGGTGATTGAAAACAAAGTGTGGGCAAGTGGAATAGAAGAACTAAACCCCCATCCGTTTGTGCTTTTTGCCACAGAATATAGATCATGATACACGATATATCAATATTGCAGCAACTAAGTAGGTCTGGGGCTGCTTAGTGTCTGGATGGGTGACTACCTGTGATACCTATTTACACAGCATAGTTCCATGCTGAAAAGGGGGCGATACAGTGGTGCCTCGCAAGACGAAATTAATTCGTTCCGCGAGTTTTTTCATCTAGCGAATTTTTTGTCTTGCGAAGCACGGTGTCGGAAAAGTTTTGGAAAAGCTTCAAAAATCACCAAAAACCTCAAAAAAGGCTACCACACCGCGTTCTATGAGTTGCTCCTCGAAGTCAAGTCGCAACTGTATTAACGGTGTTAAGAAAAAGGAAACAAACTTGCAAAAAACGCAAGACGTTTTCGTCTTGCGAAGCAAGCCCATAGGAAAATTTGTCTTGCGAAGCAGCTCAAAAACTGCAAAACCCTTTCGTCTAGCGGGTTTTTCGTCTTGCGAGGCATTCGTCTTGTGGGGCACCACTGTATATACATTAAATAATTTTACATCATCTGTTTTGCTCCTGGCTGAAATTACCAGTTTCATAGCCTCACCAGTAACAGAAGAAAGGGGTTCATGGTCACGGGAAAACAGCATGGGTAGGTGGAAGGTCCATCTCCTATTTGTCCATGCTGCACTTTCAAACCCACCTGCCTTGGCTCTCACTCATTTATGAACTTGTCCTCTTGTGGTGGTTTCTACTAAAAGCTTTCATGTAAAGCACTGATCAAAGGCACAGCAGGTGATGCACATAGCTACAAAGCAAATAGGTTGCTCCAGCAATGACTGCACCACCACCCTCCTGCAGCAACCCCGCTGTAAGGGAAATGGGGTGGGCACAGTGGTTCCAACCCTCAGACTGGGCAAGCAACCTAGTACTTTGCTGAGAAGGCTGAACCAGCTCTGTCTGTTCAAGCCTGCATTGGTGTCTCCATATCCTGGGTGATGGAAGAGGCATTACTGCAGGCTAACAAATCCTCTGGAGCAGGCATAGGCAAACTCGGCCCTCCAGATGTTTTAGGACTACAATTCCCATCATCCCTGACCACTAGTCTTGTTAGCTAGGGATCATGGGAGTTGTAGGCCAAAAACATCTGGCGGGCCAAGTTTGCCTATGCCTGCTCTGGAGAGTCGGAACTGATTGGACATTGTTTCTGACAAGTCTGGAGGTGGCAGTGGTGGTTCAATAGGCAAAGTGGATGTGATAGCAATCTACTTCAGTAGCATCAGACATGGAGGTGGAGCCTGTGTCTTGCACTGTTGGGACTGACAGGGAGCTGGAACGTGGTGAGGGAAATCCTCCTCACTTAGTACCTTCCCAAGGAGCCTCTTCCTCAAGCTCTCTCGAGCTGAGTTGAGGATTGCCCAGTCCACTGTATCCCTCCCCGGAATCATCTTTCGGCTCCTCCTGTTCTCTGTCCTGGCCTGACCAGCCCCCTCCACAATTCATTGTTTCACACATCTCTTCTTATTTTAGGTGTGCATTTATAAAATTTTAGCCTGCTCTTCATCATAAAAAAATAACGTCAGGGCAGGTAGCAGCTTATTAACAAGACACATACACACACATATATGCATTTCCTGACCTGGTTGGAGAACGTCTGTGCCTTGCAACGTATGAATGGCAGTACATTAGGTGAGTGGATCTAGATCCTGTTACAAGTATCACCTATGTGTTAGCAGCCTTTAGCAACTTGTCAGGGGGCATTCTGCATGCTGGGTGTGCACGTCTCACCATTGCTTTCAAATACATGCATTTTCATTCATTTATCCCTATGCAATTTTTTCAGAAAACATGGAACTGTGTATGCATACTTCAGTAGAAATTTGTCAAATCTTTGGGTGCATACAGACTTGTTTTTCTGCTGCAAAGCAAGCTCTGCTACTTCCTGCCTGCTGCCTTTGCTCCTTTAATGACACATGTGCCTGACTCCTAATTTAACATAGATTTCTGCCTGTCTCCCTCCTTCGGGCAGACTATTGGCTTTAAAGCGGGGGAAAGGAACTTTGGCATGTTTACCTGATTAAACATTTATTCAATACCATTTCTTTTTTATATTAAAAAAAGTCAGTTGATTTAAAAACACACACAAACCAACAACCACGAAACATTGCTCAGATCAGAGAGCTGCCTTTGTGAATCATCACAAGGGGCAGGTAATCAGCACTCTGTACAATCATGCTCTGATGGAACTGGTTGCTCTTGAACTTGATTCTCTTGCAGTGATTGTACATGTGTCCCAAAGAAGGCAAATGTGGCTTCACAGATGGTTCACCATAATGAATGGCCAAATGGAAGAGCATACCTGTTTGCCATAAAATCATGACAGTCTGGAGGAACCCAGTATTTGTAGGGCAACAGATTCCCCACCTATGAGAGCAAAGTTACTGTGACATATGAATGCACACACTTGGGAGCTAAACGTTTCCATTTTTTGTCTCGCCTTCTTCTCAAATCTGCAGAGTAGTGTAATCTCTATATATTTTCTACATGTGTAACTGGACACACATAACAAATGTCACTGTGCAGTATTATAACAGGATTATTTTAGGATAATAGTCCACCTGCAATTCCTGCCTTTTATGTTGAAAGAAATGAAGACACTGGATAGAAATTGTGCTCAGACTAATCTTTTTAGCAAAACAGGTTACAGTCAAGTGAATATCTCCACTGTGTGCTAAGGCTATCCATGAGATAAGGAGAAAAGACCTCAGAGGATATTCTAAATTCTTTTGTAAACTGGTTCTGATAGCTTTGGATTTTTTCCCCCCAATCGCTGCAATGAAAATGTTATTGCTTGAGCATTACTTCTAAATTATTTTCTCTTCTTTTACTCCAGCCTGTCTTTGGTATTAGAGAGCCTTTTCTTTCAGCTTGCTAGTGAAACCCCTTTTGTACACCCCCAGAGAGGAGCCACATACAAATGTGGTAGCTTCTGCGTGCATTTCAAGTACCTAAATGAGGCAGATAGCAAGATACCAATCAGAACAAATCTTCACAAATGTTGGTGTATAACAAATAAAACAGCATCAGCTGCAGTAAGTTTTTCCCTAACCTCCCAAATACGCTTTGGAACCCAGACATGAAGTTGCTCATGTATATACAACTCCCATGTATACCACGCATTAAGTGCTGTTTAGAGTTATAGTAACTGTAAACTCCTTTGTTTCTATAACTCCCCCCAAGGCAATTTCTGTTTTTGTACACATATATTTATTTATTACTAGAACCATAAAGTCCTAGGGTAGGGTTCAACCATTTAAAAGAACAATTATATAAAACACCAATTAAACATCCATAAAAACCATAATTAAAACATTCCTATCAGCATATCCACCTAGACCCATTTTTTCTTGTAATAAGCTGACAACTTTAGCTAAAATGACCCATTACCATTGTTCTTTGCTTTGTAGACTGTCTGTTCCCCACCACCTTGTGTTTCAAAACACCTGCTCACCATTTTGATAAACAGCTAAGCGTGTGTCTCATCCTTATGGCTGTAATTTATATCCACAGTGATATTACAGCATAGTTTTGTTTTATTCCCACATCCCACAACCTGTTTAATTCTTTGACATACAGAAGTTGAACTCCACCAATTACAGGGATTAGTGGGGATCCCCTGTAGTATGAATGGTCCTACCAAGTTTCCCCATCTACTTGCTGTGTTCAGGCGTAGCTGCCCAGACATGTGCAAAAGTTTCCAGCATATCTCTGAGGAGATGGAGAGGCATGTAGACGACTCCTCTCCTTACACTGTTCCCAAAAATGCTTCCCCGCCCCCTGCTTTGTGGGACTCAGTCAAAAAGGCAAACAAAAGTGGAGGAGAGAGGAAAGGTGAATACCCTTTTGCTCATGAAGGGTTCTGAATCATGTAACTACAGCCTGGTCCATGCTGTGGAAACGTGTCCCTGGACTATGCCACTTCAGACTGGGGGCACCACATGGGTCCACGTGTTCTATTAATGCACAGCCCGTGCCATCTGACACCACCACCCTTTGATGGTTGTGTTAGCTGAGCCCACTGAAAAGGCCATATGAAATGTCAGTCTGTGGCTGTGGAGATCTCTTCAGATATGGAAAACATCACTAGATGAACATCAGATTTTTAACTAGTTTTTGTAAGGTGGCATCTAAATTCCATCAATGAAAGATAAACAAACCCAGCTCTGGTTTCTCTTTTACAGCATTTGCATATATGTAGCTATAGATTCATCACTCTTTGGATGTTTTCTGTTTGTGGCTTATTTTTTAAAAAGTCAAGCTTCAATTGATTGCTTCTCATTGGTTTCAATGTGTGTATTGTCAACCTCCATTCTGTTCTCATTTTGAGGACTTCCAAGTGTTTTTAACATCATCCCTTAGGAGTGAGTCATTCTGATGAGGGTGCTTCTGGCTACTGTCTGCTTTCCCTCAGGTGTTAGTCTATAAGTTGCTTTATTGCTCTAATTTTAAGCGCCAGCACTTGAGTCCCATCAGGGTCCACAGAGCTGTAATCTTTTCTCCACCAAATTATCCTTGATGAAAAATGTTCTGTTAGTGTCTAACAGATACTTGACAAATATATTTTGAAGTTCACAGAACACAAACCTTTAAATCTGAAACAATTCTTTTTCTTAGTTATGATGAATTCTAGTGTGACTATTATAGTACATCCCAAGTCTTCACAACTGCTTTTCGTTCACTTAAGTGTCATTTTACCTGCCGCCAGACAAGTTTTGGGTTGTGGTTATCACTTTTATTTGTGGTTATTACTGTACTTTGTTTGTTAGTACAGGTCACTTTTAGAAACTTCTGTGCCGTTGATTTTCTTGTTTTTTGTTTATTCCAGCTTTCAGTTTCTTAAAAATGCACTTGCGGATTGTCCCTATCTTGTGTTTTCTGGCAGTGCCATTTGCTTTCGTAGGGGGAAGAAAACGTTGTGTTATCACAATCCTTTCCCCAAGTCTTTCTCATTTGGATTTACTTTTGTTTGGTGACCGGGAAGGGACAAACACCTCAACTTATTCATCCTTCCTTTGCGTAAGGCTGCGTACTTTTAAAGCACATCTTCCCTGCCCCCAATGTATCCTGGGAACTGTAGTTTAATATTCACAGAGCTACAACAATATATATAACACAATTGAAACGAATTACAATCACAAATAGAATGGGTCCTAAAATATATACGATATATCTCAAATGTCAAAGGCCAGGGTAAAGAAGTGTGTCATCAGTATATAATGTACAATTAATATTCTAGATGCACCTCTGTGAAGAGGGAATTCCACAACTTAGGAGCTGCCATAGAGAATGCCTTCTCCCAGTTAACCCCCCCATAGAAACCTTTAAGATTTTTGCCCCAGACCTTTGCTGATCTTACCACCAATGAGGATCTGTAGAGGAGGCAGCCATTCAGATTTTGGGGTCCTAAGTAATTTAAGGCTTTAAACACTGCCATGTGCACCTTAAATTGGCACCATTGCAGCTGTTTTAAAACATGTGTTTAAAATACAAGTTTCCAATTCAGCTTTGAGGGTATCCAATATGGGTTTTTTAAAGCCCAAATTGTGTTTTGGAATTATATGCTATTTTATAATATCCAAAGTCAAGAACCCAGTTCTAGTGTGTGAAAAACTACAGTAGAACTGATAATGAACAGAAATGGAAACTGACAACCTATTTTCATTTTCCTAGATGCTTTAAAAAAGCCAATTGCCTAAATACATAAAGTAGTAAATTAGATTTTAAAAATTGTTTCTGCTTAATAACCCAATGTGTTATTAGTAATACAGGTAAGGAAATTACTTAATAAAAAAAATCTATGGTTTTTAACCTGGCAGTGTCCCTTTTAATTAAGTCATAAGAAGTCTTCAGATGAAAGATATTATAAAAGTGTGGTATCTAACTTCTATTATTTATAACAGTATGCTAAAGGTCTATCTGAAACCGATTAAGTCTAGCAGCAGAAGCAGCAAAATCACATACATCTGCTTTCAAAGTCTCATCCTTTCTCTTTCTTACGTGCATTTTTGAATGTCTATCACAACGACCTTCCTTCTGTTCAGGGCTGCTAGGGGTAGATGGATTTGTCATTCTCAGTTCTCTCAGTTTTCCATTCTTCCAATATTCAATTCAATTCTCCACAATTTTTGCAGCAATTTTTGATTATTATCATTATTTTAGATCTTCAATGAAATATGTCAAAATAATCACATTATTGGATGCAGTTTTGACTAATGTACACATTTTGCAAGCAATTTCCCCTAATATAGTACATTTTTGTACATCATTTTCACTAACATGCACACTTTCCCGTAATATATGCATTTTTATAAATTGTTTCAGAAAGCGCGAACTGGTTAGGTTCACTTTCAAATGTGAACTGAACTGAGTTCCTCCTCCACTCCTAGTGGTACCAGAACCAAAAATGGGCAAGGTTCTCTCAGTTTCTGCCACCTGCTCTCCTCCTTCTTCCTGTCCAAGCAGACTGGTTGGGAAGGGACCAATCACCCTTGGTAAAGGTGTGAACTCATTGCCTGAAGGGTGTGTTCCCCTCCTATCTCCATTTTAACCACCTTCTCTCCTGCCCACATGCAGTAAAGTTGAGGGCCACAGGTTGCCCAATCCTGCTATATAAATGTT
Organism: Podarcis liolepis; assembly: GCF_965112155.1. Classification (NCBI taxonomy): domain Eukaryota; kingdom Metazoa; phylum Chordata; class Lepidosauria; order Squamata; family Lacertidae; genus Podarcis; species Podarcis liolepis. The sequence continues at coordinate 74,966,669 of NC_139558.1, read as the reverse complement.
TTAAAATTTCCATTAAAAATTACTTCTAGGCTTTGTCCAAACGTTTCCTGTCTGTCTGTAATGTACAATTCGGTTGCTGTGATACATGCTAAAAGATGGAAGGATCCCACCCTCATCTACTCCAGGGTCACTAAGAACATAAGATGAGCACTGTTCAATTAGATGATGAGCTGCTTATTCACATGGTGTCCAATCTGATGCCTCTAGAAAGCCCATAAATAGGACCTGAGCATCACAACACTCTTCCCACTTGTGATTACCAGCACCTGGGAGGCATACTGTCTCCAACAGTAGAGGTAAAACATAGTCATTGTGGCTAGTAGTCTTATCTTCCATGAATTGGTCTAATCCTCTTTTGAAGCCATCCAATTTGGTGGCCATTGCTTTCATGAGGGGAAATTCCATAGCTGAACTGTGCACACTATAAACTACTCCCTTTTGTCTGTCCTGAATCATTCAACATTCAGCTTCATTTGGATGATCTCAGGTTCTAGTACTTTGAGGGAGGAGGAACTTCTGTGTATCCAGTTTCTCCACAGAACACCAGGTGCTGAGCATCCCTTAAGAGTAAGTTTCACTTGTGGTTGGGTTCATGACCAACTGTTCTAGGGCTTTGTGATTTAGGGTATCTAGAAATTTTAGCTCTTTGTCATGACTGTACACATGTACCTAGTCTGTGTGATGGTAATTTAAATCACTATTACTCCTGGACTTCACCATTTGGGTGCCTCTTTGATTTCATTTTCCATCTCAAGATCATCCTTGACTTGTTGATCAGTGGTGGCAATAACATGCCCCCAGTACTAAATTACTGTTGTGGTCCAGTATTGCCATTCATAGCACTTCTGTGGAGGAGCCAGCCTCTTTTCATGTTTCTAGATTATTGGACTCTATGTCCTTGTTGACATATAGAGCAATATCACCTCCAATATACTCATTATTGCCTTTCCTATAGAGTTTGTATCCAGAGTTCACTGTGTCCCACTGGCTCTTTCCATTCCGCCAGATTTCCTTTATGCCCATTCTGATCTTCTTTAACAGTTCATAACTTTAAGAACAGCTGCATAATAGTTCACTGAACTCTTAAAAGGTGTATTTTGTGGATTTTTTTTCTTTCTGCTACAAATGGTACTGATGATTATGATTATAATGTAAACAAAATGCACTTCAGGGTGTTAGCCTTTTGAACAGCTGTATGCACTGTGAACAGTCTTTTAAAACATTTGGTTGTCTGCCTTTAATTTATAAAATACAAATAACAAACCAATTTATATTAAATGCTATATTCAGGGAAATACTGCTGATGCCGTCAAAATAGATTATTTCCTACCACATTAATTTTGTTTTGAGGAAAACGCATTAATAACATGCTCCTTTTCAGCTAATTTTCTATTGTGGGTCAAGCTACAAATCTTAGAATAGATAGAATATAATCATGTATTGCGGCAGTCATTGATAGCATGGCAAATGAATTGAGAAGGCGGCTTTCGCTTAAATTAACTGTGGGGCAAGCAACACATTATAGTGTAGCATTGTGTAATGAAGCCCTGACAACCTGTTGTCTGTTGGAAAGCATCCTTGGGGAAGGAATGGGTAGGAAAGCATTGCTTAACCCTTCCCCTGCTCTTCATTCTTCTCTCCCCACCTCAACTGCTTTTACTTCCACCAAGATTCTTAATCCATGTTAACCTTACCTGGAAAAAGATGAAGTAGCCAATGAGGGTACATTTCACAGCTGAAGTATAACATATAGTTTATCCTCTGGTGATTTAATTGGCCTGTTTCCTGATTGGTTTTTGATCTAATTCCTTAGAGTCACTTCCTTGTCTTTATGTTTGCTACATTGCCATTTGTTATACAATGTATAAAATACAAGGCTACTGTTTTAGTTTGTTGCACTGTTTCTTTCATTCATTCATTCATTCATTCATTCATTCACTTTTATTTTTACCCTGCCCTTCCTCTAGGGAGCTCACAATACAGGGGCAGCTGTTTAAAGCATACTCTACTTTGTGTGCAGTAGTCCAAGCTGCCCTAGAACATATAATCTGTCTTCCTTTAGCAATATGCTTTACAGGCACTAGGTAGAAGTGATACAGTCCAGCGGCAGAGTCAGTGCATGAGCCCCCTGATAATCTTTTGGCTTACAGAGGAGGAGTGGATTATTATTAATAATATTTTATTGAAAAGTACTGATCTGTAAATGCCACCTAAATTGCCACTAAGCTGAAAACACTCAGTGGTTCTCTCATGATACCGTTATACTGAATGAATAAATCTGTTGTCTTGGTTCTTAGACAAGGCACCTATGATGACTACGGTCCTGGAAATATACATAGCTATGATACTTCACAGACTATCCTGCTCTGGTATCAGGAGAACTACATTCTGTCTTAGGCAAGTGGCTACATGCATTCAGTATGGATGTTCCAATCCCATCTTTTCACCTTACTACAGAGAAGAAGCAGTGCATATGGGCTGTGACAATGTTGATAAGTCCATGGCAATTAAAATAGCCCTTTTAGAGCAAAACTATGAGGCTCTGTTGTTTTTGCTGCAATAAATTAACATAGCTACTGCTCTGGAAGTTGCTGGTGTTTTCATCTTAACTTTAAGCTGCTGCACAGGCAGGGTAGGTAATGCTCAACTGCAGCAGCAGTGCTGGGGTGGGAGAATCTAGCCTCTATACACCGTCACTTATGCACCATTTTCTGCATCGAAATAGCCTACTTGTGAAGATATTGTTAGCTCCACTAAGTACAAAAAGACAACTGAATTGTGATCTTGAGTGGGAATATAATGGAGGGAGGGAAAAGTTAAGCATCCCATGCCACCAGTGCTGCTGATCTGATCAACTTAGTGCACACACACACACACACACACACACACACTGCCAGCTACGTTTCATTGCAAAGTGAAAAGTTGTAAGATTTGAGCGCTGTTCTCCTGCATCACATATAGTCTGAGAGGTACTGGTGTGTGATACTCTTTGTCCCATCGCTATTCTTTCTATGTCATGCCTTGTATTTGCTTTGTTCTATATCATGGAACTGTCCCTCATGGTTTGGGGTGATCCAGGCCAGACTATGGAACCTGTGCAGCATATCAAATGTAGCTGTTCTGCTTTAGTCAGTTGCATTCCTTAAGCCAGGCCTTGCTGGTACAGAAATGCATTCTGTTGGGGGCTGCAAAGTAGCTTGAGGTACTTCTGAACGGAATCCCATGCATTCACAGAAGCAGGTGAAAACTGGTTGAGTGAGCAACTCAACACTTGCAGATTACGACCATAGCTGAGTGGTGGATCACATAAATGGCCACAGGTTCAATCCTCGGAATCTGCAGGTAGGGCTGGGAGAGTGCAACAGCTAGTCAGTGCTGACATTTCTGAGCATAGCTGTCAACTTTTCCCTTTTCTTGCGAGGAATCCTATGCGGAGGAAAGTTGATAGATATGTTTCTGAGCATGATTGACAAATGATTTGACTTGGATGTCAGGCACCTTCCTAACTCCTTCCAGTATTTCTAAGACTTCTTCTGCTGTATGTTCAGTTAATACATGGAGGCAGAATTTATACATCTGTCCTGTGGCTTATATGTGTGGTTTTACAGCAAAATAAAAGAGGAATTGCAAGTCATTTATTCATCCATGTTTTTGCTGTTTCTCTGAACATGCAAAGCAGCTCAGAGCAGTGAAGGGATTATTACTTAATGCTGATTTTAATCTAATAAAGTACCGTTGCTTTTAGTGGAACGATTCCCAGTTTATGGCAGGCCAGAGGAGGTAAGAATCAGGCCCTGGGTAAGGACCTTAAGATTTAGCCTGACTCTAATCCTTCTGTATTTTAATTATTTTTTATTTATTTATTAAAAATCACATCTATGCTTCATGTTTATAGCCTTTGCCTCAAAGTTCACTTAAAAGCAAACTAATAAGATTTTTCTATAAAATGCCAAAAACCCTAAAAATAAAAGTTGTGCAGCTCTCAGCCAGGGTGGGAAATTCCATTGTGGCTCCATGCCCATGGCAGGTAGAGTGGAATTTAATGAAGGAAACTGCTGTGTTTTTGTGTCTTTCTGTATGTTTTTCCTTTAAAACCGAGAGCTGGGCAGGCTTCCCATTTGACCTGATATGACCCAAACAAATTGCTTCTTATATAAAAACAACTGCAGACTTAGAGAATGTGAAAATGTGCACTGTATCCTTTCCCCTCCAACTCGGCGGGGAGAGGGGAGATGAAAGCCTGAGAAACAGGACAGTTCTGTCCAGAGTTGTTGAGTGCAGCTATCACTCAAGTTTGATAAAGGAAGATTAGAACAGGGTTCCTTATGCCAGAGGGATTCTTTGGGAGTTAGATTTTGGTATGAGATTTTGTTTTGCTTTTCTGAGCAAGGGCTGGGTTTTTAAGCACACGCCTTCACTGTTTTATGGTTCTTTATTAAGGAAGGGGAGGAGAGAGTGCAGTTCTTAACGGGGAAAGAAAACATATGCGTTATTCCAAAACTAGGGATGAAGAAAGGAAAGAAAAAGTTGAGCAGGGCTGGAACGAGAGGAAAGAACTAGTTTGTGCATTTAGGGCATGTGCAGTGGTATTGTATTTAAATGTGTTTCCTTGGCATATGTAAAGTCAGGTTTATTTAAAAAGAAAACAAAGCAAGAAGGGCATTGTGTGCTCATGAAATGACTTAATAAAACCCTTCCCTTTATGAATTATTTTGATCACATGTCCTGTTGTTTAAATTTGCTAAAGTGCTGTGCTGCCTTTTTTTTTTAATGTCCTTCTCTACAGAACTGTCTGTTCTGAAGTTGGCACCTTCCACATAACAGCATGCAGAGATTAAAGCCGGGGGAGGAGAGAGGCTTTAATCAGACCAGAGGGCTAATGTAATGCATACTGAAGCTCAAATCTGCTATGAGTAACAAATGAAATGAATTTCAAGGTCTTGGCTGATCTTGGAGCATGTAGATAAATATAAATTGGGGAATGTGCCCCCTCCACAACCTGCCCCCCCCATCATAAATACACATTTGATCTCAGTTGAACTTTTACATAAGTGTTGCTTGAGACTTGGGATGACAGGCTTTCTTATGAAAGCAGTTACAATAGAAATAGTTTGCGAACTCTCTTCAAAACTGCAAGAAATCGCTTCTCGGGGGGGGGGGGTTGAAGCACCTGGGCTGATTGATACGTTGTGCACCAAAGAGAACACACAGGCACTTAGTGGAGGCAGGACTTCTGATATATGCATGCAGAGCAAGCAAGGGCTGTCTCTGATATTCTGATCTCTTTCCTTCACAAAGAAGCAGTTCATCGTATTAAGAGGTTGTTTTTTTAAAGGTTTAACTTTTCATGCTAAACTTTATGTCATGCAACCTCTTCCAAGAATGTGGAGACCTTCTTTTGGCAGGACCAAGGCATTTACACTATATAAAAATGGGTGATTAATGGAATTCAAGTGCTGTGGGGGTGGTGTCTCAAAAAGCATCTTAAGACCAGGCCTCACTTGTACAGTTGGTAGTAGGCCTGTCGACATGGGGGGGTGAAGTACTGTATAAAAACGTAGCATATTAGAAATATTATTTTGGTTGTCTTCATTTTAGTCTTCATTTTTTTAATTGCGTCAGTGGCAATAAAGGTCAGTGCCTTCCCCCATTCTTACCATCTGTATTCATTATTTCTGTCCCCCGCCTCCAAGCTTTCTGCTCTCCACTCTTTTCCTGTTGTGTACTAATGGAGGTGTTTGTCATGAGAGAGGATGTATGTAAAAACTGCACCTGCAAATAGATGCTGTTATCTTAGGAACCTGTGAGAGGAGACAGAAGGATATGGAAACACACCTGTCATAAAATTGATCATAAATGTTTACAAACTATTATTCATAGGTAGCATACATGAGTGAATTGTATACTTTTGTAAAAAGAAAAAAACCTAAACGAAAACTATCTCAATATAGAAATGAATACAACATGGGGGTGTATGTGTAGGGGACCTTTGAGTAACCTCAGAATCCCCTGTGTCTTCTTCACTATATTGAGGCCTTAAGGTGCAATCCTATATACTAGGTAGCCAACATGACCCTGTTTAGTGCTGCTGAGATATAACTTCCATCAGCCCACAGAGATTACAAAGTATGGCAGTAATATCTGGAGGTACCTACATGATTGAGAGTAAGCTCCATTATAGGATTTACATTATTATTATTATTATTATTATTATTATTATTATTATTATTATTATTGAAAAACAGGGTAAGGGCATTGTGGATTTTAGCTGCTAAGAGAACACAAAGCTTGTTCCCACATATAGAGGCTCTTTGCCATAGTCTGAACTTTCGTTGTCTCTCTACCCTCTTCCCAGCAGTTTTCTCCCTCCACAAAATAAAAGGTTCCTGTGTTTTGGAATGTAGGCATCTGACTATATCTAGAAATTTCAAGTGCTTTCTTCCTATAGAGGGCACAAATTGTCAGTTTTCCTCTTTAAAGTTGCCATATTGATACTACATGGGACAGTGGGCTGGTGGAGAAATCAACGTGTCTTCTGTGAGACCTCCATCACTTTGGATTTGCAAGCCAATTTTGAAAAAAAATTGACTTATGTTAGAATAATAATGCCCACAGTCCATTTTACCTGCTCTGAATATGAAACAGGTTGTTTGGGGGGGGGGGTTAAGTCAGGCTAAGTCACGTGTGTTCAGTACATAATGAATAAGTTTCAACATGTTGTAGGTCAGAAGTAAAATACTTCCCATTTCTGGAACAAAAATGAAAAAAGAAAGAAATTGGTCTTACCATTTCATTCTATAAAATGGGGACAAATAATATATTTTGCTGAAGCCAAGACTCTCCCTCAGTTTGTCATCTCTTCTGTGCACACTGGATGTAGTCTACTGGAGGGACTATTATCATTATATTGTCTTCTTAAGGTGTTCATTTTTATCATATTGTATTCATTGGAGGTAATTGCTTTGTGTGAGCTGAGCTGAAATTTTCAGGTGACATTTTCCTGAGAAACTTAATGAGATTTCCCCCCAACAATGCCTTCAAATGATTCTAGGTCTTCAGCATTGTGGACAATGCAAAATGCAGGTGATCCTAACCACTTATGCCCTGTTTAGGGAAGCTTTTAATGTTTAACAGACTATTGGATTTTAATATTTTGTTGGAAGCCACCCAGAGTGGCTGGGGAAACCCAGCCAGATGGGCAGGGTATAAATAATAATAAATATTATTATTATTATTATTATTATTATTATTATTATTATTATTATTATTATTTACACAAAAATCAATCTTTATGGTGAGCCACACTGCTGAGAACCTGATGGATAATTTCTCCCTGCCTGGAGAAATTCAGTAAAATTGTGTCCCACCACCATCATTTATCCGGCTGCAAATATGGTGGACATTTTTGAAATGACATTTTTGCACAGTTCTGATGTGCAGTGTTGATTTTGTTAACCTCCTTAAACATTCTAAAGGAAAGGCAGAGAAATAAAATAATAATAATGTTATTATTTAATGTTTATTATTTGATATAATAATTCTGTAGAAAATGATTGTTAAATAGATATACTTCTTAAGTTGCTCAGCATTACGAATTTTGGTTGGCCAGTGGCTTATAACTTGCCCAATTAAGTAGCATTTATTTGCTAACAGTTAATTAAATTAAGGATCAGCCACAAAAAAATAATTAAGTTTCAAGAAAACATACAAAAATGGTAAAATAGCCCTAGAGTGTTTCCTCCTAGTCTATTTTCTCCTGTGCCAACAAACTGAAGTAATACTCTGCTCATAAATGTATTTGTGTGGAAGAAGTCCCTTGGACGTGGAGTTTACTTCTAAGTAATATAATTAAGATTTATATGTAAGTCTATCTTTTGAAATTATTGTTGTTGTTGTTTGAATAATGAGGGTAAATGTAATGTTTCTTAGTTCAGAACAATTTAGTTTTCCAGGGTCTGAGAAGCAGTTATCATGATAACTTTAGTAGGCATGCAATTATATTATGGCTGACTTGTTTCCTATTCATTTTGCAGACTAGAGTTTAGTCTCTAGCCAAGCTTTGAACAAATTATATATTTCCATTTCTCAGCTGGGCTGAAATCCTATGCCTTCTCTTTGGGAGTGAGTGGCACTGAACATAGAGAAACTTACTTTTGAGTAAACATGCAGAGGATCAGATTGTTAAGCACTGAAGCCTGTCCTACAATTCAGACATCTGAGAAGTACTTGCAGAGGGTTTTATTTATTCCAGAAGCTTTTTTAAAAATCCACATGAATAAATTAAGTCCAATCTATTATGGTGAAGTATGGCAGTATTATTTATGTTCCTTTACAGATTGGGACATGAGGTTCGGGATGACATGGCCAAGGTCACATAGCGTATTAGTTCCTACCAAGAGTGGTTATTTGTTTGATATATGTAAGCAAGACAGCTGGTAGAGGAAAGGATGGGTAAATAATGACATGTTTGGGAGGAGTCCACAGGGCAGTAGTTGAGCATCTGCTTTGTGTGTAGAAGGTCTCAGATTCAGTCCCCAGTATCGTTGTCAGAAAGGGATGGGAATTGAAATCAAGGGCCTCACTTTCAGGAATTTCCCCAGTCTGAAACCCTCGGAAACTACTGCTGATCAGTGTAGGCAGTACTGAACTAGATGGACCAATGGTCTAAGTATAGGGGCAAATGTATCAATCCCTGACTTAAATGCAAAATAAGACATGACTTTCTCCATGACCTGGGGCAAGGAGTCCTTACCCTCCTTTGTATGATAGCAAGTGGTGATTGCAGCCCGGCATGAGCACAATCCATGCCTGGAGTGAACTTCCAGCCCTGCCCAACCATTTGGAGACAATACTCCATCCTCCTCTGGCCACCCGGGTTGCTGGGAGGCTTACTGTGGACATATTTAATTACTGTATGTTATCTTCTTGTATGTTATTGTCAGTGTCCTGATTTTTCTTGTGTATCATGACAGCCTTATAAAGGCACACTGCATCTATCCTCAGCCAGTGAAGTGCAAATTTTATATGAAATAGTATATCTAGGATCTTTCAATCTAGAAGTAAGGTGATGCTACATTTGAATATATTTTCTGCTTCTATTGTGATACTTTCAAAAGAAATATCTGAAACATAAAAATAATGTTGGAACTCACCGAGATGAGTTACTTTTATTACTTTCAACCAGTATTGTATTTGAAAATTACATTACTACTGTATCTTTTCTATAGCTTTGCCTGCAGATAGGTGCCCCAGTTTCAACAGCTACAGACCTGCTTAAAGTGGACCAATATGAACTAGGAGAATGGTACATGATGGAAATTATTCTTGCAACTAAAAGATGAAGTGTTGCGTTTTCTTTCCACCTTTCAAGTGTTGGCTCATGTTCTTGCAGGTCGTTTATATTGCATGAAACTCATTCTGAATTTTGCCTTCACAAAGTTGGCAGTTGACAAATACTTGTCCCCTTTGCTTGTTTTGATTTTGGATGCTTTTTTTGCTCTGCTGCTGTTGCTTCTGGAAAGTTAAAAAAAACAAACCTTCTGCATCATCCAGAGTATTAATTCTTACCATGTAAGGAGGAAGAAAATAATGACTCCAGTGCTTGGAGCAGACACATTGCCATTCTGGTCCTTTGGGCGGGTCCAATATTTCCATGCTGCAGTGTAAAAATATTTCCAGGCACTAGAAATAGCCGCTACCTTATGATACTACCTTTCAGAAGCCAAGTGACTTAACAGAAACAGTGATTTTACTGACTGCAGACCAAAAAAAATGTCTATAGTAAAAAGTTGCCTATGCTTAGTCATTTATTTGCTTTAAAGAGTCATGTTACTTCCTAGTGACTCAACTCCTCCTTGCAGTCATTGGGAAATTTAAAGGAAGAAAACGCTACTGACATTCCTGTAGTATAACAATATTGTCCATTGTAAATTCATGCCAGATAGGAAGCGATGCATTAGCGATGCATATCTGTCAATTCCCAGGATGTTTCAGATTTTTGAGGGCAGTTCAAATGAAATGGTGAAGATGCCATAGCATGTTGTGGCAGGCTGGCCTGGTGAGAACTTGGATTCAGAGCTGTTTGTTCTTGAACATGAGCAGTAGGGACAATTGGGGAAGGGAGTTCAGTGGTATATAACCTGGTTTGCCTCTTTGAGTAAGAACATATCCAGCCTAAGGATTTCACTTGGGGGGGAAATAACAACTTTGTCTGCAGTACATGTGAATTCATACAGAGATGACAGATGAGCCATTGTTAATTGCTTTCCTGTTCCCTTAACCCTCATTTTATCATTTAAATTGTATGTTTGTCACCTGGCTTGGTTTGATGGTTATAAAACTTCCAAGGAGCAGCCTTTTCAAAATTCTTAGAGGTCAAAATGAGAAGGGAAATAACATTCTTAAAATGAGTACAGTGGTACCTCGAGTTACAAACACCTCAGGTTACAAACACTTCAGATTGCAAACTCCGCTGACCTGGAAGAGTTACCTCGAGTTGAGAACTTTGCCCCATGGTGAGAACAGAAATCATGTGCTGGCGGTGCAGCAGCAGCAAGAGGCCCCATTAGTGAAAGCACGCCTCTAGTTAAGAACAGTTTCAGGTTAAGAATGGACCTCCAGAATGAATTACGTTCGTAACTAGAGGTACTACTGTATCTTATTTAGAATAAAAAATGTTGTTCCTGTTTATTGTTGTTTACAAAGTAGCTTACAATAACATATTTTAAAAAACAAAATAAAAAACACTACAAAAGAATGGGCCGAACAATCTGCGCTGGATGGGTAGGGAGATCAAAGGGCAACACTGCATTCAGAGTCCTGTCAGCTTGTTCCAGCTGGGACAGCAGCTTTCCTCTTTTTTCTCCTTTTATGGTGTGTGTGTGTATATTTGATACTACTTCAATTCCCAATGAGATGGAAAGTATCTTGGCCATCTCTAGGTTGTTATAGGCTGAGGGCCTGATATGATCGTGTGTCAAGGAAGCAAAGGGGTCTGTATGCAGCAAATTCAAGGACATCCCCCAAAGCACCCACAGAATACCCTGTTTTAGCTGCTACTGCTAGCGGGAACACCCCCAGCTGTAGTGCTTCATCCACCGAGTTACTGACCTCTAGGGCAGATGTTCTGCCTTGTCTGTGGAGCTACTCTCTGCTGGGAAAGGGTCACTTCTGCCTTGCCCAATTCCTGTCAGCCATATTTGGCAGCGGTTTAGGGCTGTTCTGTAATACATTAAACTAAGTAAAAATGAAACAAAACCCCACAACAGATATGTAAAAGCAACATCCAAAATAAACAGATAAATGAAACTTATAAAAGCTAAAAAAACCCAACCCTTTACATGTGAACATTAATTTTGTATGAATCAAACATGCCTGAGTCTAACATTGGAGTCAGGTTCATCTTATTAATGTTATATTATTAGTATCTGTTATAGAATTTTGCTCTTAACTGCATTCTTGCCCTAATGGTCTGTATACCACCAACAGAATTTTAACTGCTCTCTTGTTGATTGATTCAGTAAACAGTTATTTTGACTTCTTGGCTTTTCATCATGTCAACGTGGCCTTCTTTCCTTTCAGCTTGGTTCCAAAAGTACTTTCCACTGACAGGAGCCTTATTCACATGAACAGAGCTTGCATCCCTTCTGTACTTTGGTATTTTGGCTGACCATCTCTACTCTAGCCTCCTTATTTGCCTCCTGAATCCCACATTTTAAATTGCTTAATCTACAAATACAGGCTAACTAGATATGGGTTTGGATTTGTCCCAGATATTACTCATGTACTTTCATTGGCATTGTGAAATATATGAAGCCTCAGCACCAATACTGTCATCAGCCAGTTCAAGGTACCACAGTATAGGAAAGTGCTATGGCAGGGTGGAACTGGAATTACACTTGTTATATGGAAGAACAAAATTATCATAAAAGTATTTGCTGGCTCTAAAGTCTATGAACTGGTAGCATTATAACCATAGAGATTTCATTTTGATTGTATATGACCACATGCTATTTTTATATGTATTTGAACATGCATTATCTTAAGTGGAAAAAGTATCGTTATGGCAATGTTGATACAAACTGAACTGAACATTTCCGAGTACAAGTTAATCACTAATACTTTGCGTAGTAAAAATAACAGGTTTGTGAACGGGAAACAACATAGTTCAAAACATATGTTTTTCATACATCTAAAAATACTTCTTTAATAGCTTTCAAATGCATTTGACAATAGAAAGTCTAAAATTAATTTTCCAGGGAAAACCGTTTTTGAGGAACACAGATTCAAAGTAGTCCTTTGACTTAGTATACTTTTTCTTCTTAAATTTAGATCCACATTAATTAATTTGGAGCCAACAGGAAGTGTTGGGTGAAATGTTGTGGCTTTTCTGTTCTTAGTGCAAGTTTTCTTCTCTATTTGTTAGTTTAATGTCATATTCCTTCTTACCTTCCAAGTTTCATCTGAATTCTACATTTAAAGTAGTAGTTCTCACATGTGTCAGGTGACTCTGATCCAAAGAGTAGTAGTGAAGTACAAATTGTCAAAATTGACACACTTTCAGACCAACTACCTCTGAATCATTTAAAACAATGGCAAGATTCACAGTTGTGTAAAACTCAACAAACGTTTGGATAATTGCTTTAAATTATACATTTGCTCTAAATCAAGATTTTCCACATAGCAACTGTGTTGGTAATAATTACTGTAATTAATTAATTATTGGTATTGCTCTCACTTCACTTTCTTATGCAGGTATATTGCATCCTATGATAGTAAAATCCCAGGTTTTCTCTCTTCCCTTCTGCACCTCCTCTCTGAATGGCAATATTCTGAATTTTCATTATGCTATACCTGTGGGTCTGCTACTTTTTCTGTTCTTAAAGAACACACACAGAAATCCTGGCTTGTCTTTTTGCCAGTTGACAACTCTTTATGCTTTCTGTTAAATGAATTAAATTAGATGATGAGATAGAATACAACATCCTGTCACAAGATTGTCTTTGTGATTTGTGCAAACAGTTGTGCAAACGATCAAATGTGGCAGAGGCTCTCAGTCTGTCACAGTTTGGATAACAACTGGGAACATGGAGTGGATAGATTCAGTTCCTGAGCTGCCAGTTGCCTATTCTTACATAGAGCTCTTGGTTTTCTCTCATTTTAGATTCAGCCAGGAGTCAGAATGTCCACTCTTGGCCAGCTGAAGTATAGGCAGCTGTGTGGCAGCTGCAGATGACTCAATCCAGCATGACCCCATTGGCAGTCTGTGGCTGCTGGACAGGAGGAAGGTTTCTTACACTTCCTTCCTCCTAGGGCTGGAAAGGGAGCAGCCTGTGGCCACCCATTAAGTGATTGTTAAACCTGCCGAAGCTAAAGGAGGCTCTGAATTGTCTGGAGGAGCTCTGCCGAGCAATGGCAAGATTAGAGAACTCTTGCCTTACTGTGAAACTTTCCCCCTTCTTTTGAGTCATCTTCCTTAGCACAACAGCAGTAAAACAGATATATTGGAACATATTTAAGATTGAGTACCATGATCATTCAAAAGGGGCAAGATAGCCCAAGAAACTCTACTGGCAGATTGGTGCTTTCTTGCTTGAACTGTTTGGGGAGTATTTGGGTGTGGCCTTTCAGCCTGAAGTAGCTGGCTTTCATGAAGAAGCTGTGGGCTTCTTCTCCATCCCACCAAGCACAACTCCTATAGACAATATTTCTCCACAAGCTTTCATGTCCTGCTATTCCTGCTTTGCAAAAAACCCCACATGATATAGGGTCACTTTTAGCCCAATGTGTGATAAGCATTTAGTGATTAATCAGTTTACCTTGGCATTAACTTTTATAGGCAACACAGAACACTTTGTCTTGCTTTTCTAGGCCAGTATGGTTTCTCCCTCTCTGCCCCACTCCCAGAATTTGTGGCAAAACAAACCATCCAATCATCTATACTTTTAAAAGGCACTCCCCCCATTCTCCCACACTTATTCCGGTTCTTTCATTAAAAATCAAGCGTGTTATACTCAGTTTGGTAGGTTCCGGTTTAGTTGCCACAGAAGATAAAAGCTGTAGTGGTAGATGAATATGGGGCATGATTTGACAGCCTCATTTAGGTGCTTGCTAGGACTTGCTCTGGCCTAGCTGTGTTTTTCCTTCTCCTCCCCCCCCCCCCCAATTATCAGCTCTTCCCTATTATACAATGCTTTTGACTTTTCCCCAAGTTGGTGGTGTGTGTGTACGTGTAGTGTATTTTTAAGTCAACTTATGATGTGGCGACATGTTTCTGTGGATTTAGGCCAATGCTTTAAAGTGTTTTTAATGTAATCTATTTATTTTTTTTAATCTTGAGTTGCATGCTCTGCCACAGCGGCACCCAAAGTAATATACAACATCAATGGCAATTTAACTGTCAGTTGTTGTTAGCTGCTCTTGGTAGCCAGAATTATTTTAAGAAAATCTGACCCCAAACCACAGCTTGGCTCATTCCTAATATTTGAAATGAAAACGCCTTCCTCTGTCGCTCCACTTGTTTTGCTCCACTCAAGCAGAAATGGATATAAAAATAAAATGTTTAAAACAAGCGTTTTGAAATAAATTCAGACTTGCTGCTTTCGAATATTTGCATATTAGAGTTCTATATCTTTTTCGAAAGACCCTGTTTTACTGACAAATTAACAGACTATCAATTGCCCAAGTTCAAGCTTCACTTCATTTTAAATGGGTAAAATTACTTACTCAAATTACTTGACATTTGATTTAGGATCAGAGATAATTTTGATTTTAAAGGTGGATGCAAAAACAACACACAGCATGAGAAAGAGATAAAGACTGGTGATGATAGGATTATGTTCTTCAGTCCACATACGACTGTTAATTTCAAAAATTTAAAATAATTTTATTCTCCATTACTTTAGATACCATTCAAATTTCCAAAGCAAGTAACTTCCATTTCTTTCTTTTTTTTTAATATGAACTGTCAATCAGATTCTAATTAGTTACAGTTGGCACAGCAGCTCATGGGGATCCAGCTTAAGGGTTTGGCACACTTAGAAGAAGAACATAAAACTATTGTGCCGGATAAAAATTTCCTTGGTGTAGCTTGCAAAATAGTTTTGTTCCTATTTAGGTCAGGGAGATTGTCATATTTTGGGGGATAGTTTGATTATTAGTTTGCACCACTGTTGGGAAGGAGCCAGGTGTCATCCTTACTGCTTCTTTAGCACAAGCTACCAACACTATTGAGTCTATAAAATGTATATGGTGCTGTAGTCTAAACCACTGAGCCTCTTGGGCTTGACGATTGGGAGGTCGGTGGTTCGAATCCCCACCCTGGAGTGAGCTCCCGTGCTCTGTCCCAGCTCCTGCCAACCTAACAGTTCAAAAGCACGCCAGTGCAAGTAGATAGATAGGTACTGCTGTGGCAGGAAGGTAAACGGCGTTTCTGTGCGCTCTGGCTTCTGTCATGGTATTCCGTTGTACCAGAAGTGTTTTAGTCATGCTGGCCACATGACCCGGAAAGCTGTTTGGGGACAAACCCCAGCTCCCTCGGCCTGAAAGTGAGATGAGCACCGCAACCCCATAGTCGCCTTTCACTGGACTTAACCGTCCAGGGGTCCTTTACCTTTTATATGGCCTCAGACATGTTCTGTAAGGACAGCTGAAGAATATTTATGCAGACAGATATCACAGGGCAGGGTGAGATTCTGAAGGCAGACAGAGTGGCCTTGGAATAGGGCAAAACTGCATGGAATGCTGTTATAACTGTTGGGACTTAAGCCTGCATGATGGTAGCTAAAACAGCAATGGATTCTGCAAGGGTGGACCCAGTCCTAAATATGTTTATTTGAAACAGAGTGTCACTGAAGACATTAAGATTTAATTCCAAACACTTTTTTAAAAAGCAATAGCTGATGAAATTGTACTGCTTCATGCATGGCATTTTCCCTAGAAGTGTGTATTCTGATGCCAGCCACAAGCTTCCCAGTGAGCAGACAACTGTATATATGTGAGCAGACGTATATGATATTCTCTGATGATTTTTCGCAAATGCTACTGCCAGGGAGAAAAATACAATTGCAAATGACCTGTTTGAAACTAATATAAGCTCAAGAAATCTTAACAAATGTCTGTTTCTTGATGCTTAAAAAACAAAAAAAACAGGAAGAGAAATTTGAGCTGGATGCACATCTTGGTTCTCCAAAGAGAAACTGTTTAAATAATGTATATTCTGTAGAGGAGTAGGGGTTGCCTGAAGCCTGTTTATTAGTTAATAACCTCCTCCTACCTCCCAGCACTAATCTTGTAAAGATCCTGATTTAATAAATCCAAGAAATTATTAAATAAACTAAGTATTTTATATTACTTGTCCTCTTTGAATCCAAATTGCAATACAACAGAATTACATTTTATAAATAACACCTTTCGTACTAGCACCACAGGGCATGGTACAAAAGAATCTAAATAGAACATGAATGCTGTAATCAAATGCAGACCCCAGGAAGGCAGATTGAAAAGGCATGTTGCTGGTTAGAGCAACAGACAGGGTAAGTATAGAGGGTCACAGCAGAAAAGTTGGTTTCAAATACAAGTGCACAATAGAATGAAAATTGTTTGCTTTCCTATTCCAAAACATGACTGATGCCTCTCATCTAAATGACCCAGTTTTATATATACAATGATTTAGGAAAGGGAGTTCAGGGACATAGGGTAACCTTTGTATTTTTCTCCTTCATTTTCTTTCATCCTACCTTTAAATTATAAGTGAACAGGGGGCTTTTTCTTCATGGGTAGATAAATCGTATCTTCTTGATGGTGGTTGTGGGATTCCTTGATGAAGCTTCTTCCAAATCCTTCCTGGCCCATTTTGGCCAGGGCAGGAGAGGAGGGCAGTTTTCCCCTTCTCTTTTTTGCCACATGCCTTTTCTAACATAGCCCAATAGGTAGAGCATGACTCTTAATTTCATCATGGAACCCAAGGTAGTATTCATAGGGTTTTCAGAAACTTTCCCATTCAAACACTGACCAGGCCCAAGCATGTGCCTTCAGACCATATCCTGTTAACTGTTTCCCATGCAAAAGAGTGCAGCAAATCATTAAAAAGGTAAGGTAGCATATTTCATTTAAAATGCAAATATTTTATCTTGGTGCTATAAATGTCTTGATAATAATGCAAAGCTCTTCCATGCTTTCTGAATCTATTTTCTTTATCTGGTAGGTAAAGTCCGTAGTTCATTTTGTTTCAGTTGGTTATACCGGAAGAAAGAACATTCTGCATGTTCAATATTCTTAAAACATATTTTTCAAGGAAGTAGACAGGGCAGACTTAAACTTATCCTATTAATACATTTCTCCTATTCTTTGACACATAGGAAACAATCTCTACCAAATATTTCTATTAGGTTCGACTCGCTAATGGCTCCCTTGCCCTGGTTACTATGAAAGTTTGCTGTAGCCTTGAGTTGTGATGTTATTGCTGTTACTCAGTTCTATGAGCTGAAAAAAGAGTGCTTGTTATAATAAAAAGAGGCTCTAATTGTTGGGTCACGAGTTAGTGCAGTGCAGAGTGTTTCACTGTGAAATATTTCCAAATCTGGTTTTTGCTATGTAATTTTGGGTCAGATTAAGGGGACTACTGGTAGAGCATATCCTTTGCATGCAAGAAGAGCCCCAGTTTCAGTTCCCAGCATTTGCACTTAAAAGGATCACATCAGACTGCAGCAGAGGAAGAGAAAAGAAGCAGGGATATCACATCAGTTCTTTTGAGGCACCAGCTGCCTTTGGTTCTCCCAGATCCACCACTTTGCAGCAGCCATTTGAACAGGTTGTAGCAGAGAGAGAGGAGATGAGCAAGACTGTTTTGCGAGCTCTGCTGAGAAACCAGGTGCCTTTAGCTTTCCTCAAGCAGGCTGCAGCAAAGAGGAAGATAGGAGGCATGGAGTGGTTTGCTTTTCATTGAGCTATAAGCTGCTCTAGAACTTTTTTGGCTAAAAAGCGGAATACAGATGTGTCAAAATGAATAGCCAGTGGTGTACATGCCTGAAAGACCCTGTAAAGCTGCCACCAGCCAGAGGAGACAGCATCAAGCCCTGTCAATGAATAGTTTGACTTGGGATAAGTCAGCTTCCTATGTTCATGCGACAAACTATTAATGTGTAATAGCAAGTATATACCAAAGGTACTTAGTGTTTATTTATTTCAGTTAATAACCAGTTGGGAAGGAGGGAAGAAAACGAAATATTATTTATTGATTTTGGAACCTAGCACACCTTAACAGAAAGCTTTATGAGGCAGCTCAAATACAGTGGTACCTCTGGTTACGGATTTAATTCGTTTCGGGGTGCCATGCGCACCCTGAAAAATCCATAACTAGAGGTGCCACATCTGCAGAGCGCTTCTGCGCATGCATGAGTGGCGAAACCCTGAAGTATACACTTCCAGGTTTGCTGCGGCCGTAACCCAAATATTCCGTAACCTGGAGGTTATGCAACACGAGGTACCACTGTATATGAAATAAGAAAAAGGCCCATAACAAAAAATTGAGAGAAGCAGCATCAAATCATGTTAAAAGCAACAGGAAAAAACAGCAGTGTTAGATGCTTTCCAGAATGCATTAAAGAAAGCACACAATGAATATTTCGAGGGAGAGCATTCCAGAGACAAGGTGCTAGGCACAGTAAGTCCCTGTCCCTTCTTACCAACTACCCTCCATAGTCATTGGAATACTCTCAGCAGGACCCTGTGTATGGCCTCCGTGCCACTGTAAATTAGATATAGGAATGATGTGGAGATTATCTGTGGGGTAGTGGTGACCATATTCCATGCAGAAAAACAGCCTGCAGCACAGAGCATCTGTCATGTGGATGTAATTCCAAGGAGCCCCCACCTGGTCACCATTTTGTGTGCAATGAACATATGTGGTGGTTCTTACCTCCTGCTGTTTAAGATAGTTTCTCTGGGAAGGTGAAATTATGGGCAGCTAAGTACAGCAAAATTTGCACAGCCGCTTGAAACATAAGCACAGTCAGTGCACTGCATATATCCAAAGGGCAAATGATTATCGGTTCCTAGTTTAATAGGACAGATCTATCATGTATCATAAATATTGATGAAGAACGCATGATGCTGCAGGCGACACAAATATTAAACTATTTACAGTAGTTTTCAAAAAGGTGTGCAAGTTTTAAAGGGCAGAATTTTCTTCCTTGTTACTATTGTCTCTGGCCATTAAGATTCCAGGTATCCACATGGTGATCATGTGAAGAAAGGAAATAGGTCTCATTTTGTAAATGAGGAACTGGAAGACATAAGGCACTTAGCTCTCTTTGGCAAACTTTTTACTCTGGAGTTGTCCTGTTCAAACCAATGGTACTCAATTCAGAATAACTAATAATAATAATAGATTCAGGATGGCGAATCACAAGTTTTCTTGAGGGAAGTGGGAAACTGGTTGGGGAGAATTTACCCCCAACCCTCAGGCATGCAAGGGCAATACTTTATATACACAATACTATTTTTCTGTTGACTGTAAAAGGGTTAGAATATATTGAAAAAGCATTTGTAAAATGAGCGCCTGCCCCCCCAAAAAACAACGCAGCGGAGTGTGTGCTAAATTACTATAATCTGAAATTGAAGATTCAGAGACATCTCGACCATGTACAAAGGGGTATCTTTATGCTAAGCGACTCTTTCTGTGGCCTTGTGTATTACACATACATCTCTCATATGTTTTTAAAACTGTCTCCAAAGCAAATACAGTACCTAGCGTTGAGCTGTTTTATGGCTTGTTGATTACTTTTACTTAATTAGGTATGAGCAAATTGGTCTAATGTTGAAGAACAAATCCCCTGAACCAGTGTGCAAACAGTGCAGATAAGTGGGGGAAGATAGGGCCTTCTAAAGCAGTCTGCTGTTTTAAAGGTAGATGAAATATTTAGTGGCACCAGCAGGAGAAAATGAAATATGAGATCTTGCATCCCAAGTTATTTGTGACCTGTTAAAAGACAAGCTGCAAAGCACCTTTACCAAATTAAAACTTTGAAGAAGGGCACAAATGGGAAATGTCAGCACAATGAAGGAGCGTGATTGCCCTCCTGTCTCTTATTGTTATGTGAATTGGAGCTGTGACTGCAGCGCCATAGGTGATAGCAGAAGAAATGACATGATTCTGATTCTCTTTTTAGCATGTTGGAATCCCAAAGAGGGGAAACAATATCTGTCTTTCCCCTTTTCCTTTAGTTGTCATCCTGGAAAGCTATCTAGGTTAGCTTAGCCAGTGTGGTGTAGTGGTGAAGAGTGGTAGACATGTAATCTGGTGAACCAGGTTCGCTTCCCCTTGGGCTAGTCACACTTCTTTGAAGTCTCTCAGCCTCACTCACCTCACAGAGTGTTTGTTGTGGGGGAGGAAGGGAAAGGAGATTGTTAGCTGCTTTGAGACTCCTTAAGGGAAGTGAAAGGTGGGATATCAAGTCCAAACTCCTCCTCCTCCTCCTCCTCCTCCTCCTCCTCCTCCTCCTCTTCTTCTTCTTCTAGAAACTCTGCACTGCTCTGATTGTGTTTACTTTCTGTGGCCTCCATCTATGACACATTTATTTGGAAATAAATATCATTTACCTGTTTGCAGGTAAGGGCACTTCCAACTGAGCATGTTGGTAGGAGATCATCAGTCTGAATCAAAGTACCAATTACTCATGAGCCACACATTTGGAAGTAGAGGTCACTATGCCAATCACTGCTAGTTTAGGTGGACTAATTGGATAAGCACAAAAGGTCATCGCCACCAGTGTGGTATAGTGGTTAGAGTGTTAGACTCTAGGGAAACCAGGGTTCAAATTACTGCTTGGCCACAAAGCTCACTGGGTGATGTTGGGTCAGTCACCATCTCTCAACCTAACCTCCCTCACAGAATTGTGAGGATAAAATGGATTTGGGGGTGGGGAGGAGAACCATGTAAGCTTCATAGAGCTCTTTGGAAGAAAGGTATAAATAATAACGTAATGATGGCCTCAAAACCGTACCATAAATTTTATCTTAATTTTGTCCATGAATGATTTGAGATGCATTTCCTGATTACCTGCTAGCACAGAGTGCTTCCAGACTCATGTTTACTCTGAGAGTAGTTCTCATGTTTCTTCAGCATCCACGGCATAAAAATGCTGTCTCACATTTCTTTCCTATTTAATCTGGATTTGCCATTTTTCAGGAATATCTGAAAAGTACAAATACCCTATTGCCAGTGGCCTGAGCCATAGCTGAAAATGTACTGTATGTACTTAGAAAGACAGTTTCCATAACTTTCTTAGCCTCAAACAATAAGACAGCAATTGCAATAATGCCATGGTTGGACCAACATGTCATAAAATTCCAGACACAAGTCTTCTTACTTTTTAAAAACTTTTCTTCAGAACAATAGAAAAAAGTGGAATACATGTTGCCTTGTTAGTCTGATGTTAACCTGGTTGAGCATCATAAGTGCAAGAAGGACACAGATATAGGCAAAATGTTAATTAAATAGTTGGGCACCAAAATCTGAAGAAAGGTTGAAAATAATTAGAAAACCTGCTTCCATTCTTTCAAAGTCTGGTTGACCCAATAGTTGCTGGTATCTCACTGCCTGATATTCCTCTTTCTGTTTACACATGCTCTATAATAGTAAATAATAAATACTCAGAATGTCAAGGCTGTTAATTTAATTTTGTAGTGTTTATGTATATTATACACAAAGGGCCAAATTATATTTATACCCATACAAAAATTATTATTGAGGCATTGTAAGTTCAAAATCCACTTAGCCTAATATGAACTTTCATTTGGTAGCATTGGCTCTATTTCTAAGTTCTGAGGTTAAAAATATTTTCTCAAAACTCGGTTTCTCCTACTTTAGGTTCTTACTCATTCTTCCCTCCAGTGCTTTTTAAAGAACAATCATCAGTTTTTATTTCAGTGAAGTAAAACTTGACTCGCTTGTACTGTATATAAATTGTCTCCTAAGTTCGGAAACGTAATGATCCCAATCCAGCTAAAGTTAATTGTGCTCATGGCCCATTAATAACAATAGGATTTGTTAGTCATTACTCACTTTTTCCAGGGTTTCCATGGGATAGTCAAGACTAACTTTTACTTTATCAGAGTGGTATCAAACAAAGGGTAAAGATGAAATCTCAGCACCTAAATTCTCCAACGCTGTGTTCTCCTTTTGCTATGGATACTTTTATCCCATGCAGCCTAAGGATGTTTTCAATCTGCTTGGGAGAAGGGGACTAACCACCTTGCTCCTTGAGAATGTGAGAATTTTAAGTTGTTTACGGTATTATTAAGATTGTGTTTACTTATACCCCGCTCTTTTCCCCTGACAGGCACTCAAGGCAGCTTAGCTCTAAAAATAATAATGAGAAAGCAGTTAAACATTAATAGAATATATGATATATCAAAACATATAGATCATTACAAGAAAAACATCACCGTACCAGCCCTTTCCTTAAAAACAGGGTACAATAGCATTTATTTGGACTCGCTGATGGTATTCTGACTAACAATTCTGTGGATAGCTCAGCCCACACTGGGCAACTCGTTGCTCATATTAATGGCACATACTAGGAACAGTAATTATATAAGGTCAGGTGGGTCCCTATGAGTTCCTCAGATTACCTATTCTGTGCTTGAAACTGCCCTCCTACCGTTTGTGAAGGTGGTGCTGCAGAGCGGTGGAAGTCAGCCCAGCAGTTCATTCTGCTTGCAAACTACCCCACGGAATAAAGTGGTTGGTCCCTGTTGTCCCCAGTACAAGATCACACCCGCAGCAGCAGCTTTTAGTGTCCTGCCCTACATTCTCCGTATCTCTGAGCACCTATGTATTGTGTACCCCCTTTGCATGATCTAAAACCAGTAGCGTCTGCACAATTCTTCCAAAGCAGTTGACATTTAACCACTGTGCTTAGCCTATACTTATCCCTGTATTCAAGCAATTCTGAATTGTGACTGAACAATTGATACATTAAAAAAAATAATCCCTGAGTGGCCAGATTTGGAGATGGGAAGGGGGAGGGCACGTTATCAATACTATCAAATCTTTCTATAGATATCTGTCCTCTCCTGTCCCTTGCCTTGAACTTCACAAGTCATAGAATGGCAAAGTGGAACTTAAATACATTCATTGCTTGCGTGATTATTAGTGCTAAAGCAATTAAGTTAGTAGGCTGTTGAATTTGGAGAGTTTGTTTTCCTACTGAAAACTGCATGAACCTCCCAGCATTGTTTGTTTTTATAGTTTCTTCCTTTCTCTGTCTCTCATATACACACACTTTCTTTCCTTCTCTCTCTCTCCTCCCCCCCCCCCCCACTCTGAATTTCAGAGACGCCGTTTCGAGAGACACGGTTGCGTCTCTGGTGTTGTATAAAATGCTCCATCAAGAGGCAATAATGTACATTCCTCTGGCAGGACAGAATGGGCTTTGCTTTTTTCTGTTTATTTATAAGACATTTCCTCTAAGTTAGTGGAAGTTTGATCGTTAAGAGGCTCCAGTGATTTTCCTTCCCACCTCTCCCCTCCCTAAGTTCTCTGCCTCAGCACTCCCTGTGGATCCTTGTGAACTCAAAAAGCTGAGGCAGGCGAAGCAGCCAAGCCTTGTCACTCTCAAGAGGCAGAGAGGCTCCTTCGTCATCACTTGGAACAGGAACTACAACCGTGGTGGTGAGTGATGAGGATTCAGATATTGTGATGTGGTTGCAGCTATTGGTGCTTCCGAAGCAAAGCAGGAAATATAATATTTGTTTTGTTTTCTTATCACACTAGAGGCTGAAGATTTTAGCAGCTTTTACAGAGCTGAGAAAGCTTTACTCTACATTAATTGCTAGTGACAGACCAATCAATATTGTTTAGGTTGACTTTCGCTTGCAATGGTGGGTTTTCCTGCTGTCACCAGTGGGTGTCAGCCTTGGCAGTAGCTAACAAGGTGCTTGTAGGAGACACGAGTGTGCTGTTGGAAGGGGTCGGGAAGAAGAGAAAATGTTAAATCCTTCACTTGGATTCTTTGTCTGGCAACTTTTCATGCCTGTGTTTCTGAGCATTTACATTATGCTCTGAATACCTGATTGCCCAGCCAAGCAGAAAAGGAACTCTCCAGTGAATGCATAGTAAAAGAAAATGCTTCTATAAAAGCAACCTTTGGGAATAAGAGGAAAAAAGTAGATCGTTTATAGATCGGAGTTCCTTTTTTTTTTTTTTTTTGGCACATGAAGGTTTTTTTTAAATAAAATAAAATAAAATTAACTCTTCGCCCTTCTGTTCTTTTTCCTTATAAGATGATATGAATAATTCACACGTGAGGCTTTGTGGGAATCTTCTATGCAGTTACATGCTTGGCACCTGTATTTCTCCCTCCAGGTTCAAAAGCAGATGGAGAAAGGGGTTTTGAGTAGGAAAAGGTGAGAGGGTTGCATAGCCGCTTCCCCTTTCGCCTGCTCATCCAATCAAATTTGCCGCCTTCTGTGCTTGCTTTATTCTTCTTCTTAAACACACACATTTTGAGTCTGATACATGTGTTAGTTTTGCAACATCTAGTTTGGCCCATAAAAACATGTTCAGACCTATAAACGTTGTGAAAACTTAGAGAGACATAGCCAAACCTTAAAAAATAAAATACATGGAGTGATTTAATTAAAATGCTTATTCAGAGGCCAAGCAATTAAAAACTACCTATTGCTACATAGAAAGCTGCCTTATGTCAGCTAGTCCAGCTACCTCAGCATTGTTTACTCTGACTGGCAGCAGACCTCCAGGATTTTTTCTCATTCCCGCCTGGAAATTGAACCTGGGACCCTCTGCACGCAAAGTAAATTCACATCAGTGTTTGCAAATGTGGAACAGGCAGGACAAATTTCATGTTATATTTAGCTAAGAGGGGGAAAATACAGTTGAAAGGGAACACCTGCAGTCTTTAAATATTTTTAAATATATATTTTAATCACCTTGAACTAATGAGACAGAGTAGACTGTACTAGCTAGGTGAATGAATGGTCTTATTCTAAACATGAAGCACTTCTTCTGTCTGGAAAATACTTCTGAATGGATCTTTTTCCTGGAAATCATTCCACACCATGATGTCTACAAAACACACTCAGAGACTAGGCAGTACCACCCAAATTCAAAAACAGTTATTAGTTAATATATGTAAAACCTATCACTTATACAGTATGGTTTTGCTATGTAAAAATATTAAAGATGTCACCAGTGCTTTCTTTTTCTGGGGGTATGCAGGGGTACGCATATCCCTAAACATTTTGTGAATCTAAGTTTGGCCTCATTGAGGGGCAGTATTTCAATATGAGTAGGAAAATGAGAGTACACCCTAAACATTTTTTTAAGTGGGTGGAGCACTGGATGTCACTGAGCACAATGAGTGTAACTGCTTCTTAATGTGGGTTATGCCATAATTGCCACCAAGAAAATAGTAAACTAATTCTAAGTAGTATATACCATTTTTATTGATGCGAACTGTAACCAGTATACAAATGCTAATTTTATGGAAATTCTGAGTTCCACAGCTAAATAATGCTTTGTGAATGATGAAAGAGGCTCTTGAGAGAGTTCAAGGGTTTCTCCACTCATGCCGAAAAGTGTATACATCAGATAGTGGAAACAGTACGGTACATATTTTCTGGCAAATGACACATGGTTTATTTCCAATAGGAATCAGTAGAGTTTTGGGGATTTTTATAATGATTTATGACCTCCTGTCTTTTAGCATTGTGCTATCTGTAGGTGAAGACACACAAAACATGTTAGGTATACAGATTTGGTGTGAACTCACATTCACTGCCTTGAAACAAATGCCCTGAAATGAAGTGAATATGTGCTCTTCCAAAACACTTCCATCAAACTGAAAGTGTTGCTTCTCTCTTTCCCTAAGTTATTAATGAGCATGGAAACAAGTAGCATTGAATCTACATCATGAAAATAGGCTATTATTGTGCTATTTTCTTCAACCACCTGAGGTTTACTGTTTCTCCCTGCCATTTTTGTAGTCACTGAGCCCAGAAAGGTAGTATTTCCCCCCCAATTTTTCAAATATATTTCATATTATTCTAATGGAAAGTGCTTGGCCTGCCCATAATTTTTTTACAGTTACAGATAGGTAGCCGTGTTGGTCTGCCATAGTCAAAATAAAAAAAATCCTTCTAGTAGCACCTTAAAGACCAACTAACTAACTTAGTTGGTCTTTAAGGTGCTACTAGAAGGATTTTTTTTTATTTTTTCATAATTTTTTTAGAAACCAAACAAAATTGTGATTTTTTATGAGTAGTGCAATTTGATAGTTTGCTTCCATGAAAAGATTTGGGGGAAGTTAATTCAAAGGTAGGTTTCGGTCTGCCATCTTTATTCATATTGGTGTCTGGCATCCCAACAGTGATGAAGACCACTGTTCTCACCTTGGGAACCCTCATGCTGAGTTTAGCAACAGTCTCTCTCACCAAACCTATCCCCCTATGCCGTCAGACCAAGTCACATTTCTGCCATCATTTGGTTCACAACGGGTGTGGCATGAGAGAATAGCAAGTGTGGTGGTAAGATTCAAGGACAATCCCCCCAAAATAAAAATAAAAACATTTCATTGTAGTATAGTATCAAAACTAAAGTAGTAGTGTTCTGTGTTACAAAACAAACATTTCTTTTTGTTTTCCAACATATTTCTTATCAATAAAAAAATCAGTGTGATGCAAGCAAATTTTAATTCCCAGAGAGAAAAAGTTTGGTCTAAACCTCCTCACAGGGTCACTATCTATCTATTTACTTATTAAAAGGTATACACAACTTTATTGTAAAAAATCTTCAAAGTAGTTTACAAAAAGATAAAACAATAAAAGTGAGAAAACATACAAAAGTTAAAATACTAACACAGATTAACAACTTTCTCAGCATCTGGGTAGGCTTGTCTGAACAAGAAGGGCTTTAGCAAGCACTCATAGGCTGGGAGTCCCAAAGTGCAGGTGCTGCCACAATAAACAATCAATTTCTTACAATTGCAGACTGTGGCACCTGTAGCAGTGCCAATTCCACCAATCAAAGCATTGAGTGAGAACATGTGGGGTAAGGCAAGTCGACTGGTCTCATGTTGTTAAGGGAATTATGAGGATAAAAAGGGGGAGAAGACCATGTATGCTGTCTTGAGTACTTGAGGACCAGGTGGGAGATAAAACCTATTATGTCAGCTTGGGCAGGTATATGGCGGTGAAACTGTTCTGCTCTTTTTATCTTCTTCTGTGTAGTCATATGTTTATTGTGTGTGTGTTTTAACAAGCTTAACTTCTTCCATTAACTTCTGGTGTGTATGCGAGGATTCTTTTTTCTTTTGTAAGAGCAGCCTTACATGGGGAATCATAAGCTGCCTTGAAACTCCCCTGAGTTCAGGGGCGATCCTCATAATGCTTTAATGATTGGTACAATAAAATAGGCTAATAAATGCATCTAATAAGATACCCCCATAGATGTATTATTTGCTTTTATTTTCCTCTCTGCATGTTCTAGGATTTTCTATTATGATCCCATGCTAGCGTGGGGTAACGCTGCTGGCAAAACAAAGTCAGTGCAAATTACAGAGGAGCTGTGTTGCTGAAGGGTTGTGGCAGTATACTTCAGGGCACATGTCTCGAGTTCACTAAAACATGGGTATCATGCATGCCGTACGTCATTAGTTGTGCTTTCCAGGAAATAAGAAGCATAATCATATGTTGGGGGAGAACGTTCTTGCGATACACTCTGCCTTAGCAAACTGTCATGCAATTTCTCCCGGCCGTGTATATTACACAGTAAAGAACGGGAACCCTGCTGCATATCAGAAGGTTGTAATTTCATTTAGGTATTCTATGGGCATGGTAAACTGCGAGAGCACAGCTCAAGTGGCTATTTAAATCATAGGAGTTTTAAGCTGAAAATACCGCCTAGCAGTAATTGCCCTTTTCTTCAGGGTTGCATTGCCCATAGGCATGCGCTTAAAGTTTTCCGCTGTCTTCCTACAAATAATAAATGGCTTTAGTAGGCAGAGTGGGGTGATTCTCCAAAATGCCACCCATACAAGCAGGGTGAAGGAAGCAATCATTAAAAAAAGGTGGGACTTGGGGTGCTTTCAGATGGGGTCTTAATTGGAAATAGTGCAACAAGTCGATGGTAATAGGTTTATTTGCTTTTTTTGAAGAACTTGCTGGATTTCCATTGGAAACAGGCTGCCATTTTATTCCTTATGACATCATATAGATGCTGCCAAAAGCTTGCAGGCATGAGGAGCGCTGATCCCGCAATAAACACCTACCTGGAAATAGCCTAATAAAGCAAATCTTCATGCACAATCTGAAATCCTGACAAAAGAAGTTTGCGTTAAGGAAAGGAAGTTGCTATTATTGGTTCTTCTTGGGGAAAGTGCTAACATCCAAGGCACCTTTTCTGTTTGTAAGTTACAGATATATAACCTATCCAATGAGTAGATAGATACCATTGACTGATCCACGTGTAAGGTTTCTGATCCTTCAATCCATCATTTGGAGGACTGGGAGCACACATTCCCCCTGCTCTCACACCACACACTTAGTTTAACTTCCTGGTTTGATTAGTATAACATCCAAACTGGAAAAATGTGGTTTGCACGAAGACTACAGCCCATAACCATAGTGGGAGTGTGTGAACGCAGAGCTATTTTCTGATCCTCCAAAACATAGTTTTATGGCAGCCTTCATATCCATCCATACATTTACCATCTTGTGGTACAAAATGATTTAGCAGTTAAGTCCTGCTGCGTTTTCCTGTGACTCAATGATTAATATAAGCTGTGACCAGTGTATGGTCCATCTTATGAGTATTGTGACCAGAGCTTAGCTCTTAAAAATAAAATGTGCCTATTTTCCCAGTTCAGAAAGGCTGAACTTGGAACTCTGTGAGGGTTGTTGCTTCGGCAGTGAAACAGCTCAGACTAGAAGCTCACCTACTTCCTGGCCTTCAGACAGGGGATTGCCTGTTATTCCCACACCTCATGTGGCAATTGTGAAGTTATTTTTGGTTTATCATCTCATCTCATTTTTATGCTTCTGAAGGGGATTGGGGAGTGGAATCTGAGAGTGGGCCAAGAACCCAAGCAACTGGTGTGGAGACCTCTGGTCCTGGGGTACAGATGTTTGTGACCAACAGCTTCTTGTAGTAGCTAGAAGTACAAATATCTGCTGGGATGTTTTGTTCCACCTGCTCCTCCTCAGAGGACAAGCCTAAAGATTGATAAAGTGTTACCCTCTGTGTATTAAGCACCTCCTGTAAGGTTCTGGATTGCTTTCAAAAGAGAGTGTCTTGTGCTCCCTATTATGCTACTGGTTCAGCCCTCTGTTGTTAGAGTTCCTTAGATTCAGCGCTGTGCTATTTGATTGGTATCTTTCCAACAGTGATATGTGTTCTACTTGTACCATGTGGAAAAATGAATAAAATATCTAAATGTTAAAAGACAGTTTATAAACACCATATGCACACGCACACCGTGGAAAAGAAAACTTTTCACTGAAAATATCTTAATTAGATAATTCTTCTGTTTGCATGTGTAAAAGACTGGAGAACTGCACCTTAGTTTCTCTCTCTCTCTCTCTCTCTCTCTCTCTCTCTCTCTCTGTGTGTGTGTGTGTGTGTGTGTGTGTGTGTTTAAAAAAAAAAATAGGCTATAGAGCTAATAGAAACTAATTTTCAAGCATGTGTAAGATTGTAATGCATAAGATGGAGCTAACATGTCCTTTATTGTTCCAGATGGGAGCAATGGGTAGAACTCTTTGGGGAACTAGATCTCTACTGAACATTAGGAGAAACTTCCTAATGACAAGAACTGCTTGACAATAGCTGGTTCAGAAGTAGGGATACCGGAGAAAATAAAGTTTGCATTTAAAAGCAAACCTACCTAAGTTGCTCCTTCTGAAATAATGTGTGAAATGAAACACAGTCATCCTTCCAAATTCATATTTCTTTGAAAGTTGCAGTGCGGTTCTCCAGCCACATTATGGGTACAAAAATGCATATTAAATGCTTACATTCATGAAAATATCATGAAGGTGTATTTTATTAGAGAGACTAGCTCTGCAAAATTCTGTATATTGAGCAAAACTGCATACAGATATGTGTAAGGAAAAATTCAGACTAAAATGCTAAGGAATTTTATGATTTTGAAAAAAAATTATAGAAAACAGGTGGAAACATGGTGAACTGTACTTAAGATTGGAAAAATGAGAAAATGAAAGAATCCAAAATTGACAGATTTACCCATCGTTGTTCAGGAGCTCTCTTTTGCTGGAGCAGATGCTTGGTAGCTTCTGTCTGGGATGCTGCAGTGGCAATCTACATTGCAGATCCTGCAGCCAAGAAAGGGTTTGAGTAGATGACCTGCATGATGCCTTCCAATTATAAAGTTGTGTAATTTATTATTTACTCTGGATTCCAGTGAAATTGTAATTGGTGTGAAATGTTTTTAGTTGCAGAAGAAATCCAAAAGGCTTGCTTGTTTCAGTGCATTTGCTGTGCGGCTATATGAAGGCACTTAACTTTTTGTTGCCTTGATTTAATCTCTTTATAGGAACTGTAATGTTAATGAGATATCACACTAGGAGAGGTGAGAGTGAATTTCAGATATGCAGTGTGTTTGTATGTAGACACGCAAAAGAAAAATTACTTTCCCTGTGGTGACATTTCCAGGCTGTGCCACCAAGAAATATAACTACTATCCAGATATCTACCCTGATCATTATATCCTGTTGTTATATAACATTATGAGCAAACAGAGTCGTTGACGGTAGTAGTACATTCAATTTTTAAGATATCCTTTGTGTCTTCAAGCTTGCTAAGCAAACTAAGGTACAGGAGCACTTTTCTTTTTTGTGTTGCCTCTGTGTTCATCCTCTTTCTGAGATGCTGTGTGCTCTAGGGCAGGGCTCAATTAAGTGAACAGTACTTATCTGTTGGTTGGGAAACTAAAGCTGTAAACAAGGGTATAATAATAAAAATTAGAGTAAGTGAGGGTCAGGGCAGGTTGTTGCAGAACTGGAATGTTTTTATATTTTGGAGAAAATGATATATTTATCCTTGAGCAGTATAGGGCAAGATGCTTTATAGTGAGGATAAGGAGCCGTTGACTTGTGATCAAGCAAATCTGGTGTAAAGAAAATGTTAGCTTAAAAATGAAACATATCTCTTGCACCCAGTGCTGAATATGATGGGTGGAATTCAACATTATACTGTTACATGCCACCACCACCCCACTCTTCACAGCACTGTGAGATTCCAGTCGCTCCAGTAGCTTACCCGGGATCTGTGTTTCCTTTTGGACAATGAGGCACAGTGGAGACTAGGGTGTCTTTATAATATATGGTTTATTTACACATATATACAACATGATGGAGCAGCTCAAAGCATTACACTCTCTCCCATTGCTGCAGACTCTGATTCAAACTGTCAGCCCACATCGTGCTCTGTTCCCCTCTCTCCAGCTTGATGTGTTTTAACAGACTGACTATTTTTCTCTAGCTTACATCATCCCCAACTGAAATCCTGAAAAATTTCTTCCTAGAAACTCTACCCAGAGCTCAGCGCGGGGCTTCACCCATATGCTGACTGGCAGAGACCCCTCACCTGCCTTTGTTCTCCTTGATGGTTCTTCTCCCAGGTGATTTCCTGAGTACTGAAAAACTGATTTGGTCCTGTATTTTAACACTTTGCCAAATCCAGCACCTGGCAGCCCATTTCAATACTCCAAGCATTGATTAAGCTAAAACACCCACTAGACCCAGGAATTCCGGGTAGTCAAGGCACCTACAAACTCATAACAGTACGATGGATAAATTTTCCATCAATGCAAGCACTGTGGCTTGCCAGACAGAATGGTCATGCCCCTCAACCCCCATGCACAGTTGTAGCGGTTCTCCCGACCTCCCCATAGCCAATTTCAGGGTGCATGGGGGGCAGGAGAGGATGGGAAAGCCCCGTTGTGCAAGTGCAAGTCCTTGTGCAGGGATTCTGCTGACAGGGCTTGTTAGGTGGATCCTGCCCAGCGAATTGACAGATGACAGATGGCATTTTAAGCTCTTGCTCATTCCTCTAATATCCCACACCCTTTTTCCTTTTCTACATCTCACATGTCACTTTCCAGCTCTATAAATGCTCGGCTTCCCATTCATTTGCCCAGGTAGACCCTATTTACCATCTCCAATCTCTGCTGCACAACATTCATATATGGTACAATCATTGTTTGATCTCCATGTCATCACATGTAAAACTTTCAGTCCTTCAGGGCCATGACAAGCCAGGTGGAGATTTGCATAGCTGATTTGGAGACCCTTATAAAAGTATATTTGAAGATGTGAGAAACGTATAAATGACTTTTAAAAATGAAGGAGCCGTAGGTTTAGGAGGCCAAACACCAAGTCTGGTCTAGAAAAGAAGGCTTGCAGCAAACTAATAATAATTAGTTTGAAGAAAATTTGAAACTCCAAGCCTATATAATAAATTTTCCCTAGACCTTAGTGACTACGTGCTGACATGCCTTTAGCACAGGGGTAACTAGCTTGGTGCCCTTCAGATATTATGGGCTGCAATTCCCTTCAGCTCCAGCCAGCGTGGCTGGTGTCATATGCAGGCCATTGTTATTCCCACTTTACAGATGGGAATTGTAAGGCTTAGAAGCAATAATATGCAAACACCATTTGCCGAACTAGTGTTTAAACAGTTCCTTCCCTTGAGAAATCACCCATACCTTTCTCACTTCACTGCAGTATTTAAGTTATGTAGCAGAAAACAATTGTACAAATTTATCTGAGAATGAGTGCCTTTTCATATAGACTCTTTATAATCTAAAAAAGAGTGGAATATTAGTTTTGCTGGATCCGTTTAAGACTGGCCCGATATCCTCTTTCCCACAGTGGCCAACCAGAAGCATCTGGAAAAGCCAGGAACAGGGCATGTAGGTAACAGCACTCAGCTTGCTTCTAGTATCCAGGCTACCTAGAATTCATTATCATGGTTGGTAACTCTTGGTGGAACTTCATAAACTTGTCTAAAACGCTTTTAAAGCTATCTGAGCTACTACTCCTCCACATTTTGTGATGGTGAGTTCCACCAATTATTTTGCACTGTAGTTTTATGAAAACAAAGTGAGGTACAGTTTAGTGGAGCGGGGGTTAAACCCCAAACAATTTTTGTAGGCCAGTATATAGACATACAATGTACGCCTGCTATTTGTTATGTGTGGGTGACTCCCATTGATGACTGCAGGACTTAGTAAATGATTAGATAAAAATTGCAGCCAAAAACAGTAGGTCATAGTGACATTAAAATCCATGATTTTGTAGTGAAGCATAGGGGTGGGGGAAGTGCTATTTTGCAAGCTGAATGTCATATTTTTCTTCTATTAACCGAGACTTTTTTAAAAAATCTTTTTTTAAAAAAAGGAAAACACCCTGAAAACACATTAGTAGTCCAGAGTGTTTAAAATGAAAACAAAGTGACTAACAAAATTAAATACTGTACATGTGTGCATTCTCTGTAATAAGCATCCCTGAGAATATAAACTGTTCTGATGTGTATGGTAGATATTCTATCCTTCTATCTATCTATATATATGCAGTAATAAATAATACTAGACCCAGTCAAAATATTCCTAATCAAAATAGGCACAGACTTTGCTGGGATCTGCAGCTGAATTTTGCTGCCAAGTCTCAGTTTAATAGAAGAAGCATTTCTCGTGAAGGCAGTCTGTTCATGTCTCCTTTAAAACTACAGAAGAGATCCCATTTTCTCCCCCCCCCCCTCCACTCTAGCAGTGGGCAGCCCTTCAAACTTTTGATCATCCCGACTTTGTACATTTCACGACTGAACTCAGCTATGCCAAACATCCTCTTAGGAAGTTGACATTTGTGCCGTTTCTCAAAAAAGGGGGAAGAATGAATCCCAACTGTTTCCTCTTGCCCTTTTGATTGAGAGAGCAGTAAGTCAGCAGGAGAGGTGCAGCTTTTAACAAGGAGGGGTGTGCAGAAGCTGATTCCAATCCTTCTACAGGCAGAGCAGAAAAGAAAGAGGAAGAGACTGATGTGAAGCAACACTAATCAGAGCTGATTATGGGGCATGAATGGGCTCATTGATGAGGGCAGACACAACAAAGAGATTAGGCTGGAGAAGGGAAAATCCTGCACTGGGGTGAAGGAAGTTGGTTTTACGACCCTTTGAAATCTGACTTGTACTATTCTGTAGCTGTTTCTTTTTCTGTTGCTCTGTGCACAGATAATGGGAACTATCCTAAGCTGCAGTACTCCCTGATATTTCCTTAAAGAGAGCACTGTCTGTCCTCCCAGTCTTATGACACCACAAAATCTGTAGAAGCTTTTAGCAAACACGATGCTGGGGTAGGGCGTCTTAGTGCTGTTGTATGGTGGCATTGTTAACTGGGAGTAGAGGAAAGGACCCATGCTAGTTACACTAAGGGTAAAGGTAGCCATGTTGACCCATTTTTATTTTTATTTTAAATCTAACAGCCATATTAGGGTGGTGCCTTTATTAGGCCAATCAAAAATGTCGTGAAATAGTGTGCAGCTCACAAGTTCCGCAAACCTTAGCAAATCTCACAAACTATCTTTGTTAATAAGATAGCTTGACAATACGGGCTTTATTGAATTATATCTACAATACATTTTTTGTCTTTAAAACTAACATCAGTAGGAGTCACCAAAACTAACATCAGTAGGAGTCACCAAAGAACACTGAAGTGAATCTATGTGGATTTTATTTTTTTCCATGGGGAAGCAGATCCTTCTTGCCTTGATGGCACTTATTACGACATCACACTCCATGTAAACATTTACAGTATACAGACAGAGAAAACATCTATTCCATTTGTGCAACTATATAATTGCTGGGTATAAACTGTTCACAGCTGGCAGCGTGTCTAACCGAACTTGTATCCTCCCTTAGAATGTAGGTTACATTTAGCACCATTGTACAGCAGGGTCAGTTGAAATTGCTCTTCACAGCTGTTTAGTTTTCAGGATAGCTCTTTCATTTTATTTCGAGAAAATTTTTGAGTTTTCCCAGACCTCTGTTCAAGTCTTCCCAGGGTAGATGCATAATTCCTGGTACTATCAAGTGTAATAGTGTAAAAATTGAGCAGTTGTTGAATATCTCTTCTTAAACTCTGCTAGATGTGTAACCCTTTTCAGTCAAAATGTAGGGTGCAGTCACGCCATGACATATTACAATTTTCCTTCATACAGAAAGCACTCCTGTTTATAATAGTGCATGTATTATCAAGTGTGTCTTGATTTCAGTAAGGCTTTTGACAGAGTCCCCCATGATAGTCTTATGAAGAAGCTCATAAATTGTGGGCTGGACAAAGTAATTATTTGGTGGATTTGTGGCTGGTTGACTGACCACTGCAGCACTGAAAAGAGTGCTCACTAATGGTTCCTCATCATCGTGGAAAAAAGTGACAAATGGGGTGCCACAGGTTCTGTCCTGGGCCTGTTGTTCAACTAAACGACTTGGATTAAGGAATTGAGGGGATGCTCGTCAAATTTATAGATAACAACAAACTGGGAGTTGTAACTACAGTAATGCTACAGAAGACAGAATCAGGATTCAAGATGACCTTAATAGATAGAGAACAGGGGCAAATCTAACAAAATGAAGTACTATAGAGACAAATGTAAGGTTCTACACTTAAGCAGGAATAACCAAGATAAGATGGGGGACACCTTGCTTGCTAGTAGTATTTGTGAAAAAGATCCAGAGTTATTGGTAGACCACAAGCTTAACATGAGTCAACAGTGTGATGGAACAGCAAAAATCCCCAATGTTATTAACCGTGCATAGGCTGCACCAACAGAAGTATATTGTCACGATCATCATCCTGCTCTATTCTGCCTTGATCAGACCATGCCTGGAGTGCGGTGTCCAGTTCTGGACACCACAATTTAAGAAGGGTATTGACAAGTTGGAAGGTGTACAGAGGAGGGCGACCAAGATGATAAAATGCCTTGAAACCAAGTCTTATGGGGAGCAGTTGAGGGAGCAGAGTCTGTTTAGCGTAGAAGAGACTGAGAGGAGGATGGAGCAAGCTTATTTTCTCCTGCTCTGGAGGGTAGGACTAAAACCAATGGCTTCAAGTTACAAGAAAGGAGATTCTGACTAAACATACAGAAAAACTTTGACTGTAAGAATTGTTTGACAGGGGAATGGTCGCCTGCAGGAGGTCGTGGACTGTCCTTCTTTGGAGGTTTCAAAGCAGAGGTTGGATGGTCATCTGTCAGGGATGCTTTAGCTGATATTCTTGCATAGCAGGGGCTTGGGCAATATTACCTTTGGAGTCATTTTCAGTGCTACAGTGCTAGCTTGATGAGCCCTAACTGCCCCTCACTTCCTTCTACAGCACATACAGAAACCTTCTTGACCATTGGACCCACTATTGGTCTTGTCCACTCAATCCCCCAGAGTTTATCTTTGTATGCAGAGGAAGTCCCTAATCCGCTGAGGGTTTGAGACCCATTGGCTGCCCTCATCTAGTTTAACTGGCCAATCAAGGCCATTCCCAAGGTGCAGCTGCTGTTGCATGTTGACAGCTTCTAGGAGCCACATGTGAGAGCTGAGTGCAGGGTGGGGGATCAAAGGTGGACAAA
Source organism: Podarcis liolepis (assembly GCF_965112155.1). NCBI lineage: Eukaryota > Metazoa > Chordata > Lepidosauria > Squamata > Lacertidae > Podarcis > Podarcis liolepis. Next base: position 74,930,015 of record NC_139558.1, on the reverse strand, counting down.
GTACCCCTGAAAGAGCACAGCGTGCCCCCCACCAGAGGTACTTCCCTTCCCCTAACACCCCCCCCACACACACACATTCTCAGTCTGTATCGCCTTAATAAAAATAGTGAGTTTGGGTCAAAGTTTTGCAAAATGATAAAGACCACTTGAGTAAGGATTCAGGGGGGATTATTTTGAATTTTTCTTTCCTACTATCAAACACACATGCACATGCACGTGCACACCCACATACACCCACCCACAGAGTTTCATGAAAATTCATTAATCTGTGACATTTAAAGATTCTGTCTGATAGGTGTCTGGAGCAGAGGTCGGCTGCGTACATCAATAGTTTCTTAGAGTCTGGCACTCTGTCAATATTTGGGGGCCTCAGTAACAGCACTTAAAGGCAGTGCCTGCGAGCCGTCATGCTCTTAGCATGTCTGTAAGTGTCTGAATGAACAGATATTAGCACGTCAAGTCCTTTTATGACTGGCAACACTTAGAAACAAAACACTCAGATGATAGCTTCACCTCCCTGCCTTCAGTTTCCTTTCTGTCTTTTGGTCTGTTATTTATCTGATGGAGTTCAAGTATTTCAACTAAATATCTACCCTACAAAGGGTCTGTTATCAGACAGGATAGTAGCAATGATGCTATGCACCGTTTATTTAACAACATAGCTCTGGTAAGCCTCTTGTTTCCACAGTACTGTACTACATTGTGTTTAAAGAGAGGTTCAAGCCAGTTGTATCATATAGGAGGCCTAGTACCTGATGACAGTCTGGAGTGGGCAAGAGCATGTATTATGTTGCTGAATTGATTTTCTCTCTCTCTCTCTCTCTCTCTCTCTCTCTCTCTCTGTGTGTGTGTGTGTGTGTGTGAGAGAGAGAGAGAGAGAGAGAGAGAGAGCGCTTTCTACATATGATGTCCAGAACGCAAGCAAATACTCATTTTAAACCTTTTTGATGCTAGTGATGAATCTGTGGCCCTCCAGTTATTCCTGGACCATCGCTCTCATAATTCCTGCCAATTGGCTGTGCTGGAAGGGGTTGATGGAAGTCAGCATCCAGCAACATCTGAAGGGCCTCAGGTTCCACACTTCCTGCTGCAAGAGGAAGGAAAACAGATTGGGCAGGCAATGTACAATAGGGGGCGGGTGTTAGCACAACCTCATACTACCGTTCCTGCACTCCAGATTTCTACTTTTTATTCTCAAAGCTGCTTTTTAAAAAATTGCATTGCAATTCTGATTTGCATCAACCTTTGATGGTGCACCATATATGATATGGGCTTGATTATGCAAAACAGTTTTTTTCAAAAAAGCAAATCCATGATTACTTTTTTAAAAAAATCTGTTTGGGACTCAACCACACCGGTGAACATCAGATTAATGTCCCAGGTATTCTTTGTACAGTGGTGCCTCGCAAGACGAAAACAATCCGTTCCGCGAGTCTCTTCGTCTAGCGGTTTTTTCGTCTTGCGAAGCAACCCTATTAGCGGCTTAGCGCTATTAGCGGATTAGCGGCTATTAAAGGCTTAGCCGCTAAAAGGCTCTTAGCGGCTTAGAAAAAAAGGGGGGAGCGGAAAAAAATCGGAACACTCGCAAGACGTTTTCGTCTTGCGAAGCAAGCCCATAGGGAAATTTGTCTTGCGAAGCAGCTCAAAAACGAAAAACCCTTTCATCTAGCAGGTTTTCCGTCTTGCGAGGCATTCGTCTTGCGGGGCACCACTGTATCCTAGTCTACGCCTACTGATGTTATATTATCTTGTCCAGGGCTGTTCAAAGAGTTTTGAATATGCCCTAATATGCCTCAAATGGTTGCGTTACAAAAGATAATAATTTTTCTGTTAGCTGTTCTAGCATTGTTCTGCTAAACTTAATAGCAGTTTCTTAGATCTGGTGATGTAGGAACATAATTCCTGACTTCTAATCTTCTTAACCTATCAAAACAAAATGTGGTAAAGCTTTTATACAGATATAGTGGGAGAAATCCAGTGGCCTAAAATTTTTCATTGTGAAGAGGTCAAGCATAGCAGCATCACTGCCACTTCCCCACTTACTTCAGAATTCCAGTGGGATTTTCACTTTTATCCATGGTACATAACCCTTTTCAGCCTAAGAACTCCATTACCTTCTGGGCAACCACGTGCCAGAGAGAAGGGTGGGCGGGGCAGCTCATATACCTTCTACCTTTGTACAGCAGGCTAGTTTATACACACACTGATACGTCCCTCTCTGTCATTTATCCAGTCAAGCAAGCAGTATTATTAGAATTCAAGGATTCATTCCAGCCAGGCAAAAACACTTGGGGTGCAAGTGGCTCATGAGGGAAGTTGGCTGGGAATGGTTCCAAGGCCCAGATAGACAGGCCGAGACTTGAGGTTCACCCCTCTGACTTATATGAAGAGGTCAACGTATGTGAAGCTGTGTGACACTTATGTCAATCCAAAACTGAGAAGCGCTTAACCATCAAAGATTCTAAAACAAATTAAACACCTCTCATTTCCCGAGGATGGCAGCAAGATCAGCCTTGCCCCCTCATTAAGGACATCAATGGATGTTCCTTCTTATGTGTTCTGTCAACCCCGGCTGCAACTCTGTAGTCATGCGTTTTATCTATCATCTAGATTGGGCTCCAAGGTTGTTCCTTTCTCATCATGACCTAGGAGTTGCAGCTGACCATTTCATGGATGGCCTGACTCTACTTGCCTTTTTCGAGTCATTTGCCTATCCGGCTATAGTTAGATATACTTAGATACAAAAATTGTCTGAAATGTAAAAGACCCTTCAGACATTGGAAGATCCTCAAGCCCATTCTGTGGAATTTGTTTTGTATGTAGTTGCTATACTAACAGCTGTTAGCTCCTATGAGGTGTGATAGGCATATGTGGTTGGATTTTCCCAAAGGGTTTCCACTGAAGTTTCTTAAGAGATTTAACATTTATTTTAAGAACACATCATTAGTCTGAAGGATAAAATTAGGTGCATTCTGAGAATGTTAAATAAATTTCTTTATAGAATGTAAAATAGACATTATCATTGTTTGGATAATTTTAAATGGCCACATATTTTTTTTGGGGGGGGACCCCTTTCAAAATAGTGACAAGATTTCTGAAAAGGTTAATAAGTACTACAGATTTTCAAAAAGAAGTTTTCCCCAATATTAGATTAAACTCTGAGTAGAAGGGCACAGCAACCACTCTATAAGAGACATGATAAATTTCATGGCATTTCAACAAATTGTTTTCATGTACCAAGTAATTTTTTGTTATTATGTTTCTCTTTGTACATTTTTTTTTGCGGAGATTTGTCCATATGCCTATGGATTTCTTTTACGTCTTTTATAACACTGTTTTTTAAAAGTGTTTTGTATTTAATGTAGAATGAATTAAATTTTGTGTATTTGATGTGGGATCTAGAATGTTTCTCCTTCCTGTTGTATGCCAGTTAGAAATACTGATCAATACCTATGAGGAATATAAATTGTATATGGCAGTGGTGAAATAAATTTGCTGTGTTTCACCACATGTAGCCATTTTACGCCATATTTATAATTTATGCAAAGCAAATTGTATTCCATAATGTTCTTCCTTTCTCTTTTGTTTTCTCTTTGTTTCCAAATCTGTACCCTTGTAGCTTGAAGAGGAGAGCAGCATCAGCTGGAATATTTCGTTCCATGTTGCAAGAGACAGGGCGAGTTGGCTGGAATGAAACCTTCTTTTCCATACAGTTGGCTTGAAATGCTGCATTTAAGAGGTATTGTTCCCCCCACCCACCTTTTCTGGAACTAAAAGTGAAAAGCTGCAAGCAAGCATTAGTCTTGCTGCCAAACCACCTGTTGATTCACAGCAGAAAATCCTTTTGGCAACTCATTTTTTACCATATCCAGTTGGAGATAGATGAATAGCTGACATTTGTATACCTTCAGAACCTCTTAGCACCCTAAACCTCAGGTCCACAGCAAAATGTAATAGCTGTTCACCTGAAGAGAGATGGGTTCAAACTGAGATTAAATCAGGAACAAAAAGGGTTTGGCAGAATGAGACTATTCTGCCATTGACATTTGTCAGCTTCACGCAATCACCTTATGAGATCTGGCGTGTCATTCAGAGTATGTTTTAAAAGGACTAATTTCTGGGATGCTGCAAGACAGACTGAACTATGGCAGAGCTCTAACGAGAGCAATTACTAGAAATACTGAGGATGCATTGGTTTAAGAGCTATGACTCCCGAGGTGTACAGAGTAACACAAGCAAACAAAAAAACAAAAACAAAAAAACAGGTCCCTGCCTTCAAAGTGCATTTTAGCAGTGAGGGAGATAACATGGATGTGGGAGCAGGAGACAAAAGAGGCAAGGATAACATAGAAAGTATAATGAGCTAATGCACCTGCACATAGTTAATGTTAGATTCAGTAAGGAGTAAGAGTGAGATGGTTGACAATATACAGAAGTAAGAGTATGTTCTCCAACCAGAAACTAGTTTATATAACAGCTTTGCTGGGCCAACATAGTTTAGGTTAGAAGTGGAGCTTGAGAAATACTGGGCAGGGGTGGTGAGGGCATGGCAAGGGTTGGGCAGTGGCTTGAAATAAAGGTGATAAGTCTGCTTTGCTCTATTAAACATATAAGCTAACCAACTGTATTTCATGGATTTTTTTTAATACATTCAATTTGTAATTCATATAAGGCTGTGTTGCTTTCAGTTTTGAAATTTCAATATTACTGTGTCCTTGAGAGCAACCAGTATAATTTCCTTCAAGTTGATAAGGCCAGGAAAATTCTTTGTACGAGGATGTTAGCCTCATGGGAATTGAATAAGTATTTTGACTGATCTTGTTGATGCTGTTCTGTCTAGAACCTGTATTTGTTGCAGCTCTGAGAAGTTTTTGATTTGTTTTTCCCCTGTCTCTGCCCTAATTAATTTTATGAGACTTCCCAATGGACATAATTTATATGACAAATGAATTATAGTAGCAGTCACTGATGTGGTATGAAACTCCTTGTTTATGGTAAATTTAATGTGCTCCTGCATTCTTTTCCTCTATAAACTCTGATCTACCAGTGATTATCTATACTCTCTTTGTACAGTTCCCACTTCCTTGCAATGTGTGATTTTTGTATCAGTTTTATCGTTACAGGGTAAAATACTGAAAACATAAAGCAATTATTCATCACCTCTGTAGCTTTTAGGTGGTTTCCCATACCTGAACCAGTTTTAAATAATGTTGTGAATTACACAGAAGCCTGCTGCCAGATCAAATCCTGTATCCAGTCTCCAGCTTAATACAGTACTAATGGGCAATAGTCTTCTGTGTTAGCAAAACATTGATGACTAGTGTCAAAATACACAGAGCACAAACATCTGTGGATGTTCTGTTTTGAATGATGGCCTTAGAGGCAAGGCTTCAGGGGCACCCTAGACATCCGTGTGCAGGACTCATTCTGGAATCTCTTTAAAGGCAGAATTCCAGTGTTAATCGAACAGCAGTCATCCATAGTCTGAACCGTAAATAGAAACTGCAGCTGTATCCCATTAGGTAGCTCTACCTTCTGTGAGAGAAGCCTCTTCATTTCCTGAAGAAACTTTCCTCTCCCACTCTGAATTCCCTGCCTCATCCCCTGGAGAAGGGGAGTCAGACACCAGGGTCATTATGCTGAAGGGGAAATGCTAGAATGGGTGAGTATACTGAGAAGGGACCCTGAGGCATGCCAGAAAACGTTTGTGGAGGGAGCAGGGGGTCTTGCATGGGGTTGTGTATAGGTTCAAGTTAGAAGGAAAAAAGCTTTAGGCTGATAATACAAGGTGTTCTGCAGTGGATCCCAGACTCTCTTAAGAGGTTTTTTAGCAGAGGCTGGATGGTCACCCAGTAGGGATACTGTAGTACAGTCGTACCTTGGTTCGCGAACACCTTGTGAGTCGAACGTTTTGGCTCCTGAATGCTGCAAACCCGGAAGTGAATGCTCCGGTTTGCAAACATTCTTTGGAACCCAAACATCCAGTGTGGCTTCCAATTGGCTGCAGGAGCTTCCTGCAGCCAATCAGAAGCTGCGCCTTGGTTTCTGAACATTTTGGAAGTCGAATGGGCTTCGGAACGGATTCCTTTCAACTTCCGAGGTACCACTGTAATAAGTTTCCTGAGTCAACAAGGGGTTGGACATGATGAATTCTGTGATTCTATGTGTTCTGTCTTCATGTTGAGGCCCAAAGGTAGACAAAATTTGGCCTGAGGACAGGAGACATGTCTCACAGTATGTAGTCTCAAGCCCTATTTTTTCACTCAATGATATTTAGCTTGCCCCCTCACAGCTTAATGGACCTATAAATTATTGGCTTTGAGCACATGAGTCCTTACACATCTGTGAGGCAAAGTCATTCCACTTTTCAGCCTAGTAGAAAATTCATTAATGGCTTGAGCAGGGGGACCTCTCTTAAGGCCTATTGTTATTTTGAGAACCTGGAGTTTTTTGAGCTTACTGGATGGATGTTCACACTTTTTTGTTCACACTTTTAAGACCCTACTGCTGCACCCCATCTTCTCATGCCAGGTGCACTCCAAATAAGAATGGCCACGACGTCTCACACCATGGATGTTAGGATATTTCCGTTCCACCTTAAAGGGAGCAGGCTTTGTGAATAACAGAGTCTGCGCATGTCCTAGTCACAGGATGTTTATGTTCTTGCTGAGATTCCTTTCGTTTTCTCAGTTGGCCGAAGATGCTGACACAGAACGGTCACGTTTTCTTTTGTTCTGTTAAACGCTAATAAAGTCTGTAAATTATGCTCTTCTGCGGTGCAAGCTTTTGGCTGTGTTTCTGCTGATAAACAGTGTACACCCAGCCCTGGAATGTGGCTAGGAATTTCCAGAGGCTTCGTGTCGCTAACTGCTGGATCTGCCTGTCTACGGGAGGCCGATGGATCGTCCAGAACTCCGGCTTGGGGGCTCATGATGGACACTATCTCCCTGGCAGTTTCCCAACAACAAGGTTTCGGGCCCAGATTCACGGCACCTACAGGAGAGTAAAGCTGCAACAGACTGCGTTTGAGAGGTATGAAGGTGGGAAAAGCGAAAGAAATGAGGGAGGCGTTTGGCTTTTCTGTTTTACCTCTTTGATCTCCGGCAGATTAATTGGCCTGGGAGCCGAGCCAGAAAGGCTTCGTGATTAATGAGCTGCCAAGATAAGGGGTCTTTGAAGGCATAGGGCTCACGGCTCAAGTAAAAGGCTGAGATGGATCTCTTACAGACCTCAGAAACTGCTCCGTGTCCACTAAAGCTGAATGGCCACAACTATCAGACCTGGGCAAGGTACTGTGAGGGCCAGATGAGAAGGCTTGGAGTGTGGAATACTGTTTCTGAGAACCCCCCAGCCCCTGTGACAGATGAGTGGAAAGCACAGGATTCAAAAGCCATGGGGATAATTTTGCTCTCAGTAGCTCCTGAAGAGTTAATCACCTTGGCTGGCAAGGCAACTGCCCGTGAGATGTGGGATGGGCTTAAAGCCTGTCATCTCCGACGAGAGGCTGGGTCTGTGTTGCTTTATTTCAGGAAGCTGCACAGGAAGCGTTTGGAGCCAGGGGAAGATCTTAGAGCCCACGTTTTGCAGTTGCAGCATCTCAGACAGGAGTTGGCTCAGAGAGGTTTCAATATGCCTGAGTCACTGTTTGCTATTCTCATCCTGGACTCCCTGGATGAAAGCTATCATGCCGTGGCAAGTCAGCTGGCGACCCTCCCTGCGCAAGACCTCACTGCTACAAAGGTCTTGGCAACTTTGCAAAATGAATATGATAGAAGGAATGCAGCTGAGTCGGCTTGTGCACTTCAGGGGGAGCAAAGTGGGACAGCATTCCAGCCTCCAGGGGGGGCCAAAGCGTTGGCAGCTGTGAAGTGCTGGAACTGTGGGAACCAAGGTCATACTCAGAGGTTTTGTCCAAAGACTGGAAATAAACAGAGGAAAAAGCCTGCAGGTGGCCCGAAGCAGAAGGGGGGTGGAAAGCCTGCGGCGCCAGGGAAAAACAAAGCGATGTTTGCTGGCACAGCTTCACCAAAGGCTAAAGGCACGTCTGCTGGCCAGGAGCAGCAGGGGGGCAAGCTGCAAAAGCCCAAACCGCTGGAGAACAAGGGTTTGCTTGCTGTAAGGACTGCTCCAACAGCCAAAGGCAGATTTATTGTGGATTCAGGTGCGAATCGCCATGTTTCCAAGGACAGGCATCTCTTTATCTCCTTCAAGCCCCAGGAAGGTGAGATCCACCTGGCTGATGGAAGGACGTTGCAGATTGCAGGAGAAGGGACTGTGAAACTTGCAAGTCTGCACACAACCATCAGCGGTGTACTTTTTGTTCCAGGAGCGGCGAGCAACTTGTTGAGCGTACCACAGCTTACTGGGCGTGGTTTTCAGATTTCCTTCAAGAGGAGCGTCTGTGTCATCAGTAAAGGCAAAGAGGACTATTTGCATGCAAAGTTTATGGATGGTTTGTTCCATATAACTTATGATGACACTGCTGTTGTATCTAATAATGATTCTTGTTGTGTTGCACAAACTAACAAAGTTCTTCATGCAGGTTGCATTCACGATGCGCATCGCCGGTTTTGTCACCTCTCTTGGAAGGCACTGGCCAAGATGCCAGAGGTGGTTGAAGGTTTGAACATCAAACCTTGTAAATTTCACATGAAATGTGTATCTTGTGCAGAGAACAAGGTGAAGGTTGCTCCAAAGGGCAAGGAGTCTAGCAGGCAGGCTTCCAAACCCTACCAGCTAGTGCATGCGGACCTGGTTGGTCCACTAGCGCCCTCTTTAGGAGGAGCAAGGTACTTCATGATTCTGATTGATTCTTTTTCCAGGTACATTCATGTATATTTGCTCGAACAGAAATCGCAAGCGTTTCCGAAGTTTAAGGAATTCTGTGCTTGGTTGGAAAATGTGCACGGTAAACGTATTTCTTGTTTTTTTACTGATCGGGGCGGGGAGTTTACTTCTCAGCAGTTTGAAGCTTTCCTGACTGAGAAGGGAATCCAGCATGACATGTCAACGCCCAGATCGCCATGGATGAATGGGCTTGCGGAGAGAGCAAATCAAACATTGCTGCAAGGAATCAAAACCTTGTTGCATGATGCCAATCTCCCTGATAAGTTTTGGGGGGAAGCTCTGGGGAATTTGGTTTATACCGTTAATCGCAGATTGTCATCACCCATTGGTTGTACCCCCTATGAGAAGATGTTTGGTAAGAAACCCAACACCAAACACATGAGGATTTTTGGTTCGGACATGTGGGTACGCACACAACAAACCAACAAGCTTGGGAAGCGTGGGGCACATGGTTTGTTCATGGGGTACGAGAAAGGTGCATACAGGGTGTGGATGACTGACTCTAAGTCCATAAAGTTCACAAGGAGTGTTGAGTACAATCCTAGGTGGGGGGAAAATGTGGGAATTTTCCAGAGTTACCCAGAGGAGGAAGAAGGTGATGTCAAGCAAACAGCTAAAGCTGAGGAAGCTGATGATGAGGATGATGATGATGATGATGATGATGATGATCAGAGTTCGGATTCCAGTTCAGTGGGCGGCGCTGCTGCTGCTGGTGTCAGTGACAGTGACGACACGGCAGACTACCAGAGCGCAAAAGCCTCAGTCAGACCATCTGATGCGTCTGACAATGAACTGGAAGAACCACTGTTCACCATTGGTCACTATTCTCCTAAGAAAGAGGAGATGAGTCCAGAAGACTTGCGTCTAGTACGCAGATCTGAAAGGGCGACCAAGGGCAGACCTCCAAAGAGGTATGCTGATGAGTTTGCTAAGACAGCAACTGCTGTTCTTAGTAGCTCAGAGAAGGTATGGGAACCTTCAAGCTTCAAAGAGGTTCAGGAGTTAACCTCTAAAGATGCTGAGCCTTGGCTTAATGCCATGAAGGCTGAAGTTGATTCCTTGAACAGGAACCAAACTTGGGAATTGGTACCGGTAGTCCCAGGAATGAGACTGGTTGGCAGCAAATGGGTCTTCAAGGCCAAGACAGACCAGAATGGCAAGGTAGTCAGACACAAAGCCAGATTGGTTGCCAGAGGTTTTTCACAGGTACCAGGACAGGATTACCACGAGACCTACTCCCCCACAGTCAAATATGAGAGCATTCGGCTGATGCTCAAGGTCGCTGCGGAGGAGAAACTGCATGTTTCCCACCACGACATTAATACAGCTTTTTTGTATGGGATTTTGAATGAACAGCTGTTCATGCTTCCACCTGATGGGATGGAGATACAGAAGGGTATGGTCTGTAAACTGCGGAAATCCTTATATGGTCTCAAGCAGAGTGCCAGGTGTTGGAACACAAAACTCACTGAGACATTGCTTTCTCTAGGTTTTCACCAGGGCAAAGCTGATCCATGTGTGTTTGTCAAGGAGGAGGGGCAAAACAAACTGTATTGTTTATGTTTTGTTGATGATCTTCTGATGTTTTGGAAGAATCAGGCTTTTTACCAAAGCACCCTAGCTCAACTGAAGGAGCACTTTGACATGAAGGATCTTGGTGAGGTATCCAACTATCTTTCTCTGCAGGTGGAGAGAGACCAAGCAGGTAATTTTCTGGTACACCAAACACAGAAAATTGCTGATGTGTTAACCAGGTTGAATTTGGTTGATGCAAACCCAGCAGACACACCGATGGTGACAGGTTACCAGGTAGACAGTACTGCTGAAGCGTTTTCTGACACAACGCTATACAGATGCATTCTAGGCAAGCTGAATTTCATTGCCAGATGTTCAAGACCTGACATTGCTGTAAGCTGTAATCTGCTTAGCAGACATGCCAACAATCCTACGGTTCAGGATTGGAAAGCTCTGAAGCGCATAGCCCGCTATTTGAAAGGGACTATGCACTACAGGCTGAGGTTCACCAGTCAGAAGACTGGAGGTCTTGAAATCTTTGCTGATGCAAGTTTTGGAAGTGACACCACGGATGGTACAAGCACTTCTGGTGTGTGCTACATGTACAACCACTGCCTGTTTGACTGGTTGTGCAAGAAGCAAACAACAGTGAGCCTAAGTTCCTGTGAAGCAGAACTCAATGCTCTGTCATTTTCACTCATGGATTGTGAATGGTTGATGCAACTGTTTAAGGACATCAGGGTGTCTGTGAAATGTCCTATACAAGTGTATCAAGACAATAGATCGTGTTTGGCTTTGCTGAACTCCGAGAGTTGCAAGCAGAGAACCAAGTACTTGCAGATTAAGCTACATCGTGCAAGAGAGTGTATTCAGAAAGGACTGATTCAGGTGTCCTACATGGCAGGAAATGAAATTCCTGCTGATCTGTTGTCTAAGGTTGTTAACAAAGAACAACATAAGGTTTATGTACAAAGGTTGCAATTGAGTGAACCACAGGTACAACAGGTTACACGGAAAGGGGGAGGATGTTAGGATATTTCCGTTCCACCTTAAAGGGAGCAGGCTTTGTGAATAACAGAGTCTGCGCATGTCCTAGTCACAGGATGTTTATGTTCTTGCTGAGATTCCTTTCGTTTTCTCAGTTGGCCGAAGATGCTGACACAGAACGGTCACGTTTTCTTTTGTTCTGTTAAACGCTAATAAAGTCTGTAAATTATGCTCTTCTGCGGTGCAAGCTTTTGGCTGTGTTTCTGCTGATAAACAGTGTACACCCAGCCCTGGAATGTGGCTAGGAATTTCCAGAGGCTTCGTGTCGCTAACTGCTGGATCTGCCTGTCTACGGGAGGCCGATGGATCGTCCAGAACTCCGGCTTGGGGGCTCATGATGGACACTATCTCCCTGGCAGTTTCCCAACAGGTTTGGCTATTGGGTCTAAGCCTGAGACTTGCAGATTCCCTTCTGTCCCTCTCTGTTTTCATCGCTCATGTGCTCCTGTATCCTATTCAGTTTGGAGTAAAATACGGTTGGTGTCATGAGTTCATTTGGGATTGGGTTTAGATTGGTAGCCTCTGACACAGGAGGAGGAAGAAGAAATGGCGGGAGGACTGAATAGTAGGAATCTTGGTTGCAGGAGGGGTGATCTCCCCTTTCAGCTCTGACTTCAACCACTTATGAAGGGGGGGAACCAGTGCCAGTTTCTGCTCTCCCAACTTTCCTGCAGAGTGGAAAGCCTCACAGAGAGCTTTGAGCAGCTGTGGGGGTGGGGAGGCAGAACTGGAGGTGGCAGCAGATGAACAGGAATCTGAACAGAAGGGTACAGTCTTGTAACCTAGGACCAGGCCCTGCCTTCACAGATGGGATCAGATCGACCCACCCTAAAGGAGAATGGGCTTGCAATCCTGACATCACACAGGGCAAGCAAGTTTTGCAAGTGACTGCCCCACACCTCACCCTTATGAGCCTCTAGTTGTGTGTTTGTGGGAGGGAGAAACTTCTCCTCCCAACCAGAATTGGAAACTCATTTCAAACCCTGAAACGGTGTTTTGCTGTTTCAAGTGCAAGAGCAAACTCTATTTTGTCCAAACAAGGAAAGTGGGTAGCAAATCACATTGTGTAATAAATTATTGATGCATAACATGGGAGGACGGAGAACACATGCATGAAGATGACAAAACCATAGTTTATGTTCCATGTGATCCAGTCCTGTATCTCTGTTTTCCATGGCTACTATTCTCTACTCTCTGATGCTTTGGAAAACTGACTCTCGGAAGCTGAATTATTTGTGTAGAATACATAAATATAAGGAAATTTGGTTACTGTGCACAATTTATTTGTAAGCGTAGCATTTTGACTTACTTGGTTGCAAAACAGGATTCTTATCTTTATAGAATCTAGAGTGCTGCTTCTGGTGTTGTAAACAAGAGTACAGTGGGATATAAGAGACAAAGAAGAAGAATTGGCTTAAGGGGCAAAGATAAGGAGTAAAATATAAAGCTCTCTCTTTTTGGCTCTGAGAATGAACACATGATTAGATTAAGTCATTTTGCTGGAGCTGTCTGAAATATTTTAGCACCCATTCACAGCCTATGAAAATGGCTGAGAGCTTCACATTTCAGAAACACTAATAGCAAAATTAATCTGCCATTATACAAGTTTTGCCTTTATTTTTCAGTCTGAGGTTTGTTTCACATGGTTTTGTGGTGGAGTTCTTGTGGTTGTTGCTGCTTTGCTGTATGCTCCAAACATTAGTAATGACTGAAACTTTCATTGCTTGCAGTAAATACCAGATTACTCAGTCACACTGCAGCTTTTGAGGGTGTGCAGCAGCAAATTCTGCAACATGAACATACTCCTCAGTAGAGGGCAAGCCTTTTCCAATTCCGTACTTTGCAGCTGAACTCATCTGTGCTAGACATTAACTCCAGTATATCCCTGAGTCCTGGACTGCAGTTCCTTGGCATTTCAGCTGTAAAAGGGGATATTACCTCTCTACCTCTCCATGTACATTTTGAGGCTTAATTAATGAATGTTTGCCAAGAGCCTCAAGCTCCTTGAATGAATGTCCCTATATAAGGGCATAGAATTATTATTGCTGTTGTTATTAACTGTATGCCTAAGACAATGGTGTTTGCACATGTAAGTAATTACAATGCACTTCAAGGCATTCTGTTTTGCAATGCTTTTCTCTCCATTTCCTGCAAATCAAATTACTGTGGGATAGATTTGATTTCCACATCATTTTGAAAATACTTTCTTTTTCTTTTTTTTAATTTCCTTTGTATTAATTTTTTCAAAGTTCAAAATACAAGCATCCATGACTAAATGCTTGAAACTAAACAACCCTTCCCCCCCCAGCATAACAAAATTAAGAACATCATAAGATGATATGTCGTTAAACAGTGTAAATCATACATAACAAACATGGCTGTAGCAATATACTTCATCCATATCTGAACCACTAATAAGAACTGTTTATTCAAATAAAAAAATAGCTGCTTCGTTGTTGTTTTTATTCTAAGAGAGGTGATGGAGGAGGAGAATCAGAAATTCATTTCTAACTGAAACGAAACAGTATAATGGCCCGGTTCTGATGCATGGCACAAGAGCAAATCAGCATACAGCAGCTGCAGTATCCCATAACATCATGAACAAAGGTTCAATAAACAGAAGAGTGGGCACAACATCTGTGTAGCAGGGCAATGAGAATGAAGTTGGAGGGAGTTGGACTCTATTTCCCATTTACTGGTAGCAGTTCTGCACCTTTTACAACTTCTGCAGGGGCTCTGCTTACCCTACTATTAAGATGTTATAGAAGAGGCCTATTTTACTCGTATCTTGGAGGACTTCCGGGTTGACGCGATCTGGGAATGGCGGATTCCCTCCGAGCTGCGGAGGGAATCGGCTCCACCGAGGACGGGTCTTTGCCGCGCCGGCGACGCGGGGACCCTTAAAAACCGCAGGCGCGGATGCCTGCGGACTGAAGACTCGGCGGGTGCCTTAAGCGCCCCCCCTGATTCGCAAAGAGCCTTTTTAAAGGCTGCGGAGGGGATACGGGGGTGGCGTGGCACTGAGAGTCGATCGCTACCTCGGTGGAGCGAAGCCGCGAGCCATGACCAGTGAGCGCTGACTTTCTTCCTTCAAAATTCGGCTGAAAAGAACTACCCGTGAGTAAGACGGATTGGGACCTTAAAAAATTTGATCCTGAATTAGAGACGACCGGGGGTGTGCTAAAAGGAAGTCCGCACCCCCCCCCCTTGCAGAAGATCTAAGCAACGACATAAGAGCTAAGCTGGAGAGTCTACCCTTGGTGGGGTGAGTTAAAAAGAACATTAACTTTCAAGATTTAGCTAAAGGAAATTTTGTGCTGGAGTGGAGTTTCGGAAGCCTTTTTCTTTGTGTTCTAAACAACCCCCCCTCCCGGGCTCGGGAACGTCCTGCCTTTGTGCCTGTGTAAGAGCCGCGGAGTTTGACAGCTGTCAAAGCTGTCAAACGGGCAATTTAAAGTGAAAAGTTGCCATCTAAGATCCCTTTGGACTAAGACGAGCTACAATTGAGTTAAAATTCTTGGAAACAAAGTAAAAATAAGAAGTTAAAGGGTTGTCGAGTAAAAAGATCAATAAGTAACCAGATTCCCCCTAGGGGGATTCCTGTGAAACTACAATGGATACAATGGCTGTGGATGGAAAGTTACTAGTGGAAATCGAAAGGATGTTTCAATTGGTGGGAATCTTACAAGAGCAGAGTTTGGCCATGAATAAACAACTTATGACTATGACCTTGGGAACAGGCAACTCTGCTGTTTGTGTTGAGGACCTCAATGAGAAAGAATCCACAGCTGAAGGGGAAACAACATCTGCAGAGGTGGAAGAGACTAAACAAGAAAAAGAGAAAGTAACTTTGGGAAATAACATCCAAAAGTTGACATCTGTGGAATACAAACAAGGAGATTTTGGGAACACATTCACCACAAGTCTGCGAAAGATGCAGAAGAAGAAGGAGGAGGCCCTGGGACAATATGGAATACAGAAACTTAAAATAAAGAGACACGACTGGGGCCTACGTTTGGACTTTGGTTCTGAGGAGACAGACTTTGTGGAAACTTTCCAGCAATTGATTACAAATCTCCTTGTGGGAAGAGAGTACATTTGGATGCTGAAAGAACTTTTTCCAGACTCGACGACTGATACAAAGGACTACCAACAAGACCGGCGGAGAGGGACTGAAAGAGACTTGAAAGCCTTGGACGTGAGGAACCCAGGCTGAGAATCTCGACTTTGGGCCTTCATTGGGAAGGGACAGAAAAACCGGGGTTGGGAGGGAGGGAAGAGGAGAATTTTAGAAACTCTCAAGACTTTTGGGTTTGGTTAATATGACCTCTAATTAAGACAAAATGAAAAATCGATGGAAGAGAACTTATGTCCAACTTAGGATTATCAATTTTAATTACAAAAAAAGGTAATAAGAGGAACAAAATGGTTAAGAGGAGGAATACCAACTTGCTGATATAACTTTGGGAATTGGGATGCACGAGGGGGGGTGGGGGGAGGTCAGGGAACAAGGTTATGAAAAGAGGATCTGCTGAATTTACATATGTTTTTGTTATGTGTTATTTTTTGTGTGTGTTTTGTCTCATAAAAGCGGAAAACCCAATAAAAATTTTTATTAAAAAAAAAAAATATTTTACTCGTATCTTGTCCCCTTCTGCCCACCACCTACCAACATCTGAGAAATACAGTTGTACCTGGGTTCTCAAACTTAATCCGTTCCGGAAGTCCGTTCCAAAATCAAAGCGTTCCAAAACCAAGGCGCGCTTTCCCATAGAAAGTAATGCAAAACGGATTAATCCGTTCCAGACTTTTAAAAACAACCCCTAAAGCAGCAATTTCACATGAATTTAACTATCTAACAAGACCATTTATCCATAAAGTGAAAGCAATAATCAATGTACTGTACTGTAAAATAAATAAGACAGTATTGTAGATGGTAAAAATTAAAATTACATTTTTTCTCTTACCTTCACTGATGATAGTCATTGTTTGGATGGGGGCTTTTATCCATTTCCACAGTCACAATCAATCAATCAATCAATCATTCAGTAGCTGAACTGGGTTCCACACAGTCACAAAAACAATTTAACCGAAAAAGCCTCAAAAACAAAAGCGCAAAATAAACAGCAAAAACAAAAGCGCCAAACTTAATCCATTCCGGAAGTCCATTTGACTTTCGAAATGTTCCAAAACCAAGGCGCAGCTTCTGATTGGAGCAGGCGCCCCAGAAACAATAGCCGACAGCCGCATCGGACATTCAACTTCCGGGTTTTTGGCGTTTAGGAACCAAGGCGTTTGAGAACCAAGGTACCACTGTACTGAATCCTGTGCAAAGACTATGTTGGCTCAGGCCACTTCTATCCATGCCGCAGCTAAATATGATGGCCACAAGATAAACAAATGACCCTCCCCACTTGTTGAGGTAATCTAATGTTTCAGATCCTATCACCCTCATCATTGTGGTTGGCAGTGATTTGGATAGTCCCAACCCCTTCCCATGGTGCTCCCTTGAAGGACTGTCCATCCACCATATGCAGGCCTTGGGCCAGACAGTCAAGACCAGGCTTCCTCAACCTCGGCCCTCCAGATGTTTTGAGACTACAATTCTCAGCATTCCTGACCACTGGTCCTGCTAGCTAGGGATCATGGCAGTTGTAGGCCAAAAACATCTGGAGGGCCGAGGTTGAGGAAGCCTCGTCAAGACTATACTATTTTATCAGGCGATTGTTGATATGTGTGTGTTTTACAGGGGAGGGGGGGTTGGCAGTTGTTCCTTCTTTTTTATTGTTCTATTTTTTAACTTTTGATTTGTTAACCATCCTGGGCGACTTTGAACAGAAAGACAGCTTATAAATATTTTTTTTAAAATAGATTCTAAAGTATTTGCTTTTAAAAATTCCAAATCTTGCACTTAGATTTTTGATTTAATAATATTTCTATTACTGCTGATACTGTAGCATTCACTGATGAAGTCAGATTAGTGACAAGCAAACTCTTCTTGGCTTCAGTTACAGATAGGTAGCCATGTTGGTCTGCCATAGTCAAAATAAAAAAATTCCTTCCAGTAGCACCTTAAAGACCAACTAAGTTAGTTCTTGGTATGAGCTTTCGTGTGCATGCACACTTCTTCAGATCGTATCTGAAGAAGTGTGCATGCACACGAAAGCTCATACCAATAACTAACTTAGTTGGTCTTTAAGGTACTACTGGAAGGAATTTTTTTATTCTTCTTGGCTTGACAGAGCTATGGATCGGTATTTATGAGCCATGTGGGAGATCAGTTGAGAAAATGTTTTAAGGGTTCTGACTGGATCATAATATTTTTTTGTGTGTGTGTATGCATTTTCTTTCTCAGAACCATACAGTTTTACTTCAGAATTTGTTATTGAGGTTGTAGGGATGTGTGAGAAATTTGGCTTGGCTCGCATTTTAATACAGCTCTACCCAATTCACGCTTCTTTAAACAATACAGTGGTACCTTGGGTTACATATGCTTCAGGTTACATACGCTTCAGGTTACAGACTCCGCTAACCCAGAAATAGTGCTTCAGGTTAAGAACTTTTCTTCAGGATAAGAACAAAAATTGGGCTCTGGCGGCGCAACGGCAGTAGGAGGCCCCATTAGCTAAAGTGGTGCTTCAGGTTAAGAACAGTTTCAGGTTAAGTACAGACTCCAGAAAGAATTAAGTACTTAACCCGAGGTACCACTGTACATGAATGGAAACACAGATATCCATTGAAATTTGCGATTTTCCACATTTTGCATTGTAGTTCTCCAACCAGAAATGTGTATGTAAAGTGAAAATAACATACAAAACAGATTCTGTTATGGAAAATTGCTCATTAAATTGTTTATATTAGGTGAGATGGCATACAAATTTGTTTATATTAGGAGAAATGAATACTCAAATGCAGATGAATTCTCATTAGGACTTTTCAAAAAATCACAAACTGTTGTGGAAGCATGAAAAACTGAAAACTCAAGAGCCAAGTCATTTTTCTGTAAATTATATGTGCAGTTCTAGTCAACTAAAGGAAATACCATTTTTTGTGGAGAGTAAGCAGTTAAAATAATCCGTTTCTGAGTCTGTGCCTATAAAGGCTGTGGCTTTGAGAGCCTAGTCTGATTAATGTGGGCCTGTGCAAGTGCAAAATTCGTGCATAAAGTTGCAATAATGTGGCCATTTGCATTTTGAGTAAAGTAAGAATTTTAGGGCATGGAATTTTCTTCATAATATGTCTAAGCATTGCAAACTGGGACCAGGGGGTGGGGGAATACATTATTCCATCCCTATTATTTCCTACATTTGGAAGCATCAGTGTTTGACATTAAATCTGCCACCTTGACATGAGTCGACCGTAATGTTTTAATATTGAGTGTGCATGTATCATAGGAGTACATTTGGTCCCAAGATCTGAAGTCATCAAAAATATTTATATTTATTCCATCAACTACCATCATGAAATACAGACTACAGTAGTACCTTGGGTTACAGACGCTTCAGGTTACAGATGCTTCAAGTTACAGACTCCGCTAACCCAGAATTATTACCTTGTGTTAAGAACTTTGCTTCAGGATGAGAACAGAAATCGCATGGTAGGGGCGCGGCGGCAGCAAGAGACCCCATTAGCTAAAGTGGTACCTCAGGTTAAGAACGGTTTCAAGTTAAGAACGGACCTCCAGAATGAATTGAGCTCTTAACCCGAGGTACCACTGTATTTTAAAAGGGAAGCACCTCATGCCTAATAGTTGTGGTTAAATGGACAGACTCCTAAATGAAGCTTGTTAACTACCGTATTTTTCGCCCTATAGGACGCACTTTTTCCCCTCCAAAAATGAAGGGGAAATGTGTGTGCGTCCTATGGGATGAATACAGGCTTTCACTGAAGCCTGGACAGCGAGAGGGGTCAGTGCGCACCGACCCCTCTTGCTCTCCAGGCTTTAGGAAGCTCTGCGCTGGGCTCCCGAAGGTTCCGCGGAGCTGCCTGCGCTCCCGGGCTCGGCGCAGCTCCGCGCAACTCTCCGGAGCCCGGCGCCAAGCCGCCCTGGGCTCCCGAATGTTGTGCAGAGCTGCCTGCGCTCCCGGGCGCGCAGCCAGAGCAATGCCGAAGCTGAGCGCAGCGTCGTCATCACTCTGGCTCCCATTCTGAGGGCTGGGGTCGGGGGAAGCTCGGGCTTCCCCCGCCCCAGCCCTGTGCCTGTACGGGGGGGGGGATAAAATTATTTTCCTTTATTCCCCCCCCCCCAAGAAAATCTAGGTGCGTCCTATGGGCCGGAGCGTCCAATAGGGCAAAAAATACGGTACTTCTGAGTATTTTTACCTCTTTCCTATAAGCTGAAGTGTGGCTTGGGAAACGCTACTAATAATTTAGTTCCAGTATTTATTAAAGCTCTTTTTATTCTGGGCTAATGAAATTTACAGAGTATCTTACAGAAGAGGAAAGCCCACCACCGCCCCCATCTGTGTAGTAAGACTGGGGTTTTTTTTTTTGTGAAACATCTCCACACAAAAATGCTAAATTGGGAACTTGGAAGGGCATTCTGTGTCACAGAGGTACTCCAGACAGTGCTTGGTCTCTGAAGTACTCCCAATGCAGACTCGCCCTGAAGCTTAAAGCTTAAAACCACGACAGAGTAAAGACATGGGGAAGAGAAGAGCTTCACCTGGAAGCCTCCCTGGGGTTTTCAAGATACCGTACATATGGATAGATTGCTTCCTAAGGTACCCTGGCCTCAAGCTGTGAAAATAGACTGGGAACCAGTGAAGACTGGCAAAAGGCGTGCATGATATGCTCATGTTGCCCACTCCCCAAGTTAATGGTCTCACAGCCACTTCATGGTTGAAAGCAGTATGCTTCTGAATACCAGCTGATCAAAACTACAGGAGGGTAGGGTGCTCTTGCACTCGGGTCCTACTTGTAGGATCTCATAGGCGTGGCTACTGTGAGAGCAGGAAGCTGTATTAGAAGGGCCATTGTCCCTATACCAGAAGGCTGTACTGAAGTTTCAAGACGACAAGGCAGCCATTATAGCGTAGTGTCAGATCTAAGTGGCAATGTTTCTGTTCCTTGCCTCCTGGTCTAATCCTTTTGTTTCCAAATGAAGGTTGGAAGGAAAAGGGGTGCAGAAGACGGCTCCTCTATGTAAAATTTATCAGTAAGAAGGATCATGCATTTGGAGGTTCACTGCACACATAAGCAGGGTGGGGGGGGGAACAGTTGTACATTTCTCTCTTTGTTTCTTTTATTTTAGCAGCACAGATTATTTATTAACTGAATGATTGTTTCAGTCTGTCTGCAGTCTCAAGATTTTGCTACATTTCATGCATAGCTTCATCACATTTCCTGATTCAGCTTCAGGCTATCACATTTGGGGTGGTTTTCATACTACTTTTTTTGTATAGAGTCCAAGAAAAATAATGATAAATTAATGTAAAAAATGCCTGTTTCACTGGATTGTTTTTTTGCCCTAAAGAATATGTTGGAAAGTTAGCACCCACATCCATTTTATTAATTTTAGGAGGGGAGAGAGAGAGAGAATCAGCCATTGTTTCAAATCCAGAAGATGCTGTTTTTAATGCTATACTGAATCCTGGGGACAAGCCTTAATGATGGCATGAAAGCTGAACCTGTGATGTTCTGGCCTAAAGCCAAGTCTTTTGATTGGAGCTGAAGTGACACCTTCAGTTCCTCTTCTCAGATCAACACAGTAATTTACTTGTCTTTCGTGGTCCCATGTGTTTTATATTGTTTCCAGCTTTTTCATACTATAGTTGTTTAAATGGTCCTGGGTTTTAACCCTGCAAGATCTCTCTTGCTTAAAGCTACAATCCTATACATACCTAGCTGGAAATAAGTCCCATTAAGCATAGTAGGACTTACTTCTGAGAAACATGCAAAGGATTACACTACATGTTACTTAAGTTTATTCAGACTGTATACAATGTCTCCATGGTTGCCATGTATGGTTTTAATGAACATCTACATTTATACTTCTGAATTAGCATCAACTAGATGAGTTCCTAGGGATTATATAAACGAGTATTATGTTTATGGTGTCAAAAATTACCCAAAGTCAAATGACTACTTATGGCTGATGTGCTAATAATTCCTTGCTGTTTTGTCACATGGGTACCATAAGTCATGTCCTTTTGACATCCCCAGTTGTGTTTTGGGGATCCATGAATAGTTGTGCGAACTTATAGCCACTGTGAAAGGATTTGATTAAATCTGAAAAGGCTGAAGGCTGAGATGCCAATTGCTTTTTGAGAGTTCAGTCTTGCAAGATTTCTCCAGCCTGTTGAATGCTATGCTATAATTCCTCCAAGTGGTATTGTATATTTAGGGCTGCTCTGAGTATTCTCCAGAAGTTTTCCTTCCTATGCTTCTGTGGCTCTTCCAAAGTAGGGAGGTGCACTGTCTGTAGATATAGGTGCTTAATATACATTTCCTTATATTATTGTTGAATTGATTTATTATGGTCACAGGCCAGAAATAATACATCTCCTTTTAGAGAACATGCAGAGCTGTTGTTCTCATGGTTTCTCAGGGTCTACAGATCTCCAGGTCTTTTGCTTTGGACCCCAGATCTTCTGCCCCTTCTCCCCACTTTAAAACACATTTTCCCCCTTACAGAGCAGCTCAGTGCACTGCAAAGCATACAGTTAGTGAGAGCTCAGTTATCCACCATCTCATTTTGCCCAGAGGCAATATGGGATTACCCTAAGCCTGCTGATAGCCCCTTCATGTATATGGCTCACATCATTTGGCTATATAAATGAAGCAAAGGTGTCATTTTCTTTATTGAAACAAAGGCATTTTTCCAAATGCAGAGTTAACTTAGAGACAGGCAGTGAAGTATCTTTCACTGACAGTACTAACACTATGATCATTATTCATTGGGAAAATGCACTCATGCATAATACCCCAAATTGCTATCACATAGAAAAAAGTATCTCACATTGTACACCATACCCTGCCTATGATATACTGAAGAATGCATTTTTTTTCACTTCTCCATGCATACTGATATTGAAGCTGATACTGAAGTAAAACATATTTTACATGTAGTTGTAAATAAATATTCACATATACTTGTACATTGATAAACAATGTAGTTTTCATAGAGGGAGAGAATACAAGTGCTGAATGAAGTTTTGAGTAAGCAACTCAGTAGGGAAAATATACTCAATTGTTTGTGCAGAAATTCCCAGATTGTGAAAATGCACACATAAATGATGTATCACACATCAGAGAAAAACACTGAGTACACCCAGTACAGTCATCACACCTTGAAAATTGACATAAAATTTTAAGCCAATATGAATATAGCACTCCTAAAAGCCTAATCGAGTCGATCGCACCACAGCCAGGTACATCTGTTCTCAGCACTAACCGTTATCATTAACATAAAACACTTAAAATCACTAAGCTTCAAGTCTGGGGACAGATTTTTCCAAGAAGAATCTGCTAAATAGATTTTAGCAGTGCAGCAAGTGGGGACCTTGGCTACATTAGACTTATATGTTTTTGCATCTCAAAGGCCTGTGAACTGTTTTCAGAGGAACAGTCTGAATGAAGAATAACGCTCACACTGTATAGCAATTTCTTTATCACTGTTTAAATATGGAGGTAAAAGCCTTGAAGCTGTATGAACAGAACTTAAACGTATCAAACTGGAAAGAAATGGTTTTGGAAGGATATATTTTTTAAAAATGCATTTCATTAAAAGTCACCAAGGTGTAAAACTGAACACCAAATACAGGACTTAGTAAGAGTGCACTTTAGGGTATTTGGGTTGTTGGTGGCTGGAAGTCATACCCGTTAGTTTCCCGGCCCAAAAGGAGCGTTTGAGAAATCACTAGCCTCTTTCTGTTGACGTCAGGTGTTGTGTGCTGGATATATGGCACTAGAGCTGCACATCTCTAGTGCCACTGAATTCAATAGGGCATATTCCCTGGAAGATGCATGTGGGTTAGTAGTTTTACTCTTTGAAAAAGAGGTCAAACGGAGGATTTGTTCTATTACCTCCTTGGTTCATTTATGTTTGTTTGCATTTCTAGTGTGATTTTACCTTTCTTGTGGGGATGGAGGAGAGTGAGACATCTGGACTACATAATTCTGATGGGAATGCACTAACAAAAATATTTTTATCTTCTATATGTATAACTTTTAATAAAAGGAGAAGGCTATTTTGCATAATAAGAGTCATTGATTCATAACTGATTGAGAGTGAATATTGCAAGCTTTGTCTGGAGTCATGAAGGTAAAATAAAAATGACAAAGAGTGCTGGAGCACTTAGCTATTTTGTTTGCTTTTTGGCATGAGCTTTTGTATATACAACAGCTGATTTCAGATTCAAGATGGATGATTAACCTACCATTGATGATCTCTAAAAAAACCGTTCAGAAGCTATGGGGAACTGAGGCTGCTCCAGCTTCTTTCATATCTGCCTTTTATAGGCAGCACTGTAGGCCCACTTTCTAACAAGTGGGTCTCATTCAGGGGACCATACCTCTGAGTGAAAGTTTTTAGGCTCCAGGGCAAAGTTAGAAGGGGTAAAATCCAAGCAATGAGAACAGGCAACACACTCCAAAAGTTTAGAAGCAAAAGGCAGCAGAGAGAAGAGACAATAATCAGAAAGAAAAGAGGGGTAAAGAGGTTTTTTTATGAATAGGAGAAACTGTAGCATGTGTATGCACTAGTGGAAATGAGCCAGACAAAAGAGACATGTTAAAAGTGGAGAGAGAATGACAGGAGCAATGGTAGTTAGGTGAGAAGCTGGAGCCAAATCAAGGGGACAAGTAGAAGGATTGGGAGAGGACAACAAATGGGACACCACCTAGATGGGCTGAAGAAGAAGTCAAAGAATGAGTGGTAGCATGTAAAGCCAGTAGAGGAGTAACAGCTGCTGCAAAACCAGAACAAATAATATGAATCTTATACGAAAAAACGTGGCAAAATCCTGAATTAAGAAGGAAGAAACAGTGGAGCAGACTTCAAGAGTGAGTTAAAAGTAGGAAAAAACAAAACAACAACAATGAGGATTCCCAGAAGTTAAAGAAGAATAGTACTGCTTCTTGACAAAAGAAAGAGAGGATAAAAAAAGAAGAAAGAACAAATTTATAATTAACATAATTCAATCCATTTCTTAGTCTGCTTCCAAAGACATTCAGCCAGCCTAGCACAGGATTGGAGATATCAAATGCAAAGAGTAAACCACAGCTCAGGGCAAGAGCAGAACTCAGTTGAGGTGGGACATGAGCTACACCAAAAGGGTAGCAAAATTAATCTGAGATTTCATATCAAAAGAAGTGATAGATGAGAGAAAATGAAAGCCAGAAGAATCAAACAGATTATCCAGATGAATATTGCGGTGCCCGAGTACCAAAGTATTATCTGGAGGAAGAAAAACAACAACAGTGAGCCAGGAACCAAAACCCGATATAAAGGATAAAAGAGGGCCAGGTGGCCAATAAACAACTGCAACCCACAAATGCAGTAGGGAGTAAGATGAAGAGTGTGGTGGGAAGAGGCTGAAACTGATGAAGTAGACAAAAGAAGCCCCACCACCAACACCCAGCCCTCCAGTTGACCAGTATGAGAAAATGATAAACTTCCTGCCTGCTCCATTTATCCTCTTACACTTTCCAAGATGTTGGAGTCAAATGGTCCAACTTAATGAATAATATGTTTCTCTTATATTGTAATGTTTTGGTGTCACATGAAGCTTGCCATCTTTTTAACTTGCCTTACTACTGTGCCAGGCATAAATTTAGCAGGTGAAGTAGTTCCTAGCATGAAGATAAAAGTGATGAGGAAAAAATGTGGCAGCTTAATTTCTTCTTCGTCTTCCTCTCTCTTCTTCTTCTACACACTAGGATGCTGTTATAAAGGCCGAGGATCAGGAACGATATTTAAAAAACTGGCAACCCTAATTAACTTCACTGATGCAGTGAGCCATCAGTATAATGCTAATATAAAAGCCTTGCATCAGAGAGAGAGAGAGAGAGAGAGAGAGAGAGAGAGAGAGAGAGATCATCTATTAGGACTTTGTGGCAGGACAAAGCCAATCTCATATCTGATACGATTGCATCAGGCTACTACATCCCTAATCCAGGATTTCTGACGTACGGATAAAAGGAATAAACTTTTTGCAAGAAAAAAAGCTAATAAAGTTGCCAGGAACAGATATTTTGTAATCTGTGCTAAATATCTGCTGGAAAAACATGAGCAGCAACGAAGCTGAGAAGACACTAAAAGAAATTCAGGGCAAAGTGCCAGACGCCCAGACGGAAGCAGAATGTGGACCAAAAAGATTGCGACAATCGGGTAATTATGGTTTATGAATTTCAGCTTTAATCTGTAGTTCAGTGAATCCTGATTAAATATCTGTTAAACACAATTAAAGTTTGTTTTTGTATTTCACCGTCTTGATCAGAATAATTAGAGACTGCGTGTTTCATGTCAAAAGTAGCAAGAGGAATTTAGTGAATGAACATCGTTTTTAAAAGCCATTTGTAGCACCAGCTGTTGGCATTATTTTATATTTTAGTGTTATCAGCATAAAGATGGGCCTTCTTGGCACTGAATGTTTTCCAGCAGGACAAGAATGTTTCCGCCTATAATGGAATGGCAGGGGAAAGTAGGGGGAAAGAGCTGGTCATAAGACAACACTTGAAAAATGTCAGATAAGCTGCTAGTTCTCAATAGTTGCAACACATGCAAATAGTTGGAAAGGGGGGGAAATGAGGCAAATAGATTACCTGGAAAGTTCTTTTCTGTCAAAGTTGAACTGGGAAATGGAAAGGAACAATGTAGAGGATGTACCTCAAGTGATACATACCGTAATTGTAGGGCAGCTTTCACCAACCCGGTGCCCTCCAGATGTTTTAGACTACAGCTCTCAGCAGCTGAATTGACTGGGGCAGATGGGAGTTATAGTCCAAATAATAATAATAATAATAATAATAATAATAATAATAATAATAAATAACAATTTTTTATTTATATTTCCCCGGCCACTCTGGGTGGCTTCCAACAAAATATTAAAATACAATAGTCCTTCAGATATTAAAAATTTCCCTAAACAGGGCTGCCTTCAGATGTATCCTAAATGTCTGGTAGTTGTTTTTTCCTTTGACATCTGGTGGGAGGGTATTCCACAAGGTGAGTGCCACTACCAAGAAGGCCCTCTGCCTGGTTCCCTGTAACTTCACTTCTCGCAGTGAGGGAACCGCCAGAAGGCCCTCGGCGCTGGACCTCAGTGTCCGGGCAGAATGATGGGGGTGGAGACGCTCCTTCAGGCATACTGGGCCGAAGCCGTTTAGGGCTTTAAAGGTCAGCCCAACACTTTGAAATGTGCTCAAAAACGTACTGGGAGCCAATGTAGGTCTTTCAAGACCAGTGTTAAGTGGTCTCGGCGGCCGCTCCCAGTCACCAGTCTAGCTGCTAAATTCTGGATTAGTTGTAGTTTCCAGGTCACCTTGAAAGGTAGCCCCACATAGAGCACATTGCAGTAGTCCAAGCGGAAGATAACTAGAGCATGCACCACTCTGTCGAGACAGTCCACGAGCAAGTAAGGTCTCAGCCTGTGTACCAGATGGAGCTGGTAAACAGCTGCCCTGGACACAGAATTGACCTGTGCCTCCATGGACAGCCAAGAGTCCAAAATGACTCCCAGGCTTCGCACCTGGTCCTTCAGGGGCACAGTTACCCCATTCAGGACCAGGGAGTCCTCCATACGTGCCCACCTCCTGTCCCCCCAAAACAGTACTTCTGTCTTGTCAGGATTTAACCTCAATCTGTTAGCCGCCATCCATCCTCCTACCGCCTCCAGACACTCACACAGGACCTTCACCGCCTTCACTGGTTCTGATTTGGAAGAGAGTAGAACTGGGTATCATCTGCATACTGATGAACACCCAGTCCAAACCGCCTGATGATCTCTCCCAGCGGCTTCATGTAGATGTTGAAAAACATGGAGGAGAGGACGGAACCCTGAGGCACCCCACAAGTGAGAGCCCTGGGGTTTGAACACTCATCCCCCAACACCACTTTCTGAACACAACCCAGGAGGAAGGAGCGGAACCACTGTATAACAGTGCTCCCAGCTCCCAGCCCCTCAAGATGGTCCAGAAGGATGTTAAGGTCGGTGGTATCAAAAGCTGCTGAGAGATCCAGCAGAACTAGGAAACATCTCTCACCTTTGTCTCTAGCCCACCAGAGATCATCGACGAGCGCAACCAAGACCAAAATATCTTGAGGGTACCAAGCTGATGACGGCTGTTGTAGGGAGCCATCTGTTTGCTACATCTGGAGGGCACCAGGTTGAGGACCGCTGCTTTTGGGAGCCATTTGTTTACCTTATGATCCTGGTTAAGCAACTTTTTTGCAGTCTTCACAATCACAGCAATGCTTCTACTATCTCCTAACGAAGGCCTGAGATTCTGATGTACATATATTAAATATATCAAGTTTCTCTGTGGCCAGTTCAAAGGCTATGAAGCCTACCCAGCAATTGATACAGTAACAGACTGGCCTCTTTCTTTCTCACCTGGACTTGGATCATCATTGCAAGAGATGACATGATGGTGCCTTGAATTCTGTTTTTAGGAGTCATTTTTAGGAGTCATTTGCTACAGAAGATAAACCTGATTGCATTTATGTTTGACTCAAACCACTACACTAGGTTCAGATTGTCATATGCACTAATGCTAGGCAGGCTTCATTTAATTAATTGTATTTCTTGTTATGCTGTCTTTCCTCCAAGAAGCTACGGGTGATCTTACACTTTACCCTCATAACAGTCTTTCAGTGTAGGTTAAGCTGAGAGTTAATGATTTGCCCAGTCTCCCACTGAGATTTATGGTGAAGTCCCAATTTCTAAAGCAAAAGGAGTGAAAGGGTAAGTGGTTCTGAACCATCTCCCTGCAGCCTCTCCTCTCAACTCTAGTCCCTAACCCAGGCTCTGAACTGCCTGCAGGGTGGGGGATAAACTCTGGTGTGAGGGGAACTGCAGGAAGTGCCCCTCAGCTTCAGTGCCCCTCTCTCACCTTTCACTTTTGTTATTAGAGCAAGCCCTATCACCTAGTTTATATATTGCATTCAAAAATCTGGGTCAGTCACCATACATCTAGTATCTGTCTGAGTGGGGATTTGAATCTGAGTCTCCCTAGACTAAACCTAACTCTGCATATGTTACACTACACCAGTGACCTACCCAATATTAAATGACCGAACCATTGTAGCTTGCAGTTTCCAATGGAAAGAGCATTGGCTTTTTAACTGTGTTTGGGGAGACTCAAGGGGTCTTCAGTGAGAAGATCATTAATTAAATACAGTACAAGTTTCCAAGCAAGACAATTTACCCAAGAATATCATTCTTTTTTGTGATGCACAGTGGTGGATGCTTTCTGGCCTATTCATGGGGAGCCATGATGAGGTACCACAGGACTCACCAGAGTTAACCAAGTGTACTCTTTAGAACACCGTTTTGAATCCTTTGCAACATGCAGTAGTTTGGAAACTTGTGAAGTAGATGAGGCTGCATGAATACTGTCCACACTCATTAAGGAGAAGCAAGCTCCATTAAACACAATAGGCCTTAATTCTGAGTACACATCCATATATGTTTTTTTATTTAAAAGCAATATACTTTCAGTAACATAAGTATTTTAACCCTTCTGTGTTCCCTTATAAAGGGACGCAAAAAGAAAATCCAGTCTGCAAGTGACTGCAGATTTCCAAATTGGCCTTTTGGGAGAGCCACAGTGATTCTAATTCCAAAATGGAATCAAGGTTAATGGAGAAAGTGTTGAATGCAACTTTAAAATCAAAGCTATGTTTAAAGATATCATCAAAGGCTTATAAAACATGGCTGCCTTTTTATAAACTCCAAGCCCTGCAGATATGGTGCCCCTAACAGAGCAGGGAGAGAAAAGATCAAAGCAGAAACTATCATTTAAGTCTGTTTAGGCGAGAAATTATATCTAGAATCAGTCTGTGAAGACATATGTTGATGTTGAGACTTTCACAGCACTAACATTATTTACTAAAATGTGTAGGCTCTGATATGGTACAAACAATTCTATCTCACTAGGGGAAAAGGAAGAGGGCATTCACTTCGGAAAATGAAAATGAAGGGCAGCGTTGACTGGCTACTAGCAGAATGAGATTAACACATCCACATAGAAGTATTGTTCTTGTTACTGAAATAACAGTCACTGGTTTCTGTGAATGTGTGCTCTAAAACAGGATTTTTAGAATTCTTTGCTCTAATATCACCAACTGACACAGTGGATATTCTTTACTTGAGTTTGCTAGAATGTTCCTTCAAAATACACCAAGATCTTGTCCTGTCTTCTCACAGTGGTGTTTGGTTTTTTTAATGGAAAGCAAAAGTTAGAATTCATTGCTGTCATTCATAAGACTTTTTAGGGATCCCTGAAGTAGTGGGTTGCGGTAGGGGGGGCAGGTTGGGGCACAACTTTATTGAATAACAGAGCTATAAACATAAACATCCAGCTGTTGGCTCAGGAACTTATTCCATGAGTATTAATATATGATAAGGTCTCTCACACAAGTTCAACCCTTAGTGACTGCAATGTTAAGTGATGATACCTATCACAGTTCAAAAGGTGCAACAGGCAGACCTTTCAACTTAAAAAACAAGAGTTTGCATTATGATGGTTCTGCTCCTACTAGGAAGACTGCCTCCAGAAGGTGGTTGTTGAGGAGCATTATTCAGATTTGTGGGTTCTCCAGAATGGGGTTCTACATGGGTTGGTTATGTCCCCCATGCTGTTTAACATCTGCGGAAGTCACTGAGTGGGGTCATAGTGTTTTGGAATGTGATGTCATCAGTATACTGACAACACACAGCTCTAGTCCTTTTCATTTTCTGCAGGTGAGGGAGTGAATCAGTGCTTGGTTGTGATAATGGACTGGATGAGGGCTCATAAACAGAAGCTTATTCCAGACAGGACTGAGATGCTGTTGGTGGGTGGTTCTTCTGACCAGCTGAGTGGTGTAATCACACCCCCTCTGAAGGAGAGGGTTCATGGTTTGGGTGTTTTCTTTGATCCTTTGCTGTTGAGGTACAAGTGGCTTCAGCGTGTGATGTGCCTTCCATCAGTTTAACTGCAAGACAACTTGGCTACAGTAATCTGTGCTCTGGTAACCCCAAGGCTGGAAATTAACGTTGCATAAAAGTCCAGAACACCACACTCGCTGTGCGTTACGAAGTAAGTTTCTCTAGAGCATCAGTCTTGTGCAGTGTCATGTTTACTGTACAAACAAATCAGCTACACTTAGTACTTTGGCCAGCCAGCAGTCAATATGGCTTGGCTTGATAAACTAGCACACAAAAGTAGATGTTGTCCCATGTTACCAAGCCAATTAGAGTCCGAGCCACCAATTACACACTA
The DNA here is from genome assembly GCF_965112155.1 of Podarcis liolepis. NCBI lineage: Eukaryota > Metazoa > Chordata > Lepidosauria > Squamata > Lacertidae > Podarcis > Podarcis liolepis. Next base: position 74,899,178 of record NC_139558.1, on the reverse strand, counting down.
TGCTGTAACAGGCATAAACTGGTAGCAAAGGAACAAATGCTGCCAGAATCTTCACATCCTTGACAGATTGTTCAAATGTTACATAGAAATGAGGAATGTAACAGCACAAGTAAGAAATGTGAGGTTTTAGTGAGTGCCATCCAGAGTACCGGAAGATTGCTATGCTAAAACAAGTTGTGTATCATTTATTTTACTGTCATTTATAAGCAGGGATGAGAATAAAATTTCTAGAGCCATGTTTTTTTTTAAAAAGCTTTCTCTATGTGTCTGTATCCCCCGAAAGAACTGTAGCTGGAGTCAGTCTGAGCCTCAACCTCCCAGGCCAGGTGGGAAAAGGCCTGCAAGGCAGGGAGCAGGTATTCCAGGACTCACAGCTGAGATGATGATATTTCTCCAGCCCTCTAATAAAACACAAATACACAGCCCTGTGTGTTGGGCCTGCAGCAGAGCAAATACTAGTCGGAAGCTAAGTAAGGCTGAGAACTGGCATCAATTAGAACCAATATTATTTAGCATAAAAAGTATATATTTTTTACATTTAAGAGTGTAGCTCTTAAGGCTTTACTGTAATATATAGATGCAATGGAACAATCTCTGAATATTTCTTATGAATGGATGGCTCTATAACAAGACAGTTTTTATTTGGCATTTTCTCACTTGGTCACTTTCCTGTAGTCTAAATAGGGCAGATCAGTATTGCAAATTTTATTTATTCTTTCCAGAATGTACTTTAAATTCATTAGCTATCTTTATAATAGTTATAGATGAAGCAGCACTTTCATTCTGAGTCCTCTGTCTACAGTGGTTTGTAACTTCTGAAACAATGACCTTTTTGGCTGAAAATTCTCATTTGTGTTTTAAGCTCAAAGTGAGTATTGTTTTGGAAAGTCTGAAAAAAGAAATCCATTAATCCATTTATGAGGACTAGACATTACAATAAATTGTACGTGCAGTTATATTTGATGACCTACGTAGTCCAATAAAAGCACATTATTATTTTTCCCTGGTTTAAAAAAAAATATCAAGGACATTTTTCTATTTACATTTTCAAATTTCCTCAGCCTTCATTTCTTGCTTTTGCTAAAAAAAAACTGAGGGAGTGTACTAGTGCAGAACCCGGTTGCTTTCAGTATGACCTTTTAAATTTTTTTCTGATGTAATAACACTTAAGAAATACCTCACAAGCGGCAAGATGATGTAACTATTAAAAGAATACTTTTGTCTAAAATGGTGGCTGTGTGTTAAAATCCAATGATAATTGTGAAATGTTGAAGATGCAATCTTCAATATTAAGTTTTTCAACATGTTGCATATCATTGAGAAATAGGTTCCATTTGACAAATCTCAGCCAATTGCTCCTGTTGTAGAGCCCCATGTGTTCCGATTTATACATGGAAGTCCTGAATGAGTGACCTAAGGAATGCATGCATTTATCTGTAAGCCGCCTTGAGTCCCTATCAGGGGCATGTGCCAGGATTTTCTTGATGATTTACATTGCAGTTCTGGTACATGTCTTCTCAGAAGCAGGAGTGACTGGCATGGTGAAGCAGTGCTATGCTACCACCCTCCCAACTGCAGTGTCACTGCCGCTTACAAGACCAGGGAGGGGCAGGCTGACATTGAGGTCGAGTCTGTGTGGTGAGTCAGCGCTGGCCCAATTTCGGTGCCACCATGGCTCACACTCCAGTAAGCAGCAGGAACACCATTGTCAGAAGGGTGGCATTCCCTTCACTCCTGCTCAGAAGTGAATCCCATTGAGTTCAACATGGTTTACTGTTAGGTACATAAGTATAGGACTGCACTTTAAAGGTGACTGAAAGGGAGACCCAACTTTAGTTACCATCATCTTCAGGTCGGGCTGGGAAAGACTCCCATATAAAACTGACAGAGCCACTGTCATTCAGTGTAGACAATATTAAGCTACATGGGCCAATGGCTTATTCACTATACGGTAGCTTCCTTTGTCTCAGGAAGTATTTGAGCAGATTGTTATGATTTAAACATTTTTAATAAGTGAATAAAATATATGCACTGTTCTGTATTTCTGTTTACATAAGCACGATAAATTTCTCATCCATCCACAACCCACACACTTGATTGGTTCTTTTGTTTGCAATAAATACACTGAATTCAGTAGAGATTCTTTTCATCAGTGCGAACGAAGCCAGTGTGGAATCTATTGTGTAAACTTTGACCCCAAATTTCTATGACTTCTGCACAACTGGAGGGGGAGAGATAACATTGCATTGACCTAGCTTTTTATGTTTAATTATACATATTGGGCTAAAAGCTCTAAAAGTTGTTAATGTTTTAAGTCTTAGCTACTTTTGCAATTGAAAGATCTCTCCACCCCCAATGATTATTTTCTGTTGTAATCAAAAGGACATTAACATGGACAGGAAATTAATCTAGCACTCTAGAGATTAATATTAATCTGGTAATGTACTGTCCTCATGATTTCGGGAATCTGTTCTCTTATGGTGCATTATGGCAGTGTATTTATAAACTATCTAGGTAAAGGTTCCTTATATTTAAAATATGTTCTTATACCTCATTTCATTTCATTTTAGCTTTCTAGAAGAAAGAAAGGTGTTTGCTTTCTTTCAAATGATGTTGCATGTACAGTTAATTCTGTGTTCATTTTAACATATTGGAAAGAGTTACAATTTGTGGAAAATAACTATGTTATATTTTTCTATAACGTGCCTCTTTCTGCTGCTCTGAATTCTAGTTCTATGTGTAAACTAGGTTTCATGAAGTTGTGTGGCTGCAGCTTACGGTATACTGTATAGCAGTTGTAGCCAGTAGTGTTTCTCTGCATGTATACTTTGGTATGGATTCTTGCTATTTTGGTCTTGGAGGATAGGACATACAGCAAAAATGAAGGCTTGCCGTGTCCTTTGTGGGTGGTGCCATTTGTTGCCTGGTGCAGCATGCAGCATGCAGCAGGCCGGGAACCTGGAAACAGAGGAGGAGGGTTGCTACGTGTGGCCAGAAGGCGAAGCGAGCTCCCCCCTTCCAACCACACATTTCCTGGAACTAAATTGGCTGCTAATCCAGCCAATCAGGAGAGCGCCAGGGGGTTGGTCAGGGGTAGAGGCCTGGTGGCAGCCAAGACCACCTTCCCGCTTTAAAGTGGAACAGCACTCTGTTTCTTGCCTGTGTGGAGCAGATCAGCGTTGGATCACCACCCGCACACACACCTTGTTATCTTTCACAAAGGTGATAGGGCTCAACAGTATGAGGACATTGCTTTGGAATTCTTGGCCATCATATTTTGGGGCCAGGGAGGATTTTTTCCTGCAGTCTAATTGGCCTGTTTGCAGGATTTCACCTGCCTCTTTGCAGACGTCACAACTTTGGGAGATAAAGCATTGAGTGGTATTCTTTAACATCAGGTTAGCCCGTTAAAAAGGTCCAGGAAGGAGAATTGCTGTCCAGGAGCCCACATGGGAGTCAATGAGCCATAGCATACCTTCCAGGAGGCGGTGTTGGCAGGAATGACACACTTGAGCCATGTCAAGGGGCGGCCTTCATGCCAGGGCCCACCCATCCCGGGCAGGCTGCACACCTTATGTGCCTGGGGCAAGCAATATGTGATGCCATCTTACGGTGGGTGTGATGTCAAGTCAAAATTTCATGGGATTCTGTAGCTGCACCTTATGGGGGGTGGGGACACCAAGGCAGGACTTATGGAATATTGTAGCATTTAGCTTGGGCTTTTTGAAATTCCTTGCTGTTTTTATGTTCAGCAGTTTTACATGCAGTAGTCATGAGTACTTTGGGGTTATACAGTTCTAAAACAACATCACAGACACCTTGAATTTAGACATTATGTTTTGGTTTACAAAGACTCAGGTGTTGGCTTGAATGAAAAAGCAGGGTCTGCATTTTTTAAAAAGTATAATGTTTTGGTATCCGGACTGCTGTGTAATGAAGCGACCAACAGGAAAGGAAAGTGTAAAATTCAAACTCAGGAACATGCATGGAAGCTACTGATTATCTTTTATGTCTGAATGGGAAATATGCTATTGGTGCTCAAAGAGATTAGTGTGAGTATAGTGTTTAAGAATAAAATGAGGAGGGGTTGGAGAGCTTCTGTAAAAATGCTTCTTTAAAAAAAATCCAGAGAGGCAATTTTCATCATGCCTTCATTGTCCCCAGAAGCATCTGCTTGGCCACTGTTGGAAAACGGATGCTGGACTGGGTAGACTGGTCTGATCCAGCAAATCAGTTCTTACGCTGTTGAAACATAACAGCCAGATATTTGCCATAATTTAATGTAACTTTAAACAAAAATATGGAAATCATCTAGCACAGAATCTAGCTATGTTTGCTATGTCCTCCATCTTTAGACTGCGCTAAATGTAGACCTTTTGACTTCAACATCAAGTGGGCTTTTTCTCTTTTTCTCCCCATCTCCTTTTGCTTGGCATTCAGTCTCATAAAGAGTTCAAAAGCTTGCCCAATATTCTGAGACATTTGGGTTGGTTCTAATAAAAGTGTTACCAAATGTTGAGCTTGCAAGAGGTAGCATTGCAGGAATCTGTTCTTTCACTCTTTAACAAAGCGCTTCAGAATGATATGTGTGAACTAGGCTACTGCTTTGCTCTGCAACCCACAACTAGAAACAACATAATTGTTCATGAGTGAGCACCCATCCTGCCATGAAAAGCAGTTCACTGGAAGCGTATGAGCAGACCAGCTGGCTGGGACATCTCCAACCTCCTGTTTGAAATGGAGCTTTTCCTAGTTGTGAGCCTGCTGCAGCTCTTCACAAAGTAAAGATTGTCTGGCAAGGAGTGACGGCATTTTAAATAAGAGCCTTTTGCTCTCCCTGCAGACAGGTCTGTGAATAAGAAAGCATCCCAACTTGGGGTGATTATTACTCATGAGTAATCCCAAAGAGAAAAGGCTTAACATGAAGCCTTACCCAGATATGATTGATGGGAAGGATTGCAGGATACATTTTCAAATGTCAGGCTGAAACCCATCCCATTTGTAAATCAATTAATGAGGCTTGGCTTGTATTGATAATAATGACTTGTAATACATTTTCCCTTTGTATTTGTTCTCATGGCCTTACCTAACACTGAAGGTGAAATAACATATCTGTAGCTCTCTGAGGCATTTTTATTCTCTTACTTGACTTGAGATACATCACGGTCACTCACTTCCTTCTGTTTCTCACTGCTGCTCCCCACCTCAACTAGATTGACCGAGCATAAATATTTTCCACTTCGCTTTACTTACTTATTTACTATTTTAAAAAGCATAATAGAGCACCGGCTCTGAGCAGGAAGCCTGAAAAAAATATTAAGAGGTACAGGTGTTTTAATGACCTTGTATGGAGAGTCTAGATGTGGAAACAAAAAGGGGGATTATGGTCTGAATGATTGGGCAGACTGTGTATCAGGAGTGTGAAGGAAACAGAGCATTGTTTGGGCATCAGTTTCTTGAGCCAAGCCTTTGTTGCAGGTTTCATAATAAGGTAGCTTCTCATAGTTAAATCTGGAGAAAGTAACAAATGTGAATAGAATGTGTTTAAGAGATAGCTTTATTGGAGCCTCCCCCAACCCCCATTTTAGACATTTGTAGCCTTCAGTAAGATTGTAGATAAATACTGAAGAAAACAGCCCAACCCTTTTCTTATCATGTACTGGAGATGACAGACTGCAGAAACCCAATGGCATTTTATAAAGCATCGCAACAAGAACTGGGACTTGCCAGGTTCCATTTATCTAGCCAAGAATATAATTCTGTGATCTATCCCAAGGAGATTTTCAACAGAGTCTTACTCTCTTACTGTCTGAATTAATGATACTGCTTTTTTTCCTTAGCCGTGACAAAAGCCACTCTGCACTTTTATACATTATGTTAAAGTTTTTTTGTTGTGAACATACTCTATAAAAGCCCTTTTGCTTCATCATTTTGACAAGCCAATTCCACTAAATCTTCCATGATCATCATGTTCTCTTTTTAACTTTTTCAATTCCAGAAAACAGCAAACATTTCTGAGTTACAAAGCACCAAACAGCTACAGACTCACTTGCTATAAGGTAAGTCATCTGTGTAGAAGTCTGTAACAAAATGTAAAACCAAGTGCATTTCCAGTTATCAGCTGTACACTTAGCTTTGACAATTATGAAGAATCCATGTCTATTCAATGGGACTTGTCTCCTTGGTCTGGTAGGCACACTTTGAAAATAACATATTATGAAACTGTTAACCTTGATAACTTTGGATCCCTCAAATTGTTTCCCCTGTTGAATTTACCTCTTCGAAGAGTTGTAGACTCAAAATGCCTGTGTCATAAATTACTGTTCAGTTGTTTGGTTTTCTTACTGTTTTCTTGGCTCTTTGACTTAAAAATTACAAGGCTGAAAGTGGCATCTCACAAAATAAGTTTTTAGGATGATCAACCTTAACTCTTGCTATAGCCAAAAGAACTTTTTCTGAGTTGATAGCAACATTAATAAGATTCTAGCCTGCCTTCCTTGAATGTTTCCAAGTAAAATGTCAGCTGACATATAACTGCAGCTCACATAGCATGCATTCTTGTTTACAAGAATTTGGAACCTTGTATTTTCCACTAACATGTTTTTTCCATAATGCAGTTAAGTCCCCTTGTTTTAGCAAGCAAGGATGTCACGTATGACCACAGCAGTGTTTGATTTTTATGTAGTAACCAATCAGTTATCAGATGCCAATTTAGGGGAGCTTGATCGGTTTGCCTGCACTGGGTGCTGAACCAAGAGGGGGCCACAGGGGGCACAGCAACAATGACAAACAACAGAAGTCGAGAGGTGGTAAGGTGCCAAATTTTGGCATTGCACAGGGCACTGCTGAAATTTTAAAGCCCAAAGTCTGCCACTGCAGTTATCTTCAAATGGGGGACATGATAGACAAGGCAGTGGATGCACAAGACTTATGGGCTCTCAGCATAGTGCAGCCACTGGTGCCATCACTGGTCCAGTCTGTCCCCCGCACCAGGTCCTACTGCTGTCAGCCTTACTGCTCTTGTGGCCAACAGAGCCCTTACATTGCACAGCTGATTGCTGCCACTACCACACTAATCACTTGCTTTACCCCACATCCTATCAGACATGCTTTACCTGACAGGGGTGAGCAATGGTACTTAAAGGATCTGAGGCAGTTTTTAAGTAACCAAAATGGCTGGAGATCAACAGGCTTGGAAGAAACACATGATTTCCAGAAGTAAAATGTGTTTTTTTTAAAGAAACCTGGAGGACAGTGGGGAATGGGTGAGTACCATGGAGGACAGAGCATGCTCAGTGGCTTTGGAATGCTGTGTGACTGTTTTGATGGCTGAGATAGAAAACCAGGAAGGAGGGGAAATGCAAGAGGGCAGGATGCAACACAGCAGCATTTTCTTATCGACCTTACTTGTGTTTTGAATACTGGTTGCTGGATAGCAACAATGGGACAAGAATGTTGCCCTCGTGCCTTGCTTGTGGACTTTTCAAGATGCATCTGGTTGACCATGATGAGAAAGAGTGTGATAGCTGGATTACAGGATCTGATCTGATCAAGAAGCTCTCTTTCTTTGTATAGGAAGTTGTGAGAAGAGGTGTGCCCTTCAAATGATGAGCAGGTCTCTGATGTGTTTTAGAGATACGTTTTCCCAATTCTGCATCTCCACTCAGATGTGTGTCTAGGCAGTAACTTTTTTCCCATGACTTTCTTAATATTACAGTGTTTTACATTGCTGCCATACCACATTCACAAGTGCTTCCACTTGTGAATGGAGTTTTGTGATATCTGGGCCGGTAACTTACCAGGCAGCATGGAATTCAAAGCAGTTACTTTCTAATGCAGAAAGTATAAGAAGAGATAGACAATTGGTTGCTAATGATACCAAAAAATGAGCATCACATACAGTAGGAATAATTTTAAATTACAGAATAGCAAATCACATTTGTGTGTAAGTGTTAAGGAAAAAATGGGGAAAGAGGTACACTAGACAATTCTGCAGTTGCAAACACAGGCATGCACCATAGCTATGCTAATATTTTTGAGTATTGATCTATGCACATTTAGACACTTCCATACCCTGAATAAGTTTCCTTGGGGGGCAGGGAGGAAAGGGAAGGTTTTGTCCATATATACCAGAGATGGGAAGTCATTGTCAACACAAGGACCACATTTCCCCACGGACAATTTTCCAGGTGTAAAGGAACAGACTTGACAAGACAACAATCTGGGATAAAAATTGGCCACGACTTCAGGCCTCGAATGTAATTCCATTCCAGCCTTCTGCTGGAGGGCTGAAATTTTGAACAGCACCATGCCAAGGATTCTGCCCACCCCCAAGGTGCTAATCTATGTAGGTGGCCATCCCCGGGCCACTGCTGGAAGCTGCAGGGATGTAACTCCTGGCTGCCCTGGGAATTGAGAGCAGTCTGCAAGGGCCTGCAACTACTGTCCACCTGTAGCAGGGAAAGTGATCATTATCATGTTGCAGCCCAGCAACAACACTTGGGTATGAAGCAAGGGGAAGGGTGTGGTTTGCGGCGAGTTCCAAGGGGTATATAGAGGGGCTTGGAGTTGTGGCTCCAGTTGTGGGTTGCCTTCTGAGTCAGGACTGCTCTGTGATTAAGCCAGGTCTGTGCTTTCTTAACAGGGAACCATATGTTGTACCATATGTTGAATCTCTTCAAATGTAAATGGCAAATGATATAAGACAACCTGCAAAGTAATACTTCGGAATTTTCTCTCCATAAAAATGAAATACCTGCTTCTGTGAAAAAGGGCTCCAAATGTACAGTGCTGCTGTTTAGTTAGGCAGAAATATCTGCAGAAATAATTGAGGAGGTTTTATACATCCCTCCCCCAATGTGGGCATTTTCATCATTTGAAATACAGAATTTCCTTGAATTGACGAGCTTTGCAACAAATACCTTTGTTACCATATAGCTTACTTATTAAAAAAAAAGGAGTCTGAATGGGGTGAAAAGTGAGTGAAGGCCATCTATACAGCATTTACTTTTCAGAAATAAAACAGCTTATTGATTTGGAGAACCAAAGATCTAGTTAGTTCACTGTTTCAGCTTCTGCTCGGTTTATTTCCCTTGTTTAAAACAGCAGAAGCACACACTCAGGCCATTACTTTCACTGGGTTGTTAAGGTTTTCTTAATGCTGACTTTCTGTTCTGTAGCACCACAGAAAATATCCTCCTAGCTTCTAATCACTGTAATAACTAACCTTGAGGAGTCATTAGTGTGGGTTCAAACAATATCCTATAATAAGTGTGCTCTGAGGAAGTTGACATAGTTTATCTCCTCGATTCATATTCTTGTGAAAATAATGGGTTGTGAAATAACATTGGTGTTTTTCTTGTACCATACAAAATCTTGACAAGCTATGTTGATATTTTCCTCTCCGATATTGGGTAGAAACACTTTGTTAGACAATATTCCATCTACAAAATTCATACGTTCTAAGTTGGAGATGGGTTGTTGTGTTGAGAAACAAATGCAGGCATGCCAAAGCCCTCTCCGATGCCAGTGAGTGCCTAGATTCCTTACGGAAGCTATGTAAATAGTTCTATGATTAAATTCAATTTTCTTTCCTTCACCAATGAATAATGTGGCAGAATTCTACCAGTGGTAACCGAGTATCTTTTATTTGGTTATTGTGTAAGCTTCCAGAGGAGTCACTGAGTGGAATCGTCATTCTGCAGCAGGAAAGTTATTGCCTCCGGTATGCAACCAGTAGCAAACAAAGGCACTAGTTGTAGACGTGCTTCTGTAAAAGTGATCATTCCAATTGTAATGCAATACCTGTGACAGGTAAACAGGTCTTCTTCTTCTTCTTTCTTTGGCAATCACTCGTAGCCAAGTAAGATTGTCTTCCATGAACACGGTTTTAACGGTGAGTCCATAAGTGACTGTGGAGGCCAATTATGGATCCACACATCCTTCCACAGTGGGGACATAGGTTTCTGGGCTAGAGTTGATCATGGTGAGGGGTACAGGTGACGGGTGAACAGGTATGGTCAATCAGAGATGCTTCTGAGCAACATATATGTATGGTGATTTTCTTCATGAGCATATTTTATACATTATACACACCACACATTTAAAGCACTCTTCAGACACTTTAACAGGTATGACCTTCCCCAGAGAAACCTGGGAACTTTAGTTTGTTAAGGGTGCTAACCTCACAGATCTTTGATTTCCATCACCCTTAATAAACCACAGTTCCCAGGATACTCCATGACTTCTAGACTGGTAGAAGATTGTGAATGTGAGAGAGCGCCAGTTGCCATGTTACTGCAGAAACAAAAAGTCAGACAAGATCCACTACAGGGCAGGCCCGGGAGGAAAAACTAGTGGAGCACCACTTGTCACCACCTACATCAGACATTACAAATTAGGTATTAAAAATGGTAACATTCAGAAAGCAGCAGGAGAACATTTCACTCTTCCATGACTTCCTGTAGAGTCCTAAGAGTCACTGTTATCCAACGAAGAGGGAGGCTTGAGTGGAAAAGCTCAGGCCTGGAATTCATTAGCATATTTGGTTCTGTGGAATCTCATTTTAAATCCTTAGGATGGCTAGCTTGCTTCAGAGATAAATTATCCCTCTTTTGGTGTTTGTTTACACTATTAGTCTTGCTTCCTATTCATCACCCTAGTGGCAGTTATTCAGGAGTGGATCCACCCATACTGACTTCATCTTCTAGTCATTCGATTGGATTTTGCATTCATTTATGCTCTGTGACATGCCCATTGCTGTCATTTTCACTGTTTGGTTCTTTGTAAAAATCATCATACATTTTTCTGTTTTTACTTCTGTCTCAGGGTATATAAACCTACACACTTAGAGTAGGGTACATCTGATAAAATGGGATGTATCCTATGAAAGATTATGCCACAATAATGTTTTTTAAGTCTTTAAGGTGGCACTATATGTGGTCTTGGCTTTTGTCTTTTTCTGCAGCTGTCTAGTGTATTTCCCTTTTTGGAGTTTTGTCATTGTTGCATAGTTTTACTACTGCTAACCTCTCTTGCACTGGATTACATATAGAAGCTAATAACAGTGGTGAGTTACTTGTAGAATCAAGGGAATTGTTGCATATATTAGGACAAATTACAAAGGCATCACAGCATTCGCATGCACTCCACTGACCCTACTTTTGCTCAACACTGTAGTCTTTCAAAATAAAGACAAATAAGAGCAAAATTATTTTAATAGTGATATTTGTTTTGTATCTTGTTTTCTACCCGAGAGGTATAAACAGGAACAGAATGAGGTAAAAGATTTGAATCCAGGAAATTTTAGATCAAAAATTTCTACTGAAAAGGTTGGACACTTTCTCATTGTGTGATATTAACTTAGTTCCATCTCACCTTCCTATAGCCATGCAAGCAGTCCTCTGCCCCTCCACCCCCCAAAAAGCATTCTTATAAGAAAATTATCAAAGTACACTGGTTTTACTGGTTCCCTCATGGGGAATCTTTACTTTCCCAAAGGAAAGTATAATTACCAATAAGAACCAATCAACTAATGACTTAATATATCTCCCAGGGTCATTTCCTCACATTAGTAACCTATTTATATGAATTACTGGACCTTTAATGTAATTACCTTATTATTAATAATAAATAAAAAGCAACATTTCAATAATTGCTTTTATTAACTATCAGCAAATGTGCTCATTAGTACTTTGTGTGCCAACTTTTCAGTACTTAGTGCTCCTATTAGTCATATATCCAGCTTCAAACGAGCAATCCTATTCTTGCACTACACTTGGACTGGAGATATGGCTCCACTAGGCTGGTGGATCAGCTGCCAAACCCAATGTGTACTCATCCTAGAAAGGGAGGTAGAGAACAACTAAAAAAGACAAAAACAAGACAGAAATGACCACACCCGCAGCGGCCCTAGAAACACGGCCACATTGTGGTTGCTGCTGCTGTTGTTGTTAAAATTTCCATACAACCCTTCATCCCAAGATGACATGGCGATTTGCTATACACACACACACACAAACACACACACACACACACACAGAGAGAGAGAGAGAGCATAATAGCAATCAAAAACAAGGCCCCCACGGTTCAAAAGGTCATAGATTGTTTAATCAGTCAAAGGCCTGGCAGAAGAGGAATATTTTTTCCTCTTAAAAGTATGTAGTGAAGACGCGAGACGAGCCTTCCTGGAGAGAGCATTCCATTAGCAGGGAGCCACTCCAGAAAAGGCCCGTTCTTGTGTTGCCAATCTCCAGACCTCTCACAGAGGAAGCACACAAAGAAGAACCTCAGGTGCTGATCACAGGGTCCGGGTTGGTTAACATAGAGAGAGGCAGTCCTTGTGGTATTGTGGTTCTGAGCCATTTAATTGTTTCACTGAAATCCCTTTTTGTGTACCTATTTATATGGGCTGGCTTCTATTCTATGGGGTATATTGTGCAATATTGTTCCTCATATAACAGGATTATTTGTTTTAATATATATCTTTGTTTGGAGTGTTAAACCCCTCATAAAATTGTAAATAAAACTGATTGATTTATTAATGGCTAACAATAGAAAAGAGGCATACCAGTTTCAATAGATAATAGCTCTTCCTTCCAAATTTCTTTACAAAGGGTTTTGGGGGGTTTTTGCAGCTAGTGTCATTACAAATTATAATTAATACTATATCCTGTCACTGTTAAATCAAAATACTTTCACCAAATCAGGTAGCTGACTTATGAGTAAAGATAAACTTAACTCCTTGTGGTGCTTTCTTCAAACTTTCTTCATTCACAGTTATTTCAACCTTCTTGCCTGCACAAGCAGTGATATGATGCTTCTACAAGAGTACTCTCCAGCTCTTTCTTTGAAGATGCTTTTCTCAAAGGTGCTTTGCACAGAGCCTTTCTCTTGATTGAGGATTCTTTTTAGACAGCTGGAAATTCCTGATGGATGTTAATTGGAGTTCAGTTTGAAGATACAGAACTGCTTTTATTGCATCTGTCTTTCATTGATTTCTGTGAAAACCATAATTAGACTTTTTTGTGGGTGGAGATATCCATGGAATGTTTCAGTTCAGTGCCTTTATCCATTTAAAAGATGGACTTTATTTTCCTTTGTTTTTCTTAAAGCTGTATCAGTCAGTTTTATTGAGAATGTGGATTCTTTCACACTTTGCCTCTGTGTGGAATCATGTGTACATTTGAATTATGTTCTACTGAATCCTCATACAGTCACTTTAGATTCTTAATAAATATTTATCTTGTGCTTAGTAAGACGATAACAAAACAGCTGAAATTCTTTTTGGTCACCTATTGTTAAGGAAGAAAACTTAAAGATGTTCAGATACAGGTATCAAGCACAAAAATAATTTATTTAACTATTTGAATTCATAAACTTATTAAATCAATTTGATACAGCATTAAGTCTTAACCCAGAATAAATAGGGGAAGTCACATAACTTAGAAAGGATGCTTAGAATCGTAGAGTTGTAAAGGATCCCAGGGTTCATCTAGTCCAGGCATGTCCAACAGGTTGATCGCGATCTACTGGTTGATATTGCCAAGAAGTTTCTGGTCGATCACTGGCAGATCTCTCCCCCTAAAAAAAGCTCAACAACTCTTGTCTCCCCCCCCCCCCATAAAAGCTCAATAACCATGGGCAATTGCACAGAGAGCTCCTTCCTTCTTGCCGACAGAGAGCTCACCAGTTTGTGTGTGTGCATTGGATGGTTCCCCTTCCCTCGAGGACGTAACAGGGATGCTGCCCTGTGCCTATCAGAGACCGGATCCTAGCCTGCACCCTGCTTGGTCAAATGGGGATGCAGGCTGAGACTTGGGCAGAGCCAGGGGGCGAATCCGAGGGCTGACCATGGGCTTCCCTGGATCCGCCCCTTGCCCATTTAAGCAGCCCACACCTGGGACAATCCCTCTTCCTTCCCTTGCCAGTTTCCAGTGTGAATCTCTGTAGGTCTCCTGCATTGTGACTAGGAAGGTCTTAGACCTTGCCTGGGATCTCATCCTTCCTCGCCTGCCTGCTTCTTGTATCCACACTGCATCGTGCCCACAAGAGAGGAACAGGCGTCTGTCCCAGTTTCTGCATTTGCCGGGCTTCGTCGTTGCGAGGGAGCTTGGGAAACTGAGTTCCCTGGTATGGTGAGTAGTTCCTTTGCAAGGGCTGAGGATCCTGGGAAACTCAGTTTTTCAGCCATTTGGCTTGACTGAGAGCCAGTGTGGTGTAGTGGTTAAGAACGGAAGACTCGTAATCTGGGGAACCAGGTTCACGTCTCTGCTCCTCCACATGCAGCTGCTGGGTGACCTTGGGCCAGTCACACTTCTCTGAAGTCTCTCAGCCCCACTCACCTCACAGAGTGTTTGTTGTGGGGGAGGAAGGGAAAGGAGAATGTTAGCTTTGAGACTCCTTCGGGTAGTGATAAAGCGGGATATCAAATCCAAACTCTTCTTCTTTCTGTGTTTGTGTGGGGGAAGGTTTTTCTGTTGGCTAAAAAACTGTTTTTTGAGGCTGGTTTTGTTTGCTGCTTACATAACGTGGCCTTCAGTAATCAAAGAATTCAGGAATTGGATACCAGCACTATTGGGCCCTTCATTGATTGTTGGTGCATTTTAAAACTGAAGCCACGTGGGGCCAGGAGTCAGGCACTGGTTGGGTTGTTATTTTCCTCTGCCTTCTGGGTGGCCATGCTCTTGCTAAAGTTTCCAGTGCTACTGCTTTAAATAATAAAGGAAAATTAATTAAAAGGAAGAAATAAATATTTTTTAAAAATAATCATTGTACATTTTAATTTAACAAACAGGGCAATTGAGCCATTGGTGCTTCAGCTTCCTTACATGGGGCGGGTCCCAGCCTCCATTGGCGGTGGCATTGTTTTGCAGCAAGGTTTGATTTCAAGGTGGTTTGTGTGCAGCTTTGGCTTGTGTGCAGCTTTGGTTACCAAAATGGTGACTCAGGTGTCAAAGTAACAATGGATGAAGGCATGTATTTTTTAAGAAATCTTGATAGGTAGGTTAAAGGAATGAGCAAAGGAGTTTGTGTGGCGTACAGTTTTGTGAGTGCTTTTATGCAACTCTCTCCCAAGAAATCTCTAAAAGTTTCTGTTGTCCACTTGGAGCCATTGGTTCGAGTCCTACCCTCCAGAGCAGGATAAAACAAGTTTGCTCCATTCTCCATGTGATAGCCCTTTAGATATTTGAAGTTTGCTCCATTCTCCATGTGATAGCCCTTTAGATATTTGAAGTGAGCATTCTTTGGGCTGTCAACCAGCTACAAACCCACCTAGCAATCACCTTGCCTAGTCCACATTTAATCAGCTTCTCCTCAAGAATATCACGGGGGACTTTGCCAAAATCCATACTGAAATCAAGATACACTATGTCCACTGCATTCCCCTAATCCACTAAGCTTGTAAGGCTATTAAAAAAATAATAATCAAAAATCCATGCTGGGTCTCAACAATCAAAGCATCCTTTTCTAAGTACCCACAGACTGACTATTTAATTATCTGTTTTAGGACTTTTCCTGGTATTGATTTCAAGCTATCCAGTCAGTAGTTACCGGTCATCTTCTCTCAACCCCATCCTTTTGAAGATGGGGACAACAACCTCTTTTGAAAATTTGATCCTTGACCCGTAGGCAATCTGTCTAAATCTTAGCATGTAGTGTTATGTAGAACTCACCACATCTGATTAAAGAATCCACCACCATTAAAATCAGCAGACCTACAGCATTCAAAACAGTGTGAATCAAACTCTTAGCAGCCTGATTCTGAAAAAAACAGTCAGGCAATTTTACTGTGGAGATTCGAGAGAAACATCTTCTAGATGAGTTCACTGACACAGTTCAAACTGTCTGTAGTAAAGAAAAGAGGAGTGATAGGGTAAAGAAGAGTTTCCTTTTATCCTTTTTTCTGATTGATCCTACTTGCACAGAAATGAATATTATTATTATATTTTTACAGATTTCAGCTAGAGTAGATTGGTCTCACAGAAATGACCGGATAATTTAAAATGTTAATCACTGCTGTTCAGATATTTCATTAGTCTATTTTAGTCAATATTACTATTAATACACATGAGGCATGTAATTGCACTGTGACATGTTAACAGCAGTCAATGACAGACGACCAAATTTTTACCTTGCCGTTGTAACAGGAAGGAAGTCTCATAATGCATAATTGCTACAGGGAAGAAAAAAAAACATTTAAAACTAGCCTTTGTGTCGCACTCTTTTGTATATTTTGCATAATCTTTCTATCGCAGAATGGCAAGTGAATCTTGTCCAGTTCTGCCGCTTCTTGAGGCTCACAAGGGAAGCAGATAGTATCTAGCTCAGTTAGAGAGCATACAGGACCTTCGGCAGTTCCTGCCAAAGCAGCGAGTATAGATACCGTCTTCAGGGAGCTAGAGGCAACTGAAGTCCTATGCATGCTATCCAGACCTGGAGTGTGGTAGAAGCTGGCTCACGCTTCACTTTGCAGTCTGTGGGTTCTGCCAGACTGAAGAGAAAGAGGTACTGGAAGGGACTCGTCTCCCAAATTATAGGATGGTGGCAGGGATGTGTGCTGCAAGCCTGAATGAGCTACAGGCAGTTCATCATCTGAGGCTCTCTTTCATGTGCCTCTTCCA
This sequence comes from Podarcis liolepis, assembly GCF_965112155.1. Classification (NCBI taxonomy): domain Eukaryota; kingdom Metazoa; phylum Chordata; class Lepidosauria; order Squamata; family Lacertidae; genus Podarcis; species Podarcis liolepis. The sequence continues at coordinate 74,882,556 of NC_139558.1, read as the reverse complement.
TGTGAAGTCCTGAGGGTGACAACATGAGGACAAGCCGTTTCTGCAGTGGCTCCCTGTTTGCAGAATGCCCTCCCCAGGGAGGTTCGTCTGGCGCCTTCATGATATATCTTAAGTTGTCAGGTGAAAACGGTCCTCTTCAACCAGGCCTTGGGGCTGATTAATAGTCTACGGCTTTTTAAATGTGTTTGTGGGAGGGGTTTGTTCTTTTGTTGTTTTCATTTTAACTATTTGTGTTTTTGCCTTTTATTTTTATCTTGTGCATCGCTTTGAGCTCTTAGGATGAAGGGCAGTATATAAGTCTAAACAAACAAACAAACTCCACTACCACGCATAGCCAGGTCCCTAGGTCACGACACTTTGTAACAAGTAACAGGTTAAGCTGCCTATGCAGTTTCTTATGAGTCACGCAGAACAGTTCAGTAGGATCCTGGCTAATATAAAAGTGAATATTATATAATATTATATAATATATAATAGTAAAGGTAAAGGTACCCCTGCCCGTACGGGCCAGTCGTGTCCGACTCTAGGGTTGCGCGCTCATCTCACTCAAGAGGCCAGGAGCCGGCGCCATCCGAAGATACTTCCGGGTCACGTGGCCAGCGTGACGAAGCTGCTCTGGCGAGCCAGCACCAGCGCAGCGCACGGAAACGCCGTTACCTTCCCGCTATAAAGCGGTACCTATTTATCTACTTGCACTTAGGGGTGCTTTCGAACTGCAGGAGCTGGGACCGAACGACGGGAGCTCACCCCGCCGCGGGGATTTGAACCGCTGACCTTACGATCAGCAGGTCCTAGGCACTGAGGTTTTACCCACAGCGCCACCCGCATCCCAATATATAATATTATATAAAATAGTGAATATTGACTGTGATAGTTTCATTTTATCTATAGCCAGTCTCTTTGGTTTTCTTATTTCAGTTGGGGTCTTCCTTTGTCCTGATTCCTTCACAGCAATATAAACCTACATAAAGGAATCCTTGGCTTTCCTAAATTGTAGGTTAGCTTATAATTCAATCATGGGGTAAGATAAATAGTAACTTTTATGGATAGCACATTAAATGTTAGCCCACATGGTCAGTTCAGAACCATGAATTATAATTGTTCATTAATCTACGGGGGTAACAATTTTATCCACTAAAATCCTCAATTTAATTTTGTTGTAATTGTTTCTGACTGTGTCAAACACACAGTAACATTTTTCTTCCCATAATCAAAATATTTTTAGGCCCTTCTTTTTATTTCAGATTGGAAAGATCTAGTACATTTTTTTTTTTAATTGCCATCTCTCTTTCTTAACTATGTAGGACACACACACACACACACACACACACACACACACACATCAGTTCATAGGACTGTATCCAATGTAGCAGTAAGTAAAATCACTTTATGTTATACTTGTCCTTGGGAAATGTTTTCCACCAGCAGAAAACTGACATGGAAGAGAATGCATGAGTAGGTTGCTGGTAACTTCTTTGTTGTGAACCACCCTGATGTCTTGTGAACTGCCCTGAAACCTGTGAGGATAGGGAGGTATATAAATTTTAACAACAACAACAACAATAGCACAATAGACAGTCGAGTCTGTTGTGCAAGAAGCTTCACATGTTTCATTGGACTCCTCTGTTGTGCAACATTAAAACTCACCCATCCATTAGCACAAGAGCCCTTGCTCTTGTGGACAGAGAAATTTTAAAAACAACCCATCTTTCTAAAGCACTGAAAAACCTGAATGCACATTGTACCTGCTAACTGAAGTAGGAGCCTTTTCTATCAATGAGTGCTACCTACACAAATTAGGACCCTGGAAGGATTGGAGTTGTAAATCAGGTGGTGAATCTACACAGATATGCAGTTTCAAAAGCTACTGCTCCGTATGTGAGGGGCCAACAGAACAGTATGACCGTGGAGTGGGACAAAATGCATGGGCCTTGCACCCCCATTTATATATCTGTTGTTTCTTTTTGCCAATAACTTTTGAGTAAGGTTTCAGTGGTTCACACATTCACTATTAATTGCTTTATAGAAAACAAATACTGTGTTTTTATATTTGGGAACTTGTGTTTAGGTTCAATTATTCAGCTACTAAAAGATGCTTAAAAAATAAATAACATTGTCAAGTTTAATTGGATCTCTCTCTGTTTTGGCTTCATGAAGCATTTTACATTAATTTCAAACTGAAAATATATGACATAAGAGCAAAGGGAGGCGTATCATACAAGTCAGATGATTATTCCACTTATTGCATGAAGTACTGGAAAGAAGTTCAATTTTCATAGATTTTAATTTTTGTGCATATTATACAATAGCAGTGTGTCCTGGAGTTATCTACCATGTTAATGCAATGTAATTAGGTTAAGTATGTCTCTGGTGGAAACAGTGCTGTATGATTTTTTTCAAAGTTACATCCTAGCATTTTAATGGGTCAAATACTATTCTTTGTTAAAATGAAGTCCATAATGTTGTCGACAAATAGGAGTATTGAATTTGACCTTGTGTCTCTTTCTGTTGCATGATTTTAATAGGAGATGAATCATCATTTTCTTCACTTCAATAGTCCTAAGGGCCAACCATATCATTAGGCAGAGTGAGACTACGATTCTAGGCAGTGGATATTGGGATTCATGACAGGGCAGGTGCCAAAATATATTGGTTGGCCTTGAATACAGAACTATACAACTTGGCTTATGCTACTGGTGAAAAGCATTACTTGTTTCCCTGTTCCAAGCAGTAAAAGGTTCTAGGGTAGCCATTATACTCTTGTTTCTAGGTGCAAAGTTTTATGTTGGCCTCTCTTTTTAATATAACTTTTTGATTACCTATTAGTATTAGAAACATTCACCATCGTGCTGATGCATTTGTTAATTATGTGCATTGATCTCCATTGTTATAAAAGATTTTGTTCACAAGCTGAGAGTTAAGAAGGGCATGTATAAGAAATGGAAGAAAGGGGAGATCACAAAGGAGGAGCATGCATGAATAGCCAACAGTTGCAAAGTGAAGGTCAGGCTAACTAGAGCTCAGAATGAGCTCAGGCTTGCAAGAGAGGTTAAAAATAATAATAAAAGGTTTTTTTAGCTATGTCCAAAGCAAGAGAAAGAACAAGCAAGTGGTGGGTCCTCTGTATAGAGAAGACAGACAGAACTTTTCAACACCTACTTTGCCTCTGTCTTCACCCAAAAGGAAAGGATCTGGTGATAACAGAATAAATGATGTTAAGGAGGGAGCTGCAGCCCAAGGTAAGAAAACTGGTAGTAAGGGAACACCTACCTACTTATTAAATGAATCCACATCATCAGGCCCTGATGGGCTCCATCCAAGGGTATTAAAGGAGCTTGTGGATATAATCTCAGAGCCTTTATCTATGATATTTGAGAATTATTGGAGAACAGGTGAGGTCCCTGCAGACAAATGTTGTCCCCATCTTCAAAGGGAGGGGGGGGAGAAGATCCAGGTAACTACCGACCAGTGAGCTTGACATCGATACCAGAAAAGGGCCTAGAACAAATAATTCAACAGTTGGTCTTTGAGCACTTAGAAAAGAATACCGTGATTACTAAGACTCAGCACGGGTTTCACAAAAATAAGTCACGTCAGATTAATCTCATTTCTTTTTTGGAAGGAGTTACCAATTTGTTGGATCAGGGAAATGCTGTGGACATAGCGTATCTCTTCAGTAAGTCTTTTGACAGATTTCCCCATGATATTCTTGCGAGGAAGCTGGCAGAATGTGGGTTGGTCAAAGTAACGGTTAGGTAGATTTGTAGCTGGTTGACTAACCGAATCCAAAGGGGTTGGGTTGCCACCTGTCATGGATGTTTTAGTTGCAATTCCTGCATTGCAGGCGGTTTGACTAAATGACTCTTGAGGTCCCTTACAACTCTGCAATTCTGTTATTCTAAGCCAGTGTAATAGGTCATTTTGGGTTGGTATCATTGTCTGCCTTCGCTTTTCCTTTATCTTTAGGCTTGTCTACACTTCTGCTTGCCCTGCCACTGTCACCTGGGGAAAGCTGTTCTTTACCGCTGAATCAGAGCAAGCATCAATTCGGTTTTCTGTGGATTGATGTTTGCTCCAATTCAGCGGTAGAGAGTAGGTTTTCCCAGGGAAAGCAACGGGGCAAACAGAAAACCCTACCTGGAACGCACAAGACAAATGGAAAACTGATCGGACCTGTGGTTTCAAGGCATGGGAGAACCAAAGTTTGGACAAGCCCAAATTCATCAAAGTTGACTGCTATTACCTGAGCAATAAAGCATGACTCATTAATATGCAGAAAGTACAAAAGGGAAGGAATAGCATCCAGTATTATATCATAAAGATCAAGTAGGCCTAAATAATAGCTAGCTGATGACTGTCGTTCCCCAAGGCAACAAAAGTGAGGGTTTTCTTTTATCCCATCCTTCCAAATATGGTTGATTGGTCTTCTGTGTTCTGCTGAATCTAGCATGTACAATGATTTCTATGACCACACTGCAATCTCAACCCACATTTAATGTCTGCTTGAATAAGTTGCCTGTAGCAAGGGTATGCAGCAGATTGTCTGCTTAACAAGAGGTACTTTGCCTATGTTTTATAGCATTAATATGGTGTACTCCATCACACTGTATAGCTCAATATAATTTTCCAAGGAGAGTTTTGTTAATCAGAAGCAAAAGACCACACACACATACACACACATATATAATAGAACCATGTAGAACACACAACCTCAGTTCTAGTAGTTGCAGGAGATTATTCCCATTTTAAATAGTAAATGAGACTATGCATTGACTCTACACAAAAGCTGCCAGTTGAAGATTCCTTGCTTTACAGTCACCCATGCTGTTTTGGAGAGTTTATGGCCTCATTTGACACTATTATTATGCTGTCACTTTCTTGATGAAGATGATTCAAAACTCAGTCTCATGGACTGACATTTTCCCTTTCTATAACATACCTGCAGTATTTCTCTCTCTCTGTTCTAATATTGAAACCTTCTAGCTACCATATAACATCTCTTCTGGCTTGTCAGTCCAGCTATAGCTTTATTCATCTTGCAAGCTGAAATGCAATTTCTGTGATCTCTCACTCTCTGGGGCAATCAATATCCCATGCCTTCAACATGCCAAGCTTTCTTCCTTCTCTGTGACTATATAAGCATATCCTCTCATTTATTTCTGTGTCCCAGATTTTCACCAATGACACTAGTGCAAAAGATTACACCAACTCCCAACACCCCATCATCCCATTCCTCCTGTTGCTGCCATCCCTGCCAAAGTTCAGCAACAATCTTGTGCACTGGCTCTGCAACAAAGCTTTGACAAATGTTTTTGCCACCCAGGATCTGAAGTCCCATCTAAAGAGGAAGCCTCCATTAGCGTCAGTGCACAACAGAGATATTTTATGAGTTGTCTTGCATCCTCCTTCCTGTCCGGCTCCCAAATTATGATGTCTGAGTGGCAAAAGGCAGGGGGTACTTAATTAAATTTACAAGTCCCATCCAGTAAGTCTTGAGTCTTCAATGCCCACTCCTCTTTTTCCCCTGGCGACTGCCACCCAACCCTATTCCTTCTTCTCTCCCCCCTCACTTTCTTGGTTTTTTAATCTTTCTTGTTTTGCTGCTGCTAGTGCTGGCATTTTTCCCAGATGTTCCTCCACTTCCTCTCTGCCTTGCTCTGAGAAAGGGCCAAGGGGGGTCCTTCCTCAGAATAAAGCATTCCACATAAGGTGACTGGGAGAATGCCCATGCTTCCACTGCAGCGGCTGGAAATCCTGTTAAACTAAGTAACCTTTAAAGTTGTCTTAAAACCAGCATGCACCAAGATAGACAAGGCAAGTAGTGAGGGAGGAGTGTGTAGGCCTAGTGCTCATTCTTGGCTGTGATCTGATGCCGTGTTAGTTGGGACAGCGCAAAATAAGGTGTCAGTAGCAAGTGTGGGCACAGCAGGGGCACATGTGCCACTTTATGCTTTCCTACTCCTGTTCCAAATGAGTACAGTGCCACTCCTGTCCCTTCCCCTTGTCCCAGCCCCAATCCACCATTGGAAGAATAGCTAAAGATTAGTGCAAATATGATTACTATTTTTGATTCATGGCTAGACTGGTTTAATCACATAAAGCTTTTAGCACACTTAGCAGTTGTCTACAATGCACTGCCCGCATTAAGTTTTCTATGCACACTCTTTCAAGATCTCAAGGACAGTTTTTGTCATCTGCTAGAAGGAACGTCTCGGGCCAAACAGGAAGAGTTTCATAGCTTCTCCAGCCAGGATGGCTCAGTGGCCAGACTCAGTAGGTAGGGCTGGTCAAGACCCAGAAAACACTTCACTGCCCAGAAATATGCTTTAACCTGTATGGATCCTGACATAGGTGAATTTTCCTGGGGTGATTTTGGATGGAAGCAACGTTTATCAATATTAACAGAAAACATACTCTTTCTGCAGAGGCTAGTACAGGTGTCAGCAACCTAAAGCCCATGGGCCGGAAGCAGCCCACGGAGATAATTTGACTGGCCCACGAGCTGCCCCCGAACCGAGCCGCCCACTCGCGCGCTGCGCTAAACTGGTGCAATGTGGCACAAGGACTCACTTCCACAGTGCCGGAAATTGCATCTGCGCAGATGCTGAAAACCGTGTGTGCGCGCGCATGATCCGGCCCACAAAGGTATCTCCACAGGACCAATCCGGCCCAGGCAAGATAAACCTTGCTGACCCCTGGGATAGTATATACTGAGCAGTAACTCCCTATGATGCCTGTTTGTGATATAGCACTAGGGAATAGGAAAGCCAGAAGAGCTCCATCCTGAGGGGTATTAGGTGTGAAAAGCAAATTTTATACAATCAGAGAGGGCAGTATCGTTCTATAGCAACTTCTTGTTTTGGAGAATGGCATTAGCATTATTTTAGGTTTTTAGGGTTGTGGACTATCAGATTCTGACAAATGCTACTGTAGGTAAAGATAGATAGATGATAGATAGATAGATAGATAGATAGATAGATAGAGAGAGATAGAGAAAGATAAAGATATCACAGTACATGATTAGAATTGCATCCAAGAAGCTCATGAAACCTTTCTGAGAGAGTATTCCACAAATGCAGCAGCAGCACTGCCACTGCCTACCTGCTTCAGCTTGGTAGAAAGCCCTCCATTGAGGATCTTAATATACCAGTCAGTACATACTGGGAAAGGCTGGCATTCAAACACCCTGAATGCTGCAATGGGCTTAAAAGATAAAAACCATGTATCTACGCTTGCTGTAGATGGGAAGGGCTGCACTGGGGGCAGGAGAGGGCTATGGATTTCTTTATGTGAATTTTCACAGAGATCCACCTGTGCCTTTTTAACACATTTTATAATGGAAACCTTGCAAATAAATAGTAAATGCCAATATTTAATAAAACAAAGATTAGGGGGAAATAGTGTGTGTGGATATATATACATATATAAAGCACACATAAATACATACATATATGGCTGAATTTGCATATTCAGCCTGTTACTAACTTTCCTTTTAAATAATAGCTGCAGGTGGCCATCCCATTTTTAATAATACAGTAGACCTGCAACTGTCACACATTTAACTTGTGCTCATTCATCTTTATGCACTTGGCTGCTATTGTTATTATTATTATTATTATTATTATTATTATTATTATTATTAAAAGAGCGGAACATGGGCTGGCATCACCAGATATGTATGCCACTCTTCTCCTAGTTCTTCCCCCTTTTATATCTTTCATTCTTCCTCATTATATTGGCCCATTCTGCTGGTTAATCTGGAAGACTTGTTTCAGATGGGAAGTAAACTTCCCATCTGAAACTGCATTTCCGTTTCTAGACTGTGTATCAATGGGAACAGAAGACCCCATAGAATGCAGCATGCTTTACATCTAATGTGACATTTATTTGATGGCAGAAGAAAATTGATTCAAGTCCCACCAGACCTTTGCCATCATGTTTTATGTATTTATCCAGCAGTGGTGGTTCATAATGTCCCTTGACAAATCCTATTATTCCATCGGCAATAAAGTGATAGAAAGTGCTCAGCATCTTGAAATGTGTATGTTTTCTTAGCTGTTTCTGAGACATACACATAGAAAAGGAATGATGTGGGATATCTGCCCATAGAGATATTTCTCAGGTACTGCAAACTTATTTTTATGAACATCTGGGGAGAAAGACAGGGTTTTTAAAATGCTGTGTTACAATGATTCAAATGCAGACTATAATTTTCTATTAATCTGTATTTTAAAAAGCTGTAGCCAAAATTCTGATATAAATGACCTTAAGGCAATTGCAGAGTTAGAGAGAATTTGCTGTTCAAACCTATCTTATGCTATTTGTCAATCTTGTGCATATAGCTTATGCTGTTCTTCAGTCTTCTAAATCAGCCAATAATGGCAAAAATTATGTTTTCGAGGCACAGGTTATATTTATACAGAACTGCAAAAACAAAAAAAAACCAGCCAGATCAAAACGGATTCTAAGCATTTTGATGGATATTTGAACTGTCTCTTCTTTGACCCCCTTGAAAACACATGCACACATCAGAGTAGATATTTTTAAAAGTTGGATATAAATTTTATATTTGGGCCGTGATTAATTTTTGTGAGATTGCATTTTTACTGCAAAAATTCTATTTCAAGTTGGTTGAGACAAAAATATTTGCAAAATATTTGCAAGAATCCCTCATCAATAACTGTTTTTGTACATGTTTATGCATATTTACTCCTGCCAACCTAGCAGTTCAAAAGCACGTCAAAGTGCAAATAGATAAATAGGTCACTCCTTGTTGTCCTTCCCTTGGCAGGTGAAGACTTTCTTGTTCAACAGGCTTTGGGGAATTGTTTAATTGCTTTTAATTATGCTTTTTTGATGTTTTTAGCTGTTCCTATTTTTATTTGTAAGCCACCTTGAGTGCCAGCAGGGGGAAAGGTGGGGAATGATGATGATGATGTAATACAGTGTGAACAGATGACAACCTTATTAGCTTGCATGGTGGAATATACATTTATTTATATGAATATTTATATACTGCTATATCATTTTAAAAAAATTACCTCTGTTTATAACAATATAAAAGCATAAAGCCAAACATTAAAATCACAAAAAGTTAAAAGAAATTAAAAACAAACTTAGGCCTTTCAGAATACAAGTGTTTAAAAGTTGGCACAGAAGGTGTCCACATATACCATCTACATAATGTCTCAATGAAGTGTGACCAGTTGCCTAAACTCCACACACAGATGCATGCCTCACTGCAAAAAGTTTGGTATCATTTTGCAAAGGAGTACAAAAATCGCTGAAAGGGAAGTGTGCATTTCAGCACTAATTCCACTGCAGATGCATCACTGCAGAGGCATGTGATGATAATTTTGAATCTGTATGAAGCATGAAGAAATTCCTCAAAGGTATTTGTCCTCACTGCCCCAAAAATCTCTCTGCCTCTCACTCGAGCAACAACAAAACAAAACAAAATCATTTTACAAGCAAAGCATGCCTATGGCAATTATGAAAGACATTTTTTAATGTTTTCATAGACTGCAATTCACTTAGGAGTAATCCAATAGGCTTCTATTGTATTTCAGGGAGATTGCTCCAGAGTGGTTTGTGGATTACATAGTGAGACAAAGCAACTCCTTCCATGCCCCCATTTGTATCAAGTCCTACTGTCCTGTAGTCCAGAATACGAAGGATTGGAGCCAGAACATTGAAAAGCAGCTCACGTGAGGGTAGCTTATATGCACATGTATTGTGATTAGATTTGGCTTGTATACAAATACCTAGGAGATGTATATGCCAAGCCAACCATTGCTGTGAATGAATTGACTGAGATACATCTCAGTAGCCTTAGAGTTTTGTTTCTCTTTTAAAAAGAAAACACAATTGGAGTGGATCAGTAGAGACATAAATAATAATGGTGTTGCTCCTGTTGGCACTGTTTAGGCATTACCTGAAATAATGTGCCCTGGTTTAGAGACTATATTCATATAGGGATGTTAGCAAAGAGAAGCAGGTTCACATTATAGCAGTAACGTTGATTGTGTCTTTAGAATGCAAAAATATGTGAAGAAAGATTGGAAATTTAAAATATTTAACCTTTAAAAAATATCATTAAGTGAGAGTTCCTAACAGTTTTTAATGTACATAAATGCTACCATAAAAAGAAGTTCTCTGTAGATACAGAGCAGGACAAAAGAATGGTGGGTTAAGCTACAGAAATGTTTATTGGGAAGAAATATGGTTTCATTGAGTGTATAAACAGCTGTATTTATGTAACCCAGGACTGCAAGTCCAAGCCATTAGCAATAAGCAAAACCAATGGAAACCAATTAAATTGATTAACTTATTTGTTACAGAATAATTTCAAGTTACACAGGAAACGTTTGTTTAAGTGGCAATTCTAGCTCTAATGCTAAAGGCCAAGCATGGAAAAGGGGGGCTTGGTCGTGAAGTTATTGTTTCCCATACTTTGAAATTTGAGAGCCAGTTGTGCTGCCTGAACAGCAGGTGTTGATATCTGGTTAATCCTCTCTTGCGGAGCCATGAAAAGAAGGGAATCCAATGCAATACCAGCATTTCACAAGTGTGTACATAGAAGTGTCCACACGATGCATGTCCAAACCAACTAAGATCTTCCATGAAGATTCACTCTAAATCCAGATGTTTTCACTTCAAGAGTTCGGGGCTTGGACTAACTAGCTATGTAGAAGGACAATCATGCTGAGTCCTCTTTGGACTGTTTTCATTTTGGATGGTTGCCCCCACTGCTATTTTTCTAGAAAAAAAGATTCCTGAACTCACTATAAACACCTCCCATGTCCCCTTATAATGGCAATGGTGCCCACCTAGGAAGTTCCAGTGAGTTCTGGCTGGAAAAAAAAGCTCTGGTTGCCCCCTTGATGGGCAGAAGGGGGATTCTTCTATTTTCTCACATATGCTAATACCTTCCTTTCATCTTGGTGGCCCAAATTTGGCACATTTTATGTTGCTCTTGTAACCTGAGTTTGCAGTTACAGGGGATGATGTAGATATTAAAGTCACCAAGAATAAAAGGAAGGATGGAAAGAAAAAGAGAAAGAAAGAAAGAAAGAAGGGTGAGGAGGATGATAGACTACTGCAGTGTAAAGTACTAGACAGGAAGTAAAGATAAACATTGTGTAATTCAAGATGTAAAAGAATAAGTAAATGGTTGAGAGAAATTAAAATGACAGCTGGGGTTAAAAAAATCAAAACCAGCCCCACTGTTCTTACTTGGGGGGCAGGTGAATAATGAAATGGACCATAAGGGGAAAGAGAGAAATCTTCAAATCTGAAGATGACCAGATTTTAGTTGGAGCAAAGCAAAAAAAGCAAAACCTGATGAAAGCACAAGATCCTGAAAACAAGTAGCTCTATTAGAGTTAGAATGGCAGTTTAGAACAACACATGAAAAGAAAGATGAGAGGAATGAAATACGAAGGAGATTGGCATTACTAGACTGAGAGATCGAGCCTGGATTTATAGAAACATCACCTTCTAGCAACAACAGATGAACAAGGCAAAACAGCAACTTTAAAGATTGAGGACGTTGCACCATGAAAGAAAGAAAAAAGGGCAGATAAAAAGACACAACCAGCACACACACGCACACACACACACTTTTTTTTAATGCTAGAAACCATGTCCAAAAGGCACAAAGAATAGAAAGCAAAAAAAAAGCTAAAGAAAAGCAGTCAACTTTTGGGGTTTTTTTAAGTGGGAAGAAACAGAACATAGTGAAAAGAACCAGACATGCTTCACTATACTTCTAAGCTTGCTTCCTACCTCACATTATTGGTTTTCTTTCTATATGGGGAGTCAGGCAGGGAGTCAGTTTCTGGTCTGTGGGTCATAGCTACTGATGTTATACCATAGGATAAGTGGTTCTGTGCATGTGGTGAATTATTGTTTCTTCTCACCAAGGTGCAGTTGCTGGAGCAGTCAGCCTCAAAGAATCTTAGGATTGTAGAGTTGGAAGGGACCCCCAAGAGTCATGATCCAATATATAAATGCCTTGTATCGGGAATCAAATATTACTGTATTTTGAGCTTTCTCTTATTTTATAACAAGCTGTACATGCAGAATTCCTGTACTGTATTGTATATACAAGCTTTGATAAGTGACCGAGAAGATACTTTTCTCCTGTATATTGCACCCGTTTTGTTTTGCTTTTAAGGGGAGAAATCGTAATAAAGCAGCTGAAGAGACTGCAGTATAAAATAGGTGTGGAATCAAAATAAGATTTATCATTCACTGTCTTTCAGCAATACCTCCCACTGTAAAGGGTTAATGACTCTGGCAATTAACAAAGACATTTTAGATTACCATTTAACATGATCATTCCTCCTTTGCAAAGAGCAAGCAAGCAGATCCTAAGCTTTGGCTGGAGAATGTTCCTGGTGATTTTGCTGTGCTGAAGCCTGTGTTTAAGACAGAATCAGAAATATCTACCTGCACATTGAGAGTGTTTGAACACATGCATTTGTAAAACCTTAATGCATGTATCAGTAATGAAAATCTTAATTAAGGAAGCTGAATCATTGTCCATGAACGCTCTTTCTTCTCTAGTGAAGTCCTTTGTGTATTGCAGCATCTACCTGGCCCAGACAGACAGAGCTCTCCAAGAGCTTGTCTGGCAGATCTTCTCTTGATTATTAACAGCTAGCAAATAACAAAGTCTCCCTCTTCTTTTGTCTTGTTGCTGAGGCTGGGAACAACAGAGCACACAATGTTCTGTAGGATTTGTTTATTTTTGGAGCTTAAAAAAATCTGGCTTTTTTATTATGCCAGTTGGTTTAAAATAAAGCCGTGTTGATCAGGACTAATTTAAGCAGTTTCTATAGATGCTGGAATTGAAAACAACGTTTCTCACACAGTAGTGTACTTTTGCATTTTAGAAATAATGCACTGGCAAGAGACTGGACTATATGTGTAAGGAAACGGGTGATGAGTTTATGTTAAGTTTTTACAAGTTAAAAGTTAAGGTTTCCACAGCAACCTATCCCTTTAAAGTCCATTTATTACCGGGGCGGGGGGCTTTTCATGTAACAGGCAGTAACAATACAGAATTGAAGCAAAAGGGATTTCTTTCAGCTATCTTACCAGGTTCTTTGTTAAATAGTTCTCGTGTTTAGAGCATTGTACAAGGCTCAAAGTAAGAGGCTTTCAGGAGCTATGGTGTGGAACAGGAATGTCTGCATCATATGTGGCTTCCTGGTCTGTCCTGTGTGAGTATCCCATGTGGTAAGCCATTTCCAGCCGCAGAGTAGATGGGAAAGGGCCAGTATTTCGGGAGGTACCAGTTCCTTATATTTCCCATGAAGGAGGAACAGGTAGCAGGTGCTGGGAAATGCCTCTCTCTGGGACCCTGCAGAGTCACTGCTGGTCAGAGAAGGCATTGCTGAGCTTGCCAGACAGTGTAAGGCTTCATGTTGTTTTCCTAGGTTTGTAATTGGTTCAGTCTGGGCTAGCTACATTTTCATAGTCATTCCTTGGTACCATTGTGAGATTCAGTTGTGGGCATCTTCTTGTTCTCTGCCACTTCACAAACAGGAAGCTATCTGCTATTTTTTATTTATTTAACCGGCGATTGAGTGTGTACTCTCAGCTGGTTGTTCACTACCAACTTCTTGAGTCTTGTTTGCAATGGTGGTGGTGGAACAGAATGGGCAGGGGTCAAGATCCCCTTTACACATTATCCGGTGGTTTTTCTTGAAAGGGAAAGGGAACGTGGCGGAGGCAATCCCTGTCAACGCTAACAGGGTTGTTTGGGTTTTTTTGGTGTTTCAGACACCTTTCTTTTCTGAATATCTGGTCGTGAACAACTTTTGATGTTTCTTTAAGGATGCTGAACTCCAACCACTAAAAACAGCATTTTTTTACATGTTGCATTACATGCTCTGAAAGCATGTGACAAAGGGATGGGGTACCTGTGACCCTATGGATATGCCACTGGACTATGATTCCTGTCTTCCCTGCATTGGACATGCTGCTTGGGGCTGTTGGAAGCTGAAGTCCAACAATTTCTGGAGTTCCACATGTTCTCCATCCCTGTGATACAGCGACCTTGCTGAAGCTAAGCAGGTCTGGTGCTGATCTGCACTTGGATGGGAGACAACTGTACAATTCATGTGTATACTACCTTGAATTCCACAAAAGGAAGGCAGAATTAGGATGGCCACTTATGTACTGCCCTAAAAGAGGTCAAAGATTTGTGTAAAATTTGCATGTTCTAATTTGCATATTTAGAAATAATTACTATAGTGGGGGGTGCGGACCCTACCATGCACCTGCGCTCTGCTGCTGGCTGGGTACAACCTGGTCACCTCAATGAGGGCGCTTGCAATGGGCGGGGCAGGTGAAGGAGACCCCATGATTCCCGGCCACAGATTGCTGATACCTTATACATTGGTGACCTTGTGTCCTACCTTACAGAGAACAGACCTTGTATTTGAAGGACTGACTGTATGGTTCATGTCAATAAGAACTATAAGAATGGAGAATCAGGGTGTTGAAGTTGTCCATCAACAGTTACTACCTGGGCAGCGGAATGATCAGTCACACAGTCTTCCCCACTGTGGTGGAATATATCATATTTCTATTTCAATTACAGTCATCTTTTCTAAATCTGCATCAATACTGGTACATTGGTATGTAAATTTTATGCTAATCTGTGTCCTCTTTTTGGTAATACATAAGTTGCTACCCTACTGTGTATGAAGCATTAGCATACCAGCATGCCATATCCTGGGCCATGGTTCTCTGGCATGCTAATGCTGCATGCATAGGCTCCGGTTTCTTGATTTAAATAGATATTGGGCATGTCACAAAAGATAGTTTTTGTTGCATGCCCAGCATCATATTTAAACCAGTTTGGATCTTCTATCACTTAATTCTCTAATTTTCCTCCTTAAACATGTAAACATAGCATGAAAACATATATCCTAGGTAGGTTTTCCATCATGCAGTTATAGAATTATAGAACTGATATAGCTTCACAATGCATATCATTTCGAAGATCATGAGCAAAGTGAGCAGTACTTTTTTTAAAAAAAACAGCCCAGAAAACTTTGTACTATATATATTGAGATGGCAGTTGCTATTTGAAAATGCTAATTTATTTATTTATATATTATTATTTTAAAAAAGAGCTTTCAAACATGGCAGAACCGCTGCTATTACTTCTCTTTCATGACTATATATATGTCATACCTGACATTTTAAAACACAGCCATTTCTTAATTAGCTGAGCATGCTTAAGGAAGGAAAAAAAGATTATGGAAAACTTAACAGCTGGAAACAATTCCACATAGCTGGATGATTTAAAAACAACTGAATTAATTTTATTGTAAAAGTTTCCCCAAAAATGTCATTTCAGGATTGAAAGAAGACAAAAGAAACTTGTTGGTAGCATAAGGAAACTCTTTTTCAGCAATACTTCTGTTTCCAAATTTGTAAAATAGGAAGAATAATGATTCAGTTCAGAAATATTACATCACCACAATGATACCATTATTATGTCCATGCAGACCCACATATTGGTTCTGCATCTATGCATAGCAGCATTCAGAAACTTCTGGAGTTGCTGGCAATGAAACATAAGCAGCGCTCAAGGGCATGGTGCACACCTTCTAGGTTCTCTTCTGATGGCTGTAGCAGTAGGTTTGTTCAGAATTTTTGCTGTTGTGGTCACAACTCCTTTTTGATTTCTTACCCTGTTGCTTCATTTCTCTATCTGCTAGTATTTCCCTTTTAGTATTGTGTTTTTACTTCTCTCTTGGAAGTCTTCCTCCAACCGCTTGTGTGCCTGTGGCACTGTGTGTGATCTTTAGTCTCTGCTCTGATTTTATAGGTTAACTCTCTACAAGATCCATGACTGTTGTCTGCTACGGTTGGGTCAAGGGCAATGGTTAGAGATGGGGCAGTGTTAAACTCTTCACATTATAGATGTGAAGGCAGAGAGAATATTTTATGTATTTGTCTGTCTGTCTGTCTTTTTGGCATACATGTATGCTGCCCTTTTCTTTAAAAACTCCCCAGGGCAACTCATATATTAAAACAATAATAAAACAAATAAATCATTATTAAAAACTGTAGAAAGCAATGTAGCATGGCAGAGTGATAAAACCCAGCAGAACAATAAAACAATCAATTAAAACCCAGCTTCAGTGACATTTAGTTGCCTGGGCAACTAAATAGACTCTTCTCATGCAAAAAAAAAAAAAAGGAAAAAAAAGATAGCAACTCCGTGTGGTGCCAGATAAGACTCTCCGAGGAGGGCATTCCATAAATAAGATGCCACAACGAAGAAGACCCTATCCCTGGCTATCACCCACCTAACTTCAGAAGGTAGGGAGGCTCAGATAAGTCTTTCTTATTATGAATATGGACTCATGTGCTAGAAGGCCAGATAGGATACCTGGCTTCCCAGCCATTTGGTCAGTAAAGATGAATTGGATTGAGTCTGTAAATAGATTAGCAGGCAGTTTAGTTGTTACTGCTGTAACTGGTCCCACTTATTAACCTGCAGCTATATTTTGTACTAACAAAAGTTTCCAAACTGACTTTAAAGTCAACCCCATCTACAGCATATTGCAATAGTCTAGTCTGGAAGTGACTGAGGTGTGGATAATTGTGCCCTGCGATCTCTATCCAGGAAAGGTTGTATCTGGTGCGCCAGCCTTAGAAGGTGGAAGAGGCTGACTTCTGTGGATGTCATGTTTTCTCAGGTGACTATGTTGTATCTATCAGCATCCACAGACTTCAAAGCTAGGCATTTTTTCAGGAAGCGCAATATCCTTTCAAGCAGGATTAACACACACACACTCCCAATCAGATGAACCATGTGCCAATGAAACCTCTGTCTGGTCTGGATTGATCTTCAGTTTATTATCACTCATTTAGTCCATTACTGACCCCAGACACTGATTAAGCATCTCCACTGCCTCACCTGCTTCTAATGAAAAGGAGAAGTAGTTGGGTGTCATCAATGTACTTATGGCACTTCAGTCTCCCAGCAACACCTAGTATTAACCATCAAAGCGGGAGACAAACCACTGAAGTAAATTGCTCCCAATTCTGAAACTGGAAAGCCTGTTCAGAAGAATACCATAGACAATGGCTTATGGGGGGAAAGCTGGGAGAATTAGCAAGTTTGCTCTTCCCCTATCCCTCTCCTAGTATATGTCATCCATTAGAAAGAACAAGCCAATTTCCGTTCCAAAACAGGGACTGGAGTTGGATTGAAATGGATTCAGATAATCCATTTCTTCAAGAATGGCTATTGAAAACTTCGTTCCAACAAGCCTATCCAAACACATAAATTGCAATCCTAACTATGTATACTCATAATTCAATGGTGCTTATTACCAGGTAAGTGGAGTTAGGATTTTAACTATTTTATTTTACCTAGGTATTTGGATAATTATATTGTTTCATATACCTCTGGGGCACAAACCTGGGCAGTGTTTTATATACCCCACTTATATATTGTTTTATGTGGTTTATAAATTATTCTAAATAAATAAACGGCTTGAGCATGTTGCCTAAGATGAAAGTATCTGTGGTCAGATGAGCAATCTTTGATTTTCTTTAGGAGTCTCATAGCTGTATCCTCCAGGGTGGTTGTGGTCACCCCCTTCCACAAGGAGGCAGGTACATTCTGGACTTAGATTGTCATTACCTTCCTGCTAAATGCTGGCTACTTTCTTAGCCAGGAAAGGTAGTAATTGAGCAGACAAGTAGTTGGCCACACTGCAAGGATGTGTTGTCCCTGACCACAGAAACTGAAGTTCATCCGTAGCATGTAGTTGAAGGCTGACATGAGTAACTTTATTTTTTAAGTGCTTAGTAAATAACCCAGGGGTTATTTGCCTCACACAGACCACCAAGTTGTAGGAGACTTGCTTAAGGCCACCTCACAGATAGTAACTTGTTAAATGGATACATCTAGCCAGTTTTATTTATATCCGGTTCTAGGATAGGGGGGGAAATAAACCGGTAACTTCTTGGTTCACAGCTAGGTGTCTTGGCCACTATATTTTATGAGCCTTCAATACATTATATTTGTACAAAATAGTCTGCACACTATAGTATACAGATCTGCTTCCAGTATGTACAGTAAAGCCTGCTTCATTTTTATTTACTAAAATAAGAACTGACTGCAGCTGTTCACACTTGTCAAATCTGTAGAGCCATCAGCTGTATAGGAGGGACTGGGCATTCATTTTGATTTCTGAATGATCAAAAAGGCGTATAATACACTTTCATATTGATGGATGGGTATGCAGTATTACTATTCAGAAGTGAAAAACATATTTGGGGAAAAAATCCATTGACTCAAATGTTA
This sequence comes from Podarcis liolepis, assembly GCF_965112155.1. NCBI lineage: Eukaryota > Metazoa > Chordata > Lepidosauria > Squamata > Lacertidae > Podarcis > Podarcis liolepis. The sequence goes on along the minus strand of NC_139558.1, from coordinate 74,864,207 downwards.
TATAAACCAGGAAGCCTATAAAGCTCCATTTTTATCTCATTATATTATGTATTTGCTTTTTATTCTAGACTCAGACTTCAATAATTAAAGTCTAAATGTGGAAATAGGTCATTGTTGATTGTCAGGTCAGTAATGGTGCTAAGTCATGTCTCATAAAGTTAGAGATCTTGGAGCACCCTGCACAGTAGCAGAAGAAGTGAGGTGTCTACTCTCTATTTTAAGATGTCCATGATGGAGAGGGGAAAGTCTATTGTTTCTTTGCTCAGTTTACAGGTTTAGGGAACCTGTGCCCCTTCAGATGTTGCTGGACTACAAATGCCAACATCACTGGTCACTGGTCATACTAGCGGGCTGTGTTGGGAACTGGATCCCAGCATCTGGAGGGCTACATCTTCAGTAGCCGTCACGTCCAGAGTCATCTGCTCGTGTATGTGATTGTGTCTGTATAAGGGAAAGTGCATTTATCTGAATCTTTTGTGTATATGAGAATGTGTTTGCCTGTATGTATCTCACCAGCTATATGTGTGTTCATCTTGCCTGGTGTGTATACACATTCCTGTTTCTTATGTCATTCTGTCACTGCAGGTCTCCTGCCCATGACTCTTAGAAGCCTGGCCCTAGCCTTGCACAGCCCCTTTAAGCAGCCGGTTTAGTTCAGAGGAAGTTTGGAGTGGAGAGGTTTTCCCCAGATCACAACTAGTTAAGGCAGCAGTTGATTTCATTTATGGTGGCACACCTTTGTTACAGGTAGCCTTTGGTTCACTGAGTTTTAACTTTTACCTACCTGTGATTAACACTCTTCGGTGACCCTGGACTATTGCTATCTTGACACCATGCCCTTTTGTGATAAGTCTTTTTGTGTCGACTTTTGTTTCACTGGGACTTATCTCTTGACTGCCAGTGATTTGTCCCAGTGTGGGATCCCTGGCTACCTTTGAACCTGAATTCTCCTATGGAGGTCAGCCATAGATGGAATAAGACAGATGGTACGGAGGTGGAAACAGCGCTATTAGACCATGTAGCCATCCTGCCTGACAGTGAAGGAAAGTATGCCATTCATTTCAGTGGCAGCTGAGGGGAAAGAAAATAATTAACCTTTAACCAAGCTGCAAGTTCGTTTCCATAATGTACCTGAGTCTTCAGTTGCTGGCTCCCCTACTTACTGCCTCATTTATTTTATCACACAGCACTAAGGCCAACCCCCCCAAAATAGAATTTTTGCAGCTGCTAAAGCTAAGCATGGGCCCTTGTTTCTGGTAACTTTGTGGCGCTTGATGTTAAAGAAGAAAGACTCCCTATATAGTGGCATTTTGAGACGCACTGAAACAACTATCACTTGAGATATGGACACATAAACCAGCTTCCGGCAGAATGCCATGAATTTCTCTGATCATAGAATTGTAGATGATAAGGTCCTAAGGATGCTCAAGTAAAATCCAGTATTTGCGATGGATTGATCTATTTTGCAGGGTGCTCAGCACCTCTTTGAATCCTAGCAGTCTCAGCAGATCAGGCCCAGTTTCAGAACCTAGACTATATAGCTAGGCCATCCATTCTGATCCCTATGTGCCACATATTGCCTCCCAGAAGAAATTGCCCCACGACTTTACCCTAGTCTGCTGCCCCACCTCCTCCTCTTGCCTTACAATTGGTTGCTCTGATTCAGTGCTCCCACTATGCTGTACCATGCAGTGACTTAACTTGCCTCCTTGCCTTGACATTCCTTGTTGCCTGTAGACTCTCAGGACTGTTGCCCTGCAAACTCTCATCCAGACCCCTCTCAAGAGAGCAATTTTTCTTTTTGCCGGCCATTCTCTGGAGGGTAGGACTCGAACCAATGGCTTCAAGTTATAAGAAAGGAGATTCCAACTAAACATCAGGAAAAACTTTCCGACAGCAAAAACTGTTTGACAGTGGAACAGTCTCCCATGTGAGGTTGTGAGTTCGCCTTCCTTGGAGGTTTTTAAGCAGAGGTTGGATGACCATCCATCATGGATGCTTTAGCTGAGATTCCTGCATTTCAGGGGGTTGGACTAGATGACCCTGGAGGTCCCTTCCAACTTCACAGTTCTATGATTCTATGTATGAAAATACTTTCCCAAAAATCCCCCATACGGCTGTATTTCTTTTGGTGCTCTTTACAGCTAAAAGATACAAATGAAAGGCTTGTAATATTCCAAGATGAGAATTCACCAATTTCTGTCCTTCAGTGGGTAATAATTGTAACTATTATTTGGTTCCCTTTTCACACTTTTTTATGCAAGGAACGTAAACTTTACAAATGTGAATCAATTAAGCATGAAAGTTAACCGCATGAAATATGCAACACTTAATCTTTTTTTCTTTCTTTTCTTTTTCCTTTTTGAGTTGCTGCAGTTGATACACACTGTGGTTAAATGACCTGCAAGTCTGATCCTAAAATTAGCTGCACCAATTTGTGAAAAGTGATAAGTGTCTACATTAGTGCAACAATACAAAACAGTACAGTGCAGGAACTTGCTTACTTTTTTATTTAATATTCCACCCTTCATCCAAGGATCACAGGACAGTTTACAATATAAAAACACAAAAATGCATAATAACGAACAAAAATAATAACCCTCTATAGATGGGTGAAAATAGCGTAATTTTTCCTCATGGTCTCGGAACAAGGAAAGTCTGTTCTTGCTGCTCCTTTCTAAAGCAGAAAGGAATGTGACATTGTGAAAGAAAAGTAATATTGGGTTGAAATGCTTGGTTGAAGGGAGGGGGACACTAGCACCTCATCACATCTGGGACCTTAGAGTGAATAATAAACAAACAAACAAACAAACAAACAAAAATCTACAGGTTTCTTTTTAGTATGTCCCACATGCAGTTTGAGAAGGCGCAAACCTGTCTGTAGATCTGCCACAAAACCATTAAAAAGAATTAACACCAACACTACTTCCTTTTCTGTTTAGTTACTATTAGTGTCAAATAGATTAAAAGTAAAGAGAAAAAGAGAGTTCTGTACAAGCTATGTACGTACATCTTTATCTCCAACAGCAGTGCTTCTCTGGGAGAAATTCAGTGTCACAACTCTTCTGATCATTCCATCCATGCAACCATTTCTGCCTTCCAGGCAGAATCACACACACCCTACTGCTGTTCCGGGGGTTCTTCTGACCCCACAGAGCCAATTTGGGGGATGTATAGGAGGAGGAGAGGGGAGAAGAGTGTTGTGTTAGTGGGGGCCATTGTGCTGTCTTCTACCAGTGTGCCAGATTAGCTAGATCTGTCCCTCTGTGTTTAGGTGCTGAATTAAGGCATAATGTTAGGGCAATTTAAACACCAAATATCAAATGTGAAACTAGCCAGTTCCTGCCTTCAGTGGAGATCATGGTAGTGTTAACTCTCCACTGTAATATGTGCTATAGAAGAATTTTGGGAAGGGCCATAGCTTTTTTCTGCATGCAGATAGTCCCAAATTCAGACCCTGTAATTTCCAGGTAAGGCTGGGAAAGACTCCCTGTCTTTAGATGTGATGTGATGTGATATTCAATAAATAATTTTCTACAAGTCCTTACACCAGTCTATTGTCCCACCCTGCCTGAAGTCGTCAACTATTGTCCCTCTGCCTAAAAAATCCACAATCAGTAGTTTGAATGACTACAGACCAGTTGCACTGACTCCAATCATCATGAAGTGTTTTGAGAAACTGGTGCGCCGTCATATTATTTCCTGTCTTCCATCAACTTTTGACAACTACCAGTTTGCATACAGGGCAAATAGATCCACAGAAGACGCTATCACCACCACTCTCCATGCTGCTCTGTCCCATCTGGAGCAGCCGGGGAATTATGTGAAGCTGCTGTTTGCGGATTTTAGCTCTGCTTTTAACACTATCCTCCCCCATAGACTGGTGTCCAAGCTAGAGACGATTGGACTCCCCAACTCCACCTGTCTCTGGGTTTTGGATTTTTTGTCAGAACGTTCTCAGAGGGTTAGAGTAGGGTCACATGTGTCCACAGCCCTTAGCCTTAACACCGGCTCACCACAGGGTTGTGTGTTGAGTCCCCTGTTCTATGCTCTCTATACGTATGACTGTACAGCCATCTACTCCAGCAACAAAATCATCAAGTTTGCTGATGATACTACGGTGGTGGGGCTCATTTCAGGAGGGGATGAGTCCGCCTATCGGGACGAGGTGGAGCGGCTTTGTGTTTGGTGTGGAGAGAACAATCTGGCTCTTAACACGGCTAAGACCAAGGAATTGGTGGTGGATTATAGGGGAAAAAAGGCGGACATTCAGCCCTTGTATATCAACGGGGAACGGGTGGAGAGGGTGGCGGAATTCAGGTTTTTGGGAGTGACTATGGATCAGGGCATGACTTGGAGCGCAAATACCACTGCTCTGGTGAAGAAGGCCCAGCAGAGAATTTATTTCCTCAGACTTTTAAAAAAGAACAATCTGAGTGAGAGACTGCTGGTGTCCTTCTACCGAGGCTCCATAGAGAGCATACTTACATACTGTATTTGTGCTTGGTTCTCCAGTTGTACAGCTAGGGAGAGGAAGGTGCTCCAGAAGGTCATAACCACAGCCCAAAGGATTATTGGTCACCCTCTCCCACCTTTGGAAGAACTGTACGGTTCCCGTTGCCTTAGGAAAGCAAACAACATCCTGCAGGATCCATCTCACCCGGGATACAGTCTGTTTGCACTACTGCCTTCTGGCAGGAGGTATAGAAACATCAAGTCAAGGACAAATAGACTGAAAAACAGTTTCTATCCAAGAGCTGTGGCCTTTTTGAATGCTGTAACTCGATAGTGAGACCTGGGAGTTTGATGGGTGTGGGTGTGGGTGTGGTTGGAAGGTGGTTTGTTTGTTTGGTTGTTGTTGTGTTTTGCTTTTGTTGTTTTTAAGGGATGGCATCCAATTTCGTTGCACTTGTGCAATGTTGCACTAGTGTAATGACAATAAAGAATCTATCTATCTATCTATCTATCTATCTATCTATCTATCTATCTATAAGAGTAGGTATAGAGACTGCTACTCCATTTATTACCTAATGCCTCCCACAGCACCCAGTTTCCAAACTTAGGCAGTCTTCCTGTTGAGATTTAAGCAACCAAAATTAAAGAAAGAGCTGAAGCTGTCAGGAAAGCAACATATTATTCCACTTTAGCATCCTGCACTCTGACTCACAGCCATAGGGCCCACTATTTATGAGACACATGGAGCCAAACTAAAATGTTGTTAAGAAGCCCATCAGCTTTCTTTAATTTATAACAGGTTCAAGGAACCAATTTTTATTGTGATTGCAGCATATAGGAGGAGGAGATTTAACTCTTTCACCCCAACCAAAATCTGATTCAAAATGACCCCAGACTGCTATTAGCCCCAAAGGCAGCCCCCATCCATGTTAATAGTAGTGTGGGGTTGATTTTTGTCAGGGTCATGGTAGAGGAGGAAAATTCCCAGGTTTCCCTCCCCATACCCTGCTTTCCTGATGAAAACTGTTTCTGCTGTTAATGTGGTTTTTTGTTTTGTTTTTGGGTGTGGGGAGGAGATTTCTAATGATGCATGTAGTTTGGTCTACATAGACATAAACTTCAAATGGTACAGATAAACTTGGTTTGTTTGTTCAGAGTGCTTCATATCAGATAAGTTAAAGTGAGAGCAAATATTAGCCATTTCTTGCAGATTTGTACCCCACGATATCACAAAATAACACGTCAGCTTTCAGGTTATATATTAAAACAACACATATGTACTTGCCAGAAACAAATGATTTAGTAAAATATACAGCATGTGTACCTTTAACCTAACATTCTTTACAGGGGCAACTTCCAGAGGAATTGCTGTGTTGGTCTGTTGCAACAAATGAGAGAGGGAAAGAGAGTTTAGCATTTTAAAGACTTATGTCACAATAAATTGATTGGCCTGGTCTTTAGGATGCCACAATACTCTCTCTTGCAGAGTTCATGAAAGCACAGTTAAGTAAGAAATACAAACTGTAATCTTGAATAAAAGTCAGGAGAATACTTTCTTTGCACCAGCTTCTTTACATATTCACTGAAAGAAGGAGTGGAAATGTCTTAAACTCTTTATGTAGCTAGCTGAAATATTAGTTTTATTTTGAGAGAAATAAACCTGTTTCATTCGTCTTTCCCAAATATATACAGTCATGACCTAAGGATGGTGTTGTGGATACAGATTAGAGATAGATAGAGTGTGTGTGTGTGTGTGTATCAGTAGCTTCTACAAGAATAGCTAAAATAACCTTTCTTTAGCAAACAATATTCCCAGCTAAAGTAAACTTTGATTACACAGACAATAGGATCTTTTGTGCTGATGGAAACTCCAGCTTCAGTAGCCAGTAGGTCTTATTGGACTGGCTTGTATTGGCCTTTTAGGTCAAAGTCGGGGCATCCAAGTCAAGAGATCACAAATCTTTAATATCAAATAGAATATGAATAAATGGCAAAAGTATATAAAGCCAGTTCCAACTTCACAGAAGCCTTTGGCACCAGGGAAAATGACTGAAATAGCTTGCAAAGTGAATTATTTCTCCTGTCAAATCATTTGACTCTTCGAAATTCAGATCAGAAAGTGAAGATCTTTAGCTCTTTGCTATGTTTTAAGTAAAACTGTGATATGGTAGTTAAAGCTCTAGGGGCCTGGAGATAGTGTTAAATGCAGCCCAAATGCTCCTGAAAATGAGTTATATAGTAGCCTATGAGTTGGTCTGCAATGGCCTCAGGAAATCCCCCTGGCTATGTTGGTCTTTTTTTATTAGCTACATGGCTCAGGCCCAAAGGGGAACCTTGTATCACCTTCCTGACCAGAATTGATCATACATTATGTCTGAGATATGATATTTTATCATCTCCTTATTTTCAAGCAATTATATCTCTGCCCTTCCTCCTGTAGGAAACATGGCATCATTCTTGCTTGAAAAATACATTGCAGAGATTTTGTCTCATTGTCTGTTTGCCTGTTCTTGTCAAGAGGCTGTTTTCATGCTTCACACAAACAAGAATAAAAAGTGCTCTCATTTACATGTAATACTAACCCATGGTTTAGCATTATGAGGACAAACGTGCAGTTGTCGGCTTTGCGTAGCACTTCTTATCTTCCTCTAGAATGGCTGTGAGTTTGAAAGTTTTCACTGCTGTTTTTCCCCCTAACCTCAGCTTGTTGCAACATGCAAACCAGGATAAACTGATTAAGTCTTATCCATGGTTTGTAAAGAATGGATTCTAGTAAACCAAAATTCATCCCAGTTCAGGTATTGGATGAAACTACAAGCTGTGGTTAAATTATAGTTTAAGTTTGCTCCTGGCAGGGAAATTGCGCAAATCCAAGGCTCACACAAACTCATCATCATACCACTAAACTATGGTTTAGCATTATGTGCAAATGCAGCCATTGTCTCACTGAAGAAAAGATAAGTTGGAAGGTTAGAAAAGGAAAAGGAATAATGGATGATTAATGTTTTCTTTGTCCTACATAATGTCTGAAGAAGAATTTCTGTGCAAACCTTTCTGTCGTATGCTGAGGTGACCCTGATGCAAGGACAGCTTGCATGTCCTACTATTTGAAGAGACATACAAATTCTGCTTTAGGAATTACAAAGAAGCAGAAAACAGTAAGCAAATGTTACTACACTTTCTTTCAGCCCTGCATTCTGTATACGTCTGAAACAGATCTGAGGCTTTTATTAGTCTTCTATGACTAAAGTGCCCAGTGTATTGGACAGGCAGGGTAGTCTTAGTGGGAGAAGACCATTATCAGCCTTCTTATGAGGTCAGACTTCTTCCCCCGCAGCACTCATATCATAAGGCCCCTCCGTCCCCACTGCTGCTCAATTTGACGCAGAACAGGAATGTAGAAAAAGGAGGGTCAATGGGATGAAAGAGAATTGTGAGCAAGTGAGAGTATGTCCCATAGGACTTGGAGACATGCTTCAACATTTGTGGGGTGAAGGGGCCATCACATTGAAACCAATGTATTGTTGCCCACCATCCGAATCTCTGAGTGGTACGAGATTCCAGAGGAAACACTGTTTGTGTTTCCTTTGGAATGAGGCACAGCAGAGTCTGTGATGTCTTTATGATATTTACACACACACACATATATATATATAACACGAACCTATGATGGAGGGGTATACAGCATTAGCACCCCAAAAGTGCCCTGTTTCTCCCATAGCTGTAGCCTTGGATTCAAACAGAAATCAAACATTGCTCTCAAACATTGCTCTGACTTTCTCTCCGGCTTGCTTCTGAAGGGAGAGACCCCATCCATTTGCCATCTCACACAGAGCCCCTTTCCTTTCCTTTAATGGCCCATCATCCAGGCTATCACCTCAACACAGGAAGCTAGCCTATTTTATATTTTAACACTTGCTGGATCCAGGGGTTAGACGAATCTTGCGTACAGCCTTCGTCCCCGCCCACAAACTCATAACACATACCCATTGCTTTTTACCTCAGTAGTGCCACTTTTCCAAGTGAATTCATTGAGAAAGCAGAGGTGGTTCAGAGAAATGCAGCATGTGAGAGATTCACACAATATTTCCTCTCTGACTGTATGTCTTCCCAACCAGAATGCTTCAGAGGAGAAGGTGAACAACTTTCTCCACTGTGGCCTGGCTTGACAGGACTTCATATCCCATCATTCTGAAGTGAATGAAAGAAAACATTGCCAAGTCAGAGCCCTATAGAGGAAGCCAGCAGCTGGTCTCTTCTGTATATCTGCTTCTGGCTACCATTGTGACCAACTGATGGAAGGCAGCAACTGACATGAAATGGCACTGCTGAATGCTTTGCATGCATCTTCATCTGGACTTAAATTGAAAGTCACATAATGTACCCCTAATTCCCAGTACAGTGGTACCTCAGGTTACATATGCTTCAGGTTACAGACTCCGCTAACCCAGAAATAGTGCTTCAGGTTAAGAACTTTCCTTCAGGATGAGAACAGAAATTGTGCTCTGGCGGCACGGTGGCAGCAGGAGGCCCCATTAGCTAAAGTGAAGCTTCAGGTTAAGAATGGACCTCCGGAACGAATTAAGTACTTAACCTGAGGTACCACTGTTTTACAGGAAAGCCGTTAGGCTGGATTCTCTCTCTCTCTCTCTCTCTCTCTCACACACACACACACACACACACACACCCTCCCAAATCAGCAGAAGGAGTAGAAGGGAGATCATTCCATCTGGGAAGCAGAAATTATTGCACTGACAGAACGATCATAATAGCATAGCATTCCACCCATTGCATTTATTATTTAGCATTCCATTAAGATAGTAGTCCCAAGCTTGCACAGCCTCTCCTGATTCAGATGTTATGGAGAAGTAGAGCTCCATGTCCTCAGCATTCTATGTGATTCCTGCATTGCAGAGAGTTGGGCTGGATGACCCTTGGGAAACCTTCCAGCTCTCCAGTTATTTGGTGCTAGGTGCATTAATACTCAAAGACTTGTTTCATATATTCCCAGGAAAACAGTTCTCTGGCTACTCCACCTTGAATTTTTTTGGGGTTCACAAAAGTTTTCAGAAGATTTACACAGATGAGAGAAGCACCTCTAAAGAAGAACTAAATGCAAAACCATAGTAACATCTCTTAGTACTTGTATTTACATAAGATTGTGCTTCAGCAACTGTGATTTAATCTTTTTTGACATACATAAAGATTCCTCGAATTACCACCCTCTATTATAACATCCTGTTTTCAGTGGCTTATAACATTGTCAAATTTTAACTATTCATTGAATTTCTGCCTTAGGCTGATTTCTTTTTATTTGGAAAGTTTCAGCAAACATGGTTCAGAATTTTCAGAGTACAGGGAGATGGAAGATTTTGTTTGTAATTTTTTTTTTTGCCAGTGAAATAAAAACCTCGCACCTGTTCCCATGTTATGCTCGGGAGCAGGAGTGTCAAGCTCATTCTTTGGGGAGGGTTAAATAATTCATTCACTAAGGGGCTGTTGATAAGGCGTATTAAACATTGTTTCTGAGCTGGTGATTTCATAACTAACAGCATGAATTAGCATTCGGCTGCTGGAAGGGCAGGAGATGGTTCTAGTATGCCTGTAATGTTATACTTTCTCACTAGCTGTTTTTGCCATTCTTACTCTTTCGGCACAAGAGAGGATGGTATGTGAAGGGCACAGAGCTTGTGTGTTTGACAATGTCACTGGTGGCTGGTGCCCCTCAGGGTATGGTGTATATATCGTTTGATCCCAATATTTAGATCAGGGCCGGGGAGGGGCTAAGTCTTTTTTGCTACGTTCCAATACTAATGTTGCCTCCCTCCGTTCCTGATACACTGGCAAAATATACTCATTGTGTTTTTCCTCATTGATACTATTCATTTCACCTTGGAGTCTCAGGTTTTTGAATACGTAACATATATACATACATATATTGTTATACATATGTTATTATGTATAGATACATACATAATATGTATGTATGTATACATACATATATTATTATATTGCAAGAAGGAAGAAATCCAGAATTTGTAGGCAATTGTAGATTTCTTGGGCCAATTGATAGGAAAAATGTGCTTCCCATATACATTTAAAAATCCAATATATTTGGATTTATTGGTTGGGGGAGGGGGAATTGCAATTGTTAACTGATACTCCCCCAGAGGGCATGTAATCACAAATTTTGCAAACTAGATGAAGCAACAAAAGGTGACAGGAGATATCAAACAAAATGTGTTGACTCTGATCCAGACAGTGGCTTTAGGTCCATATTCATTTGAATTTTGGACCTTCCCCCCTCCACACACACTTTTTTGGAAAGCAGAACTTTGTGCTGTATCAAAAACTGCATTTGAAACTCCACTCAGTTTTAGAAGAGGTTTGCCAGGAGACGCAGGGAGCTGCTGACTTGGGAACTAGACTTGTCCTTTGGATTTCATTTGGAAATTAAAAAGACATAATTAGGAATAGAGTCCAAAATGATATGGACACCCACCCCTGAAGCGGAGGGGACTCTGCTTCATGTTCTGTTGTACTTGGAAGCCAGACTGGTCTATATAAGAAACATGATATTCTTGGCTGTAACTCTGGAGATATAGAACGCCTTTCCATGGACTCTGTACTGTATCTCGTTCTACCCCTTCTAACATTCTGGGAGCAGGGTATTTCTGTTTCATTGTGCTTCTAGTTGCTGTTTCTTACATTTTCGGTTTTCAGTTGCTATTCTCTGTTGCCTGTTGGTTTGTCATCTTATTAGGATTGTTTTTAGTTGTATTTTATTGTTGTTTTATTTTATTTCATCGCAAACTACTTTGAAATAATTTGATTTTAAAAATGGCTGGGGCTGATGGGAGTTGGAGTCCAAAATCATCTGAAGGTATAACACTTTTCAGACTCTGTACTCACTTCATTTGGTAATGCAATATGTATCTGTCAGTAAGAAATTCTGTGGAAGCTAATGCTATAAAAATGAATATTAAATAGTTTTATTTGTATTTACCTTTCTACATTTTTTGTTTTATTTCCTTTTTTTAAGGGTAATATGTGTACTAGGGGGAAAAGGTAATTGACTTGGTTTTTTTTAAATCATAACCCTAGCTCATGCTCTGATTTGATTTGTCACTTTATGCCCTCTGATTTGCTGTTGCCATATCAATAGTTACTTAGTTCAGTTTATAGATCTGTAAAACAGGGTTACATGCCTACTTAATAACAATCGGGTATCATTTGTATTATTTGCATTAGGACTGTATACACAAATCAATTAATTGGTGTAATTAACCCATTCATTAATCAGTTAATTAATGTGCTGGCTGCTGATCGAAAGCCCAGTGCAGATTAAGCATGCTACAAGGAAAGGGAGTCTGAACCCTCTCACTATCCTATAAGAAAATGCTTTGTTCTGCCAGCATTGTTCCTAATAAGCTCTGTACATCACTTGATTGCTCCAGAGGTAAAAACATGGTGTGCTTTCAATCTTGGCTGAAGAACACAAGGAGTGAAGGAAGTACGGCTGCCATACATCCAGAATTTCCCGACATAGCCTAGATTTGGTAGTTGAAAACAGAATCCTGGCGGAAATCTCTGGAATGTCCAGGAAAATCCAGACATAAGGCAACCCATGTCTTTCTTTCTTTCTTTCTTTCTTTCTTTCTTTCTTTCTTTCTTTCTTTCTTTCTTTCTGTTTTGCAAATCTAAAGAAAGCTCAACAATTTTGGCAAAAGGCATGTTCTTAATAGGCAGAGTCTAGTTTAATTGTTTTGTAATTTTAGGTGAGTTAATTAGTAAACAAATTACATTTATATCCTGTACATCTTAGATAGCCTCATATTTTTACGAGAGACAGTAAGTTGCTGAAAACAATCCCATAAGTTTCATCAAAGTACAGGGCTTTGAAGTTTCCCACATCCAAACCCAGAACAGCCAATGAAGCTCTTTTGAGCACTATTATATGAACTGGTATCTCTGCTTAACAGTAGATCAAATACATGGTTACTAACCTCAATAAACAACAAAGTTTATTCTATTAATTTAAATAATCTTGTGTTAAAAGCTTGGATATTGGACCTGTCATGTAGACAAGTATTTTCATGTTCTTAATTAGATTTTTTTTTTAAGTACTCATGTTTATCAGAAGTACTTTAGTTAAGTTGCTGGAAAGGGATTTCTGATTTCACTCCTACTTCTCCAATTCTTATTTTTATTATTGCAATTTTTATCAGCTGCTTAATTAATGAAATCCATTTTCAACTCAATAATCAGTTGGAGCTTAATATAAGTTGGTTGGAATCCAAGTACTATGTTTAAATGTGCTGTAGAATGGGCTCTATACACTAATTGTATAACAACCATAATACAGTGGATGCTCGGGTTGCGAACATAATCTGTGCAGGAGGCACGTTCGCAACCTGCAGCGTTCGCAACCCGCAACGCCACGTCTGTGCATGCGTGGGGTCGCAATTTGGTGCTTCTGAGCATGTGCAAAGCGTGATTTGGTGTTTCTGCGTGAGCACCGAAACCCAGAAGTAACCCGTTCTGGTACTTCCGGTTTCGACGCAGTGTGCAACCCAAAAACGCGCAACCTGAACCCAAGATGACTCTATATCTAAAATTGGGCCTATTATCCTACTAAGTATTGAGTAAGCCTTGCTGAATCCATTGGTACATCTTTCTGCAAAGCTTCCATCTAGATCAGTCTAGAAGTAATATGGACTCACTTGACTCTCTTAAAGGCTGTCCTGTAGTCATATACGGTGTAGGAAAATAATTACATTTGACCATCAAATCATTATCTATATTGCAGCACAAATAGGATAACAAAAAAGTGCTGATAGGCTTGTAATAATTGATTTATTCTATACAAAAATTAAAGAAACATGGAGAATTCTTCTCTAATGAAATTATCTTGTCAAAAGTTTAGGTTATCAGAAATTAAACAATGGAGCAGTAATGCGATATAATTTTAGCAGACCCATTTCAGTCAGAGTTCATGCTTCAAATGGCGTTAGTTGTCCTGGTCGATGATCTGCATCTAGAGTTTGACAGTGGAATATGACCTTGCTCATTCTCCTAGACCTCTCAGTGGCATTTGATATTATTGATCATCAACTACTTGTGAGCTGTTTGAGACTAGTGGGAATTGGGGAATTGGGGTTGCCAAAGATTCTCCTATCTTCAGGGGCAGTGCTAAAGGGTAGTAGCATTGAGTGACTGCTGCTCTACCACATGGGATTTGACCTGTGGGGTTCCTTGAAATTCTGTCTTGCCACCAGTCCTTTTAAACATATAATGACAGTGCCCAGTTTTATTTTTATTTTTCATCAAATCAGGGAACAGTGGTAGATTCCCTGAAAACATTCATGAAAATACATTTGTGGGGTGACTGGCATACATTTCCATTTCAGCCAGACAGAAGTTATTATGTTGGGCCAACTTTAAACCAGTGGGAAATGTGCTTTTGCCAGCACACTCCCCTTGAAGAAAAAAGTTTTGCACCCTGGCAGTGTCCCTGGACCTTGTACTCATTTTGGACTCTTGCATGGCAGTAGCAGGAGTGTGTTTTACCATTTCAGGCTGCTGAGCTGGCTGTGGTCAAATACGGTTTTGTCCTAAGTAATCCATGCTTTAGTAATCTCCTGTTTGGATTACTCATATCCACTCTGTGTGGAACTGCTTTTACAAATGGTTTTGAAGCTGCCACTAGGGCGGAATGCTGTGCCTCATCTCCTCATAGGGATGAATCTCAGTGTGTATATTGCCCTGCTTCTAACTCTGTGATACTAACTGCCCGGTTCAAAATGTCTATGTTGACCATTTAAGCAGTTCAACACTTTTTTCTTGTTTACCATATAGAGCAGGAGCGCTTCCCATATGTGCCTCCCAGTTATTTCAGATATCTGGGAGAAGCCCTGCTTTAAACTGAGAAGCTCAATCTAAAATACCCATAAACCTAAATTCCATTTCAGAACTGACAGACATGGAAGGCTTGGAATTGTACTGTCAACCTGATCAGACAGGTTTTTATGCTGTCAAAAGAACAACAGTATAGGCCTCAGGCAGGCCTTGTTGGGCAGGGTATTGCATAGTGTGTTTGCCAACACAATCCAATTTTGTGAATTTTTATTATTAATTGGGGTGTGTGTGTGTTAAAATATGGTTTTGTTGCTGGTGGTTTTTGATTATTGGTTTGTTGCTTTGACAGTGGTTGTTGTCACAAATAAATAAATAAATGTTGTTCAGCTGACGTTGACACACTAGACCAGAAATTCATAGTGTTAGTGCGGCTCTCCTTACCCTGTTTGGAATATAGAGAACATGTTATGCAACTGCAGAGCAGTGCTATTTTTCTAGAAAAAGAGGTGCCAGAGCTCACCATGTTCTCTTCCTTGTTCTCTTATAATGGCAATGGCACCCACCTGAGAGGTGTCAGCGAGTTCCAGCTGAAAAAAAGGCCTGCTTCAGGGTAATCTGCTTTCCCAGTCTTGCTGCTGGAACTCAGAGATATAATAATAATAATGGCATGTATAGTAAACTGATTTTTTATACGACCTTTATGCCACCATTCTACCATCACCCGCATGCTAAATGGACATCTTGCCAATTCAATATTGGATTGTCAAATGTGGTACACTTAGTAACAGCAACAGCAATGTTACATGTTTCCCTATTTGAGGTACCAATTATGTCAGGTTTTCGGAAGTGTCATAAATATCTCACCTGCTTTGCTATACAGCACTTCAGTGTGATGTCTGTCACTGGGATTAATCCATTTGTACCTCAGATTGCATCCAAGGTCTGAATGAATAAATTACTCTGCACCTGCTTTTTTAGTGAGAATTTACTCCTTTTCTTAAAGACTTTCTATAGTGGAATGAATTGCTTATTCATAATACCTAGCATTGCCTTTCTGTCTACAGAACTCATGATCCTCTATCAATCATTGATACCTGCCTTGATTGGTACTGCTCTGCTTGTTGTTGTCTTGTCTTGTTTTGCTTTGCTTAAGCTCAGGGATAGTCAACAACCAGGTTAATATACCATCAACTTCAACGAACTAACATTTATAAATGAGTAATAGTCTCACTGTTGTTTACCATTACTTAAAATGTATGAAAGGCCAGCGGTTTGCAAAGCTCAATGCAGAATTTTTCTGGTCCTGTCCAGAAAACTTAATATGTAAAAGTTTGTCCAGAAGTCTACTTCTAACATTGCACAGAAGTATCCTGGTGTAAAACAGATCCTGGATTCTTTGGAAAACCATTTCACTCACAGCCAAGCTAGATAGAATGTTAATTGCATAAAAGGAACTAATGTGCACTTTAACATTGCAAAAAGCTGCCCTGGGGAGGGAACAATTGTAGTCCCTTCCAATGCTAAAATTCTATGATTTTAAGATTGGGACTGTAGAAAGGGAAGTTTAGCTTTTTCCTCCATGCTGCAAAGCTGTTGCAAAATCACACACACACCAACTTAAATATATTTGCATTAGGAGGGACTATTCCAATGGCACCAACAGAGGGAGCTTGCTGCACTTGTGAGAGTCTTGCACCAGTGCCTGGCACCCAGGTGGACCGGCAGTATCCCCCAGAAGTACCTTGCACTTCTGGACTGTAGGAATGGGAATTCTGTTTGGCCATTGTGGTCAGCAAGTTGCAGGACTAGAGGGATCTTTAGTTTGACCCAGCAGGGTTTTTCTTATGAAGAGCTGAAGTAAGCATTGCTTTCAGTCCCCCGAGTTTCAGTCCTATAATAAGGTATCCTTGGTAATGACAATTTGCTTCCTTGTGAAAGCAAAAATGGTGGTCCTATCTATCACCTCACACATACATAGGTCTGTCAGTATTAAACTCCATCTGTTCTGTAAGGCAAATTTCAGGAAAGTTCTTGTAGAGTTAAAAAAAAAATGTACTTGCCAGATAGCCACTCTCTCCTACCAGTCTCCAACCAGTTTGTGTTGCTCTGGAGTTTATATATATATATGTGTCAAGTCTAAACCTAGCACTGGTAAAAGGAAAGGAAAAAAGGAGATGGGCATCTAGATCTACAGCTGTTTTAAGAAACAGCTTATTGTATAATGCCATTTGTATTTGTACTTTTTGTTTTGTGGCAAGTTTTAATAGTTACCCTTTGAGGATTTCCAGTCTAGCTTATCAGAATCCACCAACAGTCTTTTCTGTAATATTCGCGTTTCCCTTTTGGTTCAGCCGAGCCCACTGACAGATCATTCAAATTCAATTGTTTTATGTCTAAGCCGAACAGCTAATTAAAGTAGGGATGATTAACCTGACTGGCAGTGTCGCTCTCTCACTCTCTCCCTTGCTTTCTCTCTCACTCCCTCCTGTTCCAATCAGTCTTTTTCTCACTCTCTCTCTCTCTGTCTTTTGCTCCACTGTTGTGTTTTTTTTTTCCTCCTCTCTCCTAAACGTGGTCTGCTTGCTGATGGCAGAATGGCACTCGGAGATTTGTGCATTGTGTCTGGTTTCCTACGGGCAGGCTGACCCAGTGCCTCTAGGGACTTATCAATAGACCACTCAGAAGAGACAGAGACAGGAGAAAGGAGGAGGGGTGGGGGGAGACAGAGAGGGAGAGAGAGGGAGAGAGAGAGAGAGAGAGGGAGAATCAATATCAAGAATAGAAGGAGCTCCGAAGCCATTTTTTTATTTTTTTATTTTTTTTATTTTAAAAAAAGTGTATCAGGACTTGGGAAGAGGGTGACAAAGAAGGTTTTTCAAAGAGCCAGTGGAGGAGGTTCTAATAAATTTGGAAGGATACAGTTCCCTGTCTTGGGGAAAAGGAGAACTCCTGGCTGATTAACATTCACACCAGGTATGAGATGTTCGCTACCCCTTATCACTGTGCCGCAACCGTGAGGGAAAGGCGCCTCTCTCTTTTTTGTCTATTTTTTTTTTTCTTCTTTCCGTTTCTTTCCTTCCTTTTTTTTTTTATTTGAGAGGGAGGAAGAAAAGAGGGAGATGGAGCGAGCGTGTGTTTTGGTGTGTTGTTGCTTTGAAGCGGGGCGGGCGGGGAGAGAGAGGCGAGCCGTGGGCACTGGTGTGACGGGAGCAGGAAGAATGGAAGCAGGGCAGCAGCAGCAGCATTCAGGGAGCGGGAGAAGTGTCTGGAGTAGGTGGTTCTCCTCAGGCACCCCGAGGGGGGTTACCCAAGTTCATTCCGAGCAGGTGGATTTAGGCTGGGAGTTACTTAACGCTTGACCGCCAGTTTTGAAAAAAAGGAAAGAAAAAAAAATCCCGCTTCCTATGTCTATTAAAGGAAGTGCCAATGTCTCTTCACCCCCCCCCCTCGCGCTGCCTCTCTCTCTCCCTCTCTCTCTCTCTCCCTCTCTCTCCCCCCCCCCTTTTCCTAACCAGACAGCGGGAGGGTTTCTGGCTCCCAGCCAGCCCAAAAGCCTCTAAGTGTTTTGCACTTGTTTCAGGGAGTCGCTGCCCGGGGATTTCCCCCCCACCCTCTTCTTCTTCTTCTTCTTCTTCTTCTTCTTTCCTCCAGCATTTTCACTAGAGAACAAAGAGTTCTTTACAAAGGGAAAGGGGGAGTGCAAGCTTAACGCCTCAGATATGTTTCCCCCCTCTGTTTTTTAGGGTCCCCCCCTTTTCTTTCGGAAAGAAAAAGAAACAGTGGCAGCCGCACGCACACAAAAGCCCCAAATTGAAAAGGGATGTGATTTCTCTTTCCCTCCTAAAATACATTTTTGAACTAAGAAAAGGGAGGGGGGTTAAGAAAATAGTTTGAATTCCCCCCCCCCCACACACACACACAGTTGTCCTTTTAAAAATTCAATGTAGCTGTTGCTTTGCTAACTTTTTCTTGATGGGGTTCTCTGGCATAAACTTAGGCTCTTCTCTTCCCCCCCCCTTTCCCCCCTTCTTTCTTTGCCTTTCAAGACATTTCACCTGAGCAATAGAAGAAGCAATGAGAATGGGTAAGATGTTCTGCACAAGAAATGATGGAATGGGGGGTGGGTTCATTTACTTTTTGTCACCAGTCCCCCCAAAGTTTGTAAGGGCTTGTGGAAGGAAAGTGTGTTTGCCTCTGAAAGGATGCAGCAGTTATACACACATCTGGGGGCAGTTTTCTTTGGCCTTATGTTAATCATAGCACACTTGGTTATCCAAGAGGTTAGGAGGGCTTTACAGTTTGTGTTTGTTTATCTTTCCTGTAGATGGAACTATACCTATAGTATAGTACATACCTGGTTTTCATGTTTGTCTGTTTTTATTCTGTGGATTTGAACCCCTCTCTCTCCATATAGATGTACACACACACACAGAGCACAATATATTCTGGCTAGTATCATGAGATTGCAAAGTTGAGTAGCAATTCATTAACATGTTACATGGAATTATAGTAGCAAATGTCTACAGTTCTTCATGTTTTAAAACGTATCCAAGTATGTTCAATATATCTTGAACATTTACACACTCAAGAAAGGTTTCTTTTAATCAAAGTCATCCCCAATAATTAATTACTACTTTTGTTAAATCATTACTTTTAGTAGTTCACCAGAGCAAGTGGAAGCATGTATGTGGTCATCATTACTATCATAGTATATGTAATTTTACATGTATGCAAAATGTGTGGGACTAGATTGGAAGTAATTACAGCAATTGTTTTGGGACACAAAGGATGATTATCATTATCAGTGCTATTTTTCTTTTTCATTCAATCCTCTGCTTAAAGAGGTGGTCTGTTACAGTCACATATGTGCTGTATGTGTTTATGTAATACAGATTTTGGCAGTCCCACATACTTAGTAGATGTTATTTCAGAAGGAATGTGTTATGTTTACAGAGGAGGTACAAAGGCAAGTTTGTCCTACAGTTACTGCTATAATTTTGGAGTAACTTAATTGCAGCAATTGGAGTGAAACCAGATTCACGATGCAAACATAAAAGTGTTTTCTGATCTAGTCTTACCGTAGAGGACTCCATAGCTGAGCATGAAATATCTCAATAGAAAAAAAGAGAGTGTAGAAATCTTGGACACATCCAGTATTTCCTGAAACACAGTAGAAATCATCCAACTTTTGGCAAATTATATCCTCTTTTAAAAAGTTAGCGTTTTCTTCCTTTATCTCCCCAAACAATTTTTTTCTGCATTTTTCCTTATTTTATTTGTTTACTGTGCATTCTTCTTTCTGTAAAGATTAAAATATAATTAAGCAAGTAATGAACACCTCTAATCTTTGTCATTTTCATAGAAAAAAACGACATGTTTGTACCTCCTGTATGTCTTTTCTTAAGATATCCTTTTTGTTTTTGTTCTATAACGTGGTATGTGTCCATTTTGTGTCTGTATTCCCAGAGGTGGCAACAGGAGGGAGGGGTAGTCCATGCCAAAATCTACATAAGTCCCTTCAGTCTCTGCTAAGAGGCATCTTCTACCAGAGCTATCTTTGCATCCAGAAGTACAGTGAAAGATGATAGTTCTTTTTTCTGAGATTCTTCATGGACCTGACCTAAGATACTAAGGCATTCACAGTACAGGAGAAAAGAGAAAGAGACGAGGGGGGAGGAAAGAAAATTAGGAAAGAAAAGCTCTTTGAGCAGAAACACACTGGCTCTTTCTTCCTGCAGGCAATCCGCTCCAGCTCCTGGCGACGTGTCCTGCACTATCAGATATCATATGACTCTTTAGTTGGACTCCCTTTAGCAGAATGGGCCTGTTAGAACTCTGTTTGTTTTCTTTTCTTTTCATTTCCTTTTCTCCTGTTCCCCTCCTGTTTTTATGTCTCTGTGTGCATTCTTTTTTCTCTCTGCTTTTTGTTCATATGCTTTACATAAAGACAGAGCATTAATTAATTCCATAGTCTGTTTTAAGTTAGCTGCCCAAATTTCATTTAACGTAGAGTGTGTTGTTTATCCGTTTCTTGCATGCGTGTTCGTATGTGCATTTATGACCCCTTTCATATCGTTTCTTTTCTTCCTTATGTAAAATGGTAGGTAGGAATTGCTTTTCTTAATCTGGAGTCAGAATGCTAGGATTTCTGTCAGCATATCCTTTGGATTTGTGAGTTAATTTACCCCTGTGTTACCTTGTTTATATGAACAAGTTATTCTCAAGAATAAGTTTTAAAATCTGTATACAGAAATATATGCACCCACATGAATTTCACTGGAAGTTCAGACAGATCCAGTTGAAATTTTTTACAGAGGAAACCAAGAGTAAGCTAAGTAATGATTCAGATTAAGCTGAAAATTGTATGTAGCATTTAGCAATAATGTGTGGTAATGGAGGAGGAAAGACAATAACAAGGTGAATGTTCCTAGTGGCAGTTCTTACAAATTCTCTCATATTACTATCAACTGCCGTCTATGGGGAAGTGAAATATCTCTAACCTTTCTTCTTCTTCTTCCTCCATTTCCAGACTTTCCAGGAAATTTGTTTAATGGTTTTCCCACATCAGGTTGTAATCAGGGATCAGAAGTCAGGTGCATCACTATAAGTTTTGATGATGGACCTGCCTAATTACCTCCTATGACTTAAGGCATATGACCTGAGGGGACCCATAGCACTGATAAAATAGCAGATTGGAATGCTAACTTTGAAAGCACCTTCGTCTTTAGCCTGCAGCCCTTTGCTTATTAGGATTAAGTCACACTGATATCAACTGGACTTACCTTTGAGTAAAGGTGCACAGAACTGAATGTAAGGCTGCATGGTATGTAACAATCAGAAGGCATCTCAGGTCTTGGCCTCTTTGACATGGTGTATCTACTTGATCCATTTTAGTTCTGAAGTTACTCTGGTTTTCATTAAATTCTCTAAACTTGACTTTTAATTTTCTATACTTTTTCAAACTTAAAATATTCCATGCTGTATTTTGTGAGGCAATTGTTTGCCTTAATATTGTGTGCCAAGATATGGTGTTGTATGCATTGTATCATTTAAATGTTTTTGTTCCAAGTTTTTGCTATATCTGATCTGGTCTTAAAGTACAAAATTCTGAGATTTGTCCACTTCAGATCTCACCTCAGCTCCAAACTTATGCATCCCAGTTCCCAGCCTCAACCCTTGAACTATGATAGATTAGTACTAGTATTATTCACTTATCTTGCCAGGCTGTTGTTAGGAATGCTGAGGTAATGCAAGTGAAGCACTTCCATGAACTACATAAATGATAAGTATTTTATTATTTTAATTAGACACTGTCTAAAAATGAAGCATTCATTCACTGTAGTAGTGTTTTCATAGTCATAGTCCATGTCTCCTGTTGTTTAGTAGCAACATACTATCTTACACAATTACAATCTCTTGTTCTTATTCTCAACAACTCTTTTTTTAAAAAATATGTTTCCCTTCCCGTCCCCCTCTCCCCCACATATGAATATAACTGGAGAAATTCTCTAACCGCGGAAGACATTTTCAAGGCTTTTTGCACTCTAGTTTCATTTTAAATATTTTATATTGGCTTGTTCTAACTGAGGAACGTGCAGTTTCATCCTGCTCAGAAAAACAGGGTTAGAAATTAGTGCTATAACTATTTTTGATAGCGCACAACTAATACGTATACTGTGTTGTACTTACTGGTTCCCCCATTCACAAAGTCTCTTAGTAGTCATTGCTATTAAGTGTGTGTATATTTATTTGTCAGACTTTTGTCCCAGGTGATCAGGGTTTCCTGGGTTCCTAGCAATTCAACAGTGGCACCTGTTTGGGGATGGTACCTAATACATCGGATGCCAATTCCTCCAAAATGTAGGCTTGAACTTTGTAATCTGAAATATATTTTTATGCCTTTATGCAGGCAAATATTAACCTAGTGAATATGCTAATCAGTACAGAGATGGAAGGAAGGGAGAAAGCTTAAAGCGTTTTACCATCTCAGAAGGAAATCTGTTCTGTCTAACAGGTTTAGATCAGGTGACTTTTTTCCAGCAAACCGTGTTCTAAAGTAACTGTCTCTTTTCTAATGTCGAAAATCGGAGTCGAGGCGGAACTTTCAAAATGTGTACAGTAAGACCTAGACATTGGGCCAAAGTGGTTATTTGTCGTCTCATCTGATGAATACATCATGCATGTTCAGGAGGTTATAGCTGAAAAGGATAGCAGCTGCTTGTTGGAAGAGTGCAAGAACAAGGAGTAACTTGCTTTCAGTAGGGCCAAATACATTTCCGGTATAATTTTAGTGGAGTTTAAAACGATATCTAGGTAATGTGTGCTCCCATTTTATCTTAAAAAACCAAGCATAGCAGAGCCTGATGATTATTTAGATGGATGTTTGCCAAGGGGAAAACCAGCTTGTGTAACACGTGTGTCTTGGGTGCAACAGTGTTGCTTAAAGGCCACTAACAGGATAACTACTGAGAGGAGAAGCAGATTTTCCTTTAACATGATACGCTGCCCTGCTGCTTTCAGATGGCAGAGATTTGAAGTTTAATTTCTTGCTGAAATGGAGTATCTGTATATAAGAATAACTTTTCATTTAGCGTTTGTTCACTTGGCTATCTATTTGTATGCAAAATGAGCCATAGCAAGCCTTGTATTTTATTTTGTATTGACCACACATACTTGCTTGTTGGCTTTCTTATCTTATGTGTAGTACCATTTCTTCCTAAGGCCCTCCCCCATTTTGTAATTTAGATTTTTGTTTATGATGATAAATACATTACAGTCAACTAGTGTGTCCTGAAAAAAAAAGTCTCGTGAGTGTTTCCTTTTCCATTTAGGATTAATATAATGAAAATCAGAATGCGAGATAATCATAGGTGTGATTCTGTATTAAACAATTACTAGTATTTTCTAGTTTTTTAGTTTATTTTCAATTCGGGAATAAAAAATAGAATTCCGTGTAACTAACTTTTTCTTACTGCAGCTGTTTTGGCTTGCCACATTGCATATACCCATTTCTTCTTAAGATCAGATGTAGCCTTCCTTAAATAAACCCTTTCCCTGTAATACTTAACATTTTATATATTAGATCTCTTCAGAGCTGCTTGAGCTATAAGACCTCTAAAATCCAGATCCAAATCTTACAGTTTAAGCTCTTCTTTGGGTTGCATATCACACAGGTGGTTTTCTTGACCTTCTCCACCTCCCTCCCTCCGGTTAAGGATCTTAATTAAGATGTTGCAGTTAAGATATATTGCATAAGGGTTTGTGCTTGCTACTGTTCACAATGAAATCAGAATTGTGAACTGAATTCGGTCCTTCCATTAAGAATTCTCTTGGCATTCCTCAAAGACTTGTTTTATGCTCAGTCGGCCTTTTAAAGTTCTGACCATATTAAGAGTAGAAAAGGAGCTAGTCTGTTAATGCAGTCTTTTCATTACCCTAGATAATAAAATTTCTCTGTGACCTGTTAATCTCTACTATGTATCCCAGAAAGCCTGCAGATCTAGCGTGAGAAACAATTTCTGCTCCTTCCCTACAGAAAATAAGTTCTGTAATTATTTTTCTGGCCAGAGAATCAGGAAATAGCAAAGAAAATTATGTGTATTTAGAAAGTTGCCAAAGTCTTTGCCTGTGAGGAGATCAGTTGTTGGATTCTTTAAAAAGAAAGAAATCCTCTGGTCTGTGAGTCCTCAGAATATCCTTAGTATTACAGTTTGTAGAAAAAAAAATCCCCAGTACTAAACCTCAAGCAAGCAGAATCGGACAGATTGGTTGCAGCTTATACAACAAATATACCTGTCTAAGAAGTTAGTATCCACTTCATATACTCAGTTTTGCTTGGGTTCATAGCACAGTACATGGATTTTTATTTTTATTTTTATCATGTCATTTATATCCTGCTCTTGAGTGAACTTTGAATTAAACAGAAGGCCAATATCTCATTTTTTAAAAAAATTAAAATCAGTTTTGGAAGTCTGTAGTTCTGAGCAGAAAAGTAGCAGGAAGCAATGGAATGTTTAACCTTTTTTGCAGCTTGTTGTTTTCCTGTGCCATATCCTCCCTCCCAGTCACTTTCCCCCTCTCCCACCAGTAAGGTCCAGCTTGCAGTTTCCCCACAGGCATCTGGTTGGCTACTGTGAGAAGAGGATGCTGGAGTAGATGGGCTATTGGCCTGATCTAGCAGACTCTTCTTCTTATGTGTCAAATGCATATAAATACTGGGTATTGATACACATACCATTTTGTTCCCTACACGGCGTTTCCAGTGGGTGGGTTAAGCCCACAGTCTAATTCTGCATCAGATGTTCCCAGACAACTTACCGGGTCAAATAGTTTTTGCTTTATGTTCATTACTGGTTTCAGAAGCTGGTCCTATAAACATTTTGTAAAAACAGTAAAATCTATCAGGAAAGGTAGATTGAAAATAGTATGTGAAGAAGTATGGCAGAAATAGGCCATCATTGATCATTAAGTAGGAGTCTACTTATCCTTGTCCCCCAAAGCCAAACAAGAATTTCACAGTGTTGAAAATCTTCTATATAGAAATCTATTGTAGCATACAACCATGACACCTTGTTTTGAGCAAGCAAATTGATCCGTCTCAAGCTCATAGGAGCCAACTCCTAATAAAATATTTGAGGGGGCTGCCCCCAAAAGTTAATAGGCCTTGCCATTCAAATGTTGTGCCTGTTCCATGTCTTGTGACCGGTTATGCAGGCCAGGGCTTACCTGCTCCCACAATAGTTTATGCAAGTTGGCACCTCTGCTCAGGGTAGAATCTAGATTGAGTGATCTCTCTTAAATATATGGAGGTACATCAACTTGGAATCACATAAATTGTGATGAACCTGATTTTTCTGCCTCAAGTCACCACCTTACAGGGGGTGACTCTCAATCCTAGCTGCTCAGAAAGTATAGCTTGATTATATAGGGCTGCATGTTTGCATCACGGGTTTTGCATTATATTTTTCAGGTGTACATCAAATATGTTTTAAGTATATGCTAGAAACATAGTGTATAAAACTGTAAATTATGTAATTTCGGTTAGTTGGGATACATAATTATATCTCGTTTAAATGCAAATTAGAGTGTGTATTTTGATGTACCATTGCATTTTGTTCTATACATTCTTTCTGAAGAGCCAATTGCATAAGCTTTCCTCATTCCTCTCTGCCTAAACCTTGAGAGACGATAACTGGGCACTGTTAAAATACTGCTACTTCCTTCCCTACTCTGGAATTTGCTATATTTTATTAAGGAACACATTAATGTTGGGAAATAGGACCCTGAATGTACAGGAAGAAAAAAACATGGACATACATTTATAGATTATAGAAAAAACATTTTGACATCCTCAAGACACTTCAGTAATTAACGGTAATATTCAGTTTTATAGCACCATCTCCAGTCATACAGTGTCAGGATGTTCGATAAAAATTGACTAACAGAGACTTACTATATCACTTTGCTATTAGCATTATTTTGTGCTTTTTAAGATCTATATGTAACCACTGGGAAACAGTTAAGTCATTCTGGATTGCAATGTCACCAGTATGCTGATGACACCAAATACTGCCTTTCTTCTCTGTCAAGTGTAGAAGCAGTTGTAGGTTCCCTGAGCAAATGCCTAGATTGTCTGATGGCTAATGAATTGGAAATTAATACAGACTGGACAGATGTATTAAGCCAATTTGGAGCCATGGTTTTGTCTTTCTTTGGTAGGGTTATACTGCCCCTAAAGGGCAAGGTTTGCTTTTTGGATACTACTTTAGCCTACATTTCTGGTGAAATCCCTGATATAGTGAATACAAATGCTTTCTACCCGCTTTGGCTGATGAGCTAGCTGCAGTTGCTTCCATCACATAGGCCTAAATCATCCATCATTTTGAAACAACCAAACCTGCACTGACTGCCTGTTTTTATCTCAGCCACGTTCAAAGTACTGATGAGGTGTGGTCTTTTTTTAAGATTTAAAAGTCCTGTATAAATTGGGGTAGAGGTGGCTAATCTGTGATGCTCCAGATACTGTTTTATTATCAGATACTTGCAGGTTTGTAAGCCACTTCATGTGCTATGTGGATATACAGAAAGTGTCATATAATGAGTTGCATTAATTAATTAATTGATTATTGTTGTTGTTTTTTACAGACAAGCAAGTGTCTTCACACAATTTTGCTGAAGGTCCATGTTGACCAAGACTACATAAGAACAGAAAGCAGACTTTGCACAGCCTGCATCCAGAGCACTTGCTCTCATCACGAGGCCACACCGCTTCCTCAAATGTAAGTTGGTATTAACACATTGTTTATGTTTTAAGAACATTGATTGAGCTAAATGTAGACTAGCTGATATTATATGCACATCTTGGTTTGCATGTATTCCTTGTTATTTATTCCTTATGACATCTTTCTAAAGCACACTGGATGCAGGTGATAATTTCCTATGCAGTGAAGGTGACTTCGCTTAAATCTTGGGAAGATCAGTCGGCCAAGATAGGGCCAAGGCCAGATTCTGTTTAGGAGTGCAGTAGATTTTGTTTGTTTTGTCCATTTGTTTGTTTACGGTTTTTATTGATTGTGTTTATTGGTTTATTGGTTTTAGTATTCCAGTTGTGTTTCTAAGTTGCTTTGAATCATTTCTATGGGTAAAGCGATGAATAATAATAAATGTGAATTTCATCTTCAGACTGTGTGCCGAAGAATTATGCACTATGTGAAACCAACTCTTCGTAGTGCACTAAATATCACATACTACATAATTTCACACAATACATAATTTCATTATGGGATGACACTTCCATATTTGGGAAATAGTAGGTGGCCCATGAATAATAAATAATACAATTCAACTACCACATATGGACACATTGCATTGTGTTGCACGTCCTTGTCCTTGGGACCTATATATTTTATATACATAGCTAATGATACATATGTGTCTTGTAGTGGGATATTTTTACATCAGCATGTCAAAACCCAGTTTTTATTCTTCTCGTGAAGAAACTCCAGTTTTAGAGCAAGCAAAGCTACATGTAGGCTGGAAAAGTGGGCTGCAACAATATCATTGTCCCTTCACATACTTCAGTCAATCTTCTGTAAGGGCAGGAAGAATTTGTGGTAGTAGCTAGAAGTGTCTAGACTTGCAGAATATTTCTATGTACTTAGCTTGTATGGGTGTGTGTGTGTGTGTGTGTCAAATACACCCACAAATTCACCCACACAATATAAGACTGGCTCGGTCTGAGTACTGACCTGAATAGTACAAGCAGTGCCCCAATTTTTGTTAAATTGTATTTTGTAATTGTATAAAACTTTTATGGGGGAAGGAGGGAAGAGTGTTGCTTGTCATTCCTCCTTCCGACACTGGAGTGTTCATCTCCCTTTTTGGTGAAGAAGAGAAAATGCTTTTGTTCTGTTGACAGTCACCTCTCCTCTTTTGTAGAATTACTTTTCTGTAGTGATGTAGAAAATGAAACAACTTTTCACTACTTTTAGCATGCAGTAGTTGCATTTCATTTACTCAATGCTAAAGGTCACTGGCTATTGCAAGACAGATGCTCTACCACTGAGCTATGGCCCTTAACTTCATTGTTAACTGATTTGTGTGGTTGTACAATGGACAAGCAAGAGAAGGTAACCTCAGGTGGGTTTGCATATGCAACATTTACCAGGGCAAGAGGATGACAGAATGGGACAAAGGAGTTTAAGGTTGGTCACAATCAGCTCAGCTTAGATGCAGCAATTGTGATTTGTTGATAATTGTAAAATTATAGTTCAGATATACTTGCGTGTGTACATCAGCAGTATATGAATAGGCGAGTCTTCAGTTCAGGCCATGGTTTTTATGGGTAATGCAGGGCTATGCCAATTTCAAGCTTGGTTTTATTCAGACACCACAGTTTCTGAGGTGGTTGTTATATCCTTGTAGCAGTAGTGCAGACAAGCCTCAAGATTATTCTACAAAATGAAGGTGTCTGTCAAAATGTAGACTATTAATATGATAAAGGATGCAATGTCCAGGCACTTAAATGGTCCTTCCAATGGCAATGACTATATTTTTGAAAATAAAGCTTTTCTGGGACATTATCACTTTTACTTTGTATCGTACCAAAGCTTTCCAAGCACTAGCCTTTGCAAATATGCATTTAAGGGTGTTGTTGGCAGATTGTTGGCATCCGTCTATCTCGAGAGACAATGACGTGCACATGTGCAGGTGACATCAGAGGTAGATTTAGGGGACCGCCTCAGGGGTAGCACAGGGGGCACTGCAACTGTTATTTAGAATGGAGCATGAGAGGTTGGGGGGTGCTGAATTTTGACATTGCACAGGGTGCCGCTGAAATTTGAGACCCCAAGGTCCACCACTCGTGAAGTCAAGCCACTGTGTTAACAGCAATGAAGTGACTTCCCAGGGGTGCAAGCCTGAGTAGTTTGTATGGAGGTACTGGGCTGTCTAGGCGACAAGACCCCTCTTGGGTTCACTGATGTGGTCCAAAGGAAAGCAGAGCAATATGTTTGGCACCAACTGGCTGGAAGCAAGTGTACAAGGTGCCATCCAACCATCTTAGGGACTCCATTCCTGATTTGTGTAGGGTTTACTCCTTAGCCGTTTCTTCTTCACTGCAAGACAGCAGAGGTTTAGGACCAGAGTTTCCCTGCTCCTTGATGGACCACCTTCCCAGGTTGGCGAGCCCCATTTGCCCCTCTCTTCCTTCAGTACAGTAACTGCTCTCTTGACTGTTGGACCCACCATTTGTCTCTTTTGCTCAATCCGCCACAGCCTGTCCTCGCAAGTAGGGGAGGTCCCTAACTCACTGAGGGTTTGAGACCCATCCAGCCAGTCAGTCAGCCATTCCTGGAATGTGGCGGCTGTCACATGGTGACAGCTTCTAGGAGCCACAGGTGAGAGCTGAGTGCAGGATAGGGACCTAAGGTGAACAAACTGTCTCAGAGGGAGCATGACGTGTCCCCCAACAGAGGTACTATCCCTCCCTTTTAACATGTAACACTTTAATAGTTAATGCATCAGAAGTTCTAACCATGGCTCTGAATGTTAACCATGGAGTTGTATTATGTTTGCAGAATCATTATCAGGGCTTGCTTTTAACCAAGGTTTGAAGTTAGAGCAGGAGTGCAGTCTGCTGCCAATCTATTAATTATAGTTAAGAGATTGCCCTGGCACAAACATATTGGTTCCAATCTGTACATTTGCTTTGTTTTTCTTCATCTTTATTGTTTCATCATTAGAAAACTTAGAACAGATTTTCCCTTTAATTAGATATTCATAGCAACTGCATTTTCAGGGTTGCCCCTCATTTTGAAATAAAATAGTGTTACAGTGGAGCATTTTTAAAAATGTGATCTCACAAACTTGCCTTAAGTCCCCTTAGACCACTTTGCAGACTACTGCTATGCTCAGTGTGTTTGCTATTGCCCGGTTTTGATCACAGTTGGATTTACAGTGAATTAAATATAGTGGATAAAAATACAAAAGAACTAGAAGAGAGGAAGAGCTGTAGGTGAGTTATCTGAAGTTTAACATGGCATATTAGCCCTTATTTCCAATATTTATGAGTTGCCTATCTGGCAGAACGAAGGCGACTTACAGCTATAATACCAATACAAAACAAATACAAAACAAGAAAGAGAACTGGTCTTGGTTATGTACATATATCAGGAAGCACACTACTTGATAAATACCATGTGCTTTCATTGTTGGCAAGAGTTCATAACCCACCTGGCACTGAGCACCCATCTAAATTTCAGAGTTGTGGAAGGTTGATTCGAAAGGAAAAATTAAGACGACAAGCAGCATGCTTTAACCTGTATCAGTCAATTCAGGGTAGAAAGGAAGAAAAAAATATTGCTAACTGAAGTAAGTGATGGTTGGGATGGAGAACACTGAGCCAAGGAACAAGTGGAGGAAGAAATAATGGTACATCTTTAAATATGTGGCTGTTCAGACTAAGTTTATGTACACAGCATACCATAAAACAGAAGTTCTGTGTTTATGAGGCTGTGGTGGTAGTATTTTTTCTCTATTCAAATGATTGTGTTTGGCTCAATTGATAACAGTTTAATGAGATTTGACTATGTCAGAGTAATAGTAATGCCCTGAAAACATAAAAGTGTTGTAGATCTGTATCTGTAGGAGTGCACTTGCTGCTACTACTGTTTCTGGGAGGTGGCTGAATCATCCTGATGGCATTCAACAGGAACCAGCTGCTGAGAATATTAAAATGCAAGCATTTATTCCTCCAGAGAGACAGTAACATCTGCAAAGTTTTCCTGTCTTGATAATCCCACAGAGCATTCTGTAGTAGTCTTAACTTTACTGTGTCTTTCTTTATGAATTCTCTTTGGAATCCTTGTAGTCTTCAGGATCTGCATAGGGGACTGTTAGACCTATGTATATCTCTGTGCCTGAGATTAAAAATATAACAGTTTTGGAAAGAATGTATATGCAACTGCTCTACAACTATCTTATTGGTGTAGAATAGAAAATGTGTTTTTTCTTGTACGATGAGTCACTTTCATCACCAAAATTTGAAGATAATGGGAGGAAGAAGGAGCTACAAAAGATGCTTCTAGAGGTTCCATTTCAAGTATATTTGAAATCCATAACAAATTTTTAGAATCTACTTAAAAATTATATCAGATTCATGCTCCTTTTCATGATCTTAAACGTGAGTGTAGTCCTTCCATGACCAACACCCAGCCCTTTTATTAATCCCTTTCTTCTCTCACAAAATGCATTCCACTCATTCAAGCTATTCACCGGGTTTCTGCAAGACTATCTGCTATTCTATTTATGTTTGTGTTTTGCATACTTTGCCTGGTTTTCTACACTGTGGCTGCAATCCAGCTAAAGTTGATTATGACTCAAGCTCATTGAAAGAAATAGAACAGGTTGCTTGCAATTAGGGCAGTTTTTATTGCTTTCAGTGGGACTTAAGTTCCAACCACCTTTAGCTAGATTGGTGCCACCATGCAGAAAGAAATCCAGCAAAAGTGTGTGCCTGCACACATAAGTAAACAGAATAGCAGAGGACCATGAGAATTACTTGAATTAGTAGAATGCAGTCTATGAGAAATAAGAGGGATTATTAGGTGAAGGATTTGATGTAGGTCATGATAGGGCTACACAGATTATCAAGGTCAGGAGGCACGCGAATCTGATACAAAAAGCAACAGCAAAATTAATCTAGGAGCTGCAAAAGAAATATGTAGTTTTTATGCTAAAACATATGGGAATATACTTCTTTAGCATGTTTCCTGAGCTAGAATATTCAGAAAAATTTATTTTAATGGTTCTCTCCCTAATGTTTGAAAAATGAAGGAGAGGAGAGGGAGATCATACATTTTCCCTTCCTCTTCCTGTGGAATTGGGATGCAATTGGGGTAGGAGGGGAATGTCATTGTCAGTTTTTAAATTACTCAGAACTCCGGAATAGGCAGGCTAAAAAGAAGCTCCAGGTGAATAATGAAATATCTGGAATCACTTCAGTTACATTGGCTAATTATAATATTTTAATGCATTATGACACCAGACCAATTGGCAGTGAAGGCAGCAAAAAAGGCATACAGTGGTGCCCCGCAAGACGAATGCCTCGCAAGACGAAAAACCCGCTAGACGAAAGGGTTTTCCGTTTTTCGATGCACTTCGCAAGACAAATTTCCCTATGGGCTTGCTTCGCAAAACGAAAAAGTCTTGCGAGTCTTGTGACCCCCCCTTTTTCTAAGCCGCTAAGCCGCTAATAGCCTTTTAGCCGCTAAGCCTTTAATAGCCGCTAAACCGCTAATAGCGCTAATCCACTAAGCCGCTAATAGGGTTGCTTCGCAAGACGAAAAAACCGCTAGACGAAGAGACTCACGGAACGGATTAATTTCGTCTTGCGAGGCACCACTGTACTTTCCTGCCTCCATTGCATCCTCATTGTGCCATCCAGCAGAGCTTTTCCAGGTAGTGCGAGGCCTTTTTCAGTATGGCCCAAAGGAGGAGGTGACAGAACTGACAGCATGCTTGCAAAGCCTTTTGTTTACCAAGCAGTTTGAGGATAAAATTGCTTGCATGTACTAGGGCCTTGACTTCACTGTTACAGCAGACAAATCTTGAGACGTGTCCAGAGCACTGTCTTGTCCTGTAATGTTGGATGAGTTTCAGTTAGTAAGGCTCAAAGACATGGACAAGGTGCTTCAATCGGTCAGGGTGATCTCTTTTCTCTCTCGACCCTTACCCTTCTTGGCTGATAAAAACTAGCAGGGAGGGGACAACTGGCTGGGCCCAGGACATGAGTAATGCCTCTTTTTGTGAGGGGATGATCCCGGCCCGCTTGGCACTTGAGGCTCAGGTGCTCTCGGTGGTGTGGAGTGCCTTCCAGCAGCTTCAGCTGGTGGCCCACCTGCTCCCCTACCTGGACAGGGATTACCTAACTTCTTTTGTTTGTGCTCTGGTAACCTCTAGGTTAGATTACTGCTACATGGAGCTGCCTCTGAAGACAGTAAGGAAACTTCAACTGGTGAAGTAGCCAAGTTGCTTACCAGGGCAAGGTGGTTTGAACATATTACACTGATCCTGGCCTGATTGCACCGGCTGCCAATTAGTTTCCGGGCCCAATTCAAAGTGCTGGTTTTGACCTGTAAAGCCTTAAACAGTTCCGGACCACAATACCTCAAGGACCGTCTCTTCCCATATGAACTAACCTGGACCATGAGATCAGCATCTGAGGTACTCCTTCATATGCTTCCTCCATGGGAGGTCTGGAGGACGGCAACTTGAGAACAGGTCTTTTCTGCAGTAGCTCCCTGCTTGTGGAACACTCTCCCCAGGGAGGCTCACTTCACAGCTTCATTACATATATTTAGGCACTAGGCAAAAACATTCCTCTTATCCTAGGCCTTTGGCTAATTAAACAATCTATGCCTTTGTTTTGTTTTGTTTTGTTTTGTTTTGTTTTGTTTTGTTTTGTTTTGTTTTGTTTTGTTTTGTTTTGAACTGCCCTGTGATCCTCAGCTGAAGGGTGGTATAGAAATGTTGCCATTGTCGTCATCATCAACAACAACAGCAGTCCCTAAGACATTAAGTATTTCTGACACAGACAAGGGGAGGTGACCTCTAATAATTTAATGAACTAATGTTGGGGTAATTAAAATGGTATGAAAGAACTCCTAAGGATTTAAAAGGTGGCTTGTCAACTTATACCTAAGACATAATCAGAAAACATGGGAAATGCTGATTTTTGTGCTTGGTATAAAACTATCCATGGAGAAGGGTGCATTCAGCCCAGTTTCCTACTCTTCTGTTGGCCTATTGAGGACTCTTGGGGTCTGGTGGAAGGTTATGAAACTTCAGCTTTTACTAAGCCAATTTCCCCAGACCATGCTTCGTCCAGGTGTCGCACTGCTAGGAACATAGGGAGCTGCCGTACACCCAAGTCAGACCATTCATTCATCTAGCTCTTTTATTTTCAACCCTGACTCCCTAGAGCTTCAGACAGGAGTGTTTCCCAGAAACACCCAGAAACTTGGGACCTTTTGCATGCAAAGCATGTTCTCTCCCATTGAGCTATAGCCTTCCCTACTAGCCCCCAAAATAGAAAGGCACTGGATTTATGTTAGGATTGGGATATAGCAAGTCAAAAAAAGCTGCAACCTATTAGGGGATACCTGTTGCCCTCAAATTATTATTGGATTACAGCCCACATTAGCCTTGCCTGTTGACCATTCTGGATGGGGTTGATGCGAGTGGAAGTCCAGTGACATATGGAGGGCCACAGGAGGCTTACACCATATAAAAACATCTTAAAACCTTATAAGATAGAAAACAATGCATCTGTAATAATAGCAGCAGTAAAACTTTTCGCTTCTCCTAATCCAATTCTATCAGCCAGCCAGCTCAATAAAAATAGACACCCTCACTAAAAGCAAACATAAATAAAAATGTTTTTAGAGCCTGCTTATATTATAGTGAGGAGAGGGCTTATTTTGCTAAGTATTTTAAAGCATTAATGTTATGAGACCAATGAAGATCATCATCAACCGACTTGATATTTATGCTGATTTCATAAAATTAATTATGTAACTTGTGAAACTGACATATACTTCAGTAAAAAATATTTTCTTATTTATTATATTTTTGTTCCACCCTTCCTCCATGGAGCTTGGGGAGACAGAAGTACATAGTATATCTCTCCCCCCCGCCCCCCAAATTCTACCCTCACAATAATCCTGTGATATAGATTAGGTTTAGTTAGTATGTGTGACCTGTCTGATGTCATCTAATGAGGTTCGTGGCTCACTGTGGATTTGAACTTGGGTCCCTATGATCCTAGTCAACTCAGTACCCAATAGGCAGTGTCCTTACCACCAATGGCAGCATGCATTCCTGCAGTTCCTGTAATTGCAGTAAGTAGTCAGTGGAAAAAGTTTAATTACAATACTTGTTCTTCCCTGATAGCTGCAGGGCTAGATTTAACAAATTACAACATAATAAAAATTTAAAAGTATTTTTTAATCCAATCAGTGGCATTGGTAGAATATTTGTTTGCAGTCAAATAATAATCGGTTTACAACAATACCTGCACTTGCACACCACAGTAGACCATAGCTAATGGCTTAACTTGACGGTAAATACAGAGTCACTCATGCTCCGTTTCTCCTCTGTCACAAGTAGAAGCAACAGATCACGATCCCATGGGCTAGTGATACATGTGAACTGGGGGTTGTATTTTGTTTTGCTCCAGACAATGTACTATAGGAAGTCAAAAACAAACATTGAATTCACATTGTGTTTTTTTCTGGAGCAAAACAAACCATGATCTTTGGTTAATCCTAAGTACTAAGACGGGGATCATGCTCTTTCTTTCTTTCTTTCTTTCTTTCTTTCTTTCTTTCTTTCTCAAAGTGGGAGCCCTCTGCATGTTTTTGGTAAATGAGTGGTTTATGGTAATCTATAATGAACTAAACATAATGAACAAAATAATTCACATATCCTGGGACCACGTGGGACCTATTTCTTCTGTGATTGTTGCCCTAGTGCTTTGCTTGTCTCACAGATGAGGTATCCAGTTTGTCTTGTGAGGTTAAGATGTTCAACTCTGCTGAGAAAACCACCTTTCTACCTGCCATGGTTCTAGACTAGCTCTATTGTACTGTCCTAGGAAGCATCAAGGCAGTCAAACCAGCTGCACCCTACCACAACTGGCTGTATTTCCTTATATAAGTAAACAGAGAGATACTGCTACCAGGCTGATCAGCAGCTATGTTAGCTCTGCATTTCTCACCCTTTCTCTGCTGGCCTTCGACTGCCAGATTTGAACTCTTTGCTTATCTTTGGATTAATTTTGTCAGCTAGCTTTGGCAGTGTGCTTCTGACTTACCTGCTCGAAGTACTTGGCTCCTTTCATGCCCAGCCTTTGCCCCACTAGTCTGCTCTGGTTTGATCTTCTCTCTGCACTGACTTGGAGCTCTTGAAGAAATACCAGTCCTGCAAGGGTTAATCAAATACCACTATGCTAAAGCTGTTGTATTTAGAGACAAACTCCCCTTGACCTAGAATAGGTACGGGCAACTGCAGGATTCCAATACATTTAAAACCAGGAATCGGTCAGCAGGAGGTTACATAGAATTTTACATTTCACTAATGTAATGCAATGAATTAAAGCTGCCAATTAAAATCCAAACTAAACCACCAAGTGTGTTTGGAGTTAATCCTTTTTTGCTTTCCCCCAATCACATCTCTAGCACAGTCTGTGGATTGTTTCTGATCTACATCACTGTACATTGAGAATAGCACCCAGTTTTCATTTGGGGTATTTGTTTTGCATAACCTGAAAAGCAAAGCTGTTGCCATGCAAACGGCACAATTTTGGGAGCTCCCATTTACATTAAACCCATTCTTGCTTCTACCTTGGGTTATTCAGAGACACAGTACTGTAGCTGTGCAACAGCTGTAGTACCTGATAGGATGTCAAGCAGTCAAGGTTTTGACAGCATCTTAAATACACAAAGACAGAGCTGCAATCCTCTCTTTGCAAAGTTTATTGATAGCCTCTCTCAGAATGTGACAGAGTAGGGAAAGTTGTTGTAGAACATTTTGGTTCTAACCAGCAGTCACTTCAATGTCATTCTTGATTTCTGTCTGTCTTTATAAAGAACTGTCAGCAACTGTTTTACACCTCAAAAATTGTTTTATTTGCAAGATTTAAAATTTGTAAATTAAATCTGTGGGTCACCTAAGAAACTGGTTTATTCCGGTCTCTTGCACATGGCAGGCAAGAACTCCTATAAGTTCTTCTGGTTCCTGGTACTGAAAAGGATTGGATTTATTTTCAGAGAGAAATATGGATATGTTAGACGATGGTAATTTGGAAAGGGCAGCAAAGCTGCGCCTGTAGATGAAAATGGAGTCTGTGGATAAGAATGTAGGCTGGGCTGTGTTCAAGGAGTCTCTACCTCCTACCTACCTGAAGTTGTGCTTTCTTACTTGCAGAGTGGAGAAACAGTGCATAGGATGTTATTTTCTGTCAAAATTCACAACTACATGGTTCATTATACAGTTGTACCTTGGAAGTGAAACGGAATCCGTTCCGGAAGTCCATTTCACTTCCAAAATGTTCAGAAACCAAAGCACGGCTTCTGATTGGCTGCAGGAAGTTCCTGCAGCCAATTGGAAGCCACAGAAGCCCTGTCGGATGTTTGGCTTCCAAAAATAGTTTGCAAACCGGAACATTCACCTCCAGGTTTGGGAGCCAAAACGTTCGGTAACTAAGCTGACTTCCAAGGTACGACTGTATTAATTTACCAAGGTACGACTGTATTAATTTATCCTACTCATATTGTTCACCTGTATTGAGTGTCATTTGCCCTCAGAATTTCTTCTGCAATACAAAATGTTTAAAAAGACACTTCACATAGGTGGCCAGCATTCATTAGACCATGCAGCCAAAACTAGCTGCTTTGTAGGCACATCCAAAGACTGTTTTCTGTTAACTCTTCACTCTGCTGAATATCTGATAGATTTCTGTAAACTATATGACTAGACTACCAGATCAAGCAGCCTTTTGTTCAGTGTAGTTATCCTCTCTATTCGGGTGGATTCTCTTGATTAGTGTATTGCAAAAAAAAATATTGTGTAGTGGTGGTTCCACATCCAGATCAAAAATTATTTCTTGTTTGTTGGTGTTTGTTTTAGCAGTGCTGGGGAACTCCTCTCCCCCCCCTTTTCTTTTTTTTACAGTGGCTGGCCTTGTGGGGTGAAGTAGGGTGCTTGAAATGGAACTACAGTTCAAAGGGAGCCATGCAATAACGAACACGCAATATCAGCATACATGTACCAACATTATAAACTGGAAGAAAGCTGTTGGAAAACAGATTGGTTTTTCTTTCCAAGAAAGCTCATAATTGCCAGTCTTCTTTGAATTTATAGTCCACCTTTTTATCCAAGGAGGTGAATGTGATGTACATGGTTCTTTCTCTGCCTCCTCATTTAATCCCCACAACAACCATATGTCCACTAACAACCCAAATCCAGATCATGGGAAAGATTCTCATGAAACAGAAGGAAACGTGTAAACCCACACATGCAAATACAGTGGTACCTCGGGTTAAGTACTTAATTCGTTCCGGAGGTCCGTTCTTAACCTGAAACTGTTCTTAACCTGAAGCACCACTTTAGCTAATGGGGCCTCCCGCTGCTGTCGTGCCGCCGGAGCACGATTTCTGTTCTCACCCTGAAGCAAAGTTCTTAACCTGAAGCACTATTTCTGGGTTAGCGGAGTCTGTAACCTGAAGCGTATGTAACCCAAGGTACCACTGTAATGTGTGGGTGCCCCTTTGTTAGTCTGGAGAGTCAGCAAATTAGTACCCAGGATGTTCCAATGAGGTACCTGACTTCCCCCATATTCCCTCTAATTTTGGGCTGGAGGGTGATGGTTGCTTGCTTTCTTTGCTGTGTCAGATGGAAATATTTAGAGTGTTCACTTGTAATATTTAAACTGCTAGTCTAGAGGAACAGTAACAAATATTTAAAAAGTGATTCGCCAGACTTCTTCCATATTCTGTTATTCTGTCAATATAAATCTTCAGTATCCAGAGATACACATTCAGATCTCCCGCCTCGCTCACACACACAAATACACACACCAGCCAGCAAAGAGAAATGCGGGTGCAGTTGCAACAAGCGTTATGAATGAAGTCATAGCTCAGGGCTACGATAATAAATTCCATCCTGGAGAAGGAAAGAGGAAGCTGCCAGAGCATCAAGTGAGTGGAAAATAAATGAAACAGTAGCAGTTTGGTCACAGGATATTTTACACCTTTATATTCTTGAAGTGCTGTTTTCATATGGGGGAGACAGGGAACCTAACCTGAAATTATGTTGCATATATCATTTCATTTGATGGCATTATATCTTTCTGGTTTATAAATAAGCAGGAGTTTGCAACACTGGTGCAATATTGTAGGCATGAGTATAGGGATTGTTTGTTACATTTACATCCCACTCTTCCTCCAGCTCGGAGGGGTGCTTTAGCTTCACAACAACTTTTTCAGTCTCCCTTTTTGTGTCCTCTCCAAGATCTCCTATTCCCTAAAATTTCAGAAATCAGATATAAACAGGTCCCTTTGTAAATCAATAAAATATGTTTCACAAAGAAACATCCCTCATTTATTTTCCTTTTGTTGGGTCTATTTGCTTACTAATTTGCAAAAATTTAGTGAATTGTTACAAATCAGACTCTCAGTCAGTAGTGCGAATTAGCAAGATTGTGTTGTCCATCCAGATTTTGTGAAGAATATTATACTAATGGGAATAACATGATCTGAAGCACATTTATGATTTGTGCCAGAAGCAAGGGTCACAACAGATAATCCAAAGGATTATTCTGTGATATGATGTTATTATTCTCGTCACTGTTTTCTCAAATTGTGTACTCACATAATAGGTCATGACCCTTTTTATAGATCCTCCACTGAGCCATATTCTATTGCCAATATATGAATAAGTTCCCAAATAAAGTAAATGGGGTAACAGAATTGAGTGACATGTGGTAGGCATGTTAGTAAAGTAAACTGCATGCCACACACCTGCTTTTTTGGCTGTGCCGTGCCACAAGTTAGCATTTTGGATGAGCAATTTCCGTTCTGTTGTTTTCTTTCAACACATGGTGTTCAAAACAGTTAATAGAAAACTGTGTCCATTTGCTTATCCCAGAAGTGTATAGTTTCTGCTGATTCTGCCAGATTAACACACACACATACATGCAGGGGGCATTTTAGTTGAAACTTAGAACTATAACTTCTCCTTTAAAATCAAAATGTAATGTCTGAAAGAAAATAACTATGATTCCATTTAACTTATAATCACATGGCACAAGTTCCCATCTTTTGGAAACAGTAGGGTGTGTTTTTTTTTTTTAAGAAATGTTATTAGTTTATATAGAGATGTCTCTAATAAAAAAATAGCATAATATTCACCTTTTTAAAATAGACCTTTACAATTGCTAAACACTTGGACAAACATGTATTTCAATTTTTCACCAGGCTGCACTTTTTCATTATTCTATTTCAATCAGGGTTTATTTATATTCTTGACCAGTGGTATGTTTTGCTGTCACTGTCTTTGGCAATCCACAAACAGCTCATTGGCAGACCAACTCTGCATTACAAAGATATCTGCAAATGTGACATGAAGGCTGGTAACATTAACCCCACCATATGGGAATGCCACAGGAGTGAGCAGAGGCAAATGGAGCACAGAGGGAAGAAATAACCATGGTGCACCCTTAGCAGCAATACCAGACACCTTCATCAGGTTTCAGGACTGAACCACTGACCATGGCATCCTTCTAGATGCCTGTGTGGGGTGGATATAGAAGGGACTGTATTGCAGTGGTTCTGCTCCTACCAGCATAGCTGAGTACCGAGAGTACCACTGGGGAATTGCTCTTTGACTCCCTGGGACCTGTGTTATGGTGTTCCACAGGGCACTTTTCTCTCTCTAATGCTATTAAAGATCTATATGAAGCCACTGGGAGCAGTCATTAGTGTTTTGGATACCTTAAGGACTGCCTGAGTTCTTCTACCCAAGCATGATCACTCAGATGATCTAGAGGAGCGCTATTAGTCGTCCCCCATGTTACAGGGGATAAAACTGCATATGTACCAAATCTGTAATTGTGTGCACAATTATGAAGGAGTAAGCTTCACTGAATAACATGGGAGTTACTTCTGAGTAAACAAGTGCTTCCTCTGCATTAAATAGATTTTCCCTGCCATAAGTGTTGTAGAAACCTTGTGCCTAAATTATTGTGCAGCACTTATTCTTGTAGGTGTGTGTGTGTGTGTGTGTGTGTGTGTGTGTATTTATCTGCTGCTTTTCTACTAAACATGCCCAAAGCAGCATACACAATCACATCAGTATATTTTAATCTTACTTTTGAGTAATTAATTAAATGGAAGAAACAGTCTTGTTTATTTAGGTTTAGTTTATTTAGGTTGGTTTAGTTTTTAATATTTACTGCTCTACAGTGGTACCTTGGGTTACATACGCTTCAGGTTACAGACTCCGCTAACCCAGAAATAGTGCTTCAGGCTAAGAACTTTGCTTCAGGATGAGAACAGAAATTGTGCTCCAACAGCGTGGCGGCAGCAGGAGGCCCCATTAGCTAAAGTGGTGCTTTAGGTTAAGAACAGTTTCAGGTTAAGAACGGACCTCCAGAACGAATTAAGTACTTAACTTGAGGTACCACTATATTGTTTTTAACACTCGTTTGGGAGCTGCCCAGAGTGGCTGGGGAAACTCAGCCAGATGGGCAGGGTATAAATAAATTATTATTATTATTATTATTATTAGCCAGCCAAACATTACTGCTTTTCATACCAGTATTAAAAGTGTTCTGCAACATTGCTCTCTATCACATTGGTCCAGCGTGACCACAAAGATCAAGCATCAGGTCAATGGTACACTGAATTCTAATTATACAGTGGTACCTCGGGTTAAGAGCTTAATTCATTCTGGAGGTCCCTTCTTAACCTGAAATTGTTCTTAACCTGAGGTACCACTTTAGTTAATGGGGCCTCCCACTGCTGCCGCCCCGCCACCAAACAATTTCTGTTCTCATCCTGAAGCAACGTTCTTCACCCGAGGTACTATTTCTGGGTTAGCAGAGTCTGTAACCTGAAGCATCTGTAACCCGAGGTACCACTGTGTTGTGAAAATTGCATCATCCATTGGATTGGACTCACTGACTAGTAAAGACAGACCTGTGAGGCCTCCCCATGGATCCAAGGAAGTTCTCAGATGCTTTGATTCCAACTAATAAATCCCCTATCATTCTATGCCATATACTTTAAGATCGCATGAGTTGCTTTGTTTTCCAGGTAAGAAAACACAATAGCATTTAAAGCAGGTTCCAGGTGCAGTTATACTTTGATAGCATAGTATGCATTTGTGACCATTAAAGCAAATGATATTTGTGTC
This sequence comes from Podarcis liolepis, assembly GCF_965112155.1. NCBI lineage: Eukaryota > Metazoa > Chordata > Lepidosauria > Squamata > Lacertidae > Podarcis > Podarcis liolepis. Next base: position 74,822,420 of record NC_139558.1, on the reverse strand, counting down.
TTCAGTATGTTGCTAGTACAATTATTTATCCAGATGAAATTAAAGACCCATACTGGTTCAAATCTAATCATACAGCTAGAAGTATACTGACTGAATGGGTCAGTTTTCATTTAATTGTGCCCTTATTGAATGTATTGTTGATTTACTGCGTATGTTTTGCGTTGGATACTTAGTCGTGCTTAGAGCTGAGTTAGGCATGATTAACAAGTCACATTGATTTCAGTAGGTCAACTCTAGGCATAACGAAGTCTGGATGTAGACCTTTGTTTTTATGTACAAGGCTATTTTTGTCATGTCATCACTATGGTGAGATTTTTCCTGCTACTATTTTTTTAGTATGTTAGAACCAAACATTTGAACAACCTATTTCATATATAGACAACTCCCGATTTGTGCAGGGGTTGCACCCAGGTCATCTCACACAACAGCGGAACTTGCATAAGCCTGCCTTCCAGGGAGCCATGATGTTCGCATGCATGGTCATGGATCAATTGAACGCGTGTAAATCAGTCATTGTCTGTATTTCTGTGATTTCCCAAGTTTCAAAGCAGGCAGATGAAAAGCCTGTCTAAACAAAATTGCAGAAGACCTGTAGAGAGGGAAGTAATGGCACCTCCTATTGGAAGAGAATTCCACAATTTAGGGCCATAGAGAAGGCTCTCTAATGTGTCTCTAATAGTCTTGCTTCATCCATAGCTGGCAGGCAAAGAAGAACCTCTCCACCAGATTTAAGAGGGTGGCACAATGGTATGGAAAGAAATGGCCCTAAAGGCAGACAGGTCCCAGGCCAGGTTTCGCCTCTCTGTTTGCAAGATGTTGCCAAATACATCACTGGTGTAATTGTATTAACAATGAATTATTTTGGTCATTTGTTTTTGAATATGCAACACACACACCCCTTTCTGTGAGTACTTACATTACAATTTCAAGCCCCCACTGTAATTTCTCTCTGAGATGAGCTGTGGTGTGAAGTGTTCAGCTGAAGGACTGTTTTGCTTTGTTGCAGCACCTGCTTTTCTTCATGAATATCCACTCCCCTTTTCAGATTGCCTATTGAAAGATACCGAATTAAGTATTGTTTTAAAGAATGCCTTTCATACATATATATATATATATTGGGGGGGGGGGAGAATGATGGTGTCCAACAGTCTAAATTGGTAATGACAAACCATGCAAAATAAATTATTTACTCTATTCTTCCTTCTGTTTTTAAGACTGTGTTCTCGATACTGTGCTATAGCATACAGTAGTAAAGTTTAATCAGCAGGAGGTGACAAAAGCTAGCACATCTACTAACTGAACAAGGAAAAGAAAAACAAGAAAAACAGTCCCAGTTTTGCTGCATGGGAAATTTATGTACCTAGAAAATCAAAAATCAACATACAACTACATGTTAATCTGCAGTTAGGATACTTAGTCCAAGTTTTGGCAAAGAAGGACAGGAGGTATAGCTGGTTTTGACCTTTTCTACATTCATATCCCATGTTTCCTCCAACATCCTCACAGCAGTGTAGATGGGTTTTTCAAGACACCTTCCCATTCATGTACCGGCTAAGCACAAATCTGCTCAGTTTCAGAGATGGAATTACTTTAGCTACCTTTGGACTATTTCCTGAGGCTTGTGAGCTAGAAACTATTCATTTAATATATTATTATAATTATATAAGGTATATGTGTGGCATCGTTCATACAAATGTAACTCAGGAAGATTCACAATAAGATATTACAATAACGCAGAATTGTTTAAGGCGATCTCATAGGTAAACTGATCCCAAGTCATTAAGGGCTTTATATACTGATAGTAACTTGAAACTTGAACCTGGCCCAGTAGCACATTAGCAGCCAGTGCAGATCTCTGAGCACAGGTTTTATATGCTGACAAGTTTTCATACCTGTCAGCAATTGTGCTGCAGCATTTTGCACCATCTGCAGCTTCTGGATCAAATATGAGGTAAGCACATTGGTTAGTAATCCAGTCTTGAAGTAACCAAAACATGAACTAGTGCAGCAAGGTTTTCCCGGTGTGGCAAGGTTTTTGTAGCCACTTAGGCAACCTGAGCCTCCAATGAGAGAGCTGAATCCAGAAGCCCCTCAAAAGTGTGAACCCGTTTCTTTAGGGCGATTGCAAACCCATTGAGGGTAGGCAGCTGACTAATTTCCCAGCACAGGAACTACTCACCCACAGTGCCTTCATCTTGACAAGATACAAGCTCAGTCCCCCCCCCCGCCCCCACCCATTTCACTAAATGTATGTTAAAGATGCACAATATAAATTATGGAAATAAATAAACCAATTGTGAAGTGTGGCATGCTTCAAAGGCATCACCAAGATGCACTGTACTTTTAGTTTTAACGTATGTGCTGCAGCAACCATACTCGAAATCCTCAGAAGCTGTATGATAATGCATATGTGGCAGACACTGTTGGCACAAACACACACTTGAAGGCTATGAACTAGGAGGAGACGCCAATAAAGAAATCAGGGTTTTTGCAGTCACCTGGGGAATGAGCTCATTAAACACTGATGACAAATGAGTCAGACTGGGGTTGGGGGGAGATGAGAGCCACACATCACTATTGCTATTGTGGCAGGCATATTGATTTTTCTGGACTCAACGATGCTACAGACTTGTGGGTGTGGATGTGTGAGGGAGCTTGTTTTCATTCAGGATCCACTATAAAGTTTCTGCACAGCTATTGGTCACGACACCTTCAGCATCATTTTCCATTTTTTCACATTCTAGCTGAGAGACCAATTAGCACCATTTTTGATCTAACACCATTTTACGGGGCTTTTGTCTGCATCCGTGTTGGTCTGTCCAGGGATTGTTCATGAGAATGAACATTGATGAGGCCCAAACCATTTATTAAGATATTACTGAATTTGTATCCCACTCTTGGTGAAAATCTAAGGTGATATAGTGCTGGATCTACGCTAGCAGTCCTTTATAATGATGGCTGGTAGTAGTGGAACACAAATAGTGTAAGTAAGCAGACAGTTTTCGAGAAGATATCAGCCAAGCTCTCATGAGTTCATGGTTACAAGCAATATGAGAGAACCACCATTCATACCTATCCTACAAAAGGATGATTGGTCTACATTGGGTTAGGACAGGGGCCAGCAAATATTTTCAGCAGGGGGCCAGTCCACTTTCCCTCAGACCTTGTGGGGGGCTGGACTATATTTTGGAAGAAAAGAAGAACGAATTCCTATGCCCCACAAATAACCCAGAGGTGCATTTTAAATAAAGGACACAATCTACTCATGTAAAAACACCAGGCAGGACCCACAAATAACCCAGAGATGCATTTTAAATAAAAGGACACACTCTGCTCATGTAAAAGCACACTGATTCCCGGACCGTCCGCGGGCTGGAGTTAGAAGGCAATTGGGCCGGATCCGGGCCCCAGCCCTTAGTTTGCCTACCCATGGGTTAGGACAAAGAAGGCAAACAGTAAAGTAAAAAAGTAAAGGTACCCCTGCCCGTACGGGCCAGTCGTGACCGACTCTGGGGTTGCGTGCTCATCTCACTTAAGAGGCCGGGAGCCAGCGCTGTCCGGAGACACTTCCGGGTCACGTGGCCAGCGTAACGAAGCTGCACTGGCGGGCCAGCACCAGCGCAGCGCACAGAAACGCCGTTACCTTCCTGCTATAAAGCGGTACCTATTTTTCTACTTGCACTTAGGGGTGCTTTCGAACTGCTAGGGCAGGAGCTGGGACCGAATGACGGGAGCTCACCCCGCCGCGGGGATTCGAACCGCCGACCATATGATTGGCAAGTCCTAGGCTCTGTGGTTTTACCCACAGCGCCACCCACGTCCCCAAAAACAGTAAAGTATGGTGACATAAATCCTAATTCTTGCAGTATGCCACAGAAGTGCTTGCTTTAGCACTTGTCTAATACTTAAGAGGATAGTGTGGGTCACACCTAACTCGAGAGATGTTAGCTGTTTCTGTCATTCATGCAAGCACATTGACACAGTGGACCTCAACGGTGCTGAGATATGTGTTTCACAATCCTCTACACTTGCGGTAGTCATCATATAACATAAGTTAACTATATGTTAAGTTTATAAAAACCAAGGCCACTTCATGACATGCTGGACATGTTTCTCAGATGTCTTTCAAATTTACAAATGACTGGTTTGCTGCTGCAGCCTGGATTGAAGTTGTTTACAGCTTCGTGCTAAGTAGAAAGTTCAAATCAATTGTTGTCCATTAGAGTTAGGTATAACTGATGGAATATTCCCAGAGGAGCACTGTAAATGTATCAAGACGTCTTCCCCCATTATAGAAATGGGAAGGTATGGTGAATTACTTACCTTCTCTTTTACACTTAATGTCTCTGAAGTGCTGCTGGGCAGAAAAAGCTTATGTCGTCTCACTGGGATTTACGAGAGGTCAGTATGGTAGTGTGGGCTGTGGAAATCCAGAAAAGCTCCAAGTCTACATCTATTTCAGCCTTGTTCAGAGTTAGGGCAAAGTGCAGAAGATGGAAAATCACTGCTTAACAACTGGCAGTGGATTCAAAATTCAAATAAAATATAACCAGCCCTAACCCAAGCACTATATTTAAAGAGGTTCTTATAACAATAACTTGTCTCAGAAAAATGTACCGTATTTTTCGCTCTATAACACGCACCCGACCATAACACACCCATAGTTTTTAGAGGAGGAAAATCCGTAGGCATGCCACCCGTAGGCATTCCCTCCATAACAGACAGTCTGGACTACTAGGCTATCAAAATTAGTATTATGCCTTAGGTGGAGATGCCAAAATAACCAAACTAGTTTGGAAATACTGTGGTTAGATTTCCTCAAGATTCACTATGGTCAAAAACCCTATCTTCAGAAGAATGGCTATGGACTGAGCTCCAGGTGCTGAAGTAGAGAAGCTGTAACAATAAGGCAGGTATCTTATTCAGTGGGGTGACTTTCCTTACTATGTAATATTGGACAATGCCATATGTATAGAAACTTGACAAAATGTCAAAAAATGGAAATAGTTATTAAATTGCACATTGGAAAACAATGAACCTAGAATTGTGGGGGGGGTGTTAATTACAACAAGGAAATTTGGGATGGGATACAAATCTTAATTGCTTATCAATTTAATAAACTATGATTATGGCACAGGTCAGATGTTATTTGGCAGAATTTTAATAAAATTTTATGGATACCCCAATTAAAGTCTCTGCCATGTAGAGAGAAAAGCTATCTTAAAAAACATCCTAGACATGCCGCCAGATTTTTTGCAGATTCATTCAGAAGTAAATGCCACTGAGTTCAGTGGACTTTAGGCCTCAATCCTATACATTCTTCCACCAAACGCAATGCATTTTTCTTAGCACTGTGCAGTTACTGTGTTAATTAGATTTCATGACACATTCAAAGCCAACTTGAGTTCAGAATGTTCTCCCTTAGTGTTGATATTTGATAACAGACTTACAGATTTATTTTGGTAGCTTTGTTAAATGGAAAGTTGCAGATATGACGGGATGTTAACATTTATCCTATGTTTACATCTTTTACCGTTTACAAACATGATAGGACTAAAAAGGAAAAGATTTATATTCTGTGTACAGAACATACAGATTTACTCACTAGTATGTGTATGTAAGGGTTAAACCACAGAGCCTAGGACTTGCCAATCAGAAGCTCACCGGTTCGAATCCCCACGATGGGGTGAGCTCGTGTTGCTCAGTCCCTGCTCCTGCCAACTTAGCAGTTCAAAAGCACGTCAAAGTGCAAGTAGATAAATAGGTACCGCTCTGGCAGGAAGGTAAACGGCGTTTCCGTGCGCTGCTCTGGTTCACCAGAAGTGGCTTAGTCATGCTGGCCACATGACCCGGAAGCTGTATGCCAGCTCCCTCAGCCAATAAAGCGAGATGAGCGCCGCAACTCCAGAGTCGGCCATGACTGGACCTAATGGTCAGGGGTCCCTTTCCCTTTATGCGTATGTAAACATTATATGCATGCTAGATAAAGTCATGTTCCTTTAAATATAATAATATGCTCTATCTAAGTATATGCATTCCATTCTAGCAAGATGTAAATAGGAATAAGTATCTGGTATGTTTGTTTCATGTGTATGCTGCCTCATAACATAGAGTTCTCTGGGCTGCTAAAAGATTACCAATGAAAACAGTTGAAATGCAAGTAAAACATCAAGACATTAAAAGAGAATGGAAGTACTACAGTATGTAAATAGAACAAAGCAGAATTCATCACATGCCCCAAATTAAGAAAAGACCACAAATGTCTTCACAAAGATGACACAAGAAAGTCCCTAGGAAGGCTATTCCATAACCAGGGTGTGACTTTTGTGGGTGGCTGCCTACCTCAGTTTATTCAGTGGAGGAACCTTGAGCAGGGTCTCCAAAGAGGATATTGGGAGTAGGTGCTTTTGGGTGCTTATGTATACTTGAATAGACACATGCCATACACTGAACATAAATTTTCATGTATCTGTATCAACATTACAGAAATGTAGATGAGTGTGATCTTTATGGTTATCTGTCCAGTTATGCCAATAAAGCACAGACATATTTCCGAAAGAGAAGAAAGGCTTAGAAACCAACTGGTGTATTGTGGCATCAGCTTCTCTGGGTTAAACAGCCAATGAAAGTTTTGGGAAATTACAGCTGACATTTTGAGAGCTATGAGTGAGTGTGACTGCAGAGAAATGCCCAAGAGATTGTTGTTGAAGAGTTCCCATGTGTGTGCCTAAACATATTGTATTCATGCTACAGTTTGTCAATTTCCTCCTCTCAGTAGTGCAGCCATGAACATACCCTGAGCACTGTAAATGGTAGAGCTTTTGCAATACTAAACTTTTCTATCCAGATTCACATTCACTGTTCAAAATATGGCAACCCTATGTCAGCACTGGCAGCTGATAGCTACTGGTAGTGGGATGTGCATGTAGGACCTCTGAATTTTGGAGGTGGTGGTGTTTCTGTGTTTTTGTTTCTCATCAGCTCAGCCCTCTGTGTGTTTTCCTTTGGATTTTGGCCTTTATTTCTGTCAGAAGGAGATAAAGGAGAAGAATGTACTTCGACTGAACATTATATGTACTAGGTAGTCATTCACTTTGTTGGAAGATGGGAATAGACCCAGTCTAGTACTACTATCTGCTTAAACAAGTGTTATTACTGAGGGGAGGAAATAAAAGTGCATGCCTTTACCTACCAGAGCAGATTTGGAAAAGGGCTTTTTTCTCCAAGTGAAATTTCTCGGTGAAAATTGTTGAGTAGGAAGGGACCTTGAGGATCATCTAGTCCAGCCTTTCTCAACCTTGGGTCCCCAGATGTTGTTGAACTACAACTCCCATCATCCCTAGCTAGAAAGGCCAGAGCTCAGGGATGATGGGAGTTGTAGTCCCACAACATCTGGTGACCCAAGGTTGAGAAACACTGATCTAGTCTAACCCCCTGCAATGCAGGAATATACAGCTGTCCCATAAAGGGATCGAACCTGCAACCTTGGTATTATCAGTGCCATCCTCTAAGCGACTGAGCTATCTCCCACCCTTCATCCAAAGATCTCAGGGTGGCTCACAAGAATCAGGGATGGACGGAGCTGTAGCCCTGGAGGGCATCTTGTTAGCTTCTGCCTTTGGAAATGAATGTATACGTCATTCAGGCCTTTAGAGGTTAAAAACAGCACTTGGTATTATGTTACTGTTGGTTTTGGATTACTTCAAAAATCCTATTTTCATTTTCAATATATCTTTAACTCAAAATCAACTTACCATCCAATTGAGTTCACGCAGATGATGCTCTTACCCCAGAGTACTCTGCTGGGTGATAAAGTCAGTTTGATGCAATGCTGGAATACAACTGTGAAATAGCTCTATCAGCATGTTTCAAGCAGCTGTGGTCCCTCCAACTGCAAGCAGCAAGTCTCATTGAAAACATGAGATAAGAAGGACAGTTTCACTGTCTTATGGAAGGTAGAAAAGCCCTGTTGCACTGCCAGAGGGAGGGAAAGCCTGTGTGGTTATGGGCCAAGACTGAAGCATTGCTATAAATGAACTATTGTGAGCATCAGGACAAATTGCTCTGGTTTGCCTCGGATAGATATACTGTACGTGCAGTTTATCAGGCAACACTGTCTCTGTATGCAAAATATCTTTCCCATGAGACCTTGCAAAAAGAAAAGAAAAAATCAAGTCTTTCTAAGTGCAGTAATTGTGAGCTACTGAGCTATGTAAACTAAAACTTCCCATAAATTCACCAATAAACTAAAGACTGTGCCTCTATTGTCTGCCTTTTAGCAGATTGTTATACACCACAATTCCCTAAGAGGTCTATGCAGTATAGGCCCTGCTTTATAGCTTCACAGAGATAGATAGTAGTGTTCACAATTAGCACTTCATGTATGCTAATCAGCCTGCTTAACGCTGTCCAGTTCTAGAACAATGAATCAATGTTCACAAACAGAATGGTACGGAACAAGTGATGAGAGTGCCTTTAAGGATCAGAGCAGATAGCAGCCAGGAAGCATCAGGTCTGCTGAAGTGATAGTCTCCTAAAATCTAACAATAATATATTGATAATGCCCTGCCCTGCACCCCACCCCAGTCCTATCTGTTATTTGACAGTCTGAATCTGGATCCCTCTATAAGATTTAGTCCATAAAATGCATAACACATTGCAGGTGTAATGTCATAAAAAATCTTTGGATGAAGAACACATTATTGCATTTATGTCTTTCCTTTCCGGCAAGTGGCTCATGGCAACCTACTGGTTCTTCCCTTCCTGATTTTATCATCGCAATAATCCTGTAAGGTAGGTTAGGCATAGATAGATGGGAATTTGAACCTGTCTACCTAGTCCTAGTCAAACACTCCAGTAACTATACCAAACTGGTTCTTGAGGAACAGCAGGAAGGTTAATCAGGTGGAAAGAAGTCTAGTTGTAAATCCCAGTAAGGAGTAGATAACACACTTCCCATACTCATTTTAGAAGAGATGTCCTTTTTGTGTTTTCAGATTTTTTTGGGCACCAGTTTTGTCTTGCTGGTCTGGCAGCTGAAAAGAGGAAATGAAGTGGATGGGGGGAGTCTCTGGGCTAACCATGATCAGCAGTCACACTGTAAATGTCTATCCAATCAAGGAGGGCACAACAACTGCAGAGGTCTCACTTTGCTCTGCAAATTGTGGCGTCTCGGTGCTTACAGGCAGCGTGCTTTCTGTCAATCAGTCTGTGACAGATAACACTTGGCTCCACGAGTACTTAATTCCCTCCATGCTCAGTGTGAACTGAACAGAGTAGAAAATCAGTGTCAAGTAAAGGTGAGAAAGCGGGACGGAGAATTTATCCTAATAAATGAAAAGCTAGATGTAAACATAAACACTCTGGCCAAATGCTTAGAAGTTGCAGTGATGTGGTGTGACATGGAAGAGCCTGTGATTGACTTAAAGACTGACATAAATAAAATGACATGATAAAAAAATTACAGTGAGAGGATATTCTTGTAAGGAAAACAAATCTGACCCTGGAAAACCAGAATGGAATTAAGTTTTGAAACAATATAAGAATGAACAAGAGAAATAATATGCCTATGCTGACTACTGATAAAGCATCCTGGTGGAGTAGAATTGGAGAAAGGAAAAAGACTTGACTTGGTGCAGTTTTGCAAGCAAAGGAAAGGCAGGCTTGGTGCCATGATGTATCCCCTGTCCATAAACACATCCCAAAGGGTGTGTGATCTACCTCTGATGTAGATCCAACCATGTGTGCAACTGCAAAGATGTGACAGGAGGTAGGGTTAGTACAGAGGCGGACTTAGGACAGTGCAACTGGTTCACTTGTACTGGGCGCCAAGCTGAGAGGGTGCCACAGGGGGCACTCCAATAATGATAAAGAACGGAAGGCGAGAGGCGGGGTGTGTGTGTCTGAATTTGGCATCCCACAGGGTGCTGCTGAAATTCTTAAGCCAAAAGTCTGCCTCTGGTTTGTAGGTAAACTTCAGAAGACGAACAGCAACAGTGGGGAATGGCAGGGAATCTGTTGAAGGTTCTTGCTGTTCTAGGAAACCTTTACACCAGAAGAAAATTACTTAGCCTCTGTTAATCAAGGAGAGAGCTCAGGCAATGGTATAGCCAAGCATTTTTCAGGGGGAAGAACAATTTATTTAACAGTCTAGAATTGTATTGGCATAAATTGGCACTACTGCATGTGCCACATAATGCCTGTTCCGCTTATGTTTTAACGTATGGTTTTGAATTTTTCTTGGTTTTATTATTTTATCTTTTTGTAAACCACTTTGAGGAGGGGTTTATTTTTGTACAATCAAGCGGTGTATATGTTTTATTAAATAAATAAATGAGGTTTTTAATGAGAAACTGGCAAGGGCAGGAGGTAAGTAAGCCTGGTGGTTTGCATCTGTCTAGAAATAATCCGCAGAAGCTCCTTGGAAAGAAATCACTATATGCATGTACATCTGCATAAGAAAGTGGAAGCTGTGAACATGGTTGCATATGTCACTTGCTACGGATTTATGTGCAAAAATAAATAAAATAAATAAAAACTAAGCTTGAGCATGTTGGAGCCTACAACATGTAGACATGCTTCTATATTTACCTATACCTTCTTGCCTACTCTTAAGAGCCTTATCCTATGAGCTGCTACAGTAACAATAATTCATAGAATCAGGTAGTATGTAGTTCCTCATAGAGACATATTCTTTCCTATTAGGATTATTTATTAGATTTCTTACCCACCCTTCACCATAAGGTCCCAGGATGGATTATAACCTTGCCAATATGCAATATTATGACTGGTTAAAATGGTTCACAATTTGCTAGTACCAGTGCTTGTACACAAGCAACCATTGGGGCCACTGTGTCAAAACTCTTCCTCACCCTTCCTGGCACAACTGTGCTGGTGTAAATTCCTCTGATGAGGGCAGGCACAGCTAGGAGTCCTCATCCAAAGCATGTCTGGGTGTTGTGCATTTTATATACTGAGAGGTTCTCCAAGTTTTCATTTCAAAGCATGCACCCACCACATTGCAGTATTCGCAGGATAATTCTGCAAGTTCCAGTGCAAATGCAGTAAGTCTTCATGTAATGATGTGGGTATGGAGAGAGCGCTACTGCAAGATGGGTGGCTTTGTTGGGCGGTACAAGAGACTACTAAAACTAGTTCTCCTTTTTTGAAAAAAGGTTGGCTCTGATCACGAGAAATTCAGTGTGTAGCCCACAAAGAGCAGATTTGTATGGGAGTTGTAGCTGACTAGTCTCAAGGCAACATCTAAAAAAGTCCATTGTCAGCTTTCCTTCAGTACAAAGGCCAGCTAAATTATCAAGACAAACTCTGAAGACTGCAGGCTTGAAACTGGGCCTTCAGATTAATCTGTTTTGGCTCCTGTGCAAATTCCCTCTTTGAAAAACGGAGCATTAGTACTTGGGTCACAACATGGCATGAACAGCGATAGGTGGGTTGGGACTTGTCCCTTGAAATCAATGATGTTATATGGAGACTGTTCAGTAGGTGCTAGGCGAAAGTACATTTTATACACCTTTGCCAAATCAGATTGGCCTTAAGGCTGGTAAAAGAATAGCAGTTTCACAACAATGAATTGCTAGGGAAATGTGCTACCTTTTGAAAATGTGATATCTTTAGAAGTATTTCCTTAAGAGAAGGCATTTAGGTCTGGCACACAAAATGAAGAATCATTGTGCTATAAACTAGAAAGGCCGTAAGTGGTTTGCCTTGGTTTTAAAAGGACAAAACAGCAGAGCTTTATGACCTTTCCTTACTTAGCATGGTTACATCAGTACAAACTATTTTTCTTAAGTTAATCCATAGGATCGGGCATTCTGTGTGGTTTCTTTGCATTGGTCGTCACTGTTTTATGTTGTGACTCAAATGTTAGTGTTTTTCTTATGAAAGAGTGAGTCAGGAGTTGAATCCAACAGCAAAGTTTTCATGCTGAGGGTCTTCAGAGTTTGCCTTGCTTTTTTGGCTGAATTCTGTTAAGATAAAACTTATTTGCACTCTGCCTTAGGACTAATAGTATAGCAGAAAAGTTAACTTCCTACATGCAGTGGTGGAGGAAGCCGCTCAGGTGCCTGGGGCAGTGCGCCTGGGGGGTGCGAGCTGCCCACAGGGGTGGGGCACACCATGGGGCCTCCAGAGTCTGCCTGCCTCCTCCCACTCAGCCGCCCTACAGTTGGAGGGGAGGCAGAGGGCGGACCGTTCGGGCAGCGCAGAACCTGCATGCGCACAAGCCACTGTGTCTCTCCCAGGAGAGACGTGTGGCTTGGGCACGCTGCACGCCCCATGGTGAGTGCCGCCCAGCATTTTGCCACCCCCCATCAGTGGTGACACCTGGGGCAGTCCACACCCACCGCACCCCCCTTCCTCTGCCCCTGCCTACATGACCTTCCAGGTAAAACTTCTGTAATTATGAAACTACATTCCTCATTCTGCCAAAATATTTTGGATATTCTGCCATTCCTCATTCTGCCAAGATATATAGGTCTGGCACTAAACAAGATACACTTCTATACAGATTTGAAATATATTGATGTATCATACTGAATATATATATCTCACTCATAATATAATCAGCTAAATGGCCATGATCCCATTTATCTACCTGTGTGTTTTCCCCTATCCCAACCTATTCTCTTCCCTTTAGAGACCCTGCGTATAGAAGTGTACCCAGAGTGATACCCAACTGCATGACTATAATAATTTACATCTTCCATTTTTGCCCAAGTGATTTGCGGTGGTTCCGTTCCTACTTGGATGGATGTTTCCAGAAGGTAATGCTTCGGGGGTGTTCTTCAACCCCGGGGAGCCTTCAATGTGGGCTTCCTCAGGGTTCCATTTTGCTCCCTATGCTGTTTAACAGCTACATGAAACTGCTGAGTGAAGTTATCCAGCGTTTTCAGTAATATGCTGATGACACACAGCTCTGCTTCTTTAGTGTGGCATGGACATGCTGGACCATTGTCTCGCCTCGATAATGGACTGAATGAGAGCCAACAAACTGAAGTTCAATACAGATAAGATGGAGGCACTGTTAGTGGGCAGTTCCCTAGACTGGATGGATGGGAATTTGCCTGCTCTTGATGGTGTTACACTCATTCTGAAGGAGTGGGTACGCAGTTTTGGGGTACTTCTAGATCCTTTGCTGTCATTTGAGACTCAGGTGGCTTCAGTGGTGTGTGGTGGCTTTCATCAACTTCGGCTGGTGGCCCATCTGTGGCCCTATAGCCTTACTTCTGTTGTCTATGCTCTGGTAACCTCTAGGTTAGATTACTGCAGCATGTTATACAATGGACTGAATCTGAAGATGGTTGGGAAACTGCAGCTGGTGCAGAATTCAGTGGCCAGGTTGCTTACTGGGGCAAGGCAGCTTGAGCATATAACACCAATCCTGGCCTGACTGCACTGGCTGCCAATTAGTTTCCAGACCCAATTCAAAGTGCTGGTTTTGACCTATAAAGTTTTACATGGTTCAGAACTGCAATACCTCAAGAACCCCCTCTCCCCAAATGAACCATCCCAGACCCTGTAATCAACATCTGCTCTCCTTTTCTGCCTCCTCCACGAGAGGTCTGAAGAGTGGCATCGTGAGAATGAGCCTTTGTATTAGTAGTATTATGTTGTGATCCTCCCTGTGATCTTTGGATGAAGGGCAGTATACAGATTAATTAAATAAATAAAGTTTTATGTGACTACTAGCAGGAAGTGCCCCAAACTGCCCAGGAATTTTTTTAGAAACCAAACAATATTGTGATTGTATAATTGTATGAGTTTGGGCCTGTCATACCATTCCATAAAAATTAGGTGAATTCAAACCAAAGTCACATTTCGGTTCAGCACCTTGAATCAAAATGGTGCCTGGCATCCAAATGTCAACAAAAACTGACCCCAACACAGGAACCCTTGTGCCAGGCTTGGTGATGATATCTCAAAAGGCAGCTGGATCTATGCCAAAAAGCAGGCTAAGTCACACCAAAGTGGTGTTTCAGTTCACGGTCTTGATTCAGTGTCCAAATATTGACAGACACCCCTCCCCCCACCACCTTGAGAACTCTTGTGCTGAGTTTGGCAACAATAGCTCAAGTAGCATCCCAACCTATAGATAAAAAAACAGACAGACAAATCACTTTTTTAAAAAAATATGGTAGATGTAAGTGGACCTTTGCTATAGCAGGCTCCTTAGTTCAGAGCTCTTCCTGCAATTATTAATCATTGTTGATAACAATAGAATGAAGATTTTTTTAAAAGGCAAAAACAAGTATTTTGCATGGAATTCTGTATGGGATTCTCACTGTTGTAGCACTGTTGATGAAAGAAGCTTACATTAGCAAATGAAATTCTTTATGAGCAAATACTAAAGCACAGGAACTTTGTCCCATACTAGATCCATAGTCCCACACTCTGAATTAATTTGCCCTTTAAAAATACAAATATCTGCTGAAACATAAGACAGTTGAAAGCCTTTCTATATTTACCAGAAGTTATGTAAATTTCAACGTAGATCAAAATTTGACTATAAATTTGGCTATATATAATTTCCTTAGAAATAATTGGCTTGCTGGACTAGATAATGTACGCTTACCAATGGTTCATCCACTGAAACAAAATCATACATTTATCTGCTTCTAGTCCTGCACAGAAGATCTGGAACTTGACAGAAAGGGAAGCAGCAGTGCAAGGGATGATCTGTGTGTGAATTGACCGACTCCAAAGTACTATTCTGGGAGGTGAGAAGGAGGTGAAATTGTTCTCTAGTCGGGCAGAAAATACCTTTGGACCATGAAAAGCACTCTAGGTGGGGAAAAGTGCATGAAAAGTGTGTCAAAATGAGAGTTATGAACAGAGTCAATACAAAACCATGGGTAAAATCTGTTCAATTTAATGGAACATTAATTTGACATTCTGGACTGGATATTTCATAGGGCTTTTATTGAGAAGTGCAACTCAGGAGTGGGCCAGACCAATTTAGACATTTTAGTGATATTTTTAAAGAAACGCCAATAAACTCCCACTCCGCTACCATTCTTTCTGCATTAAAATGCTAGTTTCAGATTCAGACTTTGCATACATGTGATACAAGTTGTCATTTATTTATGAAATTTTTAGCTTGTTCTTCATTAAAATAATTCCAGAGTTGGGTACAATATAATAAAATAATAAAACCAAAAGTATATAAAAACCAATATGGTACAGCAGTAGTAACAAGCAGCGAAGGCAAGCTTGTCCATCTCCACCAATGAATAGTTAGCCCAAGACCTTGGCAAATAAATACAGTGGTGCCCCGCAAGACGAATGCCTCGCAAGACGGAAAACCCGCTAGACGAAAGGGTTTTCCGTTCTTGAGCTGCTTCGCAAGACGATTTTCCCTATGGGCTTGCTTTGCAAGACGAAAACATCTTGCGAGTGTTCTGATTTTTTTCCGCTCCCCCCCCTTTTTCTAAGCCACTAAGCCGCTAATAGCCTTTTAGCCGCTAATCCGCTAAGCCTTTAATAGCCACTAAGCCTTTAATAGCCGCTAAACCGCTAAGCCGCTAATAGGGTTGCTTCGCAAGACGAAAAAAACGCTAGACGAAGAGACTCGCGGAACGGATTAATTTCGTCTTGCGAGGCACCACTGTATACTTTTAACTGACACTGGAAACCATCATAGTCGGCACCAGTCAAACTTGGGAGGGCATTCTGTTATTCGAGTGCATTATTGACCATGCCTTCTCATGTGTTATTGTACAGTGGATGTTCAGCAGATGCTGTATCGTTAAGGGGGCATCTCTGCCTGATTATAACATATGGGCAGATCTTGAGACATGTAGGACTTTATATGCCCAAACATCCACTTTTGCTCAGTAGCAAATAGTGCTGCTCCTTCAGAATGGGTATAATATGTTATTGACAAGTTGTCCAAGTTAACAGCCTAACCACCATGTTCTGCACTGACTGTAGCTTCCAAACCAAGCTGAAAGCCAGCACCATGAAGAGCACATTGCAGTAATCCAGTCGTGAAGTTACCAGTGCGTGGATCATTTTGGCCAAGAACAGCCATAGGTGATGTACTGGCCAAAGTTGGTTAAGGTTACTTTGCCTCTGTCAACAATAATGGATCTAGAAGTACCTCCAAACTATGTGACTGTTCCTAAAGGGGGAGTGCAGCCCCATCTAGAACAGTTTTCCACCCATCCAGTGAGCTATGGGCAGCTGGGTTCTACAATAAGCTCGTAACCTGGTGGGGTTTCCATTCCAGTGTATTGTCAGTGGCGGACAGGATTGCCAAATTCATTTTTCCTGGATCCTGTCCCTTTGTGATTTCTTTTTTGCCACACCCGTTAAGCTTAATGCGCACAAGTAAAATGCACATAGATTGCAGGGTTACTGTGGTTGTTGTAGTCCTCTGGATCCAATGTCGGTTTCTTGAGGAGCGGGCAAACAACTACCTCCCTAAGGACACCAGACCCACCTCTCCCACAAGGATACATTAACCACACATTGGACTTGCCAATTCTATCTGGCTTGCTCAGTAATTCATGTGAGTGATAATTAGGGAGTTGCAGCTTCCAGCGCAGCCTCAAGGGCAGACTCACATGGAGTGCATTGCTGTAAAAACTAGCAATGGCTACTAGTCCCAATGGCTATATTCTACTCCACTTGTGGAATCAGCATGTTTCTGAATACTGGGAATCACAGGTGGGGAGAGCGCTAAGGTTTTCTGCTTATGGGCTTCTGTTCTGGTTAGCCACCTGTGGGAACAATGTTGGAAAAATAGGCTCTTCTTGTGTGCTTCTGAGTGCCATTAGGTATTCCTCTTTTTTGTGCAGAACACAAGATTTCAGCTGTCTAGTTAAGTGATTTATTTTATTTACATTTTGTTTCTTCGTTTGGTTTGCTTCTAGTACTAGGACTCACCAAAGGGCACAGGACTCCTATATGCCTAGATTTGTGTTTATTATTGTTGTTATTCGCCTGTTTCCACGTTTTTCCCCTCAAGCTTACAAGTTGATTTGTAAGCTTGAAACTTGCTTCTTGGGAAAACTCAACCGGAAACTTCAGGAAAGGGCAACCTCTGGAATTTTTTACTATTGGACTTCCTCCTGCTGGACCGAGGGGATTATTATCGGTTCTGAACTGGCATCTAATAAGTTGAGGAAGACAACCAACAGATAAGACGAAAGGACCCAGCTGTTTTCATCTAGCCATGGAGAGAGATGTACAGTATTGCCCCAGGCCAAGCAGGAAAAACATTTTTTAACTAATTGGTTGCATTTGGCTTTTATTTTTAGATGTAGTGTTGTGGTAACAATAATATCAGCATTCGGTATTTTTCAAAGTATGTTGCAAATTCTGTTAAATTGTCTTTGTTTAAATCCCTTTCTGTTCTCATTGAAAGGATTGCCTTTCTGACAAGAGTAGCGGCACTTTAGAACACTCTCATATCATTTTGTAGTATTAAATGAAAATATATATGGATAAAAATGAAAAATAGAAATTGGGTTGACTGATAATTTTACTTCTTTATGTTCATTTCTTTGTAGTAGAATATCAATCTGCCTTAAAGTTTCATACCCAGAACAGAAAGATCTCTGCTATTGATTACCAACAGGACAAGATTTTTCCTTTGACAGGATACCTGTGTTTCTGCCCAATTCTACTATAGTCTCAACCCTTTGCCATTTCTGCTTTTCTAAACTGCACTTTGAAAAATATTTGACTGAGTGGCTGCTCTAAAGATTTCTCATATCTGAAAGGGAATATTATATATCAGTTAGCCAGGAAGTTACAGGATTTGGTATTTATGAAGGCACTTATGCTTCCATAAATAATTTCATTAATTGAAAATGCAATGCCGCTTCCTGTTTTCCAAGGGATGTCTGGAATTCTAGTGGTATTTCATGCAAGGTTGTTGAAGAAGTTTGCATACTTTGTGTTGAAATGGGGAGAATGTACAGTCATGACTAGTCTATAAGATTGATTTGTAACCAACAAAGGAAATGTCTACTTATGAGACACAAATCAATGTAACCAGGCTGTGAAAGTGCAGACAGAGATGTGAGAAAATTATTTGATCATTAGTCTTTCTTGGAAAAGAAAGGGGACCAAATTCTTACCTCATTTGCATGGATACTTTTCTACTAAAATCAATCGGGCATATGCCTACATATCCAAGAAGAGAATTTAGCTCTGATTCTAGGAGATTTCAAAATAATGTATATTAGAAAATGGCTGCACTGACTTCAGTTTTGTGCAGTCTACTTTTACTTTTTCTGGACTCACCAAGGGTTATTCACATGTTTTAAGTGTACAAAGCAAGAGAGCGTTGCCAAGTTTTCTTAAAAATTAAGACATAGGTAATCTGTGTTACGTTGTCCTGAGTATGTACTCTTGCTTAACAATATGAGAAATACTTTGCCATCTCAGAGCAAGGTACAGGTCCTATGGAACCATGACACTAGGTGGTCAGATGGAAATTGGCCATTGGTTAGTCATTTGAACTAAATGAAAAGTTCAGCATTTTCTGGGGGAAAGTTCAGTAAACTGTGTGTGAGGCATTGTTTGATCTCAGATATGAGTTACTTCATAACTGTTGGTGCCATAGTGTGTCTGTTCTCTAAATATAGAATTCTGTCATTTTATGAAGAACTCACTGTACGTGAAAATATCTATTTTTCACATTTGGTATTAAAATGACATGTGTGAATGTTGTTACTGTGGGGTAAAATGCAGAGAATAATTTAATGTACATTCCTAGCCAATGTAGGTTTTATATTTGCTTGGTTCAAATTTAAATCAATTTAATCCTCAAGTGTGTAAAAGTCCTTACATTTCTTTCTAATCTGATCTGGAAATATTATTTGATGCCTAAAGGCTTATCTTCACATGTGACTATATCAATTCTATTCATTTCATATGTTTCTTTTTGTGTTTGCTTTGCTTTTCTGTGCATTCCTGTAGCTAGGTATGTCAACATAGGTGCATTTGTTCAAAAATTCTTCAATTTGTTCCACTACCTTTCCTTTAAGAAAAGTATTGTTATTGCAATGGCTCATCGGAAAAAGCAAAATATACAATTCCTTTAAACTACTTCCAAAATATAAGTATAGTTCCCAACACTTAATTTTTGTTGTGTATTTCTCACATTGCTTGTTTTTAACTAATCTGGTAAATTAGTTAGGAGGGAGGTGGACATACGTTGCTTAATTATTTAATATTTATGTGCACTGATTTGGTTCGGTTGTGGCAAGTTTACTCTTCTCCTATACCAGTCCATGGATCAGTTTAGGCACATGTTAATAGGTTAATAAGGCTGGCACAAACAAGGCCTCCTTATTTCACCTAGATTTTTAAACAAATAATAGCAGTTTCTTGAAGCAATTGGGCTCACATCCAGCTCAGTTAAAATTACTGCTGAATATATATTATATACCAATCATACTGTTTTCATTATCTTTTCTTTTCTTTTCTTCTCTCTGTCTCTTTCCCTCTCTTGTGGTTGGTGAATTTTAGAACTGAGACAGAGCTATCCAAAGCACTTGCTCCCAAGTGTCAAACACAGAGAGTATTTACCCCTGGGTAAACTTTGTGTCATGATCTTTTAAGTTAAGAATCTTTGTGTCAAGAATTGCTGTTATATAATACATGCTGTCGTCTGGAGTGAGGCACAGTTGTGCATATTTATCTGGTTTACTTTGCAGTGCGTCATTTCAAGTGGCGGAAAACATAGTGCGGGAAATTGTGTACTTATTTTTGTGACTTATGCAACTCCCAAGTAGAATATGTTCTTGACACCAGATGGTAAAGCAAAATAAGTTGCAAGTTTCGTTTTCCAGATGCAGTGATGTTTCTTGCCTACTTGAAGTCAGTTCAGTCGGCTTTGCAAACTTCCGTCCAAAGTTTTGTTTTGACTTATTGCCGTGCAGCTTTCAAGACTATTTGCAGAACTCGCAACTGAAGTAAGAAATAGAGGATCCTAGGTTGGGGCTGAATTAAAGATTACACTACATATGTTGTAGTGCAGAGCCGGGGTACCTCCTGCCATGCAACTATCTGATGTAATTAATTAGAATGCTGCCATGGAGAAAGCTGTGGGCCTCATTAAAATTTCCCCACATGTTTAGAACAGGATGGCATTTCCTTTTTCATATGATAGGGAAGCTATATTTGAGGGTTTTTAAAAAAAGTAATTGGAACAGAATAATTGTATGCAGAAAAGAGGAAAGGATGTCTGTGTCCCTGTCTCCATGCTATCTCTTTCTGGTTTTGGGGTTTTAGGTATTGGGACTATAAAGGTAAAGGGACCCCTGACCATTAGGTCCAGTCGCGGATAACTCTGGGGTTGCAGTGCTCATCTCGCTTTATTTGCTGAGGGAGCCGGCGTACAGCTTCCGGTTCAGGTGGCCAGCATGAGTAAGCCGCCTCTGGAGAACCAGAGCAGTGCACAGAAACGCCGTTCACCTTCCCGCCGGAGCGGTACCTCTTTATCTACTTGCACTTTGACGTGCTTTCAAACTGCTAGGTTGGCAGGAGCAGGGACCGAGCAACGGGAGCTCACTCCGTCACGGGGATTCGAACCGGCAACCTTCTGATCGGTAAGCCCTAGGCTCAGTGGTTT
The DNA here is from genome assembly GCF_965112155.1 of Podarcis liolepis. NCBI lineage: Eukaryota > Metazoa > Chordata > Lepidosauria > Squamata > Lacertidae > Podarcis > Podarcis liolepis. The sequence continues at coordinate 74,801,815 of NC_139558.1, read as the reverse complement.
AGACCACAGCGCCACCGGCAGTAAATAAACAAAGAGCTATGTATAATATTATTCAACAAAAGACTTCCGGCTCTGTGAAAAAGAATGTACTTATTAGTATATAAAAGAAACAATTTGAACCAAAATAAAAATAAAAATGCTGTGTTACAGGTGTGAGCTGCTTTCAGCTCAACTTTGTTTGAAAAGCAGCATATTGTATATGAAATCAACTCAAAAAAGAACTGTCATGTCCTCAAGAGTTCTGCATTAATTTAGAGATTGTGCAGTACCGTGTATGTTTGCTCAAAGGTAAATCTTACTTGTGGGTAAGCGCTGCTGTATTCACGGGCTTATCTTATTCAATGCATAGGAATGGAAAACAATTTGACAGTGTGGAGGTAGCATTAGTTAAGTAACTTGGAGACCTTTGTGTAGCAAGTGACTAACCAGTCTTCTTATTCATCTTCTTTCAAAAAATTCCCCATAGCTCAAAATATGATAGTATATAGTCTTATCCTTTGTTTCTGTGGAGTGTAAGGCAGAGCTATAAAAATGTTACCATTACTTTCTTCGGTGAGGCATTGAAAGTCATATGAGACAGCATATACAGTATGTATGTCTGGGAGGAAGGCAGATTTTGTACCTGAAAATGTCTTGCTATTATTAGATGTTCAGTTACCAGGGGGTATGTAAGACAACTGAAGCTCTGTTTTTAACAGAGACATTATTCATGCTACTTGTAACAGTAACCACCTCCAAATGAAACACAGACAAAAGTCTGGAGAAATCAATGTCAGCGGAGTACAGCCATTCTCCTGATACCTTCTGCCTCTCATGTAGAGCTCTCGGGTTATTGAGACTGGAGATTACTTCTAATTCTGGATCTCTTGAAGTCTTCAAAACTCAATAAAATGATGCATCTCTCAGTGGCTTTCTATTGGAGAGATTCTGTCTGCGGGAGCTGCAGCTATAGATTGAAGTCAGTTCTTTTAACATTAGTCCTTTGTTACAAAAAGTGAGGCTGAAGCAGAATTATCAATGCTGGGTGATACCCAACTAATACATACTTAGAGCAGACACATGGTTTTCAGTGGGTCTACTCTACACTGAGTATGACAGATCTCCACTGTTGGAGGCAGTATGTTTCTGAATACCAGTTGTTGGAAACCGTAGGAGGGGATAGGGCTGTTGTGTACATCTCCTTGCGAGATTCCCAAAGACACTGTGGCCACTGTAAGAACAGGATGCTGGGACACATGGACTGGCCTGATCCTGCAGGCTTTTCTTATATTACCAACTGTGTATTTTCACAGTTAGTGCTGTGGTGAGAGACTGTAGTCGGAATAACAAGTAACTCTTCTATAGTTAGTATATTTTACATACTTTTGCTAACAGCTGTTCATATCTGGAGTAGCTTTGAACCTCCTTCACCATAAAGTAGTTTGTTTATAACTTCTGGAGCAGTGAGTTTTTTCTAGTCACTACCCCTGAATATTTCCCTATAATTAACTTGGTTGAAATGTGAGGTTTAGATTAGAGTAACCTGTTAGATCTACACAATAAGTGAATTTCCACATAACCCAATATAAAGATCTACATTGGGATCTGCTGCCTGTGATGGTCACTTCACCTTGCCTCATGGGTGGGCCATTCCGGTCTGACGGTATGGGAATGAAAAGTTGTGTGATGTAAAGCAACAGGTTCTTCTTAACTCCTAACTTTGGGTTCTGAGAATAAAGAGAAGGTTTGCTAGGCATACAAAAATGTAATAGTTTGCATATACTAATTTTATATATATGTTGATGTAATATAAGTTGGATTGTGAACAACAATCCAATTCACAATAATGTGAATAACAACTGATAAGTTCTCCAGGAAGAGGAAATTGTGCAGATTTCCTGGTGTGTGTGTGTAATCCCCAAGAGGCTTTGAGCAATGTGCATATCTCAACTTTATTTTGTATAAGCATCGGGCAGTATGCACATCTTCTGGTTAATGGGTCAGTAGGTCTTGAGAACTGTGCATATGTCACAATTGTTTTGTACATTCTCTGAGTGAAACACTTGGAGTACTTCAAAATAATCTGTTCATAATTTTCATCCATCTCTTATGCAATGAAGATAATCTCTATGTAACCTCGGAGAATATGCAGAAAGCAGCATTATATGAAGGAATTTTGTATTGACTGCTTTACATATTTTCTCTGCAAGTTATGTTGAGGAATAGTAATAAATAACCAGGAGCACCCAGCAGGGAGGTTGTTCAGTGGTAGCAAATAGTTTGTAAACTATTTGCTGAATACTGGAGCTAAGGACCAAGTTACATGGGGGGGGGGGGATGCGCACGCTTAAGCTGGCAAGTTTCGTTGGAAAAGTAGGCATGTGAAGCACTAAACTGGAATGTGCTCCTGATCCAAACCAGGGCCCCGCACTGTTCCCACCAAAACTGCTTCCCTGGCTGCTACTTTCCCCCAAAGTGCAGATGCTACAAGCAGCACCTTTGGGAGCAAATAGCAGACATGGGGATCTTGTGGTTGTTGTTGGAGGAGGAAATGGGCCTGGGGTCCCAATCCAGATTTCAAGCATGTTCTAGATGGGGGGGCATAGTTGTTTTCCCTTTACAATTAAGATAGCACACGTTTTAAAAAGTGTGAATAACATAATGTGTAGTTTGGCCCTAAGATGCTGTTGAAATTGAGATAGCAGCAAAGTATCAGTAAATTGAACTAGTTTTCAGAAAATAGACCCGTCATTTTCTTCTAATGTTGTTTTTGTTGTTGTTTTCTGCTTCTTGAAAAATAATGTCCTCTTCTCATGCTTCAGTTGACATATCTGTGATTTTGAACAGATTTGGAAAAATCACCAATATTTTGACAGGGTTCCTTGGCAATGAAATGTTCCTAAAACTCATTTGTCATAACTAGCCAAAGCAATGGATTGGATGGATACATTGTTGTGACACAGCCAATTTCTTCTCATTTTCACAATCTTTGGTGATTTTAGGTGGTGGCAACTCTCCTTCTAGTAGCAGCAGCTCTTTGTGGAATTTGTGCTATCACTGCATGAAGAAGTTTCATTCTCTGCCCTTGGGACACTTTACCAAAGTGCTCTCTCCATATTAAAGCAGCTGCACATGGACCACAGCTCTGGATCAGCCAACAGGGACTGCAATCTATCGTTTGCCTGCTCAACGAGAGGGTGACTTAGAACTTTTCAGCTTATCTGAAGTGTGAATAAACTTTTTTTTTAAGAAGTAAAGAACCATTAGCTAGTCATTAGTTGGGTCATATTTTCCTGCAAGGAGGACAAACAGGAAGATTGAGTCTTAAACTAGAACCCTTCTCTGATCAACCAAACCCTCTGAATGATGAGCTTTCTCAATATCTCAAGTAAAGAGCATATCATACTCTTAGGAATTCTTTTCTTTCAAACCTATTGCTTAGTCCAACTGGCCTTGTCCTTGGACACATGTCACTTTAGTGCCTATTGCTATCTAGGAATCTCAAGTCATGTGCTGTTTCATCTTTGGACCTGGCCTCTGATCCTGCCTGACCCTTTCATCCTTGGTGTCATGGCCCCAATCCTTCTCCTGTTTGATATGCACTTGGATTACGTCTACCTTCCTTCCTGCAAGGACTGATTCCTCTGGCTTTTCACCCCTTCACCTACATTTATAAATGAATGCTCACCCAGCTATTGGAAATGCCTTAGTAACATTAATAACAGATTGCATCATAGGGTATTAAAGGAACTTGGAGATGTGATCTCAGATTATCTGCCATAGTTTTCTTTTTTCCTTTCTTTTTTTGGGAAATGAGTGAAGTGCCACAAGATTCAAGGCAGACAAATGTCCCCAACTTTTAAAAGTGAATGGGGAAGAGGATCCAGGCAACTACCCACTGGTCAGCTTGACATCCATACTTGGAAAGGTTCCAGGACAGATAATTAAGCAGCAAATCTGTGAGGGTTTGGGGGGGGCAGAACACTTTGATCACAAAGAGCCAGCATAGGCTTCTCAAAAACAACTCGTGGCAGACCAACCTTATCCCTTCGATTTTTATACAATTACTAGCCTTCTAGAATGACATAGATGCAGTATATCTGGATTTTAGCAAGATATTTGGCATGTTTTCCCCATTATCTTCTTATCAGCAAGCTGATAAAATGTGGACTTAATGATAGTACTGTTACATAGATTTGTGGATGGTTGATCAACCATACCATACTTATCAAACTGGAGAGAAGTGATGTGGAGTGTCATGAGATTCTGCCTTGGGTACTCTTTAACATATTTATTAATGGCTAGAATGTCATGTCCTTAGAGGGCATAAAAAGTCCCAAGATTTGTCAGGGATTGATTTAACTTTATTAGTTACACAAATGAAAAAGTGCTTCGAGTGTGTCCTGTATGTGAGGCTGTGAAATTCATAACTCTTTCACTTTGTAATTTGCTCCTTGTCGATCTTCTTTTTCTTCAGTGTATACTACCTGTGAGGCATGTTGATGGAAAACAGGAAGTGATTAATGCTCAGGGAGGTGTTTGGTTATTTTATATTTGGTTCGGTTGTATTTTACCTTCATTTATATTTGTCTACATAAAAATCAATAAAAATGAAATAAAGGGAATGAAGGGGGTGCTCATAAAATTTGCAGATCGCACCAAATTATGTGGGGGCTTAGAATACAGAAACTGAAACTCATGATGGTCTTAACAGAATGGAGAACCTGGCCAGTACTAGAAACAGATATAATGTAAAGTGTTGCATTTAGGTAGGGAGAATCAAATGCACAGACACAGGATGGGTGACACCTTGCTTGGTAACAGTACCCGCGACAAGGATCATGAGTCAGCAGTGTGGTGTGGTAGCTAAAAAGTATAATGCAATTCTAGATTGCATCAACAGAGGTATAGGGTTGTATGCAACTTAGCACTAAGGTCAACGGAGATTTCTCCTTGTGCAATGGAATGTTCTCCCCCTCTCCCATGACCCTCTAAATCTGTTTTGAAGTCTCCAGAGCAAATTTGGGGAGGAGAGGGGGTTGGGATCCTGTTGCGCTACTGCTAATCCTTGCGCTAGCACAACTATTTTGCAGCTAAGGTTAGTCACTCAAAAGAGCTATTGTGGCTTATTGAGGTCAATCTGTGACATGTGCATCGTAAGAAACGTTGTTGCTCCTTTCCATCTACATGCCTTGAACTCTAGGAATTGTTAGACAGCTAATACTATTGGACTACAGTCCTCGGAGCTCTCAAAGCACAGTTTACTGAGCTACTGATTCTTCCAAGTGAGCTTTTAAATTCAGATCCATAGGTAGGCTATGCCTAATGCTAACCCTCCAGGGCTGATGAGGGCTAGCCATATAAAGGATACTGTTACTGAAATTGGGAATATAAAAGGTAAAGATCCGTAACTTTCTGAGCTAGCTAGTACAGTCCTTCAAAATCAATTTTTTTAGGGAATAGAAAAACGATAATTTTCCAGAAGCTTCTGAATAAATACTCTGTCCCTTGTCCTTGTTTGACCTCTAGGAACTGAAAATTCATTTCATCATGACAGAGTAGAAAGCTTACGTTTCTCAGTGCCAAATTTGAGCTGCAATTGGTTGAGCAAGAACTACAACTTGAGCAAAGTGAAATTTTATAGGGTGTCAGATGAAAATGCAACAGAGAACTAGTTACAGATAAGTAAGAGAGACTGTGTGACAAACAATGGGAACACGATGTAGACTTTTACTGTATAAACATTCACTGCATTTCCAGATTTCAATAGAAGATTGCCCTTGGGAAAAGAAGAAAAATGTTTTTCTTTTACTATTTTTGCAGAGGCCTCCAGGAATCTGCCCCATCCCTTAGCAAACTGCGGCAGCCTCCAATTTGAATGGTCCACCTGGAAATTATTGCTCATTGAGAAATAATTGTTTGGTCTTTAGTAGTATTCTATAGTCTTTATGGTAGACAAAATGCTTGGTTCCACTTCTGGAAAACTTCAGTAGTTTCCTCACTCCTCTGCTACCTGTTTAGTTTAATGATTTCCAAATTAGAAATTCTGCATTAATTGTTGTAGGTTCATTGTGTTTGTCCACCACCACAAAAATGTCTTCTCAGTGCAAGGAACATAATTGGGTCATTGGATTATTCTAGGTGCAATTTCCATCCAAATATGATTGGCTATGGCACCAAGCACAGTTTGCAAAACACCATAGTCCAGATATAGGAGACTAGTATACCAATGAAAAGAAAACAGCAGCTAATATTTTAGAGCACTGGTTTCTCATGATCATGTTCCAGGTCACAAATCTGAGTTAGGTAATAACAGAAGCATACAGTAGCTTTTTATGGCATTACATTTTCTTGTTTTTCTCAAAATTGGTTTCCACTTGTTTTCAGAGAGCTAATCTAAGCAGAGGTTTAAGATCGGAGTTTTCCTTCTCCTAGATGGGCTACCTTCCTCGGTTGATGAACTCAATCTGCCCCACCTTGGGGAGTTAGGGAAGGATTAGTGCTTCTGTTGGGGGACACGTCATGTTCCTTCTGGGGTAGCTTATACACCTTTGGTCTTCACCCTGCACTAAGCTTTCACCTGTGGCTCCTAGAAGCTGTCAGCATGCAACAGTGGCTGCACCTCTGGAACGCCTTTGGCTGGCTGGCTGTACCAGGTGAGGGTTGCCAATACATCTCAAACCATCGGTGAGTTAGGGACTTTCCCTGCATGTAAAAACAGGTTCTGGTGGATTGAGCAGACAAGACCAATAATGAGTCCAGTGTTCAAGAAGGCGGTTTTTGCATGTGCTGTAGAGGGAAGTGACGGGCAGATAGAGCTCCCAGCTTCTCTGGCCATTGGCCATGCTTGCTAAGGCTGGTGCAAGCTGTACTTCAACAACATCTGAAGGATTACAGGTTCCCCACACCTGCTATAGAAGCTCTCTGTCAATTGAATCAGTTTGCAAATACACCTCTTAGCTGTTAGTTAACAGGTTCCTATTAATATATTTGCTTTTGTGGGTGCAGCATTCATCAGAAGAGTTCTGCAGAAGTTACTTACTGAATCTGTAACATGATTGCTTCTGCCCTTTGGATTTATTCCTTTTGTGCATTTCCCCAGCCAGGGACTACTTCCCCACTCCTCCCCCCCCCCCCCCGGCAGCAGCAGGAGGAGAAGCCAGCCATTGAAACTCCTCCCACTTTGAACATGGGGGGCACCCCTCTCCCCAATAATATGGGTTGAAGGGCTTGGCCCCTAGGAGATGGCACCTCTGATGGCATATGACGTCTTCTGCTGTTTTCTTTAGATTCTGTGTTAGAAGTTCCATTTTTGTAGGATATGAAAGTCTTTTCCAGGATTGGTTTGAGAATGAAGAAATGGCACTTGATTGCATGTTTCTAATAGAAGGTGCTATCCCAATAATAAAGACTGCCACACCCAGCCATAACCACTGAGAATAGGAAATTTCAAACGTCCTTTTCTCTTGACTCCCTCTGCCAATCAGACAAGGTTTGGAATAACTTCAACTCATTTGTTTAAAAAGCACTGGAAAGTTCGAATAGATATTTTCTTTCAGTAGATATCTCACAGAGATGTTCTTTCAGTAAATAAATATCAGAGGTGGGAAGGAAGCATTGGTGATATGCTGATTTGTTAGAATTTATATTTGCAGGAAAGAGAACTCTGAAAGAGACTAAATTTAGATACTTTCCAGGGTGTACAGTGTGAGGTGCAGGGTAGATGTACCTTCTGCTTATGTGCATTGTAAGTAATAGGATATGACAGACCATATCAGAGAAGAGGTGCTGATTAATGAGCAGCTCAGGAAAGGAGGTCAAGAAGTGATGAAGGGTCACAATCCAATTTATGAAAGGGGGAAAGAGGAGAATCAAAGCATTAGTATGAGGAGTTAAGTAGAAAGGCCATTAATCAGCATTGCCTTTATAAAATACCAAAATGTTTTTGCTGACTTTATTCCCTTTGCAAGCCAACACTGCATATGAAAATAGGAGCATATAAAACATCATCTTCAAGGACCTCAGTGCTATATAAAAGAGAACATCTATTATGAAAAGTAGAAAAATTATTACTGTATTTTTAGCAGTTGCTGGAACCACATATGCATGATTGTATGCCTCGTTGATAAGAGATTCAGAATTTATACAAGAATATCTGCACAATTTATACAAGAATATCTGTGTAAAGGCAAGAGTTCTTTGGTGTCAGGCTCTTCTTAACTCATTCAAGGTATGGAAGGTAACTAGAACAGGTTCAATCCCTGGCATCTCCAATTAAAATAATAATATAGCAGGCAATGTTAAAGACTTCTGCAGAGCCCCTGCAGAACTACTGCAAGTCAGAGTAGACAATACTGCACTATATGGACTAGGCATAAGTCAGCTTCCTATATTTCTGAGTTTGGGAGCTCTATTTCTTTCTGTAGCATGCTTTGCCTTTCTTTTTTCTTTTTAAAATAAACTTTATTAAAGATCTCTTAGTTTACAAAAAATACTTGCATTGTCTCTTTTTTCAAGTTGTGTTTTCTACAGATCAGTTACATTTGTTGTGAGACATTAGTGTTGCATGCAGTATTAGCTTGGGAAGAAAAGAGGGGAAAATGGGGGAGGGGTTTATAGGGTAAAGTGGGGGTGACAATGCTTCTATTTTTCTGCTTAGTGTACGTGTGGGGTTTTGTCTCAGTGTCACTTGTGTGGGTTCTCTTTCTATTCACTTGTTATATTTCCTTGGTGGTGGGAGAGGTTGGGGGTGACCTAGGGTGTAGTAGGTTGTCTTTGGTTGGCTGTAGTGAGATTTATTTATGTGTGTGAGTGCATGAGAGGGTGGGTTTTTAGGTCAGGTTAGACATATTGATTCATATGCTGTCAACGGATTCTTGTTGTTGTCTTGTTGGGCTATGTATATGATAAAGGGGAACCATACCGGGATGAAGGCGTCTTCTGTTTGTCCCCATGTCAGTTTCAGTTTATTGGTTAGTCATTCTAGTAAGGCTGTTTCCCTACGCTGTATTGTTTTTGATATTTGGTTGGAAGCCACCCAGAGTGGCTGGGGAGACCCAGTCAGATGGGCGGGGTATAAATAATAAATTATTATTATTATAGTAATAATTTGATACCATTGGTCCATGTTTACCCCTGACAGGTCTCTCCAGTGTCTGGCTATGATGTTTCTGGCTGCTGAGAGTAGATGGGTTATGAGCTCTTTATAATGTGAGTGGGCATTATTATTTTGGAAGATGTTCAGTAGGGACAGTTCTGGGGTGACTTCTAATACTTGTTTAGTTATTTTGCTTATTGTATGACTGATGTCTAGAAGAGTTGGATTTTGAAACATTCCCACCACATGTGGAGGTATGTGGCTGTGGAGGTGCATCTTCTCCAGCATTTTGGTGAGGCTCCTGATGTATCAGTGTTAGTTTCTATGGTGTTAAGTACCATCTGTAAGTGAGTTTCAGGATGAGTTCTGTCATCCTCCTGTTGTTTTTTTATTATGTCTGTGGGATTTTGGAACAGTATTTTGTATATTGTGGATACCATCTCTTTGCCGTGTCCCTTTGTTGTTAGGAGGAGGTTTCCAAAGGTTGTCAAGGGCCTAGTTGTTGCTGTTTTTACTACTGGATTGTTTAAGAAGGCATGTAATTGGTGGTGTGTTAGCCAGGGAATTTGGGTGTCCCCTAGTTTGTCTTGTATTTCTTGTGTTGATGTGGGTTTGTTATTTTTGTAGAAGCCTGCTAGACGATATAAGCCTTTGGGCTTGCCAGGTTTTTATCTGAAAGTTTTGTGCTGCATGATGGAATAGTGGGTGATGAGCCAGGGGGATTAGTGGGGATGGAGTTGGGGACAGTTTGCCGGCTTCTTCCTTCTATGCTTTAAGCATGGTCTGTGTGAACCTGTTTAGTGTTGTGAGGATTTTCCTTTGTTTGGGAGGAATGGGTATGCTGTGGTGGGGGTATTTTCGAGTATGTCTCTCTCCAGGTGTACCCATTGTTTTGTTTCGTCTTCTAGAATGTATGGGATTATGTTGCACACTTGGTTGGTGATGTAGTGAAGGGGCAAGGTGTAGGTATTTGGGGTTTATTCTTGGTTTGTTTTGTGTGAGAAGATGAACGAGTGTAATTTTTTCTGCCATTTGCAGAGTTGGGTTGCAGGAATTCAGATTGGGAGGGTTTAGAATAGGTAGGTTAATTTTGGGAGGGTGATCATTTTGATCATGGCTATTTTGTCTGAAAGGGTGAAAATAGTGTTGTTCCAAGTCCTCAAGTCTTTGTTGATTGTCATCACAAGGGGTTGTAATTGTGGAGATATAGTTTGTTGAGGTTTCTGGTTATTTGTACCCCTAGGTATCTTTACTTGGTGCGGCAGTTTTATCTTAGTGATGTTGGCAAATTCTTTTTGGAATGGGTGTGTGTGTGTGTGTGAAACACATAGCCTCAGATTTTGCACAATTTACTTGTAGGCCCGATACCATTGCAAATGTGTTGAGTTCTTCGGTTAGGGTGGTTGCTGTGTTTATGGGGTCTGGTGTTGTGACCATCAGGTCGTCTGCAAAGAGCCCTAATTTATAGGTTCTGCCTCTTATTTCCACTCCCTTGATGTCTGTGGTTGCTCCGATTTGGACTGCTAGAGGTTCCAGAGCCAGAATGAATAGAAAGGGAGACAGTGGGCATCCTTGTTTTGTGCCTCTTTGGATTGCTATGGAATTAGAGTCCATACTGTCAGTCGCGTATTTTGCTGAGGCATGGGAGTAGATTTGTTTGAGGGTTTGTAAGAAGATGGGACCAATTTTCATGTTAGTTAGTACTGCTAATAGGTATTTCCATTCAAGGCAATCAAAAGCTTTGAGGATGTCTAGGGACATAATTGTCAGTGGGAGTTTAGTTGCCTTACTATGTTTGATCAGATTCAGTAGTTTCCTAATGGGGTCTGTTACATTGTGACCAGAGACAATACCTTTCTAAAGGGACTTTGTAAATAAGGAAAAGATTGGCATTCACGGTTTCTGTTATACTTTGCCTGCACTGTACATCCAAATCTAACTAAGATTCCCACCAACCTCCATAAGCTAATATTCAGTACACAGGGAAGAGCATTAGAACTTGGATATATTTGGATTCTGCACAATCCAATTAGAAACCTGAGAATTACTTTGCTGGATCTCAGTGCAAAGTTCATCTTGGCCAGCAGTCGGTCTCCAACAGTGACCAGCCAACTGTTCCTCAGAAATTTCCAAACAAGGCATCTTAAAAATGCCCATCCTTTTTTGTTTGCTCACATTATGGTATTCAGAAGTATATCACCACCATGATAAATAGCTATGGATACCATGAATATGTCCAGTTGTTGTAAGGTTATCTAAGCAACGCTGGTCACCACTTGTTGTAATATATTCCTTAAGTTAATTGTGCATTGGTTGAAGAATGACTACTTCTTTTTCTATCCCAGAATTATTACCAGTAGTGTTATGACTCACTTGTATCTAGAATAATTTAGTATGATTTACAAACTGTTTACCCTGATTCCAGATCATTTACAAATAACTCACTTATACTTCATTTTGTTTCTTTCCAGTACAGGCACAGCTTTTCTCTGCCCCAATGAATGTCTGTGCTAGGTCTAAAACTTGGAGTGATTTACCTGAAGAGTGATACCATCAAGAAACCACTGTAAGTTAACTATGTATCCTGCGTAAAAATGTTGAGCAAAAAATGAATTTTGCAGAGAATTACAGGCTACCATATACTTCCCCCCAATTATTGGGGGAATTTGAGTAGGTATTTTTTTAAAAAAGCTGCAGTAGTGTTGCATTTATGGTTTCCAGTTTTTACTCCTCCTTTGGAGGGAGTTTTTCAGATTTCTGTTTGCTGTAGGCAAATTAAGTAAGGTTCTTAAGACTGTTCATAGATACATTCAGTGTTCAGTCATTAAAAGCAGTCACAAACATGTGCTGATTAAAAATAAAAGAGTAGGTTAACACACTTAAGGAGGAATTCAAAGTTCAAGCTATTATGATTGTTCCATCAGCAAAAACATTTCTGCTTGCCAGATGGAATGATCTCCCCTCCCCTACCTCCAGAGCCAATATGGAAGGCAGGAGTGGGGAAAGCCCCATGGCACTAGCACTCTGCCCTCCTGTGGTTTCCAGCAACTGGTATTCAGAAGCACACCACCTTCAGACATCTGAAGGCAGCCCTGTTTAGGGAAGATTTTAATGTTTGAAGTTTTAATCTGTTTTTTGTGTTCTATTTAATTTTGTGTTCATTTAATTTTAATGTTTGAAGTTTTATTCTGTTTTTTGTGTTCTATTAGAAGTCACCTAGAGAAACCCAGCCAGATGGGCGGGGTATAAATAAATTGTTATTGTTATTGTTATTGTTATTGTTATTGTTATTGTTATTGTTATTACTACTACTACTACTGTGGAAGCAGAGTATAGCCATCATGACTAGTAGCCACTGATAGCTGCCTCCTCTATGTCCAGTCCTCTTTTAAAGCCATCCAAGGTGCTTGCCATCACTGCCTCCTGTTGGAGCGAGTTCCATACTTTAATTATGTGCTATGTAAAGAAGTACTTAAATAAAAATTATTATTATTATTATTATTAGTATTACTTTTTAAAAAAATCTGTTCTGAATCGTCTAACATTCAACTTCATTGGATGTCCGCGAGTTCTAGTGTTTTGGACCTCTATACTCTTGATTTACACTTCATTTCATATGATACTGAAAAGATCTCCTTGCCTTTTCCTCAAATACACTGCTACTTAAACTTTCTTTTATTAAGAACGTTTCCAGTTTGCTTGTTCCTTGTGGACCACTACATTTTTTTCAGCAATGCCACATAGGAGAATGCTTGGGAGGCTTCTGATTTAAAACACCAGTGTAATTGTATGGGATGAAGGGAAGGGGGATTTATATCTGTTCTGAATAATAGCGTCTCCACTTGATTGCTAAAAGCCTCAGAGACGTGGAACATGTACAAGCATAGCAATGCCTACCTACTACCTGGCAACAATTCCCCTTCCCCTTCACCTCCATGCCACATCAGGGTGGAGAAAGCATGGAGTTCTAATTCATCATTTGTCCCTGTTTGACCCAGAAATGGCCTCTGGTATTTTCCTCTATTGTTTTTGCTGTGGTCAAAGTGCATACCAGCAGTGGTTTGCATACTATGAATCGCTGCTTTAATGTACTGACTGAAAGTCCTTTTTGCCTGGCTTCTCTTAATTTTTCTGCCGCCGTCAAAAGAGCTTGATTCCTACAGTAGTTATAAGATGCTAGTCTGAACAGCTCTTGGTCCCTGTTCAGGCTTGATCTTTATACTTGTTTGGTCAGGTTGCCATGGACAAGTGTCTGGTCTTTGCTGAGTTTGTGGTGTCTCTGAGTTAAGTATTACCTATCCGGAGGGAACTCACAGTCAGAGTTTTCTTTTCTCTCATCTATGAAGGGTTACATTTTGAAATAATTGGGAATGTATGTCAAAATGGAGCTGCAATACTTGGCTTGACTTACCCATTAATTTCTGCTCAGCGGAAGTTCAGAGTCGGACTTTATCTAATCTTCAAAAGTAAATTCAGAATTTACACTATATAGTGTCAAGCTGTTAAGAATGTCCAGGAGTAAACATTCTGATCCATGTTCAGAATCAAGTCTTTGTTTTAGAAGCACATTTTAAAAACACATTCATGTTGTATCAGACAGATGGGATATTTTAGCAGCTGATCAAATAAAATTTGCATGTCTGTTGGAAACCAGAGTCGGATGCTTTAATTTTTGTTAGCACTATATGGTTATATATTTAGAGAAAAGTAACCCAACATCACCCACTAAGGAGGGAAGTCATCAGGGTTGTCTGAATGCTGAACTGAACACAAACACACACACATACACATTTTCTGCCAATATATTATATATCAAATGAAGCAGATTTGCAATATTTGCTGATTTAGCATAATTCATTCCAATTCTGCTAGTCATAGGAAGCAGCAAGGAACTGTTTTGGGTACTAAGGGTTGGCCTCTTGACCTTGTAGATCCTGCTCCCCTCTGGCTTTGGGGATATTACCAAACATTATCAACATGTTACAGCCATAAGGACTAGAACAGTGTTTCTCAACTGGAGAGGCAACCCCCCCCAGGGGGGACATACAAATATTTCAAGAGGGGCGTAAGTGTTTCCAAAAATATGTACAATGTATGTAAAATATTATAATAATAATTAAGTCACAATATTTCAATAACATTGTTAGGGAAGTCAGGCTTGAAGGAGGTATGGGATTTTTATGTTGGCTGAAAGGAGGCATGAGTTTTTAAAAGTTGAGAAACTCTGGGCTATAAAATTATCCTTTTGTTGAGAAAGATTTACAGGAATGCTGAATTCTATTTCAAGTACTAAGTTTTGTGCCTTTCCTTGTTTGGAATCACAAAGTGCAACCCTGTCATAATGCTTGAAAATGAGTATAGGGTGATAGTTAAAAACAAAAATCTTCAATAAAAACGGAGATAATAGAACATTTAAAAGCATGGAGTTGACAATGCCCCAAAATGTGCTCCTTTCTCTCTCTGAAACATATGCCAACTAAACCACAACTCACTGCAATCCTTGATTAGTTGTAAGAGAATATGGTACATATATAGAAGAAGAATAAAAAACAGAAGGCATCATTTTTAATTGAAAACTATTGACATTTTATGGGATTTTGTAAGAAGAGCAACAGCAACTGAGGAAAAGCTCAACAGATTGTTTTAACTAGGAATATTTCAAAGTGCTAAATATATACTGTTTGGTTAAATGATGATTAGCAAATTTAAGAACAATTTTTACAAATATTTGAAGTGTGTACCTAAAACGGGTAAAAGGCTACTGAAAGTGGTGTACAAAGAATAATAAGATAATGTTTAAAAAAAATGCAGAGAAAACTGCCTAATACTGGTATCTGGAATACTCAGATATTCCTAGTTAAATATATACAAAACAAAAGCAATGCACTGGTCCTTGGAGATAGGTAAGCGATGGTCTCCTCTACATCTGTCTACTACAGATGTAGAGCAGCTAAAATGCTGTGCTTGTCACTTCCTAAAACCATAGGAAACATGGAGGGTGGGGGGAGAGGGAGAAGAGTCCATTGAGCAAATAGAAATCCTTGCATTGATGGGACGTTCACATAACACTACTCTGTACACAACCCAGTGCATAACACAGGAACACAGAAGTGATTTAATCTAAAAGCCTATCTTAAAGCAGTGTTAGTTTGAAAGCACGTCAAAGTACAAGTAGATAAATAGGTACCGCTCTGGTGGGAAGGTAAACAGTGTTTCCGTGCGCTGCTCTGGTTTCGCCAGAAGCAGCTTAGTCATGCTGGCCACATGACCCGGAAAAACTGTCTACAGACAAATACCAGCTCCCTCAGTCAGTAAAGCGAGATGAGCACCGCAACCCCAGAGTCATCTGCAACTGGACTTAACTGTCAGGGGTCCTTTACCTTTACTTTTTTTAGTCTACCAAGATTGACGTTGCAATAAACATGTTAGGACAGGATTCAACTAAGTTATTGTGTGTGTGGAATGAAGTCCACTTGCACAAAGGGATTCCCCTGCTCCCCTTAATCTGACGTGGAGTGTTGGCGAGACCCCCAGATCTCCATGCTGGAGGGCACACAGGAGCAGGAGAGGGGCGAAAGTCCCACTGCATAAGCAGACCTTGTTCCCCATGTGCATATTCCATGTAGTGCTACCTTGAATGCCACCCTTAGTCTTCAAGGTAACACAAGCTTTTTGTTTTGTTTTGTTTTGTTTTGCTTTGTTTTGTTTTGTTTTGTTTTGCTTGTTATACTTGCATCCTACCATCTAGCTAGAAATACGTTTTAGACTCAAAGTAACAGGATTTGAGTGAGTGACTTGTATAGTAATTTATTCTTTTTTAAAAAAAAAGCCTCAAAGTGATTTACAATGTTCATAATGCAATATAATATGATAAAAACAAAACAATGCACAATACTAGTGCTGTAATCTTTTTTAACACACACACCAAAGCCTTGGTGACTTCAGTTTGCAGGTAATCTTGGCATGAAAAACCTCAGTGTTTGCCGGGTATTCCTCTTGGCTGTGTGGATGCTAGGTTTTCTTTTGATGTAGTCAAGCAACATGCTTATTTACTCCATCTGTTGACCCAGTCCCTTCTCTTTTCTTTACCATGGCTTTTAAAGGAAAGGAGAAGGGAATATTTATTTGCTCTGCCAATTTGCTTTACTTGAGCTTTCATTTTCCGGCTGAGCAGAAGCTTCATTGGGCTGTATAATTTTAACACTTAGGGCAAAGATTCATTTTTTACTTTTTTTTAAGGGAGCTTAGCAGACTAACCTCTGGCAGGGTGACCAGGAGGAAGATTCTAAAGGAAGTTCTCTCTGTTTGTAATGCAGCCTTGCGCTAGCTGGCCCTCTGCTGCCCTCTGAAGGCTTACTGCTGCAATTGGCAGCCACCGAGGTTTCACAAGAACTTTCACATGCTGTGCTCTCTCAAACATACCAGGCTTATATAATTTCTTTATATAACCAGAGACAATGTTCTTGATTAATAGAAAAGTGGCTTTGCTCCCTATTGTGCGATAAGGTGCTTTCCTGAATATTTCTTCATTTCTGAATCCTTTACAGTACAAAATTGTTTTTCTCACACTTTTGTGAGAGAAAACTTTTTATGAGGGGAAAGGGGAAGCAGAAAATAGAATCGTTTTCTAAGATAAATGGCTTTGTTTTTAATGAATCTGTGCTTTTTCCGATTATAATTTTTTTCTCCTTGCACTCCAGATTTTGTATGAAGGTTTTCATTCCAGATTCCCTCATATTTGAATTTTATGTAACTTCACTAATAAATATCTCATGATATTTGTGCATGTGTGTGTTAGCTATTTACTTCTTCACACAGCGCTTAGTTAAACTATGGAACTTGCTCCCACGGGAGGCTGTGGTGGCTTTAAAAGAGGAGTAGACAAATTCGTGGAGGACAAGGCTATCAACAGCTACTAGCCACAATGGCTATGTTTTGCCGTCACTGTCAGAGGCATAATGCTGTGAATACCAGTTGTTGGGAATCACAGGTGGACAGAATGCTGTTGTGCAGTTTGCAGGATTCCTACCGGCATCTGGTCAGCCACTGTGAGAACAGGATGCTGGACTCGATGGGCCATTGGCCTGATCCAGCAAGCTTGTTCTTTGTTCTTATATGCAGACAATTCAAATACAGTGGTACCTCGGGTTACAGATGCTTCAGGTTACAGACTCCGCTAACCCAGAAATAGTACCTCGGGTTAAGAACTTTGCTTCAGGATGAGAACAGAAATTGCGCAGCAGCGGCGGGAGGCCCCATTAGCTAAAGTGGTACCTCAGGTTAAGAACATTTTCAGGTTAAGAACAGACCTCCAGAACGAATTAAGTTCTTAACCGGAGATACCACTGTATCTGCTAGTTGTATAGGTCTACCTGCCTTTCATCATCTCTCCACAATTACCAGCATGTGTTTCTCGCCCCTTAACATTTCTGGTCAAATTATTTTGTGTTAGCTGTTGAAGAAAAACAGTTCAACCTGTAAATCAAAAGAAAAAAAATGAGCTGGACCCATGTTTTTAAATATTCTGTTTTCCAGTATTTATTGTTGTTTGTTATTTTCTCTGCCCTTGGAAAATTGTGGGGTTTTTTGTCATTTTGTTAAAACTGAACATTATTGTTGAGTTCATTTTCTTGTTTTTATCATTCCAACTCAAGTCTGTATCTTTTCTGCTTTTAATCTCTTCTTCAACCTGATCCTGTGCAGGAAGCACAAAGTACTAGTTTTCACAGAAACGTTTGTCTTTGAAACCTACCCTTCCATCATATGGCATTGTATTTCTGATTTTTACTTCAGTGTTCCCATCCTCAAAAGATGCCTTATCCGTAGTCCTATTAAAACTTTCTGGATCTTTCCAAGCAAACATAAAAGAATTTGCTTTTATATCTGCTAAAGCAGTATCAACATTTATCCAGAGCATTTTATCTTCATCCGTGCTTTACAGATATAGGGATAGGGATAAACTTACAGCAGGGTATTTTTAAAGAAAGATGGTGTGGCGGTTTTCCTGATATTTTGGGACATATGAACCCCAGTGCTAAAAGGTAAGATAGGGCACAACTCTGAACAGAACAGATTTTAAAACAAAATGTGCTAACATGGCATGCTTAACAACTTCAAAATGGCACAGGAAGTGGGGAAGGCTTTCGTCACACATTTATTTGAATACTTGCCTGGGTGCCATAGGTGACAAGGATTTCCACTGAGAGTTCGTGGAATTTCTGAGTGCGTGCATTGGTGGAAAAGGGGTGGATTGCTGTCTCTTCTCTGCCTGCTTGCTGGTTTCCATGCTCAAGATTGAGAAAGGCAAACCTGACTGAGTAGGGATAAATTGCTCCATCCCTTTTCCACAAACCCATTGTATATCTGAGCAGCTGCTGAGGGAAAAAAGGTCCATGGGAAACTAAGCATGCTGATAGATAATGGATGGAGGGATTCATTCCTTCTCCACCAGGCTACTTGGCAGGGAGGAACATTTGGCCCTCCTGCTGGTGTCAGATTCCATCAATCCAAGCCAGTATGGCTAGTGTAGACTCCCCCTTACCTTTTAAGTACTCAGTCTTGCTCTGATCTTAAAGGAGAAGACTCATAAAGGTTTTTAAAGGCTTCTCCTGCTTCCCTTTTCAGTTCCTGATCTCTGCAACAAAGTGCTTTAAATCAGTCTTGTCACTTCCATTAGAAGCACGGGGACTCTCTTAAAGTGACCCTAGCTAGATGACCCAGTTCTGTTGGGGGTGGAGCAGCAGGTGTGGCTGGGGCTTCATATGAAAAATCAATAACTATTCAACAGTGAAAACAGCTGGTGCTTTATTTCTTAAGGAAGCACACAAACTGGTAAGATGTACCCGTGCCCAAGAAATTAAACACTGAGTAGTCACCTGCTAAGTTCCACAGATTTATTCAGAAAGTTGTTTTTTTTGTACAGGACAACACAAAGGGGTTTTTTGTTTACATCTTCAGTCTTGAAAAGTAACTATTAATTATTATTAATTTTTACTACCCTAAGAATATATTGATAATAAACGTCTGTCCCGTTTAGCTAATAAGTTCAAAGAATCTATATTCCCTAAATGATTATGACAGCCATTTTTCAACCTAAATATTGTCTTCATGAAAACTGTTACTGACTAAAATAAGTGTGACCACAGCTGCCTATTTCTCTAAATTAAAGTGGATGCCACACCAATTTCAAATCAGTAGGCACCAACTTCTTTCAGTCCCTAATGTTCACTTTTAAGCAAGCCACATTCACCAATATGTTATTAAAATTCACTCAATTCCGCTTGCTCCAATGACCTAGTGGTGGTAATCAAAAATGTACTAGTGTCAAAGCAATAAATAAATAAACTGATGGTCACCTTTCCCCTGCTCACAGATTCACCTCAAATGTGTGCTGCGTAACAATCTCAACTAAGGGAGCCGTGGTTTCTTGAAACAAGCCAGGATAAAACCATAGTTTCATATCCAGGCAGTTCAGAAACCACAGTTTAAACAAGCTGAAGTGAGTTCAGACATAAGAGGAAGCTGTGGTGTGTTTAGAAATGGGAGCTTAAAATTCAAATCTCCTCTTTGCGGTCGCAAAAGGAGAGGGGAGAGAGAAGTGTGCAAACTTGAGGTTCATGTAGGCTTGTTCGCATAGCAGGGAAGCCATGTTTTCCCATTAGGTCTGAACCAACCCATGTAAATGTGGAGTTTGTAGGAAATAAATTATCCATTTTTCCTTAAAGAATTATCAGTGCAATGAACAACCCACTGAATTAATTGGCAAAGCTCCTATTGACTATAAATTTCATATTTATTAGTAAGAATGTTCTTTATCTTGACTGTTTTTAAAATATAGTCATTTATGTTGAAAGGAGTGTTGTTTTAATTGATTGCATTGGAAATACATCAATGCAGACCACTAAAATACAAGGTTACATTGTGCTGTACTGGAATAACCTTCTTCATCCCAGTTCTCAAGTGTAGCATCATACTATGTGGATTGCCATGGAAACGACTTGGGCTCTCTATGTCTGCTTCCTTACATAAGCATGGCAAATAGTGTGCAATAAGAAGTAATTTTAGCACCTGGACAGAGGATTGGCTTCAAACCCCTGCTTCATGTACCACTGTGTAGTATGAACTAGCATTTTTTGTTCCACCAATGTGCAATGGCTTTGCAATTTGCAATATCATATGCAAAAGTAGATAGAGCTTCTGTGCTTTTCAAAATTGTGTGAAGTGGAACCTTTGGCAGGCACCACTTATGTAGGAGTGAGAGAAACTGCACCTGCTAATATTCTTCCTTTTATGCAACTATTAAAGGTGCAAGAATCTTTCATCCTTTACACCACTGTGCCTTTATACTCTGGGTCCATTTATACTCTGGGTCTATTTTCTCCTGGATTAGCTGCTGTTGACTATTTCACCTTTTATGGCCCATTTGATTCCCAGTGTGGCCAGTTCCTGAGTGGAAGCAAGTGGGTTTTTTCTTAACAGCTTCAAGAAAGGCAGGGACTAGCAAGTTCTCTGAGCAGGTTTCAGAGTGTCCCATGAGCAGACCTGAGAGTGAAACATAAAGCAGATGTGCCATTTTACTGGTTGATCTTGGTATCAAGCACCTTCTGCTTCAGCATAATTTTTTTAAAAAAATAGAATTATGCTACACTTTAGAAATCACTTGCAGGGAAATAATTTTATCCAAAATTCAAAGAGAATGGAAGGTAATCTAAATCTGAATTCCAACCAAGAAGCTCAGTGATGGCCTTATCTGCATCTTTGACAAAGTTTTTGGTATTTGAGAAATGATAGGATGCATGTGTGACAGTGCAATGAGCTCTAACTGTGGTGGGGTACCTGTTGCCCTCCCAATGTTATTTGACTCCAACTCTCTTAACCCCCAGGGCCATATTTCCTCCAACACCGCTCTACAGTAGTAAAAATAACTAAACTACATGTTTGTGGTACCTCGGGTTAAGTATTTAATTCGTTCCGGAGGTCCGTACTTAACCTGAAACTGTTCTTAACCTGAAGCACCACTTTAGCTAATGGGGCCTCCTGCTGCTGCCACGCCGCCGGAGCACAATTTCTGTTCTCATCCTGAAGCAAAGTTCTTAACCTGAAGCACTATTTCTGGGTTAGCGGAGTCTGTAACCTGAAGCATATGTAACCTGAAGCATATGTAACCCGAGGTACCACTGTATTGCAACATGTGGTTTTTGCTCCTATACATCTTCATCTAGGTGTGATCAGTTTAATGAAGATTTCTGGCATACATAAAATCATGCTCACTATTTTGAGACATTTTGGTTGGTAATAATAACTATTATGGCTAGTGCCATGCTGTGATTAATAATAATAATAATAATAATAGGATTTTATTTCTTCAGCCACTGGCTTTCAGTAGTATCTGAATAACCTAAACTAGTGGAGCAGGTTTGTTCTGTGAACTCCTCAAAAATACTATTGCATGTTTTTGAATGGCATGTTTTTAATATGATACATTGATCATTGTATCTGAGTAAATACGAGAACTGGCACCTTTCCAAATAAGAAGTATTCAGAAGAGGATTCCTCCCTTTAAGTTAGCCACAAAAAAGAGCTTTCTCTTAACAATTCTAAAAATGCAGTTTCCTGCATATGCAACAAGTTCCTTCAAAGGTCTCTTTGTTTGTTTTCAGGAAGAAACCCAAGACAGCTGAAAAACAGAAAGAGCCTGAGGAGAATGAGATTACGCAGACGGGTGCATACAGCGCCAAGTCAGGCCTTCCCTGCCTGAACTTTGAAACTGTCCCATCTTTGAGCCCAGCTCTCATCCATTCATCACATTCAGCAAGAAACCTGCACACACACACAGGGTCACCTGATTGTGAGTACAATACTGCAGTTGTGGGGTATCGGTGTATATACTGAAACATGTTCTCCCGGGTTTCCTAGCATCAACCCATACTGTCAAAACAAAGACCTCTTCACTCAGATTATTGGATTTTTCAGGACATATGAATTATTCATACAGACAGACTCTGATTTGTAGGAAGTAACTTTTAATGAATCCATTTTCATTCATATCCAGACCATATTATTCATTTGTTTAGCTTATATGGAAGACTCAGGAGCAAGTGCTGAATATTATTGTTATTATTACACTTAATTTATTAATTGCCTTCTAAACCACTGTGTCTAAGGTGATTTACACATAAAATAATAAATCTAAAAACACCAGTGCAACAAATACATTAAAAAAACAAGATGAAAACCCTAAGAAGTGGATACTCATTGTAAAATGGTATATAATAAAAACATACAAAACACTGTTTAGCAAAGATAGTCTGAAGCCTTTTATTATTATTATTTGAGTCATATTACTTCTCACTGGCTGTTCCATAGTTGTGGAACTTCCCTAACTTTACAAACATGTAGAAAACTCAAAAACTCTCTGATTTTGCAGATCATGAAGGAGACAGTCTCTAAACACTGTTGACTTTCATACATTAAGGACTTTGTAGATCCAGATCACACACTGGGCCTTAGAAGAGTATAAAGATCCAGTGCCGCCAGTAGCCTAACCCAGTCAGGAATTGCCTCACAACATTTTGCACAGTCCCTACTTTATGGAATCATCATGGTGGCAGGAAAGAACAAAGACATTTCATAATGGCCCTACATATCTACATTATCTATCTATCTGTGGTGGTAGTGATGGTACATCCCATTTTTTCCTAATCAATTCAAAACAGCTAGCAGCATTCTTATAATCAGTGCTGCTGCTACAGTATAGCATACCGAATACATTAACAGTTTATTTTAGAAACAGATTATTTCATAAAGTTACAGTCCAGTGCACATCTGCTTGGGAGTAAATCCCACTGTGCAATGTGAGACTTACTTCTCAGACAAGCCGCAACTTCTGCACTGCTAGATAATGCAGTTGTATAGTGCAGTGTTTCCCAAACGTTTTTGGGCAACGGCACACCTGTTTACTGAAAAAAAATCTCGCGGCACACCACCATTAAAGCCCCGCCCCGTGACGTCAGCGCGCAGCGTCACGCCGGGAGGGACGCACAAAAGTGAAAGTTTTTTCCCTCGGCAGCTCCTCTCAGCTGCGCTCAATCCGCCTCGGAGCGCAGGAGCGATGCCTCTCTCTGGCTCTCCCTCCGCGCAGGCTGAGGGAGGGAGGGAGGGGCGCGTGTGACCCGTCTCTGCTGGGAGACCAAACCCAGCGAGGCAGAGTCGCGCGGAGGCGCCCAGGCAGCGCTGCCGGCTGCGAGGAGGAGCGCCAGGCAGCAGCAGGAGGCGCGGCCTCTCCTCGCCGCCGCCGCCCCACCTCTCGCCGCCCGACTCGCCCGCCTCCCTCCAGGCATCTCGCGGAACACCAGCCGATGTCTCACGGCACACTCGTGTGCCGCGGAACACTGGTTGGGAAACACTGGTATAGTGCACACATCGTTGACATGGATTGAACCTATAAAAAGGAAAAAATAAAACAATTGCAATTTCAGTGGCATTCTTAAGTTAAAAATTAGCGTCACTGGATTTTTCTTTTTTCTTTTAAAAAAAAAGATATTTATTGAAAGTTTTTAAGATATAACGGAAAAAAAAGAAAAATAGACATACAAAATTAAAAAACAGTTAAAAACACACATTAATTTTCAATAACATAACTTCCATACACTTATTTCCTAGGACCTCCTCATACCTCCCTTCTTTGTATTCCAGTTCGATTTTTTAGTTCAGCAAATCCTTACCATTAAACTTTTACCCATTTGTGAAACCTTTTTTTTCCCATATCTCTTAAAGCATTACAGCTGGAAACCACTTAGTTTCTATCCAACATCCTTCTAACATTCATTAATTTTACAATAGTAGATAGGTAGCCGTGTTGGTCTGCCATAGTCAAAATAAAAAAATTCCTTCCAATAGCACCTTAAAGACCAACTAAGTTAGTTCTTGGTATGAGCTTTCGTGTGCATGCACACTTCTTCTGAAGAAGTGTGCATGCACACGAAAGCTCATACCAAGAACTAACTTAGTTGGTCTTTAAGGTGCTATTGGAAGGAATTTTTTTATTTTAATTTTACAATGTTTCTGTAAATAGTCTTTAAATTTCTTCCAGTCTTCTTTCACCGACTCTTCTCCCTGGTCTCGGATTCTGCCCGTCATTTCTGCCAATTCCATGTAGTCAATCACCTTCATCTGCCATTCTTCCAGGGTGGGTAAATCTTGTGTCTTCCAGTACTTCGCGACGAGTATTCTTGCTGCTGTTGTGGCATACATAAAGAAAGTTCTATCCTTCTTTGGCACCAATTGGCTGACCATGCCCAGGAGAAAGGCCTCTGGTTTCTTCAGGAAGGTATATTTAAATACCTTTTTCATTTCATTATAGATCATCTCCCAGAAAGCCTTAATCCTTGGGCACGTCCACCAAAGGTGAAAGAATGTACCTTCAGTTTCTTTACATTTCCAACATTTATTATCGGGCAAATGATAAATTTTTGCAAGCTTGACTGGGGTCATGTACCACCTGTATATCATTTTCATAATATTCTCTCTTAAGGCATTACATGCCGTAAACTTCATACCTGTGGTCCATAACTGTTCCCAGTCAGCAAACATAATATTATGTCCAACATCCTGTGCCCATTTAATCATAACAGATTTCACCGTTTCATCCTGAGTATTCCATTTCAACAGCAAATTATACATTCTTGACAAATTCTTAGTTTTGGGTTCTAACAGTTCTGTTTCTAATTTTGACTTTTCCACCTGGAAGCCAACTTTCTTGTCCAAATTATATGTCTCCATTATCTGATAATAATGAAGCCAATCTCTCACTTTGTTTTTTAATTTTTCAAAACTCTGCAGTTTCAGTTTGTCTCCTTCTTGTTCCAAAATTTCACAGTATATCGGCCATTTGGCCTCCATATTGAGCCTTTTCAAAGCTTTTGCTTCCATTGGTGACAGCCACCTTGGGGTTTTATTTTCCAACAAGTCCTTATATCTTATCCAGACATTAAACAAAGCTTTCCTGACAATATGATTTTTAAATGTTTTATGAGCTCTGACCTTATCATACCATAAATATGCATGCCATCCAAATACATTGTTAAAACCTTCTAAATCCAAAATGTCTGTGTTTTCAAGAAGTAGCCATTCTTTCAACCAGAAAAAGGCTGCTGATTCATAGTAAAGTTTAAGGTCTGGTAGGGCAAATCCACCCCTTTCCTTTGCATCTGTCAGTATCTCTATCCAGTCACTGGATTTTTCAAAACTGATGGTGCCCACCTGAAACTGCACTGTGACAGAATGATTATTTTGCCATTCAAGTTATCTTAGATTTGAACTAAACAGAATATAGTTCAGCATTCCCCAAACTAAATATGATGGACCTGTTGCAAGTCTTTAGGTCTGTTGTATGTTTATTTCAAAGACGTCAACACAAGCTCTTTACTTTTATTTAATGATTCTCTTTTCATTTTATATTGAATTTGAAATTACCGTGTAGCTGAAACCAGTTGCAAAAAGTATGACATTTCTGGTCAGCTGTTTAATATACTGAAGCTTTACAACAATTCCAGCAACAAAGCCCTTTGGATGAATTGGGCATATGCAAAATCTCAGTTTCCCTAATGATTTGGGGATGTCATAGTTTCCTTCTTCTGATGTGGTTTTAAAATGAAAATTTACAAGCAGGAAAAAAGGAAGAAGCCAGCTTCCAAAGCCAACCAGACTTTGTGGAAGCCAATAAAAAAAAATCAGGTCATTGCAATAAAAGTAAGGTTATCCATTTCTTTTTTAAGTTAGAAAACAACAACCTGTCTAAGCACAAAGGTTGGAAGTTAGCCATGTTATTGCTATTATTGTTAACTGAAATCACTTTAGCTACCATTTACCCTTTCTTCTTTCATACATTCTAACATTTTTAGGAAGCAATGCCCACACACAAATCTGTTCACATTTTATGACCAACGCAAAATTGGCTTACAGTCGTCTCTAAGAGGAAAAATAAAAAATGAGCAAGTGTGGAATTAAGGCACGCTATATGTTTTATTTTCCAGCAAACAATCTGCTTAACCTTTTCACAGAAATGAGAAAGTTAATTAGTTAGTGAGACTTGAGGTATCATCCCAATATTTGTTTACAAAACAAGTTAGGAAGCACGAAAGTGGCTTGGCATAAAGTCTGGGGATGGAATGAGCCATAGCAGTGTGATTTTCTTTTATTGCCTCACATCAGATGGCCACGGTTCTTTATGAGGCACAATAGTGTTTGAGTCCAGTGTGCGTTGCTGCTTTTGCCACTCTAAATTCTACGAATCAACTGCAAATTCAATCTTTATTTGCTTTAACAACTTATAGGCTGCCTTTCAACATAAAAGCTTTCCCAAGGTGACTTACGATCAGTATATTTAGCAGTGTTTCTTAAACCAAAAACCAAACATTTTAGGCTAAAAGAGGAACACAGAACCGTTCCTAAACCAGAATAATTTTTTAACTATTCAAAACAGAGAGCTGTGATTTTTTTTCTTGGAGGCAAGAATTCAATCCTTTTAGACCTCAGGCTGATGGCAGGGACCAGAGTGTACATTCCTTTGAAGAAAGGATATGGACTTGTATGTCCCTTTATATATCAACTGCCGTGAGACAAACCACCTACTATAGACCAATCCTCAGTTAATCATGGAATTTGCTTTGGAAGTGGAAATGGGTTCTCATTCTTTCACATGCTCCAGGTGTTAATGTGGTCAAGTTCTGTGGAACTATAGGCACACACTGTTGAGATTCTTAGCTACTTCTCAAATACCATCTCAGCCACAAACTCTTTAGGCAAGGTGTTGTCCATTAGTCTTAGCCTCCCATCTCTAATAATAATCCAAAATAATTATGTACATGGTTCACCAACAGATACAGCTTGTTTCATCCAAGTACCTTATTATGTAATGCTGAGAATGCTGAACCCTGGAAAAGGTTTTTACTGGGCTCTCACCCCATAAATGCCTCCCAGCAACTGCTCATAAGACTGACAGTTTTGAAAATGACACAACTTTTATAAAATGCCTAGCCAGCCAAACTTATAATGTGCACTTTTTTGTAACAGGCTCTTGGACTGTAAGGGGCTAATGAGACTGCCATATCATACAGGAATATTGTAAGGATTTTTAAAAAAATTATGTAGTTGAAGTTCTTTCACATATTAAAGGCACCATGTGATTGAAAGCCTCACCTGCATATTTCTTTTGATGAATGGTATATCAACAATACCTTTCTTTGAAACCAACAATGCACCTATTCTTGTAAATTTTCAGTAACTCACCAAAGAGAAAGTACTTAGTTTGGCACAATTTTTATTATGGATTTCAAGAATCATGTGATTTTCAGTAGCGGCATGAAGAATTCATATCGGCTTGCTACTTTTATCCAAGATCGCTGTATTTTTACAGTGCATTTTATGAAACCTAGAATACAATTATCTTTTTGTTCTGGGATTCTGTATATAGTCTCCAGCAGGGACCTAATTATTGTTGCTGATTGAGATATGTTTTCAGTAGATGTCGTACTTCTTTTAAGGAGTCACTTATAAAGGTAAAAACAAGAAGTCTAGGCTCAATATTTGTGTTTTGAATTATCTAGACCATGTGGGGATATGCAGCATACCTTCCCCCCTTTTACAGTATATAGTGCAATGTTTCTACTTCATAGCCCACAAGAGGATTATAATATAAATTTAAAAGTACTTTCTTAGTGGATATTTTGACATTTTTAAGCACTGAAAATATGACTGGAACAGTGTAGTGTTAACATTTTGGAAAGCCTTTTTATAATAGAAATGCTAATATATGCATAAAAGTAGAAACCCACAACCAAATGTTTTGCTGTATTCTTGGGTCCTAATATCTATTTACAGTTCCAGATAGTCTGCAGCATCAACATTAGTTGAGACTCACAAGGGTTGGGGAGGCAACATTTTCCCCACCCTCCTAAAACCTTTCCCCTTTGTGTTATATAGCACTGAGGGATTCATGTTTGGAGTAGCTGCCAGCTCTGAACCTGAGTCCTGTCCAGCACTGGATAAAGTTTATGGAAAATGAAAAATTACAAAGGTGTCTCCCTCCTGTAACATCTCTCTGTAGCACAGGAAGGAGAAGTGTTTATTTTGTTTGTAACTTCATGTCTCCCAACCGCTCCAGAACATTGTCACTGTCAGGGGCTTGGGTAGACCAAGTCCCTCCTTCCTTTTTGTTCCAAACTGACACTAAACTACCATCAACATTCCATGGCAGCCAGTTTCCTCCTCTTCTTCTTCAACTGCACCCCAACATCATGCAGCTGCTGAAAACCAATGAACACATAAATCTCTGTGCAGCTTGACTTTTTTCAGAAGTGTTACTTTGGATAAGGATCTCTGGCCAAATAACAAACAACTGTACAGCAACATATGAATCCCCTCCCTTTGCATCTATTGCTGAATTATTTTTGTTGTTAGATTACAAGGGAAATGATAC
The DNA here is from genome assembly GCF_965112155.1 of Podarcis liolepis. NCBI lineage: Eukaryota > Metazoa > Chordata > Lepidosauria > Squamata > Lacertidae > Podarcis > Podarcis liolepis. Next base: position 74,773,262 of record NC_139558.1, on the reverse strand, counting down.
GTTACATTCAACAGCCATTTAATGACATCACTCTGATAGCTTTACCAGTTTTAGCTCAATGCATTTCAAGTCATCCTAATAGAAACTCCTTTCCTGTCACAACTAAATTGTTAATTTTATCTATACCACCTATCTATACCACCTTCCACTGAAAGTCTTAAGGTGGTTTACAACAGTTTCAAGATTGGTTATGGGCTGATCTACAAAAACTAGCAACATACTCCCATGCAAGTGCTTCACATTCATGACAAGTTACAGTTTACAGACTTTTCCCCCATTAGACCATAAATTAGTTTTGTGTTGTCTGAAGTATTTCCTTTTGTCCTGAATCTCCTACCAATCAGTTTCATTGAGTGACCTGTTTCCTGTATTATGTCATACAGTTTGGTCATGGCCACTAGCTTAGATAGCTTTGAAAAACGATTAAACAAATTAAAGGAGGAAAAGAAAGAGAATTGTCTATCCACTTTCTCTATGCCATGCATAATTTTAGAAATCTTGTTCATGTCCCCCCCCCCCAAGTTGTCCTTTTTTCCCAAAATGAAAAAGCCCCAAGCATTCTAACCTTTCTTTATAGAAGGGTTGTTCCAGTACTCTTGAATTTTTACTACTCTGGATAATTTAGTATCATCTGAAAATTTAGCCACCTCAGTGCTCACCCTAACTTCAGATCATTTGTGTAGAAGTTTTTAAAAAAAGAAAACCAGTCCCAATACAAATCCTTGGGGGATTTTACTTTTTACTTTCTTCCATTGTGAAGACTACCCTTTTATTCCTACTCCCTGCTTCTTGTTCTTTAACTTTAATGACAATATATATTCTGATTCCATGTCTGTTAAGTTTACTCCAGAGTCTGTGATGAATGACTTTGTGAAAAGCTTTTTGAAAGTTTTAAGTATGCGGTGTGTACCAGATCACTCTATGAGCATGCTCAAAAAACTCTTTTTAACGTTTGTGAACTTACCTTTGCAGAACACATGCTGGCTCCTCTTTAGCACCATTTTTTTCTTTAATAATGCTTTTAACCACTTTGCCTACCTGCTATTTGTATGAGCAAGTTGCTCCACATAGGATTCATCTTGGTATGGTCAGCAGTATAGTATCTGCTTGGCATGCAGAAGGCCACAAGCTCAATTCCCATCATCTCCACACAGGGCTGGGAATGGGAAACCCCAAAGAGCTGCTGTCAGTAAGTGTACACATTACTGTTACACGTCACCCCAGTCTCTGAGAAGTGAGAGAATCCAGGGTTTCCAGGCACTTACCCAGGTTCAGTTACCTTGGAACAGGGGTGGAGGAAGGGGGTGCGGTAGGTGTGGTCCGCCCCGGGTGTCACCATTGAAGGGGGTGACAAAATGCCGGGTGGCACTCACTGTGGGGCCTGTAGCGCACCCAAGCCACACATCTCTCCTGGGCTCCGCACTGCCCAAACGGTTGACCCGCTGCCTCTCCCCCAGCTGTAGGTCGGCTGAGTGGGAGGAGGCAGGCAGACTGGAGGCCCCGCCCTCACCCCGCCCCTATGGGTGGCTTGCTCCGCTCCTGGGCGCTCTACCCCAGGCACCCGTGCAGCTTCCTTCCCAGCTGCCTTGGAATGAAGGGCAGCAGAGACACTGGTATCTTTAGGATATATGGTTGTATTTACACATATATAACCTGGGTATAAGATAGACGGGCTCACAGCATTGACACTCTAACAGATCACAAGTTTTGATCCAGCAAAGAACAAGCATGTCTCTGTGTCTCCAGCTTTCCAGCCTGCTTCTAACTCAGCTCACACCGACTAGACTCCTATTGTTCTCTTCCTCTGGAAGCTAGGTGGGGGAGGCACACCCATCTCCTTCCTTTTCCTCACCATCACTTAGTTGTACCTCTTGCAACCTAGCGCATTCTTTTAGGATGCTGATGAGGACACTTAAGTGGCTAGCTAAGGCCATGGTCTCACCAAGAAATTTGTCTGACTAGTTCGGCAAACTCCTCTTGTTAGACTGTCACCTCACAGGATACCAGACTCGAAGAACTGGAAGGGACTCAGGACATTATCTAGACTGACCACTACCAAACCTACAACATTACTGGCTAAGATGAACCAATGATTTGACTTGGTATAAGGGAGCTTCCCATGTTCCTATGCACAATCATGGTGACACTTTATCAAGCAGCAACAATTTCTTCTTCTTTGGCGATCACTCGTAGCTGATAAGATTGTCTTCCATGAATGTGGTCTTAACAATGTGTCCATAAGTTACTGTGGAGGCCAATTCTGGATCCGCACATCGTTCCACAGTGGGGACATATGTTTCCAGGTGGGAGTTGATCATGGTGAGGACTTGCCAAACGTGCCTCCCTCTTAGCTTGTTTCTCCCTTTCGTCCTGAGTTCATCCATGATGCCTTTGGTGAAGGCTGTTCTCTAACTGGAGCACTTGCAGGCCGGTGTTTATACTACATTATTTTATATTTGCTTTGAGATCGTCTTTAAACCTCTTTTGTTGTCCACCGGCATTACACTTTCCTTTCTTAAACTGGGAATAGAGTAGTTGCTTTGGAAGATGATTATCAGGCATGACCATTCCAGTGAAGTTGATGCTGAATTACATAATCTCAGTGACTGCATGTTTATGGCTAGATCATATGAATAGTACCTCAGCCTCTGAAAGAGCACCTAAATGGTTGCATTATTTTCTGATGTTTTTCTTGCCATGAGCCAATTTCCCCCATGTTACAGATGCCCAACTGGCCTCCTCTAGAAGTTGGACATTTAGTGTCACTGATCCCATGCTGTGGAACGCTCTTCCAGCAGACATTTGGCAAGCATCCTAGCTTTTGACTTTCAGGCTGACAGACTTATGCAGTTGCTTAAAATGTTATTGATTAGTCTGTCATTTTAAATGTTGTTCTGTACTGTTTTTAAATAGTGTTTTGCATTTTATTGGATACATGTTGTTGTGTACTGTCCCAATATTTTATGAGATGGTGGGATCTAAATACTTTTATTAATGAATGAATACATAATAGAATAATTGAGTGGGAAACTGGGGTAAAAATGGAATAAGTAATAAATAAATTTAGGTAAACTATGTCACTGACAAGCTCAGTAGTAGCTCTGCACACTTCTGAGGTGCATCTGTGTGTGTGTTGTCATGAACTCATGCTTTTAGGAAATTCTCTTTCATCCCTTCTGACTCAGACTCTGTGTGTTGCTTATAAAAGGACAGGAATAAATAAATAAATAGAGATCATATCAACCTTTTAGCCTGGGTAGTTTTCAGCTACTAGCAAGTGCCTATTTAATGCAGCCAGGAGAGGACAATAGACAATATATAAAGCAAGGTATACATTGGATTGCAGTTTGGAATTGAAGAGAAAAATAAATATCTGTTCAATTTTTAGATTGTTTCCTGAATCGATTTAAGAATATGAAAGGGGAAATGTAACGTGGTCAATTGCACGTAGAGATTTTCTTATCCCTGCTAAATGCAGATAGTGAAAATAGGGCTTTCTATGCATGCATATTGGTACACATGTTAAACTTCCATGCAGTTGGGAACCCTGCACAATCAGATTAAATATGAAGAATCTGTGCACTTTCCACTGTGGTGGTGTTGTTGTTTAGTCGTGTCCGACTCTTCGTGACCCCATGGACCAGAGCACACCAGGCACTCCTGTCTTCCACTGCCTCCCGCCGTTTGGTCAAACTCATGCTGGTAGCTTTGAGAACACTGTCCAACCATCTCGTCTTCTGTCGTCCCCTTCTCCTTGTGCCCTCAATCTTTCCCAACATCAGGGTCTTTTCCAGGGAGTCTTCTCTTCTCATGAGGTGGCCAAAGTATTGGAGCCTCAGCTTCAGGATCTGTCCTTCCAGTGAGCATTCAGGGCTGATTTCCTTAAGAATGAATAGGTTTGATCTTCCTGCAGTCCATGAGACTCTCAAGAGTCTCCTCCAGCACCATAATTCAAAAGCATCAATTCTTTGGTCCAGTCTTCTGCATATAAGTTAAATAAGCAGGGAGACAATATACAGCCTTGTCGAACTCCTTTCCCAATTTTGAACCAATCAGTTGTTCCATATCCAGTTCTAACTGTAGCTTCTTGTCCCACATAGAGATATCTCAGGAGACAGATGAGGTGATCAGGCACTTCCACTGTACACACATACAAATGCAGTTCTTGCTTTAATACAGAGGCAGAGGCAGATGCAGCTAACCTGATCCTATAACTTGCATGTGTTTTGTATAACTGTGAAGCCAAGCATATCAAGGGGCTATAGTGTTTTGTTTGTTTGTTTACTGCAATGGATATTCCTTTAATGAATACAGAACAGGTGGCATTTATTGGACAGAAATTTATTGAACAAAAATAGATTTCTACTTGTAGGAAGTTCTGACTGCTGAATTTTTGCTTGTTGGCTGGCTGTTAAAAGCAGTCAGATGACAGTTGCAGTCCTACATTTGCACCTTCTTCCCAGATCGAACTGCTCAGAGCTCAAACTAGATAGTAACATTCATCAGCTTTCTTTTCTTGAGAAATGATGCCATCATGTGGCCATTTTTATGTACACATTGAAGAAAAAAATCAGGTGTTTTGAATTTCTCTTTAGCTAACTTTATTGCTTATAATCCATCAACAGATTAACTACCACGTAAAATAAACAGTATCTTAATTCATTGAATGTCTTACTTGAAAGAATATTAGATTAAGGAATTGGTTTTAACACAGATAAATAATTTCTTTGGAATTGTTAATGGATTATTGGCAATAGTGCAATAAGATCTGAAATCATTTTACAAGGAGGAGTTCTGATTAAGTTTCTTTTCAAAACTGACACTGTTAATCATCTTTCATTTGCATTATGCTTACAACTGAGCTCTAGCATTTTTTAATAATCAGATTTTACTTTTCCTGCATATTTTAAAGCTACCTAACAAGAATATTTTGGAATATGAAAATTTCAGAATTCTCTTTGGTTATTGGGGTTTAGTCTAATAATTAGTCAGAATTTTACTAGAATTATACTACTTTGGTTTGCAACTGTATGCATGCTTTTAATATAAGTGTAGCCCATTATGGAAATAAGTTAAGTTTAAGTCAGGAACTCAAGTCCAATTAACTGAAATCTAGTATTCTATCTGAAGCTACAGCCTTAGTCACCCTTGTAAATCATAATTACTAGGCTCTGTGCAGCTCCAAGTAACATTTCATGCACACTCAAACACTACAATTAACAGTTCCGCCATTCAGAATTCAGTACCTTCCTCTTCTTTTAAAGTGGTTGTGTTAGCATAAAGGATCTGACATAATCTGATGTTTCATTCCAAACAGAATGGTACATGCATATTCCTGACTATTAGTAAGTTTTAAAGGGATAACAAAAACATTTTCCAGACCCTTGCCCACAGGATAAAATCCCCTTGTCAGCCCCTGTCAGCATTCTGAAAGTATGACACATGTGCACAATCTGTGTTATATCACCCCTCCCTCCAGGCTATATGACCATTCATTGCTGGCTCGGGTAAGAATAGCCTTTGCATTTTCACACCCTTTCATTTGTGTGCCATTTTTGAATCAACCTGCTTTCACAAAAAGGAACAAACTCTTATACAGTAGTTTCTCAAGCAGAGTCCATTGGGATTTCTATGTTGATATTCACTGGGCAAAAGAGGGTCAGTTAACAAAGGCTGCTTCAATTCACAGAAACATTTCCCACTGTATTAACTTTAAAGAAAGTGGCAGGTCTGGGAACAGAATGAGACAGGAGTCCTTTCTTCTTCTTTGTTCTGAATATTCTATGCAGTGACAATTAGGTGAGTGAGTGAGTGAATGAATTGATTTGTATATTTATCAGTTAAAGAGTATTTCAGATGTATGGATTATTTATTTGGATGCCATTTTTAAACGAATATTCTTCGTAGCCTGCGATGCACTTCTTTACCTTTGGCTTTGTTTCTGTAAAAGTGTCTTTTCATTCTGCCCCATTCCTGATACCAAAATTGGTGAATAATGAAGTGTTTGATTTAGTACATGTCAAAAGTAAGGCCACTCTGAGACAGGAGTAAGCCCAAAAGGCTTGAAGGCCCCTGCTTATCATTGAACTGGGCTATTTAAGCCTATTTTTCACACTCATTTTTGACAAGATGGCTTTTACCAGTCATTTTCAGATGGCAACCCTTTCTTCTGAATGTACCACACCTGGTGAGACATTAGATCCATGTCATCATGTATATTTCTCATGTACCGGAGAATGATTTCTTAAACAATTCTCTATGACATGGTAGATTTCAGCTGATGAGGGTACAGTTGGAGGTAATTGCCACTATGCAACAGTAATGAACGGAAGCCAGCTGTTTTGCTATATCAAAAGTGGTTGCAAAATCTGGTCTTCCTTTAGGAACCCCTTTTCTTCAGGGGATGAGTTTCTTAGGCTTATTTTTTCTCTCCATCAGTCTTGCTTTTCTTTACTATTTACAAATTAATCCCTTTTCTTCCTCTTTTTCCTCTTGCGAGAGGGCAATTGGGGGTGGAGACATGGTTTTAACCCCTGTCCTTTGCAAACATGGGTTCAAACCCTCACTTCTGGAAGCAAAGTTGCTTAGGGGAGCAGCTTGAAATGGGCAGGGAAGGGTTTAAATATCCTCTCCCTTCTCCACTCTGCCCCTCTGAAGTGGATTTTATTCTTTGAAGGAAATAATGTTGAGGGTTTAATAGGCATATTTAAGTTTCATATGTAGTTACACCCTATATTTCAGGAGTTGTGAGTTGCATACATACTATTGTCTGTTGTCTGGTTATGAATATATTGAACATATCTGGGGACTTGGGAGAAGGTGTTTGCTTTACACCTAGAAAAATTGCTTATGAAACGTAAACGTGGGTGGGGTTTTAAATTCTCTAGACCTCTTATTCCAGAACAATTTTGCCTTTCACACTTAACATTTTAATTGCAGGTTATGAATAAAGGTGCATTCAGAAAGGGCACAGTAATCAAATGCAACTGTAGTTCTTATCCTGGGAGGCAATGAATGGAGGTGGGTGGAAATTAACATAGGTTATGTTGAAAACACTGGGGTAACACTGGTGAACTAAAAACAATTGCTACATGAAGTGTGAAGTGGCTCCCAGACTTAAAGGAACTGTAACATTTCCAATGAGGTCCTGGTGGTTCTTGATAGTGTAGCCCACTTGGCGGTGGTGGCAGTGAGACACTGTGAGGATTCAGAGGTTTTCTGCAGAGCCGGCTCTACTGTTACCCAACAGCCTCATGTGGCAGATGCTGGAGTGGGGGTGGGAGGAGAGAAAGTGTTTGAGAGCAGAGCTAGTCTACTCCCCTTAGGGAGAGTGTAAGATGTTGTCGCTTTACCTTTGTGGAAATCTGATTCAGCTGCCATTCCAGCCAGTTTCTGTCCAAGTCATGGGAGGGCACCATCTTGTCCTAAGCTTTGGGGAAGCCCTCAGTTTTGGTTTCTTAATTTGAGGCTAGGCTGGCCAACAGCTGTGTCGTTAGATGCCCTTCCCTTCCCCTGGCAGTTAAGTACATTTTACCCCACCTCCTCACAGATGATAATGTGGGTGCCAGCTTAATCATGGTGGGTTTCAGGCACAGCAGTTGCATACAGTAGCATTTGCCAACCAGGTGCCCTCCAGATGTTTCATCTGGACTACAGCTCCCATCAGTCCTATCATCATATTTGACAGGCTCCATCAGGCCTCTTTGCTCACTCCATCAGCTCTGGTGTGAACGCCAGCTCCATCAGACACCTTCTGTGCCTGAACTGTAACAGCGGGTCATTATAGGAGCAACTGTTTAAGAACTGGTGCCCGAATTTTGGTTATGATTTTCCCGCTCCCTCCCTGTCCCTTTTCCCTTGGATGTTGTGGGTTTGTTTATTGTCAGCCTGAGAGTAGGAACTGCCTTGCATGTATGTAGCTCTGGGAGCTGCTTTGCCTGAAAAGTGAGATCCAAATGTAGTAAAAAATAAAAATAAACACAAACCTATAACCAATGTCTTAAACAATATTGCTAGATTTTCTCCCAGACATAGTGGAGCTGTAATTCCATTGGCATAAGGCCACCCGAAGCATTCATTTATCAATAATTAAACTGCTATGTTTCTCCTGTGAGAAAGTTAAACAAACCATTACTTAAGCTGGCATTAAAATTGGTTTTAGTACTGGTAGATAGTAAATATTTTGATCTGTACATCCACAACTAAATATAGTTATGCAGACACTTCTTACTTCATCTTCCATATGTGTTTAAAGGGGAATGTGTAGGAACATACATGTTCTCCTGTCTGTATTTCTGAAGGCACTTGGAAAGAACACTGAACTCTTCATTATTGGGAAGGCGAAATGGTTGGCATGATTACCTAATTCACTTTCTAATTAAGGAGGCTACGCACACCTCAAATCTTAGTGAATTTCTATTTTTTGCCTAAGCTTCCTAATATTTTTTAAAGCTGAGCAAGAAAATTCTGAACTGAAGTTTTCCCAGACTAAAGAATTTCAACATTACACAATGGGGGAGGCGGAACATGCCTGTATCAGCATCTCATCTGCCTTTCTATTGTGCCTTTTCCATTACTGCAGGTAACATTAGTTGCAAGGGGATGACAGAGCGCATTCATAGCATCAATCTCCACAACTTCAGCAATTCTGTGCTCGAGACCCTCAACGAGCAACGCAACCGTGGCCACTTCTGTGATGTGACGGTCCGCATCCACGGGAGCATGCTGCGCGCCCACCGTTGTGTGCTGGCGGCCGGCAGTCCCTTCTTCCAGGACAAGCTGCTACTGGGCTACAGCGATATTGAAATTCCTTCTGTGGTGTCAGTCCAGTCAGTACAAAAGCTCATTGACTTCATGTACAGCGGGGTGCTACGGGTCTCGCAGTCAGAGGCCTTGCAGATCCTCACAGCAGCCAGCATCCTTCAGATCAAGACTGTGATTGACGAGTGCACCCGGATTGTGTCACAGAATGTGGGCGACATCTATCCAGTGATCCAGGATTCTGCCCAGGAGACACCGCGAGGAACTCCTGAGTCAGCCACTTCAGGACAGAGCAGTGATACAGAGTCCGGCTACCTGCAAAGTCACTCACAGCACAGTGTAGACAGGATCTATTCAGCATTGTATGCCTGTTCTATGCAGAATGGTAGCGGAGAGCGTTCATTCTACAGTGGAGCAGTGGTCAGCCACCATGAAACAGCGCTGGGACTTTCCAGAGACCATCGTATAGAAGACCCAAGCTGGATTACACGGATCCATGAGCGCTCACAGCAGATGGAGCGGTATCTCTCCACTACTCCAGAAACTACACACTGCCGGAAGCAACCACGTCCAGTTCGGATCCAGACCCTCATGGGCAATATTCACATCAAGCAAGAGATGGAGGATGACTATGACTACTATGGACAGCAGAGGGTACAGATCCTAGAGCGAAATGAATCTGAAGAATGCACTGAGGATACAGATCAAGCAGAAGGCACTGAGAGCGAGCCCAAGGGGGAAAGCTTTGACTCAGGAGTCAGTTCCTCTATTGGCACTGAGCCTGATTCTGTTGAGCAGCAATTCATAACTGGTCTAAGCCGAGAAGGTCAGCAAGACCCTCCTCAAGCAGAACAAAATGATGCTTCTGCTGAAGGCATTCAGCAGCAGCACATAGATGCCAACTCTTCCTCACCGGAGAGAGGCAATGATATTGAAAGGGACAGCACACTGCTCACTGTAAGCAACAGTACTGAAAAGGGGACTTTGCAGCCTTCTATCACTACGACTGTTGCCCAAACATTGCCAAGCACCCAGCTCTACTTACGCCAGACAGAAACCCTCACCAGCAATCTGAGGATGCCGCTGACCCTGACCAGCAACACACAAGTCATTGGCACAGCTGGCAATACCTACCTGCCTGCACTGTTTACTACACAGTCTGCTGGCAGTGGTCCTAAGCCTTTCCTCTTCAGCCTGCCCCAACCCTTAGGCCAACAGACACAGTTTGTGACAGTCTCCCAGCCTGGTCTGTCAACCTTTACTGCTCAACTGCCAGCCCCACAGCCCCTGGCTCCTTCTGCAGGCCACAGCACAGCAGGTGGGCAGGGTGAAAAAAAGCCTTATGAGTGCACCCTCTGCAACAAGACTTTCACCGCCAAACAGAATTATGTCAAGCACATGTTTGTACATACAGGTAAGTGTGTGCCTCTTATTTGTGAGGCTGTAGGCTCAGAGAGGAAAAACCTTTATAAATATGCAGTCGGTTAGAAGAGATATTCTTCTATTTAACACCCTCATATTGCATTTAAATAATAATAATAATAATAGTCATATGATGCTGAAAGAATTCATAATTGTCTCTTTCAGCATCTTATTCTCATATATTGTAAAAGCACCTCAGTTTGTTCTCAGACAAGCGGAGAAAAAAATTCTTACAATTCTTCTGAAATGATATAGAAAGAGTAGGAAAGAACATTAAAAAGTCAGATAAAATAAGGCAATGAACAGGAAGGTAGGAAGTCTAATGGGATGGGAGAATGGGGCAGCTTCAGAGCTGCAAAGGCGAAGACTGCTGGTTGCCCACCTATGCAATACAGTAGCACATCTTCTTGAGAACAAATGAAAATTAAATGCTAGAACAGGTAAAGTTTTGTATCATAAGCAAGTTTTAGAGCTGTAAATATCTTTGAGAACTATTCTAAAACCCCTAAATGTAAGATCTTTCATGCCAAAAACTTTCATCATGAATCTGGATAAAAATAAATCCCAAAGTATACATTTTCCAATCTTTGTGGGAAGAAAATTTCAGTGACCTAGCTTGGAAAACTGATAAGTTTGAGAAGTGGGCACTAGCCTATGAAAAAGCAGGCCACCAAATACTGTCAGTTTTTAAGGTGATAAGGAGATCCTGCTCCTTATACTTTATTTTGTAATTTAATTTCTTGGCTGGGAAATTAATATAGTCACTTACCTGGCGAAAATTCACTGTCGAAAGATACAAAGTGAAAAATGTAACTTTCAGTGTAAACACACTTTTAAAAGCGTCTCCTTAACCTGTAAAGAGAAGCAACATAGTCCATTTGGTTGGGAAGATAAATGATACCAAAGGAAGTTACAGCAAGGTGCGGGGGGGCGGTATAGTATGTTAGGAGATGGTGCCACAACTCACCAACTGTCACTTCTAAGATATATGTCTCATACTTCACTATGGATGCAGCTACAGCAAAGGCATGATCCCCTAATTCCATTTTTGATGCCTTGCTGTAAAGTAGCTACCAGTTGCTGCTGTGTGCTACACAGAGTGGGTTGAACCTTTAGCCAAGTGTTAACGTCGAAATGTATTAACCAGTGCTTTTTTCGGGGGGGGACACAGGGGTACACATACCCCTAAACATTTTGTATATCTAAGTTAGGCCTCATTGAGGGGCAGTATTTCAATATGAGTAGGAAAATGAGAGTACCCCCTAAACATTTTTTAAGAAAACAAAGCACTGGCATTAACAGAAAGGTTTTGTATGTTTTGAATAATATATTTCCCTTTATTAACATGATTTTAAAAAGTGTTTTAACTGATATTCAAAATTGCTAGCTAGCTAAATAAACAGTAATCCAGTGAAGCAAAACTCCCTGGTCTGTATGTCCTGTGTTAAAATATAGCGTGCTCTAAGAAGGTTATCTAACCCAGCTATACATTAATATCCACAGCATAACAAAACCAACAATTCTTGTAGGCTGAAAAATACTGACGAGAAAGCCAAGAAACCATCACTCTGTTCTTCATTTTGGCCAAGTTACTTTCTATTTGTGTTCATTTTCTGTTGTTTGAGAAAATGAGTTATCACCTTCAATTGAAGTAAGAGAGAAAAAATATCACATACAATAAAAGTAGATACTGATTTCCAAGAAAGCTCTCCTCCCTAACCGTTGTTCTATAATTATAACAAAAAGAAGTAGCTAATTCGTTAGAGAACTTATTCAGTGTTAATTTTTTTTCTCCCCGGTTCTCTCTTTCTCCCCATCTTTTCCTCTCCCCTTATGCTATAATGCAGGTGAGAAGCCGCACCAATGCAGCATTTGTTGGCGATCCTTCTCCCTAAAGGATTACCTAATCAAACACATGGTGACTCACACCGGTGTCAGAGCCTACCAATGCAGCATCTGTAACAAGCGTTTTACCCAGAAGAGCTCCCTAAATGTGCACATGCGGCTCCACCGTGGGGAGAAATCCTATGAATGCTACATCTGCAAGAAAAAATTCTCACACAAGACCCTGCTCGAAAGACACGTGGCTCTTCATAGTGCCACAAATGGAACACCTAGCACAACGGGCACTGGTGCAAGGGCTCTTCCCACTGGAGTGATGGCCTGCGCAGAGGGAACCACATATGTCTGCTCCGTCTGTCCTGCTAAGTTTGACCAAATTGAGCATTTCAATGACCACATGAGGATGCATGTTTCAGATGGATAAGTAAAATCTATTCTGTTATGAACAACAACAAAGCCCAACCAGAGAAACAACAACAAAAAGCTATGGCACTAGAATTTAATATTTTTTTTTCATTTTTACTTTTTTGTTTGTTTATTTTCATTTCATTTTTGTACTACATGAAGAACTGTTTTTTGCCTGCTGGTACATTACATTTCTGGAAGCTGGGTGAATAGTAATTAGCTCAGCCTTCCTTTGATGGTGGCCTTAAGGCCAGATAGTGCTTCAAGAGATCTACTGGTTGGATCTCTAGCTACTGGCCTCTAAATACAACCCTTCTTTACTACAAAAAAAAAACTTTTTAAAAAATCTTCTTTGTCACTTGTGAAGAGCACTACACACAAAAAAACCCCAACAACTAGAGGAGAAATATGTTATGAAATCTACAAGGCCTACTGTCGTAAGTACACCGCTTACAGTGTTTCAATGGACAGATTCACAATTCTGACCGCTTTGGACTTCACAGTATCCAGTTAAAACTGTGGAATAGAACCGTATGGTTGAGCAGCAACCACAGAAAATGGGCCCTATTGGATTCCACCATTAGTCTTGCTATCTTAAAAAAGGGCTGTGGAGAAGGGCAAGGGAGTTTGGGTTGGATGGTGTGGAGTCCCTGCAGGATGGGGAAGGAGAATAATAGGTTCCTCTTGTGGATTCTGTTCCATTCCACACATTCTGATTCATGATTCCCAACTTCTTTCCTCCCCACTAACATCAACACCATATTTCATCAAAAGCTAGGAACAATGAAGTAAGAATTGAGGTGAGCAAAGATGGCTTTTTATGTAATTTATTCAGTGTCTTTGCTGAGCCATGGGCCTCAGCACAATCAACGGGACTTTTGCAAATATCAAAGAGAAACAGCAAAAGGAAAAGATTTCAATATTTTTTTTCCCGCCTAGTGTTCTAGATACACGAAAAGGATTAGCTCCCACAATCTTTGGGGGTAGGTTTGTTTCTTTGTTTTTTTAAAAGGCTGCATCAAGATTTATTCTTGTGGAGGAAAGTGACGTAGAAAGTGGGTGGGAAGTAACTAAAAAAAAAGTTCTCAAGATTTTTTTTAATTCAGAATTTTATAGAGGGACAGATGTGGTGTTTACCAGATAGAGTGCTGATTTTTAAAAAAAATATATTTACCACAGTATTTGTGTAAAAAAACAAAAAAAACAAAAGTGTAACCTTGTTAAAAGTAATTTTTGTTTTCTCTTTTGTTTTGCATACACTGCCACTAATATCTGCTCAGTTACATAACTGAATATATATGTGTATGGTGTGCACATGTATAAATATATGCATATATATTTATACGTGCGCACACACACACACACATATATCTATATCTATATATATATATCATTGTAGATAAAAACTGTTCAGATTAGGAGTCCTACTTCCAATTAGCAAGAGAGGAAAAGAGAACGAGGTGATCCTGATGTCTTGTTTCAACAAAAGATAACGTATCAACCTTTTTCTGTTATTTTTCTCTGTGCTTTTTAGTAGTTTGAAAATAGCAGTCTGGGAGTAAAGTGATATTATATGTGATTTTCCCCTCCATCATATTCTGCCCGCCTTGTAGTGTCACTTGAAAAGCTGTTCTGAATTTGAAGTTTGGTTTTACTTGGCTTTTAATTGATTTTCATCTAAGGTTCTGATGAAAGGAAATTGGTTTTCAGAAGCAAGATTTTAACACTATTTATCTGGCCTTTGGAATGGGAGTATTTGTTTTGCTCATAAGTCCTGAAGTCCCTAGGTGGGCAAAGTATGAAGATTGTTCTAACACATCCTGTTATTCTGTCTTTAATCTTCCATAAATGAGAAATGGATCCAGTCTCTTTAGTTACTAAGATACCATGAATGTTCTTTTTCCTTACAAATACAGCTCATCTTCGTTATTTTTCATCTGCAAAGATATTAAAGTTTGGATAGGTACAGAAAGGTGTGGCCCAAAGTGGAATAAGGCAGGCAGGATATACATTAGAAATTCATTTCGTTTCGTTTTATTATTGATGCAAGGTATGTCCCCTAAGTTTTAACATCTTCCTAGAGGAGTTTTTGAGAATTTATCACCCAAGGTTGACTGACATGCTTTTAGTGCCTAGTTGAATTGGACCAATGTCTGACAAATCTTGTAAGCATTTGTCCTGTGCGGTAATTTCTAGTACAAGCAAAGTGCCGTATTTTTTGCTCCATAAGACGCACCTTCTCCCGCTGGAGCCTTGGCAACGGGACAGCGCCTGCAGCTCAGTAAGCCTGCCTCCAAAGGCAGCAGCAGCAGCAAAACTGAACTCATCGGCATTCCTGGTGGCTGCACCAACAGCCGCCGCCGCTCTTTTCAATGAGCCTCATTCTCCAGCCTCAACATCTATCTAACTGGGCGGTAGCACCTCTCTGTCTCTCTCTCTCTCTCTCTCTCACCTGGCATTAAGCTCAGCAGCTCCCCAGGAGAGAGGACACTGGGGAAGGGGGGTGGAGAGAGAGAAAGAAAGAGAGAGAGAGTGCTTGTCTAGATCAGGCGTTGTTGTTAATTTGTATACTGCCCTCCATCCAAAGATCACAACATAAAAATGCAAAACAAAAACAGAGCAAAAGTGAAGGTTGCCACCTCGCCTTGCAAACAAAACCCAAAAGTGTTGCCTGCCAGCCTTGCTTGCTCATCCAAGGGATAAAGAGACCTGTTTCCTCTAATTCTGGGCAACATCTCCCTCAGAGCCTTCAGACACACATGGGCATCTGGCAGCTAAGCCTCAGGGTATTGCTTGGTGGGAGCTCCCCGTCCCAGTTTGACAGAGCGCATGAGGGAAAAAGTTCCCCCTCTGCGCTGGCTCCTGGCTGCTCTCATGCAAGTCACAGAGTCTCTCGGATGGCGGGAACTCTAAAAACTGTTCTAAAGCCTTCTTCCCCTGCCTTACATGGGCGGGGGACGCTCACATGGGCGCCACCATTAGGATGCTCACACGGGCGACATGCCACGCCCCCACTGCTCCAGGAACCAAAGTCCCCAGCTCCGCCGCTGCCAGGGACCACATATTCGCTCCATAAGATGCACAGATATTTCCCCTTCCTTTTTAGAATGAAAAAAGTATGTCTTGTGGAGTGAAAAATACGGTACAATAATATGTAAAATAAGAGACAAAGAGGAAATACTTAGATAGATTTTAAATGTATCCCTTTCTCAACCAAATTTGCTGATACTGTATTCCTAAGCATGCTTATGTGGAAATAAATTCCATGGAAATCAGTGGGACCTATTCCACGTAACAGAATTACAGTGACAGAATTACCAATGTCTGTGGACTTTATGAGACACTCCTCCATGCTAGACAGCTTTATTCTTATTTATTTAATACTTAAATCTTCACTGTTCCTTAGGGTGAAAACGTTTGTTTTACTGTCTATAATCTATCTGGGATGAAGTGGCATGGTTAGGGGATATTGTCAGATTTCTAGGTAGCCACAGTTTGTATATGATTGTTTTAAGATCCTAACCAGTTACAATGAGACAGCCTATCACATATGATAACTATTACAATATCACGACAATATTTTCAAAGATGACATTGTTTCAACATTAACTTTTTAAAAAATGATTATTGGCACAAGTGAAAGGATATATACTGTTGTTATAAATTATTTAAGCAATTTAGATGCTGCCCCTGTTACCAGTCAATAAATGCGCGACATCCCAGTTCTAAACAAGCTGAAGGGAAGAAACTTTATCCCCACTGGGCTCTGAACTAAGGAAAATGTGTTTAAGATTGAGATTATAAATGTTGACTCACATTTTAGTAATTCACAAACTAAAGGCAAAAAATAGCTGCATCAGAATGAAAAGAGAAAGATCAGGAAGTGCACAAAAGTATATGACAGTGTCTTTTGGAAGAACATTATCTTCACTGAGTACAAAGATAATGTTCTTTAATTCACTTTAAGCAATATCTCAAATTTCTTCACATGAGGAGAAAAGGTAGTTGTCAATAACAGAGGGGGAAAATAATACGATAAAATGCCCTAATAATAAATTTAATTGAGGTGTCAAAAGAGGGACAAGTATTTGGAAAAGTGATGGGGAAGCAGTTTAGAATCAGTATTTTTTATATTCAATGTCCCCCTAATATACTATCTCTACAGTGAAAATCTGTATTAAAATATCAATATATAGTAATCTGATGCTCAATCACAAATGAAAAACGCCCATCAGAAATTATGACATGGTTCAGACATTTACTAGGCAAGAATAGGCTTTGATTGGAGGAAGAGTAATTCAACACCCCTGCCCGCACAACTGAAATAATATATATTGTGTATGCTCCATGCAGACTTTTATGTGCAGCTGATCCATTAATGTGATTTTACCAGTCTCCTGTCCTAGCAATGGAGCACCTGAATCACATGTTTCTTCCAGTGAATGGTGCAGAACAGAGACACTTGCACCACTTCACCCCATGGAAGCTGTTGCCACCTGTAAATGTCTGAATTAGGTAAATTAGATTTATGAAATTTAAATTGAGTTACAAGCTATCTAAATACAGATTTGATTTGTTAAAGAGCAATTCTAGAACTTGAATTATTTCCAGAGATTCAAGTTATGTTCCTGTGTCTGTAGTTTTGTACATTAAGCTACACACAATGACTAAAAAGATGTAGTTTTGAATTAAGTTTTGCTATTGCCTTCTGGATTTTCCAAAACTAAAGTAATACAAAAGGGGTATTAAGTTAGATGGTATCTATCCATGGGTACAAGCATAGTTTAGAGAGATGCAATCCAAAAGCTTTCTAGGGATGTTGTGTGGATACAGAGCTCCACTCATATGTAGAGCGCACCCAGGTACTGAAGATAATGGAGCATCACCAAAGCTGTCTGTCCTTACTGGAACCAATGATTCAGACCACTCTTGCAATTATATTTATTTCTACATAGGCAGATTAAGCCACAAGGATTACTGTTAAAGAAACTAAAATTCAAAATTATATGGTTTTATATTTTCCCTTCTAACATGTATAAACATACAAGATCCATGTTATAGTCCCAATCTAACAAAGAGTGGTAGTTGGGGCTTAAGCACACCTAGTTTTGTTAGATTACAGCTCCTTGGTTAAAAAAAAATTCAATATAATTGGCAGTATACAAAAATTCCATATAGTTGTTTTCTAGCTTTACCGAATCCTAGTTTCTTTACTTTACAAACTTTATTGCTTATTGCCAAAGGTCACCACAATCCAAAAGTCCTAATAATTCATGGTTCCAGTGTTTGTTTTGGCACTGAATTAATTCTATAAAACAATTCATGTTGTATTTTTTTTTGTTATGTTTTAAATATATTTGCACTGAACTTAACTGAACTTCCATGTATTTAATTACTAAAGGGCTCAATAACAGCACTAAAATAATCTTCCTTTTTATATTCTTTAAAATAGTCACTGAAAGCTTTGGATATATGAAGAATAGAAAACCCAGGTCGAGCCTTGTTTCTTTGCTGAGAAATGGGGAAAACCCTGGTTTGCATATAAGGTAAATGATGCTATTATTCTCTGGCCACAGGAGTTATTTCACATACTGCTGCCCATTTCAAGCCAGGTGGTGTTCAGGTTATAGAGAATGGACAGTTTAAAGCTATGTCCTCACAGAACATAACCACAGTGCAAGCCTAACCATGTCTACTCAGAAGTCCTATTGAGTTCAATGGGGCTTACTCCCAGGTAAGTGGGAGTAGGATTGGCACCTTAGTGCTTTATTGCATATTACAGTGTACTATATGGGAAAAGAGGATGACTTGCATTCCTGCTTTTTGCTACGTGTTTTCTTGTCTGAAAACATGCTCGTTCTCTTTTCAGGTTGGGTAACATGTACAGGTGCATTGCTCTCTGTCTCATTTTAGATCATTCCAAATTGTAATAAGCAGTGCCAAGGGGGGAAAAAGAGGGGTCCTGTGACATACAGAATTCTTGCATTTTTCTGCCATACTTTCTCCACCATACTGTTTCCCTTTACCCCAGATTTTACCCGGCAGTAGTGATGATAAAGGCTGTGGAATATAGTCTGCTGTAGTGTTCAGGGGTCTAATCAAATCTGCAGCAAGTAGCCTTTCTCATTGCCTCCACCAGGTAAATTTAATGGCAAATGTAAGGAGATCTGGGGTGAGGCCAAACAAATTGCAAGCTGAATACAAACACTGATGGCTTTTGTTCTGCTTATAATTAGATTGAAAATTCTGAACTGTGGTTCCCAAGACCAAGTTTTCAAGATTTCTAGTTAGCATGCCCTGGGCCTCTGATGGCGGCATGATGTGTTACAGTCACTTAGACTAGCACACAGGGTAAGGAGCCAAAGGCTGTTTGGCAGTGACTGTAGGTAGTAGGTGAATTGAACTTAAACTGGATTTGGCATTTGGTATCTGAAAAGGGATCAATTTAGGAACACCATTTGTATGGCTTTTTAAAGAGGACACTGTCATTTACTTTTGATGCAAAAAAATTCATTTCACAAAAGCATTTTAGAAAGCATAAAGTTTAGATTAGGTATCAAAATAGCATTTAAAATTTCACAAGCAGTGCTGTTTACCCAAGAACTGGACCTGTCCTGACAAAAACTAGAAAATAAAATGTTTGGGTTCCCCGCCCCCCATTTTCACACTAGTTCCCTACACCAATTATAGGAAGTGGCAAATGGCAGTAAAGGAAGATAAATAATATGAACATATTTGAGAAGAGAAAAGAACTTGTAATTAGCTAAGTCAGAAATAAGTTCTACAACATTAATTAAAAGCTTGTTTTTTCAATTCTGTCATAACATCACAGATATTAAATTACTCATAGAAGTAGTGTGCTTGTCATGGGGGTTGCGGAATATAAGTTACCCATAAAAACTAGGGCCATTTTTGCATATATTAGAACATCTTTGATAATACATGAGGACGGCAGACAAGAGTAGTAACCGGCCACCACCTTCAGAACATAAAGCAAACTCCTGTTTTGAGTGACTGTAGTTAAGTTTTTGTTCTCACTGTTTTTGTTCTCTTTCCCTCATCCAATGAAAGGAATCTGTATTTAAGTTTAAAAGCTCTCCTGAAGCTCCCAATTTCCCTTCAAGAAAAAGTGTTTGCTTCTAGCATCACCTGTATGCCATTTCCCATTAGGAAGCTGCTTCATATCAGGTCTGACTTTTTGCCTCTTGAGTGGCAGTGGTTGTGCATGGTCTCAGGCAAAGAACAGCCTTTCCTATAACCTACAACCTAATACCAGAGATTGAAACTGGGACCTTCTGCATGCAAAGCATGTGCTCTACCACTGAGCTATGGCTCCTCTCTTGTGTCTGGTTCTTGCAGTGGCACCTTTATGAAATAGCCGGATAGGAAAGTGAGGGGGGGGGGGACATTTTTAGAAAGAGGGATCAGAGGAGCACTGCAGTATATGCTATCCATTAAATGAGTATTTATCCCAACTCCATCTACTGATGGGAGTCTTAACTTTTGCTTCATAAGGTTGTCCTAAAATACTTTTACTGTAATAAAGTACCCAAGAAGTTAGTGAGATTAAACAGAATATTATTTGGGAAGCAATTATATTGCAGCCTTATGTAGGATTGCTGCCTTAAAACAAACAGACAAAATCTTTAAAGAGGGAGTGTGTTATTTTTTTATACCTATGTTGAATATATATTATTTTTAAATGTTCATTCATTTGTATGAAATGCTGCACATTTTGTTTTAGAACTGTGTGATAGTATGTGGGACAGCAAGGGTTATCTGTGAAGAGGCCACCAGCTGGAAAGTATTAGTGCTACTATTATAGTAGCTGCTATCTATTTGCACTGCACTGTGCCTGTTGGATGTCAGTCAACAAACTTAAACAATAAGTTAAACAATTCAGTTGTATTGGTGTTATCTTGATTTTAATTTTGCAATCTAAATCCCTAGTTTGGTCATATGTTGTTTATCAGTTGCTTTATCTGAATGTAGGCTTCACAATGCGAGCAAAAGACTACTGGCCAAATTTGACATGCCAGTGTCATGTCTGCATATGTTATCATATATCTCTCCAATCACATAGAAAACAGATGAAGGGGGACCAATATAAAGGGGCATTTAGCTAAGGAGTCCCACAGGACAGGTCTGTTTTTAGTAACACAGATCTGCCAAATTAGTTCATTTGGCTCTAACTATCATTTGCAATAGATTTGAAGAGAATGGTCCATTTTCCTACTTTTCCATTCTTTTTACTTATGATCTGGAACAAGTATTGTACATTTTAGCACATTTCTTTTTTTGCAATAGAAACATTGCAACAGAAATATAATCCTAGAATACTACATTTAAAAAAAAATACAGGTCTCCAATATTTAAAAAAGGGCCAAAGCTTGCCTTTAGTTCACATTATTAGAATTATACTATGTTGAAAGCAAGGTATTACCAGTGACAGAATTTGGTTTGCTATCTTTCTGCTAATTATTGCAAAAAGATCTATGTATAGCCATGCAATTGCACCATGGTAATAATTAGACATTGCAGCAAATTACAGATTATCCTTAAATTTGGGTGGAACAATGAAGCAACTAGTCTTACAATAGTACCAGCAGCAATGGAGACTGTTTGCAACTGAGTTATGCAATGTAGGAGAAGAATGGTGGTAGTTTTCAGCCTCTTATGTGGTTAGTGCATTGATGATTTCCACCTAAACCAGTATTGCAAAAGTGATTTCCCAGAGGGCTCATAATTTACCAGCTACTAAGAAAACAAGTATAGCACTTTGAATACTGTACAATTATCCTACTCTGTTCTTTAGTCAGGTGTGTATCAGAATACTACTTCTAAGACAGGGGGGGTGGGTTCATAAGAAGTACGTGCTATTTATATCATCACTTTCTTTTCTAATGTTGAGTTATTTCCCCCATCTCTAAGATATAGCATTATACAGTGTTTTACAGCAAACTGTGATTTTCATGAATAATTATAGCAGATGTGTATTTTGTTGAAACTTGACATGCTTTCCCCAGTTCTATTTTATAAACTGACTGGTCTTCTTTATGTAAGTTATAACTGAGTAAGAGCCTTTGTACTTAAAGGGGAGCATTGATTACAATCTTGATTATGTAGAATCACTTCAATTGTAAAATGCTTGTGACCATGAAACCACACCTTTAAACAGTTACCCTGCCTACCACTTTCTCTGGCTGTTACAAAAAAAAAGTGATCTGCAGAAGTGTGATCCTTTTGCTTTGCACAGAGGACTCTCCAGGGGTCTTTTGAACAAAATGAAAGGGCAAGAATCACCATTCTTCCCTCTCTTGCATCACTTATAACTATAAAGAAGGTGATGATCCTTTCCTTTGTGTTGTGCTATGCTCCTGGGAAGTACAGTAAAAAGATACCTGCTGTCCCCATTCTGTTGCCTTGAAACATGAGGCAGATAAGATTTAGGAGCACTTTCTACACCTTGTCTCTTACCAGAGAAGGAAGAGGAGCAGCAGCAGTGGCAGGCAGGTGCACAGGCTGGCAAACTGAACTGTGAGAACATGTGCTTAGGTCCTCCACAAGCAGTAGCA
The DNA here is from genome assembly GCF_965112155.1 of Podarcis liolepis. Lineage (NCBI taxonomy): Eukaryota > Metazoa > Chordata > Lepidosauria > Squamata > Lacertidae > Podarcis > Podarcis liolepis. Next base: position 74,751,258 of record NC_139558.1, on the reverse strand, counting down.
GCACTTGTGGTATGATCATGACATACACACAAACACTCTTCTAGCTGGCTTGGTACCCTCTGCCCTCCTTTCATATTCATATGAGGTGCTAATTGCTGCAGCCAATAAAGGGAGTCTAAGTCAATGAGCTAGAAGTGTGTCAGAAGCAGCAGATCCCACCGTTCCTGCCTAGAGAAGCAGCCAGGTGGTCCAACAAATCAGCTACCTGCTACCTTATCCTATGCTTTTTACTAGGAGAAGAAATGCCACTGAGGCCAATGGAGCTTCTTCCAAGTAAGTGTGCATAATACTGTAGCATTGACTTGGCAGAAAACCTATTGAACTTAGTGGGACTTTCCCTCTACCCCATTCTGGCTGCGGGAAAGCAGTTCACAGTTTGTGCCCTCCTCAATCTAGACATTTTGTCTCCCGCCACAAGGCTCTCTTTCCTTCTCTAACTCTATAGTCACTAAAGAATAATATTTTTTTTGGTAGCATCACCTCAAGTATTACACAAAAGGGGGTGAGAATTGAAATGGGGTACAGTGTGCTGAGAAGTCCAAAGAGATGTGGTACAGCTGGAGTAGACCACGTTCCACAAATTCTGAATTACCAGCCAGAGCATTAACTGTAGGCATCTAGCGACTCCATGCTGCATTATAGATACATAGATATTAACACCTTTGTGTACTTTTTACAGCAACTAATCCATTTCTATAGGATAAATGCATACATCTTGTTGTTTGCCCACATAAGTTCCAGGTAAATTCTAAGAATTGGCATTAGATTTTGCCCATTATACATTCATGTGTTAACATGCTTGCACTGTACTGTTCACACAACTCATGTGGAGAGTGCCCAATGCAACATTATATCACTTACTTCTACAATCTGGTAATATCAGAAATGCTAGGTCAAAAGCCAGTAAGGGACTTCAAGCACAGAAATAGAATGATATTTCAGGGTCACCTTCAACAAAGATGAGAGTTGAGAATGAACAGTCTGATGCTACTGCTGGAATTAGTAACTATGAGGCACATTTTTCAGTTTATAACCCGCTATTGATCAGATTGTTCCCCATTTCATGTAATATACAATGAATAGTGGCGGTGCATGTGCACATGCACACTCTATGTCTTGTCTATCAGCAGCTAATGCTCTTGAAACCAATGTGGCCTTTGTCAGTGTCTTTCCAAGGATGAATGTTCCAATTTAATCTAGCAGACCAATATTATCAAACGAAGACAAAAGTGGTTAACTTTTTAATTATCTCTCTGTGCATAAACCTACTCTCTGTGCATTTGAGAACTTGTTCCCCACACTTGCACTATTCTTGATTATTAAGTGGGTTAGATAAGCAGCCTTTTTTTTAGAAGCATGGTGGCTCTGAAGTTCTTTCAACTGGTTTCTTTGCTCCAAAATTCTTTTGCTTCATTGACGATTTTGTGACGTAGGTTTCTTTTCCCCTCACCTCACAAAACCGTGAAAGGTTTTTTGTGTGTGTGCGCGTTGGTAGTATTTTCCCTTCCTTCTTTAAATATGAAAATGAATGCAACAAATTGTGTATTCATTTGGGAAAGAGGTTTTTTTGTGTGTTAATAATTGTACATTGTCGTTTCATAATCAAAATGTTAGTGACCATAAATGTATTTCTTTTTCTTTTTCAGTGTTTTTAAATAAAATAGTACTAGTGACTAGAAGACAAGTTGCTATTTAGCTCTGCTTAGTTAAGTACATTACACTACAATACAGTATTTCTGAAAACTATAACATAAGTAAACAATATGTACATCTCTGTATCAATATATAACACATTCAAATATATCTATGTATACACCTCCACACACACCCATATATACACTACACATACAGTATATTCATTTGTACTTTTGATTCACATTTATTACTCACCATTCACCTGCTGCAGTTAACTTGAGTCATGTAATAATTAGCAACTAAACCTAGATTCATTTTTATATTATCAGTTTCTGTATTGTCTTCAAGGATTTTTTTTTAATTCCTTAGCCAAACATTATAGGAGAGTTTAGGGTTTGTTTGGTTTGGAGGTTTTTTAAAGCAACACAGTATTCTTATAAACCAAATTTTATTATTTCATGCCTCAGGTGGTCAGGGAAGCAGAACAAATAAAAACAATAACTTATTTCTGCAAATAACAGATTCACAATGCAATCCTATGCATGCTTATCAGAAACAAGTCCCAATGAATTCAGCAGGGCTTACTTTCAAGTTTGTATGCATATGGGTGCAGCATTAATTTGGGTTCCATATGCAAAATGTACAGCAAGCTTCCCTCTTCCACTACTGATGCAGTTGTAAAACATCAGGCCATTTTTTTCCAGAGTAAAGAGGGGGAAGCTATTGACTACTCTTGGTTCACTAGAACTCTACTTAATGCCCACCGACCCTTTTCAGATTAGTTAAATTTTACCTGCTCGGACTGGAAGAGGTACAGTAATATTTATTGGTTAACATAACCATAGAACTGCAGAATTGTAGTGTTGGAAGGTGATGTAGGATGCAGGAATCTTGTACTACAGCATTTCTGCCCAATAGTCATCCAGCCTTATCTCCAGCATAGATTGTTTCTAATAACAATTTAGATCCAACACTTTGCTTAGTAGCCTCAAACAGATAAAATTAAGGTCTTGTTCATTATTTTCTATATGTGTTGCTTCCCATCCTAGCAACATTACAGAAATACATTTCTAGCCTGAGGTTTGGACATTTCTTATTGTACCAAGTATATTTCATGAGTAAATAGCAAGAGTAAGTTCAAGAGCAATTGCAGGAAGTGTTTCGACTCTTTTCATTTCCCCCCTCTGGCACAGTCAGATCAACAGATAGGCTCAGACTTCATGGTATGGTTTCATGTGTGTTTTGAGGTGTCTGAATTTGAAGCAGGGCATTTTAATTTTGGCTAGACCCATTTTAATGAATTTGACTCCATTGTCTGCATGCTGTATTAAGTCAGGCTCAGAAATAGCCACTTCAGTGCTATTCTTCAATAAGAATGCCCTAACCATATATACAGATATCCAAACTGAGAAGTTTCACCAAAATGTTTATTTTTTCTTTTAGACAACAAATAACTAGCATAGAGGTATGTATGTGGTCAGACAGACTAGTAAAAACTTTCTGTGGGCTAGTATTTGTATGAATTTACATGCTGTATTCAAAATGTTATTTCTATATAGCTCTCAAAACAGAGTGCAGAATCAGATAATTGTCATATTTCAATGCAAACACCCAGGCCTTCTGTTGGCTTCTAAATTACTGTCACAGAGTGCTTTCTTAACTACCTTTGATGCCTGTTTAAAGAACCACAGTCCCTGCCCTTCCTTTAACATACTTGCATTGTCATCATTTAACCATTGTAGAGAGGGATTATTGGCTAATGCTTTCTCGTGGCATCATTACTGCCTTTCAAAATTCATATTTTTTCTGTAGAGCTTCTGTCCTTATTTTACATGTATAATAGATTGCTGCTTGCAATTCTTATGTAAAGATTTGTCTCACAAACCAAAAGGTACCAAATTTGTACATATTTCCCAATAGAAGTTGCATTTTCATATTACAGTGTGTTTGGGAGGCAATTGTGTAGAAGAAAGTGAAACTAACAAAATAACTGGTGAAAACTACTTTTACAAACATGTCTACCATAGTTAGTGGTTATTCTAAAGTTTTGCTTTTCATGGAAGTATTTTATTATTTCTAGTTTATTTTCTGATTTATATGTATGTACACATAGAATCTAGGATAAGCTAGGAAACCATTTAAACCAACCCCCCTCTATTACCTTTTGCTCTAAATACAATGCAGGCTTTAGGGATTTATTTAGTTCCTGGTTTGACACTAATTTGTATACCACCAAGTCAGAGTTCAAACAATTCTTTCTTAGCACATCACTCATTCATTTCCTTCCCATTGATCCATTCGTTTTCATGGATGAAATGTATGTTTTAAGTTTGCATTCCTGTGAAATAGTCATCTTTGTTCCTTTCCTCTTAAGAAAAGTTATATAATATTTTGGATATTAACATATTCATTCAAAATAATATTGACGATATTTTTGCATTCACACAACCTCTTCTTTCCGCTCATTAACACTAAGAAGTCCTGAAAGGAAACAACATTTCTTCAATTCCCACCCCCAATAGGTGATTGAATATGGATCTCTTAGGCTGTGCATGTCCACCCATACTTTTGTGTGATGCAGTATGTGTGATTGATTCATCATAAAAATGGGATGGAGAGGTCACCGTAGCAAAATGAATGCCTGTGTGGAATTCTACATATTGTAGGGCACTCATGGGATTTCTATGCTTTGTTACCACTAAAAGGTAACAGTGGAAGATCTTCACTGAGGTTTATTTAGACATTTTTGTCTAAAGCCAACCTTTTTATTATTAATCAGAAAAAACAAAAAAGAAATTTCTTTCTTGTATTTTGCTGCAATAGGCTTGTGATTCATTTTTCTTCTTTTAAACAGAAATAGAGTGCCACCCAAATATCATGAAGTCACCGTGGTCACAGATAGTTTAGTATATTGAAATCAAAAACCATTTGATAATTTCTGATTCAGTAGGTTAATTAGGTGCTGAATGTTTAAACTTCTCTGCCTTTGAATATGGATCTTTACTGTGTGATCCCATGAAGCTGGAAAGTTCCCTGTAAAAATAGATGTCAGTTTTACTCAAAAAGTAATATTGCTGACTTCTATTTTATAAAACAAATCATATAAAACGAAGTAATGGTGATAATTCTATTAGGGATTTTAAATAATTACAATAATAAGCCTTAATATTTTACTCTCTCGACATCCAAAACGTTCGAAAACCAAGACACAGTTTCCAATTGGCTACAGGAAGCTCCTGGAGCCAATTGGAAGCTGTGTTGGACATTCAGGTTCCAAAGAACATTCGCAAACCGGAACATTCACTTCCGGGTTTGCGGCGTTTGGGAGCCAAAACGTTCGAGTTGCAAGGCATTCGTCAACCAAGGTACGACTGTATAACAAGAAAAATATTCTTTCAGCTTCGGGGATTTTGACTAGGGTTCCTTCTACTCGTTTATAGTGTTAAGATTAAGGCTAGAGAGCTTTATCACTCATACATTCCTTTAAAAGTCACTTAAGAGAGAAAAAGGTCTGGAGGAAATTATACACCTTCATTTCTCAGCCAAATCCATCATTATTCCCACATTGATTTGATCGCCAATATTTTAATTATCATCCTAATTAAGAAAAAAACCTATCTATCCTAAATTCTGAAATAAATGTAAGACAATTTTATATGCTTTAAGTATGTACTCAGGGATTTTAAAAAGTTTTAAAACAGGCAACATAAGATCCCTTTAAAAACCATCCATAAATAACTCAATTGACAATTTGCAGAGTGAATTTATCTCAGAGCTCAAATCACTGCTTAATTATACTAAGGAGATGACGCTTTTTCCTGTCTGATAAAATAAAACATAATAATGGCATATCCCATTACACAAGGCAAGTAAGAAAGGAGCATGTGAATCTCAATACAGCATTGTGCCTCTGCTATTATCAGTTTAGGTCCACAGAGTTCCACACAGGTAGGCTGCGAAAAACCTGCACTCCTGAAGAATGGAAAACCTCTCAGAAGAATTCTGATTAGGAATGAAAAATCTGAAGGACACCTCTGTACTAATAATGGAAGCCCTTTAAGCACATACCTGGGAATCTTTCCACTGTAAACTAATGGTCAGCAGATTGCAGCCCTAAAATTATTATTGCAAAGTCAGTTGCTCAAAAGTACTCTTGAAATAATATTCTGATATTGAATCAAATAGGCTTATCCTGAATAGACCTCTTCCATATCTTAAGTAACTTAAGGTTCTCAGCACCAAGGATTTCTGATATATTAATCCAGGTGTAGCCAGCCTTTTTGACCCAAGGGGCACATTCACCCTTGCCCAATCTGCCACATGCCCGCAAAGGGTGTGACCAAGTTTCATACACACACAGAAGACAGACAGATGCACATCCATAAAGATCAGTTAAGAAGGGTAGTTACTGCCCTCTCGCCATTCAAATGATTAACCAGGGAGGGTGATTTGCAGTCTGTTTTAAGAATATTTATCATTTTTACCATTGCTGTCAAAATCAGTGGAGTCTTAAGGGACCAGGCACCACTTGCAACACAGGATGAGACCCCTGAACTTGGCGTTAGCAAAACCTGCTTTACGTTTCCTGCTTCTTTTTTGCAGTAGCAGAATACAGTACAGGACACATTTGAAAATGCCCAAAATCCAGCTTTCATTCTTCCAGCTCAGATTTCTTTCTTTCTTATTTCTGTGCCAACAATTCTTTTAAAAATGTTTTCTCCATTAAGGAGGAATAGATTACGTTAAATTTCCCAGTTGTCTTGAGAGGGAAAAAATCAAGAGCAACTTCTGGTTGATTTCAGGATGGGGGGGGGGTGAATTTGAAATAGATATCCTGCAATAAGCCTTTATATAATTCATCAGAAGATTAGATAGGAATGGGGAGAATCATCTTTTCTTTTCAAGTCTTCTCTTATTTCTTTTCACATTTGAGCATATGAGTTTTAGCAACTTACTGCTGGAAGCTTTCAAATAACAGAAACAATCTTCAAACTATAGCTCTTTCATGTGCTTTTAAAAATTATGAGCTGTTGATGATTAACAAAATGTAAAATCCCATAAGATTTCTAATTTCATTGAAGCAAAGGGGAAACAAGCACAAATTTAATTAGGACCTTCTTATCTACTAGTACATCTTAAGTTAGGTTGCATTGTTTGCATCAAAATCCTTTTGATTTTGTTGTTTTCCTATATAGTAAAATAATTTACACTCCTGGCACTATTATCCTAAAAAGGGGCCTTGGAAAAAGGTGTGCATTTAGGCCAAACTTCATTATTTGTTATATGCATCGTTTGCACAACAGTAGGATCCAGGAAGGTGCCCAGAATGGATCAGGGCCATGGGGAATGTAGAAAGGGTTCAACGCTGTCCTCCTGCCCTGCAATCCCAACAAAAATCCTCTCAGCTGTTCTTTGCCCCAGGGCAGAAGTTTCTGTTTGCACCAATAGCAGCTTCCCTTCTAGAGCAAAGTGCTTTGGGGGTTTTTGGGGGGTGGTCTGCAACACAGGAAGATCCACCTCCATCCTGATCCACACCCAGGGCTCCCTTCTATTCTTTAAAAAAATGCATGTGCAAACCATGCATTTAACTAATGTGTAGATTTTGCTGCAAGAGATCTATAAGCAAGGTTCATTTTTACTGGTTTGTTTTAGGACTTCTACTAAGAGTTGCTATTTTAGGGGATTGTTTGCACTGTAGAACCGGCACTGTTAAAATTGTATTTGGGGAACAGAAAAGCTATATATCTTATTTGCAATCTTAAATGCCCATTGCAAAGGAGCCATCTAACAAAACCACTACTGAACTTTGCTTTAGCCACTCAGCTCCCCCATCCATGTGGCACTCCTTTATAGTGTCTCATTAGGCTTTGTATATTTTCCATCTTTGAAGTAAGCTTCTTTTAAAAACACAACAGAAAGAAGATGGAATGAAGACCATGAATTGAGTAGAAATAAACAAAGATGTATGGTGATGTGGTTGGGAGACAGCAAGTCCTGCTTTAGTTCTGAGTGCTTGTAATACTTGGAAGAAGTGAGCATTTTCCTTACTTTTGGATAAGGCTTTTTATTTTTGCACTAAGACTGCATTGTATTGCACTACTGAAATGTATTTATGGGATCAAGAAGGCCTATGCAGGGGTCATGTAAAGGAGAAAGAAAGAGCAGAAAAATAAGTAGGAGCAAGCATCTGCAACTGATTCAGATAAAATTACTCCATCACAATCTGTATTTATAGACACTTTTCTAAAAGCTTATCTAAAAGACTTTTCTCATAGGACTGAAGTGGAAATATGGCATAGAAACGTAAGAATTATCCTGCAGAAAGTAGCTTCCAAGTGGTAATTGTTTATAAATGGTTTCCATTTAAGAACACTTAAAATTGCTTTTGATATATAGTTAGCATTGTAGAAGTGGAAGAATCTAAAGGCTAGTTAGGCCAGTCTCTTGCCCAAAGGCAGAACTAGCCAACCATCAGCATCTCATAGATCCTCCTATGCAATGTAGACCACAGGGTGCCACAAGCAGAGAGAAGGTGCTTTCATGGCGGCTAGCTTCAGATAACTCAACAAATCACTCTGTAGGGAAAGGGGGAAATGTCCCAGGGTCACTGGTCAGACTCACTTGGCTGAAAATTTCTTTTCTGCTTCAGGCAGAGTACAAATAAGCACTTGGTAACCAAGTTGAATGTAACATCCTACCAAGTGAGAATTTTCATCATGCATCAATGTAGGGAAGTTGGAGTAGTAAATTTCTATTCACCAGATGTTGTTAGGTTGCTAGAAATGGCTGACTTATTATCATTTGCTAAATGGTCACCTATATTCACTTCAGGAAGGGGGAAATATCAAGATCTTTCCCGTCCCAATAACACTACTGAGGCATTAGACTTGTAGAAACAGTCCTCAAATAAAAACAATAGCATAGCTTATCATAAAAAGTTAACAAAGTAAGGGTATGATGCATCCCTATACAAGTACCTTTGCTAGGATCAATCATCCATTTCACACTTCCACATGGTTACCTTTGCTCCTTTCTGGATAAGCATTGGAGCCTAAATGTATCAAATGAGAAAATAACCAACGGAACAGAGTTGTAACATTAAATTATAAACGTACTTGACACTGAATTAGAGACATATTGACCAAGACGCAGAGGAAGGAAATGGTCTGGATTTTTGTGCCATCTTGCAATACTTTTATTTTACAGACAATCCTCAGAGGCATCCCTGAATCTCTTTTCGAGAAGCAGTGAGCTAGCCAGTGTTTAAATTATGTAATCCTTCAGGAAGGCCATGACCTGGCTATCAGGTTTAATCGGCTTGTTGGACTGGAATCAACAATATATGACTTAGACTTGGCTATTGGTGTTAATCATTCCTTTGGAAGAATTAAATTTCTCTCTCCTATTACTGCATTGTGACTCCATAAACTCTGAAATGGGAAGCACTGATTTTATGCAGTCCAGTGGGGAAGTAGTTGCAGCCTCTGGCAAAGTGTGCATTACAATCTACGTTACTGAGAAGAATTGGATTTGCTTGTGTGTGTGTGTTTTGATATACAGTGGCCCTCTATAAATCTTACCTTTAAACCAGACTAATCAGTGCAGTATTTCAGCTCTAAGGAATTAGATCCAAGCCTGATGTGTTCCTTTTTGCAAACCTACATGTTAACTGTATATTTCCTTTTCCAGCTAGCTTATGAGCAGTTTCTTTCCACCCTGAACTGTGTGATGCAGTTTTGTTCTTGTTATCATGCATCGATTTGATATACGGGGACAAAAATGTCATTTCCCAAACATTTCAAAGTAACAAAAACTGCAGAATGAATACTGCAGGGGGAGCATAAATCTGTCCAACTAATCTTCTTTAAACAATAATTTTCTACTGATAGGCTGTTGTAGAGTTTACTAAACGCCTTTAGTACTGTCTTAACAGCAATGAAGAAGTGTCTGAAGTCCATTTTTTTAAAAGCTGATGCTAGTAAAACAGCATTGCTTTTCAGCCCAGACTATTCCCTTGTGCTGATTTTGTTCCGCCTTAAAGAAGGTCCACGGTTGGTAGGCAGCAGTGCTTCTGAATGCCAGTTGCTGGAAAACCACAAGAGGTGATGGTGCTCTTACACTTGAATCCTGCTTGTGGGTTTCCTACAAGCAACTGTTCTGCCACTCTGAGAACAGGATACTGGACCAGATGAATCATTGGTCTAATCCAGCAGGCTCTTCTTATGTCAGGCTATCTTACCTGCTCACAGTGTTTAGTGCAGACTTCGCTTGAATAGATATCTTGCAATAGTCCTTATCTTCGTGGCCCTCAAAGCTGTCCTTAAATCCCCAAGGATTTTGAATGTATCAAGGAATCTAAAATCTTTTTGATCTCCAGATCTCTTCATTTTTATTTTCCATTGAAGCGGCACATTTTAAGTTGTCAGTGGGTGCCATTTGCTGTTTTAAAGAAGTGGCCATATTTGAATTTTGACTGAATTGTCACAAACCTAAAATTGTAGCAGAAGCCAGGCTCAGTGTACCAGGAGTTTATAGATATATATGGTCCAAGGTGATATTGCCCTTGAATATGTTTATTCAAATTACTCTATTTGTTCTAGTTTCACAGAGGTAGGGTAGTATAAATCTACTGGTAAAATATTTCCTATTTTTGTTATTTGTGTTAATATGTAATTCTACTGTAGACCAAAAAAGAACTTTATTTTAATTTAAAAAGCTAAAAGGCCAGTGAGTAAAAAGTGAAAATCTGAAACAATAAATGAGCAGAAAGCAGGGGATCAGTGGTTAACTATGCTGAAATAGAAATAAATAGCCTTACCCATTTCTTAACCAATGCTTACAAATCATCCAGTTTTAGATAGCTTTCTTAGCTCATTGTTGCTAAGTTTGTATGGTGGTTTTTGTTTTTTTGGCTTGGCATTTGCACATTGTATTGTTTAAATTACCTGATTTTATAGCATTGTATCTTTATAAATCTGGGGTTTTCTTTTTGAAGGATGAGTGGCAAGGTCTTTGGAGACGGGGGAAGATGCACTGGAAAATATTTAATTTTTAGAGAGGAAAATGCACAGTTTTGCAAGGAAGAGGCTAAACCACCTCCCTTTATTCACTCACAAGCATCTAAAGCACTACAGCTAGAAATAGAAACCCACAGTTTGGACATGTTTGTTGGTCCTTGTTGGTCCAATCTACTTGGTGCACTTGTTCCCGGAGGTTTGCAGTGTCAGTCCCAGCATGTGCTCCAATAAGAACCAGAAAGGTGTTTTTGTTTTTTTAAAAAATAAAACTAAAAATCAGAAACAGCATTAAAAAATGATGAGTTACATGAGCTGGTACAAAACAGATTATATGTCTTTGCAGTCATACTTTTTAATATTATCAATTTTACTGCAGCCATTTTAATAACAGTAGGATACAGTGCAGTATTACAATAATATCCACAAAATGTTTCTTGGTCCAGGTAAAACCTGTTGAATAAACAAATTCCATAGTTTTTCTTTTTTAAAAATCAAATACCAATTGTCCCGCTACCAACTGGTATTACTTGACTTTAATTTGAGATTCTGTCCTTAATGGAAAATGGACTTCCTCATATTTGACTACTGTGATCCAGAAAAGATCCCTTGCTTCTTGCACTTTGAGGGTATATGGAAACACCCTCGCCATTGTTTAAAATATGGCTACAAAGTTTTTAGTAAGTGAAATATTTAAAATCAGCCTGTTTTCCCTGTATACTATTAACCTTGAATACCCTTTTTCTTGCTTTCTCTCTCAGTCAAGTACAGTGGAGTTGTTAAGACTTGTTGAAATAATATATAAATACCTATTTTGAAAGACAAGACAGTTTTCCACTCATGTCACTGTATCTGGGTCCTATTAATGGTTTCACAGCCCATTGGCTCACAAATATCTTTTGTTTAATCATCAGATTTATTAATTTTTATTTGTTCTTGTAAGAATATGTGGAACAGAATGGGGACATTGGCTGTTCTTTAACTTCACAATCTTAATAGTTGGTTTATATCTTCCATGTTTTATGCAAAAATTAAATCAATAAATATTTGTGCCCTAGGTTGAAGGTTACATGTTTAGGAAAGCACCAAAATGGTTGGAATTTTTTCTACATTTTTGTGAAGACTCTTTTTGGAAAGGAAGGGTACATATTTTTGTTGTGTAATATTTTCTATTTTTGAACGCATTTTCTTGGTACAAGACTGTTTTGTGGATTTTTTTGGTGAAAACATTATTTAAAAAAAGAAAAGAAAGAAAAAATAATTGAAAAGTTTGCCCTTAAGGATATGCTGCAGTCTTGAGTTTAAAACAAATGTGTTAAAGTTGGGGGGTTGTATTGTTGTTTTCTTTTGTAATTGTTACAAGAAGTTTGTATCCACTGCTGTTTATTTTGTTTCAGATGAGTAAGTAAAGGGATTGTTCTTGTTTTATTTTTTTTAAGGTTATTTATGAAATGTCTAAAACACTGGACTGTGACTTTGTGTACTACCCCTGTGTTCTCATCAAGCTGTTGGCAATCTCATTTCCCCTCCTTCCACCTTAAGGCAGACTAAGGTGAACGTAACAACAGATGTAAGGGAAACAAATGAACCTTCAATTCAAAGTCTGAGGGGAGAAAACCAAAGGTCAAAAGAGTTTCCTACATCTGCTGTACATAATCACCCCAGATGTCTTTCATCTCCTTCCTAGTTTAAAGTTTGAAATGAGAAGGTGCTTTCCATGATGGATTCACACCACTGCATGTCCAAAGCTCCTCTCAGGAGGGTCATGATTTCTGGTAAAGTCCACTAAGACATTATTGCCAGACATGCCATCCAAATTCCCAGGCATTATGTTGTCCAACAACATAATAAAAGGAGGCACCATGCAGATTTTCATTGGCAATCTGTGACTGATGGGAGCAGTAGCAATGAATGACTGCTTTGAAATGCTTATTTTCTGGTTACAGAAAGTATAGATGCTAAACCCAAGGGTGGTCGATAACTTCTACATGCATTGTCAATCGTTGAAGAAAGCAGCGAGAATGCTTAAACTAGGAAGACTAAAGCTGTGATCGAAATGCTTTTTGGGTAGGAAGGAAGGGAAGAGGGAGATGCCAACAGTCATAACACCATAAACACCATAAACTGGAGATATGTAACTGGGCTATGTTCAAGGCCAAGCAACATCTTTTCCATTCTTGACATAGAACACTGCCAAATCCTGAGCATGTCAAGCAAACAGAAAGCTAAAGAGTGGTCTTCATTTTCGCCTTCACTTCCCTTTCTTCTCCCCTCTTTGACTCTTTCAGTCTCTTGCCATTGTTCCACTCGCTCCAGAACTCTTCTGTGAGCATCCTGCTCCAATGAGCACTTTCCCACCTTCCAGCAAAGCATTCCTTGTTTTCCAAACCTGAGTTCAGCCAAGACTGAGTAAATCATGTGCCTTCTTTTCCTGCTTTATAATAGAACTAGCCTCCTGACCGTCTTTTAAGTTACACGTAATAAAAAAAAAAAAGACATAGGAGGCTGTCAAAAAAAAAGTGTCCAGTAAAATGATTTATGGAATCTGTGGCAATTAACTCCCTGTTTGTATCCATGTCTAGGTCTTCCCAGAGAAACATTTCCCGTAATCCCTGTGCACACAACTTATCCAAAACTAACACTAAAGGGCTTGAGGCATTTTTGCCCCCATTTCCACTGTAGCCCAGTGAAAATTCCTACTATGAGTTCACACTTTTTGCCCAGATTGTGGCCTTATTAAGACTTGTAACACTAAAAGTGGCAGTTCTGCTGTTGCCCATATTTTGTGGTGTTTTCATTAAAATATTTTTTACCCACAACTTATTCTGGGGTTTAGCCTAGAGATCAATTATATTTAGACGTTATAATTTTGTGCTTCCCGTATTATAATCCAATCCAGTTCAGTCCAGAGCCTTGCTGCCTCTTTGCTTTCCTCACATACTCTTCTGCTGCACTCTATGCTTTCCTGGTCATCTCATGTGTTTGTGAATGGGTAAGGAAAGCCAAAGGAAGACCCTGGTGATCAGGGAATGGTCTGAGAGAAGACAATTAAGATCTCATATCACTATGGACCTTAGAGGTGGAAGGGTTTATTAGCTGCCTAAGTAATTAAGAGCTGAATGCTGCAAATTCAACATATGATCCCCATATCAGAAATGGGGGTGGTGATAATTTAATTGTGGCTTAATGGACAATCTGATATCACACAGCTTCTCCTATGCAATAACTTAGAAACTCATAAGGAGTTCCAGTAGTAAGAAAAGTTACTTTAATCCCATATTATTTTAATAATTAAAAGTATCCATGTATTCCTTGTTTGACTGTATGGGTGCATGTGTGTAGAGACAAAGGGTGCTGATCTAGAGCTCTTTGGTGCTGATAAGAGAAAAAATTAAATTCCTTTTCCAGAACCTGTTTTTGACACATGCGAAATAGAAGAATTAACTATATAACATGCAATATCTCAGCGCTGAGAAAAAGAGGATGCTGAGATTTCTACAGTGCCTTATTCCTAATAGATGTTGGCACATAAGCACCCAGGTCCTCTTTTAAATCTAAGTCAGATTCCAAGTTATCACATCGGCACAGATGAAAGGGGAGAAGTGACTGGAGCTCTGAACAAACTATTCTAGCCAGATGGGCAGGTTGTTGTTGCTGTTGTTGTTAGTCCAAATTCATTCTATTAAAAAAGTCAAAATGCCAAAATTCAAAACAAATCCCTTCCACCTTTTTGTGTCACTCATGGTGTTGCTATATTGGAAAAGGCATTAATTGTCTGAGAACATCTGCCTATTTGATCTTACTATTACCCATTCACTATTGGCGTTTCTAAATCTACACAAGTCAGACATTTTTCGCTTCTGAAGTGTTTCCAAAGGGCACATAAATGCCCAATTTATTTCATGTTAAATGCACTTTAAAAAAAAAAGTTGGAGACTGTTTCAAATGCACAGGGGAAAGATAGTGCACTAATGTCTGAACCCAGTTCACTTTATCTCCAGTTATAATATACTCTCATGTGTGATGGGGTTACAGATATGTATTCACACATACACACAAAGCCGGAAGTGTGAGAGGAGATTAGCCTCCCTTTTCACAGCTACAAAACCAGATTTTTCACAAACACAGAAGCAGCAGAGGAATAATAGTTGGACTCTTGAAACAGATCACAAATACAAACAGCTACTTGCAAGCAACTTGGTCCTTTCTGTATGTACAATAACTACAGTAGGAACGGATTGTAACCAGAAGAAAAAGGAACGGTGCTAAATGAAAGCAACTGAATGATTGGGCAAAAACTATTACAATCTAAACGACACAGTTCAGGTTCTGCACTTTTTGATTAAGTTTTTTTGTTCACTGACCCACCCAACAAAAAAGTAACAAAACCTGTAACAAAAAGCCCCTGTTTATGGAAGATGTCAGAAATCTCTTAACTTTTGGCCTTGCTCTCAATCACTATGTGCAAAAATCTGTACATTTCTGAACTAAATGTAGTTGTTGTTTTTTTTATAAAAAAAACCTTTTTGAAGCACCTTAATGTGGCTTCCCATTCCAAGAGTGGTAGCCACCCTTTTTCCTTTGAGCACCTTATTGATGTGTTATGCTATCTGCTGTCTTTCTGTTACCTGTTAGCTGAATGGCTGGCTGTTAACATATACAAATGTGTGCAGGAGCAAGGTATGACTTGCGTGTGTCCAGAGCATTCCACACATACAAGCCATCATACAAGACAATACACTTGCACACATGCAAACACACAACAGTGATATTTCTATTAAGTGAACTTCTACCCATGTTTTCCCATTCCTTGGTCCAGCATTTTGAAGGGTTGACTATATAATGTATGATTCCAGTGCTGATTTCAAAACTTGCCCTATCTTTCTGCTTTTTTAGTATGCTTTTTTAAAGCATTAGAATTTCTCTATGTTTGAGGACTGGATAATTCATACATTGGACAAAGAAATGTCCCCAAAATCATTAGTAACTGAGTGAATGGGAAAAACTACGTTGAAGACTAATCCTGCAGTCTTTACATAAATTAAAACAATGATTTCCAAATGTAAAGGCTTCAAGACAAGATCCCTTTTGAGCAAAGATACTTCTCCTGGAGATACTAGTTTCTGCCTAATCCAAAGTGTGTTGTAGTGGCTGTAAGTGTACTTATACATAAACACAAAAACACACCCTTATACAGTGCGACATGGTTTAAGAAAATGAGACGAGCAGGTCAAAAGTTTTGAGGGAATACTGAGTTCCTTTTTTTTCTCTCATTTTACTCTGTAAATGGTATGTCAGTTATAAAGCAAGTAAACTGAGAATTGTTTTTAAAAACCTTGCATACGCCTTTTCTATCAAGTGCTTTAAAATATAGAATAACTACACACATCCTGCCAGTTTTTTCTTACAGTGAGAGTATCCTTACCTGCCATTTAATATTAGCCTCGTATTTTTCTCACGTATATTTACCTGTGACTTGTATTTGTTATTTAAAACAGAAAAAAGGAAAAAAATAAAATTAACTGTAGCGCTTCATTATACTATATTATTATTATTGTGACATTTTGGAATACTGTGAAGTTTTATCTCTTGCATATACTTTATACGGAAGTATTACGCCTTAAAGATACGGAAATAAATTTTACAAGGTTTCTGTTTTGTGTGGAAGAGTAATCGATGTTGCTAAGAATGATGTTTGTTATTTTGGGTTTTTCTTTTTTCCTTTTTTTAATGTTACCAGCACTTTTTTTGTAAGTTTCACTTTCTGAGGTATTGTACAAGTTCACACTGTTTGTGAAGTTTGAATATGAAGGAATAATTAAAAAGAAAGAAAGAAATTGCTGTCTCTGTTGTTTTACTATTGTACTGGCTCACATAAAAACTTTCCTGTCGCTATATTATGTATGGAACACTGTAGAAGACCACGACCTTCAGTATAATCTCAGCCTTCCCTTACATCAGAGGACAGATACAGATAGGTAGCCATGTTGGTCTGCCATAGTCAAAAATAAAAAAATTCCTTCTAGTAGCACCTTAAAGACCAACTAAGTTAGTTCTTGGTATGAGCTTTCGTATGCATGCACACGAAAGCTCACGTGTATCTGAAAGCACACGTGTATCTGAAGAAGTGTGCATGCACACGAAAGCTCATACCAAGAACTAACTTAGTTGGTCTTTAAGGTGCTACTAGAAGGAATTTTTTTATTTTTGATCAGAGGACAGAGTTTGGAGCCACTTCTGATCTTTGCTCTTGGACCTAGAAGCGCCAACTCATACCCCAGTATTTAGAATACTTAGAGAAGCAAGAAGACACAGTCAGTGCCAGATTTACATATAAGCTAAACAAGCTATAGCTTAGGGCCTCACTCTCTTGGGGGGGGGGCAAAAATTTAAAGGAAAAAAACCTGGACGTTCATTTCCAAAATATAAGATAAAAAACAAATAAAATAAAACCTTAATCTTAATTGTATTTCAGTTCAACAATTACTTTGATAAAATACATATTTTCTTATGTGCAAATGGCTTTAGATACCTGTCAGGGAACTGCCATCAGTGCCGGAGGGAGAGAGCAAAATCCAGAGGGATTCCAGAGAGCGTCCCGGAATTGGGAGAGGCAGCCCATTTTCTGGAGAAGAGAATCAGCATAGCACCAGTGGAGAAGGGGGGCAGATGGGGGAAGCGGCGAGGACTCCTTGCCGGGGACCAGCGGGGAGAGTAGAGGTCCTCCGCTGCCTACGCCCTCCTTGCACAGAAGGCTTTCGCGCAGAGAGAGTAGGAGGAGACTAGGCGTCAAAGAGCTTCTTTGCTGGAAGAAGTTTAAGAAACGCCCACTGACGGATTCTGCCAGCGATTGAGACAGCCACGGGAGAGTGGCTGTCCGGACAGAAAAGGTTCACTCAGGCAACCCAGCCAGGTGTTTGCACCGGCTTACGCACGAGCAACCCCTAGAACCACTACAATACCTATTAGGTTCATAAATCACCATATAGCATATATTCAACACAAAGCGACAATTTGTTGTTGACAAAGGACATCTGGACATATAAAGGGCCCGATTACCTTCAGTAGCTTAGGGCTACATCAAACCTAAATCCAGCCCTGGACACAGTGCATTTTCACATACATTGTTGTAACTCACAATTTATGTGGATTTAACTTGCACGTATTCAGCTTTATTCGCCTGGGAATTAAAAAATAAATAACTAGAAAGGGGTCTGGCGACCAAGGAAAAAGACTTTTTTACGATACATGGTTTCATACCACTTGAGCACATTAGGACACATTACTATGAAGCCTTTTGGTGGGTGGTATGACTCTGTATAAGAGCAGCATAAGAAACTGACAAACTCCAATGCAAAAGTAAACCTGATAAACAGCAGGGGTAGCTAACACGGTGCCCTCTGGATGTTTGCCAATGCTGGCTGTTAATAACAGTGTCTCCAGTTATGAGTCATGGTGACAGGCTCATCTCTGGATGTGTTGCTGTAAGCGCTGCTGCTTCAGGACAGCCTTGGAGGCAAAACTCCACTCTACCACCCCCTGAGACTTCTAAACTCCACTTTCTATGATGTGACCTTCTCTTGGCAACCTCTTCACCTTAGCAGAGGAAGCAGGCCAAGGCTGCAGTGGCCAGCATACTTGAGGGTAATAAAGCAAGCAAGGGGAAAGTTCTATTAATTCCATGGAGGTAAAGAAACAAGGGGAGGTATCAACTTCACATGTTCTATCAGTGCAAGGATTTCCTCTTGCACAACGGTTCTTCCCACTAACTCTTCCTGTGCTGACCCCACACCCAACCCTCCCTACAACAGATTCAGGGGGCACACCCAGGTGGGCAGAGAATTCATTGCGCAAGCAGAAATCCTTCTGCTGACACACAACATGTAACTTGGATGGTTTTGGAGTGTTGGCTTTGGAGTCCATCACTCAGCAAAGCCTCTCTCAGCCAACTAAAAATAAATAAATTATAGACTTCTTCCTACAGTCACTCAGAGATCCAAATTAAAAGTTGAAATGGAAAAGAACAGCAAAGAAAAATACTCTTTAAGCTAGGAGAACTGGAAAGACGGGGATTGGCATCTATGGCTGGCCTTATTTCAATACCTTGATATAGGCACAAGACCACAAAGTTCACTATTATTGTATTGATGCTGATGCTAATTTGCTTCTGAAAAGGAGAGACTATAAAGTCAGCTGTGTGGAAAGAAGAACTAACGGTAAAGTATTCCAACACACATTGATAATGGCTTAAAAAGAACTGCACCATTATGCCAAATACTTGGTTATTTCTTTTCATCGCTGATTCTTCTCAAAGTCCACTTAATCCAACCCATTGCTTTTTGGCAAGACTTACATCTAATGAATTCACTAGAAATTTCTCATAAGAAAATGAATATACAGAGCAGAATTGTTTCAATTTTAATTTTCAAATAGGCATCATCTTAATGATGATAAAAATGTGATCAGCTCTAAGAAACACTCGGGTGTATAAAAGCTACATAACTCTGCTACCAGTAAGCCACTACTATGTAGTGTGGTTCGATGACTATTGAAATAAATGGCTATTCTTTTGAAATAAAAGGCCCTAACTGAAGGGAGAATCCAGAAATCCATGGACTATTTTGACAAGTAGGTGGAGCCACACATGTCATTCAAGTGATGTCATATGATACCAGGAGATTCAAAGTTAAAGCCACAGGAGCAAGCAGAGGTTTACATGTATCTCTGATATCAGTACAGTAGTCTCACAGTGCTAAGATTGTATGTGTGTATAATATATATATACATACATACATATATATATATATATCCTGCCTTTTCTTTTTATCAAGCCAGCAGAGGCTTATCTCTGGCATTGTGCTGGGAACTACAACACTAACATCAGAGATCAGTCTCTGCTTGCTGTTTGATAGCAAAAG
Organism: Podarcis liolepis; assembly: GCF_965112155.1. Classification (NCBI taxonomy): domain Eukaryota; kingdom Metazoa; phylum Chordata; class Lepidosauria; order Squamata; family Lacertidae; genus Podarcis; species Podarcis liolepis. Next base: position 74,731,691 of record NC_139558.1, on the reverse strand, counting down.
CCTGCAGCAGAGGCTTATCCCACAATGCTAAGATCAGAAATAAGCCTCTGCCTGGTGCCTTTTAAGAGCTGTGCAAATGCTTATGTCCGATATTAGTGCTGTGGTACCATGGCTTAATTTAATGGAAGCATGGATTTATTTAAGTGTTGCAGCATTTCCATCCTCGCTCTATGTGTGTGTGTATAAGCACATGTATCTAAATATATTACACATACACAGGCATACTTTTAAGGAATATGCACCCAGCACAGGAGTTTTGCTGGATTTGGTTATGGCATACGCACATGCCTATTGCTGCATGCCACCCCAATCTCCAAGCCGTGTGAGATTCCAGGGGTTCCAGGTGCTTACCCAAGGCTCAGTTTTCTTGGAATGAGGAACAGCAGAAACTCTGGTGCAGGTGCACTGAGTCAGGCCCAACGTTGGTGGGGGGGGGGCTGTCATGCATGCATAATGTTGAGCCATGCCTGCTGGGATGCACTAGCGATCGCAGGTGTGTGTGTGTGCAGAGGGTGAAAATCGCCCTCCAAGCCTCCTACCCCACGCCCTGCAAACCGACACTCACCCAGGGGTGGCGGGGGATGACTGCCCCCCTCAGTTTTGGAGGGCACAGCCCCCTGCCTCAAAATATTGAGGGGGCGGAAGCCCCTTGCACTCCCTATACCTGGCACCCCTGCTGTGGTGTCTTTATGATATATGATTTATCATAATAATAAAGGGGTCCCAACTCTACAATTCCATAATTCTATGAGGGGCTCACAGCATTAACCATAGCTGTCAACCTTCCCTTTTTTTGCGGGAAATTCCCTTATTCCAGCGCTTTTTCCCGCTGCTTCCTGCTGCTATCCCGGATTGTTAGATATCCCATAGACTGTCCCCCGGATAGGTGAGGCTGCTGATCCTTTATTTTTGAGGCTGCTGATCCCTTATTTTCAAATCTGAAAGTTGAGGGAAGAGAGGCTCACCCATTTGCCTCTGGCACAGAGCAACGTCCCTTTCTACCTGGACAAAACATGCTTAGGCCATTGCCAAGAAATTTTCAGGGCTATTCCAGCAATTGAATCCTTGCTGGATCCATGAATTAGAAGGGACTCAGGTATACAGCCTTCACCCCTCCAATCTCACTATATAAGGGATATCTTGAAAAATAGCATCCAGTGCACGGCTGCAAAAGGTCAACATGCATATACAGGGTGATTCCTTTAAAAGAGGCACCATGGATAGAGTACACATGTTCCACGGGGCCTCTTTTAAAAGACTCACCCTGTACATACATGCTAGCCTTCTTGTTGGCATTGTAAAGTCATTTCATAAACCTAGTGACATTACGAAAAGGAAGAAGCAACCAGGAATCATTTCAGAGTAAAATACCATCCATCCTTGCAGTGTCTACTACAGTAGAATTTTTCAGCAGCCAATGTAAACAGCATACCACAGCAGAATGTAAGTGCTATCTATTATTAACACTCTAATTCAACAAACATATAAAGTTCAGGTCTCTATTTTTAAAACAATTGCTTGATTTTTTTTTAATCTTGACACGAAGAGCAGCAACACAGTTCCTCAAGCCAAATGTGTCCCCCCTCAGAGTGGGGCAGGATGTTGGCTTGCTGCTCCTTTCTCTCACCCCAAGTTATCCTTCTGTAAATAGTAACACTTAATTGATTTACCACAACTAGTTCTATGTTTTCCAACAGAATTACATGACCACTATAAACTTAACTGGCCAATAATACTAAATATAAATCATACTAAAATTATTTTATCATGTTTTTAATGAGGTATCATTTTGGAGAATGATTTTGGAGGCCCTCCTCTCCCTCCCCAATCACCAGGCTGGAGGCCACATCATCCTAGGGTTAGGAGGACAATAGCTCAGTCATCTTAGGGCAGGAGCCACCAATCTTTTTGAACCAGCGGACACATTTTCAATTTTGAGAGAAAGCTGGGGACGCCAGTCACAAAATAGCTTCTGGGGGAGGAGAGGGGCACAACACAAAATCACTGCCATAGGGAGTGTGATAACACAAAATTAGAGAGACAGTCAGCCCTGGCAACCTTACGCTTACCATGGGAAGTCAGCTATGTCCTGCAGATCCTGACTGTGGTGATCAATTAGTATAGATTTTACACATACACTGATGCTGTTGCTGTCTAATAGCAACAAGAAGCATTCCTCAGTACCAGGGAAAATATACAAGATGGTCACACCACAATCACACTAATTTCACAGAAATCGCTTAGAAAGTATCTGCACATTTTGCCCCACAACTTGCTTTCTAGGAGGGCTAAGACTTACTTTTTTAAAAGCTCAGTCTGGTGCAGCTGCCCTAAGGGCAAAACAACAGGCAAGAGGCCAATCTTGTCTAATCTCACCTAAAATTGGGAATACACAGATGCTTGCTTTGATTTCTATACTGAAAACAAAGCTATGACTTTAGGTAAGACGATCCAGAAACCTAATCAGGGAGAAACAACTGTTGGAATGTTCAGCCTGGATATATGTGTAAATAAAACCTCGCCACCAGTCATTATTCCAAGGTATGTGCCAACACCCTTCAATGATGTCCGTAGGCAGGGAGTTCCAAATTGTAGGTGCTGCCACACTAAAATACTGATTTCTTATGGATGTGAAACAAGTATGTGCCACCTGTAACAATGCCAGGCAGTGGTGGCTTGAGGAGAAATGGAAAGTGCTGCCCTGCTGCCACTGCCTGCATAGCTGTTGCCATTGCCAAAGAAGCACCACCAGCATCAGTGCTGATTTCCGGAGCAGCTTCTCCACTGGAGGTGCCACCTCAAGAACTTCTTCTCCCACCTGAGGCAGTACCTTCATCCCGCCTAATGGCTGCTCCAGCCCTGATACCAGTTTGCCAGATTGAAGTCACTGAGTGGGCACATATGAGGTAAGGAAATTCTACAAGTGGCCCCAAGCTGCTAAACATGAGCCAATTCTCTTCCCAAAGCCCTGCGTTTGCCAGGTTGCAGAACTCCTCCTAGCCTGGCAAGCAGGGAGGGCGAGTAGAACAATGAGGAGCAGGGCAAGAGAAGCCATGGATGGCTGCATCGTCTCCAACAGGAAGGTAACTTTTAAATACTAGCTACTTTGCAACACTACTAACCCAATCCCTGTCCTGGAAAGAAAATGAACATATACGTATAGCTCTCTATATATACCCACACTCACATATACAAAAGTTAATTGTTCATTGTGCAACTGCTTCAAAATATTTAATCATAACGCTTGGAAAAACCCAACAGGATTTTCCGAAATGTGTTCCTTGCATCTAAAGAAATAATTTTGGGTTGTTAAATTACTTTCCTGCAGTTCTCTGTGTGCCCACTTGGTGTCCCACTGGGACCGAAAAACACAGAACACTACTGAAAGGTAAAGCAGCCAAAGAGAAAGAAAGGCACACATTACTTGAGGAGCAAACATATGTAAGATACCAGGAAAGATTTGCCAAACACCTTGTCACAGGCAAAGTGCAAAACTCAAATGTATTGTTAACACACCAACCCAATCTCAGAGATGAGAGACTCCAGGGGCTCTAGTGATTACCCAGAGTTCAGTTTCCTTAGAATGAAGGTCAAGGGGGACTGTGGTGTCTTTAGGACATATGGTTTCATTTGCACATACAGTATATACAACCAAAACATAGGCTGGAGAGGCTCACAGCATTAACATCCCCAAAGATTTTGCTTCCCCTTCAGGTTTCTAGGAGAGATCCAAAGTCCAGCCTAAAGCAAACATGTCTCTGTTTCTTCAGCTTCCAGTCTGCTCTTTCAGCTCACTCATACAACTGTGGCTATTGTTTTCCTAAACTGCAGCTAGGTGAGAGTGTGGGGAAAGGCCCACCCATTCAGTGGCGTAGCGTGGGGGTGCAGGGGGGCCCGGCCGCACCGGGCGCAACATCTGGGGGTTAGGGTTAGGGGGTGCAAATCCACGGGTTAGGGGGCGCAAATCCACGGGTTAGGGGGCGCAAATTACTTGCCTTGCCCCGGGTGCTGACAACCCACGCTACGCCACTGCACCCATTTATTCTATGACACAGAGAAACCTCTTTGCTAATCATGGTACTTAACTAGTTAGGCCTTACCTTGATAAAGGAACTGGTTTGGTATTGTTCCCTTTATGCACTACAATCTCCCAGCCTATTTCTTTTGTTGCCTCCCTTTGGCATTATCTGTTAGAACTATCAAGTACATCTTTCTTCCTATTGTGACACCCCTGTAGTTCCTACATTTATTCACATCCTGTGCTAACCATTCCACACAGCCATAAAAGAGACCCTCCATCAAACCTAGGTGGGCTGTACATTTACACTGCAAAATTCTAGCTATTTTCAGACCATTTGTATTGCTGTTGCTGCTATAAACACTGAAATGGGTATGCTAATGTCAAAGGCTCAAATCCTTTTTGCTCAGAAAAGGAACATAGAGAGAGAGGTGCAGTTTTTTGACCTTTTCTGATAACATTGCTGCAGTTATTAGGAGGTATAAATAATAAATAGCCACCACAAATGCTCTTAGAATACACTGCTTCATTTTTAACAATTTAATCTTGAATTTACCCAAGCATGGGCATCTGATACTTGGCTGCTGCAGATCTTATGACCATCCCTGTCTTCTGAAATACCATGCCTGGTTTGAATCTGTGTTGTTGCCAGTCAAAGATCAATTGCACTAAGCCATGGCAAGTGAACTCATTGCATAGTATAGGAATAAGGTGGTGTTTTAAGTACACTGGCCCCAGATTCTTTAAGGCTTCATTATATACTAATAGTAAGACCTTGAAGACGGCTTGGTAGCATACTGGCAACCAGTGCAGTTTCTTCAACACAGTTGTTATATTAGTAGCCAATGCTCGATAGCAACCAGGCTGTAGAATTCTGCTGCTGCTTCCAAACCAGCTTCAGGGGTAACATCCACAGCAGAGTGTTTGAAGCACTTTGTCCTCCTGATCTCCCTTATCCTTATCCCCCCCATCCCTTCTTAAAGACAGACCCATTTTACTTATGAAGAATTGAGACAGAGTGGGGAGCATACCTAATGTCATAGTATTCATAGCCAGTTGCACAATGTTAATTTTTGTTCCTGTGTGGAAGACAGGAATGCCTGGCGTGCTCTGGTCCATGGGGTCACGAAGAGTCGGACACGACTAAACAACAACAACAAGTTTTGGTTTATTTTTTGCTTGATTCTAACATGTTTATATGAATGTTATAATATTGTTATAAATTATTATTGCAATATTTCCCAACTATATTGTATAATTTTTAGTGGGAGGGGCTGAAGCTAAAGAGTACATGCTTTGCAAATGAATACATGCTATGCCATAGGTAAATGAAAATTTACCTATGGCACAGCATGTATGCAAATCTGTCCCCTTTTTTGTGAGCAGGGCAGAGCGCCCAATCAACAAAGAGTGTACCTGGGCCAAAAGGGGGGGGGGGGCTTACATTGCACGAATTCATGGCAGAGGCAAAATTAGAAAACAACTATACTATACCAGATCTCGATTTCCTAGTTAATCTCATGTGTGATACCATCAAAACCAGTGGCATTTCTTTGAATTAAATGAATTAGTGTGCTGTGGAATGTTACAAACTGACAAAGATGGCCCTTTTGTCAGAAAAGCCAAACACTAGAATCAAGGACATAGACAACTTGTTAAATCTCATCATTTGATAAACATCTGTTGGGAGACGTCATCATTTGGCAGATTAAATGTTATTACTCCGGCTCTATCTTGTAGATAAACTGAATTATCTACAGTCTCCACACACTCCACCCCTTCTATGATTCCTCAAATCACATTTTTAAGGGGGGGGGGACTATTCTTGGATTGACCAATATTAGTCATATCCAGAGTAAATCAAATTATTTTCAGGGGTCTACTCTTGAGTATGATTTAAGATGGATAGACCAATATTAGTCATATCCAGAGTAAATCAAATTATTTTCAGGGGTCTACTCTTGAGTATGATTTAAGATGGATAACACCAATTGTGTAGCCGCCCTTTTCCCTTTCCTTCCCACTCTTTTCACTTTCCATTTGCGTTTTTGTGATTTGGTATATTTAAAATGAGGAAGCTTTATAGAGAGTTTGTAAATGTGTCTCAGTGGAAAACCTGCTGTGCTGCGTAAAATTGTGTTTCATTTCATTAGAATGATGGTTTCAGTCAGAGATTTAGTAGCTATGTTGGTTCTATAAAGATAAGAAATGTAGAATGACTGGTAGTTCAAAAGCCTACTTGTACTCCTTTCAAACAGGAGACCCAGGAGATAATATATTTCAGGGGGTTCCCGCCTCAACTACCTTCCCCTTGGTAGTGTTTGCAGAAATGAGGGGTTTTTTTAAATAAAAGGATGCTTCATTGGCCTGGTTTTCATCAATAGAATCCACCTTTTCAGTTCATATGCAAATACCTTGGCTTCATGGCAATCGATTTCTCCCCAGCCAGGAGCACAGCTGCTTCTCATGAATACAAGAGGTTTACTCTGAAGAACTGTCACTGTGGGTTTCTTTATTCACTTGTGTGGAACAAATGCTAAAAGAATGCCGTATTTTAGGGGGAACTTTTGGATCTCACCATGCTGTTTATTACAGTCATCACATTAAACAAAGCCAAGCATGGCAAGGTCTACTGTACATAATAGAGCGGATTTCGTTCCTTTAAACAGTGGGGAATTTCTTTCAGAATGGAGGCATTGCAAATACTAGGTTTGGGCTGAATAAGAAAATCCATACCCTGAAAAGCTTTTCATCTTAGAAAAACATTAACATGAGCAACGGTAGAAACTGGGGGGTGAGCGTGAGAGGAATTGTCAGAAAGAATATGTACTTAAATAGGGCAAGCTCTCACTACACAGCTTTGGTGAGTCAATTTTTAAATAAACCCCAAGATATAAATAAATGAATAAATTAGAGAAATATCACAAGTCTCCAGTGACCATCTGCCTTGTGTTACCATTCGGCATTTTACCAGATGCACAATGCTAACACTTGAATCTTGAGGAGAGATACAGGAGGATAGGGTGGCTACCTTATGTACTAGTTGTGTCCTTCAAAAGATGGGAAAGCTATGGAATAACTCCATTCTCTCCAAGAAAGCATGAACTTTGGGATCATTGCAATAATTATTTTTGTTTGTTTGTAATTCTCAACACAGTTAAAAGACAATCCTGAAATTTTGTTAGCCCATCTTAAGGAAAAATTTCTAAAAGTAATTATTATAATTCATACCTGGTGAGACCGGTCACAATACTGAAGGCATACCGTTTTGCCATCTCATCATTTCCTGACAGAAATTAACATGGCCAAATCCACCAAAAGAGTAGTTTATGGAGCTCCTAGAACTAATGGGGCAGGAGAAGAGGACTATAGGAAGAGGCATAAATTACTAAGAAGGAATCAGCTGTGAGTCCTACTCCCTGCTTTGCAGGCCTTTCCCACCTGGTCTGGGAGGGCAAGGCCCTGACTGACTCCAGCTGTCTCTTAGAGCAGACCCAGGTCATTAAGCCTGAGCTTCCACAGCTGCTACCAGTGAACCAGCACTGGCAGCAACAGCAGCAGATAGCAGTGTGAGTGTAATGAAAGGGTTCACCTGTATATTTGATGAAGTTTTGAAGCCTATCATATACATATATACACACAAACACAAAGTAATTTTTATATGGTTTCCCTTTGGTTCCAATAGGCCGCATTGCAAATTGGTATTGGCATCAGATGCTAAACATCAGCCGTGTAGTCTGCTGCATGAATCAGTTTGTAACTTCCAATGTGAGGGAAATGGGTCCATCGTTTCCTGTATGCTTTCTGTGCTTCTGTCATGAATACATGAAAGGATCAAAAGATGGCCCAGGCAGAGAAGGAGCAAACTAGAAGATGAATATGAAAGTCTCAAAGCACCAGGTGTTTTGTCATTTTGAAGGGTGAGTGTTACCAGGACATTTCATACACATCACAAGGTTTGCTCAATATACCTCTACTGGGTGTTTTAAATGGCTAGAAAAATAAATATACCATTTTCACTGAAAGTGTAAATGGCAGCTGCAGTAGGAGCATGCATGCCACTTTTAAAAGAGCAGAGAGCAGTGAAAGTGATTGATTTTTAAAAAGCCGGGGGAAAGGACAGGGAAAGCTGTCCTGCCTTGACTGTTTAGATATTTGGATATTTTTATACTGTGCTTCAACCCAGCAATCATAGGGTAAGTAGTAACAGGTCATGGGACAAACACCTACAGAAGCAGTCTTCCATTGTTTTAGGTGTTAAAGTGATACTAGCTGCCAAGGATGCCAACTTAAAATATGGTGGTGGGGGGAGGGAACGGGGACGGTAAGCCCTGCATTGCATAAATCTATCACAAGACACAACATACGCACATCATTTGAATGGCAATGCCCATCAACTGTGGGGGACCCCAGTCCCCTCAAATACTTTGGGGGGGGGACCTCAGGCCCTTGGAGTTCGCTCCTATGCTAGCTATGTGGAATAACAAATCTACCTTCTTCACAGTGGTGCATTGCCTTAGCTTGACTAAAGCCTTGTTGGCATTTCTGCTGTTCACATAATCCAGACAGAAAGATATTTCTGCCCTCAAGACAGGCATTCAGACCTCTTTCAGTCATAAGCTAGCGTTTCTTGACAAATGGTTTCTTACACTCTACCCCACAGCTTCAGGGGTGATTACACATATATTTGCCCCCAGTATTTTGCTCAGTAACATATAACAATACAAAATACATAATACAAATGATTAAAACCAATTCACATAAAATGCTTTATAACTACATAACTAATATAGTACCAGCAACATACTTAAAACTGACTTAACCAATCACAACTCTCCTAAGCTGGTTTTAAGAGTAAAAAAAGTTGGTTTCTATTCTTGGTTCTGGCACAGATTTCCTGCATGACTTAAAACAACCCACAGAGTCACCTTCTATTTTCACTCCTCCATTTGTTTAGCTGAATATGATAACACAATTGAGAATTCTGGTTCTGTAAATCCCAGTTCTTCAGAATTCTGAGCCTGCATCCTGACTCTTGCAATTACCTGACTGCAGTATTTTAGGTGGAACAGTTTTCCAACAGGACAGAACCATTACAGTATCACATTAAGTAATCTGTGTTAGCAAGGTTCTTCTGTTCCAGCTTTTGTTTGTCTTGTCCCATCAGAATGCACACAATGTAGTACAGATATTGCACAATTACAATTTTTATTGTCGCTTCTAAAGGACCACATTGTGCCAGTTGGAAATCCCAGTCTTTTCTTAAGGATGGAGATTTTGCAGGACAGACATTAGCTGTCTTGGTAAAGCCAAGCTTTCATTGCACTAAAAAGAAACCAAGGAGAATATTCAACATAGTCTTCCTTTGTTTGGCACAAGAAAGTGTAGGGGTGTAACACTGCTCCTCAGCTTCAAGCAGCTTGTGTTAAGAATTAAACTGTCGGTTCAGATTTTGTTGTTAAATCTATTAGAAATGCACTGACATCTTTGACAGCTAAAGATCCTATTAAATCCTGGAGCATGTAAAATGCAGGCAATTAAAAACTTTGGCCATGCTGTTCACCTTGTACGCTGTCCTTGAGGGAGCAACCCTGAATAGAGAACAGCTCTCGCTTCCTGTCCTATTTGTGCAATTCATATGTGTGAATACAGATAAAGCTATAGCGAATAAAATTTTTAAAAAACACCTCCCAAAAGCAAACAAACCATTAAGCTTATTTAGTACAGGCTATGCTACAGTGATAGCTTGGGTAGTATGTAATCATCTTTGGGGTATGTTTGTACATAACACCAAACCATGGTTTGAACAAGTCTAGCCTACTTCTGGACTCAGACACTGCCTTGTCCCATCTGCTTTCCCTATATGGCCAGAAGGAGGAATTTGGAATCTTTTGCTTTTGCTCAAGCAAGATTTGGTGTTTTCTCCAAACTCTCTAACTGTGGTCAACATTAACAGTGGTTAGTGTCAACCAAGACAACTACAAACTGTGGTTTATGAAGTTGGCTTGTTTAAATTAGCCAGTCTTTTCTTGAGTTTAAGTAGACATATGAGGGAGGAACACAGGGATTAGCTCCACCCTTGCAACATTCCTGTCATTCCCCACTGAGTTCTGGGGGGAGTTGAGGCCCTAAGGTTTAACCATTTAAGATAATTTAGACTATTCAAACCATTTAAGGGGTCTAAAACACATGGGAAACATTCATCAGTACAAGGGGTTCCTTGCTTCAGCTTTCAACACAAGGAGGGCAACAGGAATGGTGAGGGGAGCACATCTGTCACACTCATCCCCATAACCCTCCATTGTATGTTTACTTGGATGAAGAATCCCTGACAAGGGCTGTCCTTAATCACAGTTCCCACCCATTGCAGATGAGTTAACAGATTGTGGTAAACTAAAAGCAGAAGCAAAATCCTCTGAACTCCTCCTCTCGGTTATACTGGAGAGGAGATAGAAAGAAGGAATGTGCAACACCGGGAGAAGAATAAGTTAGTTCAGTGTTTCCCAACCGGTGTTCCGCGGCACACTAGTGTGCCGCGAGACGTTGCCTGGTGTGCCGTGGGAGGGAGGCGGGCGAGTCGGGCGACGAGAGGCGGGGCAGCGGCGGCGAGGAGAGGCCGCCCAGCGCGGGGCTCTCGCCGTCTGCCTGCCTGGCTGCCTGCGTGGCGCTGACTTCACGGGGCTGTAACGTGCCCCACATAGGCACACGCGGGGCGGCGAGCGAGCTCCCTCCCACATCCCATCGCCGCTCGCTTCGGCCGGCCTACTGGGCTGTCGTAGGCGGAAGGCCTGCGCATGCATGAGGTTTTCGCGCCTTCGGGATTCCCTTCACGCCTTCCTCCTCCCGGGTCCTTGAGAGCGCGGGAAGCGGCAGCGCGAGACCGGCGTTGAGCCTGGTAGGTATTGCGCTTGCCAAGGCAGTCATTTGGGAAATGAAAACTTGCAAAGCAAGCAACCAGTTCAATCTGAAGTACGTGTATGCTTAATATCCTGTATCTGAAACCTGTTCTGCCCCCTCCCCCACACTTGGTGCCATTTTCATCTACACATGCAGCAGAGTAAGTTGACCCAGAATAGTAACAATTCAGATGGCAGATGGGAGAATGACAGTGCTGAATGCTTTCCCATGTAGAACAGTCCCTGCAAATAAAAACCTAGCATATTTGGAAGAGGGATGCTAGCCTAACCATTACCTTCTATGCTGTTACTATTTTTTATTTTTTTTTTTACATAAGTAAAAAGTGACCTTTCCCCATCTGGCATGGTGGTGTGCCTCGAGATTTTTTTCATGAAACAAGTGTGCCTTTGCCCAAAAAAGGTTGGGAAACACTGAGTTAGTTCATGTAGAGCAGGCTTCCTCAACCTCGGCCCTCCAGATGTTTTTGGCCTACAACTCCCATGATCCCTAGCTAGCAGGACCAGTGGTCAGGGACGATGGGAATTGCAGTCTCAAAACATCTGGAGGGCCAAGGTTGAGGAAGCCTGATGTAGAGCTAAACCATAGTTTAGTGTTACACCTTTAAACCTTTCTGTCTCTAGGCTAGAAAATAACACACAAAAAAAACTAAGAACAAAGAATTATTCCTATTTTAGGCTGGGTTTTTAATTCTTTACTTAAAGACAACATATTTTAGATCTGCCATTTACCCTTCTCAACTATTGCGCCACCGAAACTGATTTAATATCGTCCCTGCATAGTCCCATGTGAACTACCAGCAAACTATTCTTTTTTACTACTGTGACTGCCTAGTTTCCCCTATCGTCAAATGGCTTTAGACTTCTGATGGTGATAGTTTTAGGTCATACCTGCTCATATACATAATTTGTGTAAACTATTAATAACTCATCACATTATTCTCCTGTCTTGACTCTCTAAATTGCCACAGTGCTGATCAAAATTCTTGATGCGTCCATTGGAGGAACAGTGCACATTCTTAAAGCTGGGACACTTAGTATAGTACTTGGAACACCTGTTCTTTTAAAGAAAATGTTCAGATGGGCTTGGAAGCTGTTTATGTTTTGTTTTGTTTTTTGTAGTACAAAAGTCTCACAAAGAAGCACAACCTCTGGTGCCATAATGCAGAAGAAGAGGACAAAGATCAAAAATAGAACGACAGCAATATACAACACATCCCTTGTTTACCAAGTACTGTCCTCACTTAGATATGTTTTTATTTAAAATATAAGTCCATGCCACCTGATTGTTCAATACAACTGGCAACACAGCTGGTGAAAACTGAGATTAATAAGAGTATAAATAGTAGTAGAAACATGCCATTTGATACAGCTGGGAAAGTCACGTAGGTAAAACTTTATCAAATCTCCGAGGAAGTCTATTTTTTTGCTTCAATTTTATTTTATTCAGGAATCACAATACTGTATCTCAAAGAAGCAATGAGAGCCAGTGTGGTGTAGTGGTTAAGAGCAGTAGTCACGTAATCTGGGAAACCGGGTTCGCGTCTCCGCTCCTCCACATGCAGCTGCTGGGTGACCTTGGGCCAGTCACACTTCTGAAGTCTCTCAGCCCCACTCACCTCACAGAGTGTTTGTTGTGGGGGAGGAAGGGAAAGGAGAATGTTAGCCGCTTTGAGACTCCTGAAGGGGAGTGAAAGGCGGGATATCAAATCCAAACTCTTCTTCTTCTTCTTCAATGCATTTGTGTTAGGTCTCAATGTGGCTTAGTGTTGCATTTAACTGTAAGAGGCCAAGGCTGAAATACCTGCTCAGCTGTGGTGGCAAGTCCTGGGTCCTTCCTAAACAAGGACCCTACTTGTGCACCCATGTGGATTTGGGCAAGTGTGGGTCTGATTGGAATGGGCACACAGCAGGTGGCTCATGAATAGCCACTCAGCTGTGCAGTAGTGTAATAAAAGCCCACCCTTGGGAGCTCATTGGTGGCACAGTATGTTTTTTTGTCCACTCCTGGGCCTTAGAAGGCTGGTTCTGTGGCTATGGTACTGTTGCTGTTGACTTTTCTGCCCTGGTCTATGTTAACAAGCTGTTCTGGTTGCAGTAGATTGAGGGTAGCTGATAGCTGATGGGGCTGGGAAGGAATTTACCCCCCACAACAACTGGGCCCAACACTGCGAGATTTTTGCCTTCCTCACAGCAACATTTGCTTTGCGGTTATTGATGTACACTAACATTGATTAAAGAGCCTTGGGGTTCCCGTTCAAAGACTCAATCCCAGCTGAGGAAGTTGGGATGGACTCCACATGTCCAGGCTGCAAGAACATGCACCCACCCACCCACAGTAGTTCATGCTGGGTTGGGGAAGATAATTCAGCTCCCTTTAACATTATTCCAGCAGTTGGGTTTCAATAGTGACATTGGCCAGCAAGCCAGTGACTGGATCCCTGCCCTGTGTCATACCAAACACCACGAAACGCAGCCAATAAAGTTGAGTCCACTTCAAGCCCATTTGGGACATTTTCATTTTTATTCATTCCCACCTTGCTATGTGTGGTTTGCATGGCTCCATATCTAATCCATTGTAATCGGGCAACTAAGAACCGTTCTCACATTATGCAGTATGAGGGCGGTATGTTGAGGGGGTTGCATTCTGCATATTACCACTTTAGACTGCAGGTGGGAGTTATATTTTTGAATTCACCTCCATGTAAAGAGTTCCTTGCATGTGGTAAACTAGCACATCAGGAAAGGGGCTACGCTGGTTTGCTACATGGAGAGTTGTTGTCATTTTTACATTAAGGGGCATGCAGAAATATGACACCCACGTGGATACAGACACACCCTAACTGCAGTCCAGAATTCGCCTTCCACAGTCTAGCATCTGATACCCCAAAGTGTAAGGTGGTTTTAAATGTTTGTCCATTATTGTTTCAGATATTGCAAATTTGTTTCAATTTCTAGCTTTCATTAAATTTCCCTTTCTGGCATGTAACCTAAAAGCAATAGCTACTTGTTAGCCAATAATTGTATTTCCAATCCATGGACTCAGCTAGGCTGGTACAGAAAAATTGATTTATATTCCTTGTATGTGTGATATGTGGAAGACAGAAGTGGAAGACAGAAGTGCCTGGCGTGCTCTGGTCCATGGGGTCACAAAGAGTCGGACATGACTAAAAGACTAAACAACAACATGTGTGACATAACATTGTGCCACCAGATGGCGACGTGCTGGTTTTTCCCCTTCCTGTTTTCCCTGTTTAAATTTACGCTATTAAATTGAAACGCTTCTTTGATGTGTCTAGATCCAGCCTAGATCTAACTGATTTTTAATTGCACATAAATACTTTCTGCCCAATCCATTTCATCATAATAAATGTACATTGGCTATTCATTTGTTACACTCACTCCATATGTGCTTCTGCTACAATGACCTTCTGAGTACTGGATGCGTATTTTGTAACAGGAAAATGTTATGCCTTTCTTGGATAATAAACCATTACAATTATAATTGTCCACAGATGTTCTAGGCACTTATTAAGTTTTATGTATAACACCATTAATGATGCGTTCCATGCCCTTGCTGTTTTGAGAACTTCTAAATTTAAATTAAAAAGAAAAAGAAAACCATCTAAATTTTGCTTTTAATTTTTACAGTGGCAAAGAGCAGTGGAAAATTTCCCTCCCATAGTGCTGCATCTAATCTAGGGGTAGGCAACCTAAGGCCCGTGGGCCGGATGCAGTCCAATCGCCTTCTCAATCCAGCCCACGGACAGTCCAGGAATCAGCGTGTTTTTACATGAGTAGAATGTGTCCTTTTATTTAAAATGCATCTCTGGGTTATTCATGGGGCATAGGAATTCGTTCATCCCCCCCCCAAAAAAAAATATAGTCCAGCCCACCACATGGCCTGAGGGACTGTGGACCAGCCCACGACTGAAAAAGGTTGCTGACTCCTGATCTAATCAATCCTTTCTCCCCCCCCCCCACTTTATTTTTATGAGATTCTGGTGGCTGTGCATTCTCTGTGTCTCATGTAAGGGTGCACATAGATTCATACTTTAAAATGAAAAGTGAATGGTATGATGGGTCTGCAATCCCCTGAGCAAAACTATCCCCCCATCACATTACATGGGGATTGGATGTTATGTAATCAGCACCTTGGGTTAGAGCTTGATGGTTGTGTTACATACACACACACACACATATCCATAAAGGCCATAGAGTGCTGGTCTGAGGCTACATGTAGGGTGAAGTATCACATGCAATTTAATCATGGAAAGAAATTTTTCAGCAGGTCTTTCCTCTTTCATAAAGTGTTCTGAAATCTAAAAGCAAATTCTTCAATCAAATCATCCTAAAGTTATATTTTGAATGTACAATGAATAAATGAATAATATAGCCATATGAAATTATAGTCTAACATTCAGATAAGAAAAAACTGTCTTGCATTCACAGGTAAGGCTTATTGTTATTGTTATTATTAAGTGTTCCATAGGATGCTAACTTATACCGATATAGACTATCAGTCCATCTGGCTCATATTGCCTGTGAATAGTTATCCAGCATTTTAGGCAGGAATATTTCCTAGCCATACCTGGAGATGCTGGGGATTGAACCTGGAACCTTCTGCATGCAAACTACATGCTCTACCACACAGCATCATTAATATTAAATCTCTGGCCTCAACAGTTGTTAAGATTTTATGGATAGCATTTTTCTCAGTGAGGCCATCTCCCTTTAAAACACCATGGAAAATAATCTGAATCATGCTTGGTAAGCATGCAGAACTGATTCAGAATTCATAAGAGTTCAGCATCTTCATTGGATTCACACCTGAGCCCACCTCTGTATGATTTTAGTCTGTGGTCCCAAGCAGCCAGTGAAAACCAGACCTAATGTTCATTCAGTAGACTACGCCTCACTTTAACTATTCCCCCCACCTCCAAGAACACTTAACGTTTTGAATTTGTATTCTGCATGACATTCCACCTAATGGATTTTGAAATTGTCAACACATGGATAGCATGAATAAGACAAAGGCGACAGACATTCAGCTTCAGCTTCCAAGATATCTGAGAGGCACAGACTGGCAGGAAAAGCAAGCAGTATGTAAGAGAGGCTGATAAAGTTAGAGGAAAGGCAGAGAGGTGATGCTGTAGAACTGGAATATGAAGAGGGGGGAAGAAGAGGTAGGGAACAGCAGCTTATTCTATCAGCACCAAGGACAGAGACACCAAGCAGCTGGTCTTCGAGATCTTCAGAAAGCCATATGGGAAATGTATGGATATAAATCAGGTCCAAAATGACGCAAAGACTTGTTAGATCATTGTCCTACATCTCTGAGGCAAATATGGAAGAATTTTTTCTTGTTTTCTTACATAGTTGCAATGTCTCAGGAAGGGCAAAGTTTGAGTCCCCTGGGGCATACAGCGGCAGAGCTACATGAATCTAACACGTTCTCTATATCCTTCCAGAGCTGAATCTGACAGACGAGGGTAAGTCATTGTTTTCTTCTTTTGCATTTTAGTTCTGTCTTGTAAGATTTCCTGCTTTTAACCTATGCTCTTTGCAAATCTTTTAAAACACCTAACAGCCTGAAAGAAGACTAAGAAGAAGTAATATGAAATATGCCTAAGAAGAAGAATAAACCTGTCAAGGCTATAAACTACCTATGGTTCAAGGAGGGGGGGTTGTATTCTGTGCATTATCACCTGGAGGACAGGATAGTGAGAGCTTGTTCTTTTTAATGATTTCTCTTTCATAATCTAGTAAAGATTGTTAGTTTTAAACGCTCTCCTCCCTCTATAAGACTTTTTTTAAAAGGTGTGTGGAAAGGAGGTTGATGTTGTCACTTGCTATAACTGGCAAAGTAGCTCTTGACAATCCTGAGATAATTTTGTTTTGTGCCCCTTCAATGCAGCAGTTAGAAAGGCTGTCGGTTTGAAAGTCCTGTATATATTAAAAGTGAGTTTTCTAAGAAGAAAGCCCTACCCCAACAAAGTAAGTCATATTGAAAGAATGGTGCTATTGTTTTAAGGTCGGTACTGTAATTAAAATAATTTGAGGGATTTGAATATCTAGCGTACCAGAATGTTGAAATGAGCAAACACAGACTTGAGGATGCATTTGTATGTGTGCATACACATGTGCATACATGCATGTACACATGTATATGTGCCCACACACATTTTTCAAGCTGTATATATAATCTCACATGACCTAGAACACTGACCTTTGAGAAAATTGTTTTGATTATGGTATTTCCATCGGAGTTTTGTCCTTGAAATAGATGCACAAACTTCTGTAATTGAAAGGAAGTAAAAGAATGAAAGTCATAAAAATGGAGCTATAAAGGAGAATAGGTGAAGTAGATTGAGAATGACCTATTAACGGAAAGGAGGGTGGAAAAGAAAATAGGGGAGTTTCAGAAAAATACAGATGTGATCCCAAATGATTGTGATTATAATGATGAAGGTTAGTAAGCTTTTAATTTGTACCACTAAGTTGTATCACTAAGTTTTTAGTTCTGAAGCTTGCTCTCATTTGGCACAGTTATCCAATAAAAACACATTTGGAATCACTTTGGGTTCTATTGATTGTTTTTGGAACCAGCAAATGGAAATGATACCTGATAAGTGGGAATATGATTACAGCCACTGTCACTCAGTAATTACTTTTGATGTCAAGGCTGGTTGCTATAAAGTGCATTGGGCACACGGTTGTTTCAATGAACAGAGCTCACAGCAGAATCTTACGTAGTGTGAATAATTGGGAATTTCATTTGAGGTTTGCACTGTAAGCAGAAACCAGAATAAGCCTTATGTGTTGTTTCAGACTACTATTTTGACAAGCCATTTCAGTCAAAGATCAGGCTACACATGCATATTTAAGCGCAGTGAAAGGAAAAATAATTATCGCAATGCCAGGTGTTGACTTCCATGTCTGAAAATACCCAACACAGTCCAACCACTAAACTGAGTTTGCATATCACGCCTAACAAAACATGGTCAGTGGAGACTGTTAATATATTCAGCTGTGTACACCAAGTGATGAGATTTCAATAGATATATAAGAATGTATGTGAATCAAATCTTAAAAATGTGGAAGTAAAAGCAATATAAAAAGTTATACAGTCCAGTCTCTTGTACTGTGCTATGTCCTTCGAACCAAAGCCATTATAACAGATCAGGAGATATACAAAAGTGCAGCCTATAATAAGATTGCAGCAAGAAAGAAAACATTAGCAGCAAACTCAGATGACTTAAGATAGTTATGCAACCCCCAATCCCTGAGTGGTGAAATGCTTCAGGGGTCCCAGTGCATAAATTGGATTTCCTTGGAATTAAGGGCATTTGAGACATTTGAGACATACGATGCTTCTATGACATACAGTTTATCTACACATATATTCAAGTGCAGCATGTGATGCAAGGCTTACAGCATCAACACTCCAGCAGATCTTGCTCCCCCATTAAGTATTGAGTAGGGCACCAAAGTCATAGCTCTAGATTCTCTTAGAGAGCAAATCAGGCCCCTGTGTCTTTCCGGCTCGTTTCTTTTAATTCTCTTTCACACATACACACACACTAATGACACCACCACTAGCTAGAGGTTGGTGAGGAATGGCATTCCACCTTTAGCTAATTGGTTTCTGTGACAAACCATTGCCCAGTTTTTATTACAAAGCAGATACTGAACAGGTTACTTACCTAAGGAAGTGATTTGACTATTTTAGTGATCTGCTTTTCTGCAAAAATCCCATCATAAAATCACAGGCTCAGGCTCAATATTGAGCCTAACTCCAAACTTGTATGCAGTTAAGAAAGCAGTTATTTTTTTCTGAATGTGTTTGAAGCATCTCCAATCCAGCATTCGTGATTAAAGAATATTAAATATTTTTTAGAAATGATCCCTGAAGGAATAAGCATGGACCAATGGTACCAAATAGTATGGGAAACAGCCTTACTAGAAAAATTAACCAATAAACCGAAACTAACACGGGGACAAATAGAAGAAGACGCCTTCACCCCGGTATGGTTCCCCTTTATCACATACACAGCCCAACAAGACAATGACAAAAATCCACCAACAGCATACAAATCAATATGGCTAACCTGATCCAAAACACCCACCCACCCCACTCACACACAAAAACAAAGACCACCACAGCCAACCACAAATGAACAGCCACACCCTAGGCCAACCCCAACCTCTCTCACCACCAAAGGAACACAAGTGAACAGCAGAGAACCTGCACAAGCAACGCTGACACAAAACCCCACATATATTTACAGAAATATTGTAAAATTAAGGAATGCTAGAAGAATGTTGGAACAAAGTGATATAGCTTTAGTAGAAAGGTTATAAGGAATTAAGTACAAATAGATTAATAGAGTATTAAAGGAAAAATAAGGTTGAAATGTGTTAAGATAATTAAAGGAAAGGAAACAGGCGAAGATGGAAAGGAATTGCTGAAATAATTAATAGAAGTGGAATGCAAAAAGGGAGGTGTGAGGAGGTCGTGGAAATATGTGAAAGAAAGATAAGATATTGAAATTTATTATTTTTTTCCTTTTTTTCTTTTCTTTTCTTTGTTGATGTGTTTTTAAATTGTTTTTGTTTTGTCTTGTTAGTTTAATGTTTTAGTGTAAGGTAGTGTCTTTGTATTGTAATGTATTGTTTTTTCTTTGTGTGTGTTTTTTGTAGTGTTTAAATTGTTGTAAAAGCAATAAATATTATTTTTTAAAAAACAAAACAAAACCCCACATATATTAAGTAAAACATCACCACTGAACCCCACTCATCTTTCCCCCCTCCACCTCTTTCCCCCTATTCTTCCTAATGTATCAACAAATGAAACCGATTTGTGTGTTGTTGTTTTTTAAGTTACATGGGGGGGGGATACAAGAGAGAGACATTGCACATACCTTTGTAAATCAAGAAAATCTTTAATAAAAATACATTTAAAAAAGAAAGAAATGATCCCTGAAATAACGCTCCATAAACCTGCACAAATCAGCTAACATTTTTCTCTCTCTAAGGAAGGATTTTCCCCAAACCACAAGCATTGCTGCCATCATGCTGAGTTGCTTTATCTCTTTAAGCTCCCCAAAGAAAATTCCTGCCTTCCTTAAGCTTGACCAAGCAAAAGGCTTGGCTTTGAGGGATGCATTATTCAAGCTCTTCTTCAATGTCCATATGGGCAACCCCTAGCCTAGAATATCTCAACACCCTGTCCTTAGGCCTTCTGCCCAGGGGACATCATATAAAAATAAGCTGTATTTTTATTTATTTATAAATATTTATATACCACTGTATCATAAAAATATATCACAGCAGGTTACAGCAGTATAAAAACATAAAACCAAACAATAAAATCACAAAATGTTAAAAGCACGTTAAAAACAAAAAGAAATTAAAAGCAGGCATCAGTAGAACATTATGGGGGATGTACTCTTAACTGCCTGCATAAGCCTGGCAGTATAGAAAAGTTTTCAGCAGGTGTTTAAAAGTTGGCACAGAAGGTGCCCACTGAATTTCCATTGGAAGGGTGTTCCACAGGACCGGGCCTATGACACTAAAGGTTTGATTTCTTATTGTTGTCAAACAAGCCTCACCAACTGGGACAAAGGATTCTAGTTCAATTATAGTCTATGTTGCCAAGAGGAAATATATCAAATTACCTCTAATTATCCCCAGAACAGGGACTAGACAGGCACAAGCAGGTTAAGCTTCCTTCATGCTCTGAAGTCCATGTGTATCATTCATGCCCTGGAGGGATAAATTGTGAGAAAGGGATTCATTGGCTTGTATCTTGAGATTGCCCAGAAAAAAGGCCAAATAGCATTGCCACAGTAGTCTTACTCATACAGTAAAAGCAGAGGCTCAACTTGCTATATCTAAAAAGTATCTGCTTGATAGTGGGTTGACAGTAACATCTTTGCCTGGTGCCTAAAAGGTGATAATGATGGTGCCAGTGAGAGCACTCCACAGTCAGGGAGTCACCACTGCGAAGGCCCAACACAAAGAAAGGCATCAGAGGATAGACTCTGGGGCCAGGTAGGTTTGTGCAGAGAGAGGCAGTCCATAAGATACTTGTGTCCTGAGGCAACTAAGGCTATACAGGTCAAAATCAGGAATTTGACTGAGCCCAGAAATGACTCGGCAGGCAATGCAGTCAGGCCAGGATTAATATTATACGATCAGAACGTCTACTTCCCATCTGCACTCTGGCCACCAAATTCTGCACCAGCCGCAGTTACCAAACTGCCTTCAAAGGCAGACCCATGTATAATGCATTGCAGTAATCTAATGGAGTTGCAGCTGAATTACATACGCACTCGGAAAGTCAGCATTTTGCAATGGCTGTGGGTTCTACTGGGACACATGTATTCTGTATTGGACTCTGTATGGATCCAACTCATGTCCCACATTGTCACGCTAGACATGCCCCAAGGCTTTCATGTACATCACTGATATCATCACTGGTGCAGTAAAGACCAGATACCCTTCTGGATTACCACAAAAAGTAACAAGAATGGCCAAATCTGCACGTTGCATGCTGCACAGTGCAGATAGGTCCCTGGACTAGTGTTATATAGCCAAGAGACTCAATGTAATGACCCAATTTCAGCCGATGCTCATCATAAAAGTTCTATGGAATTCTGATGCAAAGTTCCAGAGAGGCCGTATATTTTGTGGAATTGTCTTGAGACGGAATCACTAAGAATAGCATCAGTACCTCTGGAAAAGTCATATCAAAGCTAAATGGAGCATAATAGGTTTCAGAGAACCATCAGAGGTTGATTGGGAATGAGAGACTTTGAACACCCTGCAGTGTGCCTCCTGCTGTATTCCACTTTGGACTAGGATTGTATCAAGCAAGTTCAATGGTGCAGGAACTGTGCCTCTTTCTCTACTTGGAAACTACTCAGCACTGTGTAGGAATGCTAATAATCAAGTAGATTTTTGTTAGAACTTTAAATTCCCTCAAGAAAAAGCAGCAAGTAGTCGATTTTAATTGTAGTTCAGTCCGGAACTAAGTTTGACTTTCTGGGACCCAGCCCAGTAAAGGAGACTGGTTTCTCAGCAAATCATTGTTGGGAATGAACAGCTAATGAGGAACCTGTGACAGTTTTTGCTAAAGCAAAGGTGATAGCATCACCCATATCAGTCTTAATGCCCACAGATTAATTTTTCAATGTGAATTCCACATGGTTCTTTCAGGAAGGTCAGGTTCCTCACATTATACCGCTGCATGGTATTGAAAGGTAGTTGTATGAAAAATACTACAGTTGCCCAGGGCACTGATCTCCAGTAGGCACTGAGCAACTTGCTGGACTTCCTAAGTAAATATCCCATGGCCAGTTATAACATTGCCAGCAACTGTTTGCTCCAGGCCTCAGAGTTTGTAGAAAGGAGCAAAAATGGTTCATCTTCTGTGTGCTTTCACCTTCCCCAATTTCTCACATGATCACTTGGGTATGATGATGATTGTGCTTCTTTGTGGCTGGTATGTGAAAGGTACATCTGGGGTGGTAAGACACACTGAAAATACAATCTGCACAGGAATGTTGGTGTTGAATGTGGCCACCCTTTTTTCCATTTCCTTTGTATTGGGTGGGTGTTAGAGAAAGGAAGAGTAGGAACTCAAAAAGCAAAATACTTTGGAACCTAGTCAGTACAGAAGCACAACTTTCATCTAAAGCACCCCAATGATTTTCTTAGCACTATTAAACAACTACCATTTCCCCCCAGATTGTATTTCATTGGCATTGAGCAATCTTACAAATGAATGACTTGTAGGGTTTCACTCATAGTCAGTGGCATAATTTGGCTAGTGATATGAAAATATAAACAGATTCTCTGTTCTTGGTGCACCACACCAATGTTCATCCAGTGTCTTTCTTTTTCAGATCTTCCATCCCATGATGACACCCTTCAGCAGAATCACTAGCAATCCCAATTCTACAGTATCAGCCCCATACTGGCAGGATAACTCCACAAAACCTGGATCACCACAGTCTCATGCCTACTATGCCCTCTGGTACTGCATCTTGATCTTGGCCATCGTTTTTGGGAATGTCCTAGTTTGCCTGGCAGTGTTGAGGGAACGTAGCCTGCAAACCACCACCAACTACCTTGTGGTGAGCCTGGCAGTAGCAGACCTGCTTGTGGCCACTTTGGTGATGCCATGGGTAGTATACCTAGAGGTCAGTATACTTTAGGCTGCCAGTCCTATGGCTTTTCTTTTCTTTTTTAGTATTTGTGCATGATTAATATACTCTCAAATTTTGTCATCCATTTAGAACTATACAAAACAGTAAACATCCAAAGCTATGGTCTATATCAGGGGTCAGCAAACATTTTCAGCAGGGGGGCGGTCCACTGTCCCTCAGACCTTGTGGGAGGCCAGACTATTTTTTGGGAGGGGTGGGATATGAACAAATTCCTATGCACCACAAATAACCCAGAGATGCATTTTAAATAAAAGCACACATTCCACTCATGTATAAAAACATTGATTCCCGGACCATCCGCGGGCCAAATTCAGAAGGCGACTGGGCCGGCCCCGGCCCCCAAGCCTTAGGTTGCCTACCCATGGTCTATACTGTTTCTTCCTCCACCATTAAATTGTGCAATTATTGTATTATTATGCACGTTATCACATGGGCCCAAACTGATCCAACAAAGAGGGCTCTGGGACCTAACTTGATGATACATTGAACTGGTAAATTACCAGAAAAGGTGGACATTCAGTTATGGCTAGGTCACTGTTTCAACCTAAGTATCTTACATATTTTACAAAAACAGCATGAGGAACCTCTTTGTTGCACACATGTGATAGACTCTGAGTGTTCTCTGCTTCTTCTAGTTTTTTAACTTAATCATAAAAGAAAAATCTAACCCAGGTCTTGCGGAAAAAGTGAATAACAGAGGAGTATCAATTGTTAGATTTGTGCTGCTAAGCACAAATATCCATGTGCATTTTCATGTCTATGCATTGTTGGTGTAGAAACATAATTTTAACAGAGTTGAGTTTACAAAGTTTTAACTGTTTATTAATGAACACTGTCTTTAAATAGATACCAATAGTCCCATCCTGTCCACAGATCTGGAATTATAATGATCCAAGAAGGGGACAGAAAATACTAATATAGACACAATCTGAACAGAAGCACCACCTACACTGCAATCTCAGTGCTCACAGACATTCGGTGCAATAAAATAATTCAGATATTTTGTTGCTGCGCTGCTTCTTGCTAGCTGATTTTAAGATGGGTTTTTAATTAATTTTAGAAGCTAAGGTGACATAAATAAATAACACACATATGCCACACGTACTACAGAGCTGTTGCCCTCCCACAGTGCAGACTTTTCTGCACTTGGAAAAACAGTTCCTCTTACAAATATATGCCTCAACACATCGCTTGCATTTATGGGACTGGGGTGACAGAATTATGCTTTGGATGGCAAAGGCAAGAATACCCAGCTGGAATACTGAAAGGTGTATTTGACATCACTTGTCCACATGCCGTTGATGAAAATGTCTTCAGCTAATTGCCAATAGCTTTTCTCAGACCATGAATTTTCCAGCCCATTAAGTAGTACATTCTGCACTAGAATCCAAGAGAATAGCACCCATGCATTAATGTATGTGGCTGACAACGGATGGAGATGGAGAGTATTTGTCCAGAGAACTCAGGGTCGGAAGACAATAGTTAAAACAGTGAACCATGCAGTTTTGCCATGTTATCCGCACCTGAAATACTCACGTAATAACTCTGATTTGTTTTAAGAATAATCCTAATTAGTCCATTTTAAGTAGGGATGAATAACGGTTAAGGATCTCGGATGACAACCATGCTTGGCTGCACCTACAAAAAGGAAGCATTTCATATAGCAATCCGTAGAACGCTTCTGGGGGCAGTCAAGGTGTCAAATGGTCTGCCACTTCTCCCAGAGGAGATAATAATATTGCTGTGGGACTCATCACTTAAAAAATAAAATAAAAACCTATCATGGCTGTAAGAATAACCTTTCTGTAATTTATCTCATGGAATAAATGCCACTCTTTCAAATATGGCATATATAACAAATCTCGTGTTTCAAAGCTAAAAGAAAGTTGATTAAGCCAATCTTCCTATCAATTAAGTGTTCAAAGGTCCCAACTAATTCTATGTATCTGGTAGTTCTGCTGTGAATGACTCAAACCTGGTTAAAGGTAAAGGTAAAGAGACCCCTGACCATTAGGTCCAGTCGTGGCCGACTCTGGGGTTGCGGTGCTCATCTTGCTTTATTGGCCAAGGGAGCTGGCAAACAGCTTCCAGGTCATGTGGCCACCATGACTAAGCTGCTTCTGGCAAACCAGAGCAGCGCACGGAAACACTGTTTACCTTCCCGCCGGAGGTACCTTACCTATTTATCTACTTGCACTTTGACATGCTTTCAAACTGCTAGGTGGGCAGGAGCAGGGACCGAGCAATGGGAGCTCACCCCGTCATGGGGATTCGAACCGCCGACCTTCTGATTGGCAAGTCCTAGGCTCTGTGGTTTAACCCACAGTGCCACCCACGTCCCTATAAAACCTGGTTACTGGTATGCATTTTCCTAAATGTGGTATAGGCTAAAAATGAAAAGGGCTGACATACATTTGAATTAAGCTAACTGTTGTTTTTTAATATGTTACTTTGTTGAGCTACTAAGACCTAATCGCAGGCCTTCCTTGCTTTTAACACTATGGATGTCAGGCAGCAATCCACTTTGGATTATTCACCAACATGTGCCTTTCCCACAGATTTTATCCTTAGTACACCTAATGAGGTTGGTTTCTTATGCAGCCTGAGGAAATATCTATACAGTATGACCAACATAACCCAGGATATGTTGGTTATATAGGGCCAACTGGGTGAAACCATACTACTAAAAATCAGTGCTCAGGAATGTCCCTGCAAATAGTTATGTTTCAACCAACCAGCACAACACCATTTCCATAGGTGCCTACCATACCTCTAGGCAATACATCTCTGACAATGCAGAGCTGAAAACAAATGGAGGCAAACAAATTAAGTGGATTTCCATTTACTACTGCTGCACAATGGTTTGGAGCTTCTATCATCTGGCAATATCACTCTTCACTCAGTAACAGATCAAGCATTTCTCTTTTCAATGATGCACTGACTAATTGCTTTCTGAAGAGATTTAGGTAGAGTGCTCAGTCCATTAAAAGTATCTGTTTTAGGAAGATATAGCTGAATGCCTTGGGATACAATCCTAAACACACTTTCATGGAAGTAAATTCCATTAAAATAATTATATATAATGAAGGCAAAAATAGCTGAGATAATGAAAAATAAATTAGGTCTCTAATCTGATTTTCAGCTGTCAGTAATTGTATTGGCTTCAGTGGAATTGCTGAAACCTGCATTGATGTAAATAAGAATGGATTTCTGCCCATTCTTTTAAAATCTGGTGGGTTCCTTCTTTATGCTTGCATTCTTCATTTGTGTATTCATTGCACTGTATCACACACTTCCTTCAAGGAACTCATAATGGCTCTACCCTCTTCTTTTCACCACAACTCTGTGAAGTTTGTTAGACAAGAGAGATAGTGACTGGCCTATAGCTATTCAACAAACTTCATGGCTGAAAGGAATTTAAACCTGGGTCCCCCACCTTTAGGCTCACCCTAACCACTATGTTGTTGTTGTTGTTTAGTCGTGTCCGACTCTTCATGACCCCACGGACCAGAGCATGCCAGGCACCCCTGTCTTCCACTGCCTCCCGCAGTTTGGTCAGACTCATGTTAGTAGCTTCGAGAACACTGTCCAACCATCTCGTCCTCTGTCATCCCCTTCTCCTTGTGCCCTCCATCTTTCCCAACATCAGGGCCTTTTCCAGGGAGTCTTCTCTTCTCATGAGGCGGCCAAAGTATTGGAGCCTCAGCTTCACAATCTGTCCTTCCAGTGAGCACTCGGGGCTGATTTCCTTAAGAATGGAGATGTTTGATCTTCTTGCAGTCCGTGGAACTCTCAAGAGTCTCCTCCAGCACCATAATTCAAATGCATCAATTCTTCCGCAATCAGCCTTCTTTATGGTCCAGCTCTCACTTCCATACATCACTACTGGGAAAACCATAGCTTTAACTATACGGGCCTTTGTTGGCAAGGTTGCATTCACTGTAATCTGAACAGGCTACCCTCAGACAGAGATGCCTCTATCTACCAGTTACCTGGAAATGCAAGTGGGCAGAATGCTATCGTGCTTAGGTCCCGCTTGTAGGTCTGCTGTAGGCATTTGCTTGGCAGGATGGTGGGGTCAATGGGCCTTTGATCTGATCTAGCAGGGCTCTTCTCGTGTTCTTAGGCCATTCAGGGAAAATAGATGGACACTGCCCCTCAATGTTTCAGATGACAGGTGACTAATTCTCAGGAACACCTTTATTTCTGTTCTACCTATGTCGCTTTCTGTTACAAGCAGTAGACAGCACAATCCTATAAATGTCTACTCGAAGTAAGTTTCATTGTGTTCGGTAGAGCCAGTTGGTAAGCATCCATCTATCTCAGGAGACAATGGAGGAATGTGCCTTTTTTTTGGAGGGGGGAATCAAACTGTTAAGAGACTTACAGTGCTTGCTGTGGCTGTAGAGACCAATATGGGAGAGACATCCTTTCTTGCAGCTGGGACAGATGAAGGCGCCCAGTTGCACCATGATGTTTCTTTTCTCTACGGTCGTCCCAGTTGTCATTCCTCCTCTGGTCACTATTACGGACACTACTGTGGATACTCAGTGGAGCTTACTCCCAGGTTAATGGGTATAAGATTGCAGCCTAAATAGATTTATGCATTAGCTGTGCATTTTGAAGGTGTGTATCTTTTTGTGGCAATAAAATTAGATTACTTGCAAAAATTAAAATTCGATTATTTACATTTAAGCTTTTTGGATAATCCCACCTTGCACACAAATTGGCTGAATTTAAAATACAGCTCTTGCATGACAGATTCTAATGTAGTGCTTTTGAATAAGTGTTCCGAAAGACGAACTTATGCAATAGATTCAAAATGTTTTATTAGAAATTGGTTTTGTTTAAAGTTTGGTTTTAATTGCTTTTGATGGCATTTTTTCTTCATTTTAACATGTTTCATTTATTATTTGACTGAATGTTATACATTTAGTGTCCTAGAAGTAGAGGTGTGCACACAAGAGACTAAATAGTAGCATTTGCCTATCAAATGCTGTTTGGATGCAAAAAAAAGAGAGAGAAGTCTGGACTTTTGTTGTATATATATCAAAACAGGAAATTTCAGACCTTTTATGTGCATCTGCAACAAATCTCTCTCTGCCTAATAACAGCCTTGTGCCTCTCTGTTGGAAAGTGTGCATGAAACAGAACAATAATGAATAATGATGAGTAAATCAAACCTAGGGCTATAGAATTATGAAGGGCAGCTGAACAGATGCTGCCTGTTCAGCCACTCATTAGCATTTAGTGTTTTTATTACTATTGAAAATCAGTAACAGGCAGAGTGATCTCTCATTTTGGCACTTCCACAGACCTTAAAGCAAGCACAAATCCCATGGTTTTTACTAGCATTTTGTAGTTTAAATTGCCTTTAATTAGGTCTTTTCTCAGCTCAGGAACACTCTTTCGGTCTGAGTGCTACATGCTGAATAGCTTCTCATGCACAATACTGAGGTAAATATCACCATGATCTAGAGAAGCCTTTTCAGTGGTATCCTCTCTCACAGCTTCCAACTTCGCAGGGCAGATAGCGTATTTAAGAGGCAAGAGAAGGCCAGCTCCCTGCCAGCCTTATTCAAAAGATTTATATCCTGCCTTTCAGGACAGGTGTCCTCACATAAATATAGCCTTATTTCACATAAAATCATTTATGTGAGTCTACCATTACACCCCTTTAAAATGAGCAGCAAAAATGTCAGTAAGACACAGCAATTAATGAAAATAGTGGATTGAAATAAAAGCATCTGAGAAAGGGACCATCCATATTTCATGGTGGGTTAATGGGAAATTAAGAGTGGTCTTCCTTTGTGAAGTTTCTCTGCTGTGTGACACCCCCTAGCAAAAGGTTTGGAAGGAAGGAAGGAAATCAGCAACCCAAGAAAATCACAAGTTTATGAAGCTAGCAATACCAAATAACTACTTTGGGCACAAAGAGAGTGGGAAGAATTTACAGAGCCCACCTTGATAGAGTGCATAGTCATATACACAGCATAAGGAGAACGCAAGGAAGTGATCTCTAAAGTAGACTATGGTTTTATGACACCTTTGGTGTAAAATAATCATTTGACTTGAGGCCTACCAGAATCTATCATGGCTGCTTGACTAGGCCTGGCCTGTTGAAGGGGAGTACGGATGCTAAATAAAACCTGTTGGAACTTATGCAGAAACACATGAAGTCAATTTCTAAATATTATGCAGTACATGGCCGGCAAGAACAGGCAGAGGTATTTTCCCTTGCTCCCTCATACAGCCCACAGCAGACCAGAGAACAACTGTGGTTTAGAGGTTTCATACAGCATTGATAATTTCATATATTTAATATGGGTTTGCTTGCTTTTTTGAGGTATGTTTACCCTGTCATGCCACAGGGCGGCTAACAATAAAACAAATTAAAATGCAATAAAACATTAAAAATACTAAAAAACTGTAGCAGTGGCCCAAAGTAAATCCTTGAGTGTGCTTCTAATAGAGAAGTTATGGTAGCCTATTACTTCATGAAACTGATGATTTTGCAAGTCCCCCCCCCCAAAAAAATAATAATAATTGGGGCAGAAATACAGCTAATATGTGAATCACAAAGATACAGCTCAAAGCTAGAACATAAGTTGCTACATGGCGCAAATGGCTACACATAACACAAGTTCCCAACATGCACACTAACAAAATGTAACAGAACACAGTGGGAATTAGAACTTAATCAGCAGACACCTGAAGGCAGCCCTGTTTAGGGAAGTTTTTAATGTGTGACATTTTAATGTATTTTTAATCTTTGTTAGAAGCCGCCCAGAGTGGCTGGGGAAACCCAGCCAGATGGGCGGGGTACAAATAATAATTACTATTATTATTAAATTGCCAGTGCTTATTGTGCATGTGTTTTAAACATGAAATGAGGTAATGATGTATATGATTGGTGAAAATTGAAATGCTTTGTTTGAAATTTTATAAATACTGCTGCCTGAACCACCAGGCAGGGTTGCAGTTTTGCGGAACGATCCGACTGTAACCTATTGCTTTGCAATAAACAACATTGGACTCCTAACTCCTCACGTTTCTGAGTTTTATTGACGTAAACTCAGGAGATAAGCTATTTTCTGGCTTACAACAAAACAATAAAACAGCAGATGAGAAACCACAATAAAAACGAAAAGACAAACAACTCAATTAAAAATAGCAGCAGATCAGGCAATTAAAAGGAGACAGATATCATAAAAAGCCATTAAGCCTGGGAGAACAGCATGGCCTTTATCCATTGTCTAAAAGTTGGTGAAGAAGGCACCAGACTTTTTATTCTATTTTTAAAAAAACTATTGATATCCCACTTTTTTCAAGATCTCAAGGTGGATAACAAAAATTCAGCAAAATAGCCAATGCAAAATGAACCATAAAAGTACACATGAAAACAATTCATAATGCTTGCTTGAGCAGCCATACTTTTAATGAAAGGTTACCAACAGGAGCTAGCCAAATATCACGGAGCAGGGAATTTAAAAGCCAGGATGCAACCATAGACAAGAAGGCCTGGCCTCACATTTCCATGGGGAATCAAGTTCCAATGGTGGGACATTGAGGAAAGCCTCCATGGCTAATTAATTCTCAGGAAGCCTGTGCAAAAAAAATTTTTTTTAAAAATACTGGCCTCATAAGTTCTCTGGTTCCAAATATATCCAGGGACTGAGTTCCACTGTTTGGGTGCCACTGCTAAAGATGCCTTCTTTTCAGTATCCTTTCAGAGCCCAGGAGCTGGGGGGAAACAACAACAAAAGCCTCCAGAACAGATCTTAATTGGTGGGCAGGTTCATGAGGGAAAATATGGTCTTTTAGATACCCAGGTCATGGTAATTTAAAGACCAATACCAAAACTTTGAATTGTGCCCCAAAACAAACTGACAACCTGTGAAGTTTTAGGGGTTTTTTGGATTAGCATTACATGCTCTCTGTAGTTGGCCCCATGTAATTAATCTAGCTGCTGTATTTTGCACCAGTTTCAGTTCTTGAACATTTTTGAGATGCAGTTCCACATGCAATGTATTACAGTGACATAGACTGGGTAAATAGACCATGAATAATTGAACGAACGCAGTGGCTGAATCAGCTAAATTTTACCTCTCCGTGCACTGCAGCCTCAATGAAAATAGGTTTCCTGCCCCTACTATTAAGCAAGGGAGGGAGCTGGGGCAGGCAGCGAGACTGGCAAAGTTCCTAATGGCACATTTAGTGTCATGTCTAGTTTAACCCTGGGTGTTGATTTCCTCGGACCTGCAAGGATGAACTTGAATGATTATTTGCAGGGTTTGATGCTTCAGTTGTTTTGTGATGGAATTAAATATATATATATATCCTGGTGATCCTAGTTAACATATCCCCACGTCCATTCCCCCACTTTCTAGATTTGTGTCTAGAGCAGCATTTAATTCTCAAAGGCAGGGCTAACTGCAAGAGGATATATGGGTTGAAATCCTAGGAGCCACACAGCTTTCCTCTATGAACAAGTCCATATAAAACAATTCTACAATTCTAATGGGAAGGAGCAACTGCAGTGCGTTAGTATTCAGTGCAATGCAATAGTGACATTTTGTGGTTGATATTTAGGTGATGGGAGGAGTCTGGAATTTCAGCCGTGTTTGCTGTGACATATTTGTTACTATGGACGTGATGATGTGCACAGCCAGCATTTTAAATCTCTGTGCTATCAGCATTGACAGGTAAGAACAAAAGACCACAACAGTAAGCTGTGGTAGAAATGGGAAATTCTCAGGTGGGCTAAGACGGGGAAGTGGGTTGAATTTTATGTTAGGGATTTATGTAGAAAAACAATTGTGCCACATATGTGCGTGCCACGTAATACGTCAGAATTGTGCCACATATGATAGTGGTTATGTATGTGTCAGACATTAGATTCCCAATCTGTGTCTTTGTTAGCAAAGTAAACTCAGGGAATCATTTGAGTATCGATAAAGTTAAGCAGATGTGATAGCAAACTATGGCCTGGTTCGTACATCATGGTAAGCCATGGCATATCAGGACCGTGCAAACGTGCTGGATGAATCCCAGAGTTCCCTCTCCTTAAGCACAATCTGTACCCAGCATCCCTCCCCAGCTTGGACAACACCCTAAAAACCTTGACTTATCTGTCATGTCATGCTGTGCTGAAAAGACAGTGGGTGCAAGCTCATCTCTGGGAGCTAACAATCTCATGCAGTCCTGTTAACACATACCGCTAGCTTGGCTTAGCATGATGTATGAATGAGGCCTATACATATGTTACATGCACACACATATAATAGCGCCTCAACCTTTTTTACACTCACTTAAATGGAGTGGGGAGGGGAACAAAAGATTTCTGCACTGGCCATTTTATTCCACCCAGTCATGCATCTGAAACCCAGTGACAGCACCAGAAAAAGGGGTGGGGCACAGAAGGAGCAAAGTATATTTCAAGGGCGGGGGGGGCAATTGCATTCCATATGTTAAGATCTCTGAAAGAAAAATAACAGTATATGTTAATGACAGGAGTTCAGCAGTGTGAGGAGTGAGCTTCTTTCATGGGGGTGAACTTGCCCCCCCCCCCACTGGTGCTGCCCATGCTGAAAACACACAAAGGAGGAAAACAGATGATTGTGATTTCGAGCAGGCAAATAGGAAAAGATTAACAATCTCTTTTCTAGACATTGTACCTTCACTCAAAATCACGGCATTCTTAACAAAAAAGTCAGGGTTTCATTACACATGGCCACATCCTCTGACATGCGCGCGCACACACACACACACAGAAAGCATTGCTTGTAGAAATTTCTTGTCATGATTGGCTATGTCTTTGATTTGCTGCCTCTTCTTACCATTAACAGATATTGACTTACCTGACTCTTTTTTCCAATCTCTTTTCCACACTGCTTGCTTTTTTTCATCTCTGGCTATTAATACTGAATTGTTCTTCACTTTTCTCATCTTCCATTTTGCGTCATTGTATTTATTCTGTTTTCCCATCTCTTCTTTTACTTTCTTCCACTTTGAATTCAACTTTGTCTTATCTTCCTCTGTTTCTGAATTTTCTTTCCTTCCCTTCCCTATACATTTCTTGTGCAACAATTCCTCCGTCTTTATCACCCTTGCTTTGGAGTTGGTTCACTTTGCAGATACACTGCAGTGGTTATGCCTGTTCATTATCAGTACAGCACAGGGCCCAGCTCTTGCCGAAGAGTGTCCATTATGATAGCAGTGGTCTGGTTGTTGGCATTTGCCGTTTCGTGCCCTCTTCTCTTTGGCTTCAACACCACAGGTAAATACAGTAACAATACCTTGAAGCACAGGCTTTGTACACAAACATGGGGCCTCCTACGGTTATGGCTTTAAGAACTCAGCTTCCCCTTTTCCCAAAAACAAAGTGGAAAAGCCATCTTACTTCTGTCAACTGTGGAAGATATTAAAATGGCTACTGGGAAAATGTTCAGCCTCCAAACTACATTTTTTAGATCTTACTAGTTTGTGGAAACAAAAACATATTGTATTTTTTCTAAGAACCATACCTTTATTATGCACACACAAAAATATGTAGCATGAAAGTTACTCTACCTTCTCTTTTCTATGTGTCCTTTCACTCAGGTGATCCAAATATTTGTTCCATATCCAATCCCAACTTCGTTATCTACTCCTCTGTGGTGTCATTTTATCTTCCGTTTTTGGTGACCCTGCTGCTCTACATCCGGATTTATATGGTGCTGAGGCAGAGACAAAGGAAGCGAATCCTCTCCAGACAAAGCAGCCACAGCGGTAAAACCTGCTACAAACAACAGGTATGACCCACAAACAAAAAGGCTTTATTTAGAAAGGGCCTTAACTGTCATATTCTATATAGTATGGCCTGTAGGGTTCTACTGGAGCCCAGAAGGGGTGAAATAGAAACAGCCCTATCGACTTGCAACAGGCCTATGTAGGCCTCATTTCTACACCTCCTGTGCCTCTTCCTCATATGGAGTCTGCTCAGCTCCCATAAACTACTGCAGCTGTTGTTTCCTTGCAGCTGTTGTTAAGACTACAGCTCCCACCTGGAGGTACCACATGGGCTGCTTTTGGCCTTCTGCAATGCATTCACTCTGCCTAACCTCATGTCCTACTTGTGGGCTTTCCATAGGCCTCTGGCAGGATACTAGTAGACAGACCCAGAATCACTCTTTTCATGTTCTAAGAATGGAAAGGGTTTCTTAATTTCTTCCTCTCTGGCTATTTGTTTTAGTCAGACTCACCCCTCAGTTGGAACTGATGCTTTTCCCCACCCCACCCTGCTCAGTGGGCAAGAAGACATGGGCATCTCTGCTCAGAACAACTTTGCAGGGTTTTGAATATGCAAAGCCGATTTGAGCATAGCATTAGCAGAGGGGCAGCTGAAAGTGTTTACCAATCATGAGCAATGATGGATCTGTTAGTCTTCATATCAGCTATTTCCAGCTCTACTCGAATGATTCACTTATGTGGTAACAAGCACTAGTGAAATAAATTACTTGCCTTTGAACTGCTAATTTTATTAATTACTTTGGGAACAAGTATTTTATTTACTAGTTTCAAGTATCATAAGGTATCAAATAAGGTATCAAATATCTCTGTTGGGAACACAGAATGTCATCAGGACTGCTGCAGCAATTGCAACCTCGGGCAATAAAAGCTACAAGAGATGATGGGTCCACTTTAGTGGTTAGTTTTTGTTATGAATAAAGTTTCTAACCACTAATTTCAGTGGAAACACACATTATTTAAAGCACGGGTATTTTAAATATCAGATATACTGCCCCTACCCTGAGGAAGAAATTACATATACAATCTGCAACACTCTATGGGTTAAGTTAAATATGAGTTTTATACTAACTAGCAGCCAAATAGTGTGATAATAGAGGGTTTAGAGTGTCGAACTAGAACTGAGGAAATTCGGATTTAAAATCCCACTCAGCCATGAAGCTCACTGGACAAACTTGGGCCAGTCACAATTTCTTGTATGTAACCTCACCAGGTTGTTTTGAGGATAAAATTGGGAAGGGGTCTGCTGCTTTGAGCTCTTTTGAGGAAAAAGCAAGACATAAATAAGGTTTTGTTTGTTATGCTATCTATTTTTGTGTTTTTATATTGTAAACCGCCCTGTGATCTTCGGATTACACTTTGGAGAGAGAGAGATTTATAACAGGTCAGTGGAACCCTACAAGTTTTGCATAAGAAAGGTCCCAGGATCAGTCCCAGATAAGGCTGGGGAGAATTTTTGCCTGAAACCCTAGAGAGATATTTCTAGTCAGTGTCAACAATATTATGCTAAAATGACCAGTGTTCTGGCTTGGTCTTAGGCAGCTCCCCATCTTTCTAAGTGGTTCCTGATTCTTGTTGGCCTCTTGTTTTTCAGCAACATACAGAAAGGAAAGCTTTGCACCAGAAGCTTCCCAGTGCACTCTTGTGTTGTTTGCAGCTAAAGAGTTCAGGCCAAAGGCTGCCTGCTGAAAAGAAGCCCCTGACACCCACAGAACTGCAGCAATATTTCAGTTTCTGCCACGAAGTTTCCATCTCCAGTACAGGGGATAGAGAGGTTGTTGATCTAAAGGTGAGGACAAAAGTCAAGGGAAAAAGTTTAGAAGTACGCAAACTCAACAATGGCAAAACAGCAACCTCTTTGAAGCTACCATCTCAGCAGCATCGGACAATACAGCTCAGAGAGAGGAAAGCCACACAAATGCTAGCTATTGTTCTTGGTAAGTACACATTTCTGCTCCTTTTTAAGAAAAGGCTGTGCAAGAATGAGGACCCAACTAAATATTACATGGCAGACATATATAACAGGTTTGAGGTTTTGTTTTGTGTTTTAATAAAAGCAGCTGAAGCAGGCTACAAATTTGGTTGGAGGAATCACAGAGAGGAAGAGTGCTTTTAAAAAATTACGCTTAAAAAGCTTGTTGTCTGCAGTTTCAATGTAAATCTACATTTTGCTTTAAAATATTTTTCTTCTACTTTCTGTCCTCCTTTATCATTATTTCTACATGGCTAAAGAGCTAAGAGACTCTCAAAGATGTTTCTTTAGTTATGTGTGAGGATGCCCTGAAAATAATGGAAAGAACTATGAATTGGCTCTCAGGTGGGCAGATTGAGCATGCTTTGTGTCCAGAGTTAAGCACTTTTGAGCCAAAGTGATGGTGATATCTCATTTTCTTTCTCATTCTAGGGACTTTCATAGTCTGCTGGCTGCCATTCTTTTTGACACACATACTGAATACTCATTGCAAAGCTTGCCACATCTCCCCAGAGTTGTACAGTGCTACCACATGGCTTGGATATGTCAACAGTGCCCTCAACCCTGTCATCTACACCACCTTCAACAATGAGTTCCGTAAAGCTTTCCTCAAGATCCTGAATTGCTGAAAACATGGAGAGCAACACAACATTACATACTATGTGGGTACTGCAGATAAACACACCTGAGTGGATTTTCTCAATCAACAGTGAGGAAAAAACAACATGAGACCTACTTTTGCATTGGTTTTTCTTTAGCAGCTACTATGAGAAATACTTTTCACAATAGCAGAATCTATCTGTTCTGTGTTAGACACTGGTGCAGAAAGAACCATGAAATTGCTTTAAAGTTTTGCGTCAATGAGAAGCACACATTATGAGACTGTCTGAATAGTTCCAGGATGCAGCATTATTGTGTCTGCCTGTAGGACACTTTGAAAGGAAAAAACTGTATAACTCCTTCTGCCATAGATACCTCCAAGTAGCATATATTTGACTATGAACAGTTGGGAAGAGATTCCTATTAGGAGAGGTCAGGAGCAGGAACATCTGATGTGTTTGCACTCAGTGTTTGAAATATAGCACAGTCATTAGATGCACATAGCCAACTGTGACTTACAAAGCAAATGTGAGTTCACACAGTTCAAAAAGTTGAGATCTGTGCACTACTATTTATCTAAACACGTCACACTGGCCAGTATAACATATGCAAGGATTCCTTGGAGTTAACTGGTTTCACCCACTGAAATAACAGCTAAAAAATTAAGTAATTATATTTCAGTACTATAAATAATTGAAATATATATAGTAGCTAATGCCAGACACAGTAAAAAGAACAGCTTTACCAACACACAACAAATAAAACAAATGTTCTAGATTTACGCTGATACATTAAAACGTCATTGTATATTCTTCGACTCTTTCCAACATTCACTTTACTTGGAAATAAGTCCAAGTTTTTCAGTGGTACTTCCAAGGATTAACATGTTTAATCGGAAGTATGTTTCACTGTGTTTGATAAGTCATGTAAACGTGAATACGATTGCAGCCTCAAGATTTAAGGCTCTGGACAAATATCACAACACATTGTTTCCTTGTCTGAAAGGTGGCATATAAATATTTTAAAACACAGTATAAGTCTTAAAGATAGTTTTCATACAAAATATTCAAAAATACAATATCAACAACTAACGAAGCTTCTAAAAACCTCTTCCAATAACATTAATAACACAACATTCATAAAACATCCAGTTCATGATGCAAAACAGGAATTCCACAAGACCACCAATTAGCAGAAACAGATGGAAAAGAGATTTCCCAGTCAAAGAAGGTGCTATCCTATGTAAGCGTTTCAGAAAGACTAGAGCATGGCCGCATTCCGGATATTTGCTAGCCCATATGCTAGCGTTATATAGTTCCAATTGAAATGGAGTTTCCCAGTTACTGTGACTTTCATTATATTGGTAGTAGTTTTCAGGTTGAAAACAGGTATGCTACATGTTTAGAGTTGTAGAGAAAAAGTGGTTTCAGGGAAACTGGCAAAGTATTCACCTTTTCAACAAAAGCTATTCTGTTGAGTGAAAACCTAGAAAGGTGGATTTATCCCACAAACAAAATGTATGTGTTTCCATGAAAGTGCTCAGTGGATCTGCAGCAAAATTCAAAAAAAGTTTATGGCATTTGAGAAGCACAGATCTGATTTAATTTAACAAAAGTATCACATGGATCTTGGAATGCCAATTCTAAGCTCTTAAAATTATTCTTAGTTCTTAGCTGCCTAGCTCAAGATTGACTTGGTTCTTTGTGACATCAGAGTACCTAAGCCAATTGCATCCTGAGTGGCCATAACATCTTCACTTGAAAGACAAGCAGCAGAACAGCTCAAGAAACCGGAGCTTACTTGACAGCCTATCAAACAATAACATCAAAAGATGCAGGGCAGGTGAGAAGATCAGCTCCTAAAGAAACTGCAAGAGTTAAAAAGTCCAAGAAGGGCATGGAGAAGAATGTAAATACAACTCATTCACTGTCGGGGCTTTTGCTAGCAGGTGTGGACTTAGTCAACAGCTGCACATTCTACACGAGCAATGCTTTTTACATTCACCAAGGCTCTGATCCTGGATTGCAGTCCATGTTTTTGAACTTTAATAATGCTTTCTATCCAGACAGCAAATTAAATTCACAGAAGGCAGCAGATACCCCTTAACCATTTTTAATAAATAGATACAGAACCAAGCTTAAAGTTAATGCTGTATATTTTCCAACCTGTCTCCTGTTATATTTGATTTTATTCTTATAACAGTTGGATATATTGTTGCACATATACCCAATCTCTGAGTGCTATGAGATTCCAGGGGTTCCAGCCCCTGGTTCATGTTTCCTTTTTGGAATGAGGCAGAGTGGACTGTGGTGTCTCTATGACCCTCTGCTTGCTGCTCATGAGGAAGCTGGCTTTATATTTTAACCAGGATTGGGTCTAGGGATTCTGGAGGCTTGATTAAATTCTAACACTTCCTGGGTCCAGGAATTGAAAAGTGTCTAGCACTCACACACTCATAACAGTATTATAAAGTTCATAGCTTTACTTGACATTCAAGTACAGAATGTGTTTTGTTTGTTAATCACAGGGCAACAGCATTCCCTTAGTGTAACCATTTTTATCAGTAAATCAAGCCAACTGGGGGGGAAAGCTATCAATTACATTGAGTTTTATATTCAGCTTTCTTAAAGCAAAGGATCAACCAGAAATTGAAACTGCGTTGCTACCATATGACTTTTTATCAAACATACAGTGTAGATAATTTTGGTTGGATTTCTGTTCATGACATATATTTCTTAAGGCATATATTTCTGAGTACCTGAATAAACTTCTTCGTTCTTGGAATAGATGTACTGGAATGAGACATTCATCTTTGAGAGGCAGTAACTTTTTGTTGTTGTTGGTATCCATCTGTCTCGGGAGACAGTGGAGTGCGCCTCTGGGTATGAAGTCAAACAGCTGCATTAGCAGCACCAACGTTTCCTCCTTGGGGTACAAGCCTGGGCAGTGTGTATGGAGATCCTGGGCTTCCCAGACAACAAGACCCCCCTCTCAGCCTATGGCCCAAAGGAAAGTAGAGCAATATGTTTGGCACCAGCTTGGCTGCAGGAGTTGCCATCCAACCATCTTAGGGACTCCATTCCTGATTTGTGTAGGGTTTACTCCTTAACCTTTTCGTCTCCCAAAGATATTCCATGAGGCAGTGGAGGTTTAGGATTAGTTTTCCCTCTAGATGGTCTACCTTCCCAGGTTGATGAGCCCCATCTGCCCCTCACTTCTCTCTACAACACATGCAAAAACTGCCTTCTTGACCATTGGCCCCACTATTGGTCTTGTAGGCAGTTTAATTACCCATAGCTGTCAACCTTCCCTTTTTTGTGGGAAATTTCCTTGTTCCAGCGCCGTTTCCCGCTGCTTCCCACTGCTATCCCAGATTGTTAGATATCCCGTAGACTGTCCCCAGGACAGGTGAGGCTGCTGATCCCTTATTTTCAAGGCTGCTGATCCCTTATTTTCGAGGCTGCTGATCCCTTATTTTCAAATCTGAAAGGTGACAACTATGATTACTTCTTGTCATATTTTTAACCACCAGTTTCTCCACACTCCCTGAGAGGTAAAAGAACAGATTTCCCTCCAGTGCTTTCAATATATTGTATGTTTGTCTATGGAATAGTGATTCTAATCTATGCTGGTTGGCTGTCAATAAAAAAAGTAGAGGAGGTAGTTATTCCAAAACAGCTAATATGGAATAAAATAGTTTGAAACTGTGAATGTTCACTGTGGGTAGAAAATAACGAAGCTCCCTTTTGAAAACCTCAGTTTGAAATAATCTGCTAAACTGATTTCATGCTGCATCTTATTGAGGTATCTATCGGTCAGTATCACTGACTAGTATCTTCTGTGTCCTGGCTTCTGGTGTAATGGAAAATACAGTAAAAAACACAGTTCAGTCATGAGGTGTGTACTTCATATCCACTGAACTCTTGTAGAGCCCATATTCACCATGTACATTGCTCTTCTTCGAAGAAGCAACTCAGGGCTAATGCAATGAGGAATCTGGCTCCTTTTGCCGAATGTTCTCCCTGAAGTAATGTCAACACATTTCACAAAGTTACTAGTACAGTGGCTGGCTTGATGCTTCAGGTGCTCCTGTTCAGGCTCGTGGTTGAGCCTGAGATCAAAACTGTCTACATTGCTAGCTGGGTATATACTTGCCACCTGAACCTGTCAATCTATAACTGCCATTGCCCATGCTGCAGTTCTTCTGGGAAGTGCTTTTTAATATTATTTAACTAGACTCTGCTTTTTAATATTTAAAGGAAACATTATCTTCAGTTCTGTTTCCTAGTGGCCGCCATGGGGAGAGAACCCTTAAAAAGAATGCCGGCAATGAATACAATAAAAGTGTTAAATGTATTTGTAGACTGTTACACATTTTCTTACTTATTATTATATTTTTATCCTACCTTTCCTCCAAGAATCTCAAGGGGGCATTCATGATTCTTTTGTCTGCTTTTATCCTCACAACAACCCTGTGAGGTGGGTTAGGCTGAGAGACTATCTAGCTCAGGGTCACACAGCGAGCTGCATAGGGGATTGAACCTTGGTCTCCCATGTCCTAGTAATACACTCTAACCACTACCCCACAATGAACAGGTTGATTACCACCTTGCAAAAGAAACCTATTTTACAAGAAAGAGGGAAGGTTTCAGTTGCTCAGTTTCTCTGGTGTTGCTCCAATATCAGATCTCAGGATCTGTATTAGAGGCTGTTACACAGTTATCAGGCAGAATTCCATATTTTAATTTACGGTATTTAATGTGCCAAGTGCATTAATTCTACTTATATAATTATTATGGTGAAATAGGTGGGAGCCCTGAATGAAATCCACAAGCCCCAGACCTCCTCACTGTTGTAATCAAAGTATGTCCACATAGCCTTTTAAAAGTGCAGCAAACCTGTGGCTCTACAGAAAAGGTAATGGGGACGGGTCCCATCTGCCTCCCTCTGTAATTAAGGCATGGATAATTAATGCTTCTCAACATAGACAGACTCACTAAAGTGTCACCATGGGAAATTGAATATTTTTGACTGGGGAGTAGGACTTAGCCAATCAGAGGCTTGGAACATCAACGGAGGCTTGAGCAACAGCATCTCTGTTTTTGCAAACTAAGCAGTATCAAAAATTAAACACAACAAAGTAAACCTCAGTCAGTATGTCAGGTGTCCTCCTGAGAAATTAGTGTCTGCTGCTAATAACAATCAAGTCTATGCATATATAGGGTAATCTCCCCCAAGAGGTTCATAAAGGCAGACTGATCCTGCTCCTACCTGTTCTGTTCAAACTGTTGTAATGCTCTGTCCTTGCACAGTGTAGGCCCAGTACCAGAAGATAACTTATTTCACCCTTGAACCACGGCCTGCTTAACACATCACATTAAAGCCATAGTTAAAAACAAACTATGGTTTACTGTGAGCAGGCAGCATGCTGGTACAAACTGCTGAAAAGTCTCCTCCTCTTTACATGTTGCGTAGCTAAGAAACACACCAGAGTCTGTTTTCTCGTGATGTCTGAACCTGGGCTTGTGGCTTGTTTATCTCCAAGGAAAGAATGTAAGAGCATGCAAAGACTCTTGCTTGATGAGGTCAAAGGCCAATGTAGCCCAGCTTCTTGTTGTGAGTCGAGGACCCACCATCCGCTTAGAAATAAATAAGACACAAGGACACGTGTATTTTAGGTTAATGGGCATGTGAGTGGTATTGGCTTAGGCATTGGATCAAACAATCTATACATGACTCCACCCAGCTCAGCGGGGAGTCATCCAAAGGTTAACAACCAGCAGGAGGAGCTTGTTGATGCAAATACAACTGGAAGCTTCCCCTGATGTCACCGGGGGTTGTGCCATGGCCCTAGCCACCACCAGCAGGGCACCGGACAGGATCCACGACAGCCAGATTCCTTTAACGGAATACCCCAAAAGGGGAGGGGTAGGTGATGGCCACAACCTGCCCTCCAACACACGACACATATTCCAATGCCTAACCGCCGATACCTGAAAAGTTGTGATGATTTGTTACGAGGTAGGCGAAAAACCATGACGCTAGTACCAATTTGCCAAATGGATAAAAATTCCTACCAGGCTCCCTGGGCAGTCAAGGCAACCAACCAAAGTTCATAGCAAGGTCAGAAGCATAGATATGACCTAAAGGGAGGGTGGGCGGGTGATCCAACGACTTCAGGGTGCAGAATGATGGGACGGAGCTGCCACGGCCGCTTGAATGCAGCTCACCCTATTGACTGCTCCTCACTTGTGATTCCCAGCAACTGATCTCAGAGGCATACTTCATCTGAAAGTGGAGGTAGAAGATAGCCATCATGGCTAGTAGCCAGTTATAACATTATCCTCCATGAACTAAGTTTTGTTTTGGGCTGACTGTTCATGGTTTGCTTGGGGGAGCCCAGATTTTTGTGACTCTTGCTTGCTTACTGGTAGCATGGCAGCAATACGAATGGGGAAGGAGTGGAGTGTGAATTTTTCAGCATCATGAACCAACACAC
Organism: Podarcis liolepis; assembly: GCF_965112155.1. Taxonomy (NCBI): domain Eukaryota; kingdom Metazoa; phylum Chordata; class Lepidosauria; order Squamata; family Lacertidae; genus Podarcis; species Podarcis liolepis. The sequence goes on along the minus strand of NC_139558.1, from coordinate 74,688,664 downwards.
TGTTCATTCACACTGAAGCAGTTTGTTTGCAGCTATGCTTTAATTTAACATGTGAACTGGGCTAATGAATAGAGCAATCTAAAATAATAAAAACCAACAAAGACAGGTTTAATTTATTAGACCAGCTGAAACAATTCACAGAGGCTAATAGAACAGTTAACCTGTGTCCAACTCTGGGCACCACAATTTAGGAAGGATGTTGACAAGCTGAAAGGAGGGCAACCAAGATGATTAAGGGTCTGGAAACCAAGCCTTAAAAGAAACAGTTGAAGGAGTTGGGTATGTTTGGCCTGGAAAATAAGAGACTGAGAGGAGAAATGATAGTCATATTCCAATATCTCAAGGGCTATCCCATGGAAGAGGGAACAAGCTTGTTTTCTTCTGCTCTGGAGGGTGGGATTCGAATCAATGGCTTCAAGTTACAAGAAAGGAGATTCCAACTAAACATCAGAAAGAACTTTCTGTCAGTAAGAGTTGTTCAACAGGGGAACGGTCTCCTGCAGAAGGTTATGGACTTCCTTGGAGGTTTTTAAACAGAGGTTGGATGGTCATCTGTCATGGATGCTTTAGCTGATAGTCCTGCATTAATCGTTATTTGCAAATGTTTTATGTGGCTTCTATGAACCCCCATGTGAATCATTTCCAGATTTGGTTGTTTGTTTGTTTGTTTTTACATTTTTGAGTGGCATTCTATGACATAATACTATGATATATAAGGGTCTGGTGACCTCTGTTCCAGTGTATCTGAAGAAGTGTGCATGCACACGAAAGCTCATACCAATAACAAACTTAGCTGGTCTCTAAGGTGCTACTGGAAGGATTTTTTATAATACTATGAATTACAATTCCCAAGAGGGTTTACAATAAGGCACATGTGCACAGCCCCAACAATGTGCATATAGCAATGTTATGAACTAGGAACGGAGTCTCAGAAAATAGGCATTTCCCCCCAATACTTGCTGAGAAAGAGCATAACTAATTATTGAGTAAATTCTAAATAACGCTGAGTGCAGTTCACCCAGCATGCATTGTACAAAATGTCTGCTGTCTTAGTATCAACTGGGGAACCAGATTATGCCGATGAACTATATTATAATTCACATTTGCTTGCTCACACAAACAGCTACGCTGTAAACTGAGACACTTTTCTAGTCAATTTTATTTCCACTTCTACCATGTAGGTATATGGATATGAAGATTAAGTCAAGTTAAATATTCCTTTCTCTGTATGCCTGGAGGTGTTTTGCCTTATTGGACCTTTTTGGGATAAAATAGGTTGGGACGGGCAAGTCGATGCCCTATGAGGAACGGCTAAGGGAACGGCTAAGGGAGCGGGGCATGTTTAGCCTGGAGAAGAGGAGGTTAAGGGGTGATATGATAGCCATGTTCAAATATATAAAAGGATGTCATATAGAGGAGGGAGAAAGGTTGTTTTCTGCTGCTCCAGAAAAGCGGACACGGAGCAATGGATCCAAACTACAAGAAAGAAGATTCCACCTAAACATTAGGAAGAACTTCCTGACAGTAAGAGCTGTTCGACAGTGGAATTTGCTGCCAAGGAGTGTGGTGGAGTCTCCTTCTTTGGAGGTCTTTAAGCAGAGGCTTGACAACCATATGTCAGGAGTGCTCTGATGGTGTTTCCTGCTTGGCAGGGGGTTGGACTCGATGGCCCTTGTGGTCTCTTCCAACTCTATGATTCTATGATTCTATGATTCTAAGTGTTAATGTTGGTGTTTGTGAGAAAATGGCTCTTGAAAGTAAGATGAATAGTTCATTATCCCGGCCATTCTAAAGCCATTAGAGAAATGCAGAGAAACACAAAACATGGGGCATCATGTTTAACAATGCTGTGTGGCCTGTATTAACCCCTTCCTATCTCACTGCCTCTCTGGTTTAAATATAGTGGCAACTAAAAACCTAAAGCACAATGTTTTTTTGTTTTGTAATAAACCTAGTGTTGCATTTTCTTGGAAACTGGCAGCAACATACCTGGTAAATTTGTGCAGTTTATCAGTTGCATCTGAATGATTTACATGGGATTGAGGGGAACCTGAATTTGAAGCAGGGAAATAGCTGGCAGGGGAAAGATTAAACCTCTCTGCTGTCAATAGCCCCATCCCAAAGCACCATTTCCCCTGCAAAAAGTTTTTGGACATATACCAGGCATGTGCTTACACATTATGTGTCATTAACTGCTAAGGATAAATTAGAGGCATAAAGGTTGTACCATGTAGATTGATTAGTCAACAACATGGAGTCTATCAGTGGTTGAAGGGCGCACCAAATTGAATCCCAGACCTGGGACAAACCCCAAACCTGCCTTCCCCACTGCTCTCCTGGTTCTCTAGAGACTAGCAGAGAAAGTGAATTAGGAACTGTGGGAGGGAGGAAGAGCAGCACGCTTACTATAGGTGGACCAGGTATCTTGCTACACACACACAAACCTGAAAGCCAACCCTTAATGAAGATTCTGTATTGCTTACATTTTGGAGCCCCCACCCTTCCCACCCCCAAGAAAGGGAGAGCAGAAAAATACAGCAGATCCAACAAGGTAATTTATGAAATCGATCTTAACATAATTACCTGAATGCCTCTGGAAGACAGAGCCAAGATGCTGTCAGACTGGTGTTGTGGGCCTGACCTTTCTTGGCTACCTACCCCAGGAATCATTGCCAGTTTAAATAAGCCTACTCTCACAACTATGAGCAAGACTAATTGAACAGTATGGCAGAGTTGTTTTTAATCTGTGAAGAACAGGCCTGCCCTTTACCTCCGCGGCTTCTCTAGCAACAAACTTCTGCCTTCATCAACGACGAGTAATGTGAACAAAAGGAGGAGGTGGATTCAGATGAACCTGCACATCCGAGCGATGGATGGGTGACAGCCTTTGCACCAAGCCAATGAAAGTCGGTAGCTGATTATTTCTAGAATAAGATTTCATGTCTGGAAGATTTGCTGTGGTGGCTTGAGTGGAAGTTTGCTTTGATTACTTCTGTCATTTGGTCTGCTCTCTGCACACATCAATTCTAGCCAAATGAAAGTTCTAGATTGGATGCTAACTTTGCAAGAGGAAGGGCTTCTGAAAGCAACAGGGTGGATGCTTTGCATGCCTGTGATACAAATTCTGATTGAAATTTGTTTAAGGATTTCTAAACCACAAATCCCAGCAAAAGTTTCTGAAGCAGTGTACAACAGAAATATAAAAAGAAAGAACATATATTACAAAAATTACAAAATTCCATCTAGTATACAATATAAAATGGCTGAATCACTTTTCAGGATAAGTCCTCTTTGGAAGACAAGTTTTCAATTAAGCCAAAATGTTATGTGCTTGTCTGAGATCAATATGAAGCTAATTCAGAAGAACAGGAGCTGCAATTAGTTGTTGTAAGGCATACCTATAGGGCATACAGAACTCTTAACAATGACACATCAGAGTAATGCAATTGTCGGTCAGGGGTTTATGGAGGAAGGCAGTCCCTCACGTAACCTGGCCCAAGTTGTACAGGAGTTTAAATGCTAAAAGCAAAACCTTGAACTGAGCCCAGCAGCATATTGGCTGGCAGTCGAGTTCTCTTAGCAGAGGTGCTATATACTGTTGAGAGGGTGTCCCCCTCAGCAGCCTGTCTGCTGCATTCTGTACCAGCTGCACATTCCAGACTATGCCCAAGGGAAGCCACATGCTGAATGCACTGCAGCAATCCTTAAGCAGCCAAGCTGTGCTGGTCAAGAATGGCTGCAGGAGCCATATGAGCAGAAGCTGGTAAATGCACTTGTAGTCACTGAAGCAACCTGTGTTCAAAGAAGCAGAGAATGATCCAGGAGCAACTTCAAACTGCATACCTGCTTCATCAGGGGAGTACAACCCCACCCCTAACAGGTAACTGGCCTATTTATTGGATACAGGAACCAGTTCACCACAGAGCCCCCAACTTGCCAGGATTCAAGTTGGACTAAATTGCATTCATTTTTATTAATCTTAGTTGTTAAGATTGTGGTATTCAAACTGAGATTACCAGAACGAGGGGCAGTGTTCATGTTTCATTCAACGGTGTTTTAGGAAAGTTAGTCTTTATCTTGCATGGAGATGGCTATCTAACAACATTTTCCATGTGCCTCCCTCTACATGTATTCCTCAACAGATGAAAAATTAGGATAGAAAACTCATGTGGATTTCACAAAATCTTTGCATGAATTTTGCAAAGTTACAGAAGTTGTTTGCAAAATTCATGTATGAATGAGTTTGTGGGTGCAAGATACCCATTATTCCTGGATTTAGTGTTCAGAGCACATTCCTTCCTTTAAAGAATTTTGGCACAGTAGTTTAGTCCGCACAGAATTACAATTCCCAGCAACTCCCTAATACTTCTATATTATTACTGAATTTTAAATATATTTCTTGCAACTTTTAACAACCACAGTGCCCATAATTATTTGGGGGGGATGTTTTTTAAAAAAATGTGTTTAACAGCAGTGTATATGTAGCTTTAGTCTCATGTTCAGCACAGAAAACAGGTACCCAGGAATACATCCCCGGGTATCTGGTACAATGAGACTATTGCTTCAAAATCCATTTTAAACCATTACACACACACACACACAGAGAGAGAGAGAGAGAGAGAGAGAGAGAGAGATTTCCAGTGTGAAAAACCGCAGAATTTGTGGGTTGTGGGTGTGTGTTCCATGGATCTTAATAAACTGATAGCAGCATATTCTGCATCTGGATAACTGTATTGTGTATGACAAGCTAGTTTCCATAATGTAAGGTATAAATGTTTTTTAATGTTATTGGCTTTTTGGCTTATGACTGTTTGCATAGTAAAGATGAGGAAACGCAAACAAAATAATATGTGGTTGATCAAAGTGAAAGATCTTGAAATTTGGGAGGGGTGGGCAATGTAGCTAGTCAACAACTTCAATGAAGCATAATGATTCGACTTCTAAGTCTGGCTCTGGAAAGATACCTTTCAATCACTTATTCCACTTATCCCATAGCCCATTTTTTTAAAATAACCATTTTAGAAATGACCATTCAAGGCAGAGGATGGCTAAACTTTATGAGGATTAATTTCTGTAGCTTCTGACTGAAAAGGGAGCAGACAAGTCAATCAAAATTCACTCTACTTAGAAAAGAGAGAATATTTAAATGCTTAATACCTCTTAAATGTTCTGAAGTTTGAGCTTTTGTGTGTATCAGAAGTATTTTCAAAGCTTTATCATCTTGCCAAAGTAGGAACTTTAATGGCAGATACCTGAAAAATTTCTAGACAGTCCCCAAGGCTTAATTACGAAGGTCTTTAATATAGCAGCTGCTTTATACCCAGTCAGTCTAGATCACTGTTGTGCACTCTGTCAGGCAGTGGCTATCCAGGATTCCAGACTGCGATCTCTCCCAGCCCTACCTGGAGATGCCAGGGATTATTCCCAGGACCTTCTGCATTCAAATCAGATGCTCCACCACTGAGCTATGGCCCTTTTATTTCAAAACTACATACTGCATGGAGAAAATGGACAGATAAGTTTATCTCCCTCTCTCATAATCATGACATTTGGGGTAAGCCCAATCAAGCTGTATGGTGGGATATTCAGGACAGAGAAAAGGAAGTCGTTATTTACGCAGTGTATAAACTATGGAATTAACTTCTTCAAGAGGTAGAGAAGGCCACCAAGTTTCTTTAAAAGGGGATTAGACATATTCATGGGCCTAACAGTCTGTAAGGACTACATTTATTTCACTAGGAAAGCTTTCTGACACAAATCAGGATGGGGGGGGGATACTATAACTAGTGTTGGGTCCCAGGGAAAAATTGGGGATGCTGTTGGTATACCAACAAGCTGGATTCCCTATAGATGCATGGGTCCTGAGTCTGGGAAATGGGTCAGTTGCCTGTTCTGGATAGGGTTGCACTCCTCCTGAATGAATAGATATGCAGCTTGGGGGTGCTTTTTGATCCAGCATTGTAACTGGATGCTCACACATCTTCAGTGTGTAGGAGTGCCTTTTACTAGCTTCAGATGGTATGCCAACAGCTACGACCACACCTGAATAGAGACACCTTGGCAACAGCTGTTCGCGCATTGGTAATCTCTAGACTTGAATTTTGTAATGTACTTTGCATGGAGCGCTGAATGATCTAGAAGCTGCAGCTAGCTTAAAACACCATTGCTAAATTGCTCTCTGGGGAAACTATTGACAACGGAACACCTACGTTGAAAACATTGCACAGGCTACCAATTTGCTACCAAGCTAGGTTCAAGGTTTTAGTGATGTATAAACCATCACATGGTTCCAGATCTGAGAAGCTGCCTCTTTCCCTATATCCCACACCTCTTACTAAGATCTGCAGATGAATTTATGTTGATAATGCCACACGCCTCTGCAGTGAAATATGCTGCTGTTCAAGCATGTATTTTCAGCATGGTGTCACTTGTTCTCTGAAACTCCCTTTAGAAGTGAAGCGAGCCTCATTGTTGTTGTTTTCTACATCTGTTGAAAACCTTCTTTTCCTCCTAAGCATTCCTTTCTAATTTTGTCTATTTTATTTCCGCAGTAAATAGATACTGATGTTTCTAATACTGCTCTATTATCATCAGTTTAATTATTTATATTTTATTTCTATATTCTGCTTGGGTGTTCCTTGATTATAAAGCAGTTTATAAATCTGAAATAAATGATGATGATGATAATAATAATAATAATAATAATAATAATAATAATAAACTGTAGAAGTATTTATAAGCTTTCTTATGGAACACAGCCCACCCAAGGCAATTGGATCAAATACAATGCAGTAACAGCCATAAAACTAAGAACCATAACAGCAATAGAAACAGCCATTAAAAAACATTTTGAAATGCAGGCCCGCTAAAATAATTAAAAATAATGTAACACAACAGCAATATCAAAACTCAGGAACTCTCCCTTCACAGTCAGCTCATAATAAAGGCGTCAATTATTAAAGGCAGTCTAGAAGAGTTGTGTTAGATATCCATTACTATCTTTAATTAGTCTTGACAACACACTAGGCAACACACAGAATATAGAAATCACAGTCCCTGTCTGGCAGGCTTACTCAGATAACTGGAGTTGTGGTATTTACTTTGTGTTTTACAGTCATAAGTTCAATGCCACTGAGTCAAAGGAAGCCGAATCAAAATAATGAGGTCTAGTAATTTGGGAGCATTAGAGAAGGCTGATTTCCCCAATTCATTCTGGTTTGCGGCCTTGCAATTCGCTTTTTAGCCTGTTTTCATGTTGCGCTTTAACGCACCCTGGGACCTTGCAGTGATAAATAAATAAATAAATAATCTTGTGCCCACTGTCAGAATCAGGTAATGAACGTACAATGGGAACACTACAGAATAGCTAGGGAAAGTTTGTTTAAGTATTACTTGCCCTAGGATATCTGTTCCGAGCATAAAGCTTTATGAAATTCAAAGCTCAGAAAGAAACTGTGACAAGCACCCAACAAGTCGACAGTTATCAGAATACATTCTAGCAACTTTTAGCTAGTAACAGCAGAAGTCAGCAGGTGAAGCATTAACACCACCTGTTAATTGAAAGATATAGAGATAGTCTAGGTGAAAGGCTGGTGATGTTTAGCATAGTTTCTAAAGCCCAAGCCATGCTTAGCGGCAGTGTAAGCTTGACATTTTTAATGAATTTTTTTCAAGTGGCCTTGAATGTATACAATGAATGTATGATGCCATCTTATACCCTTAGTCCATTTTGCCCGGTTTGGTCCACCCTCCAAGGTTTCAGGAAGAGGGGCTTTTCCCAGTCCAGATTCTGGAGATCCTTTTAACCAGAAATATGATAAACTGTTACTTGGGATATTTCATATGCCAAGTGTGTGTTCTAAGCATTGAGCCATGATTCCTCCTCCAGCAGGCACAAGGTAATAGCCTCTATGCCATCCTAATCTGATTGCTTGGCAACCCTGCAAATACCACTGAGATCTTGAAAAGTCTGAATTACCTTTTTAAAATGAGAAAGGACAAGTCTGAGCTGAAGTCCTGTAAAAGCCACCTTTTGCACATCTGCTTTAAGCAAACCAGCCATGCATTTCCTTCCTAAATATATAAAGGGCTTTCATGTGTCTCCACAAACATCACTTCATTCTAGGAGAAGGAAGAAAGAAGCGTAGCAAGCTTTATCCATACCAGCTTTAGGAGAGTTGACGAAAAAGGAAAAGCAGCCTGTGAAACACAAAACCATGGTAAACCGTGTACCTTTAAGAATTTGGGGATGGAATATTCAAGAGCCAATTAAATCAGCACACCGATCCACATTCAAAACATCCTGATTCATATAAACAACCCACTGAAAGAAGAGGCTGAATCGATAACGACAAAACTAAAAAAAAAAGTTTTGTTTATTATTAAAAGATTTTGATAGTTGCAGTTAGCAAAAGACAGAAGTTTAGCACCTTCCCCACTTTCCAATTCAACGTGGCAGTGTCCTTTTCTTTAACAGGAATTTATTTATTTATTTGGGTTTTCAGATTAAAACTTTACAGTCAGATATCCAACATACATAAAAACAAGATTCCGCAGAATCTCTTGGACTTCTCTCCTTTGTGGGTACTACTGTTAATAATTTCCTCCTGCATCTTTTATTATAATGATTCAAATATTTTCTCTCTCCATTGCATCCAAAATTCACCATTAAACTACAAGTGATATTCCAATCCTACTAACAATTTTAGCTGCTTACAATCGTCTTTAAGGTAAGTTATAAATTTTCCCCATTCTTTATTAAAATGTTGGTCTTCCTGATTTCTGATTTTTCTGGTCATTTTCATCATTTCAGCATAATCCATCAACTTGATCTGCAATTCTTCTCTGGTCAGCATGGCAGTATCCTTTGTTGGAGACCTAACAATATGTGAGGGATCAGATTCCAATCACCTGCCCTAGAAAATGGTCACCACTGTAAGCTCTGGCAGAGAGAGGGGTGAGGGTCTAGATTCAGTCCTCCCATTATTTCACACAAGCACTTAGTTTTTGCAAAGCTGATTACACTGCTGAGGGAACACACCCTGATCATTCATGCATAGTAGCAGGACCATAGGCAAAGATCTCCAGATAAGACCCCATGTGTTTCAATGCCTATGCTCTTCTATGCAACAGCCTTACCCAGAAGCAATACAAAAATATGTACAAGTGTCTTACTGATGTTTCTCATGAATAATAATAATAATAATAATAATAATAATACGTTTAAATACTCCACTCAATAAAAAAGCACGATTGAACTCAAGAAGATACAGAAGCCCAACATGTGTTGGCACCCATGTCCTCTGTTATCATCAAAGCACTACGACACATTGTGCAGCTACATTAATCAAGGCATGCCCCTTGCCAGCCACAAATCAGGGAGGGAGAATGGAATCTGCAAGAGGAAAATTGTTAAAAGCGTATTAAAAACCATGAAGATAGAACAGCTGTTGTTCTGGGGACTTTTTATCAAAACCATGGAGTGAAACAGACAAGACATAGTGCAGGGTAAGGGTTCTGCACTGTGTAAGTCTATGAAATACTTGTGGGGATTGGTCCCACTTGCAAAACATTACCTGTGTGCCCAGCAAGCCAGAGGTCAAAGAGGTGCAAAGAGTCATTTTTTCTATGTTTCATCTTCTCCCCATAGGCATGTTAAATAAAAGCCCAAATTGGCTGATATTAGCCGGTTATGAGGATGAAGTCAGAGCCCACAATGCAAGCTGACATTTTAAACATGATTCATGTGACAGTTTATATTCTTTTCTTCAGCTCTAGTGCTCTTAGGATTCCTGAGGATTACAGACACAAGTCATGATGATAAACATAATGAATGGGTATCTCTAGAAATGTGATCTCCTTTGTTTTCTGGTTCCTTTAACCCAAAGGTAGTCAAGGTAGTGCCTTGAGGATGTTGTTGGGATGCCAGCTCCCATCAGCATGGTCAGTGGTAGGGATGCTGGAAGTTGTAGTCCAACAACATCAGGCTGTCCTTGCTATAACTGGTTGGCTAATGGGAAAAAGATTCCAGAAGGCTTGGGCTTCAGATGACATGAGATTAATGGTAGCCAAAATATGGAGCTTGTTGCTTCATGGGTTCTTTTCTCTCTGTACTATTTATGGATTTATAGCCTCAAGGTGCTTGCATGCTGACAATCTCTCTCAATCGATCCAACTGGTCTTCCTTCAGAGCATCTCGCACAGAACAGAAGAAACCGAAATAGTGCTGAAAGTTATGCATCATAAGCAGCACACCAGCTAGCAACTCTTTGGTCTCAAGAAGGTGATGAACGTAGGCACGACTATGATTCTGGCAGCAGTAGCACAAGCATCCATTCACTAAAGGGCCAAAGTCATCCTGGTACCTAAGTAAGAAAATGAGCAGATATTAACGCTAAACAAAAATAAAAATAAAGCAACCCTCCCACAATTAAAAAAAAACCCTACACATTGGGCACAATGAGGCAGCCACTAATCACTCATTGTGAGACGCTGTCTGACTGCAAAGCAAAAAGTATTCTATACACAGAGTGCACTGCAAAGAATAAGAGGGCAGATTCTTGTCCCAAGGGGCTAGCAATCGAAAAAGCACCACTATATTCTATGGACACTAAAGATGGAGTTATCACCTGGGTGTCAAAGTATTTTTCTAATACCAGCTAGCAGATGAGTTATCAGGGTGGGTGTAGGGATTCTCAGCTGGAATGCTATGGAGTCTGACAATGAATACTGCCTTGCCCCACCCTAACCTGAAATGTAATGGCTATGGTTTCAATTACTATGGCAGAATGAACTTTCAAGGTGAATGGCAGACTCATCCTTTTCTTCATCAAGATAATGCTGCTATCTATCTGCTCTCCGCATTCCATTACAGGACACAGCAGGAGACACATACGCCACAATAATAAGGCAGAGAGCTACAGAAACACCACCTTGGCAAGAGGCACCCTGGAGCTTTGCTGTCAACAAAAACTTGGAAGCCCAATAATTTCTGGTGTGGGTGGACAGCCAAGAGTGTTCAAGTTCCTTTATGGTTTGATAGTTTTCACCAAATATAAGTTAATCCCTCTAGCCTGTCCCAGGCACAGCATGAAAAATGAAGGCAATCATAATTTCTATTTAATTTTCAAAATGTTGACATTTTCCCTGCACTAAATGGAGCCAGGACGTGCATACAGATGTGGAAAGCATCAAAAGCATTTAGTAACATGTCTGCTAAAAGAGATGTATTTTTTCAACATTTTTTCCAACTCAAGAGGGCGTAAGTTTACTATACAATCATTGGTTTTAGAATGTATACATCCGTGGTATTCTGGATGTTTTCTAACCATTGGCCACCTGTGACATCATGTGCCAATCATGGCTCCCTTAATGCCCGTTCCTAAGTTCTTTGAATATGAGAAAAGGGAGCGAGAGTCAGTTAAGGAAATAAGATTGGTACAAGGGCATGAAGGGGATAGGGGAAATAATCGACAAGGAGCACAAGAGAGTGATGAAAAGCTGAATACCTGGCAAAGAAGGAAAAGGAAAGAATAGAAGGAAGCGGTTAGAAAGTAAAGCAAACTCTGACAAGTTGAAAGATTGGACTCAGAAACTGCTACCCTAACAGCAGGACTGGCAGTTAAGCTAGCCTGTACTGTGGTGCTGATATTTGAGCAGGGTGGGGTAGGACTTGTCCTTTTTGCTGTGTTCGTGGATGAGCAATTTAGGAATTTTATATTACATACTTTTTGTTAATTTCTTAGCTTTTAATTAATTTTATCAGTTTGTATTTTATCTTGTGAAGTTGCTTTGATATGTTTTTATTAAGTGCATAACAAATGATAATGATCTTATCTGATATTGCTGACTTATCCACCCAGGAAACTGTGTAGTAGTAGTAGTAGTAGTAGTAGTAGTAATAATAATAATAATAATAATAATAATAATAATAATAATAATTATTTATTATTTATACCCCGCCCATCTGGCTGGGCTTCCCCAGCCACTCTGGGTGGCTTCCAACAAAATATTAAAATACAGTAATGCATCAAACAATAAAATCTTCCCTAAACAGGGCTGCCTTCAGATGTCTTCTAAAAGTCTGGTAGTAGTTGTTCTCTTTGACATCCGGTGGGAGGGCGTTCCACAGCGGGGTGCCACTACCGAGAAGGCCCTCTGCCTGGTTCCCTGTAACCAGGATTAGTTTGGCGTTTGGACGTTGTGGGGTGGTTATTTATGAATTGTTATAATTGTCCATTTATTGGTTGAGATACAGTAATACTAGCATGTTCGTTTGACGCTTGAGTGATTTCAATCTGCTGCTTCTCATTCCCAATAGCAAAACCTCCGAACAGTGGAATACTTGAGTTACTTAATGCATAAACTTAAATGGACTCAGAACTTTGCCAACAAGAGCATATTTACTTAGAATGAGTCCCACCATGTTCAGTAGGGTTTATTTCCAGGTAAATGCAGAACTTCTCCCTTAAGCAACGAGACAAGTAGTCCACAGCAGAAGCTGACATTTCAAACTAAACTCTTAAACCAACATACCGTTTTTCTTTCAAATTTATTTCAAATGAAGCAATTTCTTGAGCTCTGTGGATTGTTTCATTGTCTGTTTTTTCATCCTCTTTTTTGCTCGTATCTTTTTGCCCTTTCTCTTTTAAGACTGCAATGAAGCACAAAGTATTTCATTAATAAGGTTAAATAAATACTAAAAAATATCCCATCTCAAACACTTCAAGATGACTCTCTCATTAAAACCCACATGGGCATTTAAAATGTTTAAAAGGTAATCATGATATAGTAGAGGTAGTAAAAAAAAAGTGACAAGACTCTAGAGGTAGAAGGGAGCCAACTAATCTGATGGGGACTTGAAGCTCCAATTGCTTTCATTTTAGTTGCTGTTGCTCAGCTGCCTTCCCTTTCCCACTCTTAAATAACCATAAAATTCAATCCTGCCTGAACTGCATTTTGCACACTGTGAAGTCACCAAATTCAATAGCTTGTTTTTATTTGGATGGAGTTCACAAGTGACCTGCATCTGATCCACACTCCACATTTGACCTGACAGCCTGACAGCTTCTTGAAAGAATTTCAATCAGAATGTTTAGACTGTCACAGTAGTGAAGAGAGACTCATAAGGATACCATCTGTAAGTTCTCAGCACACTGAAATGTTCATAAAATCACTGGGGTGGAGAAATGGTCTATGATGCATGTGAAGCCTATTCATCCTTTGGAAATTCTGAAACGAGACTAGGTATTGTTGTGGGTTTATTTCTTTTATAAATAAAAGACTATCTTCTATTTCCAAACAAGTTACCAGGAAGCACAGAGAGACTCTAAAGCTTCTTATTCAATGAGAAAAAGGAGCGGAGTGTTTCCCCTTTGCACCTTTAATTCTATATGACTTGTCATTTTGTAAGTAAGATTTCTGGAAAATGTGATAAAAGATATACTTGTGTGCTCAAAGTTGCCAAAGCATGAAACAAACCCTCAACCCTGAACCCATTAAGAAAGCCATCTGCTGCTCCTTTTTGGGCCTACATTTTCACACTTGCCCTGTCTGTGAAGGACAGCCCTGTTTGAAATCATTTGATTAAGAAAAAGTACAGTCCCTAAATGTCCTTCATAATCCAAGGAACTTCTGTTTTGATGGAAACAAAACAACACAACATCCAAGCAAGTTTAATAACACATGCAACCTTTTAGGGAGGGCAGCACAGGATTCCTTTTGGTGTACCAACATCCCCGTTGCACCAAGGATTCCCTGACTGAGCTGCTTCAGGTTGTGGCGGATGTGCTCCTGGAGACACCTAGTTTGGTTGTCCTAGGGGATTTTAACACCCATGCTGATACAAACTTACTAGGGGCCGCTCGGGACTTTGTGGAAAGCATGGCCTCCAAGGGGCTGTCCCTGAATAAGTTTGGCCCAACTCATAACCATGGACACGCCTTAGACCTGGTGTTTACCTCTACGGATGTTGGTGATCTGACACTAAGTAAAAGCGAAACAAAAGAAGTGCCAGGGTCAGATCACTTCCTGGTGCAACTGGACTTCTCCGTGACCCATCCCCTCTGCAGGGAGGTGGGACCGATTCGGATGGTCCACTCCTGCCACTTAATGGATTCATGGCTTCCAGAAAGTGGTAGGGGATGTTTTATCCCATGTTGATGGCCTTTCAGCTGATTCCCTGGTGGCCCGTTGGAATGCGGAGTTAAACAGGGCTATTTACTGTCTGGGAAACCCAGCCAGATGGGTGGGGTATAAATAAATAAATAAATAAATAATAATAATAATAATAATAATAATAATAATAATAAGCAAGGTGAAGCCGAAAAGAACTCCTTAAAATCATGGTTTGATTTCTTCATTACTAGCTGGATGAGACTGAAGAGAAGAATTACTGTAATTTTCCACTGCAAAACACTAACTATCCTAAGCCTCAGTAACATATATAGACTATAAGGAACGCTATACCTAATAAAAAATAATGGTCTCAACTACAACGTCAAGCTTCATCTGAAAATAGCATTTCTTTTGTTATAACCAGTTTATTGTTTTTCTGGTGTCAAATGAGCTACAGATATAAGGAGGTAATTAATAGTGCAGTACTGTGTATGTCTATTTCTAAGAACTAAAAAAGTAATGCAGCCACTATTCCAGTATTCATACAAAAGAAGACAAATAAAGACAAATACCTGCTGTTTCAGGATCTGGTTTATAATTATAGCTGAAGGACAAAGCACTGCCCCGCTCTGTCACTTGGTAAGGGAAAGAACTCTCAAAAACATCTACGCCTCTCTCAATGCAGTCCAGCACCTCATCTGGCCTGCCAATTCCATGAATCAGTCTGCAGAAGACATAGTGGAAAAGGTTATTTAGTTTATTGGAATCTATTAATTACACACACACACCCCCATTTTACCTTAAAATTCCAAGAGGGTCCCTTTAAAGTAACAAAATTCAGTTACAGTAAACAATAATATTTATAATAAATACAGTCAATTTCAAATAACTAGCTTTTGGGGTACTGAATAAAACACTTTCAAAAAAGGCTGTCAGAACATAAGAAGAGCCTGGCTGCTGGATCAAGCCAAAGGCCCATCTGGCCCAGCATCCTGTTAACACAGTGGACAACTAGATGCTTATAGGAAGCCCAAAAGCAGGAGAAGAGGACAAGGGCACTTTCAGCACCTTGCATGAACAGGCATAGCGCTTCCAAATGCCTGCAGGGTTAGTTCAGTGAATTTCATTAGAGAGCTTCTTCCAAAATCCCTGGAGCCACCTTCAAAAAGCCATTGCCTTGAATTCAATAACAGATGTAGGGAGGCTCAAGAGCGTTACCTCCCTGACATATCTTAATGATGATTTTTATTTATTTATAAAACATTTATAAATGTAGAAATCTCTCAGCGTTCTGCATTAAAACTAAAAGACAAGCACATTCAATAAAATTTCCTAGGCTACATAAAAATGATATAAGACCAAAACGCAACTGTATATCAGAAATAAAACTCAGCAGTGTACAAAGCAAACAATTAAAAATTAAAAGTCAGAATCCAGGTAATTAAGAGTATTCTGGAGTGTGGGTGCTGTCACCAAGAAGTCCTGCTTCTCCAATGCCACCAAGCGATTATCTGCTGGTGGTTGAAAGACCAGCAGGGTTTCTGCATATCTTAAAGATTGGCTCAGTCTGTATCAGGAGAAGCAGTCTGCCTGGTATCCTAGTCCCAAGTTGTTTCAATGGGCTCTAAATGTCAGCAGCAAAACCTTGAATCTGGCTTGATAGCTAATAAGTCTGTATGGAGGCTTTGTCTTTGCAAAATCATCACAGCAGAAAGAAGAAACATGGACAGACCTTTTTAAGCCATGCAAAACCCAAACTGTAATATAAAATATAATAATAATAATAATAATAATAATAATAATAATAATAATAATAATAATAATAGTTTATTATTTATACCCCACCCATCTGGCTGGGTTTCCCCAGCCACTCTGGACGGCTTCCAACAAAATATTAAAATACAATAGTCCTTCAGATATTAAAAGCTTCCCTAAACAGGGCTGCCTTCAGATGTCTTCTAAAAGTCTAGTAGTTGTTTTTCCCTTAGACATCTGGTGGGAGGGCGTTCCATAGTGCAGGTGCCACTACTGAGAAGGCCCTCTGCCTGGTCCCCTGTAACTTCGCTTCTTGTGGTAAGGGAACCACCAGAAGGCCTCAGTGTCCAGGCAGAACGATGGGGGTGGAGAAGCTCCTTCAGGTATACTGGACCTTCAGGTATACTGTATAGGCCTTTATAGGTTGGCAGCAACATCCTGAAAAGAGCAGCTAACAGACTGGCTGAATATGCTAAATTGATTTATTGATATTTTTAATCCACACATTTTTTTAGAAGGGGGCAAGGTACAACATATATTATCTTCCGTTTGCAACACATTCAATATATCAAAAGCACATTTCAAATTAACTTGCACCCCAACAATTCAAAGGTACTTTTTCTTTCGGCAGTCCTTCATTTAATTCAAGACCAGCATTTAAAGTTTACCAAGTCACTTTCCCTAGCAGCACTTGGATTGATAAGAATTATCACGACTACTGTTTATCATTCTGCAGCACCTTTCATAGTCCAAAATGCTTTGCCATTTTTATCTTAATCATTTGAGTTCACATGCTAATACTTGAGCTGTGGGCTAGTATGCTTTCTCTTAGCTCAGGATACAGTTGGTTCTCCCTTTCAGGTGGAGATGGGGAAAACAGTCGCAAAGTGTAAACTTCAATTAGCACATAGCAGTTTGACTGATCTGTGAAATCTGTGAAGATTCTTTTTCACAAGAGCTTTTCATTCAGGGCATATAGCACTGTAGGTGTTCCAATTAAAAAACCGGATTTTATATGAGGCAGTCAGAGGGATACAGTGCACCAGCTTGCTCATTCTTTTTCAGAGTGATACCCATGTCCCCAGGTGTGGTTAATACAGGAATATGCCTGAAAATAGGACTGAAATCTATAACATGTATGGTTTGGGCACTGCTGTTTTCCAGAAGTAATAAAGTCTGCTTTGGCTTTCAGGAAGTCAGTAAGCACTCTGAGATCTGTCAAGATTTATACAGAAATACATGGCTGAAGGATGTTCTCTATAATATAATGGAACAGGGAATTTCTCACCTGGAACTTCAGGTGAAATGAAGACAAAACCAGTATTGTTTCAAATAGTAATACAAATAGTCAAAATTTGATAAGTGAGAATCTAAATTCTGTTCTCCTTCCTTTTCAGCATTAAATCCAATTGGGAGAAAAAGTAAAAACTATTTAAGAGTTCTAAATACCTATAAATATTGGATTCACATTAAGTTTGTTCATATGAGTGGGTTACCTTCTACCCAGTTATAGAGGAAATATAATAAAGAGCTTGCTGGCAGCTCTAGCAACCTGAAAATCATGTTACATCAGAGGAGATACTATTATTTGTTTCACTATTTAGCTGATCTCTCCTGGATACTGAAAATGCTGCAATTTCCCACACATGCTGATTTAAGGGGACGCAGGTGACGTTGTGGGTTAAACCACAGAGCCTAGGGCTTGCTGATCAGCAGGTCGGTGGTTCAAATCCCCGCAATGGGGTGAGCTCCTGTTGCTTGGTCCCAGCTCCTGCCCACCTAGCAGTTCGAAAGCACGTCAAAGTGCAAGTAGATAAATAGGTACTGCTCTGGCGGGAAGGTAAACGCTGTTTCCATGCGCTGCTCTGGTTCGCGAGAAGCGGCTTAGTCAGGGGTCCCTTTACCTTTACCTGAATTTCACATTGATTGATTGCTTTTGCTACAGTTGCCTCATGATCTAGAGCAGGGATGGGGGAAATGTGTATCTCCAGATGTGGTTAGACTCCAACTTCCACCAGCTCAAGTCAGGATAGGCAACAGTCAGGAATAACGGGAGCTGTAGTTCAACAATATCTGGAGGGCCACAAATTTCGCATCCCTGGTTTACAAAACATCATTGTGAGTTTTTGTTTGTGTAAACTGGTCAGCAAACACAAAACACACATTCACTGATCTAAACCAAAAACCATTAAGTTAAAGTCGCTTTAGTTGTGTGTAACCTTAACCCAGTTAGTTTTAGCACTGACTGCAGGGTTGAATCCTTAGGGCTCTCTGTAGTAGGCAGTCCCAAACTATTGTGAAATGGGAGCCAATAGTACTTCTTGGAGTCAAGGGTGCAAGTAAAATACACTTACTTTCCTTTTGGGACTTCTCTGGTTAAATAATATGCTCCCATCCCAAGAAAATATGAATTGCATTTCTGACATTTTGCACACATTCTCCTTCAAGCCATTCAGATCACATGAGCCTTCTTCACCAAAAGTAATTTTTTCCTAAAAGCATTTTGCCATTAGCCAGAGCTATAATATCCCCTTGGGGCTCAAAAATGCAGATGGAGTCACCCATGCTTAATATGCTATTATTAGTAATAGCAATGCTAGACTCCACAAATTCAGCTGGCAGCTTTGTCAAAAACTGGGGAGGTGTAAAAACAGCAGTTTTTCTCTCCCTCAGGAATAATGGCTGTGCTGACAATTGAACAAGTCAATCTAGGTCAATAAATTTAGCAGATGAATAGAAAAATGCACAGTACCATAATAAATTGTCACTTTAGTAATGACTTTTTTGACCAGGCCATAGAAAACTTACAGCATGAGCTGAGTTTATTTTTATGCTCCCTGGAAAGGAAAATGCTATGCATTTAACATAGCTATTATACAAGCAATTAACATTTGAGGTTCCTTAACAACAATCTTTCTAACAGCAATCAAGGTTACTCCCAATTTAAAAACAACTTGATGTCTGTCAAAGTTTGACAGGCAGATTTTCTTCCTCTATCACTCCAGCCATCTCCATTCCAGGCTGAATGCAATAGTGAGAGGGGAGGGCAACTTTTGCAGAGAAAGTTGACGCAGCTGGCAGGTAGGCATGGAAGGAATGTAGGGCTTGGGTAAGAAGAGGTGACAGTTGCTCTCTTTGCCCAGGGACGGAAGCTTCTTGTGAAGCTTCCCACTGATTAGGAGTGACATCACACCTCTGCTGATTCCCCTGCCATTTTGTGCCTTCCACATTGTTTTTCTACTCTTTTAAGGTCCAGTTCTTCCTTCAATACTACTCAAACGCAGCCCTTAAGGAGCAGAAAAATGCGGAACACAGCCACAAAATCTGTCTCCTCTCTTGCAGTATTTTGCCAGTAATTTATGAACTTTTTTTTAATCTCATTTGAAAGCTCTGCCTGTTTTCCAGTGCTGAAAACAGTTATCTCCCAATGGAAGAAAGAAGTTTATTAAAAGAATATACTGCCAAGGGATAGTTTTTGCATTTTTAATGATCCTGATAAGCTCTTGGGGTGATTTTCTTCCACAGCCAGCGGAGATAACAAAGTCGGTAGTACTCTGCTATAGCAATTCCCAATTGCACTGAAATGCTGATCTCCAAACCACAGGCAAACACAAAGCAACACTCCTCCACTTGCTTATTTTGAAAGCTTGAAACAAGACCACCAGAAAAAAGACAGAAATTGTTCATTAGCAGTGGGGAGAGGTGCCCAAACTTCCTGCCATGAGACACTGAAAAGGGACACAATGTCTCTTGAATCATGATGAATTGTAGCCTAAATTTATGTCAATTGCCAATTCCCCTCCGGCACTCAGAATTCCTCTCTCTGAAATATGCTAATTTCTATCTGCCTGCAAACCCCCTTTTGGCTCAGCTGTGACTTTATCTGCCTCACACCTGATATCAAAGGTTTCGATTTCCACTCTTTAAAATCAATATTCATGGTTGTTGCAATAATCTTACATAAACCGTTTTGTGAGATCCACCCAAAAAGTGGTACATAAACAAAAGATAACATGTACATCATAAGGTTCAGTGCAGGTAGCGACGCCTGGAAGGCCTGATTAGATTCATGGCCTGAAGTGCCCCACCCTTCCCATAATTTATGAAAAATTCATTTTCAACAGCAAATAAAAACAGTTGTGGTCTGGAGATATAATCAGCCAGGAACTTTCCAAGTATCTGCATTATGCAGCTTTTGATCAAATTTACACTGTGGTCTCACCTGGGTTTATCTTCCGGTAACTCTGCTGTAACCACGGACAAGAGTTCCAGTTTGGTCTTCCAGGCCATGGAATTTCCTTGGAAGCCATCCAGCAAGAAGCCAGCTACCGGTCTCTTGGCAGTCTCTTTAGCAGATCGGAGCCTCTCTTCCAACACATCTCCACCTTCAACAACTCCAATTATCAAGCTCTGTTGCAATTCCTAGTTTGGAAGGAAGTTATAAATGTAAGATAAATACACCCTTTGGCTGGAGAAGGTAAGTTAAGCCTGCAATCCTAACCCCTACTTGCCTGGAGGAAGCCCCACTAAATTCAACAGGAGTCCGTTCTGAATGGACATGGTTAGGATTACACAACTGACTACCCTGTTGCACCAGCCTTATTTGGGGCAGATACCAAAAAGAAAGAAAAAAGCCAGTGTGAAGTATAAGGGTTAAATGAATGAACTGGGACACAGTAAAAAATAATTACCATATCACTGTCCTTGTCCTTCCCCCCTTATCTTGACATCAGTTAACTTCATGGTACTTAAATGAGAGTTAAGTACACATAATGTAATAGCCTGAGACTCTGTTCCCAATATTTTAAGGCTGATTCTCCACCCTAGATTGGTACTTTTAAAGAAAAAGTCAATACTGGCTGTGGCAGATTGGTTTCCTACTGCCAAGGAACCATAGAGCTCCTGGCTACCACTACCTTATGAAGAACTATCAGAATAATAAAAGAACTTTTCACACTTGTTTTTTCCAACATAAGAGAAAAGCTCATTCCCCCGCTCCCAGTTAAGTAAAGGCCTAAATGGCAGAGCAAATATCATTTTTGGGAAGCAGTTCTACACACTAGTGCCTCAATGTATTCACTAGAGCAGGGGAGAACCTTTTTGACTATTCTGTCAATAAATATCAGACTTCAGAACTGCTCTAGCTATTTTGACAATATACCGTATGCTCCAAACCTCCCATGTTGTGGGAGACTTGAAATGGTTCAAAAAGATTTAGCTCTTACTGGAGATTTATCTTGCAACTGGAGGCACTCATCCAAAAAGGACAGGGATCGATCCACAGACTTCTTGGCCCTCTTCTTAGATATTCCTTCTCCAACCGTGTCTCCATCTGATAGACACTGGAACCAGTCTGGCTGAATAACGCGTTGGAGGGCCATGAAATTTGATGGTGTCATTTCTATCCGCCCTCCACTTCCCCATATAGAAACTGACTGTCAAAGACAAGCAAACAGAGAGAGTTTAAACAGGGAGATTAGGAGATAATCAGTGAGTGACAAAGATCTTGCTAATGGAACCATCTTCTCATGCACTTGGAAACTCAAGGCAAAACTGCACTTTATAAAGAACATTGATTGCTGTTAAGAATGGAAGTACCTCAAAGTCAAGTTTCTATTTCCTTTATGCTTAGTTCAAACTGCCCCATACCCTGACTTCAATATGTTCATTACTCGTTCCTGCCAGCAACAGCCAATGATGTGAAGCACAAGTAGAGAAATGCGCATTTTAATGACAGCACGACAAATGAACAGCTGAACCTAGACGCTTACAAAGAGAATGGAGCGGAACTAAGCCAAGAGCTGCTGTTTTTGGTGGTAGCTTCACATTCTCTGCATAGATGTCAACCGTCCCTTATTTGGCGGGAAACTCCCTTATCCCAGCACCGTGTCCCGCTTCTGTCCCTTATTGATGATGTCCCTTAATTTTCCTGGGTTTCATGCTCGCCTGGCTCGGGAGGGAAGCAGCGGCTTGGGGTCCTCCGCCGTGAGTGAGAGAGCGCGCATGAGCTGCCACGTCTCCGTCTCTCCTTTCCCCCACTCAGGGGCACATTGTGAGGAGCCGGGTAAGCAAAATCCCTTATTTTGGCTGCTGGTCCCTTATTTTCGAGGCTGCTGGTCCCTTATTTTCAAATCTGCAAGTTGACAGCTATGATTCTCTGTAAAGTGTCATTCCAACTTCTAAACTATGATCAGCAGATTTATCATCTGAAGGATGAGCATGTGATGCCTGTATCAAGTAATAACTTCCAAATGGAAAGAACTGTCAGTAGCAACACACCAAAGGCACTTTTTTCAGCTCACATAACATAGTGGTCTGGACCTTAAGTTCTCACTCTATGAACAGAAGGTGCATTCCATGGGCACAACTGTCCCGTCATAATAGAATTTCCTTTTCTTGCACCCCTCCACATGGAGGTAGTGCACATCCAGCTGCCATAAGTTATGTCTATATACTTGTGTGAATCAGCCTCTGAGATCTGCTCTAAACTCACCAACAGAATTATAAAACTAATAAAATTAACATTAGAAAGATGTGATAAGATGTAATGCCAAAATGTAGGTCTCAAAGGTGCACAGAGGAGGAATTATTCACCCAACATTTTGAAATATGGACTCTTCCCCACAGTAAAGAGATTTAGTTATTTGAAAAGATAACCCAAACTATCTTCCAGTTTGTTTGAGTGACTAAGGCTGCAAACCTATATACACTTACACTGAACATCTTCTAAATTTCTACTTTCTCCCATCTTGATGACTTGACTGTCTGTGATCTTTATTCCTCTAGCTCTAGCAACAGAAGGTCTCATTCTCCCTCAAAGGACTCGTCCTTTGTCCCTTGCTACTCCATATACTTGGAACTACCACCTAGAACACCTCCCTTACTTCCCTCAAATCTCTCCTCAAAACCCATATTTTCCAAAAAAAACCAACCCTTCAGCACATCTCCCAGTTTCCATGCCCTTCTGTAACTGAGCCTAAATTTGTTTAACTGGCTCAATAACACACTGCTTTCCTGTTGACCCCTAACTCCACACCCTCCCTGTGTTGAATAACAACATAAATTGCAAGCTCTTTGGGGCGAGGACTTGTATTCTATAGAGCGCCATACAAACTGATAGTGCTATTTGATAATAATATGCTGTATTGCAGCAGCAGCATTTAACCTTGTATTCTGACCCAGTGTTGGTGTTATTATGGATGATTATTCAATCACTGGGCCTCCCTGGTATCACGTAGACCCAAAAGGTTGAGTTATTAAAGCTGCCATCACTCAGGACATATTGCAAACCAAAGTCATCTGAAGATAATTAAATGCAGTGAATGCAGACTAGCAGTTGTACTGAGCAAGAGTTTACTGCTTTAGATGCATTTGCTGATTCTTAATTTCCAAATTAAGAGAGACACTCAATTAATTTAGGCTTTGAGACATCTGTTGAACAGATCAACAAGCATCTGCTCTCTTGGGCAATTACTCCAGCAATTACAAACTTTTCCATACAGGGAAAAAGAAAGTTATGTTTCTGTGTTCACAACATCCTTCCAAAATCAGAATGCACTATATAGGCACGGGGAGTAGATTTGTACATTATATATAGAACGAGCACAATTCAAAGTGTTGGTGTTGACCTTTAAAGCCCTAAACGGCCTCGGCCCAGTATACCTGAAGGAGCGTCTCCACCCCCATCGTTCTGCCCGGACGCTGAGGTCCAGCGCCGAGGGTCTTCTGGCGGTTCCATCATTGCAAGAAGCAAAGCTACAGGGAACCATAATTCCTTGCCAAAAATAAAGCAAAATAAAAATTCTGAAACTGCCTCCCCCAACCTGCAAATATTCTACAGCTGTCACTACTCCCAAACAGTTCAATTGTAAGCATGTTTACTCAGAAGTAAGTCCCACTAAATTCAGTGAGATTTACTCCCAAGTGAAGTGCATATTGGATTGCAGCATGAAAATGCTAGAAGGAAAGATTGGAGCTGGCAGCCCAAGCGCCTCACTGCATTTGGCTCATTTGGGAAGCCACAATGGCTATGTTCTGCCTCCACTGTCTAATGCACTATGTCTCTGAATACCAATTGCTGAGAATCACAGGTGGGCAGAATGTTGTTGTGCTCATGTCCAGCTTTGGGGTTTCCCATAAGTATCTGGTTTGCCACTGTGAGATGCTGAACTAAATGGGCCACTGGCTTGATCCAGCAAGCTCTTGTTATGCTCATTTAAGTACTGAAATGTCAGAAAGTTCTTGTGTCTACCATACCTTGCAGTTGTTGTAACCAGGTGGGGAGCAGATTACTGGGTCATGGAGGGAACAGTATAGCACTGAATCTGGCATGCCTATGTATGGTTAAAAAAAATAATTACCTTTTAATATACAAACTATGAAACCTGCACTGATAACTTTTGAATACTGTACATTGCTTATAAGCAACTGTGAGTGTATATAACTTATCATTTCTGAATAGAAAAACAACAGACAATTCATTTCCCCAGATACTATAATATTCTCCTGACCAGCTCTGTTCACCTTCCAGGAGAGAAAGGGAGGGGAAGTGGCAGCTACAAAAGCTCAACTTCATAGTGGCATGTAGGCTCTGGATTTTGATTTGATTAATGCTCCTTGCAGTTAATACTGTGCTGACAAAATGACAGCTGACTTGCTCATCTTCTACGCAAATATTCTCAGGGGACCTGACTCTTGAGCCTCCTTGGCGATAAAACCACCCCCAGCCCAGAACAGAGCTTTAAAGGATAACAAACATAAAAATAAACGAGTGAAATGCTGCAACAAGAAAAGAGTGAAAGCTAAAGTACGGCCTCAAAGTGTAGCTCATTTATTGCTTTCAGCGGTGATGTCAGGGCAGGGCTTTGGTGCAGCAGTCCAGATCCCAGCTCAAAAGAACAAGTATGAAGGCCCCCAAACACAGTGGGGCTGGCCTACATTTTGATGTAAATAAAGCTATGCATGTTGCCATCTAAAGAGGGGAAGGGGATAAGCTCATTAAGCCCAGAATCTAAAGATACCTAAGTGCACCACTGATTGCTTTCAAACATTTTTAATATAACAATGAGCAGAGTTTACCAGAACTTTCTGAGAGAGGTCCTTCTGGGTAAAGATCCTTCCTGAAGTGTAGGGCAGTTAAGATTCCCAGCTTAACTGCAATTCTGTGAGGCTTTGCTACCTAACTTTAATGCCTTACAAAACACTCCTGGGCTTTCTATCGAATTAAATATATGCTAAAGGTAGATCAGTGATCAACATGCTGCATAAGGTATTATTAAACAGCTTTAAAAATCATTTTAAAAGTCTTAGACATTCTACAAAAAGAAAGTCAGGGATTTTATCCTTGTAGTTGACTAAAGATATGATGGCAGCGCATTCAAAACTCCCCCAGATACACAATGTTTTCATATCCCATGACTACTAAACTGATCTTATTAATTCAATCTGAGTTATGATTCTGAGAAACCTTTTGGTGTATATAGTGCTTAAAAATCTATTTCATAGTGTCCTCACTTCTTGGCAGGTTGACCAGTTGCAGTGGCCAAAATATAGAAAATCAGTTGACCAATGTGTGAACACATAAACAAACAATAGCAAACTGGGTTTGCACTCATGTGCAACACTGATTCTGCCTGCAATAAGCTCCTTATACAAACATATAGGTATAATTTATGAGCATCAATATCGTGGAATATAAAGGCACAGTGCAATCTAGTCTCTGCTTGTCAGTGGCTTACAGGACTATTATGCCTTAATCCAGGGGTTGCCAAACTTTTTGGATTAGTGAGCACATTTGGAATTTTGAGAAAGTGCCATGCATGCCAGTCACAAAATGGCTGTTGTGGGGGTGGGCCATAACATATCTGCCATTATCGAAAAGTGCAAAAAAAAAGAGCTAGGGCCACGAAATGGTAAAAGCATGCCCTCTCCAACAGCTGTCCCACCAATGGGGAAAAGGCACATACATCAACCATCACCATGGTTTGCTCATAGAGAGATCTTTGCACATCTCCTTTATTCAAAACAGGTGAGTAGGTGTCCAATGAAATGTGGGCATGTTTAACACGGCATGCCCAATGTAGGAAAGGTTGAGCCAGTGCAAACAGGAACTGAGCAGGCACACCAGTCTTTGTGCATTGTGGATTTATGAGGGGATATTTACTAAAACCTTTCATGAGTGCCATACTGGGGGGCACACTGCCATTTGTACATGCTGCGTTGGTGATCCTTGCCTAAATCAAATACATTCCATCCAACTTCAAATACAATTTCCAATACTGTACTGCATATTACATTCCATCTTCCAGCGTCCCACTGTATTACGGTAATCCTATTACCTATGAACTTTCCAGTTCCTTCTTTATATTCTGCCAAGACCTCATGAAGTTCTACCCTGCAACCAAACAGAGAAACAAATTAGACCATTGGGGAAAACCCTTTTCAGTCCTGTGGATAAATCATTTTTAGAATTCTATGTCTGAAGTAAAGTTTTGCTTTAAATGTCTATATAAGGGAACTCACACTACTGAATATAAAATGTTAACTGCATATAAACTGTCTATACAAGATATCCACAAAACACCAGCAGGTGACTGACTGTTTAACTGTTACATCACATTGTCTTAAATCAGAGGCTGCTCTGGAAATGAGGTTTTCTCTTTATATATAGAAACGGGATTGAAAAATGGTAGGATTCGACTGGTCAAGTCAGTGGACATTCTTTCTCATTTCATTTAACCAAAGTAGCGGCCTGACTGGGAGGAAGGGAGAAAATTCCACTCAGTGATTGACTGGATAGATGCCTTAGTTGCAAATAAAAGGGCAGTCTCAAGCCACAGTCAAGGCCAGAAAGTGGATCAGAAGTTGATTAGCTATTCAGCAAGTTGACTCATACAGGGTCACAGCGAATAAGCTTCCTGCTGTCAGGTAGTTTGAGGTGATACATAATCAGCTTTTAAGTGACCAATAACTGGTCATGCAATATTGCCCAAAGACTTAAAAGTCATTGTGTCATTCATGTCTGAGGTTGCAATCCTAAACACACACTTATCTATAGAGTCCTAGAGAGTTCAATGTTTACTACAGCTTAGATATGTACAAGATTGCCCTGCTGGAATCCGATTCTATCACATCTGCAAGGACAAAAAACAACATTATGCAATCAAAGATACACTACAAAAAAACATGATCTAGTGATGCATAGTCTGCCTTGGGCCTCATATAGCTGGACGAGCACAATTTAAGGTGCTGTTTTACACATAAAGACCTAAATGACATGGATCCAAATTTACCAGAAGAAAAATGCACTCACAACGCTGGAAGTGGAAGTTGTATAACTACAGGAATATCTTGGACCAACTGTAGATTGTCACGTGTCAGGTGTGGTGCTGATCCCATTTTGGTGTAAAGCAGACAACCTGGAATCTCCATAGATTGAATCCCTTTCCTGCCAAGATTTGTCAGCGTGCCAAGACGACAGCCACCAACTACTTTGGAGAGGCAAAATTTCATCTTCATTAACACGACTGAAAAAGAGTAGCAAATTCACACAGCCATATTTATCATGCAATACTTGCAACTATGTGCAGGGATAGTTCAATAATAAAGAACATGCTTTGCATGCAAAAAGTCCCAACATCTCCTGATAGGACTTGGGGGAAAAACCCTGTTTGAAACATTTGAGGGCAGCTGCCAGTCACTGCAGTGACAATCTTGAACTAGATAGATAAGTGGTCTGAGTAGGTATAAAGTATCTTTTTATTTCCCTAATTATCTAATTTTCACAATATCCATTTGGAAACTATTTGAACATCTAAATTCCTCCTTTGTAAAAACAGTAGTCATATTAAACTACTATGGCATAAAGACAAAGATATTATCACTAGGAAATCCTTCTGAGTAACAGAAACTGAAATAAATGAGAAGTGTGCAAGAACACAAAATTGCATCTTAGAATGTTTGTTGTGAGATTCATTTTTCAAGCAAGAACCTACTTCATTTACTAAGGGCGAAGATGTTGACTAAGGGGTTAAGATGTATTATTTTGGTAGTGGACTGTGCTAAGGTTGATGTAAAAGGCCCACAACATGTTGCTGAACTTCAGCTCCCATCAGTCCCAACCAGTCCTTGTCAGTGATGGGAGCTGCAGTCCAACATCACCTGAAAGGCCACAAATAATAAACTGAAATAAACTATGGAGCACAAATATCCCTAAAGTGAGATCTGCGAGTTCCCACTTTGAATATTACATTAGCATTTCAAAGCACAAGTTATTCATATTTCGAGTTCAGTGGTAGCCAATGTGGTGCCCTCCGTTTTTGGGAGCTACAATCCCCATCATACTCAGCCAACATGGCCAATGGTTAGGCATGATAGGAGTTTTAGTCCAAAAATTTGGCTAACCCTGAACTACCTCCTAGGGCCGATGTCGTTGGGAGATTCATGGCTAATCTCTCATTGTAATTTTCTGCTTCTAGAAGCAGATGTGAGGGTGGGAGGGGAAAAGAGAGAGAGATGGATTAGGGCTATGGCACAGGAAGGAGTCCAACCATTTCCCTCATACTACAGCCCCAGTTCAAAGTTGCCTGTGGACATATTAACCACAGAGATGGGGGAACATTACAAGCTTTTCTTTCTGTTATAGCAGCATTTATCTTCTTTTGATGACCTAAAGTTTTAGCTATTATGAAAAGGGAGGGGCATCTTCCTGTCCACTTTATCTACATCAAACATTATTTTATGCACCTCTGTCTCCCCTATAACCTTTTCTTTTAAAAAGCCCTCAACACACACAGGATAGTCAGAAGCTTGCTGTAGTGCTTTAAGTGAAGGAAACACATAAGATCTCCGTGGTCGCATTGATTACTAGAAAAACTGCCTTTTCTTCATCTCCAAGTCCAGGAAGCAGCTGCTGCCACGTTCCGCGTGGTTCATATATTAATGTATACAGTAGAAAACATGCCACGTAAATGGATGGCACTTGTTAGGTGTCCACGAAGTAATAATAGCAGAGTATTCAAAATGCAACATCAACACCGGCAGAATCCCAGACTCGCCTGCTTCAGGCAGTAGGGGAGGACGCTCCTCCAAATAAAAAGGTCTCCTTGCGTGTAGGAAACCAGCCCTTCGGCTGAGCGCAGCTTTCTTCTCCCCGAGGCGCCCGTTTAATCCCCCACGAGGTGGAAGAGCCCCACACATTTAACGCCCACCACGCAACGAAATGAAGCGGCTTGCAGTCCAGGACGGTACCCGCCGCCCTTATCCCAATTTAAATGAAACCAGAGGAGCTGCACCCGCTGGGCCACAAGCGCTTCACTGTCGCGCGCGAGCTCCCACTCGGTACCTCAGCTTAACTCCACGCGCCGGCCACTCGCTTCCGCCGCGGTCCTTCGCGCCCGGCTCACCAATCAAAGCGGGCTTTCGTCATCGCGAGGCGCCGGTTCTTGGGGAGGGTCCAGGAGCTGCGCCGCTGTTGCCATGGCGAAGCTGAAGGACGCCGCGCTCTGGTCGCGTGCGGCAACCTGGGTCTCGTAGTTCGCTCTCGCCTTCTGCTATAGGCGCACGCTTGGGGAAGGGGAGGAAAGGACTTCGTTTCCCAGCATCCCTCGGAGCAAACTGGGGGGGGAGCTGGATTCGGGGAGGGAAGGAAGAAAGGAAGGCGTCTGCCTCTAGCTTCGCCAATGGCGGTTATGAGACACAGACCTGAGTTGTACCGCTGGCGGCGCTTCAGCCAGTCGGCGTCTCGGCAGAAGGTAGGGATGAGAGTTGTTGTGCCTCCGCCGACCCAGGCAGCTGTTCCAGCGTGAAGTTATAGTTGGATGGGAAATAGGCAGAGAGGAGTTCTTCTCGCTCTCGCCTGGTCTCCGTTTATTGCATTTATATCCCACCTTTTCCTCCGAAGAGCTCAAGATGGTGAACATGGTTCCTCCCCCCACTCGTCATGCACTCTTTCCCACAACAACCCTGTGGGGTAGAATCGTAGGCTGCAGGTGGGCAGTGTAGCAACCAGTTGTGCCTTCTTCCAGGATCGAAACAATTGTCTACAGTGGTACCTCGGGTTAAGTACTTAATTTGTTCCGGAGGTCCGTTCTTAACCTGAAACTGTTCTTAACCTGAAGCACCACTTTAGCTAATGTGGCCTCCTGCTGCAGCCGCGCCGCCGGAGCACGATTTCTGTTCTCATCCTGAAGCAAAGTTCTTAACCCGAGGTACTATTTCTGGGTTAGCGGAGTCTGTAATCTGAAGCATATGTAACCTGAGGTACCACTGTATTTGTATGCCACTTTTGTATGGTGAACCTTGCTCAAAGCTGCTCACAGCATCCACAATACTTAGAATCACAGAATTGTATAGTTGGAAGGGATTCCCGCCCCCCCCCCCCCGAGGCTCATCTAGTCTTCTTTGCAGGAATCTCAACTGGAGCATCCATGACAGATGGCCATCTAACCAACCAACCTCTGCTTAGAAACCTCCCACCACCTTCTGAGGGAGTCCAGATAGTTTAGGCTAAGAAGCTTCGTGGCTGAGTCACCCAGGTCCCACTCTGACTCTACACTAATGGTGAAGCTGAGTGGTGGGGGAGCTGTGATAGACAAAACAAAGTATTTATTCATGCAACACATAATTAAGCAATGAAACTGGTTGATGCTAGGTGTGTCAGGCCCCCCCCCAATTTGGACTGCTTTCACAAATTAATGCAGGTTAAGGCTATCAGTTACTACTAGTCAATGCTGCCACCAGTATCTGAGGCACAGTGCCTCTGAATACTAGTCACTAGGGAGTAAGTCTCAGAGTTCAGTAGAGATTTCAACCTTAACCTATCTAGGGGCTTGCAAAGACTTTTAGTCTTTTAGTTTTACTTTAATATTAATAGCTAGCTCAGTGCTAAACTATTGTAATGTTTCTCCCCCAGACAAAACTTGATCCTGACAATGTGGAGCACTGGATTAAGGTAAGGGAGAAGGCAGTGGTGCATAACCTTCCTATTTACATGAGAGTAATGCCTATTGTACTCAGTGGGATTAATTTCTGAATAATCATCCTGGATAAAATTAGACCAGTACTTTCTTAGTGTCAAGGTATGGCATGTTTTGGAGTTAGTGGCTTCCCTTTGTATTTGGATCCATTTAATATACTGATTAATGAGCTGCTACACAAGCAGGTCTGAGCTGGTATCAGTAGCCTTAACTGTGTAAACTGTGAGTGAAATCTCTGCATTTCACTGTGGAAATTTTTTTCTATGAGATTGTGACCCTTATATGACATAAGACAATAGGTCTTCCTACCCCAGTATTGTCTATTCTGATTGGAATAGCTACCTAAGGTGCCATGGAAAGAAACTTTGGACCTTACACATCTAAAGTGCCCTCTATTCCCTCCCTCCCTGACTAATGTTTAATTTCAGTTAGGTAGCCGTGTTGGTCTGACGCAGTTGAAATAATAAAAAAAAAAGTCCAGTAGCACCTTATAGACCAACTAAGTTAGTTCTGGTATAAGCTTTCGTGTGCATGAACACTTCCTGATACATATGTCTGTCATTCTCTTTCTTAGCGAGTGGAACAAGCATCTGAGTTTGCTGTTTCTGAGACGTTTTCCTTTAAAAAGACATCTTATTCTCGAGGACTTCATGGCCCTGTGTTAGATTTGGAAACGACAGAGCAGCTGCAAGATCATGATGAGGCATATGTGGAAGGTATTGCCTAAATGTGATGCTGGTCCAGATTAATATATCTATATTTTTAGCTACATTGCAGAAGACTTGCATTAGGTACAGTGAGGAGGAAAAGTATTTGATCCCCAGCTAAATTTGCCCATTTGCTCTCTGACAAAGAAATGACCAGTCCATAATTTTAATGGTAGGTTTATTGTAGCTGTGAGAGACAGAATAACAACAGGATAACCCCCAAGGGAGCCATGAACTCAAAAAGCTTGAAAACCTCTGCTTTAATGCAAATGATGTAAAGTAACAAATTAAAAATTAGAATCTGATTAGTATAATTTTTATTACTGAATGTTATACCCTCCATAAAATATCCAATGTAAACAACACCAACAGTAAAATAGAATACAAATCTGAGGCCAACTTAACTAAGAAGAGAGTATTAAAAGATATACAAAAACATGTGTTCAGGCTTGAAGTGTAAATCTGCTTTTCTTTTAGAATTTTAGCTCTAGTTGCCACTTCTTACCCAATTAACATCCATTGCTGCTTTCATCAATGTAGCCCAAGAGCTCCTTAATGATTGGTTGAATTCAAAACTGAAGTTGGAACTTGCAGATGATCAAGAAGATTCTGCTGAAAATCCATTGGCTCATTCTCGTCCTCCCCAGGAGTCCCCCACTGGCTTTCAGAAGTATGAAAAATTTGATGGTGAGAACTTGCCTCAATTTTAAACTTGGATCTAGAGAATGTATAATGATAATATTGAGTACCATTTAATGGGAAATTGTCAAAATAAATGGAACTTCCTTGCACTTACGTCTACGTTTATAGTTCAAGTACCAAGGAAGTGATGCAAAGTTTGTAGTGTTGTTTGGCTCTACATTAGTACGTTCTGCTCTGATATTAAAATGGCTCAGTTCATGACATGAAGCAAATGTAACATTCAGATGGAGCTGTATTCATCAATTAATATTGATCAAGTCGTTTGGGTCTTCACTGATATCAAGCTTAAACAAGTGATAATAAATACCAAATATCTTATGTTGCATACTTGTAAAAGCATTATATGTCTTGTTGCTAACCAGGGTACCTGAATTTTAACACAAGCAGGAAATGAAAGAATGGTATGCTTAAAAATGTTTGGTGCCATTTCTGGATTGTTTTGCTTGGTATTTTAGATTTTTATGGTTATCTGGAAGATGAGATGGAAAATACAACAGTACAAGATATTCTGCAGGATCTACTGCAGAGTGAAGTTGTTGAGAGTGGTATATTGGGAAACCTTAGAACTGAAGAACTTAAGGAGAAAAGGAAGCCCAAAGACCCACGAATCACCATGGAATTAAGGCATAAACAGGTATTTGGAGAAGACAGCCTTAAGGCACCTACTATTGTAAGGTACAGTTGTAAAAAATAGTGTAGTGTTTCTTAAATGGTTTTGTTAAGTAAACTGTTTCCTGAGCCATGTTTTTACTGTAGTACAATTGAAGTTACTGGTGAATTGTTCTCCAAGAATAGTGCTGATGTTTTTGTCTGTTTCCATGCATTTTAGAATACTACATCAGAGGCCAATTCCAGCATAACAGTGTATCCAGGGCTTCTATTTACATTTGCCAGTTATAGAAGCAATGATTGCATGGAGATATCCGAGCACTTCACTTGTGTCATCCACATAGTTATCATCCTTGATGGCAGTCAAGGGTTGGGGAGCATACATTAGTGGGATTCTAGTTATATTTCTCGATGGATTTCCTGAACCTTGGTGTATTCTGGAAGGATTTAATGGAGAAACACAGTAGTCATGGCAAAGGTGTAGCTGCCCTGAAAGCAACACATCTACAACAATTTGTATACCATAGTCCTGTAGTTTAAAACAACAAAATATGATCTTGGTCTTGATTTTGTTTCTCAGGTAAAAGAAAATCGGTTCAGGAGACAGAAGGAACAAGAGCTTCTGAAACAAGAGAAGGCCCTGAAAAAATTGGCAATGTCAGAGGCCCAGAGGCAACTCCAAGAGGAGAAGAAAAAGAAGGTTCTGAAAGCCAGGAGAGAAGAAGAGGAAATTCAGAAACAGATGGTGAAGCTACGGAAAGAGTTGGTAGAAAGAAGGCATCTCATGGAAGAAGCCAGGAAAATGTAAGTTAAGGAAAACAAGAACTTGGCATTCAAATGCATTTTAGATACCAGAGCACAGTCTGATAATGTGTAACGGAGCAAACTTGCGGAAGTAAGTCTAAATCTGATCATAATCTGGATGGGAGATTCTTGGGAATCCCATGCATAAAACTTACGGTAAGAGTTCTGAGGGAGAAAGAAGGCACGATATATAAGCCATACATTTTAATAACTTATTTCTAAGTTATGTGAAGCTTCATCAGCTCCTGGAAACCATGAAGTTTCTTCAGATTTGTAGACCTGGAAAGCTGATTTTCCTCCCTTTCTGAGCTTGCAATTTGAAAAATTGGCCTAATATCATGTGTGCCCTTTTATTTTTACTTATACTGTACTGTACAAATTAAATTAAAGGAAACTGTCCATTTGTGGTATCATGCAGCTCTCATAAGTACTCGGAAATAAGTCCCACTAAGCTCAATGGGACTTAGTTGCATAGTACTGTAACTGAAATATTGGCATTTCTACAGCAGAGAGCAAACACTATTAGGTCCCCCCAAAAGGCTACTTGAATCTTTTCATGTGCTGTTATAAGATGATTATCGCTCTTGGTGATTGGTTTGGTTATATGAACGTTGGCTAGGGCAAAATATTCCAAATGCACACCAATTTGCTGCCTCAAACATTCTTCACATGCAAAATTCAAATCCCCGTAGATGGAGAGTCCTTTATATTTGGTCACCTTAACTGCTCCTTTGAACTGCAGGTGCTTCTGCAGTGGTCGGTGGCTCAAGAAGACCATTCTCTGATGTTTGCTTCTTTAGGCAACCATGGAATCCTTGGGAAGAATTCATTGTAGTGCTATGGCATTTGTTCCATCAGCACAAGCTTTTTAGCTTGCCAGATGGAATGATGCTCCCCCTCTGTGCTGTTCTGGAGGTTCTCCTGAACCCCACCAAAGTCAGGGCATACAGGGAGAGGGGGGTGCAGGAATCCCTGTTGCGCCAGTGGACTTACTTGAGTGGGCTTCTGCTATTGGGACTCATTAGTTGAATCTGTCCCTTAGTTTTTCTACGTCATCTTTTTGAATGTCTACCCTTGACTAATGGGATTATGTATTGTGAACTTCTGGCTGCCTTTAAGCCACAAGAACCTTATATTGCTATGATTCCTATCGCTAAGTGGCATGTACAATACTGATTTTATGTAGTATACTTTTCACTGAGACAGATCTCCTTTTATACTTACATAAAGCTTTCCTAACTGCAGGTAGCAGAACTATATTCCTTTGAGGCCTGCAACTAATACAGACATAGGATAGAGAGAGAAATGTAGCAATCACCTAATGAATCTTGATAAATGGGCTCACAAACAGGGTTGGGTAACAGAAAAGTAATAATATGAGAACTGTCTGAAGGTCATGAGATGACTATCACAGTCCTCTTATGCTCTACTATTTGCCTCTGGCCTCTCACAGATTGCTTTATTTTCAGGGAAAGAAAGAGGCACGATTTAAAAAAAATTAAGAGGCTGGTAGAAGTCGGCATGCCTCCTGTGCCAGTCCATCTGGATTGTGAGATAGAAGGAGAAAGGAAAGAGAAACAAACCAGGATGCAGGAGCTGCTGAGCAAAATTGACATTGCAAATCAGAAGGTGAGAGCATTCATTATCTTTTTTCAGCGCTTTGAGCCAGATGTGTCTCAGCGATAGTCATGGGTCTGTAAACCGAGAAACCAGCTCCCCGTGTCAGGCTGACCTAGATCAACTGAAGATTAAGATCCCAATATATATATTTTTACAAGATGTGAGGAGAGCGAGACTATTGATCATAGTGAGCAGTTGAGTGGCAGGAGCTGAGATTTGCCGTGAAAACTACCCAGCCGTTTAGTTTATACCTGGAAATAGAACACAGTGTCACATTGGCTGTGTGCACAGATGGTTTTGAATCTCCTTTACACCTTCATTGCCCCTTTCATGCAGGAAGACTGAGTGAACCTTTCTTGCGGCTGCTACTGCACTGTTGAGGTTTGGTGTTGAAAATGGCAGTGAATGGTTATATCATTTGTTTGTGCACTTAAAGAGAAGGCTAGAACAGTAAATAGGAGAGAATGCATAACAATAGACCAAAGCTGCAATCTTAAACTCACTTATTAGGGAGTAAATCTCATTGAAATATAGTAAGACTTCCTTCTTAATACAAATGCATAGGATTGTACTATAAATTGCTATTTGGGAATAATACTTATTCTGCTTTGACTTTCTTGAACATTATACTGAGCCTTTCCAAAAAATGTCCACGGTAGCTAATGTTGTGTTTTAGATTGTAATAAAGAAGAAAAATAGCAAATAAATTATTGAGCCAAGCAGCCAGCCCCTAAAGCATTATTTAAATAATAATAATAATAATTTAAATGCAGTTAAATGCAATTTCCTATAGAACAGTATAAGTAATATGTGGAATTGTGATGATACTTGAGAAAAACACATGTAATAGTACTGGAAGTTGAAGAGGTAGTAGATTTGTTCTAAAAAATTTTAAGGTTCTTTCAATTTGGGTTTTTTTAATAAGGGAAAAGTCATAACAAGTGAATTTGGGAGAGAAAATAAGAATCCTTTGGTTCTGTAACACAGAGAGGTATTCTAGAAAAGGTAAAAGGTAAAGTCAGTTCTGAAGGCAAAGTGTGAAAAGAGAAGTTTGTTTTCCTGTTAATCAACCTTCTATTGTCAGCAAAACTCTGAAGCCTAAAAAATAAAGAAAATAGGAGATGATAGGATCAGAACAGT
The DNA here is from genome assembly GCF_965112155.1 of Podarcis liolepis. Classification (NCBI taxonomy): domain Eukaryota; kingdom Metazoa; phylum Chordata; class Lepidosauria; order Squamata; family Lacertidae; genus Podarcis; species Podarcis liolepis. The sequence goes on along the minus strand of NC_139558.1, from coordinate 74,652,237 downwards.
AGATGTGATGGAACATTATTACTTCATTTGTCATTAACCTCCCATGAAGTACCTCAAAGCAATTTTTGCAATACAATTGAAACATATAAAAAATTGTATGATCTAGTTGAGATTCCTGCATTTCAAAGGAGCAGACTAGATGAGCCTCTGGGTCCCTTCTAGCTCTGCAATTCTCTGATTCTATAAAAACGATTTCAAATCCAGTACTGATACCAACTATGATAAAGATCTCCACTTAGGTGGTTTGTTGAAAGAGGAAAGCTATCATATAGTTACTTGATTTCATAACCATCCCCAATGCAGTGCCTACGGAAGTATTTCTCTGCCTGGTACAAGCTTATTCTGGATCTCAGGATTAAGATGGGGAAAGCAAGGGCCCTTGCTGACTGGAAGTGCCAGCTGAAGACCTTGCGAGCCTGGAGAGATTACACATGGTCTCAGAAGTTAGAGCAGGAGACTAAAAAACTGGAGAACCAGCTTCGCAATCATAACAGGTAGCGGCATTTAACACTTCACCTCCCCCCCTCCCCAGGATGTTGATAGTATGAGGAAAATATATGCTGCTGTTTTAGGGACCAGTTCCAGCCATATACAGTGATACCTCGGGTTAAGTACTTAATTTGTTCCGGAGGTCCGTTCTTAACCTGAAACTGTTCTTAACCTGAAGCATCACTTTAGCTAATGGGGCCTCCTGCTGCCGCCATGCTGCCGGAGCATGATCTCTGTTCTCATCCTGAAGCACTATTTCTGGGTTAGCGGAGTCTGTAACCTGAAGCGTATGTAACCTGAGGTACTACTGTACATTTTTGTGCCAAAAATGTACCAAAATGTGCCAAAATGGTAAAATAATGATCTCTTTAAAAACAAAACAACCAACAAGAGGATGAATGTTGGAGACAGTGAAATGGCATGCTTTTAGGCTCTTCTGCTCCTCGCTGATTCATGAAAAGATTGGCTCAATCAGGATCTATAACTTATTTTCTATAGCACCACCATTGCGTGTGGCATTAACATTTGAAATATGACAGGGGTGTGGAACTGGATCTGGCCAATTCCAGAAGTGGCTAACTCTCCAGGGCCCCTTTGACAGGGGGGTGGGGCTACCCACTTGTCAGTCACTTCAGCTGATTGAAACTTCAAGGTGCTCTCCTGGTTCTTCCTTCGCAGTTACTGCTTGAACTGCAAAGGAGTAGTCTTCCTTTGAACCCATGGCTTGAATTCAAAAAGAATCCAAGTCTTGGCTGCAAAGGAAGAACCAGGAGCTCACCTAGTGTGTGCTCCTGAGCCTTCCTTTTGAGTTTGGCACCACAGTTTTTACCTGTCTTATGGCTGATGACATCATGCAGCGTTGGGTGATGGGCGAGGTTGTGTAGTTTGAGACAAACCATGTTGCAGGCCAAATGGGGAGGCCTGACTTTCCTAGGGGAAAACAAAAGAGGAAGGGGAGAGAGGTGGGCGCAGGGAAATATGGAGTGGTACTCAACTAAATTGTAGTAAGAGTCAGTGAAATTAATGAGCATGACTAAGTTAAGTCCATTAATTTCAATAGGTCTCTGAGTAAAACATAGTTGCAGTGTTTGATATCTGCTTAAAAATAAAGGCCTTGCTTTCCTGTTGCTCCTTTAACAAGCCCAAAAGGACTTCTGATATATATTATTCAGTTCTAGTTTTCCCTGTTCTTCTTAGGCCTTCTGACATGAACATGATCTCAAAGTCTTGATAAGTCAAATCTATAATGGATGAAATTATTGTTCCATTGATTGTCTCAGAAACTAAATTAGGAATCCATTAACTTAACAAGAGCTAGCAAAGTGCATCTGATCTGGGCAAAGTGCATCTGCTGCTGGTCATTATGAAGAAAAACTTTGTCGGGTTGCATACTTTACATCTGCCACCTTTGGCCTAATGCCTTAACTGGGGAATATGCTGCTGATACAGCTCTTATTAGCAGCAGCCTCTGATTGTAACAGATTGCAAAACAACAAGCAGGAAAATATATTAAGTAGTTAGTAAGAAGTAATTGTATTTAAAAAAGACAACCACACCAACCAATAATATTCTTCTTTCTTTGGCAATCACTTGTAGCCGAGTAAGATTGTCTTCTATTAACACGGTTTTAAAAGTGAGTCCATAAGTGACTGTGGAGGCCAATTCTGGATTCACACATTCTTCCACAGCGGGGACATAGGTTTCCAGGCGGGTGTAGATCATGGTGAGGGTTTGCCAAGCATGTCTTCCTCTTAGTGTGTTTCTCCCTTTCGTCCCGAGTTCAAGTGTCTTCAAATCCCATGACACCTTTGGCAAAGGCTGTTCTCCAATCGGAGCGCTAGCAAGACATTGTTTCCCAGTCGTTGGTGTTTATACTACATTTTATAATATAAGCCTATATTGGCTAACATGCCTTTTTACAGCAGTAGTAATCCAATCAATCTATACTAAAATTCTAAAATAGTGGGGTAGACACACATCCTCCTAATCTGAGGAATTTGCAATTGATTTTAATGAACATTTATTTTAAGGGGGAAACAGTTGGCTATAGAGTTTAATCGGAAGAGCATTTTGCGCCGTTATTTTGCCGAATGGCATTGCTGGAGCCGAACGGAGGTGGAAAAGAGAGAACTACAATTGAAAAAAGAGGATACAAGGAGGAAAATGGCAAAGCTATTAGAGGAAGTGGCACTGGGGAAACTTGCTACAGACGTCTCCCAGGATGCCAAGAGAACTCATGAGTCAAAAGAAGCTTGGGATCAACCCGTGAGTTCTACAGAGGTAAACTGATTTTGCATTGTGCTTTTTCTCTCACAAACACATACCTCATCATCATCACTCCCATAGTGTGGAACCTCCTTCCTATGGAACTAATGCAGACTTCCTATGGTGCAGAATTTCTGGTGTACCTTCAGAACTCAGATGTTCCAGTCTGCCTTTCGTTAGTAGTGCTTTATGCTGTTGATTCTCAAGATCCTGCTTCCCTGCGGTACTGAATTTTTACGGTTTGATGCTTCAAATGTATCTCAGTGTATTTTATCTCGCTGTTGTACGCTACCATGGGAGGGCTGTGCCCTAAAATGGAACGGCTAATTTGTGTCCCTCCAGATGTAACCATTAGCCATGCTGAGTGGGGTTGTTGAGATTTGGAGGGCAACAACATTTGGAGGGCAACAAGTTAGCCACCCTTTCTCCAAATGGGGGCCTATAAATACTTCAAATAAATATAAAATAGAGATTGGCAGTTGACTAAACTGGGCCACATCTGGATTCCTGTGTCACATCATTTGGCTCCCCAGTTGCCAATCATGTATGCAAAAGAGGAATATGAATAACTTCATCTGTGACAAGGAGACTCCATTTCAAGCGGTTTGGTGGATGGTACACAAAGCCCTGGCCTGTCACACCGAACTCCCTTTTGAAAGGGACTTTGGAAGAACTACATTCACTGATCAAGAAATGGAGCAGCTGTAAATAAAGTGATTCCTTCAAGTTCTCCTATAGCCAATTCTAAACAAAAACAAAAACAAAAAAACCAGGGTGGCATTCTTGCATTCAAATAAATATAGGGACTCTCTTTTCAGAGTTGCAGTGACACTAGAGGGAAGGATTGTGTGAGCTCTGGACCTCTATCCAGTTTGACTTCCTGTAGAATCCTGGGGGCCAAGTCACAAACAAGCAGCCTGAGCCAAACACAAAGTCTCCAAGTGAATAGCCAGAGCAGTTTTACCAACACAGGAAAGTTACACCTGCCCCCTTTCTTATGAAACTAAATAGATTCTCCGGTATGCATACCTAGTAGGCTCAGTAAATAGATGATAACAATAGTTACAAAATGCAGAACTCACAAGTAGGCCAGAGGTGTGTTAGCAAGATTCTTCTCCTGCATCTTCTCCCCCCCCCCAAAAAAAACCCCAAACAAACTAGGAACAGATTGCAGGCATTGCAGGTAAAGACAAACTTGATATAATATCAAAGGGAGTTGTGTCTGGTGCACTAGGAGGACTTGTGTGTTGTGTATTCCTCAATGGGCATTTATTGGAAGTTCTCAAAACAAGCATGGAGCGAATAAACACACATGCTTTCTGCCATTGCTGACTATTCTTTAGGGTCCCAGTCTTCCATCTTTTAGGTTTTCAAGAATTTTCCTGTCTTTGTAAGCAAATGACTTTGGGAAACTTGGTTTTCTGAACACCATGAAGGAATAATATTTCTCTAGGAGATGACAGGCTATGGAATCAGCTGCTATGGAAGTAGTTGCAGCTTCATATAACATATAACAAACGTTTGTTCAACGAGAACTGAGACCTTAATTTTTATAATTAACGTAGGCTTTATCCTCCCTTTCCAGGTGGCTACAATACCCTGTTCACAGGATGATCCCAGAATGGCAAATGTAGAAAGAGCAAACTCCTGCTCTCCAGAGACAAGTCAAAAACGTGATCTTCATTCTCCAAAGCAGCCAAAATGGGCATGGCAGGTTACCCTGAAGCATGCTGCTTTGAATGCTCAAGATCAAGCAGTGTTTGGTAACCAAGCAAGAAGTTCCTTGCAGCATCTTGAACCACCAAAACAAAAAATGTCCTCTGTTTTAAGGGGTCCCCTGGAGCACCGCCATGCCTTCCAGCAGCAGCTGATTGAAGAGCAGAAACGACAGCTCAAAGAGCAGCAAGATATAATCCTTAGACTTCAGGAAAATGAGAGGCTAAAGAAGGCCAAGGAGGAAGCTGAACAAGCCACGGCAGTTACCAAGGCACTTAACAACCAGGCCCCCGAAACTCGGGAAGGAAAGCAGTTGAGAGAGAGCAGGAATACAGAGTCTTTAAGGTACAGAGCTAAGAGTACAAAGATCCAATTATCTGATGGCTACACAATGTCCTGTTAGGACAGCGGGCTTTGAGACAATACCATGATGTCTCTAAACATCTCTGATAGCTCATTAGGGAGTGAAATGGCCAAATATGATGCAGGTTGATCCTTCTCTCTTCCTCTGTTATTATTTGAGTAGTGTTAATTGATTCCTTCCCCTAATAATAGCTTTAGTGTAGGATTATAATGCTGTAAATAGCAGACTCCTTTGAAAGATCTCTGCGTACTTTACAAATTATGAAGAGGCATACATTAGCAAAGCCCACGTGTATTGTTCTGCTTTGCATTACAGAGTGAGATGGGAGAGTGTCTCCCCATTTAAGACTACTTATCGTTCTTTCTTGTTCTACGTAGTGCGCTGGTTCACAAATAACACTAAGCCAAGTTACTGTTTAGCATGAACACTGGTTTCCAGAGAGGAGATCATGGCTGCTTTACTCCTCCTCTTCTCCTGCTGCTTTGCTATGAGCCAAGCTATAGTTTGGCTTAAGATGTCATCTGAACCCTGGCCTTATGGTTTGCCTCACTCTAGAAAAATCACAAGCTGTAACCAAAGCTTGTTCTTAGGTTTCCTGCATGAAATGATGCATCTGCTGTACAAAGGCAGGAAAAATACGGTATTGAGTCCTGTCATTCAGCCCATTGATCCATTGGGTGATACTCAGCTAAGTTTTACTCAGAGCAGGGTCATTTAAATTGGTTATGTCCATTCATTTTTCACTTTCTTTCAGATCAGAAAATTACCAGCCAGCTCTCCAAAGCAAGAGGAGCCTGAAAGTGCTATCCACACCACATCCCTTACTCAAAGGTATATTCTTGATGTAGATTCTCCTTCTGCACTTGATGGAGCCTTTTCCTTGGATACTTAGGGGAAAGTGTAGTAAAAGATGAGACCTGTAGTTATGGAGAAAATACCACCATTTAAACACCACCATTTCAGGGGTCTCAGGGCCCTACATACTTGATAATAACTTTACACAACCCAGCACTTGTTTGAACCCAGACATGGTGGGTCGCAAGGGTCATATTCACACAATCAGATTTAGTTCTGTGCACATGCATACTGTTCCTTCAGTCCTCACTGTGGAGCAGCAGAGCTTGGAAGCCACAGTTAACCAATTGTTATGTGCAGTTGGGAACTTTGGTTCCAAAGAAGCCAGAATGTGAAACCATATTTGATGTTACAAATATGGCTTACAAGTCCTGGCTTGTTCAGAAGCCATTAACTGTAGTTCCCAGTATGCATGTAATGGGAATCAAGGGTTAACTGTGACTTCCTGGAGCTTGTGCACAGCCGCTGAACTAGGCTTGCAGATTGATCAACACACATATGGAACACGTTTACTGGAGGCATTTTGCTTTCAACATATGACACTTGGCTTTGAGCAACATACAACACATGGTTTTGAACCCTCAGCTTCAGGGGCTGAGTGTTTTTATTCATTTACTACTATTTTTTACAATTACTCATTCTGAAAGTGGTTCACATCAGTAAAAAGAAAAGTGGGGGGGAGACAGGCTCTGCCCATCGGATGTGGAAACTAAAAACAGAAGACATACAAGGAGTAGGAAAGGGAAAATGTAGAAGAGGGAGACAAATTCTTCAAAGCCAGGGGAACATGGTGAGCTACAGCCATTTATTTTTGCTTTTTTAGGAAAAATAAATAAATTTAAATAGAATTGAGTGTACACATACATAATACATAGTGAAATTTGTCATACAACATATAAATTATAGAAATATATAGAGGAAGATACATACATATAAACCACTTCTTACTATTCCGTCTGTTCTTTAAAATAAAAATATTTGTTAAGTTTTAAGAGGTTCCCAACAAAATAAATCTAACAGCTAATTTTACAGGTTGCCACTGAGGACAAATTAGAGCTAGATGAAACAACATGGCAGTTCTTACTTTCCTTCCTTTGATATTACCAGGTCAAGTCAGACACAATTTTGTAAATGGAACTCTGCATTCTTTATGTCACTGTGCTTCACTTGTTCTAATTGTTGTACTCCTTATTGCGCAAATTTTAGCCATGGAGGAAAGAGCAATTCAGCGTGCAGAAAGGAGAAGGGAACTGGAAGAAGCAAAGAAAAAACGAGAAGAGGAGAAGTTGGTAAGTAAAGTTGAATGCTTTACAACCAAGAGTGCAACATCAATACATGTTGGTTGGTTGGTTGGTTGGTTGGTTGGTTTTTTTAATCAACATGCTGCTAAATCAAAAGGCCAAGTCCAATTTGTTATTTAAAAGTGAAAGCCAAGTGAATTTAAAGCACACAAGGACTGAAATTGATATGCTCCATAGCAATATAAGAACTGACCTGCTGGGTCTGACGAAAGTCCATCTAGTTTATTTAGTTCTATATTCTGTCTCCAAAAGTGATCAACCAGATGCCTCTGAGAAACAGGATAGAGATCACTCTGTCCTCTTCTTTGTCCCTAACACCTTAGAAATATCCAATCTCTGAACATCTCGTTGTTGTGGCTAACAACTGTTGAGACTGCTGTCCAGCCATTATTCTGAGAAACCGAAGCATGCATCAGTCTGATGCAAGGAATGTATCATACATAATTTATCCTATTCTGTTCCTGTGTGTATCATAACTTAATAGCCCTGGGGCACTGACTGTATATAGCAAAGTGAGCAATCCATGGCCCTCAAGGCTTTCCACAGGGCCCACATGATGGTGACGAGTTCTTTACACTTACAAACACAGAGCCCCTCAATATCAAATATCGTGCTGGGGAGGCTTTTGATGGGTTGGGGTACTGTTGTGAATGAGAAGGCACACAAAGTCATCCCCATATGCTTTCCTCCCATGCAGCCCCTTCCTGCTGGGGTGGGGAGGAGTCTGCCTTTCCTGGGAGAGGTGGGGGTGGGTGAGTTCTAAATAAGATATATTTAGATTACTTTATTCTCCTCAGACCAGCATGTGAGACATCTGCTTGATGGGTTGTATGTCCCCATTTGCCTAGGCAGGGATCATGTGACTTAATATATCATCTTTCCTCCTCCTAGTTTCCCTCATCTCTGCCTTCCCCCAAGCAGATTTGTGTAGCCCCTCTCTCTCCTACTTCTGCCTTGCACTTCGTTGTTTCCCTCAGCGTTCCCTTTTTAAGCTGTGTGGCTTGCTTAATAAAATTTAAAAATTCCTTACCTCCCCGCACCCCCACTCCTCTCAACTTCATTCTTTCTGCTGCTGTGGTGCCTGCAAGTGGAGTGGGGGCGGGGGGGGGGAAGCCTCTCATTTTGAGAGAACTGCTTCAAGCTGAATTGCTGCTAAGAACCCTTCCAACAAAGCCTCTGCTCAGCATTCCAGCACTTAAATGCTGCCTGCCACAAAGCTGCCTCCTGTGGCTCCTCTGTACCAAGAGCGATTCTTCAGGTAGACTTAGCGACTTCCTGCCATGAGTTGTAGAGCCGCTCTTCACAACTGGAAGGAAAGTCACTCGACAGACAAAAGAGGCAAGTTCCGCTGCTCCCCGCCTTAGCTGTTGTCCCACCACCCAGGAGGGTATAAAACAGCCAATTCTCCTACCATGTGAAAACACAATTTCCCACTCATGGAGCAGAGGCCACTTTCTTTAAATGGCATGGATTGCAATGTCAGCTATTTACCAGAGGTCCTCAAATGGCCCAGGAAGTTCAGTGATTTCTGTTTCTGTTGTTCAGTCAAAGCCAGCCAGTTGTAATAGCACAGGTTCCCAACATCTCTGCAGATGCCTCTCCTTTTTTCAAAATAAATTATTTGGGGCTTTTATTTATTGCTGGCTATTATTTCAGTGGAATAAAATTCAGAAAGTATCTTAGGCACAAAAGGTGTTCTAAGCAATTGTCCTTTTTCCGTACCACAGAAGGGAGACTAGAAAAAGACTAAAAAGGCTGCTAAGTGTCCTCACTCAAGAGGTTCAGCTTCTTCTCAAGGCTCCAGACCCAGGAAGCAGAACTCTCCCCGGCAACAGGGTCTACTTACTCTTCCTCCCTTCAAACTGCTGGCCTAGGGTTCAGCACGAGATCACCCCCTACTTGCTTTGCAGGCCTTAATTTTTTCTGCCTCTAAAGAGCAGCTCCTCTCTTAGGGGTCACTCCTTTATGACCCAGCGTGGTTCAGTCTAGATGCTCAAAACTCAAGCACCATTTTAGACTCTGGTTAATTGTCTCAGGTGATTGGCCGTCTGCGCCGGCATAGTGAGATGCATAGCTGTCAACTGTTCCCTTTTTTAAAGGGAAATTCCCTTATTCTGAATAGGATTCCTCACAAGAAAAGGGAAAAGTTGACAGCTATGATGAGATGTCCAGTGCAAGGCCTCCTCTCATTTTCTCATTCCATTGGGAACAGATTACACTTAGTGGTGTGGGTGTTTCTTAGTGTTCTTATTAATTTTCTGTCCATACTTCTTACTTGGATCTTACTTAACGGGAGCTTTCTCACAGATGGAAAGACTGGAGGGGAAACCAGAGGGAAGATGACATATTAAAGCTTCAAGTCACATGGTCCCTGCCTGGGTGGATTGGCACAGCCCATTAAGCAGGTGTCTCATTATGCCAGCCCAGAAGGGCCCATTCATGGTAAGTGAACTAGTGTTCTATTCTATCCATTTTTAGGCCCGGATGCAAGCCGAGGAAGAAGAACGTCAGAGGCAAGCAGCAGCAGAGAAGGAGGCTCAGTTGCAGAAGAGGCAAGAGGAGCGGAGACTGCAGAAAGTGGTGAGCAGAATATTGCGATTGCTTCTCCCAGTTCCAGCACTTGGTGGTTGTTTTGTGCCACTTTAGAATAAGTGGGAGAAGGCAGCCTGTAAATGTAAAGGGCTGTTCAGAGGTGGGGGGGGGGGGGAATGCCATTTTAGAAACATTCCTCTTGCAGAGCTGTACTATTGATCACTGTTTGAAGTGATAACCATGACCCCCTGTAGAAAGGCTAGCATTGTGTTGGTGGTGGTGGTATAACCTTGCTTCAAGGATGCCAGGCAGTAGGTTAGGGCTCAAGCAGTGCAAGCTCCAGGTTTTTGGAGAGGCCTTGTGAAAGATACCTCTCTGAGTGGGCCCGTCACCATTTCCCATTCATTTACCCTTTTCCTCTGGGCCCAATCCACACCATTGCCCAGGAGGAGGAGAGGACAAGGCAAGTGGAGGTGGATTCTGCTGCTGCTTCATGATTTTGTTCCTGTACTTGTGCTTTGAGAGGGCAAGGAAACCATGAGGAAGAGGGGAAAGCTGCAGAATCAGGGCCTTCAAGGGTGCGAATGGTCCGCCTGCTAGAGTTTGGGCTTTGACAAGTGTCAAATAATGCCAACCCCTGACACCAGCTAAGAGTTCAAGTGCGGATTAGGGCGGGAGCCCAGTCTCACAAAAAAAGATGAAAAACTGGTGGTCCGTTCAAAATGGTTTCCATCCCTGCATAAAAATATGCAATAATTGCACCTGTCGTGGTAAGAATTGCTGTTCACTGGTAACTTACAGGTAAGTGCTCTTCGTATTGGGAAAGGATTATAATGCGGATGATTTCTGGGGCAACATCAATTGTGCACTTTAATGATTCTGTGCTGTGTGCCCAGCAAAAAGATTGTGTCTGGAAAAGCCTCCTAGCAGCAACTCCACTATTAATGCTAATAATTAGTTGCAAGCCCAAATTAAAAGTAGTGGACATTTTTTACAAGGTATTCTTACTCCAGGAATTGATCTCTTATGTGTCCTTAATTGCAGAAAGAATTGGAAAAACAGAAGAGGCTGGAGCGGGAGCAGCAGCTCTTATCAAAAGCGAAGGAACATTATGATAGGTTCCTGCTGAAGAAGCAGGGGCTGGAGCCCTGGAAAAGACTAATACAGCAAACTCAGGAAAATATGGTGGTAAGCACTGGAGTAAAAGTGGGCGTCTAGAAAGGAAGGTTGGCTCCATGTCTTGAGGGTTAATCTTCAGCCAGCCTTCTGCCTGCCATCAAAGAGTCAAAATTCGCGCCATCAAGCCAAAGTTTCTGAAGCAGTTCTAGTTTAGTTTGACTTAGCGGGAGCTCAGCCCGGTACCTCTTCTGACTTTTCATGCACCTTGTTGTTGTTAGATTTATACCCACTGTTCACCAGGACAGGGCAGGTTGCAGCAATATAAAATACAGCATTAAAAACAGTTTAAAACAAATTGTAGTCACAACTAAAGTGGGTCCTAGGTGTGCAGGTGGTGGGAAATCATTCAGCACCAGTGGATTTCAATTGAGAGAGGAAAGGAACAGCTGGGGTGGAGCTTTAAAGGGAAGGAGGAGAATGCAGAAAGAGATGCATAAAAATAATGTTATAGGCGACTTTCCTCATAGCATGTGCACCGGTTAACGGGAGATGGTTTCTCACATAAATTTATCAAGCAGAATCTGTAAAATCGCAGGTTTTTTGTTTCAAGCTGGCTTTTATCACTTGCATGTGGAATGATGTCAATCCAGTATTACATTTTAATGTCCTAAGTAGGTATTTTGCTTACTGCTTTATTAGGATTTGGTTTTAATGCTGTTTGTGCTGAGCTCTCGGGGTTTACAGCACAATTCTAATCACGTCTTTGTAGGAGTAAGTCCTATTGAATTCAGTAGGGTTTACTCTCAAGTAGATGAGATGATCAAAGGTCATTGAGTCCAAGCCCCCCTGCTTGTGCAGGAAATCCACTTCTGTTGCAGTTAATAATTAAATAATGGCCATATGCATTCACACATGGTCAGGAGGATCCGTGAATCCGATCCAGATCATGTTGTAAGTATTACTCGTGTTATAAGCACTCGCTATAAGTAGTGGATATAATGTAATCATACTGATGAACTACAAGGTAAAAGTGAAAGGAAGGAGAGGATCAGTTGCTTGCTCTGGAAAAGTTATAGTGGAACAGAAAAGCATGAGTGGAAATACAGTGGTATCTCGGGTTACAGACGCTTCAGGTTACAGACTCTGCTAACCCAGAAATAGTACCTCGGGTTAAGAACTTTGCTTCAGGATGAGGACAGAAATCACGCAGCAGCAGGAGGCCCCTGGTGCTTCAGGTTAAGAACAGTTTCAGGTTAAGAACGGACCTCCAGAACGAATTACCGTATTTTTCGCGCCATAGGGCGCACCGGACCATAGGGCGCACCTAGTTTTTAGATGGGGAAATCAATAAAAAAAATCTTCCCCCCCCAGCCCTAAAGAGCAGCGTACAGGCTGCGCACAACCTCTCCCTGCTGGAGGGATTGCGCGCGGCTATGGCACAAGCCAAGGCAGCGAGCGGGATGGATCCCACTGGCTGTTTTGGCTTCCTCTTTAGCCCCACGCAACCTCTCCCTGCCGGAGGGGTTGCGCGCGGCTATGGCACAAGCCTGCATTCGCTCCATAGGACGCACACACATTTCCCCTCAATTTTTGGAGGGGAAAAACTGTGTCCAATAGAGCGAAAAATACAATAAGTTCTTAGCCCGAGGTACCACTGTAATACAAATGTAGGTTATGGATGGTGGGGACTTCTAACAGTAAGCCAGAGTAACGTTGCAGCAGAGCTGTAGCCCCTTGGTAATCATTGGAGTAACTAGTTCTCTCTCTTTCCCTTGGTCTTTGCGCTCAGGTGGCACAAAGGCATCATTGCTTTAGATTGCAAAGGAAGTGTCTGCTTGCCTGGCTTCATCATATGCAAGAGATCCTTGCTGGGAAAGTAGCTCAGGCTGAGGGACTTTATTCCCGTCTGCTGCTCAGAAGGTCCTTCAGGAACTGGATAATGGTGAGCAAGAGAAAATGTTACTTACTATGGAAATGTTATAAACTATGGACTTTTCTATTAGCTTTAAAAGAGGATTCATGAAGAATGAGGCTTATTGATGTCTGCTGGTAATGCTGGTTATATGTTTCCTTCAGGATCAGAGGCAGCAAGCCTGTCTAAATACCAGTTATTAGGGAACAAAAGTGGGATAAGGTGATTATCGTCCTCATCTCCTGCTTCTGAGCTTTCCAGAGGCATCTGGTTCACCACTGTGGGAAACGGGATGCTGGACGTTGCTCTGTGCTTGTAGTGTACCTGGGAGTTGCATTGGAACAAAACTACGTGGCTCTCCTACTCCTAATGTGCAGGTCTCAGTTTGGAGCCACAGTTTTTGCCTCTCCTACACACTTGGCAGGGAAAAGGACTGTACCCTTTTTTTAAAAAAAAGAAAAGAAATGGAAACTGAGATCCTCACAACACTGAATTGTACATTCAATAGTGCCTGCATGAAATAGTGGAAAACAGGGAGCCCAGACCATGAACAAAACATTTTGCTATTGTTATCCTTGAAACGTTAGTTTCATTTCTTATTTTCCTGCACACAAACCACTCAAAACTCTTGTCTCAGCCTTCTGTTCCTTTGCTTTTTCCTTCCCATCTGTGTTGCTGTGTGCCTGTATAAAACATATCAATTCTGAAATCTATTTCCCCTTCCTTTCCTTGTGTTTGTTGTATAGTACAAGAATTACGTATCTACTTTGGAAGAGAGTGCAAAAAAGCTCCATGAAACTTCACTTAAGAAGAAGGTCCTCTGGGCTTGGTTTGACGTACTCAATGAGGAAAAGAGTATTTTCTGGAGAAAACAGAAGACTGCAGATCAGTATAGTGACAGGTGACTATATAAATAGGCTATATGTTTCACTTGAGCTGCATTTATTCCAATTGCTATTTGCCCTTTTCCCTTCATATATTGCCATCATTTTGTTTGTTGCAACAATTGCAAAGCGGTTCTTGATTCTCATATTTTGTAGTTGCAGCATTTAGAGATGGTGAGAGCCCCAGAAACTAGTGGTGTCCAGAGACTGAGTCCACCAGGCCTGGACACTTTCTCTGTTATTTCGCCTTCTTTGAAAATGGGTACACTGAATCTCTCTTCATTAAATAAATAAATTGCAACAAAATTAATAATAATAATTTGTAGTAGTAGTAAATTATTATTACCTGAGAGTAAGACTCTCATAAATTTGTCTACACAATGAATGCACCCTCCAAAAAAAGATGAATACTCACAGTGAGGCTGCCATCAATGCTCTCATTAGTATGCTACTTAATTGTACAAAAGGGAAAAATATGATTGATTCTTACCAGTCAGGGACCTGAAAGGAGAGAGAACAAAGCAAAGGCCAAAATTTGTGAGTGCAGCTAGCAAAGAACCAGACTCTTGAGTTCGCTTGTTTTTTTGAAAAAAAATACTTAAATGGAAAATTTAGAGCCAGAGCAAAAGGCAAGAGCCTGAGAAAGCAGCAAATTTATAGGAGAAATAAATGCAATGATGAGCTGGAAAATGTTAACAAAGTAAAGTTGCGGAGTGGGTTGGGCAGAAGATGGTCAATAGGGAAGATGGAGCATTGGAGGAGGGAGGAAAGCAGTTTTCCTCCTCTGGTTCCCCAGTAACGTTATTGGGGTGTTGCTCACTACTACTTGCTTATCGGTCTACATTTCCTACAAACACAACTAATATTCCTACTGTGCAATCCTACACGCAAGTGGATATAGGATTGCTCTTCATTGTCACCAGCCCCAGGGCTGATGACAGTAACATAAAAGTAACCGATTAATGGAATTGAGTGGTTGATGTTTTAAAATTTAAAACATTTAATTTTCTAAGGAAGTATTACATAGATGGAGTGTTTCCCTAAACAAAAAGTTAGTATCTAAAACATGTTGAACACTTTTCAATAAAACTGACAAGAGATGTGTGCTTAGTGTTACAAGGTGTAGTTCCAGCCTTTGAAAAGGGAGGAGCATGGCTAGTATCATTAACTTATTGTGAACTATGTCGTTTACGTGACAATACTCTACAGCAATGATGTTCCAGCCAAGTTGTGCTGCGTTGGCATTATCCCCAGTTCTCCTTAGTTCTGCTCTGTGCACAGGCAGCTGTTCCTCTTGCTGGCACAGATCCCCACAGGAGTAAGGTGGTGGAGGGGGTGAGGTTTGCTTCTCTGTTGGCAAACAACTTGATGGCTTTGGAGTCCTGATGAATAACTATTGTACCAAGGCACTTACCTGTCCATTTAAAAACAAAACAAAACACTACACTCTTCAGCCTTTCCTCCCAACAGAACAGTGCAGGAAGATAATGGAATTTCCTTCCCCAGCACTCAGTTCCTATGGAAAAAATAGCTCTGATAATATTCTCAGTACACTTATACAAAAGCATTTAGTAAGTGTTGGTAGGGCCTGGAGGAGGAAAATAGCTGCACCAGTATTAAACAATACCCTTCTTTCTAGCATTTGTATATACTCCTATGGTATGCTTCCATATATGTGTGTATGCATAGCACACTAAAGTCAGAATGGGATTTCACTTGCTTTTCAGAACAGTAGCTATACTGGCCTATACAGTAGTTATATATTGTACAAAAAAAATATCATTTGTGTATCTCCCTTGAGAGTAACCCCATCAAACCCAGTGCAGCTTCTTTCTGAGTAAACCTGCATAGGATCGGAAATTCTAATCTGAAGTAGCCACTGTGAAAATTGAAGCAGGGCGGTGTTTATTGTTTCAGATTTCAGTCACCACCAGCTCTGGCTCTAGCTACTTCAGATATGTGGCCTGTGAGGGAATGGGGCCTTGAAAAAGGCCTGCAATACCTTCTCTCTGCCCACTCTGTTGGGGTGAACAGCAAAGGCCCTATTCCTGGGCCCATATTCTACCAGAATAATCCACGGGATGTATCAAACTAAGCCAACCCATTAGTGCAAGGACTTCTGCTTGTATAACAAACTTTTCCCTCCCTGCACACTCTCCCAAATTTACTGCAGAAAGTTGGGGGCATGCAGGGAGAAGTTCTGTTGTGCAAGAAGCCCTTGTGCAAATGGGGCGACGCGTGGAAGTTTACCAAAATGTTTTAAACTGGTTATATTCTTGATTTTTGTAAATAATGTGAGAATAAATTGTCAAAAAGGAGAGGAATTTGTTCCATACAATGTGTGTTTCATTGAATGCATGCATGTCTCTCTTTAATTATGTTACCTTGGGTTTTTTTCTCTCCCTCACAATTTTTTTATGTAGGAGGATAATGCAGACTGTGTTCAGGGCCTGGAGGCAATTCCCATCTTTGATGAAAGAGGAAAGGGAGAAGGAAGAGAGAATAAAACAGCTAAGGAAGAGAGTGGCTGAAATTCTGCCGGACTTCCGAACGTGACATTTCAGACCAGAAGACAGAGGGAAAAAAGGAGTTCACAGGCACCATTCTCTGGTTGACAGAGAATCTGCAGACATTCTAGCAAACAGACTTCTCTGTCCAGTGTGATAGAATCTATTTGGGGAGGTTCCACCTAACAAGCCCCATCCACGAAAGCCCTGCGCAAGGATCTCTGTTTGCATCACAGGGCTTTCTCCTCCTTCAGTGTCCCTCCTGAGATTAGCTTCAGGGGTTAGGAGAACAGAGGGGGAATCATTCCGCCTGGCAAGCTGAAATGCTTGTGGAGACTCTGAATTCCATCCTTATTCCCCAAGAGGAATTGTTCTATTGAACTCCTGCTAAAATATCAAAGTGTAGCAGTCAAAGCTGATATAGGCCAGCGCTTCTATTTTTCCAACTAAATCCTTTTCCCATATTTGCCTGCTTCCCTGTGGTAAGCACCTATATGTGAACATACAGGAGCAACTCCATTTGCTGACACAAGCATGAAATCTCTTCCTTGTGCTATCCCAAACTCCTGTATTATGAGGGTGTATCCACAAGAACAAGCAATAAACAGGGACAGCCACTGTCTCACTCTTTCTCACTACTGAATTAACCACACAGCCAGCAAGTCCACTGATGTGGTGGTAGGGAGATGTTGAATCCACAGACCGTTATTCCTCACAAATTGAACATTGAATTAGAATGAAGGAAAGAGTGCCTGAAAGGGATATAAGAATAACCTATAGACAGCAGTACAGATAGCACTGCTGGGAACAGTTATTGGAAATTCAGATATTCTGTGACGGGTTCTAGTTCACTTTGTGGAAACCAAATTAAGATGCCTCATAGTCAGAAAGCTTTCCGTCCTTTAAAAATGTGAGGTTTTGATATTAGAGCTACTTTGCCCTTGCAACTCCTTCTGTTCCTAGGCACATTTGAGGCTCTCTCAGTTGCTGGATTTTCATTTCAGCTTGTAGACTTTGAATGTCAAAACATTCTAAGTCCAATAACTTACCTCCCATGATGTCATGTGGAATCTTAATTAACATTTTATCAGCTCAGTCAAGCAAGTCTTCAGGCTTCATAGCACAGCACCACACATTAAAAAACCCTTTAGTATATTGTATAAATAAACCAGTCGTAGTTAAATGTTAACCAACAAGTAGGGGCAACCCTTGTAGTAGTATACCACTTGAGGTGATATTTGAATTGTAGTGCTAAGGTACTGATTTGTTACAAAAGCAAAAACAAAAACCCACATTCAGAATAATTACAAACTAGCCAGTTTGTTCTCAACAACTAATGCGTATTAGCACCCCTCCCTTTTTTGCACACAAATTGTGACTGTAGAGGTGGTTAAAAGAATAAAAAGCAAAAGAAATCTGCTCAATCTTGGGTTTGTTACCTTAATTTCTACAAGAGTAACCCAAAGGAATCTGTTAATGTTCTCTCCCACTCTCCAAAATTTGTAAGTAAGCAGACTGAAGAAGATACACATCCGTTTGATTTTGCTTTATTACCAGCTTAGCTATCTTCAGTTGATTCAGACGGTCCTTCAAGCCATTCAGAAAGTTTAAAGTACATAACAGTTTTGGTTTACTACAGTCTTGGACTAAAGATGCACCTCTTTGCCTCTGACACCTGAGATGTACTGTATATTGTTCAGGACCCACCCATTTCCTGTGATTATTTGTATTAACTGTTTTTAATTCTGAATTTTAAATCATTGTAACCTGCCAGGGGGCCAGCTAGTGAAGGGCACGTAATAAATTTGATGGTATTTTGTTTTTCCAGAGATTAGTATTTTTTTATAACTCTGGGTACAATCACTCAACACTTATTTTTAAAATAAAATTTTATTTAACTGTGGTAACAACTGATCTCAAATGCAGGGCACATAATAAAAAATCTCACAATTTCCCAAATACCTGGGGTTGGAGGAAAATTAAGAGAAAAGCAATTCAGATATTCTCCACACTGCCATCAAACTGATAAAACATGAGCTGCAGCAAGGTTTTTAAATAGAATTCAAGTCCTATACAGTAGAGCTTGGCAGAGGAATAAAGGCTTCCAGGAAGAGAAATGTCACTTAAAATATGATAGAAAAACATTTGTAATTGCACCATCCTGCCCTGCAGAGGCTAAATACATTCAAGATCAAGATTAAAAGTCACATAACACATGATTAAGACACTGGACAGTAGGCAGTTATTACTTGCTCTAGAGAAAACGCTCTCGTAGCAAATTATTTTAAGACACTTGAAAGCAATCTACTTTGAAAGAAAAAAGCACCTTTAAAATCAAGGAGAGGCTGAAATATCATTGGCCTGTTGGGAAGAATCAATTTTTACTTAGCCATTTTAAAGAGATGAAGGAAATATCTAGATGTCTTGCTCCAGTCACTTGACACCTTTACAAAAAAAAAAAGTATTCTGAAAAGTATAAATGCATCAGGTTTATTCCTAACACGGCTCACAGCAGCATTTTCATATTGCATGGGTTTGACTTTGACACCACTGTGACAGCAACACAGGAAATCGAGTCCTTAAGAATTCACTGGTGTCTAATTGTGCAATACAGAAGAGCTTTTAAAAGGAATTCTGTTCACATGAGCCCCCTTAACCCTCCAGTGAGGCACAGAAAGGATGAGAAAGATTAAGCAGGTGAAAGGGAAGCTTGTGCACCATACTAGATATAGCCCAACCAAGTGTTATTACTGTATTGGCCCGAATATAAGCCGCACCCGAATAAGCTGCACCTTTAAAATTAATGGGGGAGGGAGAAGAAAAAAGGAAAAAAATACCTGAATATAAGCCGTTCCCTTCAAATTCCGCACTCACACCCATTCCGTTTTACCGTACGTCTGTTTCAGCAGCGATATCGTAAAAGCCAATTTTTGTAAGGTCGCGAATTTAAGCCGCACTTTAACTTCTCACGGTCAGAATTTGGGGGGAAAGTGAGGCTTATATTCAGGCCAATATAGTACATACCTTTTGCACCTCCTCCAGAGTAAATAGTGTGTCTTCAACCTTTCTGTATACTTATGAAAGAAGCTATTTCTGTCCGGAAGATTAGCTTGAAACTATAGCCACACGGGAAGAAAAATAACTCGGTTGCTTAGAGCATGGTGCTGATAACGCCAGGGTTGCACATTTGATCCCCATATGGGACAGCTGCATATTCCTGCACTGCAGGGGGGTTGGACTAGATTATACTCAGGGTCCCTTCCAACTCTATGACTCCCTGAAATCTTCAGTTTAAAATGGGTAGGCATTACCTCCCACTTATGTGCTGCAATGTGCATGAGTATTTAAGAAACCTCTAAAAATCTGCACGAGTCCATTTACTGCCAGATTCCATGGCAACATTTCCTTCATATAAATGTGCTTTATTTTTCCAGTACATCAATGAGGTAATCCTTTCAACTTCCCTGAAGAATGCTAGACGTATAATCAACTGTTGGCTTAGCAAGAAACTAGTCCTTGCAAAGCACACCTCCAGCCAGCATGGCCAGGGTCTCAAGGGTGATGAGGGATGTTGGCCAGCAACATCTTCAGGGTACCACATTGGCTACCCTTTGGCTAGTAAAGCTAGGCTCTTTACCTTTTGCTATCTGGGATACAGCCCATGTCTCAATCTTAGGTCTTAACAGCATAATACACCACCATCAGTGTGGATTACCATAATGATCCAGCCAGACTTTTATTCATTTCCCCACCCTTAATTTATTCCTGCTGCACACTTCCTACAGACCACCAGCAGGGAGAAAAACCTTTATATAGAGTGCATTTGAAGTCTCTTTCTGCAAATATTTTACTTCCTGGTGGGCGGGAACACACTGATGATCTGCTGCATTGCACTAATGCCCTAAAAACAGAAGGCAAAACACAACTCCTGTTTCACTTAAACGCTTGTGTGCTTGTTCTGTTGTCAAGTTGGCTTGTTCAAATAAACTGGTTAATATTAACCACTTTGTCAGCTTGAAGGGAAGAAGCTAGTTTTTAAGCAAAGCTTCTGAACTCCTTCCACCTGCAGGGGGCAGCAGAGTGCAAACCTGAAGCTCAACACCACTGGACGGAAGCCATGCTAAACTATGGTTTAGTACAAGGTCCAAACTCAGCCAGTGTCTCCAGCTATATAGCACACACTGTTTTTTCAGCCAAAGATGTAACTATTTCAAACTGTCTGAGGAGCATGTACATTTACTGACCAGAAGTGAACCAATGTGAAGAACTAAGAAACTAGAGAGTTCTAATTCCCACTTCACTCCAATTCCAAGTTGAATGCTACCATTATGCATGGAAACGTCATGTCTCACCTTGAGTCTGTATCACCTTGTTTGGAAGAACAGTTCTGTTGCCTTTTATCTCTTGGTACCATATAACATTATATGAGTGGAACTGCAATATCTTATTTCAGCAGCAAGCAAGCCTTCCTTAAGCTGGTACCCTCCAGATGCTTTAGACTGCAACACCCAGGTACAGAAAGCAGTAGATGTAAAAGCAGAATAAATCATTTTCTACATCCATGGCTACCAATTATCTCAGTTCAATGAGGCCACCTGCCCTACAGCCCCATTATTGCACAGTGATCCTTTCTAAATGGAACTTAAATCTTTCTAATCATCTGATTGAGCAAATGACTTTTTATGGAAACACTACTGAGACAAGGATCCTAAATAAACAATTAAAATAGTTGATCATACGTGATACAAAGCAGCGGTAGGTTCCCTCAATTCTCTTTCATTATTAAGTACTTTCTAATGCCAATTGTTTTTGTGCTTTTAATTTTTTTGGATCCAAGTGATTTAAGAGTTTATTTTCAGCAATTACAGCATGTTTAGGCAAACTAAGGCCCGGAGGCCTTAGTTTGCCTCTATATCCATTGTGTTTTTACAGGAGTAGAATGCATCCTTTTATTTAAAATGCATCTCTGGGTTATTTGTGGGGCCTGCCTGGTGTTCTTACATGAGGAGAATGTGTGCTTTTATTTAAAATGAATCTCTGGGTTATTCGTGGGGCATAGGAATTCGTCCCGGCCCCCCACAAAGTCTGAGGGACAGTGGACCGGCCTCCTGCTGAAAAAGTTTGCTGACCCCTGAATTACAGATTTCATTTTTAACCTTTCTGAATGGACATGGGGGATGGGGAGAGAATAGACATTAATTAAATACAAATACTTTATCTGGGGTGTTTTGAGAACACCATATACAAAACCATCCCTGCTATCCACCCGTCTCACAAATCACAGCTCCAAAGAAAACGTCTCACTCTCTAAGTGGTTCTTAGTAGAACCACTGAAGCAAAGAGTTGGGGTGTATATATGTGGAAAAGTAACATCATTTGTTGGTTTTGGGAGGTTGTTGCTATTTTGCTCTTTTTCTGCATGAGGGTGGAAGTGCAGAGCAGCCCCCTTTTTGATGCTACCCATGGCCATCATCACCACTGACAAGCACAAAATAAAAGCTCATGCCCAGATGAACTTCCTTGTGGTACATTAAGATTAGTCTGCACAAGCACATGAAGTTTCCCAAACCTCTAGAATTAAAATAATACACTACCTCTTCAGCACCGCAACCCAACAGCAGTGACCTCTTTGCCAGGTTAATGTCAGGAATGTTCCTGACAGTTAATGTGTATAATCCTTGTAAACAGCTATGTACACAGTCCATTGGCACAAGTGCATAGAGCTGTAGACTGAGATGCTAATCCAAAACTGGTAGCCGGCTGTGGCTAAGCAGGTGAGCACTTAAGAGGCTAACATACATAGGCACCCCCATGAACCAGGTCATTCGCGCCCAGCATTTGGAATATCGCGTGTTTCTGAGAAAATGTTGCTCTTAAAATATGGCTTAAGAGATGAGAACTACCTGTCCCCTTAATGACTTCAGGTGTGGATGATCAGTTAACTAAATGTGATTGATAGGAAGCTGCTTTCATACAATGTCTTCAGTGGAGCGCTGCAGATCGGATGAGTGCACGGTCAAGAACTGGATCCAATTGTGCAGAATGCCCCGATGGTATTGGCCTGTGTCAACCACCATGCCCCATAACAGCCTCCGCCCAGTGTTCTCCTTCAAAGCAATTCGAGCTTCCCTCTCCGTCACGTTGTAGCTGATGTTCAAGAGCTGGATGAGAAGGATGTAGCCCATGCCGGAAGTTACAATGGTACAGTACCACACACAGGTGAACGAAAGGGCAGAACTAGAAGGGGGTGGAAACAGAAAGCAAGGAACCTGTTTTAAATAGGGACACAACTGCATTGCTGTAGGGCTACAGAGAAAAGGGGAGACTGACATGCTATTTTGAGAGTAAATAGTAGTAACCTTTGGTGTCTTCCCATCTCAAATTCTGCATCACAGCAAATTGCAATCTCATTTCCCCACTTAAGTGCCTCATTTCATTGCAAAAATTATTTTTCAAACAGTCCATCATCTATGCCAGACATAGGCAAACTCAGCCCTCCAAATGTTTTGGGATTACATCATCCATCATCCCTGACCACTGGTCCTGTTAGCTAGGGATGATGGGGGTTGTAGTCCCAAAACATCTGGAGGGCCGAGTTTGCCTATGCCTGATCTATGCCTTACTACAAGGTAATAAGCATTGGGATTTGATTATTGCTAAGCTCAACAACCAGTTCTCTGCCCTATACTTCTGCTCTGCAAAAATGCCCATAGCAATGTGGTTGCACTCAGGTGGTTACAGATGGTCTCTTTACAGGTTACAGACTGATCTCCCACACCCTGGGCATGCTATCTGATGTTGAGGACCATAATGCCCATCAGCCCCTGCTAGCATAATCACTGATGGGAACTGTGTACCACAACATCTCTACCCCTTCTGCAAAGGCCACAGTTCTTCCTTTACACAACCACAATATTAAAGCTCCTTGCCCACAAAATCTATATAGCTATATTTTTACCATGGTAAAAGCACTACTAGTTGAGGGAAGAACCAAATTCACCATTTTAGATATGTGTGGGCAACAAACAGCCTGTGCTTAGGTGTTCTTCAGTTGCTTCCCCTTAATTTCAAATGGGAAGGCTTGTGAAAATTCTAAACTTGATTGCACTCAATGAAACAGCACAAGTTGTAGCCCGGTAATTCCAAACAGCAAGTAAATCCACAGGTGTAATTTGTACCAGAGAGCATTTAATTTCATCCAATTGTGTAAGTATGGAACTTGATCGAGGTGTGTGGAACTGGGCACAGGTAGTAAGTAAAAATTGAAAGTGCACTTACTCCCCATTCTTCCTAATCAGTTTGACCCTGTAAGTTTGCCTGCTCCACAAACAGTGTCATATTTTAGGTGCTGGGACAGGTGACCATGATTTAAGGTGTGGTTTAAACCCACAGGCCTGTATAGGGACTTTTTATGTTTTATTGCATTTTTAGTATTGTTTTGGAGTTGCTCAGAGTGGCTGGGGCAACCCAGACAGGTGGGAGGCATATAAATAATAAAATTATTATTATAAAGATTCCCTACAGATGTTAAAGACAGAATGGGATGCGAAGAAGATGATTGAAATACATTTCCCTCATACATTTATCACAAGTCATTGAGAGTCAGTATGGTATAATGGTTAGAATGTTGGCCTATGGCCTGGGAAACCAGGGTTTGAATCCCCTGAGTGACCTTTGGCCAGTCATTGTCTCTCCCTGGGAGAAAAAATTGGTATATAAATGCAATCAATCAATCAATCAATCAATCAATCAAGTGTCTAGAACAGAATGAACTTTCAGCGGAGCAAGGCTGGACTGAGAGGAAGCAATAGCTGCATACAAACAGACTGCAAGGCATGCAAGCCAATATGGAGGCACAGTCCATATCACTAGAGCTGGAACGAGAGACATACTGAGAAGGGAGGAAAGAAGATAACAACAATGGTTGTCAGAGACAGGAAAAAAATTATATGGTGCACCTGAAATGAGATAGCAGGCATTTCGAAATCATTAGGATTTGTACATGCAAAGAGGAGGAGGACAACACTACAATGTTCAGAATGCATCATCCCAGAAAGCAATTATGCTTTTTGTCGTTAAAAGTGTAACCTGACCATGCAAAAGAACAAAAATAAAACAACCCAAAAAGGAACACGGGACTTTATATTTGTTTCAACCACAAGAGTCTCATATGGTCACTTGGGCAAGTCGCACAAGCACAAAATAGTGCGCCTCAGAATGCCAATCTATGAAAGCAGCACAAAGCTTCCCAAGGTCAAAGTTTTGACATTAGCAAACATCCCAGCATGCACCTTGGGCCAAGATAGCAGAAGCCAGGCAGACCAAAGGACTGCCCCTCCGACAGAGGGTCATATCAGTAGTTTCTTATCCCATTGCAGAGTATTTTTCTCACCTGTAGTCTCCATAGACACCAGGACAGTAGAAGAGTGCCTTGATGGTAGCCTTCCCCCTACAGATGGTGTCCAGAGTCAGAGAAATCCCATACACTGATGTGAGCAGAAAAAGGGAGAGTGCAAGGATAAAGGCTTGGTGGTTCTGTTCCCCAACACAGCTGTTAATCCTCCAAGAGATAAAAGAAAAACTTTTTTTTACAAAAAAGTGTGCAAGATAAACAAGGTGCCAGATTCTGGTGTCCATTAAGTATTCTGATGTCCAGCTGAGGAGTAGTTAACTATGGTTTGCAGCACGAACACAATTTGCAGGTTTGGACAAAATGGCAATTGTTGGTTTGCCTCAATCCGCAAAAGGAGCCAGAGGTACATTGGGGGGCAGGGGGAGAACAACAGCTAGAGACTCATTGAAGGCTCATTTGCTAGGAACCAAACCATGACTGGGCATTATGTCTAAACCAGGCTAACAGAAAAGATTCATATAAACTAGGTTTTCAAACTAGCTTATGTAAATAGAGCCAATATACAACAATATGCACCACTTAAGAAGAAGAGAAGAGAGCTGGGCAGACTTTACTTGAGATTCCTGCATTGCAGGAAGTTGGACTAGATGATGATTGGGGGGGGGGGGCTTCCAACTCAACAAGTCTATAATTCTGTGACTTCCAGTGGTTCAATACCGTGCAGAGCTCTGTGACTACTATTCACTGCATTTTCTTCCACCTATCTCTAAATGGCCTGACCCACTCTTCCCCCATTCCCTTTGGCCCAGACATCTAGAGGAAAAAACATCCCAATATTTTGATTGCTCAAATACCGGGAGCAGTATAGATTGTTTTAAAAACTGGCCCAATGTGAAGTGTGCAAGTTTGCTCTTGACTACAGAATGATTCCCCCATTGTCATTACACAAAGTACACCCCCCTAAATGAAACCATTAATGTATCACAACATTTACAACTGTTGATGGATGGCATAACAGATCATGAAGTTCCCCTGGAGAGATTTGGCATTCCCTCAGCTTGCCTGGTTATAGAACAGAACAGAAAGGATACTGAATGCAGGAAAGAGCAAGTATTAGACAGGGAACGCAATTCATGCCACAAAACTCACTATGCAGCAAATCAATTAAACATACTGACAAGAGCCCAAACAAAGCAGAAAGGCCTTTTGGGGCAAGAGGAGATCCATGACTCATTGGTAACAAAGATATCAGAAAACAAATGTCAAAGCCAACTTGAAACTCCAAGGAACATACCAGACACAGTGATGATCCAGTCTCTTCACACACCTGCCACATATCCAGCAGTGCCCAGCTCGGGCTGGCCTAACCAAGTGACACTTGGTGCACCAGTCCTCCATGATCCCACCTGTCCCTGCTTCCAACACATTGGCATAGCCCTCAGGGGAACTGTTCATGTCAGGCACAGCTGCTCTGTAAAGCCCCTTGGAGCTCTCCAGGTCATTCCTGTTTGAGATGTTGTTATTGTTGACGTTGCCACCTTGGCAAAGTGCTTTGTCACTGCTCGTTTGGCAGGGAAGGTAGCCAGGGTCTCTCTTGGCTTGAGACAGGGCCACCAGCATGAGGATTAAGCCGCAGGTGAGAAGGATCACCTGGCTGGTGCTCACATGGCCCCGGGGTACCACCTCTTGGAGGAACACGTAGTACATGTAGCCTAAAGAGAAGAGCCCTAGACTCAAGAAGAAGAGAGTCTGGCCCTTCTTCCTGTGTGTGAGGTAGTAATACCACAGCACCAGTACAGGAAGTGATATCAGGATGACAAGAGCCAAGAGGAGGTGCAAAGCTGCTATGTGAAGGAAGACAGGCAACAGGATGATTGGCGGGAGGAGGCTGATATCGACCTTTACAGCCCCCCTAAGCCACGGGAGGCGAAAGCGGTCTGTGACGGTGTCTGCAATTCTCTCTAGAGTTCCCGGGGGCAAAGATCTGCAAGTCAGCCACCTGTTAGGGAAAAGCACAGAGGTCTGCTCATGTAAGACTGAAGAGACCAAGAAATACATTTGTGTTGGCTTCTGTCACTCTCTCAGATCTCACCAAGGTCCAGCTGTTTGGGGCTGCTTCGGACAATTGTCAGCTCCTTGTGGATGAGCACATGTTTATATTCCCCTTATACATGTGATTGTTTTATTATGCATACAGACAAGTGTAAAAAGGATGTGTGAAATGGCCCTAATCCTTCAGTTTCTACCCAGAAATTTGAATAGTATTATGTGGGGCCACATCTCATCATATCGTCTTAATGCTCATCTGAAAATGATGAGTGTATCACATTGTCAGTAAATCCAGTTCTGTGAACTAGCCCTCAACTTTCTCAAGTTCTGTTCTTGTCTGGTCTGTCAGTTTACCTGGCAAAGAATCTCTCTGTAGAATAGGAGTGGGAATCACCATGGCCCTTCAGACGTTGTGGGGATGAAAACTCCCATCAGCCCCAAGCAGCATGGCCTATCACCAAGGATGATGGGAGTTGTAGTCCAATGGCTGCAGCCTCCCCATCCCTGATATAGAATGACAAGGATTCACGAGCTCATGAGTTCACCCACCACTTTCAGTACACTGAATAGGGAAGATGGAAGACATTTACGGCTCAGAGAAGTGTGTTGGGTTTTGTTTAGTTAAAGCAAGATCATTGTGGGAGAAAATGGCTGGAACTCCTCCACATAACTTCCATAAGCTCCAGACAGAAGTGGTCAGGGAATAAAAGTCCAAGACCATCTAGAGAATCGCGGGTTCCCCCATGCCTGCCTAAGGCCACTTCAAATGTTCTCTTTCCAAGCAAGAAATCATATGTGTTTGTCTTGAAGGGAAGTTGCCCAAATTATGCAAGTACGGCTGGTCAACTTCCAACTGGGTAACCTTGACCAAGTATAACATAGGGAACACTTGAAAAGCTTTGCATATGTGTCCTTGAAGGGAAGCCACACCAGAAAAAAAATAACATTAAGAAGCAACCCTTACTCTCCAACATTATCATAGCAAGGGTTTGGTTTTTTTCCTTCCTACTTTTGGAAACTACTGCCCAGTGTAGACATTTGCCCATTTCAAAAACTTTTTCCAAATCCCCATGGTTACACCATTTTTTTCTAGAAGGACTTTAGGAATTGCATGTGATGCACTTAACAGGTAAGGTTTTCCATCTCTACGGAAAAGAAACAATTCTTCAGAATTTGTGCCTCATGGGGCTGTTAAAGGCATAGTAGCTCTGGTATTTTTTTTATTATTATTAATTTTGTAAGGTACCTCAAGCAACAAAGGTGGCCATCTGATCAGACAGAAATCCAGTGATTACCAGAATCACCACATGTGGAGCAGATGAAATACTCTTAATAGGGACAGAGCTCTGAAAGCACACCCTGAATACAAGCCTTTTTATGCCAGAACTTTGAAGACAGGAAGAGGGAGCAGCTAAAGGCCACCCCAATGGCCACAATGGAAAGATCTCACTCAAGCCACGAGCAGGGCAGCCACCAACAAGCTAACTTCTAGCACACTGGCAAAGCTAAGCAGGGTCCGGCGTGGTTTCAAATTGGACGAGGGAGAGGGCACGTGTTGGGAGATTTCTGCACTGCTAGATGACCCTCGGGAGTCCCTTTCAACTCTACAATTCTATGAGAAGTGCCAGCTGGGTGAAAGTTTCAGACGTACCTTTCACAGCCCTCGTCTAGGTCCTCGCACTCGCAGAAACACGCCGCCAGGTGGCTCCTCTGCCCCTTCCGATCCAGGTACTCGCAGCAGCAGAGGGTCTCCTCCGCCTCGGGGCTTCTAACTTTCTTGCTCCCACGTTTCATGGTGGCAGCAGCAGCAATGGCCCCTCCCGCCCTCGCAAAGACCGGAGGGCAGAGAAAAAAGAGGCGTGGGGAACCTCTCTCGCAGCATGCAAGAGCAGGGAACTCCAGGGGAAGTTCTCATTAAAGCCAGTTCTCCAAAGAGGACTTTTGCAAACGAGCTGCGGAGGCAGAGGGGCAAGGCGACAGCAAAAATCCTTTTGCAAACCCGAGGGAGAGGAGAACGAAAGGGGAGAGGCGCGCAGCGATTTCCCTCCTGATCCCGCCTGACACCTGTAACCAAGCGCCAGTAGGCAGTCCCTTCCCGCAACTTGCTTCGCCTCCACCCGGGTACCTAGGTCTCCTCCGCCCGTTTGCAACCGACGCGCATCCAGTGACTTCTCCTCGCGTTCTAACTTCCCAGCTATCAAGGTGCAAAAAAAAGAATTCTTGTTGGGCGGGGGGGGGGGGAGCAGCTCCCAAGCCCAACGTGCTCCACCTTGGCCAACGAGGATTGGTTGGAATCTCTGCAGGCTCCGCCTCCCTTTTCTCTCCCTGTGTATCCTGCCCCCGCCTTGCATCCAGGGCGCGCCCTGCCGTTCTCCCCTAAGCGACCTCCCCGCGCGACCTGAAGTTTTCCCAGCTTCCGGCTTCCTTGGCACGCCGGCCTCTTCCTATCCTCCCGTGACGTCACGGAGCCCTGCCCAATGCCCGCGGGGGGAGCGGAGAAAAAGCACTTGTGAGCGCGAGAAGTTCCGTCGCTGTAAGGAAGAAAAAAGCCGCGCCTTCGAAGTTTGGATGGGGCTTGGGGAAGCAGCTGAGGAAAGGCGGAGGAAAGGACGGGAAAGAAACTGCAACACAAAATTTGAGGCAGCATTCAGATCCTAAAAAACCGTGTACAGTGGTACCTCGGGTTACATACTCTTCAGGTTACATATGCTTCAGGTTCCAGACTCCGGTAACCCAGAAATAGTACCTCGGGTTAAGAACTTTGCTTCAGGATGAGAACAGAAATCGTGCTCCGGCGGCGCAGCGGCAGCAGGAGGCCCCATTAGCTAAAGTGGTGCTTCAGGTTAAGAACAGTTTCAGGTTAACTACGGACCTCCGGAACGAATTAAGTACTTAACCCGAAGTACCACTGTACTCGAAATGGCAGCGGCCAGCTCCAGGTTTTTCCCATCCCAGTTGCCAGCCCAGCCCTAATAAAGGTGACCTGACCACTCCATAGGAAGAACCCAAGGAAATAGCCATAAACTCATGAGGCTCTCTAGGTTTTCAAGCAGGAGTTTCTACCAGCCCTACCTGGAGATGCGGGAAACTAAACTTGGGACACAATGCATGCAAAGCAGTTCCTCCACCACTGAGTTGCTGCCTTTCAGTTGTAAGTGCACTTGTGACACTGCAAGCCACCCTCCCTCCAGGTCTGAAGATGTGAGGCAAACTGACAGCATGGTAAAGCTCTGCTGGATGAAATACAATTGCCTCTGGTCTATTTTTGGGTAATCCTGCAAAATATTTAAGATTTTAGTCTGCTAACTATACACTGGAATCTACCCTGAAGCACTATTGAGTAGAATTTAATGACACGTGCTCCACCCCAATATGAAGTGATCCTTTGGCAGTGCAAGATCCTGAAGCATCCCACCCTTGTGACAAGAGTCATAGAAATAAAGGAACCAGGCACCCGACAATCAGCTTTGGGACACCCTAAATTAGGCACCTATACCTCCAGAAGCAAATTGAATCATTGAATCTAATGCTTGGCTTGGGCATGCTGCAGGTTTTGGGTACCAGAGTCTGTGGTGCAAGTTGCCCATAATTCCTGAAACTTGTATAAGTTAGAATTAATGAAGTTTTGACAAGACTGTGCCAAACACAGCTGGGTTACGTTTAGGATAACAAGCTGTGCCTCTTCACAAAGGCTGAATTGGCCAGTCATTTAACCTATCGATGCAAGTCCTTAACAAAACAGGCAATGCTGCCAGCCACAGAAGGGGAGGTTGTCAGGGGTACAGTGGGCAATGATCTAAGTGGAACGCAACTACTTTATAATATGAGCATGGGGCATCCAGAAAGTGTGGAACAGTTATTTTGATATTATACTATACTGCGTTGTTTAAATGTTATTGTCCTTGAATCTTCCTGAAACACTTGCCACCCTCTCCTGCCACGCCAATGCACCCGTCCCTTTGAGAACTACTGGATTAATATGAATAGGTATATGATATAGCAAATGAGGTTTCAATGCTAGCTTTAGAAGTATTAGATGCTGTGCTCAAATGATCCTATTACGTGTTTGGACGTTTAAATATTTGAAAAATTAATTTACAAAAAAAGGAGGGGTCAAAATGGCCTCTCAAAAGTGGCTAGCCCCCTCCCCCACCATGTAGCACGTCCCCCATCCTTGCTGAACCCCTATAGTCACTTAAAAGAAAAAACACTTTTCACAGACTCAGAACGCATCTCATTTATTATTTGTATCAGCAGTTCCATTGGTCTCACTTCATATCTGTTGGTTGGCATACATGGGTTGGGGAAAAGAACTTCCGTCAAAATCATACTAGGACTTATTTCAGAGAAACTGTGTTTAGGATCCGAGTGTTAATATGAAATACATCATTAGTTCTCTTTCAGGGATATGTGAGGCAAAACTCACCCACACAAAAATAAGCTTTACTCCTTCCATTTTACCCCTTTTTTTCTGGTGCTGACAGCAGAATTTGCACAATTTTAACAGCCACCTTTGTAATGTGCCATTTAATTTCAAGCATCAGAGCCATAGCTTAGTGATAGAGCATCTGCTTTCCCATTCAGAAGGTCCCACGTTCAATCCCTGGCATCTCCAGGTTAGTCTGAGAAAGTCCTTTGTCTGAAGCCTTGGAAATAAATGCTGTGGCAAGCAGTGCATTTGCCACATTTATATTCTGCCTTTCCTCCAAAGAGCTGGAAGTGGCATACATTCTCCTCCTCCACATTTTATCCTCAGAACAACCCTGTGAGGTAGGCTATGCGGTGACTGGTCCAAGGTCACCCAGCAAGTTTCATGGCTTAACAGCAATTTGAACCCTGGTCTCCCAGACCCTACTCCAACACTATCCACTACATCGCACTGGCTCTCACACTGTAGGATAGATGTTGTAAACTAGCTATTTTTAAATTTCCATGTTAGGAAATGTCTCCCCCTCCCTCTTTTTTATTTAAAAAAAGGGTCTGGCAAGAATTGTGCATTTGTAGTTATGACTTGCTCCTTTTGCATTTTCCTTTTGTCGGAGGGCTAGCAGCTCTGGATTTGCAAAATAAAAAAATACTAATTGCAAACCATTTCCCCTAAGCAGGTAGTTGAGCTGCCATTTGTGCTGATGGTGTATGTGCCAGTACAGTACCAGTACTGGACCGTATGAACACAAGTGTTGCCAGTGCTGATCGGTATGCATCACGGATACTTCCAAGCCAGTAATAACCTATGGTAAATAACTGGAATAGATTAGCACTGACCAACTTCTCATATTGCAAAGCAGAAGCAAAAGGGGAAATGCAAGTGACTCATGCTTCCTCCCTTCACCTGTTTGTAATACAAGACAGCCCTTCAGTTTGGATGAAATATAGAACCTTGTTACCTGGCTCTACACAGTAGGGCTTGATTTTAGAAATTCAGGATTGGTGCTCTCAATAATGTTCTCTAGGACAGATGGAAGCTTCATTTATATGACTGTTTCAAGTAAGAACCAGGTTTCCTAAAACATCCCAATATATTCTCTGTACAGTTATACTGGTATTCCATCAGAAGCACTTGCTTTTCTTTTACTTCGTACTTTCAATTCCCCACCCCCTACCCCAATTATTTTTGCTTGCCTTTAACAGATCATTTGATTTCATTGAAGTTTGTCAGCTGCCCTGGTTTTCGATTTAGCTTGGTCTCTACCCCAAAACATAAAATAATGGTGGGCCTGAGAGTCATTTAATAGCTTTTTTTGTATTTTATTCAGTGAGTTTTTGTTTGCTTTTTAGATATGCAGTGAAATCCTGTGTTTACTCAGAGGTTAAGTCCCACTAAATTCAGTGCTTGCTAGTAACCATGTTTAGAATCATAGCCGTAATAGCTATGCTACTCCAATGACAGGCGGCTGTTGTGCATCGCATCTCCAAGCTCCCATCTTCAGGAAGTTACATAAAACCAAGAAGCTATTACAGGCAAGAAGGCTTCATTTAGAAAATGGAAGTTTTCCAAATGAGGAGAAGGGAAAAAACCACAAACTTTGGTGAAAGAAATTCTACCAACCAAGAAGAATTTGAGCACATTGCTAAAAACATTAAAAAACCCCAACAACAAAATCCTTAAATGTATCAGTATCCTGTTTTGCCGCCCGAGGTAAAACAGGAAGTGCCGGCCGACTCTTCCATGCTTCCCACCATGCCGGCATCACCACTGCACCACCCACCACTAACAGAGAAGCCATGCTGGAATTAGTGCCAATTATTATTATTATTATTTGTTTATTTATTTATTTATTTATTTATACCCCGCCCATCTGGCTGGGCTTCCCCAGCCACTCTGGGTGGCTTCCAGCAGAATATCTATGGCAAGATCTCTTGTGCTCCATGAGAGCTCATGAAATTTCAGCGAAATCTCACTGGCAATCAGCACTACTTCTGTGCAGAGTAGGTGAGACACCCATGGGGGCATTGCTTCAGGGGCTTCTACCACCTGAGGCAGCTGCTTCACCCTGCTTCATAGGTGAGCCAGCCCTGTTCAGGACAGTTTAAAAAAGTAGTTCTTTACACAGTGCATAGTTAAACTATGGAATTTGCTCCCAACAAGAGGCAGCAAGGGCCACCAACTTGGATGGCTTGAAAAATAGGCAGATTCCTGGAGGGTAAGGTTATCAAGACCTACTAGCCACAATGGCTATACTCTGCTTCTACTGTGAGAGGCAGTATGTCTCTGAATACTAGTTGCTGGAAATCACAAGTGGTCAGTGTGCTGTCGCACTCAGGTCCTACTTTTCAGCTTCCCCTCCCTGGGCATCTGTTTGGCCACTGTGAGAACAGGATGCTGGAAGAGATGAGCCACTGGCCTCATTCTGCAGCCTCTTCTTATGTACAGCAAACCTTCTGGCAACTTTAATGAATCCTCTCATATTTATTCACAGAAAGGTTAACATAATTCCCCGGGTATTATATACAGAATCTTCAACTTCATTTTCCTACCATATAAAATTATCAGTGTGGTGTTCCTTTCAAGTACAAAAAGCACACAAGACATCAGATGTAAAGAGACATCACAGAAACGGCCTTCATTTATCTCTAATCTGACTAGTAAGTTATAACTTCAATGCCTATGCTTTTAAAAAGATACACATACTACAAAAACATGTAGTAGTTTGACACAAATTGCTCCAACACATTTCTGTCTGCACTGTACATAAACAGTACTTCCTTCTTGGTTTTTTTTTTAAGCCTGGGTAGGTCCATCTGCTAAAGCTGGTTTCCTATACAAACAGGTATAAAGGCACTTTTGATGAACGTCAAGTGGAAATTAAAAAATCCAAAATAGAAGTCACAAACATGGCCAGTTTCATTTAATAGACAGACATATCCAGCACAGCCAGAATGAGGCACAATTTTACTTGTGCCACTACCATTCTACTTCATTCTACTCTTCCAGAAGTTTAGAAAGCCTATTGTTCTTCAATGGCTTACAAGCTTGTTCTTAACTCTCGCAGATAAAAGTGATTCCCGTCTCGTGTCACACAGTTAAGGTCTTAGTCTGTGCTACAAAATAGATATAACACAACCAAAAGACTAAGTGGATTCCCAGGCCTGAAGACTGTAAAATGTTTAAATCAGAAAAAGTCTCAATGGACTCAACATGCCAGTCAGATTAATGCATTGGTTTGCCATAAAAATATTCAGGGACTGGCCATTTTTTGAATATAATAAGACATATAAGGACAATTCCTGAGAAATCTT
Organism: Podarcis liolepis; assembly: GCF_965112155.1. Classification (NCBI taxonomy): domain Eukaryota; kingdom Metazoa; phylum Chordata; class Lepidosauria; order Squamata; family Lacertidae; genus Podarcis; species Podarcis liolepis. Next base: position 74,618,151 of record NC_139558.1, on the reverse strand, counting down.
GAGAGCTGAAATGACAGTGGTTGAAAGAGGTAGAATTGCTTTGACTCGTACAGCAGAAGACCCACACAACCAAAACAATCAGTATGTTCAAAATTCATATTTATAAATAGTTTTCTAGAACATATGTACAGACCTTTAAAATTGCTTACTTTTGAATAATTGTTGCATGAATATGGAAAAATACCATATGGAGAACTTCTGGGTGTTACAACCTCCACAAGATAATCTATGCTGCATCCTTCATAATGTTAATGATTTTCTCATCAGATGTGAGTCCAATTTACTTATACTTTTTTTTACAGATCACATTGCTTGCTGAATTCTCCCCCTACAATTTGCATATCACATAATTACCAGACCACACAATGTTCTTACTCATTCACACCAGGTATTCACAGTTCAGGAAACTGCTCACAAGAAGATGTCAAGTGGATCAGGAGAATTCACAGGCTAATGGCTTTAAAAACGAACACATTTTATAGATATGTTTCTAAGGTGTGCAAGTGGTTGTGAGCAGAAATGTGAGAAAAATAAGCAGCTTCACATTCAGTACAAAATATCTTCATTCTCCTTTGGTGACATCAGCTTTCAGGCTTCCTGCTGTCGGTCTTGTTTAGGTGATCAAAGCTGCTTTGAAGCATAGAAAGGGAATTCTTCAGCTACAGAAATAAAATCCAACAAGAATTAGGCAGTGAATTGTTTCTAAAAAGAGATCTAATTACTTTTCAGCAGAACCAACTCCAGGTTTGAGGGGGACCCTCACTATGGGCTGCCTTCCCTTGTTTGGGTCCCCATGGGGATTACGTGGTCTATTCTCTTCATATTTATTTCCACCAGACAGGTAGGTATTTCGGTACCGAAAATGAGTGCCAGACGGCTGCCATTGTAATTGCTTACAATGTGACTGAGTGGTAATGTCAACTTTGGATGATTGTGGGCAACTAAAATGGCAGTGACCCAGTGTTCACTGGGCTCTGGAAAATGGGCGTCAGGGCAGCAGTGTAAATAGCATCAGCTGTACTTAGTACTTGGGAGGCTGCCCAAAAATGCTCCTTTGTGTTGCTGACCCTGCCCCACACTAATAGTTATGTACTAACAGAGTGCTTACTACAGATGAACTGCAACTGTATTTTAAGAGATGGGAACCCAAACAACTAGGCACAAGTCATAAGAGATCTACTTAAATTGAATGCCAGAAATGAACTAGAAGACACCTAGAGATGTCCTAGTGGCAACCTGAGAACCCTCAGCTGTATGTAACATGTATCAACAAACATAATTATCTGTAAAATTGTCTATTTGTTATGTACTGAGTTGAATAGGATCCAAAAGGCAGCAGTCTGATTGATCCTGGAGCAATAGGATCCAAAATGCAGCAGTCTGATTGGTCCTAGAACAATAGGATTCAGAATGCAGCAGTCTGATTGGTCCTAGAACAATGCAGCAGTATGATTGGTCCGCAGGAGCCACCCAATCCAGCTCTAGGTGGAAGTGAATCCGCAACCTGATTGGCCCACGGGAGAATCCTGGAATTAGCAAATCACATGCGGCCCATTGTGTAAATAATCTTTATAAAGCAGATATTTTGGGGAAACTTTCATTCCTCACTACTATGAGCTGAATAAAGAGCATGAAATCCACACTCGACTCAGAGTATATTTCACTATTGATTGGCCATCTGTTATGGATGCTTTAGCTGAGATTCCTGCATTGCAGGGGGTTGGACTAGAGTTGGTCTTTTCTAACTTTAAGATTCTATGATTGCAGCAGCAGAATCTGCTCTGAAGTACCTACAGGCAACAGAGAGCATAGGTTTTCTCATCTCTGCTTTCATACATAAAAGAATTAAGCCCATTCTCTAATCTACATTTTACCAAATGTGTGTGTGAGGTTGTTGAGCTTCATTTAGTAGAACTTGCAATTCTTTAAATAATATAGTTTTTAAAGACATGTTTCCTTTGTAAGTTTTACTGGGAAGTTTTAATAAGAAGTACTGTCTCTTGGTCACCTTTACTATTGTTCCATTTCATTAGCACACATGCCATATACATACATTGTGGCAAATCTTAAACTTGAAAGCTTCCTTAGTTCTTAAATATTCATAGCAGCCCTGGAAGTATCTCAAGCTCTTGAATATTAATATTCTCTTTCTCAAGCAATCTCAATCAGTTTTTTGTATCCCATTCTCACTAGTTAATACCTGAAAGCCTGAGGCCACAGCATCCAAATACGGAAGTGATTTATTAATTCTTTTATTAGCAAAGCACTAATCTTTTCACACATCCCACGTTTCGTTTTCACATGTACGTGGACCAAATAATAGAAACAGCAACACCCACCTGTTCAAGCAATGCTATGGAGTCCCTTAGCACTCCTTTCACATGCTGGACTTGATCTTTGTCCTGCTGGTGAGTTTTTTCTCTTGATGCCACATTAAAGGCTAAACTGAGAAGAGAAAATGCAGGGATAAGTAGCTGCCTTACAGTCCTTAAAGAATGTAGTCCCATTCTTTACTTTGCTTTCGCCTAATTAACACTTTACTACCATGACCTAGGCACATGTTTTCCGAGCAGATCCCAGCCTTGCAAAACACTGCAGGGCTGGCTCAGGGAGGGCAGTGTGAGCAGCACTCCCCCCCCCAATGCACCCAGGGTAATCACCCTGACAGCCCCCACTCCCACGCTACGCCCCTGCCCTCCTCAGGTGCTCTTGCAAGGCTGCACTGTGTCCTTGAATTGAATTGTAATAATGTCTTAATTGCCTGGACGGTGTTTATAGACACCTCTGAATTTACCTACTGTACAAATGTATGAACTGAATGGCAGATGAAGGTGATTGACTACATGGGTTTGGCAGAAATGACGAGCAGAATCCGAAACCAGGGAAGAGAAACAGCGGAAGAAGATTGGAAAAAATTTAAGGACTATTTAAAGAAGCACTGTAAAATTAATGAGTGTTAAAATGATGTTGGATTAGAAAATAAGCAGTTACCAGCGGTAATGGATAAGATAATGAGCAAGATTAAATTTAAAGTTAAAATAAGTGAAGAATTTGCTGAATAAACGATTAAAAATTGGAATACAGAAAGGGGAGGTATGAGGGAGTCGGGGAAGTAAATTATATGAAAATAAGATTTTGAAATTGTACTTGTTCTTTGTTGGTTTGTGTTTATTGTATTGTTTTGTTTTGTTTTTGTTGTTATAAAAAATATGGAAACTTTAATAAAAATTTATAAAAAAAAATACAAATGTATGAACTGTATTTGTTGCTCCACCCACTTTTGCCTCTATTCCCCATAAGAGAATGCAGCCTTTAGACTGAAAAATATTCCCCATTCCTGTCATAAGACAAAGGCTGAGCCGCTTCCCCAAAAGCCACCTAATGCTTCAAATCTAAAGTGAGATTTGAAGTTGGTGCTTCTTGGCCCTCTTAGCCTCTGCGTAGGCAAACTAAGGCCCGGGAGCCAGATCTGGCCCAGTTGCCTTCTGGATCTGACCCGCAGACGGTCCATGAATCGCTGTGTGGATCTGATCGTGCGGGCTGCGCCAGCGCATGTGTTTGGCGGCGCCTCCTCCCTCCTTCCTCCTGGCTTCTCCCTGCCCTGCCTAGAGCAGAGGGGAAGGAGGCTGGGCTTTGTTGGTGCCAGCAGCAGCAGCAGCAGCGTTAGCACTCAAGTGGCCGCCATTGTAAGCAGGCTCAGTTCAGGCTTTGTTGCTGCCAGCCCCTCTCTGGAGCCCCTTCGCACCATCCCGCTGCTGCTAGTCCCTGCCACTTGCAAGATACAGGTAAGCAGCCACTGGCGCTTGTCCGGTGCTGTGGAGAAGGGAGGGGAGAGTCGGTTGGGGGGGGTGGCTTACCTGAGTAGAATGTGTCCTTTTTTTATTTAAAATGCATCTCTAGGTTATTTGTGGGAATTAGTTCATTCCCCCCCCAAAAAAAATATAGTCCGGCCCTGCACAAGGTCTGAGGGACAGTGGACCGGCCCCCTGCTGAAAAAGTTTGCCGACCCCTGCTCTAAACTACACCAGCTCTGTATTGTGAAGTCAGCAATACTTTGTTTTATTTTGGTATCTTATATTTGACTAATGAGGCATAGTTGAGCATGACGGTGGGGTGGGGAGAAATCCACTCACTTTACAGATCCTTCTTCCTGAAGCTGAACACGGTAAAACGACTGAGCTGCATGTTCAATCTTGGACAGTTTGAGGAACAACGTCACATTTAGCAAAACCAGTAGGAGCAAGCTGCAAAGAAAGAAAGAAACCAGACTGTTTTTATCCCTTTTCCTGTTTCATGTTTATAGCATCACAGTAGTTAAGAGGCTAAACAGCAAGGATGGGGAAACTGTGGCCCTCCAGATGGCTGCTGGACTCCAGATCCCTTCAGCCCTAGCCACTATGCCCAATGGTCAGGGCCAATGGAAGCTGTAGTACAACACCACAAATTCCCCACCCCTGCTACAGAGACCACCCCAGTAGGGAAAAGCATATAAGATTAGAGAGGAAAGATCATCTTCTTGACAACCTTGGCAAGATGGTTAAGACTTTTCACTGGGCAAAATAAATTATAATATTCTCATTTTAAAATGTGTATTGAGAAGAGAGCTAGCATGACTGAGTGTTGGCATTGTTCAAGCTACATTAGACCAGAGAGATCAAGGCTAGTCCACAAGCTCTCATCTTAACCTCTACCGGTGGGAAGGTAAACAGCGTTTCCGTGCGCTGCTCTGGTTCGCCAGAAGCGGCTTAGTCATGCTGGCCACATAACCCGGAAGCTATACGCCGGCTCCCTCGGCCAATAAAGCGAGATGAGCGCCACAACCCCCGAGTTGGCCATGACTGGGCCTAATGGTCAAGGGTCCCTTTACCTTTTACCATTTTTGCTAATATTCACATTTTTGCAAAGCACTTTCCCTTAACATACTGCATATTTGTATGTTATTTTCACGAATATATGCATTTTAATTCACACTCCCCCCCCACCAGTATTTGCATTTTTCCACCCGTTACTTAGCTGGACAACTGTACTGTAAGATATGAAGAAGTTTGAATTTCAAGGAATGGCTATGTTTCAGTTATCAGATTGTTTCAGAAGGTGTGGATTAGGGAGATTCCATTCTAAATCCGAACTGAATTGAATTCTCCCCCATTCCTGCTGCACATACAGTCACAATATATGTGAAAATCATTAGGGGGGGCTGGAGATGCATGCACACACACTGGGATGAAACATGAGGATAAGAGAGGGTCCCTGACTTTCATTGATCCAGCTTTACTCAAGCTAGTGTCTTCCATGGGTTTTGGACTAGCTCCAAAGCAGTCCTCCCCCCAAACATTTGGAGGGCACCATGTTGAGGAAGGCTGCCCTATACTCTTACAGAAAGATTCTGGGAGTCAGGATGACTCCCTGTCTCTACCCGCCAAACATTATGTGTATGTGACCAGGATATGTTTCCTCTGAAGCCAATTCATAACTTGCACCTATATGTCAGAATCCTGCGTGTTAAAAATGTGAGCAACTTGGGATTAATTTGACAACGGCTTAGGAAAGCTCCTTTCTGCAAAATCAGCCTCCATGAAATTCACTCAAATGCCATTAGGGAAAAATGTTTTCCCCAATATGTTTCGCCATAAGAAAAACGAAGTCAAATGAAATGCCAGAAAAGTACTTACAAGATGCTCATTACCACTATGATGGTGATGGTCTTATTTGTAGCATTCCTTTTTGGTCCTATAAGGCAAGAAAAGCAACTATTAAGTCCACTGTATCCATCTTCTTAAACTAGATTAACTTCACCTGAACGCGCATCTTTTCTGAAGACTTTCCCGCCCCCTTCTCAATGGTGGAGCAGTTCTGGTTCTTGTCTGAACTGAAAGATGCTGCTCATGTATGCAATCGAAATACAAATTTAATGTAGAGTGTGTTTATTTGACATGCACAGCAAGAAGTAGGCAGCTATTTTTGTTGCATTAGAAGCTCCTCCAGAGTTGTAAAGGGCCTGAAACATCCACCACTACAATGTAATAGGCAGACTTTTAGTGTAAGAATAAGGTAAAGGTAAAGGTACCCCTGCCCGTACGGGCCAGTCTTGACAGACTCTAGGGTTGTGCGCTCATCTCACTCTAGAGGCCAGGAGCCGGCGCTGTCCGCAGACACTTCCGGGTCACGTGGCCAGTGTGACATCGCTGCTCTGGCGAGCCTGCACCAGAGCAGCACACGGAACACCGTTTACCTTCCCGCTATAAAGCGGTACCTATTTATCTACTTGCACTTTAAGGGTGCTTTTGAACTGCTAGGTTGGAAGGAGCTGAGACCGAAAGACGGGAGCTCACCCCGCCGCGGGGATTCGAACCGCCAACCATACAACTGGCAAGTCCTAGGCTCTGTGGTTTTACCCACAGCGCCACCCACGTCCCATAGTGTAAGAATAGTCTTGCATTAATCTCAGGATTCTACCATGATGGCTGCTGCATATAGATTGATTCCGCCTTGTGCACATACCTGTCCACTGCCCAATCTTCTACCTGCCTTTGCTCACAATTCCAGCTTAGGTCCCGGTAAGCTGGTTTTTCTCTGTCATGGTTACACAACGAGGCCCATGTGCAACCTTTGCCACAAGTTACAGCTGAGACCTACACACAGTTCTGATACAACACAAGTGCACAATTCGCTAACAGAGGTGGCAGTAAGGGAAGCTACTTTAGGACACTGACTTAGAAAAACCATCTAATCATCCCAAGCAGCATTCCAATATATCCTGATGCACGTGGAGACCAGGAAAAGTAAAACATGCATCAGCTACAGAAAGAAATTTATGACCAAAGATAAATTCCATAGGCAACACACTCAACTAGTTTTCACAAATCAGAACCAGGAAATTATGTGATACCCACATAGGATATTTCTATACTTTGGTGTACTACAACTAGCGCTGGTAAGCCTCTGGCTGGTCAACATACTCCTCCTCCCTTGCACACCAATATCTCCTCCTCCTTTTTGTTATTTGCAGCAAACCATAATTTGCCCTTTTTGTCCAAACAGGCAAACTAGGGCTGGTGCTTGCATACAAACCAGGGTAACAAACTAGGTTAGGCATTAGATCAGAACACACCCATGACATTAGCAGTTGGACTTATCATCTGATTGCCACCCTAAAGATAAGGTGAGGTATGAAGCACACGCTAGACTTACAGAATGACATCAGCACTTCATGCTCTCTTTCACTTGTCAACTTAGGTTTTTCTTGATCACCAGTTTCTACTACACTTCATGAGCTCATTTTCGTTCATCCCCATGGCCATTAAAACAAATAGCCATTATCTTGACAAATATTTGAGTACAAGATTTTTTATAGCCACTAAGGGTAAGGGATGCGATTAAAGTTAAGAGTGTATACATTTTCGCTGAAAATGAATTGCCGCCCCCCCCTCCCCACATCACTTAGTATAACACTGAGTAAAACCTTTTTTAAAATTCAGATTTCATGTTCTGGCATGCAAGTGTGCATTATAATTGCAGTGTATGTATTGACCCAAACACTCTCATCTGAAAGGCTAGATCACTAGTGAGTGGACTGATTAAAAAATCTAGGAGGCAGCTTAAAACTACTAAAATAATGAAAGGGATCAAAGAGTTTTAAGGTTTCTGCAGCACACTCTGTATTGTTTTTCTCTGTATTATCTTTCCTTGAATGAAGCTATGCATTAGCAGTTTAGACTCATTTAAAGTTGCTTCGTTTAGTTCATTCACCCTTCTTGGAACACTAAACTGTGCCATATGTTCCTCAAAATAGTCATTTATCTTCTAAATCAGCCAGTACATGATCATATGCAATTGACTAGCATATGGAATTTTGAAAGGGCAATTGTGCAACAAGATGAGTTTCAATACCCCAGAAATTAAATGAAACTAAATCTGATTTCAGAAGAAGGTTTAGATGGTAAGAAGATGGAAGGAAAACACTAACATATACATAGGCATAAATACTGAAAGTCATCCAGTAGTGTCTTGTGAATGACATTTGGAAGATAAATCTCAAATACACTGTTGTGCAAACTGCAAAGAAAAGAAAAAAGCTGGTTCAATCACCCCTGTCCTGAAATCTGCATATTTTGCACAGATCCTACAAGGCAGCTGTAAGCACACATTAAGTAGCTGAAGACTAATGAATCTGAGACGTTCTGAAATGTGAACCAAATTCTTTGCAAAGTAAAATAAAATACACTGTATTTACCAATAGGATGCTTTGTAAAAATGAGTAGCTAGTCTTAAAGAAATTTCCAAAAAAAAAGAAGGCACCTTTTATCATATGTGGTGGGTGTGTAAGGTAATAAAAGCATTCTGGGAAATGATATATAATGAACTGAAAAATAATGTTTAAAATAACTTTTGTAAAAAAAAAACCAGAAGCTTTTCTATTAGGAATTGTAGGTACCAATATCCCAAAGGACCAGAAAAGACTTTTTATGTATACAGCGACAGCTGCATGAATGTTATTAGCCCAGAGATGGAAAGAAGACGAAATCTCTACCAGGGAAGAATGGCAAATTAAGCTGTTTGGAATATGCCAAAATGGCAAAACTGACGGGAAAACTCAGGAAGCAAGAAGACCAAAACTTTAATAAAGAATAGGGAAAATTTATAACCTATCTGGGAGACCATTGTAAGCAGATGAAAACATTAGCAGGATTGCAATAACACTTGTGATGTAGCAAATATTATGGACAAAATGGAGCGACTTAAAATATGGATTACTGAATAATATGCAGTTGAAAAGATAGACAATAGGACCCACGGCAGGGAAGGTGGGAAGTACAGACATTCGGAGGAATTTCCAAATATGGATATGCATTTTGTATTGTTATAATTTTATATTTGTAAAATCAAATAAAAATTATTTCAAAAAATAATAATAATTCCAAAGGCATCTCTGTGCAGCCAATTCCTACACCGACAATTCAGCACTATAGCACTGAACCTGGAAGCATTGGAGACAGTACCTGCGGGAAAAGGCACAACTTTGCATAGGAGCTGTGTGTGAGCTGCAACACCACCACCCTTGTGTGGACTGTTCCGGCCTGCATGTACCTCAGAGATGCCATATTTGGAGAGGCAATGAAACTGAATGAGCTATGCAGAGGTGCTATATAATGCATGGCTCTCACGCGAGCACATCCCTGAGATTCCTTTGGCTTAAGTTAACGGTCAAAACAAATACTCCTACTTGTAGTACCCACCTCCATCACCACGGGAAGGTGCACCTGTCTCCCCCGAAGAGTACTGTGAAGAACGTTTAGGAAGTATCTCTCCCACATTCCTTTGTAAAGTCCACCTCCTCCTCCTCAAAACACCAAGTTTCACTGGATCCTCTACAGCTTTGTTTATTTCATATTCTTCCATTAGCAATTCCGATTCTGTAATGGAACAACATCCTATTTCTTACTCAGTTTTCATTTTATTTTAACTCAGAAATTCACAACACTCTATACTGACATTTTCCAGGATATGTAAAAGGTGGCTTTTGACTGGAGTGGGGCAGGGAGGAAACATATGATGCATTGGGAAACCCTAATGTTACATTCAAGAAGTCACGTGGAGAGACAAATCAGTAAAACAGTATCAGGTGCTGGCCTTATTTAAAAAGGGAGTGGGGAAACCAACAGTGAGTAAGGCTGCATTCACAAGGCAGTTTATTAGTACAGTGATAAAAAGGTAAAGGGACCCCTGACCATTAGGTCCAGTCATGGCCAACTCTGGGGTTGCGGCACTCATCACGCTTTATTGGCCAAGGAAGCCAACGTACAGCTTCCTGGTCATGTGGTCAGCATGACTAAGCCGCTTCTGGCGAATCAAAGCAGCGCATGGAAACACCATTTACCTTCCCGCCGGAGCGGTACCTATTTATCTACTTGCACTTTGACGTGCTTTCAAACTGCTAGGTTGGCAGGAGCAGGGACCAAGCAACGGGAGCTCACCCCGTCGCAGGGATTCGAACTGCCGACCTTCTGATCGGCAAGTCCTAGGCGCTGTGGTTTAACCCACAGCGCCACCCGCGTACCTCGGGTTAAATGTGCTTCAGGTTGAGCGTTTTCAGGTTACGCTCTGCAGCGACCCAGAAGTAACGGAGCGCGATACTTCTGGGTTTTGCCGCTTGCGCATGCGCTCAAAATGGTGTCACGCGCATGCGCGGAAGCGGTGAATCATGACCTGCGCACACGCAGGTTGCATTCACTTCAGGATAAGAACAGGGCTCCGGAACGGATCCCGTTTGCATCCAGAGGTACCACTGTACACATAAAAATGAGCAGGCTGGTCTACCTGCAACAAGTAATGCTTTACTGCGGTACATGGGAAATAATTTATCAGAGCCTAAATAAGGTTCTGCTACTGCCCTACTTCCAGGTTATCACAAACAGCTGGTTAAAAGTGAAATAACAGTGTTCTAATGACGTGATGTAGATATACTATGAAAGACAAATGAGCAGCTTAATGCCGAGTTCTGATGCTTCATTTTTGACCTTATCATCCAATGGTACTCGATGGGTCACTCCACATGCTTGCATAAGCAGTGTTCAAGAGCAGACACATCTGCTGGAAGGCTACCAAAAGGTAATAAATAAAGTTAATAAACAGTCTTTAAACTGTTTCTAAAAGCTGGGAAGGTCCAAGGCTGTTCTAAAGCATAATTCTTGTGAAAATCCTGCAAATCGCACCACCGTGTAGAACTATGCAGTGCTATCAAATATCACAGCTATGAATGCAATTTGGAATCATCAGCAAGGAGGAGACACGGCACTTACCAAGTTGCTTAAAGTTTTCTCCTATCCCACCCCATGTGTTTTTCTCTATTATATTCTTGACAAGCCCCCATGGTTGCTTTCTGTACTTCACATCTGAGGAGATCCTGCAGCAAAAAGAATAATAAGGTTAGCAACTGACTGCAATACAAGGAACATTAAGGACAGAGGCATGCTTTTCCACCCACTATGAGAGCAATTTTGTCAGTCTTTGCAGCTCAAAACAGCAAGCTGTGTACATGAGGCAAAGGCAGGGTCACTAGGTAACACCTTCTTCACCCATGCCGGTAGCCAAAAGGAGGAAATGCATAGAAGACTTGGTCTATGCTGAACACAGTACTGTACTTTCGAGTGCACACACACACTGGCTTTAAAAGGCTATTATAGATTACACTGCCAGCTGTAACTTGATGATGAACTCTACTGAAAAGGCAGTTGGAGAAAGCTCACAACACATGTTTATAGGTATGTTCAATCCCCTGGCAAAAATAGAAGCAAAGAAACAAGTAAACGCCTGTTTCTGTCAACAGATCGTTTTCCAACTACCAAAGTAAACAGGGAAGAGAATTTGTGCAAAAGAAATTTGTGCAGAAGAACCAGTTTTACCATACTGAGTGCAGTCGTTTTTGACTGCCTCCAGTTTCCCCATTTAACAGTGCAAAATGCCTCACCGTAGTCTGCACTTCTGGCTGGACATGCGAATAATACAATAACTATACACCGTGTAGAAGTAATCGTGGTAAGGTACATCGTGTGTCACCACCTCCGTGTCTATCCGATAGCAATGATCTTTGTGGCTCCGTTTATGCAGGACCTATTAGAAAAAATAAAGAAGGTTTTTTAAGATTATAGTTCAAAAATAACTGAAATAATGATTTTATGCATGCAAAAACATTTTCCCCCTCACCATATTGCAATAAACATAAAACAGCTGAAACAAAAGCATGCTTAAAATGTCATCGCACAATGGCTTGCTTTGCATGCAACACTAAGACCAGGCATAGACAAACTCAGCCCTCCAGATGTTTTGGGACTACAACTTCCATCATCCTTGACCACTGGTCCTGTTAGCTAGGGATGATGGGAGTTGTAGTCCCAAAACATCTGGAGGGCTGAGTTTGCCTATGCCTGACTAAGACAAACCATGGCTAAGTACAAATAAGTAGCTTAGCCTTATGTCAGAACCAATGTTTGTCTCTCCCAGACAAATCATGAGCAGTAAGCCAAGAACATACCTTGTCTACAGCTCATGGTTTGTCTGAAGCGAGACAAACCATAAGCCCAGGTTTAAATCTAATGCTAAGCCAAACCAAACCATGGTTTAGCCCTGGGAAGCTCAGCAGTAGCAGGAATGGAGAGAATTCATGTGGCCATGATTTTTGCTGTGAGTACCTGCACACTCATTCATTCATACACATGGTCTATCTTAGTATTACGTACAATCCCAGTCAATATATAGGCTGAGATAAACATAAAAGATAATCTATTTCAAAATAAACTATTAAACAGGTATTCTTAATTTGATTAATGAGGTATTTCATTATTACCCTTTACTTCATTTTGAAACAAAGATATGGCAATACTAACTGGAATCTACAAAATTCAATAAAACATGCTCACTTGTCAATAAAATGGATCCATTATTAAGCTTTCCTCTTGTTCTTACCTACTTTGCCCGTTTGGCCGTTGCTATAGGATACCACACCTTTACAAACTTGGTGTTTTAGGCAACTTCCATACTTGGCATAAACTAATAACCCCCAACAGAGTTTTGTACCTGCTTTTCTGTTGCAGTTGTGAATTTTCCAACAAGTGGATTGTTGAGCCCAATAGTGTAAGTCATGGTCCTCAATTGATTGCCTCCAATGTCTCTGTTCCAAGGGGTTGTTACAGCATCTAGACCCAAAACATGTAATCAATCATGTCTAGCCATTTACACATATCATCATAATCTTTAACTTGTTGAAAGTGACTGGAGGAAACAAAAGTACCCAGGAATCATAGGTAACTTGTCTCACGCCTTGCATCTCCATGTGTGTAAAACGAGTTAAAATATGCAGCCATCAAGATATAGTCATTTCTGATAAACAATAATGAGTTTTTGGTCACTGGTTGCAATATGTATCCATCTAACTATAGAACTGGGACACGGGTGGCTCTGTGGGTTAAACCACAGAGCCTAGGACTTGCTGATCAGAAGGTTGGCGGTTCGAATCCCCGTGATGGGGTGAGCTCCCATTGCTCGGTCCCTGCTCCTGCCAACCTAGCAGTTCAAAACACGTCAAAGTGCAAGTAGATAAATAGGTACCGCTCTGGCAGGAAGGTAAACGGCATTTCCGTGCGCTGCTCTGGTTCGCCAGAAGCGGCTTAGTCACGCTGGCCACATGACCTGGAAGCTGTACACCGGCTCCCTTGGCCAATAAAGCAAGATGAGCGCCGCAACCCCAGAGTCGGTCATGACTGGACCTAATGGTCAGGGGTCCCTTTACCTTTACCTAACTATAGAACTACACATTATAAGGAGCTTGGATCTACTGTCAATAGTGATGGCCTATGTCAAGGTCTCTCCCTAACCCAACCCTCTGTAATTTAAAGTAAGACTTTTCTGTTTCTTGACATCATTTTGTTGCACATTTCTCTGTTCTCCCCAGTGGTGGCCACTTATGCAGAGTGAGGGTAGGGAAACACAGCAATATGAAAGAAGTAGGTTTTACTACATGTTGCAAAGGGAGAAGAAGTGACATAATTTGTCATCATTGGTAGCAGCCCAAGAGGACAAGAAACTCATGAATCAGTTGAAGGGGTTACAGGCAAAAATACACCACTGCTTCTTGAAAAAGGTGAATCCGCTTGCAAAGAAGGAGCATCTACAGTGGGAAAAGTTCTCAAGAAAGGAGAGGAATTCTAGGTGTTTAATTTACAGAGAAAACTATCATAAGAATAACCAGCATCAAATTGTGGTTTCAGATCACAGTGTGTTGGTCCCAAGGGTTGCCATACGTCTGGAAACCTCAACAACATGGCAACCCTATTGGTCCCAAATAAACAAACTGATTTTTCCATGAAAGGGTATAAAGTTATTTCAATGTAAATTTTAAAAGGAATAATGCTTTACCTGTTATGTTTCTGGTACTGAAATATCTTTGCATGAAATGGGAATTAGTGAAAAGCATTTCAAACAGCCTATCTGCACCAATGCGGAAAACCCGATTAATAAAGAGTTTTCCATGGAGGTCGCTCTCAGGGAATGTTTCCTCATCTGTGGGAGGGGAAGTGTACAAAGTAGAGGTTAGGCAAACAGGCGGCAAAACACAGTAAAACATACCCAAAGGAAAACAAACATTTCTTGCAAAATTCAAATTTAGTACACCACTCTAGAACAGTAAATTGTCTCTAGAGTAGACTTGTGAGACAATCTGCTATCTTACTAAGAACATAAGAAGAGTCATACATGAACAGATAAAGCTTAAATGCACCCGATGAAGCTGTACAAGCAGGAATGTCAACACATGATGCCAAACGTTAAAGAAGCATTTCCTTCATCTTACACCAAGGCTCAAGACTTTGAGAGAATGACACCTGGTAACTGACTCTTGGGCTAAACAGCAAGAGGATTGCTACTCTCTGTTCTCTGTTAGGTTTATGTCTGCCAGTTCAGCTTGGCGGGGGAGAGAGAGACAGAGACAGAGAGAAATTAGGCTCAAAAGTACTGTGAATTACCTTTAATGCCCTTAGCAATAGTGTATATGGAATCAAGCTACTTAAAGGGCTGCCTAAATCCGTATGACCCTGCCAGGGATTTGAGAACAGCTACAAGGGCTTGCCTCATTTGCCCACCAGGAAGGAAGGTTAAGCTGACAGGGACAGGGGGTAGGACCTTTTCTGCAACGGCTCCATGGCTATGAAACTCCCTTCCCTGAGATATACCACTCCTTGGTAGTGTTCAGATGGACTCTTAAAACTTTATTATTATTATTATTATTATTATTAAGTATTTTTTTAGGCAGTAGCCTTCTTTATAATCTTATACTGATATGGCTGGCCGTGATATATTTGGTTTTTTTTAAAACAAAGATGTTATTATTACAATTACATTGTTTATGTTTTATATGTTTTGTATTGTTTTCGATGATTTGATGTGGGAAAAGATTATGACAGCTACCGTAATTTCTCTCTCTCTCTCTCTCTCTCTCTCTCTCTCTCTCTCTCTCTCTCTCACACACACACACACACACACACACTGTGTGGGGGAATATAGGCAATGGCATGATAGCAGCACTGTGTCTAATATTTAAGAGTCAATAAATAATTACTGAATTGATTCTCATTCTCCAAAAGTAAAGTAAAAGTAAGTCAGACCTAACATATTTTGGTGATGAGGGGAGAAAAGAAAAGAAGAGCAAGAGTATCCTTCATCTTGTTCTCAGTACTGAGAGAAATCAGGACTACAGTACAAAACTGAGATGTGGCGCTTGTGCAGTGGAGTCCATATAGTAATGACTGCTGAAAGCAAATACCACAGAGAGGAATCTGAGATGGTGCAATGTTCTCTATACTAACAATAGACAAGTACTGCAATATCCTAAAATACCCAGGCATGGTAATTAGAGGCAAACATCGACCCACATGATAAATGCAAGTGACTACAATGAAAAGTGTTTTATTTTCCACATGACCTACAGTTCTGGCTGCTACAGAATCATGCTCACTGCATTTAGAATCTAAAAAAGTATATCTATTCAAACTAGCAAAGAACGGGGCAAGAACACTTTTGTGCTGTAATCAAAATCAGGAAATTAAACTTAAAAGTACTAAGGCACAGAATGTCAATCCATTCATAATGACAAGGTGCACATGTCACTGGAGACTGTAATATAGAGATATGCCTCTTAGCCCATTAATCACAAGCAATTACTCGCTCTGTGCAGTTGCTCACACTGCCAGAGAGGTGTGTTGCAGTATAGAAATGAAAAGGAACAAACCACAAGGTAAGGAAATGTTTCCTGACAAGGTTCAATGTTTATCTTGCAAATAATATTCCTTGGGTGGTTGTTGCTGTTTTAGTTACACAATTTTTTTTAAAAAATGCTTACCCTTATGAAAAGCTCAGCTGCTTGCAGAAAGGAGACCTATATAATGGCCCCCGGGAACACACTGAGCCTGTGCACATTCACTGCATTCCTATATCCCCGTGACCCGTCAATGGGCACTCGTGTAGGAAAAAGCAGTATTCACTAATAACCCTTCAGTGGATGACACAATATGGATTGCATCAAATGGTCTTCACTGGCAGAAGGCTCTTTGATTTAGCAGAGGCTTTCATCAATAGAATGGGAATTGTGGATTTTGTTGATTCTCCCTTTCCCTGCACCACCTCCCATGCTGTTCTGAAGGGTTCTCCAGAGCAGACTGAAAGGCAAATTAGCAAAAACTGCCTTGCTGTTTTGTTGATGGCAGCTTCTGCTTGATCAAAGTGCCTTTCATTCAGCAAAGAGACACCATTGCATACAACCCTTCATTTCAGCTAACTGGGGGGTGAGTGTTTCGTAGCCATATTTAAAAGCTTTTCCTAGTATTTTTTGGAAACTAACTTACATGACTGTTGAAATGCAAGGTAGCCTTTCACTGCCTTTAACCTCAGTATGGGCTAATCAGTCGTACACACCTGCCTGAATGTGCAGAATTCTGCTTTTGGAATGTCAAAACTAAGTGGCACTTACTTTTCTGGGCACACAAAAAGCTAATCCTTGCACATGGTAACTAGAAATATAACCATCTCATCTTAGGCCAAGCACAGCACCTTCATCTTCAGGTTATTTACTTAATTGCTCCCAACCACATGGTCAAGACAAAGTTTCTCAGCAACACTCCTGAAGGAAGTGTCCTGAAGGAAGAAGCCACAGACTGAACAAACTGAAGCAAAGACAGCCCAGCCTTGAATGCCTCTGTCCAACATCAGACTGAGGACATAAGAAACTGCCAAACTGTAGCTGTATATAGAGGGATGGCTGTGAAAATGAAGTGAAAGCTAAAACTGAACACCTCTTACATTTAGAATACAGTGGTACCTCTGGTTGTGCACGGGATCCGTTCTGGAGCTCTGGTTGGATCCCGAGGAATTTGCAACCGGGGGTGCCACTTCTGCACATGCGCATGGCATGTAGAGCACTTCTGCGCATGCAATGAGACCCAGAAAAATACTTCCGGGTTTGCCGGGTTCACATCCTGAAGGATATGCAACCAGAGGTGTGCGTATCTTGGGCACCGCTGTATATTCATTTTAGTTCAGAGATCATTCAAACATTTTTGAAAAATAATCAGAAGTACTAACAAAAAAAAACCCCCTTCCTGCCTGTGCAACACGAATCTTATCTACGTTAAAAATAAACTGTCCATATTCCAAAGCAACAGATTTCTGTGGCGCTAATACTGTTAAGTGACAGATGTACCATTTGCAAAATGCAATATTGAAACAAGACATTTCAGTCTTTGCCAGTCTCACTTTTTTGTCAATATAGCCAAGCAACACAGTAAATCAAATTTATAGGAGTTGGGAGGGTTGTGTGGATCAGCCTTTCCCAAACTGGTGCTCTCCAGTTTTCGGAACTACACCTCCCAGCCAACATGGACGATGGTCAAGGATGATAGGAGTTGCAGTCCAAAACGTCTGGAGGCCATCAGGTTGGGGAAGACTGGTGTGAATGCAATGAGACTGGCAAAACTTTCTGATGTGTTTTATTTATTGCCCATGACTACTTTTGTTAATGGGACATGGGTGGCGCTGTGGTCTAAACCACTGAGCCTCTCAGGCTTGCCAATCAGGAGGTCAGCGGTTCGAATCCCTGCATCGAGGTGAGCTCCTATTGCTCGGTCCCGGCTCCTGCCAACCTAGCAGTTCAAAAGTACCCCAAAAAGGGCAAGTAGATAAATAGGTACTGCTCTGGCGGGAAGGTAAACAGTGTTTCCGTGCGCTGCTCTGGTTTCAATGTTCCATTGCGCCAGAAGCAGCTTAGTCATGCTGGCCACATGACCCAGAAAAACTGTCTGCGGACAAATGCCGTCTCCCTCGGCCTGAAAAGCAAGATGAGCGCCGCAACCCCAGAGTCGTCTGCAACTGGACTTAATGGCTTTCTTAAATTTGTAATTATGCAATTTTTTATGTTGCAAGCCAACTTGAGCACAGTTTGGAATGGAAAGGTGGAATACAAATAAAATGATGAATGAGTAATGTGTGGGCATCATCAGAAGCCAACATCATGGTTAGTAATACAGCAGACAGGGACAATAGTGGAATGGTTGTTGGTAGTGCTACTCTACCTTTGTTTTTAAATGCAGTTTTTGTGCTTTCATCAATGCTTCTTTGAGTGCATAAGACTTCAATGACATTATCTGATGCAAGCAGCAGAGTTGCAATTGCTAGCATAGTCGGGTCACAGGACTGGCCCGCCTATCAACAACTACCTATGCTGGAAATAAATGGCGTAAATGTACAGCAGACCCATCGATTTCATGCTTCCACATTACCCTTTGTTTACTTTAGCTGTCCCTTCCTGGGACCAGGTTTTAAGGACTTTGTTTATGAAATGGAAATGATTTACCTTCTTCATCGCTTTCTGACGCACTGCTCTTCTCTTGAGCGAAGTTCTCATTTAGATCCGGTAACCGTATTGAGAATTTGCGTTGTGCTACATCAGCTGGCTTCCTTTCTGAAGGAAGCAGGGAACTCCTCCTGTCCTGTTTATCACAGTGCAATTCCTCTAACTCAGGGCCCTAGGGAAAGAGAGCATCCACATAGTCCATGTTTATTTTACAAGGTGCTATAGTTAAAATTAGGGACGCAGGTGGCGCTGTGGGTAAAACCTCAGCGCCTAGGACTTGCTGATCACATGGTCGGTGGTTCGAATCCCCGCAGCGGGGTGCGCTCCCGTCTTTCGGTCCCAGCGCCTGCCAACCTAGCAGTTCGAAAGCACCCCCGGATGCAAGTAGATAAATAGGGGACCGCTTACCAGTGGGAAGGTAAACGGCGTTCCGTGTGCTGCGCTGGCTCGCCAGATGCAGCTTGTCACGCTGGCCACGTGACCCGGAAGTGTCTGCGGGCAGCGCTGGCTCCCGGCCTATAGAGTGAGATGAGCGCACAACCCTAGAGTCTGGCAAGACTGGCCTGTACGGGCAGGGGTACCTTTACCTTTACCTTTACCTTTTATAGTTAAATTTGTATTAGGACTACTATTCACAATTTCCTGATAACAAAAAAAGAACAGCAGAAAGAACTCTTGAACACATAGGCCCCAAAATATGCATTCTCCATAACAGGTTCTATAAAACAGGTTTTTGGATGTCTGCATAAAACGCACCAAGCACCGCTGCCGTGAAATCTGTTCATTTCAATGGATCATGCACAGAGTTCCCATGCAAAACCTATTGAAATTAAAAGGGTTAACAGCAGCTCTGCTTTTTAAACTTTCCATTATATATTTATTATAAATATGTATGAAGCACCTTGAGTGGGTGTGGGGGGAAATGTTATATAAATATTAATTATTGCAGTAGTTACTGAAGTAAAGTAATTGTTACCACTTTTTGCTTAGTGCTGAAACTTTGTGAATACTAAATTAGAATTATGTGCCGAACAGAATGTTGATATATTTTTAAGATAATGAGAGTACTTCAGATTTGTCGTTAACAAAACTTCAGAGATTTCAAATGCCAGGGAAATGTGGGAGTGAAAGCAGATACGGGTATTACATATCATAACAGAATTAGCAGTCTGAAATGTGTCGAGCAAAAAAATCTGGATTTCAAATTAATTATATGGGAACGATCAGCATGCCTTGAAGTGAAGTATTCTCACCCATCTCAACTCAAATTGCATACACAGCCACAATAATCAGAACAAGATTTAATCTATCAAGGACAATGTCAAGATTCCATTGTTGTTGTTTTTCATTTCCCATACAAATTTGTAAGCTCATTAAGTGTTCATATACAGTGCATGACGCGCAGCAGAAAATAGATAAATAGATTTCTGCTTCCCTTTCAAATCTGGGGGGGGCGCGGAGGACAGGCTACCACAAGTTGCTCAAAAATACTTTTATAAGACAACTTCTAGCAACGAATTGTGGGAGTGGGAACAGGGGAGATGCACTGGAAGAGCAGTCACCATATCTATTGCCCTACTGTTTTCCTATGGGTAGATTGAAAAGTACCTTTTCTTTCCCCTTCTCATTGGTTACAGTGTGAAATACTGTATTTTTCCGTCTATAAGACGCCCCCATGTATAAGATGCCCCCTATTTGGGGGGACTCAGATTTAAGAAAATGGCCTCGGCACTATCCGTGTATAAGATGCCCCCTAATTTTTGACATCATTTATTAGGGGGGAAAACCAAGTCTTATACATGGGAAAATGCGGCAATTCGCTATACCAGCTACAAAGGTAGCATAGGATACCTTCTGAGGGCATGTCGGAGAAACAAAGGGGCTTTGGACGTGGCAAAGCCTCAGTCAGCCCTATTACCATGTTTTCCCCAACACTGCTAGTGTTGTATGCTGAGGGTGTGAGAGAGAGGGGTACAGAGAGTCCTTCATAGCTTACTTCTGTCCGTATGTTTCCATTAAGAGACTCCGTTTCAACTTCAAGTATCTGAGCAATGGGTTCTCGAATTACACCAACTGCTTTAGGTGACTCCTTATCCCCAGATTCGTCACAAAGGCTAGATCTGCCAGAGACAAAAATAGCAGCAGAGTTAACTTACACTTATTTCACATACATTTGTTAGTACTTTTTACCATTTTGGAATTCCAATGTGGCAAGTGCAACATTTCAGCCTTAAGACATCCAGTCTTATTACCGCCAAGTTACTTCATTTCTTTTTCTGTGCTTTTGAGTAAATATCAGCTTTTCAGACTTTGTCAAAAGTGGTACAACTAACTTGTGTAACATAAAGATGGAAATTAATGCTGCTTTGTTGTATGAATAGAGAACAGAGTTCCTTACCTCTAGCTTATTTTCCCAACCATCTTTTGTGCAGTCATATACAGCATGAGATATCGACAATGGAGATTAAAATCAGGACAGAATTTGGACAAATGTCAAAGTGCTTCCATATAGATGCCTAAATATGCACTTAGTCTCTCTCACCTACTTTAGATAACCCTTTGTTGCCAATCTCACTGTCAGACAGTAAGCATAACTATGAGCTCTCATCTTTGTTAGATTGACTTTACACAGAGATTTCCGCAACTTCCACACTAGCCATGACCCAGCTTCCTTCACTGCCCATAGCAAGACAGGGAGCAGAACAAATTTCCGAGAACAACAATGTTGATGGCCCATTGCAACTCGCTCTTTTACAACAAGAGCTGGGTCTCAGCATGATTGCCAGCTCAATTCATTGGAAAAAAAGAAAACCAGGGCATTCAGGAATCCATTGGATCCCATTAGTCCTCCACACCGGCTGTTGTTAGTTCAAACTTCACTAGGAAATGGTGTGATGATGGCAGAGCATTGCAAACATACAGCTTCTCCTATTTTCATCAGCAGATTTTTATAATCCAGGTAAAAAGAAATAATGTCCTCCAGACATCAAGATCAAAAATTGGTTATGCTTAGAGAAAGCTGGTACTCAAGTCCACATTAGGTTAGAATGTAGATACTACCCTTGTTGGTTCCTAAAAGGCTTACCAAGGATTTTCTCTTAAGAAAATCACAGCTTGCCCTCCGCTTGAAAGACTTCGCCATCAATTAGCATAGTACCAAAAATAGATTTTAATGGAATTGAAGGCTATGATGGAATTTCCTCAATAAGGGATTAGCAAATAAAGAAAATGTCCCATTGTTTGTCTGGCTGAAACTACACAGAGGCAAACTTTCAAGGAGAAGGATAATCCCTTGTCCTTGAAAGTAAAGTCAAAACTAGGCTCCAAATTAGGCACTGGAGTAGAATGCATTTTACCAAGCCACTAACTGTGTTTGTCTAGCTTAACTGAGTCATGAATCCTATGTAGTTTGCTACAGTTTAGAAGGATGGCTCCCTTTTGAAAAAGCAGTTGTTAGGTACTACAGTAGGCTGCCAGATGCAGGCATCTCATCATCTCAGTACAGGATCTTGCCTCCGTGTTGGATTATTCTCTCCTCTTTGATAGGTGGAGCAGCTGAATAAACCAAGGCTGATGTGGCCAAAATAGTACAAGCAATATGCACACAGCACTCTCTACTGTCCACTTCGATACTCTCTGGTCCATTTCTGTCAAACCTTTGTAATCAGTGGACTGCAATGGCACAGGAGTATTTTGAGACCAGCCACTGGCCCAGATCCTCGATTCTTAAAGTGGTAGCATGAAGCACGACCCAGTTTAAGAGGATGTGAATTCAAAGTGGCATGCATGCGCTAATATTCAGCAGCACAGATTAGATACTGTCATTGGGAATTCCCATGCATGCAAATAGTAGGGATGGTGTCAAAGGTTATGAAAGACATGGTGTCTCTACTTCACCATTGCTGGGTGTGCAAGACACTGTCCTTGATTCTCCCAGTGATCCACAGCAGCTTCCTAGCTAGCAGCACTCTCAAGAACATGTTGTGCTGTCTCTGCACTCAAGAAAACAGGGTCATATTGATTCCTGAGGCCCTAGGATTGGTATAGTATGATACCATGGTTCTGGTGGTTTAGCATCCATAGCACTAGAAGTTGAGACAGCATTTTTTTTTCCAATGTGGTTCTCATGCTCACCAGAAACATCATTTCCTTATAGAAAGTTGCCAACGCTAAATGTTGATCCAAAAACTAGGAGAGGAAAGGTTTCAACCTTCTCAGACCCAGGAATTTCTTGCTGCCCCACAGTGGCTAAGGTGGGGGAAGGAGCAGAAAGTCTATAAGCAAGCCTTTGAAAAATGTGTTTAATCAGCAAGAAGGACAGCATTGTGAGCCTCTTGGAAGCTTGACTTTAGAATCTTTGTGTGTTAAGGGTTGCTAATGCATACCCCCCAAATGTGGGGATACAGACATAAACAGACACAAAACAGAAGGGTTATAGTTGCCTTCTCCAATGGCTGTGCTAGCTTGGACTGATGGAAATTGTAGTACAAAGTAGCTGGAGCGCACTGTATTGAAGAAGGCTGGCTGGCCTATAGGCATCATTAAAGATGAGAATAATCGGCATTCTACCCTTCACCACAATATTGTATATAAAAGTACTAAGACATTTCTATACAATATTGTGAAGGATGCAACAAAAATTACTATGCTGTAATATTACAGAAACTACATTTTTCACAAACAAGGAAGCTTCTTGATATTGTCAAGAGCTGAAATAAGGGATGTAAGCTTCGTCTTTTTAAAGCAAAAACACATTTTAAAGCTGCTGTGAAACAACAGATGTGATAGAAGTTAACGTCTGCTCAAGCCCTTGCAACCAAAGGAACTCAACTGTTTTACTTACCGTACATGAAGCAAAAATACATGTGCTTGTGTGTGTGTGTGTGCGCGCGCACATGCACGTGTGCCTATGCATGCACACACCAAGAGGGACTAATAGAAGGAATCATACCCATACATTTCCTAGAGCTTCTTTGACTAGAGAACTGATTTAACACAGAAGTCCAGTCACTCAATGAATCCATAGTATAAACAATTTCCACAAAGGACAAGCAAAACATGAGATTCCCTTCTCTTCCCACGAAACCTGAGCAGATAAAGTAGATCTTGCACTTGAGCTGCTAAATGTATACATGATCTTATTAGGTAAGCGTCAGCCCCAAGACAAGTAAAAAGAGCACCTTCAAAAAGGAATATGCTAAATCCTTGAAAACACCTTTCATTGGATATTTAGCATCATACTTCCACACATTCCTTTTCAGTTTGGTTTAGATATCATCACTTGCCCATGAGGTTGCCAAAAGGCCTCTACCCCTGTAGCAGAAAAACATGGAAGCCAGTTAACATTTACATGCTCTTTACCCTATGCAACACCTGCACGTAGCAGTGCCACTGCTGCATGGTTTGCATTAAAAGTTCCTGATATACTTTGGCATCCAACCGGCAACACGTGTGTTGCTACTGCTACTGCTTGAACACGCAAGCCAGCATCACCACGGGTACAACCTTTTCAGCAGTCTAAGCAAGCAAGTGGTGATCTCTAAACTAGCTCGGAATTAGAAGGGCAAAATAAAAGTTATACCTGCTTTATATCTGCATAGGAAGAGGATCGTGCCGAAAAATGAAAACACCACTAATAAGCAAAACTCTACGTGCATTCAATAGTAGCCTTTCAAATGACTTGTATAAAATGGGATGCCAATAATATGTACCTTCCTTTGTGGTAATCTGCTGCATAGTCTTACCTTGACTGTCCATTCTCCTCTGATGAAGAATAAATGTTTTCCATCTCTTCCGTGTTCAAGCCCAGCTCAGAGCCATAGCTTTGCTGTACAAGCTGCCAGAATTCTTGCTTGCTCAGTCTCTGGAAAACACAAAACAAAAAATTAAGTACGCTTGGTCGGTAACCACAGTAGATTGCTTGTCTTTTAAAGTTATACCCTATTTAAGCAGAGGTAACAAATGCTCTTATTCACTTAAAAAAAATAATCCCAGTTGCTAGTAATGTTCAGTCTATGATCCACAGTATACCTAGCTGCATCTCTAAATAAAAGTGTGAAACAGAGCTTTCGTTCTAACACCCATTTTCAACTCTAACATAAAACTAACAATACAAACCCATCATTATAGATTAATTATCTTTAAGATAGTACACTCCCGGTACTTTTCCATATGGCTATTGGGATCCAAGACCACTATAGTCTTTGCCCCCTCCCACCCCAATTCCTGAAATTTTTTTTTTATAAAAAACTTCTCCAAGTCTTTTTAACTGCTGTGAACAGCTGCATCCTCTCAGCTGACATTAGTTGTACAACAATACCACAATCCCCTCTTAGCCAGCTGTCTACAGGTCAAGTGGCTTCTTCACTCAACTGCTGAAGAGGCCCCAAGCATAGTGACAACAGCAAAATAGCATGTGAACCAAAGCAATGTAGAGTTACCCAACTCAAACACAGGAGTCAAACATAGCTCACTACGTTAACCAAAAAAATCTGATCCTATGTTGATCATGAATTAACCATCACTGAACTGTTTTCTCGTTTGTCTCCTCTCTTGCCAGAACATATTCTGAACCTGCCTTGAAATGATGTACTAGGATTACATGTTTAATGTTAAAGCAGGACGCACAGGGTGGTATAAAACTCACTAAAGCATAAGTACGCTTGCCATTTGTACCTAACTACTGACAAACATCAGAAGCATTAAAAAACTTTCCAAATATGCTTTCTCCTAGCCTAGGAGAAATAGAAGATTTCCTCCATCTCATTGAGATGTGACACGATAGTGTTGTGAACTGCACTTTCTGTTCACTGTGAGTGGCCAGGATTGTTAACTAAAGAACCTGAATGGTCCTTAATGACCAGAAATTGTTTTTTTTTTCCTGATAGCCAGAAGACCTTTATTGGCCTATGTATTGGCCTATATACAGTGGTACCTCGGGTTAAGAACTTAATTCGTTCTGGAGGTCCGTTCTTAACCTGAAACTGTTCTTAACCTGAGGTACCACTTTAGCTAGTGGGGCCTCACGCTGCTGCCGCCGCACTGCCACCACCCGATTTCTGTTCTCATCCTGAAAGCAGAGTTCTTAACCCGAAGCACTATTTCTGGGTTAGTGGAGTCTGTAACCTGAAGCATCTGTAACCTGAAGCGTCTGTAACCCGAAGTACCACTGTAGTACCAATCAGAATTTGGAAGACGACACCTCTCAGAGTTAAGGGAACAGTCTGAAAGCACATGATGCGACAACCTTTTTGAAGTTAAGCACGCCATGGGCTCTGGTCAGGATGAAGACTGGAGACTGCCTACAATCTATATGTAAGCTACTTTCCGTTTCATTGTGGAATAGCCGCAGGTTATAAATGTAATAAATAAGAAGAGTTGCCGAGAAAGTTTGGAGCTAGGATTTGAATTTTAAATGGAGATCTCTCTCTCTCTCTCTCTCTCTCTCTCTCTCTCACACACACACACACACACACACACAGAATCTGGAGGTGCAGGGTCCCTCTCTGACACTTGGATACAGGTTTAGCAGACTAGCTGCCTGTCGTAGCCTTGGATTTGCTACCAGTATTCTCTGCTTGTATATTTGTAAATAAATGACAAAAGGTGTCAAAAGTCTGTAATGCACTCATTCAAAATACATCAGAAACTAAACTCTGCAACACAGCCAATACCAAACATTCCAGAATTTCTAAATTCAGATGTTAGCAGAGGAGGCAAGCAGCACGAGGCCTATGCTTTCTTCCCCTTTTTCGCCATTATTTTTTCATCCCTCTTTGCCCGTATTTGTTTATATGACCTTGAGTGTGGGCCAGTTGACATTTCACGTGGCAGTCACATTTGCTGTGGTAAATAACTGAAACACCCAATGGCCTGTTCGCACAAAACAGTCTAAGCAAAATTAAGATTTAGCTATGGCTTACACTGCGCTACTGGGCCCAGTTCAAAATGTTAGTCCTAGCATACATAGTCCCAAGGTAGTGAGGTATGTCTCTCTCTCTCTCTCTCATTAGCTTTTAGGAAGAATCTAAAAACATTTCTGTTTACTTAGGCATTTGGTGGCTGAAAGATCTTTTCCTGGCAATACTGGAATTACTGAGTGAGTTCTTGGTTTTTTTTAGAAGTTTTAAACTATTTTTAGGAAATTGTTTTTAAACTTTTTTTTTACATTTTTTTTTTTTTTACAAATTCTTTTTATTTTTATTCCATACAGACAAAACACACACAAAAATCAACAAAACACAAACTTAAAAAAGAACATTAAAAAAAAATTCTCAATCACAACAAAAAAGCGTACAAAACTCTTATTTCCATAGTTTTTTCATAACGTATTTCTTTCTTTTGGGACTTCCTTCAGCCTGGCCGCAAATCATACAGAATAAATAAGTAAAATCACACGTTTCATCTTTTATATTGTCATTATGTCCAATTTTGTTCTCTATTTTCCTTGTACAATAACCTTAGACTGTCACAGTACATCTCTAAACCCCCTTAGCGTTATTTGTCTATCACTGATGTTTTCCAGATAGTTTACGTATTTTCCCCAGTCCCTGATGAACACTTGATCTTTTATATATCTAATCTTTCCCGTTAACTTGTCTAGCTCTGCATATTCTGTTAGTTTACATCTCCACTCCTCTACTGTTGGAGTTTCTTCCTGTTTCCATCTTTGAGCTATTAAGATCCTTGCTGCCGTAGCCGCATAGTATACCATTCTGCAATCCTCCTTTCTTATCTCTCGTTGTAATATTCCTAATAGGAAAGTTTCGGGTTTTTTTATAAACGTGTACTTTAATATCTTTTTCAGTTCTGTATATACCTTTTCCCAGAACTGTTTTACCTTTCCGCACTCCCACCACATATGGTAGTAGGTGCCCTCTGCGTCTTTACATCTCCAACACTTGCTGTTCACCTTATACATTTTTGAAAGTTTTACAGGTGTCAGATGCCACCTATAAAACATCTTCATAACATTTTCTTTTATTGCCGTACACGCTGTAAAATTCAATCCCTCTTTCCATAATCTTTCCCAGTCCTCATATTGTATACTATGGCCTACGTCTTTTGCCCAACGAATCATCACTGATTTCACCTCCTCGTCTCCCAGATTCCAGTCTAACAGCATCCTGTATGCTTTAGATATGTTTTTCACCTTGTTGTTTATTATTTCCGTCTGGAATCTTGAGTCTTTGTCTACATACCCTCTTTCTTTAATGTCTCTACTAAGCATCTGATTAATCTGTTGATGACTAAACCAATCATACACATATTCTCTGATCATCTCGTAGGGTTTGATTCTCCATTTCCCATCCACTTTAGTTACTAGTTGGTTGTATGTTGCCCAGTTACCTCCCATGTTAATAGTTTTTCTATTTATTATTTCAAGTGGTGCTAACCAGTGGGGTGTTTTCGGTTCCAGTATATTTTTGTATCTTTCCCACACTTCTATTATCGGTCCTCTAAAGATGTGATTGCTAAATCCCCTGTGTACTTTCGTTTTATTATTCCACAGGTAGGCATGCCAGCCGAAATGGTTATCGAAACCCTCCAGATCGAGTAGCTCCGTATTTTCTAAGTTGACCCAGTCTTTCAGCCAACTTAAGCATGTCGCCTCATAGTATAACATAAGGTCTGGCAGTGCAAACCCCCCCCTTTCTTTTACATCTGTGAGTAATTTGAATTGAATTCTGGGTTTTTTGCCCTGCCATACGAACCTCGAAACTACCCTCTGCCATTCTTTTAGAGTCTTACTCCCTTTTATTATAGGTATAGACTGAAACAAAAACATCAATCTTGGTAAAACGTTCATCTTTATCATATTTATTCTTCCCCATAATGATAGTTTTAATCGTCCCCATTTCTCTAAGTCTTTCTTTATTTCCCTCCATACTGGCTCATAGTTATTTTTATAAAGGTCCATATTTTTAGATGTGATCCAGATACCAAGGTACTTAACTTTCTTTGCCGTCCCTAACTGCCATTGCTGTTGAGTTAATTCTATTGTCTTTGGGTCCACATTCTTATGTATCATTTTTGTTTTCGTCTTGTTTAGTTTAAATCCGGCCACCTTTCCAAATGATTCTATTTCTCTCATTATCTCTCCTATTGATGTTAAAGGATCTTCCGTCATCACCACTAGATCGTCGGCGAAGGCCTTGGTTTTATATACGTTCTGACCTAATGTCACGCCTTTTATATTTCCATTTTTCCTTATAGAGTTTAGGAGGGTTTCTATCACTGTTATGAATAGTAACGGGGAGAGTGGGCATCCTTGCCTTGTACCCTTCCTTATCTTAATCTCTTCCGTTACTGTGCCATTTACAATCAGCTTAGCCTTCTGATCCGTATATATTGCTTTTACCCCGTTATAAAAATCACTGCCTACACCCATATGCTCTA
Organism: Podarcis liolepis; assembly: GCF_965112155.1. Lineage (NCBI taxonomy): Eukaryota > Metazoa > Chordata > Lepidosauria > Squamata > Lacertidae > Podarcis > Podarcis liolepis. The sequence goes on along the minus strand of NC_139558.1, from coordinate 74,589,359 downwards.
GATTTCTCAACATAAAATTCCATATTACATTATCAAACGCCTTTTCGGCGTCGATAAACATCATTGTAACTTGTTTATTAAACCTAATAGATAAGAATTCTAACATGTCCACAATATGTCTTATATTATCTCTCATCTGCCGACCTGGCAGAAATCCCGCCTGGTCCTTATGGATAACATCTGCCAGTACATCTTTTAACCTTCTTGCCAGGATTCCTGCGTATATCTTATAATCTACATTCAACAATGAGATTGGTCTATAATTTCTGACTTGAGTTAGGTCCGAATCTTGTTTGGGTAGGAATGTGATAAACGCCTCTTTCCAGGTTTCCGGGATTTCCCCTTTCTTTAATATTATATTCATTGTTTTTTTCAGAGGTTCCACCAAGACTGATTTCATTTCCTTATAATAGCCAGCCGTGAACCCGTCAGGGCCTGGGGCTTTTCCCCTCTTCAAATTTTTGATTATCTCCTCTATTTCCTTATTTTCAATAGGTATGTTCAATCTTTGTTTTCCTTCCAGTGGGATTTTCCGTCCTCCTTTATCTTTCAAAAATCTTTCTATCTTCCTTTGTCCTATCTTTTCTTGATCATTATATAAGTTGCTGTAAAAACTTATAAACTCGCTCCTTATTCCTTTGGGGTCAGTTCTTTCTTCCCCCTCTACTATTATTTTATTAACTATCCCTTGTTCTTTCCTTTTTTTAATTTGCCAGGCAAGCCATTTGCCTGGTTTGTTAGCATGTTCAAAGTTTCTTTGTTTGAGTCTTTTTATATTCCATTCCACCTCCCTATTTATTATTGTGGCAAACTGAGTTTGAAGGATTTTTATTCTTTCCTTTGTTTCTAAACAGTTGGGTTTCTGAACTAATTTTCGTTCGTTTATCATTATTTGTCCTAAGATTTCCTCTTTGTTTTTTTCTCTTTTCCTATTTTTAATTGCATTTTGTTGAATAAAAAATCCTCTTATGACCGCCTTGCTGGCATCCCAAACTATATTTTCTTTCGTTCCTTTGCCACAATTGTCTTTAAAGTATTCCGTCAATTTTTTCTTTGCCATTTCCACCACCTCTTGATCATCCAACAAGTAATCTTTTAATCGCCATCTATAAGATCTTTTCTCATAACTGTCTAATTCCATCTCTAGTGGGTTATGATCTGAGATTACTTTTGGCTTTATTTCTATATGTTTAGTTCTTGGGCATAGTTCTTTTGAAATCCAGATCTGATCCAATCGAGAAAAGGATTGGTTGGGTTCTGAGTGAAAGGTAAATTGCTTTTCTAGCGGGTGTCTCAAGCGCCAAATATCTACTAGGCCACAGTTTTCTACCATAGAAAAAAAAGATTTTGGCAACTTCCCTTCTTTATTTGCTCTATCTCTAAGTCTGTCCATCTCAAGTGAGACCACTGCGTTCATATCCCCCATTAATATTATTTTTTGATCGGCATATTCCATTAATTTCTCTTCTAGTTTTTTGAAGAATTCATTTTTGCTGCCATTCGGGGCATATATCCCCACTACCAATATTTTTTCCCCCTGCCAGTTAATGTTAACCGCTATCATCCTCCCCTCCTCATCTTTAAACATTATTTTAGCTTCTATCTTATTACTGATGTACAATACCACACCCCTTTTTTTAACCCTATCCAAAGCTTCATACTCATTTCCCAACCGCTTATTAATTATCACTTTTCTATGCTTTCTGGCCACATGTGTCTCCTGGAGACAGATAACATCCAGGTTTTTTTACAGTTTTTTTTTTACAGTTTTAGCTGTATTCTGAGTTTCATAAAAACAACAGCAGCAATCTTGAGAAACACGAGAGCTCTGAGTTTCCCACTGTAGGTGCTGCCCTGTGCAAATGTAACCCATGAATTCATACATTTTCCATTTCAGCTATTAAAAGTATTGCCATTTCTATAAATGTGCTTCTCAAAATATGGAGGAAATGAGATTTTAAAAATAATTATACTTGTCTTCTCTGTACTTGCATTGTTGAGAAAAACTGATATGCCATTCAAATGAACTCTGGCCCTCCAAGAAGGCAAGACAGCCACTGTACAATCTTTCGCAGTCAAAGTACAGGCAGCTGGTTTTGAAGATAAGTAAACTGAGAGAATCTCAGATGAATGACCAACCATACTGTTATGTGTTCCCCACTTCCTCAAGCAGTGAAAAGCTCCAGGGGCACAGCAAAACTTAGCCTCCTTTGGACATGGGAAATTTAGTGACAGATACAACAGAGCGCGTCTGCTTACATGGGAGGGTTCTTAAGTCCTTCACCCAGCCGCAGCCTCCCCACTCCTTATGTCCTATCAAGACCCTTTTGCTAACATAAAGCGGCGGGTCTCAGATTTCCCAAGGCAACTTATCCCAGTTTTATCCCCTCATACCACATCAATGTACAACATTGATGAGGCCTCCTCTGAAATGACTAAATGGAGCTGAAGTGAGAAGGGCATGGAAATGTACTGTTCCATGCATAGAATTCAGAGTAGTAATAGCACTAGGACTGGCTTTCTAATATTTGATTTTATTTACAACAGGAGTGGGGAACCTCCTGTGGCCCTCCAGATGTTGCTGGACTCCAACTCCCACTGGTCATCCTGGCTGGAGCTGGTAGGAGCTGCCCCAATACACCTGGAGGATCGCAAGTCCCCTGACCCTGATTTACAAATATACAGACATTCCTTCAGCAGACAACAAGTCCCTAGAGAACTATTTGTGCATGCTTTACCAAGTTCTCCCTCTACCTGGCTTTATTCAAATTGTGTGGGGTTTTTCCTCCCACCCCCAGAAACACACCCCTTGTGCACAGCACTGGTCATAGATGCCACCATTGTAAATGAATTGGCCATTCAGGAAATAGCTACACCCATTAAAGGAATATTAAGGTTCCCCCCACCCTAAATCCCAACTCCAATCAGGTGATATACCCACTAACAGGAATCAGACAAGCAAACTCACGTTTATGCTCCAACTATACAGTGTAACTCATTCACCACGAGAACTCAAGCTTTCCTAATGAATTAATGGTAACTATTTGCCATTCATATGAAGCCAGTAGAAAATATTTGCTCAAGCATGCCACGTAAGTCAGAAGTATGGTAGAAAACTTTCCATCAAACAATATATTCACAAATTACCAATACACACAAAATGCTCCCTCGGGAGAATACAGATTTAAGACTAGTAGGTTTCTCACGCAAAACTTAACCCACTCTCCCTGCATCATTCACCTGCAACCTGCCGCACGAAAAGAAAATGAAACCTTACATTTGCAGTTCCATAATGTAGGCAACTTCATAGTGGCATTCAGGAAACTGGACACATCTTCGGGGAAAAGTTGGCAGAGAGTACTTCAACAACCTCCCGTGGGTTTAAAATCATTGCATAAAATTCAGGATTTCCTGAAGTGCCGTAGAACCCTCTCATGGCCACATGGCTTACAAGCTGGTCCAGGCTATACAAGTAGAACGTAATAAAAAGGAAGATCCCCCCACCCCCCCACCCCCCCGTAGACAAATGCCTCCGCAATATAGTGGCAAACAACCTGGATTGATCAAGAGGTCATGAAGGAAAGCGCTGGAGAGAAAGAGCTGCATTTATGTAACTTCCTACTATAGGCACTTTGCAAGCTGCTGAAAAATGGGCAGGTCTGTTTTCAGAACTGGAAGTGGGACGTGCTTTGCTCAGTTCCTGGGGCCCTCCCACTAAGAAAACAGGTAAGCAGGTTTATATGAAAACATACGGCTCAGGATTCCTAAGAATCTATCGAGTAGGTTCCTCCCCACCACAGAACACCTGGATAGACAGGAAAACAAGTGTGGTTACCCGGCTTTTGAGAGAATTTATCTTCTGCTCCTCATGCACAATTCATTTAAAAATGCCTTAAGTCTCTAACAGTATCTCAGGGGAGCTGCTTTCAAGGCTGCTTAGTAGGCTAATGCTGCTATTAGTTCCACTCAAAGCCGGTCAAGCCACAGTTTGTTGCAGGGAAAGAACACGGACAGCATTCCTGGGCAGAGCTTCCTTATCAGGTTTCTCTTTAACCCTTTCACTAACATGCACATACATTAGGGGGGCGGGGAGTGCAGGCTATAAATAGAGAGGGGAAATCACACTTGACTAGCAGGCCCAGAAGACCCAGCCACTTCTGAAAAAGCAAACCGGTACCGGCCCTTCCAGAGTAGACTAGTCAGCACTGACAAAGCACCCTTTGCCATGTCTGCCCCTCAACTTGCCTTCCTTTCTAGGCTGGCAAAGCAGCTGCTGTGATTAAAGATTCACACTGCTTATGATACATGATAATCTACTAATTGCTGTGAAACTCTTTATCTTCCAGAAAACTGCAGATTCCGAAATGTGAAACCCTGTACAGGGCATCATGAATAAACTGAAGCTCAATCCAGACAAGACTGAGGCACTGTTAGTCGGCAGTTCCCTAGACCAGATGGATGGCAGGTTGCCTGCTCTTCATGGGGTAACACTCCCTCTGAAGGACCAGCAACATAGCTTGCTTTGGGTGCTTCTGGGTCCTTTGCTGTTGCTTGTGGCTTAGGAAGCTTCAGTGGTGCAGAGTGCCTTCTATCAGCTTTGGCTAGTGGCCCAGCAGTGTCCCTATCTGGGCAGGGATAGCCTAACTTTTGTCACCTATGCTCTGGAAAACTCTAGGTTAGATGACCACAACAGGTTATACATGGGGTTGCCTCTGAAGATGGTTCAGAATTCAGCAGCTAAGGCAAGACAGTTCAAGTATATGACACCAATCCTGGCCAGACTGCACTGGCTACCAATTAGTTTCTGGGCCCAATTCTATGTGCTGGTTTTGACCTATAAAGCTTTAAACGGCTCTGGACTGCAATACCTCAAGGACCGCCTCTCTCCATATGAACTGACCTGGAGCCTTCTTTGTGTGCCTTCTTCTTTGTGTGCCTCCTCCACAAGAGGTCTAGAGGGCAGCAACATGAGAACGGCCCTTTTCTACAGCAGCTCCCTGTTTATGGAATTTTCTCCTCAGGGGGGTTTGGCCGGAGTCTTCATTATACACCTTCAGGCGCCAGGCGAAAACAGTTCCTCTTCAGCCAGGCCTTTGGCTGATTACTATCTTAGAGGCCTTTCAAATGTTACATATCTTGAGGCACCAGGCAAAAACATTCCCTTTTTCCCAGGCCTTTGGTTAATTAAACAATCTATGGCTTTTTAAACTGGAGGTGGGGAGGGATAATTGTTTTTGTTTGTTACTGTGTTATGAATTTTTGTGTTTTTAAATTGTAAGCTGCCCCGTGATCCTCGGATGAAGAGAGGTATAGAATGTAATAAATAAATAGTTTATTAAATTTGTATTGATAAAAGCAATCATTGATATATATATACCTTCCACCCACAATAAGTAGAGGTGTGTGTCTGCCTGCCTGCTAACAACCAATCTCCCTGGACACATTTAACTTTGCTTGCTATGAAAGGAATTCCTTTTGTTGATGTTTCTTAAGTCTATAGCCTTTATGGTTGTGAGAAGATACCTTCAGCCTTCAAAAATGTGAATCCAGCATTAAAATACCTCTGCAGTTGCATATGCAACCCCACAGGCATGAGCTATCTTTTGCTAAGAATGTAAGAGCCCTGATGCTCTTACCAAACACCTGATGCTGAACCAAAACAGCGATCTCCCTAGTCCACCATCTTGTTTCTTACACTGGCAACCTTATGCCTCTGGGTCCCGCTATTGCTTTACAGCACCTGGTATTGAAAGGAATGCTGTCTAATCCTGTTGTGTCAGTTCTCTTCAGTTTCTCTAAACAAAACACTAAAGTTGCCCAGTAGTCGGGGTGGGGGGTGGGGAATCCCCTCAATCTCAGGAAGATTATGGGTGAACAAGAAACACCTTAAAATATCCAACTGTTAAGTTGTGGGTGAACATATCAGACGACACAGCGATTCTTCAAGCAGCTCTTGTTTATTCACAGGCCAGGACAGAACTCAACTGAAGGGTTCAGTCAGCCTGCTTTATATAGAGCTCCAGTACAACGTTACTGTAACAACTTTCTAAAACTATCCAATCACTGAACATCACTTTCGATCCCTTATTGCATAACTATCTACAGTATCCCCCTGCTGGCACAGGGTGAGAACTTCAGTACATAACACCAACAACTGTAAAAAAAAAATACATGGAAAACCTACAATTGGATGATCTAGGTAGACGAAAACACACACAAAGTACCTAATTCCCAGTGTATTTCAAACACAAGAGAAAAGCTGCTTCACAAACAAGACAGTAGATTTGTTCACCAATTCAAGAGAGCTATCTTTTCTCCTAAAGACATTTCTCAGACCCTTACCAAATGGGTAAGCAGATTCAGTTTAGGGTTTGCATGACACATTAAACTGTGGCTAATCAAAAGCAAGCAATAGCTTTCCATCTTCTCGTTGCCATGTTACACTGACAAGCATGGAAACACAAAGCTCGGTGTGGCTCCTTCTCATTCCACTAAACTCAAGTTAATATGATGTTTGAATGTGGCCAGTGTGTTTGATTTCCCTCCTGTATTAAAAAAAAAATATCCCTGAACAAGCTAGTATGCTTAAGAGAAGCTTAGATGTTTGGGTTTTTGTTTTGTTTTTACGTGAGAGAGAATATTTCAACGTGTCATCTTCCACCTGCTACTTGAAACGGCCTGTTTTAGGGAAGTAGTGTGCCATGTGGCATTTCTGAACATGTTTAGAACTGAAGTTTAAGTCTTTCTAAGAATATTTTTGGAATAAACCAAAACCTGTTTAAGGTTTCAATTCAGTTTTTAAAATAAAGATGCCTAAATCCCTCACTTGGAAACTATTATGTTTGGTAACAGGTAAGTCCAGGGGCCATGCATGGTTCTGAGGCCTCAGGACTCTTTCTAGGCCACATCCCCTCAGCAGCCCTAACTCTACAACCTCCCTGGGTGCTTTTGCCTGTCCTTGCTTTCCTGGAGGAGACATGTATGCATAGAAACCTCTGACCTTTGGGGTGTGTACAGAAACCATGGCTGGAATGCAGCCTACTGTATGATGCAGAAATGGGGAACCTGTGGCCACTAGGTTGTTATTGGAATCCCAACAGCCCCAGCCAGCCTGGCTAAAGGTCAAGGATGATGGGAGCTGAAGTCCAGCAACATATGGAGGGTCACAGGTTCTCCATCCCTGCTACATAGGCTAAGAGTCACATGATCTAATGCTCTACCAGTTTTGGCCTTTGGCTTATACGTGCTTATACGTGGCCCACAACAGGTTGCCCATGAGGGGAATACAATGCTCAGGCTGAAAAAGATTTCCTATCCCTTCTTTTCATATCCTTATAGATTACAATATGCTTTTGTTATGACTTTTGTGTGTGTGTGACTAAGATCTCTCCACATCCCAAAGCAGAACTACATCAGGCCTCATGCCAAACCTTGGTAGGCATTATGTGAGCACACAGTTCGGAGCCTTGGGCTTACACTGCCCTCACGTGCCCTTGTGTGAAGGCAATTCACTCTCTAATGAAACCTGATCTGATGCGAAAAGTAATGCATCATAAGGCTCTCAAGAACCTACAAACACTAAAGACCACCTGTCCAAAAAATTACCTTCCTTCTCTCCAACCCTGTTATATAGTGGAGATGTTTAACTTCCATTTATACCATTTCCCCATGACATCATGTTTTTCTAGCTCTTATTTATGAACCAAATATCACCAAGAAGGCCAGAGTGCTAGGCAGGGTACCTACCCCAGCTATCATCTCAAGATTGACTTTACTGCCTGCCACAGGTATAGACTTCTTGTTGTGACAAATCTTGCACTGAATGTTTTTTAAATTAACATCTAGTCACCTTTACTGTTCTAAACCACACCAATCTTACACACAAGCACCCTTATGCACTTGATATCCAGTGCTAATTTTTTAAGAATGCATAACTTAACAATTGCAAGTCTCGGAACTTAGTTGTAGAGTGCAAAGGCAAACAACTAGCAATATATGTTAGAATTCAAGCATTTTAAAAAATGGCCAGTGCAGACGTTTCCCAAGCGTATCAAAGCTTACCTTCTCCAACAACGAATTCTGCCACAATCTAAAGATATTGAGGTAGCTTCTGTCTCTGGCACTGAATGAAGTAAAGAAAAACTGCAAAGAAAAATGACAATTGTGTTCAATTTGTAAAATGATCTGAATGTTGCATATCCTCATCCCAAGGAAAATACATGGAACTAAGGCTACATGATTTCAGTTGATTTTGTTTCCATTAATAAGGCTGTCCCCATCCGGGTGGATTTCAGAGGACAACTTAACACCCATCTGTTCACACAGGCATTTGGGGGAGGACCGTTATTGAGAAGTACTATTTCTGACGCTGCTGCTGAGCTGTTTTGATTGGCATAATATGTTTTTTAATTGTGCTTAAATTAATTACTTACTTCACCAAACCTTTATTAGGCATTACAAGTATAGGTCATCATAAAACTTAATAAAACAGCCATGTAAAATATATAATGACACAGATTTTCATTGGGATTTATTCCCACTAAATAATGCCATTCACAACTCTAAGAGATACTATTGACAAACACTCAGCCACCCTTGCAGTTACTTCCTGGTTAATGTCAGACAGATAGAATCTGATATTTTCATTGTGCCATGGTGTTAGACTACCCAAAAAGGGGGATAGCACGTGTTTGTGTAGCTGGTTGTACAATGGACAGTAGAAAAGGATACGTTCTACAGTGTCCAACACATTCAAAGAACATCCACAATGTCTATCATTTCTGGGGATGTTTAAATATCTGCCCTTGACAAAAGCTGGGGGGGGGGGGGAAACATTCAGTCGGGTTAACATAAAGGCCTGCTTTGGACTGGAATTATTAATTTTGAGATATAAGTGACCTTGTTATCTGTTGTATTTAAACCATAGAACTTGAGGGAGCAAATGTTATTTACAGCTGACGCGATGTTTTGTTTTTCGATGTCCCTTAATCTGGTTTGAATATTGCGATAAATATATTGCTCACGTGAATTATACAAGGGTTCCAAGTCAATACCAATATATCTGATTTTGCTATGTAAGAGTTGGAATCCTCTGGATTTATAAGAATCCTTAAGTAAGTCAGAGAGCAGACTCAATGGTTGCCAATGGAAATGGCAACACAACCAGTATTTTATAGTGCTAGCCCACACCCAATATTCCATCTTGTGTATACCTAGTTCTTCACACATTGTCTCATACTTGATTGAACTTGGGAGCCCCAGGACATGCCTCAAGAAACTTGAGCGTATTTTATCTAAATAACTATTATATGCTTGTATCCATATTGGGATCCTAAAAAGCAGCTGGGGTGACACTTTAGCTTGAAAAATGTGTGTATTTTAAATAGTTTTATGGTTTTATTGTGTGTGCTCATCACCCAGATATTACAGGATGAGCAGTATATTTATAAATATAATAACAAAATAAAATGTTTACATTGAGATGCTATGCAAATCTAATCAGAAATAAGTCCCACTAAGCTCAACAGGGTTTACTGCCACATAGGTCATTAGGGCAAATGGGGCACTACCCCATCAACTTCAGATAGCCCCCACTTATATTGAGTCCACGGGGTGTCACTGGTGTCACCTTCCTCTTCCTTAGTCTCAATGTTGTCAATGTAGAACTCAGTCAGGTAAAGAATGGAGGCGAAACTTGATGAGCAAGGGGCAAATCAGGAGGTAGCAGCAACTGATCAGGAGTATGCAAGAGGGATGCAGATGACAGCAGACCCACCCACCTCAGAAAAGCATGCATTTGCAATCCTGACATTCCCACAAAGCAAGGAAGTCCTGCAAGTGAGCTTGCCATGCCTTGTCTTTAAAAGCATGGCTTGTGGGGTGTGGAAGCAATTGGGGCACCATCATTGTTTACATCCAGTTCTTAGCATCTTGTCTGATCCTGAACCCCTGACTGTGTGTCTGCTGCCTAGCTGGTACTGTTACATGCTTGAATAAATATCTCTTTTTTTCCCCTTACACATAAGAATCGTTGTCTGTGTGTGCTGGGAAGGAGCCAGGACAGTTCAGCATTTTTTAAGAAAAAGAGTAAAAAATAAATTAAAGAGCATCACACCTTCTCCCCTTCAGTTGCTATCTGGATGGCATTTGGGATGAGCCGAGCTGTCTTCTCTTTTGTCATGAAGGTGATATCCTTCAAGGCGATAGAAATCTGAAGTTCAAGAACACACATGAAGTAAAACAATGTAAGACCTCAGACGAAAGCTATAAAGACATAGTATGTCATAGTATGTAAAACATTGGTTTTCAGGCTTGCTATACACAAGGAACCTTTTCTATATCAGCTTGTCTGCAGCAGAACCTTCTAGGTGTGGCAGAGAATTCTGGGCACAATAAAAAGTGGGGTGCAGATCACTTTAGGAAAGTAAGGACTAGCCCAAGACATTTTGCCGCCTGAGGCAAAGGAGGGTCCCTCCCCCACCCCATGTCCAGAAGCCAGTCAAACTGGCAGTTAAATATCACTTCAACATTGGCAATGGGACAGCGTCTATCACCACACTTGTGGAAGTGCAAGGCCACCTCAGCCAGCCAGTGGCGTAGTGTGGGTTGTCAGCACCCGGGGCAAGGCAAGTAATTTGCGCCCCCTAACCCGTGGATTTGCGCCCCCTAACCCGTGGATTTGCGCCCCCTAACCCTAACCCCCAGATGTTGCGCCCGGTGCGGCTGGTCCCCCCCTGCACCCCCCACGCTACGCCACTGCAGCCAGCCACCTCACTTTGCCTAATGGTAGGTCAATCCCAATTTTGCTGCCCGAGGTCATTATCTCACTATGCCTGATGGTAGGGTCAGTCCTGAGGAGTCATTGCAGGCACATGCACACACACACACACGCCTTACTGTGGTCTCCCATCGGAAGATGTTGCTGTGGAAACAGAGCCAGTTTTCAGAAAGATACAGACGTCCTTGAAGGAGGATATCCTTCTGGAGAGCACAGGCATAATCTAAAAAGGGAAATGATAAAAGAGTGTATCTTTTTAACAGAGCTCAGCTAAACTCATGATTTAGCTTATCAGCAATGTTGTGCTCCTAAGGAACTTCAAGCAGCTTTAAGTATCTTGTGGGTGGTTGTTAAAATGAAGCAAATTTTCTTCATTTGTCAGAGGGATACCTGAAACATTTCATATTCTGAGCAGCTTTAGAAAAAAAAACCTTTTAAAGAACAGCGTACAACTATTTTAAGATGTGAGGAAAATTAACGTGCTTCATTCCTCAGTAGACCTACATGCTTGGCAAAACTTCAAAAACAGGTTGAGGAAAAAAGGCATGTCTGTGCTGGAAAAAGGATATCCTTAAAACTTACATGCATATGAAGTCATGTATCTGACCCTGCTCTTTCACAGAATGGTCATCAGGTTAAGCCTAATGTTGTCTGCTCGTAGTCTGGATGCCCACGGACTTACATAATTTAAAAGGTGAGCTCACTGTGGAAGTGCATTCGCCAGGTTTTATTTAGGTATATCATCTTCTCTCCCATAATGAGTTGAACAGAAACTGGTTCTTCCAGTTTGCAACAAAAGATTGACTGGAAGCTGGTGACATCATTACTTCCAGAACCAGTTTTTCCAAGGGTTACACACTTGAGGGCCAAACTGCTCCTAATGTTATATGTGTGAATGCAGTTAATGTGTCCTCTTTTATTTTTAATAGCAGCTGCTGGGAGGAGCAGGAATGAAACTCTGTTACATCCTTTCCCTCCATTCCCATGGTCCTGGTGTCAGACACAGACACACATAAGTTACTGTAGGCCCCAGGAGGGAAGCAGCCATTAATACTGGCATTAATAATGACAATTTCTCTCCTGGAGAAAACAGCAGCTTTGAGGTATGGACATTTTTCACAGGGATCATGGCATGGAGATGAGAATAAAACTTAAAACTGAAAGCCTGCAAAGCACATATTCTGCTACCAACTCTGGCCCCTCCTCAAGATACCAAGATTTACCCAGTTCTAAAAAGATTCCTCCTGTTACAGGCAGATTGAGGAAGCAATCCAAACCCAAGATCTGCTGGGATGAGCCAGATTTGGAATAGGCAGATCTCCAGCTGAGTCGGGGCTCAGCTGGGCCTACATCAGCTGAAATTCCTCATCCTTGCTCAAATGGAGGTATGCCAGTTTAAGTCATCCATCCCAACTAAGGGATTAAAGGTAAAGGTAAAGGGACCCCTGACCATTAGGTCCAGTCGTGACCGACTCTGGGGTTGCGGCGCTCATCTCGCTTTATTGGCCGAGGGAGCCAGCGTACAGCTTCTGGCGAACCAGAACAGTGCACGGAAATGCCGTTTACCTTCCCGCCGGAGCGGTACCTATTTATCTACTTGCACTTTGACATGCTTTCGAACTGCTAGGTTGGCAGGAGCAGGGATCGAGCAACGGGAGCTCACCCCGTCACAGGGATTCGAACCGCCGACCTTCTGATTGGCAAGTCCTAGGCTCTGTGGTTTAACCCACTGCACCACCTGCGTCCCTAACTAAGGGATTAGCAAAGGCTAAAAAGAGCCATTCTGGGAGAGAGGCAGGGGGAGACCCAGTGTCTTTTTCCTAGAAAAACAGGTGCCAGTATCCACCATGAAGTTACTGTAACAAGTGCCATACTTTTAAAAAGAGGTGCCGGTACTGTGTACCCTTGAGTACCTCCTGAGGAGAAAAGCACTGGGGAGATCTACAGTAACCCATTGCAAATTCTGTTCAGCTCGGTCACCCACAGGAAGTGACACTGGCAAAAAAGAAGAAGAGTTTGGATTTTATATCCCGCTTTATCACTACCCGAAGGAGTCTCAAAGTGGCTAACATTCTCCTTTCCTTTCCTCCCCCACAACAAACACTCTGTGAGGTGAGTGGGGCTGAGAGACTTCAAAGAAGTGTGACTAGCCCAAGGTCACCCAGCAGCTGCATGTGGAGGAGCGGGGAAGCGAACCCAGTTCACCAGATTACCGTATTTTGCGCCCCATAAGACGCTCCGGCCCATAAGACGCACCTAGTTTTTTGGGGGGGAAATAAAGAAAAAAAAATTATTTCCCCCCCCCCCAGGTGCGGGGCTGGAAGAACCAGGTCGGGGAACAGTGGGAAGGCACTCTCTGCCTCCCGCTGTCCCCCGAGCTTGTGGGGCTGGCGATGGGGAGAAGTGCACCAGTCCCGGGAGGGCAGGCAGCTCTGTGCCGCCATCCCGAGCGGGGCGGGACTTAGCGCCCCGCTCGGGATGGCGGCGTAGACCTGCCTGCAGTCCCGCGACGGCAGGCAGCTCTGTGCCGCCATCCCGAGCGGGGCGGGACTTAGCGCCCCGCTCGGGATGGCGGCGTAGACCTGCCTGCAGTCCCGCGACGGCAGGCAGCTCTGTGCCGCCATCCCGAGCGGGGCGGGACTTAGCGCCCCGCTCGGGATGGCGGCGCAGAGCTGCGCTGGTCCCAGGACCGCAGGCAGCTCTGCAGGGCCACCGGGAGCGGGGCGGAGCTTCTCCCCCGGCTCCCGGTGGCCGGACAGAGCTGCGCTGGTCCCAGGACCGCAGGCAGCTCTGCACGGCCACCGGGAGCGGGGCGGAGCTTCTCCCCCGGCTCCCGGTGGCCGGGAAGAGCTGCGCTGGTCCCAGGACCGCAGGCAGCTCTGCGCGGCCCCCGGGAGCGGGGTCGGAGCTTCTCCCCCGGCTCCCGGTGGCCGCGCAGAGCTGCGCTGGTCCCGGGATTGCAGGCAGCTCTGCGCAACCCTCGAGCCGGTCTCCCGAGGGTTGCGCAGAGCTTCCTGAAGCCTGGAGAGCGAGAGGGGTCGGTACGCACCGACCCCCCTCGCTCTCCAGGCTTCAGCGAAAGCCTGCATTCGCCCCATAAGACGCAGGCACATTTCCCCTTCATTTTTGGAGGGGAAAAGGTGCGTCTTATGGGGCGAAAAATACGGTATGAGTCTACTGCTCTTAACCACTACACCACACTATTTTAAAGGCTTGTTTTCCCTCTGCTAGGCTCAGGCCACCTCAGCCATCAGTAGCCCCTGTCCTTCAGGGGGTAAATTACACAGGCATAATATATCCCAGCATAAATCAGTCTTGCTTCTTGCAGCTCAGATTGCCCTGCCCATTTTACAAATTGTTCAGACTTCACACTGAACTTGAGCCCTAAAAGTAGAAACTTATGAATAAATCTGCATCAGTATCTACCGCTATCCAAAAACCACACATTTTTGCCACCACCTGTTCCACAATAAAGTGCCTCCGTATCACTGGAACCTGGCAATCTGAACAGATAAACCAAAAACTCTCAGGGATTAGGACTCAAAGGCTGCTTTAATAATTTGAGCCTCTCCATCAAATGCACTAGCTCTGAGTGGGACAGGCTTTCTCCCTATGCAGACAGTGCTTCTCTCATTGAGGAATAATTATTTCCAAACACTATGCATTCTAATTTATTTATCTACGGTATGTTAAAAGCTTCTATACCGCTTCTCAAGGCCAAATTGCCTAACAAATCAGTTTACAAATCAATAAGCATATACAAACGAAGCACTACAAGCATTGAAAGCTAATTACATCCAAAAATAGAATACAAAACTAGCACAGAGCAAGCAGTCCTTTTAATTCAGCATCAAAAGTTGACCTTAAAAGGGCATGATTTAAAGGGGGGGTTGCTGTTTAAAAGTTGTTAAAGGCCTACCTAACATCACTCAGAGCAGAATTCCAAAACTGGGAGACCGCCGCAGAAAAGGCAGTGTTCTATGTACCTGCAAGCCTAATAGTTTTTACAATAGGGCTGCCATACGCCCGGATTTTCCTGGACTTCACCGGGATTTCAAAGGTAGAGATGACATCCTTGGGAATTTCCAAAATGTGGTGCTTTGTCAACAGCTTTGGGGTTTCCATAAAAAAACCCTTTTTTTCTTTTTTAAATATGGCAACCTTATTTCACAGGCACCTCTGAGTAGTATGAGGGTATGAGTAGGTTAATGTGTGTGCATGCAGTCCATAATATAACCTGGTCCCAACCATTTAGGACTTTAATGTCACCACCAGCACTTTGAATTAGGCCCAGAAACACACTGGTAACCAGCGCAATTGGCTAAGTATATGTTTAACATGATCTGACCTCCTGACCCCAGTAGCTAGACAGCTGCATTCTGTACTAGTTGTAACTTCTGAACTATCATCAAATGCAAGCCCGTCTAGAAAGCTTCAGAGTAGTCTAGCCTGGCAATCTCTAGTGCATGAATAATTGTGGCACGGCCCAACGTCTCTTAATAGGTTCACGGCAAACAAACTGAAGCTGATAAGAAGCAGCTTCAGCCCCCACAATCTGGGGGCTGCACACCCAAGCTGCAAACTTGGTCTTTCAGGGTGAGGGCAGTTCCATCAAGGATTGGTTGAACACCTCCATCTAGGGTAATCTGCTTTCCTATTCACAGCATATCTGTTTTAGCTGGCTTAAGCTTCAACTTTTAGGAGTAAGAAGGAAGGCTTCAAGGACAGAGCGCGTGGTGTCATGGAGAACTGTGCTTTTGGCCTTCTTTTCAGATTAAGAACTAGCTCTCCTCCCATTCTTTATTCTTTAAAAGGTTTTGCTCCTTTTTTATCATATGTAATATCTCCTGACTTCGCGTCACATATTGGAGAACAGTTGATACTGCTGTAGGGTGCAATACAGCAAAGCTTTAAGGTCAGAGTAGGAAACATTTTAATGAATAATAACATTTCCTTTGAATACAATACTATGACTTTGCACTGTCCTTGACTAGCCAAACTTGCACTCAGTGCAGCCCATGCCTAATCCGGTTGTTTACTCTTCAAATTCAGAATAGTTGTCATATGGAAAGTATGCCTCACACAAAGAGCCAAATTGCTTGCTTGCTTGCTTTCCTACACCAGTGCAAACGGCAGCTTGGAATTTTAGAATAAAGTGGAATTGTTTACTACAGACCATACTAATTCTCTATTGGATATGGGCTATTTTAAAGCTTCAGATAATGTTTCAGTAAGGATGTCTTAAAAATGAGATCAAATTAGCTTGTGTCACGGGCGCATTTGAAAGCTGTGCAAAATACACGAGGGAGATATGGAGGATTTGCAAAGGGATGAAATGAAAGGGCAGGGCCTTGTTGAACATTCTGAGAACAAAAGGCAAATACATCCAGAAGATTAAAGAGCAAAATGTCAGCGCTGTTCAAGCACAGAGAAATTAAAGGCAAGCAAGTAAGGCACAAATGAAATGAAATTAGCAAGAAGATGTTCTGCAAGTACAAATGAACTGGAAACTGACTGCCCCCCCCAAAGATGTCTTCTTAATCTGCTGTTTGAACTTCTTGAAAATGTTTCAACATTATGGCAAGGTCCAGACATCCAAGGCTAGGGATGGGCAAATATGTCAGTTTTGGTTTCTCTCCATTTCTCATTTTCCTTATCAGTTAAGTTCCCATTTTTTTAAAGAAGTCTTCATGAAAATTCAACAGCATTTCAGTGCTAATTCCTCCTAATAGCATATACACATTTCTGTATTCAATTTTGCCAGATGCATGCATTTTTGCAAAGCAATTTCTCCTAATATAAAGCATCATTGTAGACATTTTTATGCACACTTTACCCTAGCATGTGCATTTTTATGCATATTACCTGACTGGGGAACTGCATTGCAAAATTCTGGAAAGTGTGAATTTCAAAGAACAGCTGGGTTTCAGTTTACATACTGGGGAAACCCAGCCAGATGGGTGGGGTATAAATAAATTTGTTGTTGTTGTTGTTGTTGTTGTTGTTGTTGTTGTTGTTGTTGTTGTTGTTGTTGTTGTTGTTTCAGAAAGTGTGGCTCAAGGAAGCTGTCCTTTAATTTGTTTCATTTTCATCACTACAAACCATTCAGTATTTTTGGCATTACGTTTCCAAGTTACAAGGTTCAAATTTGCTTTAAATATAACAATGCAGCTTGTAGCTCCACTCATAAGATGAAACGTTTCCCTCTTACCTACTACAAGCCTTTCCAAATCTGGCAGGTGCGAGAATTGTCTCTTAAATTCCTCATTCCTATATTTGTAAGTGGAGCTTGAGATCTGCAAAAAGAAAAGGTTCAAGAAAAAAAAGGGGGTTTGTGTTTTATTATCATCAAAGCCTTGCAGAAAAACAAGTGTCAGAATTAACGCAAGTGTACAGTGTCCACACCCAGTGAATTAACCAGGCACTGTCGCCTTAAGCACAACCCAGTCTCCAGCCTTCCCTTGATCTGGCAGAAACCCTCCTGAAGTTCTGAAGCCCCCTGAATCCCAGCCAGGGAGTTGTACATGGAGTTTGCATTCCATACCCAAGGTTTAACAGACAACACAAAAGGAAATTACTCTTATCATCTCATTGTGCAATGTGCACTTATGAAATATAGCAGTCTGAATGTATCATAGATATTAATGCAAAATGCAAAAGCAGCTGTACTCTGCTATTGGAATCCTGACTGCCTTCCATCTGTAGAAACGTGCATAAGGCTAAGATGTGGATGTGAGATAAAGCCACAGAATGTGGGTGTGAGATAAAGACTCCACCTATGTGGCTCAGGACATCTCAGACTGTTTCCAAGGTGTGGAAAGGAGCACTAGAAAGGAGCTGTGCTGTAGCAACTCCCACATTTCCAAGGTAGCATAAGAAGAGGTCATAGAGGCCTTCCCTGGTAGAAATAGCATGTGCAAGTTAGTACCTCACTTGGGATTCTGGAAGCGGCAGCTCAGCCCCTGGCAGAAAATGACATTCCATGAGGACCTAACTAGCGTCCTTCCCTTTCTTGTGTCTTAGCATGGGGAAGCTCTGGCCCAAAGACTAGGCCTCTGGATTTGACCTGCAAGGCCATTCTGGGCAAACTGCACCCAGCTGCCAGTCACGTGGTATCATATGACATCAGGCACTGAGATCTGCTATTTCCATAAGCACAAAGTGGTAAAGTAAGCAATAAGGGAACTCATATCTTTAGTCTTGGCACCGTGAGACCACAGCGGTAAGATCGGAGATAAGCCTCTGCCTAGTTTTTTTAGAAGGTGCAAACAAGAAAAAAGCCAAAGGTACAAAAAGCCTCTACCTCTACCTAAAAGGCAACTGGCAAAGACTTATATCCAATTAAGATATGCTTCTACTACTGCTTTTTTTAAATAAAAGAAAAAGCAGAGGTTTACCTCTGATCTCAGAGATGTGGGACTTTAGAACAAACATTGGAGATGTGCCCGTGCCTGCTACCATGGCTTTGAACTTTAGAGTCACCTGGCATCATATGATTTATACGACATCCATAATTAACAGGCGGGTGGTCCTCACCTTGCTTTCAAAATGGTCTAAAGTGTATGGCCCAGTTCTGGATCCAACACCCCAGCTTTACCTTTTACCTAGTTCTTCCCCCACCCCTTCCTTAAGCTAAGCTGTTTCAGAATATTGGTGCAAAATGATGGGCAAGATTCAACTAAATAGTTGTGCTGTTAGAAACCAGCACAGCAAGTTCCACTAGTGCAATAAGGCTTTCCCTCTTCCCAGCTCGGGATGTGTGTGTCAGGAGAACATCCAGAACAGCATGTGTGTGTGGGGGGGGGTGTTAGATGGGAGAGTGTTCCAAACAGCCAAGCAGAAATACTTGCACTGATGGAGCAATCTTCTAACAGCTACTTTGAATTCCACCCAACATCTTTAATGTAGAAGTGGAGAACCTGTGGATGATGCTGGACTGAAATTACCATCATCCCTCACCTTAGGAACCTGCTGGCTAGGACTGATGGGAGCTGAGATTCAATACCTGGAGGGCCACAAATCCCACCCACCCTGCTTTAATCAATTCAGCCAGAAATCTCACAGAATAAGTGGCAAACACTAGCCAGGTCCTACTAATTTTCTTCTATGTTTAATAGTGCAGAGGATCAATACAGATGCTGCATGTATTCTGTTCATTCTTGCAGGTCATCATGTGAGATATACATCATTTTAGAGTTCTTTAAGCTCCCTTTGGAACACCGAAGAGGATTTCTCCACTAGCAAGCCGATCACTGTAATTGCCCCTGGGTAAACAAAAAACTTCTGCAAGCACGCTTAGATTATCACAATACTCAGGCCAAAGCAACACTGCTAAAAATCAGCACTCCAGGGGAGTCTTTTCAAAGCTAAAACTGCACAAACTAAATCTCTGGAGCCTCAGCACTGCTAAATCACACCAGGCCTCGTCTACAAACCCACTTGCAGGTGTATAAATCTATGACTGTTTCCCCATAAACTGAACAAAGACTACCAAAAATGCAATTGTTTCTAAGCAGAAGATACGCCGTCTAAGACAAAGAGAAAAGATATATAGCTTAAAACAGTGGAAAAAGCAGTGGAATGTGTAGGATCTTAAATACGTAAAGCTTTTTATCTTGTGTCTTGTATTCATCAGCATAATCCACATGCTGCTTTTTCCAGGCATAATGATATTTTGGTACAAAAGGCATGTTTGTGGTGGAAGGAAAATTAAGATACTCTGCTTCAGTTGGAATTAAAGCGATTAAAGTCAGGAAAACAGCAAAAGGAAGGGTAACTTCTTCATACAGCGCTTAGTTGGGACTATAGCATCCACTCCCACAAGAGGGAGAGATGGCCACCAACTTTGATGCCTTTAAAAGATGAGAAGAATGTCTATGTTCTCTGTATGCTTTCAGAGGCACTATGACTTTGAATGACAGTTGCTGTCCATAAAGATGCTAAGGTATAAGCTTGTGACCTTCTGGGTGCAAAGCATGCGCTCTATGGTTCTCTCCACGGACAATCTCTTGCATCAAATCTAGTTTGACTCCAATCCTTGCACAAGTGCACACCCCCTCCCTGAGCCCCTTCCAGTGCAACCATTAAATTGGAAGCTACTACTACTACTGGTTCACATTAACCAGTAAAGTGTGGTTAACCGTAAATATATGTCACCTTCATAACCTATTGTTTGAAGCTGGCTTGCTTCTACTCATCACAGTTAGGACTAACTGTAGTTTGTCTGGGTTCAGACATCACCACAAAGCAGCATTCAGTTTCCAAACTCCTTCTTGCCACTGTGGTGGTGGACAAAGGCATACTTAGGGTCCCTTGTGCCTTTGTGGCAAGAAGTTGCATTGGCACCCTCTGCAAAAAAATAATAATTTTACCGCAAGGGCGGGAAGCTTCTTCCACGTTTTATCTCACCACAACACCTATATGTCCTACACTCCAAAGTCTGATAGATGGTGTGTGTGTGTGTGTGTGTGTGTGTGTGTGTGTGTGTGTGTGTCCACGTGGAGGGCAGTTTTGCCAACCCTAAGTACACCTCTGCTGGCGAAGGAAGGGGAGAGCATGTGAGCCCAAAGCTCCTTGTGGCTCATCCTCATAATACCAAGCCATGGTTTATTTTTACATGTGAACACAGCTCACGCCTGCTTTATCTCTCTCACATGCTGCAGCTTTCCTATTACCTTTTATTAACGTAAATATTCTACAGGAGCGTGAGCACTCTGCATTATTTGCAGGCGTGTTTATTGCTCTCAGAATCAACACCTAAACCTAGAGAGCCCTAGCAGAGCTTCTCACTTGCTTACTTTCCCTCCGTCTCTCATTCAAGAAAGAAAGTTTAAGATACTTAACTTTCATAGGTCATGTGGCTCTTTCACCAAATTTAGTACTGTTTAGTCTAGAAAATAAGTGTTGTTAAATGTGCAAAGATATTGCTCATGCACACATATACGCCACCCTCTTAATATATGCATGGCCGTCATTTCGTGACCACAACATCAAGGTGTGTGAATGAGCTTCAACTTCACCTCAGATAAAATGTTTTTTCGCTGGAGCCAGCTGCACATCCAGATGAGAATCAGCTGAATCGAAACATCTCTATCCTTCAAGCTTTAGAAGAACCAGGCCTGTGTGTTCTACTTACATGCATTTTCTGTTCCTCTTCATTTCCCCTGAGCTGCTCTGGAGAGGATAGTCTCCTAAGCAGAGGGCTCTCTTCCAGAGGGCTAATGGCAGACAGAGGCCTGGGCATTAGTGTGATTATGTCCCAGTCTTTGGCTCAGCCCCCCTGTTACTTGTAGAGGCTGAAGGAGAAAGATTTTGAAAAAAATCAGATTAACTGTGCAGTGTTTGGGCAGGTGAGATTTTTTTGCCTTCAATCAGACCAGGAAAACATTCCCAGTAGAATCAAATAAACTAATTTTCAGAAACATTTATGCCAGATGACACAACATCAATAATCATTTTTGTTAAGATTCAGATTAACTAAACACAGTAGTAGTTAGAGAATGGTATTACTTCACCAGGAACACAAGAGAAACAAACCATTCAGGGTCACATTGCAGAGTATCTTAGAAACCCTGGCTCCAAGTCACTGAATCGTAGACACATTAAAAAAAATTGCTCACACAACACACAGATAGGGGAAGAAAAAAGGATGGGTGGTATTCTACTAAACAGTTTGACTAGTGTGCACTGCAGTGTTCCCAGCCTCAATGATCAATTTGGTAAATCTCAAAAATTACAATCTAAAGAAATGGCAATATGGCTGCTGGCAGCTGCTAGGCTATCCAGAGCAGAATACCTGAAAATATATTTGTGGCATAAAGATGTATGGAACCTGGCAACTGCAGAAAATATAACCCCACAATATAAAGGTTTCCAAAGGTTTAGAAGATCTGGAACATTTCTAGAAAAATTTTAGACAAATCCAGAACAGTAGTAATGTGGGGCTTTATCATTTATACCAATAGAAATAACCTCCATGGCTTTTTGGCATGTCCAGTGCAAGAAATACAGACCTCTTAATGTTTCTACTAAAAAGTGTCTCCACGTATCTTCCAATTTTCATGACAAAATTTGAGGATGGGTACATGGCCTCCTTTGTCATTTCTGATGGGGATGTGGGCTTGGGAGAGCACATATTTCTTTCAAACCATGTCCAGTCATGTGATCCGGGTCCAGTAGGTGTTAGAATTTAATCAATGCTTGGAGTGTTAAGACTAGGTATGTTAAGTCAGACCCTGTGCATTACGATGTACTAGACACTGTTAATCCTTTAATAAAGACAAGTGTTGAAAGGTTACCGTATTTTTCGCCCTATAGGACGCAATTTTTCCCCTCCAAAAATGAAGGGGAAATGTGTGTGCGTCCTATGGGGCGAATGCAGGCTTTCGCTGAAGCCTGGAGAGCGAGAGGGGTCGGTGCACACCGACCCCTCTTGCTCTCCAGGCTTCAGGAGAGCCCCGTCGCCAGCCCCGCAAACTCGGGGGGCAGCGGGAGGCGCAGCGCGCCTTTCCCACTGTCCCCCAACTTGGTTAGAAGGCTGGCGGGGGGGAGAAGCCTGCTCCTCCCCGTCGCCAGCCCCGCAAACTCGGGGGACAGCGGGAGGCGCAGCGGGGGGGGGAAGCCTGCTCCTCCCCGTCGCCAGCCCCGCAAACTCGGGGGACAGCGGGAAAGGCGCGCTGCGCCTCCCGCTGTCCCCCGACTTGGCTAGAAGGCTGGCGGAGGGCTTTCCCCTCCTCCAGCCCCGCAAGCTCCCAGAGCGATGCCAAAGCTGCATGCAGCTTCGGCATCGCTCTGGGTCCTGTTCTGGGGGCTGGGAGAGGGGGAAGCTCCGCTTTCCCCGCCCCCAGCCCCACAAGCTCCCAGAGCGATGCCAAAGCTGCCAAAGCCCGAGCTTCCCCAGCCCCGCACCTGGGGGGGGGGGAATAATTTTTTTTCTTTATTCCCCCCCCCAAAATCTAGGTGCATCCTATGGGCCGGTGCGTCCAATAGGGTGAAAAATACAGTAATTAAGCTGGCTAACTTCATTGTAAGAAAATTGCCTGGGCTGGTGGGCCATTAATAAGACTACAGAGGATCAAAGGAACTCTATGTGGTGTGAGACATCAAATGGGTGAGGCCCCTCTTCTTCAAGAGATGAAACCAAGTACTTTAGGTTAGACATTTAGGGTTCAGAGCCGTGACAAATGAGTTATGTGATCTAGAAGCTAAAGAAAAGCTGCAGGCAGCCCAACCATGGCAGATGTCTGTTTGAATCCAGGGCTATGCCTATGGGAGAAGCAAGACCCTCTTGGAGTGTAATGTTGAGAACCCTTCCGTCATAGGCTCAGGTTGCAAATGTGTAAATAAACCATATATCATAAAGACACCAGAGTCTGTGCTGCACCTCATTTCCAGAAGCAAACACAAACCCTGGGTAAGCACACCTGGAATGTCACACAGCTCTGACTCTGAGATTGGGGTGGCGTGTAACAAAAATTTTAACAGCCTTGAGACTGCTGTGGGAGGAGGTTTTGAAATCTCTTAATAAATAAATCCTTGCCAGTCAATAAATGTTTCATAACAATTTCATCTAGTTTCTTTTTGTCCATGCAACAGCTCAACATCTTGCTTATCAAGACAGAAATCAACACTCCGTTCTTTTAAGAATTCTCCATCAGGCAGAGATCTTAAAGTCTGCATACCAATCCAGTCAGCCAGTTCAATTACAAAGAAGGTAGGATGTCAGCAAATGACCAGTATGCTCCTGAAATTTTAAAAGGTGCATTCACACTTAATTTTTCAATCATGCCCCAAAGCAAATTCACTTGACTAGATTTTTGTTTTCCCCTTCTGGGATTGTCAGCACAAACAGGGAATTTGCATGACTGGAACAGTCTTAGGATTGTGGCACACTGTGCTCAAACATACTTTCTCACCAATGGGAGTGAACTCTTCCTTCCCAATGCACAATCCCAATAACAATGGGCAATACACATACACACATCTGTACTGAATTTAAGATAAAGATGAAACATAGCTGCATGGTATACATTAAGCATAATGTGTAATTTGATCGTAGGAGTAAACAGCTTACGTGGATAATGGGAAAGGTAAGATGCTGTTCACAGGATATAGAAGAGGAACAGCAGAAGAGGAATTAGGAACAATAGTTCATCTTCCCATTCCCCAAGCTCTATGGTACTGTAATAAGAAAATATTGCCAAAACAGCAGACTCCCTCTCTCCTTTCTGCCTCTTGGAGCCACTGTGAAGAGATGAGTAGTCTGTTGGCTTGGTGGTGGTGGTGAGAAACTATAACTGTCACTTATAACCATTTCCAGGGGTTGATGTTATGGGGAGTAGAGGAGGAGGCTGGGTGACTGCTGCTTAGGGATGGGGGAGAAATTTGATTCAGTTTGCATTTAAAGTCCCACTTCCTCAAACCATGTGAGAACTGAAAGCAGCCATCCTTCAAAATGTGCAAATTTTGAAATACAGTTCTCCAGCCAACCCTTATTTACAAAAGAGCATAAAACTGTGCATAAAAATGAATATGTAAGTGAAAATAACATACAAGAATGCAGTAAAAGTGCACCTGGACGTTCTGTTGTTGCGCCCATAACCTAGGTTTAAAGTGCCATTTAGCTCCTAGCTTTCAAATCTAACACTGTACCTGACTATACCTGTCAAAGCAATTGCGTGTGAAGACCCCGAAAACCACCCCCAAAATAAAGACGCAATAGACACAGATTTTAGTTTAAGGTTTTTGACATTAATTTTGGCCACAACTTTATTGATTAAAGCATGTGAGTGGTTGCTTAGGCATTGGTTCCAGACTACCTGAACCTGCACGGTGGCAGGAACAGGACTGACACTGGGTACCGCCATATGTCAGTAAGGGAAAGCATCCTGGGGGAGTGAGAATCTGGCTTTGATCTCACAGCTCACCCCAGATGCTCCCAGGGGCTCTGGCGTGGCCCTAGCCCCTTGACAGGGTTTGGACAAAGGCAAGGCGAGCCCCTGGATTCCTCAGGGTTCTGTCCTCTCCCCCATGCTTTTCAACATCTACATGCGGCCGCTGGGAGAGATCATCAGGAGGTTTGGGCTGGGTGTTCATCAGTATGCGGATGATACCCAGCTCTACCTCTCTTTTAAATCAGAACCAGTGAAGGCGGTGAAGGTCCTGTGTGAGTGTCTGGAGGCGGTTGGAGGATGGATGGCGGCTAACAGATTGAGGTTGAATCCTGACAAGACAGAAGTACTGTTCTTGGGGGACAGAAGGCGGGCAGGTGTGGAGGATTCCCTGGTCCTGAATGGGGTAACTGTGCCCCTGAAGGACCAGGTGCGCAGCCTGGGAGTCATTTTGGACTCACAGCTGTCCATGGAGGCACAGGTCAAATCTGTGTCCAGGGCAGCTGTTTACCAGCTCCATCTGGTACGTAGGCTGAGACCCTATCTGCCTGCGGACTGTCTCGCCAGAGTGGTGCATGCTCTGGTTATCTCCCGCTTGGACTACTGCAATGCACTCTACGTGGGGCTACCTTTGAAGGTGACTCGGAAACTACAACTAATCCAGAATGCGGCAGCTAGACTGGTGACTGGGAGCGGCCGCCGAGACCATATAACACCGGTCTTGAAAGACCTGCATTGGCTCCCAGTACGTTTCCGAGCACAATTCAAAGTGTTGGTGCTGACCTTTAAAGCCCTAAACGGCCTCGGTCCAGTATACCTGAAGGAGCGTCTCCACCCCCATCATTCTGCCCGGACGCTGAGGTCCAGTGCCGAGGGCCTTCTGGCGGTTCCCTCATTGCGAGAAGCAAAGCTACAGGGAACCAGGCAGAGGGCCTTCTCGGTAGTGGCGCCCGCCCTGTGGAACACCCTTCCAGCAGATGTCAAGGCGATAAACAACTACCTGACATTCAGGAGACATCTTAAGGCAGCCCTGTTCAGGGAAGTTTTTAACGTGTGATATTTTATTGTATTTTTGGTTTTTATGGAAGCCGCCCAGAGTGGCTGGGGAGGCCCAGCC
The DNA here is from genome assembly GCF_965112155.1 of Podarcis liolepis. NCBI lineage: Eukaryota > Metazoa > Chordata > Lepidosauria > Squamata > Lacertidae > Podarcis > Podarcis liolepis. Next base: position 74,563,576 of record NC_139558.1, on the reverse strand, counting down.
AGATGGGCGGGGTATAAATAATAAATTATTATTATTATTATTATTATTATTATTATTATTATTATTATTAATGGAATTCCCTAGCAGCAGCAATGGAGGGGCAGGCACAGCCAACCACGTCCCCTCTGCAAAACATTGAACCAAATGCCTAACTGCCAACCTTACAAAGTTGTGACAATTTGCTACACGGTAGGCAAAAACCAAGTGGCACCAGCCAATCAGCCAAATGTCAAAATTCCTACCAGGCCCCTGTTCCAAAACAGATGACCCCTAGACAGGCATAGCAAGGCCAAAAGAACAACCCTAAATATAGGGAGAGGAGGGCGGCTGATCCGCTGCACGTCACAAGAAAGAGAAGCTTTCCAGCGACGTGCAGCAGCTTAAATAGCCCCTCAGCAGCCAATAGCCATCCCAAGCAGCCAAATGTCTGCCCCAGCAACAAAGGGGCAACCAATGGGGTGCTGTTGCCATCCAAACGGTCCCACCCCACAACAGGGAGTCAGCTCACGGTGATCTCACCACAACTTGTGCCCTTCATGATGGAGGACACAACTTCTCTTTGGTAGAAAAAGGAAATACATTTCTGAAGCTTTATACCTTGCTTGAGATTTTTTTCCCTCACATATTAGCTGTTTTTTCATATGATGCTGAGTGGCAAAGAGTACCAGGCCACGTATGTATTTTGTATAAGGTTCAGTTACTCAAGTAAATCCCAGAAACTAGTTCTTCCAGATAAGTAAAGCAATCCTTCAACAGCCTCCCAAACCAAAGTATGGATGAACACACAGAGACATGTAAAGGAGCTTTTCAATAAATCTGCATCCTGCCTTATCCGTATTTTGACTCTTAACCACATTTGTAAATACTTAACAATCACTTCCCTCCTGATTGGGAAGGTGATAGAAGGCATCTGAAAATAGTGTTTCTAACATGACTCATCTAGGCTTCAATACCCAGTGCTCCACACTGGCAGCACTGGTGTTATGACAGGGCGGCTGATCATACTTCCGCTGTGATCTAATCATGTACAGAATCTCCTTGCTTCCGCCACCCTCGTAATTTGCACCATGATTTTCATAAAGCTTCTCTAGCTCTGAATAAATAAGGTTTCTGTTTCTCATAAATTAGGGGTTTTTTTAAGGGAAAAAAGCAAAAATGCTTAAATATATATATATATTTATTGAAGGCAAAGAAAACAGTTATTTAAGAAGACTAGAGAATGTTGTTTCCTGTTTTAGAAAGTTCCTTCACTTGATATACAGAAACAATAACCACATGGCACACAACAACTTAAAAGCTGTGCACTTATATTTTGCAGAGCAATGGGCTACCTATTCATGCCAAGTACAGAAGCTATAGTGAAAATAAAACCAACTCAAATTATGCCAACTGCCTATACTGTAGCAATTATTTTTAACATTTAATTGAGATCATACCCTCAAATGTGCTTAAAAGCAAAAGCAAAACCACAAAGAACCCACATTTAAGATGTTTTTCATCGTTGCCTGGCAGCATAAAACTCTTAAATACTTAGGAGTGGGTGATTTTGTTGTTGACGCATTTATGTATGAGCATTATCTGAACTGAATCTAAAACAATTGCTTTAGTTTTCTTGGCTTTATTTTCACCATGGTTTATGTACACACACACACACACACACATTATATATATATATATATATATATATATATATATATATATATATATGCAGGTTTTGGTGTCTTCGGGTGTCTTCCCGTGTAAGAGTTGGGGTGTCTAGGCGACGTTTCGACGAGGTCTCACTCGTCATCTTCAGGCTGGTGCTTTCGGCTTCTTGTTACTGGAACAGAGCAGGATCTCAGTGTTTGAGTTCCTATAAATAGGAACATCTTCTTGCCTGAAGATGACGAGTGAGACCTCGTCGAAACGTCGCCTAGACACCCCAACTCTTACACGGGAAGACACCCGAAGACACCAAAAACTGCATTCCTGTACCCGTGAAAATCTACGAAAGCATATATATATATATATATATATATATATATATATATATATATATGACGCGGGTGGAACTGTGATCTAAACCACAGAGCCTAGGGCTTGCCAATCAGAAGGTCAGCAGTTCGAATCCCCGCAACGGGGTGAGCTCCCGTTGCTCGGTCCCTGATCCTGCCAACCTAGCAGTTCGAAAGCACGTCAGAGTGCAAGTAGATAAATAGGTACCGCTCTGGCAGGAAGGTAAACAGCGTTTCCGTGCGCTGCTCTGATTCGCCAGAAGCAGCTTAGTCATGCTGGCCACATGACCCGGAAGTTGTACGCCGGCTCCCTCGGCCAATAAAGCGAGATGAGCGTCACAACACCAGTTGTCCACGACTGGACCTAATGGTCAGGGGTCCCTTTACATACGTGTGTGTGTGTGTGTGTATCTATCTGTCTGACATCTTGTAGTTTTAGGATGGGAATTAAATCACCACAAGACACATAACATCCAGAGGTGAGCTCTCTCCAATGTCCTGCTAATTGGCAGAGAAAAACAGATATACTAGAGGGGTCAGAACAGACCCAGCAGAAGCCAATGAGCAGGATTTGTGCAATATTCTCCTGTTCCCATGCCATGCTTGCTTATTTGGGGGAGTGACTGTCCCTGGATTATTGAGCCATGTACTGTAAATGTATTCTGAGAAATACATTATTGCCCATTCTTTTGTATTCCCATTAAACCACAGAAATATAAGCCCTCTGCAGCTATTAGTCCTTTATATGCCCAGAGCCATATAAAGTGTTGTTTGCAACTTTTTGACCACTGTCTCCCACAGCATCTGACAAAGAGACACGTCACACAATGAATTTGGTGAGATTTCCCCAAGTACTGATCCTGACTTAGGTGCAGTTCTATAGAGTCAGAGGTGAGTCAGCCCCACCAAACTCAGCGAGACTTGTTTTGAGAAAACATGGATAGAATAAGGCTGTTCCAAAAAACTTCACAAAATGCAGTTCCACTCAGGTGGTGCTTTCTGATCATCTTTGTATTTGTGCTAGAAATCAGGATTCCTCCTTCCTTCTCAAATCACCTAACCTAGATATCCACATGTGGGTGTAATGTTAGCAGGGGGAAAAGGTGTGTCGGTCCAAATTGCATAGTCAATCCTCATAATGTATGAGGGAACTCAGCTGGCCTTCACACGCTGAATTCTAACAAGTGCTTTGTTATATTTAAACATTATAGCTGTGCATGTATAGCCTGCAGGGCAGACACACCCGGTATGCCAGGTGGGAGGGTACAGTTTTTCTCCTGCATTGCGCAGAAGAAGAAACCCAGGGGGAAAGGGTTACCCAACCCAAGCCACTGTTTTCCTGCAGGGTTTTGGAATTATGCTTTGCCCATGCCTCCATGGAAACAGCTCCTCTCTAATACTATCTGTATCAAATGCTATGTACTCAAAGCTAGATAAATTTATTATTCAGGCACAATTCTCTGGGCTCCTTCCAACAATATTGCTTCACTATATCACAGAATAAATTTATATTAAAAATTAATTATCAATCCTAAAAGAGCTGAGCACATTGATATGCATAATGGCATTCTAGTCAAATTAGATTACGTCTGTCAACCGGTTAGAAGGAGCATTTCAAATGTCTCAATTCAATGAAATAGATTTAGGCCCAAAAAAATCCTGGAAACTGTAGTTTGTTGAGAGTTCTTTGGAAACCCTTATGTCCTCTTCAGCAAGCTACAATTCCCAGACTCTTTTAACAGTCAATACCCAGGGAACTCTGGGTATAACAGCTCTGTGAGAGGAGTAAGGGTCTCCTAGCAACTCTCAGCACCCTTTTTTAGTTTTCAGGATTCATTAAGAGAAGTCATGGCTGTTTAAAGTGGTATAATGCTTTAAATATATATTGTAGATGAGGCCTTAGTGTGTTCTGTGCCTCCCTTCACCTTCTCCCATAAGGTATTGGTTACTCTTGTCTCAAAGTACACACTGGACTAGAAGAAAATGTGACCAAAAAACCCCAACTGAACTAATAGGATGGATGCCTTTCAACTTTCATATAATGCTTGCTAGGAAAAACAAACAACAACAACAGCTAGGCATACAGTTCTGTTAAAAAAGCAGTCTGAATAGGGGTGACACACACCAGATATAGCTAATGGTTCAATCCAGTCAGACTCATAACAAGTATCTAGTAAGTTTAAAATTATTCTATACTCTTCAAGTTCGTTCTTGCTGAGGTGCTAAAACTGTGTCTATGCCACTTCATTAATAGGTGGAAGCTCAGATTAATTTAGGCTTTTCCACCCACAAACAAAAAGACCCATGCACATAGAAAACTACTCACAGATAAACTCTAATGTCTTTTGATTTTTTAAACTAACCTACCTTGAAAAGAAGAGTATATCCTCTAAGGGCGAATCAGCATCAAATCCACTGGGAGAATATTCCATTGTATGGGGCTGAGGTGTGTGTTGTGGCAAGCATGCCAACGTTTAGAAACATGGTCCGGTGGGTTTAGAGGTACGGTTTTGTTGTTGTTTTCACAGCTCCCTTAACTATATGAACAGAAGTACACTTGGGAAGATCTGTGCTTATCCTAAGATGCCAGATTACTGTTTGGCAGGGTGTTAAAAGTCAACTGTTTTAAACGTTTGAGAGCATGCTGCCAGCAATTATATCATTCACGTGTTTGTTATGAATCAGGATGCAAGAACAGGTCGCAGTCAGCTGTGAATAACCCTGCCAGGTGTTACTGAGACACCTAATTAGCACAGCAAAACATGACGGAAAATGACAGTGCACTACAATTACAGTGGGTTGCAGTGCTTAATGTGTTAAGTGAGGTATGTTGCCTCCTGATCTGGCTCATGCGCCTCCTATAGCAGCCTTCCCCAACATGATGGCTCTACAGATGTTTTGGACTACCATACTATGCTTAATTTTGTGAAATGACTGGGCATCATGAACCAACCATACCCAGTGCAAGGAGAGCTACTCTGCTTTACCTTCCCAAATTATTATTTTTTTTAAAGGAAAAACAATAGACTTGTCACAGAACTCTTTGTCTCCCACTGTGAAAGCCAGATTTGCAAAATCCACAAGTTACTAACCCACCTTTCATAGAATCATAGTGTTGGCAGGGATCAAGAGGGTCATCTTGTCCAGGCATAGGCAAACTCGGCCCTCCAGATGTTTTGGGACTACAACTCCCATCATCCCTAGCAAACAGGTCAGGGATGATAGGAGTTGTAGTCCCAAAACATCTGGAGGGCCGAGTTTGCCTATGCCTGATCTAAACCAACCCTCTACAATACAGGGATCTCAACTAATGCATCCATGATGGATGTTCTCATTTAACTGTTTTATAAATATTTTAATACTAGAAAATTTGTGGCCTCTATTGGATACAAGCATTTTAAGGCATTATTATCACACCCTTCTAGTTTAAATGCACTACACAGGGTGGCTTATAAGATATAAACATTACAAAAGAGTCAGGCTCAACAGCTGATCATCATGAAAGCCACCAAAGGGAAAGTGGACTTTTGGACTTGCAAGCACATCTTTCAACCTTTATTGCCATAAATGTTTTGTTTTTATCAATGATAAACCTTTTCAAGATTTTACAAGGAATTTTGGTATTTGATATTTTGGCCAAAATAGTATTATGGAAATCTACACTGCTTCTCTCTAAGTAACATTAGTGAATTTACAAGCAAAGTTTCCCAGCAACATCTAGTCGAAACCAACAGCCCTGGGGGAAAATCTGTGAGAATCCAGGTTCTCTTCTTACTTGGGTTTAACCACAATAAAAAAAGGTCTCTAGAGGTGCAATTACAGCTTCATGGAAATATTCACAGCCCAACAACTAAGGCTTAATTAACAATTGCGTCCTGCCTTTCTACATCATTATACAGATTAGCCGAAAACAACATTCCCTGCAGAAATCTGTTTCCTGCTAGTTGGCCTCAAGAATCACTATTGGCAAGCATACAGAAATGAAACTTAAATCTCAGTTCCTTGTTCTAAATTTGCATGTTTACCACCCTTTAGGGCATTATTTGAAAAAGAAAAAGGAATAGAACAGTCGATGTGGTCTCTCTGATGTGTGTCAACCCAAATCACTTTTAATTAGAATGAAATCACACAAACTATAAAATCCTATGCTTTTTTACTCAGAAGCCAGTCTTAGTAGTTCTTTTCAAGCACTCTACTTGAATGCGATAATAAACATGTGTAGAGGAGCCACATTCACAAGTCTGCCCACTCAGTGGCCCCGCCCCTGTTATGGCCCTGCCCTCTATTGTCTTCTTACTAGTCCTGTCCCCACGTGTTTGAAGGTCTGAAGTAAGGAGCTACAATATGAATGTAGACTCCCATGATTCAGAACCCTGCATGATCACCCTTCTAAGGCTGCATTCACATAGCAGTCTAATTCATTTTCACAATGTTTCCCTCTTAATTTCCACATTATGTTTGAGCTCTCTCATGATTTAAAACCCACTTCCAGAACTACAATGGAATATAATGCAAGTTTACCACTCATTTCCATATTATTTGCAAACAGTTCTTCCCCTCTGTAAGTAAATAACACAGAAATTAGCACTAAACTTGCACTGTATTCCACTATAGGTCCAGAAGATACTTCCTTGTCATGTGAACGCTCAGATATAATGTGAAACTTAACAGTTAGGGAGAAGTTGTGAAAACAGAATAAACCACCATGTGATTGCAGCCCCAATTGCACAGGGAAGCAGGGCACTTGCAGCAGGCCCTCTACTTCAGACTTTCCCCCACAGCATGTAGTTGGTGAATAGGCAGGGTCAATGCAGACACAATAGCAGGGGTGGGGCGATATAATTTGTAAAATCTTAATAAATATTTTATTTTAAAAAAGCAGGGGTGGGGCATGGTCTCATTTTCCCATCACACAATTGTAAGCCTATCAGGGAAGAACAACTCAGAAAAGGCTGATGTGTTCAGCAGGCCTCATAAGTATGTTTAGGATTGCCGCCACAGTTTGATGCCTAATGTTCAGAGCTTCAAGGCTCCACCAGAAATTCACAGAAGCAAGAAAGAATGGTTTTGCTAAACTCTAGTATAATGGATTTAAGATCCGTGGAGCAAAATTTGACATTTCCTCTACTAGCCATTTATTTAAATATTTATTTATTAAATTTAGTTTAAAACTTTTGCTAGAGGACAAGAATCCCAAGACTACATTAAATGTAGCCAAATTCTGTGCGTCTGCAATTAATCGCAGGAAGCAAGTGGTATCCCATAATGACCAAACCCCTAAATGTTAATTACAGGGGGCACGCTAATAATTAATTTTAATTTTTTACATTTAAATCCTTGTTATATTCAAATTGCCCTCTGTATTTTTGATATGATCTGTGATATTGTGTGTGCTGATGCTGGTCTGTGACCATATTAATAAATTCATTCATTCATTTATTAAATTTATATACCACCCTTCATCTGTAGATCTCAGGTGAGGAGATTCCAGCTGAGGGAATGCTGTGTGATGCTGAGGATCTAGCATGCGACGAAAGATCTCAGCTCAGCAGCTGATTCACTTCATCAGCTCGGGTATTTAACTTCTGACTCAAATTTCCTATGCCAAGAGTATGATTAATAATTTAAAATTGTAATCAAGGATGGCTCAGATAATGCTTCCATGCCTGGAGCAGGTGAGCAAGTAGCACTGCCCAAGTGATCGGACTCCCCTGTTTCACAGTTTACAGGTAGAATGGATTTTAATACAGAGAGATTTTTAGCCTGTAGACTTAAGCCACTTAGAAATTATGACTTCTTAGGCCAAACTAAACATGACACCATTCACAAAATTAGCAGTTGGGTGAATAGCTTTTAAGTGTAAACATCAGGTACAGTGACCAATCCAGTCTGGGATCCAGGAACATCTGGGATCCAAGAACTTTAACCCTTTGCCCCCTGTGCTTCTAAGCAGATCACTTCCACCTGCTGTTTGTACTAGAAGTTTTTATTAGTGTGAATAGAATCGTTCCTTTCCCGTGTGCCTCCCCAATCCCAAATTAAGGATGCACTAGGAGAAAAGGGTTAAAGCCCCTTTCCTCCCTCTGCATAGCTTAGTCAATACAGCACGAGGCTCTAATCTCAAGGTTGTGGGTTCGAGCCCCACGTTGGGTAAAAGATTCCTACATCTGGGTCCCTTCCAAGTCCCAGCTCTACAGTTCTATGATTCCCCTCATCAGGTTCGCAGCCTGGGTCAGCGACCTCACTTCCCTGGCTTTGTACACCTACAAAACCAATCACACAGCCCTGTAGTTTTGTTTCTTAATCAGCAGCAACTGCAACTGCTGAATAAAGCCCAGTGGCACAGCACTGGAGTGTACTTATTTATTTATAAAAGTATTTTCATACCACCATATCATAAAATATCACTGTGGTGTACCATGATAAAACATATAATACCTTGAAAAAACAATACAAATAAGTGATTAGTTAATCCAACAGCCGCAAAGGCCTGTCAGCATAAAAAGGTATTCAAGAGAGGCCTTATGAATCTTCCATATTCTTAAGAACTTAGGAAGAGCCTGCAGGATCAGGCCAATGGTCCATCAAGTTCAACTTCCACAGTGACCAACCAGATGCCCACGGGAAGCTCACAAGCAGGATCAGAGTATTCTCCCCTCCAGCAAGTGGAGTTCAGAAGCATTACTGTATCCAGCTATGGATCCAAAGCACAGCCATCAGGGCTAGAAGCTATTGATAGCCTCATCTCCCATGAATTTGTCCAATGCTCTTTGGGTAGTCATCACTGCCTCTGTGGGAGCAAGTTCCCTAGTTTGGCTATGCGCTGTGTGAAGAAGTACTTTCTTTTATCTGTCTTGAACCTTCCACCATTCAGCTTCAATAGATGTCCACACGTTCTAGTGTTACGAAGGAGAAAAACTTTTCTCTAGCCGCTTCCTCCATGCCACGCATATTTGTATAAACTTCTACCATGTCACCTGTTACTTACCTTTCCTCTGAACTAAGAAGTTACAAACACTTCGACTTTACCTCATAGGAGTATCGCTCCATCCTGCTGATCATTTCGGATTCCCTTTTCTGAACCTTCTCCAGCTTTACAATACCCGTTTTGAGGAGAGGCAGCCAGAACTATACACAGTATTCCATATGCGGTTGAACCATAGATTTATGTAACACAGCATTATAATATCGACACTTTTATCTTCAAGTCCTTTCCTAACGATCCCTAGCATGAAATTTGCCATTTCACAGCTGCTGCACACTGGAGCGACATCTTCATTGAGCTATCTACTGTGACCACAAGGTGCTGTTTCTAGTAAGGCACAGCCAGTACCATGAGCATATACGCGAAATGAAGATTTTTTGGTGTCCCAATATGCAACCCTTTGGACTGCAAGAAGATCAAACTGGATGCAAGAAGATCAAACATGGACTGCAAGAAAATCAAACGTATCTATTCTTAAGGAAATCAGCCCTGAGTGCTCACTGGAAGGACAGGTCGTGAAGCTGAGGTTCCAATACTTTGGCCACCTCATGAGAAGAGAAGACTCCCTGGAAAAGACCCTGATGCTGGGAAAGATGGAGGGCACAAGGAGAAGGGGACGACAGAGGACGAGATGGTTGGACAGTGTTCTCAAAGCTACAAACATGAGTCAAACATGAGTCTGACCAAACTGCGGGAGGCAGTGGAAGACAGGAGTACCTGGCGTGCTCTGGTCCATGGGGTCACGAAGAGTCGGACACGACTAAACGACTAAACAACTAAACAACATGCAACCCTTTACACTTGTGTATGCCGAATTGCATGTGTCGTTTTACTGCCCATTCCCTCAATTTAGAGAGGCCATTTAGAGCTCTTTGCAGTCTCTTTTTGTTTTAATGACCCTGAACAATTTAGTACCATCAGCAAACTTGGCCACCTCACTGCTCACCACTAACTCTAGATTGTTAATGTACAAGATAAATCAGTAAGCAAGCCCTGCAAGCTTACAGTGCTGCTGTCGATGACTCAGTATGAAATACATTAGTGAGGTCACTTCTCTTCGAGTCAACATACACACAGTGATCATTACAATCTCCCCAAGCTGAAAGAAGGGTTTGGCTTATTCAAACTGTTATAGAATGCAGGTTGTCTTGGAATACAGATCACTCATACATAACAGAGAGAACCCATGGAATTACCCAAAAGCTCCAGTCAGAATTCCAGTTGTATGGAGGGGAGGCTTGAATTTTCTCTGTACACACACTAAGGTTTTCCTCCGAGTCCACCAACAGCTGACTGATAAGGCCATGATCCACTTCTTGAAGTGCCTGTGAACAAGGAATAAAAGTGTGCAGCTTAATAAACTGGAGTAAAATACAGCATTTCTAGCTAAACCTCTAATGCTGTGGATAAGCCATGAGGAACAAGGAAGGAACATTTCCAATCTACTTTGGTCTAATTAGGTTATAGCATTTCAAAGTCTTTTACCCCTTGATTAGTTCACTGAATGCACATTATGCCTTTCATTTGTTGCACACAGGCTTCACATCTTCAGTTAAGGTTCCACTAATTCAACCAGCACTCAAACTCCTATACGATATATCTGGAGGGAAAGTTATTTTTACCCATCCTCTCTTTCCATTCCAGACAGCATGTTCATTGTCAACTGTAAATGCTGCTCACGGTGTTACTGTAAGACAGTCCTCGACATCCACTGCCATCCACTGCGTTTCCCCTTTGCCAGCACATGCTGCAGAATTCTAAAGGTTTTTGAGAGAATGGTACCACTTCAGACTACAGGTGGGGTGGTGGTGCCCTGGGTGAATGTTCTGTGTCTTAACTACTTGCAAGGGGAAAACAAACAAGATAGTTCAGTAATTTCCTTCCCGCAAGCAGAGATTTGCTTGTGTGAGGATGTATTTTTTAAAAAATGATTCCCTACCTACAGTCTGAAGTGATACAAACTTTAGCCCACTCTACAGCTTGTGTAGATCAGACTAAAATCAGCACAGCACTAAGAAATACTACCTTTATTTTGTTAACTTTTTATGTGGGGCAAGTGTTTGCCTCCCCCATTCCCAGAAGGTATGTGCTCTCTCTCACTTTGCTACTGCAGAGCAGGATCACTCAGCTGACCACAGAAGGTTTTAAGTTCTCCTTAAAAACCAGCAAAGCTAACCATCTGACATCAATATCCGCCATTTTGAGAATACTTAGCTTCAGAGTCTGGGAGTTTAATTCTCTGGAGCAGTGAAGCTTTTCAGCCCAATGGCCACATTCCCTTCTAAGCAAGTGGTGGGTGGGGCCAGAAACAAAAGTGGGCGGAGCAACAAAAGTTGCTTTTATTTTTGTGCAGTAGTTTGCTTTGTACATGCACTCATATCCCTCTGTCCTCCATCCAAATGAACAAAAAGCATTATCAAAAGTCAAGGGCATATTCTAACCACACAGAAACACTCGAGGAGGGTGTGAAGCAGGTCACGCCCACGCCCCCATGCCTGTTTTTTTTAAAAAAATTGCATGTGCTAGAGAGGAAAAAATATATGGAACTACTAAGCCATAATCCAGTGTTTCTTTAAAAATGAAAACTGCAGCACAGTACCCTTTATAGGTAAATAGCATAAAATACATTTGACACTGAAAAGGAACACACAGGATTATCACCACAGGACCAATATATAGGTAAAGTATGCTGGTCCACATCATGCCTCAAGACTCTTGACCAAAGACTGCCAAGATAGCCCAGTCAGTTGAGCATGAGACTCAATCTCAGGCTTGTGGGTTCAAACCCAACTCTGATTCTATGAGTAAACAGTGGAGTTGGTAGGAACAAAGATATTTGAGGGAAAGTATATGAAGATCCCAAGGGTGGACAAGGGAAACAGTGCTCTTTAGAAAATCAGCTTTCACCCAGCTTAAATAGGATTCTTAATGTATTATACAGTCAAACCTTGGTTCCCGAATGGCTTAGTTGTCAAACAAATAGGTTCCTGAACGCCGCAAATCTGGAAGTAAGTGTTCTGGTTTACAAATGTTTTTCGGAAACTAAACACCCGACGCAGCTTCTGCTTGAGCGCAGGAAGCTCCTGCAGCCAATTGGAAGCCATGTCTTGGTTTTCGAATGGTTTTGGGAGTTGAATGGACTCCCAGAACGTATTAAGTTTGAGAACCAAGGTACCACTGTATATAAAAACGTATTCCAATGCACCAGCATTATAACACTATACAATTCCAACAGTATTTGTGAAAGGACAACCACATGGTAACGGCCGACAAATGTTTACTTTTAAACTTCTTTTGTAAATGAAGTTTACAAAAGATAATAGCAGTAAAGGGTTTCATTTTAAATTCATTTTTAAACGTTTTCTGGGGAAGGCTACAAAAAAAGCATCCTCAGAACACTCCAGAGCTGGGAGGGGTGGTGGGGGTGGGTCAAAAAATAAATGTCAAAGCATAGCCCTATCAGGTATTGAATTTCTTAGCCCTCCTTTACCGGCTTACAACACACATAGCTTACAGAATCGATAGGATCAAAACGTTTTAAGAACTAGCGTTTTAAAACAGGTTTATGTGGATATTAGGATTGCTCCTCCCTCTATTCCCCTCTAGGACTCCAGCACCATTTAACAGCTGTGCGACAGGCAGAAGTTCAGCAAGTGAAGTTCTTCCTATTACTGGATCTGCATGGCAGGAAATTTGAACCCTGTTGCTTAAAGATACAGAATTCCTGCCAAGGAAAAAAAAATGTTGGGCAGGAAAGAAAAACCCCGTGACCTATAGCCGGGTGTTAAGGGGAGTAGCAAGCAGCAAATTTTCCCTTCAAAAGGGGAAACTTTTAGACCTCAAACGTCTACCTACTTTATCAGCAACGACTACCGATAGTTTGCAAGAGAACAAAAAAGCAGCACCTGGCAGGAGAGGACTCTGAATACAGGGACGCTATTTGAAACCTCCAAGTCCGCAGCCATCCACTAATAGGCTGAAGAGCCTATTAAATTTTGCTTTTGCAAAATGGGTTGGGGTAGCAGAGGAAGCACAAGGGCAAAGTCAACGGGCAAAGATCGCAACGCTTACCATGGAGAGAAGAAAGAAGATGCAACCTGCAAGCGGGTTGTCTCAAAAATTAGCACCATAGGGCTGCCTGCAACGCCTCTCTCCCCAGCAATTTAAAGGGCCAGCAGCATTAAGCAAAATACACAGAGCGCGCGCGTAAAATGAGTTTCTCTCGCCTACGGCTACGAGAAGTGCCGGCTCCTTTCGAAGGAGGCGATTTGTCCGACCTGACGCTTTGGCCAAGCTGCCCTGTGCTGTGGAGATGTTTACACTGGAAAGTTTTTGCGAGGGAATTTTAAAAGTTGCACTTACTGAGTGTGCAATATTTTTTATTATTTAGGACAAAAATAAGATCCAGGATGGCTGGGATTTCACCCCTCCCCTTGAATAAAAGGTTTGTTTTTCAAAGGGGGGTGGGGTTAAGACCCAACCATATGTATAAACGAATATCATCTTTCTCTCACTCTTATATACAGTGTACACATTGAAATATGGTGTTGTCGAGGCATTTTCACGAGCGGAGTATTCTCTCAAGTCTGGCGATACCTCCCTCACATGGGCGCAGCCAGGATTTTTGTTAGGAGGGGCAGACTTTTGTGGGGGGGGGGCAGAACCTCTGATTTGTATTGATTTTGATGCAAAATCCCCCTGCCCCCGCCCATGCTCCCTCATGTGTAGATGGTCACTATTAGTAATATATAAGTGGGACAATACACTGCAGAGTAGTGGTTCTATTTCATTCATACTCAATTTTATTCCCCCCCCCCCCATCCACTTTCAAAAGACACTCAGCATTCTGTGGCTACTGAAGAGGCTCAGTCCTCACTGGCTTGGTTTTTGGGGTGAGGCGGAGAGAAGTTGCGCCCTTCGTTTTGTTTTACTAGATTTTTGTACTTTTGCACACCTAGGTTCCCGCCGCCCCCCAGCCTGTTCATATCTCTTGTGCTACATAAGCAAGAGCAGACTCCCCCCACCCACCCGCCGAAGACTGAAATGATATCCTTTATTTAGCGTGTATTTCCAATAAAATAATAGCTCACCTTTCTGACCAAGGAGACACACTATACAGCATTACAGCACAATAAAACCACAACAAAAGACAAAACCAATAAAATAATTCGGCTACTTCAACCTATGCTATATATATTTTACTGCGTGGTATATCAGCCACAGCATTGCATTTGAGTTCCATGTGCTTCAAAACAGAGCCCCCTACAGGAACGTAATATGTTAACAAGCTTTTTTAAAATGTAAAAAAAAAATGTTTGTTTCACCGCAACAATCTCCGAGTGATGCGAGGTTCCAGTGGTTTCCTTGTTAACAAAGCAGGTTCTTTTTCCCCAATATTAATTAATTAATTAATTAATTTTATAATGTATGTCAAACAGAGAGAACAATTATAACTGACACAAATTAAAAGATGAAAAACACAACTATAAAGGCACATAGTATGGATAGTTGCATGAGTTAAAATAACAAAGTCCAAGTAAAGACTATCAATGTTATCAGATTTTCAGTTCCAGATTAGGTTCTTCTCTTTTTATTTTTATTACTCCTCCCTGTGTTTATAGTTCACATTTTTGTTCTAATTTCCAGCGCTGATGGCTCTTTCCCCCTGTTATGCAGTCATTAGAGCTAGAATATTTTTGTACAAAAGCTGAGATTCACACAGCTTTATCAAAAAGCGTGCTGCCAGAAGTCTCTCAAGTCACAAGAGTTGGTGACTGTGAAATAATTGAACTGCTAATAATCTTACAATATAAATCTGGACCTGAAATGTTGGTGTTTGTGTGAAAGAGAGAATGAAGTAATTATAATAATAATATGGAAATGTTTCCAGCGAACTGGAAGCTTGGGGCTGCTGAAACCCAGGTCTGCCGCTATTTGTGGTGGCCTCAGTAGGTGGATGCTCAAGAGAAGCTGGAATATCAGAGTCTAGGCAGACTCAGGGCTCCCCAGAAGCTGGTATTCAATTGTGCACTATTGTCTGCTGAGAGGCCGCTGAATTTTCACTACCTGCTGTGGGCTCCTGAGAGCCGGCCCTGCTAAACAACCTAGAAGAGCCCACTGGGAGCTCCAAAGTTATTACAATAGGGTTGCTGAGAACCCAGCAGCTCTCTCTAGTGGCCATGGATGCTTGAAGCAAGTATCTCACACCCTCCCAATCCCAGCCTCTGCTTTTTCTAACAAGCATGGATATAATATATTGCTGTTCCATTCTGTGCTGGCAGCAGACCCCTTCGTATAGACAATGTTTCTACCCTTCGTTCTCCCCATCCCTGGGGAGCAAGAACTTGCGGGGTTCTTCTGCCTCGACTTTGAAATCTGTTCCTGCAAAGCTAGAGCTCCACTTGTGAATTTGTAGGATACATAGAAGCCCATTGCTAGGAACCGTGGGGGCTCCAGCCCTCACAATAAAATATTTGAGGAGGCCAGGCCACCACAAAGTTGATGGGCGTTCCCATTCAAATGGTGTGCGCGCACTGCGTCATATGATCAATTATGAGGGGCAGGGCTCACCTGGGCCTTCACAATATTTTATTCAAGTTGGCACCCCTAGTAGAACGGAAGGGCATCTGCACATGTGCAGCAGGGTATATTGTCACGATCAAGAAATGACAGCTATTAGAATAATAGAATCTCAGCTAAAGCATACATGACAGATGGCCACCCAACCTCTGCTTAAAAACCTCCAAGGAAGGAGAGCCATAAGGGATAGATGAGTCTTGCCAAAAGGCACGTACAGTTACTAGGCCGAGGGCAGAAGATTGTCCACCTGTGCCCAGTCCAAATCGTATGCCCATAGCAACCCTGGCCTTACTATATGCTGTGGAATACAACTCCTATCAGCCCTGACCACTGACCACACTAGCTAGGGATAATGGGATATGGAAACCACCAGGTCTGAGAAAGCTGCTTTAAATTGTTTGTTTGTTTAGATCATCAGCTGGTACATGGATGAAAGCAATTATATTTAATGGTGGTAATCTGCCCTGTTGCCATGACAATAGATCCCTTCTATGCTAGCATGAGTCTTATTGAATCAAATCTAAAATATTGAACACATAGTTGCTTAGATCTCCGTCTCATGTTATTGAGAATGCAGGAAACAAAGCAGAGAAGATGAAAAATACATTGCAATGGCTTTTGTAGCTTTCTCTCTTTAATAAAGATCAGGTAAGAAGAAGTATGTACAACAGGTCTCCTCTCCTTTCGCTATTTTCCAGCCCTCCTGCCTTCTGCTTGGGCCTGACCTCTTACACTAGATATGCAAAGCCAGATTTCTAGACAAAGATGTGCTGGAACTCACCATGAAGGTCTCCCTTGTTCTCTTATAATGGCAATGGTGCCCACCTGAGAGGTGCCAGAACTGAGTTCTGGTGAGTTCTGGCTGAAAACAAGCTCTGTAACGCAATCTTATAGATATCGTCACATGTGCCTTTTCAGCTTCTGTTGGTAAAAGTAGGCTGAAAAGATTTAGGATGACAGTGCAGGTAAACCACCAAACTCAATTACCTGCGCATAAGTTAAATCTGCTGAATTTCTCACCCTTGTTATCAACAATACAAGAAACAACTCATCAAATGAGATAACCAGTCTCTGAGCACAGAGAAGGGCAGAAAAACATACCATATTTTTCCATCTACAAGATGCCCCTATTTTGGGGGATTCAGATTTAAGAAGATGGAGGAAGATGTATCCGTGTATATGAAGCCCCCTAATTTTTGACAATATTTTAAAGGAAAAAAACCTAGTCTTTTTCACTACAGATATTACATTGCTAGGAACATGGGACATTGCTAGGGACAAGAGCTCTGTGACACCCCAGATGTTGGACTACATACTCTTTTTTCATTTTTACATTACATTTCCCAGGGCTAAGCCATGAAATTGAAAACAGACTCTAGGCATGGCACAGTTAAGTCCAACTATTCCCATGGGTCATGAGACTGTTTATTCTTATTCCCTGACAACACACAAGTTTGTTTGGGCAGTTTTCAAAAACCCCAGTGGCAATTAAGTTAAATGTAGTTAAATTAGTCATGGAGAATCAACAATCTGTTTTATCAGTAACTGGAAAAAAAGTTGCACAAGAGGGGTAGAATGTATTTATTAAAAATAACTGTCATTCACTTTCCCTTCCAAACTAGAGGGGTTTACAAAATACACAAAAGCTTACCAAAAGTCACAACGTATTAATTTATCCAGATAATATGAATGACATATTTGGTGTCATTTCAGGGGAAGATTCTTCACAATTCTTGCTGAATAACTAGGGCCACAAGCAATTTTATTAGTGCTGGCTATTTTCATGGGGGATTTGTGAGGCAAAGGATCTTGGGAAGGTCATTCTAAAACCTGATCGTCAAGTGCAAATTCTGGGTTGTTTAGCCAAGGCACTTCTTAAAATTTCCTCCCTATCCAGCACCCTCTCTGCAGCTTCCCTCACAAAGATTAGAGCAGCTTCCCAATGAAATAACTGTAGGAAGACCAAAAGTGGCAGCCCTCTAGGCAGCAGACAGAGAGCTGTGATGTCAAAGCTGTGGTAACCTTAGTAAGTGTGACATTTACTGGGCAGAATGTGAATTCCTATTCTGTTGCAACACAAAGGCAGAGAGGCACATCTTTTTTCTTTTGCCCATACGTTTGGAGCCAAAGGCAAAACCAAAGAGAATACATTGTCAGCTATGATCAAGCAGAATTTGAAATCCTACAGCTGGGCAGTGCCCCGTCTTCTGATTTCTATCTGTTTGGGTAAGTAACTGAGCTAATGAACTACCTTCATTTTTAGGAGATTGGAGCAGGGAGAGGGGACCTGTGGTTTCTCCTTATACAGTAGTTGCTTGTGGCAAACTAAGGGTGCAGTCCTATGCACACTTACTTGTCTGGGATGCAAGTAAGCTCCACTCAACACAATGGAACATAGCTTTGAGTAAACATCCATAGAGTCAGTCTGAGTAGGTTGTGATCTGGGCTGTATCTTATTGGTCTATCTTATTGGTATCTTATTGGTCTACTTTGTAAAAGGTGGTTGAAACGTATGCATCTGTAATTATAGACAGCCTTTAGTCTTTCACATTCTGTTAAGTCTATGGTTCTATAATTTATGAAGTTTGGTTTTATAAGGTGATTTTTAAACAAAAGGGGGGGTGCACGCAGTTTTCCATTAAAAAAAAGATCCTCAAGGCACAGAAGTTGCTTCTGTGCTGATCTTTTTACATCTGAAGTAAACCCCCCATTTCTGCTTCTCAACAAGCTGCTATAATTATGTTGCCTTTTTACTTAAAGACAGAATGTGGGAGTTTTAGAGAAGGGGTTTAGCTGGGCAAATTTGTCCTCAGGTTTTGTATCATTAGGACTTTATGTCTCTTCTTGTTGTGATGTACTGACTGCAAACCCTAATGAGAGAGCTGCTATAAATACACATTTTCTACGTCCTCCCTCACCCTGCAATTTGAAGAGATCTTGCGAGGTTATGCATAAACATTTGTCACAAAATCAGTTAAGGAGGACACAGTATTGTAATGTGTTTATTGCCTGGATATACAACCCCAGGCTGACCACATCCAAAGAGAATAAGGCTCCTTTGTGTTTAATGCATGTGTAGTGGAGTTAATATTGATACTGTTATAGGTTGAGGGTGCCAAATGCCTGGGTTTAGTAAATGCTGGAAAGTAGGATAAAGTAAACAGTGGCATGAAAAAAAATGGAGGCTTGAGGACACAATGGCGTTGAAGGAAACAGAAACCAAGGAGAATGTACAACTGAGCCAAAGCTTTGTGTGTGACCTCAGGAGGCAATAAAAGCTGTGCACGTATAGGCATGGATAAGTGGGCAGGCAAAAGAGGGAGAAATAGGACTGATAGGGTTGTTGCAACTAGAAGCTGGAGGGACAATTACAGCCAGCTGTGATTTCTACTGTCTCTGAAGCATAGCAACAGCCATCCCTAAGGGCAAGTGCCAAGATGAAGTGGTGATGCTGATGGTGGTGGGCTGGGTTTCACATATTGATTTCAAAGAAGTATCCAAATTCTGTGTCTGACGGTCCCATCTAGAAAACAAAAAGATGTCAGGATGCCAGCAACACCCTGCCTTCCAACATTTCACAGATGCACACAGGGACACTCCTGTGTGCTTGTATTACGGGAGGACAATATAAATAAATACAAGTGAACTAGTAACCTTTTGCAATGTTAAGAGCAAGTCCTCCATGGCGACCTTCACAGTGAAGCCCAGGGAATGAGCTGGTAATTGAACCAAAGATGGGAATCTTTGGCTTCCAGCAAAGCTTGAAACACACACACTTCAGGTCTGATATTTGAAGGTGGCAGATAAATCAAGCTGGTTGTACTGTTAAGAGCCAGTGTGGTGTAGTGGTTAGAGTATCGGACAAAGACCTGGGAAATCAGGATTTGAATCCCCACCAAGCCATGAGCTTATCCACACCTCAATTTGCCCTGCCACTTCCCACAAGGGAAACCCAATCTTCAGTGCTAAATCGAAACAGAAAGGCAATTCTGAAATTTTAAAAAAATCTTATTATATAAATTTGTTGTATGGAACTGGTGCAGTTACCAGTGCTACATAATACTTATTCTGCATTTGGGGGGGGGCTCTGTCTTTTAGTGTAGCAGCACCCAAACTTTGGAACTCCTTGCCTATTGACATTGAGCAAGTACCTTCACTGTACTCTGTTCTGCACCTGCTAAATACATTTTTGTGTAGGGAAGCCTATCCAGATATGTAGCTTGTTGACATGCATTTTAATCTAGGTTTTCACTTATTGTTTATTTTAATTTTTAAAAATGTCTTAAGTAGTTGTTTTTAACTGGGTTCTTTAATTACTGATAATCTCATTGTATTCTTTTTCTAAACTGCATTGTTGTTTTTAACAAACAATCAGTATATACATTTTATGAACTAAATTACAAAATAAAAGTCCAGAATCTATAGAAGGGCTTGGCAACTGCAAATATATAAGCCCTGTGTTTGGATGTTGCTGCACTGTCTGCATATCTGGTACCAGGACAATAAAACAACAATAACAAGAAAAACACTGGCTTTTGCCTATTTATAATATCTTAGCCTCGGTTCACCATCTGCAAAATAAGGATAATTGTGATGTACCACGTAAAATTGTTGTGAAAATAAAGTAGGGAATGAAATTATACCTAAATTATAAGAATAATTCAAATGATCATTCTAAGGGCAATTTTTTTTAATTGAACCAGTTTAATTATGCTTATGCATAGGTCTTCCTTTTAACTGTGGGATGTTGAAGCTAAGATAGTTGGTCTAGGCACATGACAGTGACTCACAGGCTCAAGTTGCCATAGCAAAAACCCTTGTTGTATTTACAGAGTCTTTAGTCTTCCTTTCTATATTGTTTGGTCCAGCCTCACTTGAAGTGCACCTGTTACTCTCTCTCCACTTGGCTTCACAGGCTACCAAAGATGGCTGGATGTCCGTGATCTCTTTCAGGGCAAAGAATTTTGTAAACAGTTGAGCCCCTCTGCTAGATATCTGTGATCTTTTAAAAGCTTTAGTCAAATGCAGTAATGTATATGTTTCCATATATGAAGGAGTTATGGTGCATAAACACTTATTTCATGGACAACATGGTTTGGTTTTGCTTATCATTTTAAAAATACATGCATGTTGAGGGGGGGGGGGAAACAGAGTTAAGGGGGTGCGGAGTGCTCAAACAACCCCACCTCCAACATTCAAATAATGAATGTGGGGATTGTGAGTCCATGTAGGCTAGCTGCCAATGTGCCCAGCTCTCCACACATTTGGTGTGTGTTAGAAGGGCCCCATAGCATGCACCAATATACACATGTATAGGTCCTATACATGAAACCAGTTATCTCAGTTGGTTAAAACGTGGTGTGGATAAAGCCAAGGTCATGGATTTGGCCACCTGCACATTCCTGCAGACCTGTTTACCTTTGGGGTCCCTTCCAACTCTACAATTCCTGGGCCAATCAAAGTCTATCTTGGAGTGAAATGAGGGACTTCTAAACCTCTAGAGTAGATGGAGCGGGAGGGGGAGTTGGGAAATCCTTTTGCACTAATGCTAATCCCTGCACTAGTACAAAAATGTATACCAATCATATCCAGAATTATGGTTGAAACAACTGAAAATGCATCTCTTGCCAGCAGACTCACAAAGTAAATCAGTACATACCCACCCTTTTATTTATTACCTATTCTCTCTCCCTTTCTATAATCTGCTATGAAGCCAGAACTTCCAGTCCTTTGAACCCCACACAACCCAGTTCGCCCATGTACCAGGGACGCAGACTTATAAAAAATATTGGGGGGGCCCGGGAAAGCTCATGAATAATAAATAAGCTCATGAATATGCAAATAAAGTGGCGCCGCCTCCTCGTGAGCGAATAGGGGAGAGTGTGCTGCGCCTATTAATCAGCTCCGAAGGAAATTGGGTGGAGCTTTTGCTCGGGAGGGAGGGCAGGAGGCATGCAGCCCGACCCTGTGCATTTTGGGCTGGGGGAGGGGCGGCGATGGCGCTCTGCTGGAGGGGCGCCGGAGATTATTGGGGGGGCGGAGCCCCCCCAAACGAATTTTTGAGGGGGCTCAGGCCCCCTCAAGCCCCATGGAGTCGGCGCCTATGCCATGTACAGAACCTTGCACATCCCCTAAATAATCGCTACCTTCTGTAAGTCTCACGAAGAACATTCATCTTTCTCTCTTCTTTTGCAGCTATTTATGCTGGTGTCGGAAATGCAGCCAAGGAGAACAGAGCTATCTCAACCCATTCACCTGCCGCTTCCCCCACAACAGTGTTTCACACATACGGAATGAGTCTTGTGTCTCCATCTGTGTCCCAGAGTCCAAGCAGAGAGAAAGCCAAAGAGGGTGAAACGGTGACCCTTGTATGCCGGTTCCGAAGTTCCCATGGCTCATCATTGAATAACCTAACAGTGAAATGGTACAAGGAGGATGAAAAAGGGTCGAGGGACCTAATGGAGAACAACATCACTGTTTTGGCAAACTACACTAGAGCATTCCTGACAGGGGATTTATCTGAAGGCGATGCATCTTTGACTATCTTAAATGTGACAACTAGCGATCATGGCACTTATTTCTGCCAGGTGACCCTTTCCAATGGAGATGTGGTGACAGGAGATGGCACAAAGCTCAGGATCCGCAGGGCGCTGGGTAATGTTTTGTTTTGTTTCTTTTTTAAATTAGCCCCAATCTGCACTATACACTAGGCTACCACTTTAAAAAATCATGACTGTCCTCTACTCCAGGGGTTTTCAACGTTTCCACCATCCCTCAGACCTTGTGGGGGGCCAGACTATATTGGGGGGCGGAATGAACAAATTCTTATGCCCCACAAATAACCCAGAGATGCATTTTAAATAAAAGCACACATTCTACTCATGTAAAAACACACTAATTCCCGGACTGTCCACAGGCCGGATTTAGAAGGCAATTGGGCTGGATCCGGCCCCCGGGCCTTAGTTTGACTACCCATGCTCTAGTCTCACCAGACTCCTGGGGAGTGTTGAGGGAGCTGAGAGTTGTTAGGAGACCCCTGTTCCCCCACAGAGCCACTATTATCAGGGAGGTTTAACAATGAATCACTCTTCACAAGGAGCTCTGAGAATCGTAGCTTTCTAAGGGGAATAGGGGGCCTCCTAACAACTGTATTCTTAACAAACTACAGTTCTCAGGATTCTTTGGGGGAAAGCCAAATGTCATTTGTTAAGGGTGCTGAAAGTTCCCCTCACAGAATTACAGCTCCCAGAGTTCCCTGGGAAGAAGGATTGATTGTTAACCTGTTGTGACAATTCTAGCTCTGTGAAGGGAATAGGCGTCTCTTAACACTCTTGGCACTCTGAACAAACCACAGTTCCCAGGATTCATTGCAGGGAAGCCATGATTGTTAAAGTGGCATAATGGTGTTTTATACATGTAGATGCATGGTGTTTTATACATGTAGATATGCACATCGTTGTGTGACTAATGTATGACCAGTGACATGCTTCTGACGTCTCTAATGATTTGAGTACAGTGGTACCTCGGGTTACATACGCTTCAGGTTACATACGCTTCAGGTTACAGACTCCACTAACCCAGAAATAATACCTCGGGTTAAGAACTTTGCTTCAGGATGAGAACAGAAATCGTGCTCCAGCAGCGCGGCGGCAGCGGGAGGCCCCATTAGCTAAAGTGGTGCTTCAGGTTAAGAACAGTTTCAGGTTAAGAACGGACCTCCGGAATGAATTAAGTACTTAACCCGAGGTACCACTGTATACACTTACATGTTTTGTTTGTTTATGTGCTCTTAATATGCCAAAACAGTTTACAACTGTGAAAACCAATCCCTAATTAAAATACACAGTAACATTAAAACACCTCTAATTAAAATTAGCAGTACAACAATTTTTAAAATTAAAACCATTAAATCCCAAGTTCAGTTCAGAAGAATGTTTGCCTGAATAGATGGGACTTCAGGAGCCAGAGAAACGCCAGCACTGGTACAGCCTCTTATATTTCAGCAGAGAGGGCATTTCACACCACTGGTGCCACGTTACCCCAGCCAATGGACAGGTTCAGTTTTGCCACAGGCCACAGTCCCTAAGTGAAGTATACATACGTGTGTGAACTAGCTTTGGTGCACACATTCTTCAGAAATTCAGGCACTGCTTTCACAGCAGAAAATATGTTAGGGAAATAACAGCAAAGGAACTTTTGTTATTTCTTCCTAGAATTTCTCTTCCAAGCTTTCTGAAAATATGGTCAAGGTGGTATTGTAATGTAGTCACAGCCTGATTAATTTCATCCATCTCACTTCATTTGACAGGTGGTAATGAGAATATGCAATCGTTATGAAGTGGCTGCTTTTCAGAAGCGGAACTCTTTGCAACGACATTTCTTACTTCAAATGAATGGCAGCAATTAAAGATTAAAAAGTACCTCCCGCTCAATTCTCCCCCCCCACCCCCCAGTGTTGTGATTATATCAACCTGTTCATCAACACCCAAGCTAGACCTAATAGTGGTTTTATACTACTTTCACCACCAATGAATCCTGGGAATAGTAGCTTGGTGAAAGTACTGAGACTCTTCGGTCACATATTCTGAGCACCCCCCCCCCCCCGGAGGGCCCCATTGGGAAAGGGGATGTCTACTAAATCACATGCTCTGCACAAATCCTATACATTTTATACCACTCTGTGTTCAGAGAGGAGTTGCTATAGCAGAATATTTCAGCATCTACCTTTAACATAGAGATGCCATAAGCTTTTGCAGTGACTCGATAAAACTTTCTGCCTCAAGCTGATAAGCCTTACTTTTTAAGCTCTCCACCTTTTCTCCATTTGTATGTTCTACTACTACTAGCACCCCTTTCTGGTACTTCCTTATCTTTTGGCCTACAATTTCTATCTAGAACCACCACCCTTTCTGTAATCATCTACTTCCCTCTCCTCCTTCAAGTGCTTCCTTAATTTGTCTGGTCTAACACCAGTTTAAAGATGACAACAAAATCTATACAAAGGTTAAACAGGAGCCTTTAGGCTGCCCATAAACAGTTTGCACGTAGACAGTGGATGAGCAAGCACACAGGTCATGTGGTCATAATTATGTCAGTGGAAAGTAGATCACTGACCCACATGAGGGTAATTAGTAAAAGGATCAGCTGGGTTCCTAAATACAAAATCTGGGGCTTAACACACTTTCCAGCAGGAGAGAACCCCCAGGAGCAGAGTTTAAATTCACAAAAGTCAAGCAGCAGCATAGCATGGGATATAGGCTATTAAACTCTTTTCATATCTCATTTAGTTGCATACAGCGCTCCTCATTTCTGCCCCTCTTGCAGTGAACAGGCCACATTGTTAAATAAGTTTTAAAAGACTTTACTTACAAAACTCCAACAATGGTCAGATTCATGTGTTATTCCATGCAGCAGCAAGAAGAACACAAGTAGAAATATCTTGTGTTACAAAATACAGAAAAGCTACCGAGCGCATGGTGTGAGCTCCTCTTGTGGTGAGTTCACATGGCAGAAGAGAGAGTGAGGAAAAGGAACCAGAGGAAAGTGGGCATGACCTAGCTGAGTCCAGGAGCACAGCTCTACAGCCTTAACTCAAGCACTAAATGGCACTTGTGCATAGTTATGTTTGACTGCAATTTCCCACAGTAATCTCCCGCCCCTACAAGTGAGCTGCATTGTATTTCTATTCAAATTATTTATTTATTGAATTTATAGCCCAGGGCAGCAAACAGATATACATTTTTTAAAAAAAAGCAAAACAGGAACATTCTAAAACAGATTAAACAGATTAAAACATTCTAAGAACATCTAAATACAGTTACAGTTATAGCACTTGTTTATAAATTTGCATATATACATAAACACATAACCATCTAATGCAGGTCTGCCTTCTTTTGTTCTTTGTGGTGATGTGTTTCCTCTTTTGGCAGGGGGGGCGGGGGTGATACTTTAATAGCAATTCCAACCGACTCACCTCCACTCCCAGTACAAACCTTGGTAGTACTTGTGTTACCTTGATAGGAAAACATGGGAAGGCACAGACCATAAGGCCAGAGCCAGGCTGGAGATCTTCTGTAGAGCAGAGTTTGCTGCCAGAGAAATGTAACAGGCCTAATATTTATAAATTCTTAACAGGAATAATTGTCCTATGCTTGTTTTGTCAGTTTAATGTAGATTGTAAAGTCCCTGGAATGGGGACAGCTTACATTCTACATTATTTGTATAGAAACAGGGCTTAGTATTAGCACAATATGAATGTTAAATAGTGGTGGAGTTCGCTACTCATAATCTACCAACCCACCTCAGTCACACTCTCTTCAGACTGTGTTCCAATTCACACAATTGGTTCTTGCTGTGTGTGTGTGTGTGTGTGTGTGTGTGTGTGTGTGTGTTTATTTGTTAGGCTTTCTCACTCTATTTTAAAAAGGCCCCTAGGCTGTGAATGTCCTCAGTTTTCCTAGGGAGATATTTTTGTCATTTTGGACGTAAAATAGTCTAGTCTGTAATGCAGAAGGTTACACCCCAAGAGTGTCTCTCGTTGTTCCTCTCACAGGTTTAGCAAACGTAGATCCAAATCTGCCTCCTCAGTTTCTCAGTGCAGCCTCTTCCAGCCAGTGTGCACTGAGTTTTCCTTACAATTCTCTATATTCAAGACGATTGATTTCTGATGCCTCTGTGCATTTCCCCTCAGGATTGTTTGGCATAGAAGAATCCATTGGAACAATCATTGGCGTGGTGGCAGCTGGCATTGGAGGCATGTTAGTTCTAATAGTAGTTTTAACTCCTCAGCTGAGGAAGTGCCTTCCATGTGCTAAAGCAACGTCGAACCAAGGTATGGTGACAGCAAAATGCTCAGTTGTTTGCCAGAATTATAGATGCAATGCATATTTGTTGCCAAATGCTTTCAGAAAAACAAGCTTTATACTGAATAACAACTAAAGAGATCTAAGAGAGATCGCCAGTGCTGATACTATCCAACGATCCAAGCAAATCTCTGCACTTCATTTTCTGAAAGGCTGGCCAGCTGCAAAAAAAGGGGGGCAGCTTTAGCATGGTGTAGAAGAGGAAATTTCAGCAGATGGAGCTAGTCTCTCTACGGGGATCTCTGCAGCACAATTTCTCCCATTGTTATACCTTTAAGATAGCTGATGATAGATAGCTTCAAGGTTGCTATACAAGGTAGCTGACCTTCCAGATTTTGCTGGACTTCAACCATTGGGAGCCCAACAACTTGTGGGCATCATATTGGCAACCTCTGGATGGAATAACTGCTTATAGGTGATAACTGAAGGAGGAGCCTTATGGAATTGGTCTCTCAGCAGAGCCAGTGGTGGAGGCCTCCAGTCCTGTCCCTGCATTTACTATATGGAATCGTGCAAATTGCTATTGGCAGGTAAAGGTAGCAGTGAGAAGAGCTGATGGAGGAAACCTGCAGTCGCATCTCTTTGCTATTGCCTATGTGTAGACATACAGTGCTATGCTTTCTTATTAAATAAACAGTTCACCACAATTGCTATCTGTATATATCTGTATGCTCAGCGATCTTCAAAGCATTTGGGGTTGTTTTGCCAAATTGTCTCTCTCTGTGTGTATACATACACACACATACACCACAAAAACAAAAAGCCCACTTAAAGAGGAAATAGTCTGGATGTTCTGTAAACAGGCACAGCAAGGTTCTTGAAGCAGATTGAACAAAGAACAAAGAAGAAACTGAATTGCACTGAGAAGATTAAGACAGCAGTCCCAGAAATACTTACTTGGAAGGTAGCTACAGTGACACCAATAGGTGTTTGTAATCTGAGTGAAAGCTTTTGAGATTATAGTCCTTGAGATGGTGTTAGAGCTGGTAGCAGCACAAAGCCTGCTACAATGGCTCTGACTTCAAGGACTTATTGCATGATTCTCTGTCTAAGAAACCAAGTGTAGCACAAAACAGTCGGATTGAAAAGCTTGCCACATGTTTAAATTCATCTGGGTGTTATTGAGTTGCTGCAGCTGTCTCCATTCTAATTCTTTTAGGACCAATAAAACAACCATAAAAGGTCCCTTCAAGGTGCAGAGCTGAACAAGGCCAATGTAAACACAAGAAATGATTCTACATTAACATGATTAACATGAATTTTGTGCCGCTCTTGTATATTATATTTGTGGCAAGGGTTTGGCTAACCTACAGTGGAGCCAAAAAATCAGAAGTGCTTGCACAGCTCAAGCACATTACTACATTAACTTTGTGATCATACAGGGCTGCGTACACATTATACCTTTAAAGTACCTTTGAAACACAGCTTCCTTGGCAATGCCCAGAATTCTTTGATAGGAAAAATGTGCTTTGAACGTGCTTCAAATGTATATTGTGGAAAAATTGTTTGGAAAATACTTAGTTGCATTATAGTATGTCATATCCTCTACTTCATTGTTTATTTACTTAATCTTTTTTCTTCCTCCACAGCATAACTTGGACAGCATGGTTAAAGTAATTGCCAGATTTGCCACCGACTATATCGTTTTCTGAATGTAAGCAAAAATGTCAGCTGTTTGAGTGTTTTCTATAACCTACCTAAAAATGGTATAATAAAAATGCTTTACCATCCTTTTAGAACATATGCCTCAAATTGTGACTACAGCTTAGTCATAAGATAAGCATCCTCTTCCAACCCCCCCCCCTTTTACAATAGCATCCTCACTACTAAATAAAAGAAGAAAACTATATTAAAGCATAGAAAGGGGGTAGTTGCACTGAGCATTATATCTTCTCCAGACACAATAAGCCAGTGTGTGGCCAAGATGGCCGAACCTCCTGTTCTCTATCAGTAAAAAGCTCTCTGCTGTATTCAGGAATTTTATGGTGCCTTTCTGCACTTAGAGTATCTCTCTTACACTTCCTGTTCCATAGGACTGTCACTTTATCGGAACACAGCATCACCAACCACAAAGAACCTGTGGAGGTCCAGGATGGTTTGGGCACAAGCACTGTAGTTATACGGACTTACTGTATGCACCACTTCTTTAAAAGATCGTAGCATGGCATTTCAAAAATACTTTTGTAGGGCACGTTTTCCATGAGAAGATAATCTATGCAACCAACAGGTGTAGAGGTCATTGTTTAATCTGTCATTTCCAGAAATCTGAAGATACACACACAATTCAGAAGCTGCTAGTCTAGTTGAATGATATACAAAATACAGAGAGCTTAGAGTGGAACTGATGGTTTCCATTAAAAAGTAGTCTTAATGCCTACATTTCCCATAACTGCATACAGGGTAAATATGGCCGCACAGAAAATTTGGCCAGAAGGCATAGCGTCGGTTAAAAGGGGCAGATCTCCAACACTTGGCTGCTTCTCTGTCACATTGGCATATGATTTTTTGACATCTGTCTAACATTGTATCTGAAAAAGAGAAAAGCCAGGTGAATAGTTAAAATGGAATAACAGCACCAAACTGGAACAACTAGCCACAAATTGTTAATGTCTATTGGCATTTGTTATTCATTGCAGCTGCTTTGGGAATTGTGATAGACCAGGAAGGAAATATAACTATAAATCAAAATAAGTAAGTCATTCTTAAATTTTAGGCTCAGATTTCTGAAAGCAGTTACAATAACAGGTAGCAGATAGGGACAGTTTTCACAATGGACAGATGATGATGATGATGATGATGATGATGATGACTGATTAAATTCGTATACTGTCCATCCAAAGATCCCAGGGCAGTTCACAACAGAAAAATACAAAATGAGAACACAAAATAGACAATAAAACAAAAACAAACCAGTAACACGCCCACACACAATCAGATTTAAAAAGCCATAGAATGTTAATCAAACAAAGGCCTGTTTATAGAGAAACGTTTTTGCCTGGTGCCTAAAGATATGTAATGAAGGCGCCAGGTAAGCCTCGCTGGGGAGAGCATTCCACAAACAGGGAGCCACCACAGAAAAGGCCCATTCTTGTGTTGCCATGCTCCAGACCTCTTGTGTAGGAGGCACATGAAGAAGGTCCTCAGATGATGATTGAAGGATCTGGGTTGTTCATATGGGGAGAGGCATTTGGGGCTTTTTGGTCTAGAAAAGAGTAAGTGACATGATAATGGTGTACAAAATTATGCATGGGGTAGAATCCATGTATAGAGATAGGGTGTGGATAGAGATAAGTTTTTCTTCCTCTCACTTGCACTCAATGAACCTGAATGCTGAAAGATCCAGGACAGAAAAAGGAAGTACTTCTTCACACTGTGTGTAGTTAAACTATGGAATTGAAATCAGTGGATTTAAGTCTACTCTGAGTGGACCCTAACACTAGATCATGCATTGCTTATCAAGATAAAATGGATAAATACAATGAAATTAAAATTGTTACCTTACCACATACCACAGTATTGTCATTACATGTCCATTTATATCTACGTATTATGGGGTTACAGCCTTGTTCCTCTGCAAAGCCATAACAGCAGTCATGTTCGTGGCAGCACCTATAAGCAATAGAGATTGAATTGTGCCCATTATATTTTGTGAGCGTTTCTTCGAGGCCCATCCAAGATTTAAAAAGAGGTATGTGCCAATACAGAAGTACCATATTTTTCGCTCTATGAGACGCACCAGACCATAAGACGCACCTAGTTTTTGGAGGAGGAAAACAAGAAAAAAAATATTCTGAATCCCAAAAGCCAGAACAGCAAGAGGGATCGCTGCCCAGCGAAAGCAGTGATCCGTCTTGCTGTTCTGGCTTCTGGATTAGCTGCACAGCCTGCATTCGCTCCATAAGACGCACACACATTTCCCCTTACTTTTTAGAAAGGAAAAAGTGAGTCTTATAGAGCAAAAAATATGGTAAATTCTTCAACTAGACAGGCACTCTCCAATATTGTTTCAAGTACTTCTAGTGTTTCAGGGAAAACCCATTAAGTTTTTACATTAAGTATATTTATCCCTCTGGAATCATTCATTTGGTAAACAAACAACAAGAACGCGGTGCATGCAAATATTACACCTACCACTTCTCTCAGTGAAGCAAGGGTTAAAAAAGAAATCAAATTTATCTCTAGTGAAAGTCCACTTGTTCCAAATCAAGTTAAAAGAGGACACACGACATTCCTTTTCTCTCATTGCATTCTCTCAACTTAGCAACATGGCAATGTCATCTGGCATAATAAAGGGCAGGTTTTGTTATGTGCTGATCATGTTACCTATTATTCTCACTACTCACTCACCAGCACTATGTGATTTTGTCACTGGCTTGTGCTACCACAATTAGGGATGGGCAAATCTGTCAAATTTGGTTTCTCATTTTCAAATCTCAAGTTCTGTTCTGTTCTGCACATTTCCCCCAATTTTTGAAGTCCTCAAGAAAACTCCAATTCCCCCAATTTTTGAAGTCCTCAAGAAAACTCATGCATTTTAGTGCATTTCCCCCCTCTTAATGTACATGTTTCTATGTAAGTTTGCATAATATACACGTTTATGCAAAGCAATTTCCCCTAAAATAATGCATTTTTGTATGTTATTTTTCACTAACATATGCATTTTATGGATGCTTTACCCCAGTACATGATTTTTTTGCACACATTACTTGGCTGGAGAACGGCACTGCAAATTTCAGAGAAGTGAGAATTTTGAAGGATAGCTGTATTTTGGTTCTTGTATTGTTTTGGAATATGTGAATTTGGTAGGTTCACCTTTAAATGTGAACGGGATCAAATTTCTGCCCCATCCCTAACCACAATATAGTTTCCTACAGTTTCTCTTCCACAAATTAAACCTGCCATCATTTCAAGGGTATTAAATAAGGTTGGGTGAATTCAATTGAAGAATGACACTTGGGGATGTCATTGATGTCCTTACCAGTCTGTTTTGTCCTTAGGCCATCCTCTTCCTCCTGGGCCGCAGTAGCATCCATAACCTAAATATGCCAAAGGAAATCTTCTTGTGCCACACTTTATGGCTCCAGATAACTCAAGGAGGCCTCTTTTGTGTACAGAATGGTTCTTCCCAAGAACACTATTCCAAACTGCAAAGGCAGAAAAGTAAAATTTTAGTGCATCTGAGTTAAAAAACCATTACTCAAAATCCTAGTTTCCCATCTTTACACTTTCCCAGTTCTGAATTAATGTATGTATTATTGATAATATCTTTAAAATGCACTATTCCTCACAAAGAGTTATACAACTCTACACACATCATTTCTGCAACCAAGGGTCTGCCTCGCATTCCCATTCGTTTCAGTTGAGAATGACATTCCAGGTTAGCGTCCTTCACTTAAATGTACAGGTGTCATCGTCCGTCCCCCGACTAATGCAGAGATTACGTTCTGGGCCCCTGCACACATAGGTGAACTTGTGTAAAGTGGGGAGTAACCCACTTTAATAGGGAGGGCATGCAGGGAGGAGAGAAAGAGAAAGAGACTCACAAGCACCGCTGGGGCTGCTGCTTGGAAGTTGCCTGGGGCCTCTGCCCGGCTTGCCCCAAGCCTCCCCTCGATTGGGGCCACTGCCCAGTGCAAGGGAAGGCTAATCTATTTATTTATTTTGCAGCAACCTGCACAAATGTAGTCACACGTAAGTGGAATGCGGGTGCCTGTACTTACGGGACCGCCTCTCCCAGTATGCCCCGCAGAGGACCTTAAGATCCATAAATAGCAACACCCTAGAGGTCCCGAGCCCTAAGGAAGTCAGATTAGCCTCAACCAGAGCCAGGGCCTGTCTCATGAGACCAGGGCCCTGCAGGATCTGATTTCTTTCTGCAGGGCCTGTACGACAGAGTTGTTCCGCCTGGCCTTTGGCTTGGAATCAACTTGATCCCCTCCCCCTCTTTCCTTTCTCCTTTCTCCTTCTGTGATGGAACTCCTATTTGGGGACTTCCCTGGCTTTTTTCTGGCCCACGTAGGATCAGTCTGGATAGTTGGCCTTGGTGAAGATTTGGCGTTTTCATCCCCCAAAAGTTTTTGATTTGAGTTTTTACTGAAATGAGGCTGCATTTTAATGTTGTACTTAATCTTGTTTTTAAGTTGTATTTTAATCAATTGTTTTTATACCTGGTGTTAGCCGCCCTGAGCTCAGTCTTGGCTGGGGAAGGCGGGGTATAAATCAAATTTATTATTATTATTACATATGCACACACAGCATTCTGGATCAGATATGTCTAAACATTATCAGGATCAGCATCATTTTTTCCTACAGAACTTCTTTGACTTTATTTAGAGTTTTTCCTTTAATCTATGTATTTGTATTATATAAACCCATTTGGTTCTTGCAAAATGGAAAATATGTTTCATCACAGCCAATTCTAAGGAAATTGCATAGGCTTTAAATGTTTAGACTCCAAAGGCACTTTGGTTAAAGCATTCTGCTGAATCCAAGACTTAAACAGGCTTCAGAAACACAAGTGTCTCTGCACTATAAACCTGAGGAAAGTGACAGTGTACCTCATCGTCTTCAGGATGATTTAACAGGGACATTTAACAACTGCCAAGACAAAAAAAAACCAACCACCCTCAAACTGAAGACTACTGTTTTAATACAGACCGGCTGTTGTTTTTTGATACATTCCTTGGCTATCAAGTATGCATTCTGAAAAAATGTAGCATTCCTTCTCTACTTCACCGTATTCAAGTCTAATTTTAATAAACATGTAAGCAGCAGCTCTGTCTTAAAAAGGAAACACAAACAAACAGCAGCAATGTCTGTGCCATAACTGTGAGGTGATTCAGGTTTTAAAGGCACAGAGAGTCCACCCTAAACATATTAGTTACAAATAAAACATTGCCGTTAACAGAAGTCTGTTTGAAAAAAAACTTTTTAAAAAATGAGAAAAGCCTCCCAATCTGTATGTATAGAAGAAAGGAGTATATATGAATTCCTTGCTGAAAATTATTGTACTATAAGAACAGCATAAACGTTCAAGGTGATTGACAAAGTATTAAAGTACACAAATTGCAAACTTCACTTCTCAGTATTGAAAGAGCTGACAGGAAGGGAAAGAGCACGCAACTTAATGCAATTCTCCCTCATTCCTGCTACAAAGTAGTTAAATTCCAAGCTGAGTATCCTTTTGAGGCTATGTCAATCAATAACTGAGTTTGTTTACACAATTAAGATCAGCTCTTTACCTGATGAACTATTTCATTAAATTGTTCTTTCTGACTCGAATAGCCAAGACCATGTTGCTAAGAAAAGTTGAACAAGTTTTTAAATACCCAGCAGGCCCAGTTTCCTCTAACTCTACCTAATAAATAGCAAAATAGTTACAAAAATGTGCCTGGCAGTTGGGGTGGGATCTTATGATCTCAACTTTCCTGGCACCATGAAGTTTACACTGGCAGGCATTAAGCTGCAGTAATACAGGCACCCTCAAATAATTTAAAGGCCTTGCAATAACGGTGCCACATGCTTCGGTTCTGCTGTGTGCTGCTTCTGTAGTGGGGCCTTATAAAAAGAGCTTTATTTCCTTCCTCCCGTCCACCCTGGACTTTAGATGAATAAAAACTAGCTATTCACATTTCGCTGTTTAAAGTACAGGGAAGAGGCAAACAGATAGTTACAGCATGAACAAAGACAATCATTCAGATATGAGAAAGACACCTGGCAGTATGCCAAAGCACCTAAGACCAAGCCATTCTATTGACCTAATTCCACTGAAGCATTTTTCAGTGTCTAATAACAGCCTGAACAGTGTCCTGGTGCAAATCCAACTGCACTGAAATAAGTCCACCCATTTGAAGGAGTTTTATCATACTTTGTAAACTTTCGAGCTTATGAACTTTCAGACTTGTAAACACAGCGGAACATGTTTCGCCTGCACTATTTACATGCTCAAACAATGCGCAGTTATCATTAAAATCAGCTACTGAAAGCCCAGCTCCAGGACGATGATGACAATATGAAAAAGATAAGCTTACTCACCTGCCCAAAAGCTGTTTGCTTTGGTCGATAAGAATGGTGTAAAGCCCAGTAATGAAACCTCTGCACTAAGGGGGGCACAAAAGCACAGGTGTTTTTATGAGGTCAGCAGCTACATTGCTTGGCATCTATTTTGTACTTACCTGCTTGAAACAACAGCAGTGTCACCAGCCGGAGTTCCATTTGGAGGTCAACTCAGAATGACCCCCACCCTTTCACTCGGACACACATAGCCTGACTGTCTAGAGTCTCCCTGTAGTTCTGCTGTCAAACTGAGCCAAGGAGTGGGAGTGTATAAACACTCTGACAAGGCTGCTCCTCTACGGTCTACTCTCAGAGCTAAATATATGTGTGTGTGTGTGTGTGTGTGTGTGTATATATATATAGTTAAAGGTGAGACACTTCCTTCTGTGTTTCAAGTGCCCACTGTCCAGAGACTGATGGAAGGCCCAATTCACTAAGAACCTTTACCTTACTAAGAACACATCTGGCAAACACAGCTCAGTGCCTCTGTTTGCACGTTGTTCCTTTTGGGAGGGGTTGTCGGGAGGGAATTATGTCTCTTGGACAGGTTTAGATGCTGCAGCCAATAAGCCGGGAGCTCCTTTCCTAAGCTGTTTGCTTACATCCTCAACTGACCCCTCCAAGTCGTTTCACTGCTGTGTTCGCTACAGTCCAATTTTTATAACTGGGTAGCATTTGAGTTTATAGCCACTGGCAGGAATCTTCTAATTAAAAAAACAACAACTGCAAATGCCAAGCTGAAACAATAAGCTTCTACCTACAATTTCCTGAGATTTTAACACACTAATTGACGTTATAGAAGTGGTTCAGGTAGGCTTGTAAATGTTAACTGTAATTTCTTTGGCTGCTCATTGCCTTAAGGGTGCATCGTAACTTTAAACCAGGGACAGGGAAATGTGACCCTCCTGAGGGCCACACGTTCCCCATCCCTGTTTTAAATTATTGATTTCATATCAATAAACACTACACTACTACGTCTGAGAATCAGACGTTGAGGATCATCATCAGAGAGTGATCATTGCAAAATGGTTGCATGCCACCCCAATCTCTGAGCCCAGGGTTCGGCTTCCTTGGAATGAGGGACAACAGAGACTGGTGTCTTGATGATACTATGGTTTATTTACACGCATATGCTACCTGAGCCTACAGTGGAGGAGCTCACAGTATTAACAACCCAAGAGTATGGTTACCAGATTTTTTTCAATGAATCCGGGGACACTTTTTTTTGAAAGCTGAGTAGCAACAGGCAGTCAGTAGTGGAGATGGTGAGGCAAAAAACTCTGGGCCCAAGCACACATGCATATTGTATAAAGGTGCAAAGCCCTTCTTTTGCACCCTGTGAAACATAAATGTGCAGAGTTTTTTAAAAACTGGGCAACAGTGCACTGCCTGCCCGTGACTTCTGAGCCTCCCCCGGTCTCCTGCCCCCTTCCCCCTTTGTTTTGACAGATCAGGGGAGGCTCGGGAGTCACGGGTGGGTGGCTGTTGCCCAGTGTTTTTTAAAAAAAACTCTGCACATTTATGTTTCACAGGGTGCAAAAGAAGGGCTTTGCACCTTGCCTGGCAGAGAAATCACATGCCTTGTGCCCCTCCTGGGCAACGCCCTCCACCCGTGACTCCTGAGCCTCCCCCAATCTGTCAAAACAAAGGGGGAAGGGGGCAGGAGATCTGTACCACCAGGTGTCCCTGGTTCCCTTTTGGTAGTGGCTGCAGCAGCGAGCAGCTCCTGAAGCCAGCCAGAACCAACTGCGCTACCAGGCTGGCTCCTGGCTGCTGAGGCTGCCACTGCCACGTTTCCCAGGGACAGATTTGCAAATCTGGGGACATTCCAGGGACGGAATTTGTCCGGGGACAGATTTGCAAATCCAGGGACTGTCCCCGGGAACTGGGGATGTCTGGTAACCCTACCCAAGAGGGTCTTGCTTCCCCCAGCCACAGCCTTGGATTCCAGCAGAAATCTTTCTCTCAGCAACCCAGCCTGCTTATTTCCTCTAGCTTCTAGCTCACAAACATCAACTCAGGCTTTTGTCTTTCTTATTACCAGACAGTGGAGGGAAGGAGGCACACCCATTTGCTCTCTGGCAGAGAGCCACTTATTTTGTTTCATTAAAGGCCCATACTTTGGGGGTCACTATCAAGAACCTGGCCTGGCTATTCCAGCAATTTAAACCCTAATGAATCCAGCACAACCGCAATGGCCCCTAACTCTCTCTCTCTCACACACCTGCACAGTCCTTAGGATAGTCACCAGAGGCTCTTATCTAGGTTCTCCCGCTAGGTTCTCCCGCTGAGGTTAAGCAGGAGATAATTTTTGTAGAACTTTTAGTGGATTCAGAACTGGGCATAAACTGTTTTCCTGTTTTATTTTTAGGCCTGTTCTTATACTGATTTTATACAAGACTGTTTTTACTACTGTTTTGTTTAGGATTCCTTGTTTTCACATTTCTTCTATTAAAACTGATTTAATTATTGGATAGCAGTGAAAAAGGCAGGTGAAAAAACTGGGTCAAAAAAGCATTTGTGTTTTAATTTTATGGACTGTTTCATGTTCTTCTTTTTTAGGTTTTTAATTCTCTTTATGAGTTTTATCTGCCTTTTATTGTATAATATAGGGGTTTTTTTTACAGTTTCAGGGATTTTGCTAGTTGCTCAGAATCGTATTTTTCCCCTTCTTCTTTTAGAAAAGATGGAACAAAATTATTATAAATAACATTTCTGGGAACCAGTGCCAGCTCCCCTGTGGTAACCTGCTTTTTCCTCATTTCCATTCAGATGAGAGGCGGGGAAGATTATAGACATGGTGACAGCTAGACAGTTGCTAACATTTTCCCATTATTTCTTCCAGGTTTTCCATCTTGATCTTTTGCTGTCCTTCCTCTCCCCCCCCCCCTTGCATCCCCTTTTGGGTTTCTCCCTTCTTACTCTCACTTTATGAATGGTGTGTTGATTAAATGAGCATGAGGTTTCAACAATGAAACTGCAATCCCTCCCACCTCTTCCTCGATGTGCAAAGGACACAGTGCAATTGCCATTGCTTGCCCCTCTCTGCTCCCCAAGGCCTTGGCCTGCAAATTAATCTTGCTTGGATCTATGAATGCCTGAGAGAAGTTTGGGGGTGGGGTGGGGTGTTGCACAGCTCCATTGAGTTATATATGTCATGCGCTCTCTCTCTCTCTCTCTATGCGTGTTGTACAATTCTGCCTGGAAGGCAGATAGGAACTCGTGGTCCCCAGACTAATTTCATGCACTTACTTGTTCTTTAGACTATCCCTCTGGCAATTATATGTACATCATGTGTTTGTTTGTTTGTTTGTTTGTCTGTCTGTGTGAAAGAGGGAAGGAGGAGAAAAGGGGAGTGGATTGAAAGGCTTGCAATGACCTGCAGTGTGGGAGGAACCCAGGGAAGAGAAGGAAGCTGGAACAGGGAAAACCAGGGAAAAATGCAATTGAAATGGATGGAGTATGCCAAGCCGGGTGGGGCGAGGAGCAGTCAGTTCCAGTCTGAGTGATGGAGTGGCAGAAAGAGCTCCATACAACCGCTCAATTTCCCATGCAAGATGGGGTGAATTAGTTTTGCCTTGCATCTCTGCTGTGGGTTCCTCCACTTTCCTAAATAAAGGAAAAGCGGACAATGGCATTTTACTATAGAAGTGTACTGAAGAAATTGTGGATCAGATATCCTGTTACCAAAAATATAAGACTCAAATACTTACATTTTTTCTTCCCCTTCCAATATTTTAATCACACGTACTTGGATTATCATCACTTTAGAAACAAAAAGCCGCAGCCAGATTAGAACACTTCAGCCCTAACTTCTCCATCTCCAAAAGAAAATGAGCTCTCTTTCTTAGAAAAAATTACCAAGAAAGCAGAATATTCATGGAGTGTTGTCCTTCCAGGATTTGGCTGCTGAAAGAAAGTAAACTCCAAAGAGTTTCAATATAAACAGCACACAGGGTGCTTCCAGATTGTTGCTATTTTGCAAGTGGGAATCAGTCGCATTCCAACAAATTCAGGTTGCACAGTTAAAGTAGATTAGCACAATAAAAAAAGATTGGCCTTTTTGCTGAAACAAAAGTGATGGAAAAATGCAATAGAAATGCTTGATGTGATGTGGTAGAACCACCGCACAAACAAACCACAGTGAATGCTCAATAAATAAATGACGTCATGTAACCTCCACACAAACCTTGTGCAAACGAATCAGGGTGAATGCTCAATAAGCAGGTTGCCTGGCTGGAAGTGACCTAAACCAGTATTTTCCATGCCACAATAACTCCTGCTACTCACCTTACCACAGTCTGTCAAAGCTTCGCTGTCTCTTCACCAGCACAGCCTTCACAGGACAGCAGTGAAAGAATAATAGTCATTCTCTCAATTACAAGGGAGACAGAGGTGGGCAGGAGAAAGGGCAGCTTTCCAGCTGCCAAACAACGCATAAGTGAAACGAGGGCGGAATCTACACACATATAAAAAGCATTCTGAAAATGCTTTTTTAAAAAGCGTTTTTAAAAATACATCAAATTTTCCATAAACCATCGCCATCTAGTGTCACATTGTGTATTGCACTTAAAACACACTAAAACGTTTTATTTGCAGCTGTATAGCTGAGTCCTAGGTACTTTTAAAAAGCCAGGATTCTTTAATTATAAATACTTAAGCTACTAAGGTAAAAGTAAAGGTAAAGGACTCCTGGATGGTTAAGTCCAGTCAAAGGTGACTATGGGGTGTGGCGCCCATCTCCCTTCAGGTCGAGGGAGCCAATGTTTGTCCACAGACAGCTTTCCGGGTCATGTGGCCAGCATGACTAAACCGCTTCTGGCGCAACGGGACACTGTGACGAGTGCCAGCGCGCATGGAAATGCCGTTTAGCTAATATATTTAGGTGTCAACTAAACCTTTAATTTCAAACAGTGCAGGTCTTAAGACAGGCATTTGCAACCTGTGGCCCTCAATATGTTGTTGACTACAGTTCCCATTATCATTGCCCATGCTAGCTGGGGCTCATAGGAGCTGGAGTCTAGCATAACCTGGAAGGCCACAAATTCCTCATCTCTAGTTTCAGGGGCCATAGTGTTTTCCTTGTCTGAAACTCATATACCAACAGAGCCACGGGAGTAAACAACACTGATGAAATTGAATTCTGTGAAGACTAGTCTTAGCCTACTGTGACAAACCTCTTAAAAAAACAAAACAATATCCCTCAGTTGCCAACAGCCTCCATCCCACGTCTTATGTAGTTAGGCCAACGTTTATAATGTTGCTAAAGTTATTTTGGAGAAGCGCTGAAATATTCTAGCCCATTGGTTTCAGACAGGGAACCACTGCTTCCACCTAGTGGAAAACAGCAATAAAGAGTGTAGCACAGACCAGAGGTTGGATTTTTACTTCTACTTCTACAATTCTACTTCTCTTATATCTCTCTTTCCTTCCTTGATAACTTTTGGAAGCATTGGAAATGTTGAGGGAGACATGAACTCTCTCCATTCCAGGATTTTTGGTTTTTTTAAGATGAGATAAACATACTTGGGGAAACTGAAACTCATGCAATACATATGCAATTGCAATATTTATATAACCAGAGGATTAAGAACTAGCAGAAAATGTGACATTCCACCACATGTTTAGGACACAGGATTCTTTAGCAGTGTTTCAGCACATATGAGAGGATTGGGATCTCAAATTTGCTGTAACACAACAGAATTTCTATAGCAGTACTAGAGAAACACAATGCAAAGACTGGAAACAGAAAGGACTACACACAACAAGAGACCTTTATAGTGAAATGAAGCCTCTTGCTGGAGTACAAATAAAATGACATTAGGGTGATCTTGAAAGAATGGTTTAACAAACAATTCATCTTTTCTGGGAACACTGGCAATTGTAGCTCTGTGAGGGGAAACATGAATCTCCTAACAACTCTTAGCACCTTGAACAAAATACAGACCCCAGGATTCTTTGGGGAAAGCCATGACGGTTCACAGTGGTAGAATAGTTCTTTAAATGTTTGGTGTAGGTGGGGCTAAAGTTGGATGCAGCCCTCAGTTTTTAATGTTTTATCTGGTGCATTATATAAATGTTGTGAACACTTGAACACTCTTGCTAAAAACTGTATATATATCAAACATTACATAGTGAGACTTACGTATGGTCTACAAAATAGACCGCAATATTTCCAAAACTACAGAACGAATGGAATTTCTATCAAAAGGCCTTTCAGCTCAGATACAACTCTAGAAGCAAGATAGAGATGCATCTTCCATCTTTTTTTCCACTTCCACTGAGCCCTTCAAAGAGCTCAAGGCAGGCTTTCTGTCAACAAAGAAAGGTGTTGTGTTTAAATATTACTCACTTAACGACTTCCTTTTATGTTTGTAGCTGATGTACAACCCCTGCAGATGTTTTCTGGTGGTTTCTATACGTACATTAAAAAAACAACAGAGCCGTGAACCAGCCCTCTCCTCTTCACAAACGATATAATCAGTAACATCATTTGAACAAAATTGGGATAAACAGTAGGAGCGATATTCAACTAAGCCTGCGTAAACACTATACTTTTAAAGCACATTGAGCATTTAATATCAGGGCCATGTGTTCAAGCCCAATGTTGGGCAAAAGATTCCTGCATTGTAGGGAGTTGGTGGTCCCTACAATTCTATGATTCTAAGAGTAGACCCACTGGTTTTAGTGGGTCTATTTAGAGCATAGCTAAGGGTGGATATCATCTTAGGTCTCTCCAGTCTCCAATAACATGCTTCATAACACAAAAGAGTAGCAGTATTTGTGCAGGAAGATGACAGTTGCAATATCTAAAGACAAGCAACCATTTCGTGACAGGGGATTTGGGTGGAAACAGATTACTTCATCAGCTGCATTAAGAGGACAGATAAAGTACTAGCTAGAGGTACCATGTGTGAGATACAGGGGTGACAGAATGAGGGTATCTTAAAAAAACCAAAACAACTACTGTATTAGAGCAACTCAGTTTACAGCAATTAAGGTATAATCTCTTTTCAGTCACTCCCCTCATAAAACTAAATTCAGGTATCTTCAACAGTCTTTCACCATAGGAAAGAAGTGATAAAATAAGAGAATAAATGAATAAAACAGATGGGAATGAAAAATGGTCTTCACAGAAGTAAGGCCCATACTGCTTTAGTCAGACCTTCTATATTTATCATCAAATAGTACTATTTCATTTACAGTCAGTTGTATCAGCCTCTAAAATTAAATCCAATATTAAAGAGGGAATTGTATGCTTTCCATGGGTGCAGCATCAGTTTGGGCTATGAAATACACTCTCGGACTTAGATCTTCTATCAGGGAGCACTTGAATAGGTATTGGGATCCAAATATCCGAAAGGGCACATCTTCCCATAGCAGCCTGTTGCCCAGGCTCCATTTAACACAATAGGACTTCTAAGTAAGCATGCGTGGAAGTGCACCATTAGTCACAACTAATTTTAGCTGGATTGAAACCAATAAATTATGCACTGTTTCTACCGCTTGAGGCCAATTTCCAATACTGAAACAGCAACCACAACATACACACCCTTCTCAGTGTTTTGCTGCTTACAACACAGATTAAGTCATTATAATAGCAGCAATGTTTCACTTTTTACCTCAAGCCATCCCCACCCATCCTGGCTTTCCAAAGATCAAGAGTATATGTTTGTGATTGGATCATGCGGTTTTCAATGTGCTTGACATTGTCCTGGCTTGACACCTTGCTTCTTCATAAAGGTAAAGGTACCCCTGCCCGTACGGGCCAGTCGTGTCCGACTCTGGGGTTGCGTGCTCATCTTGCTTAAGAGGCCGGGAGCCAGCGCTGTCCGAGGACACTTCCGGGTCACGTGGCCAGCGTGACGAAGCTGCTCTGGCGAGCCAGCACCAGCGCAGCGCACGGAAACACCATTACCTTCCCGCTATAAAGCGGTACCTATTTATCTACTTGCACTTGGGGGTGCTTTTGAACTGCTAGGTGGGCAGGAGCTGGGACCGAACAACGGGAGCTCACCCCGCCGCGGGGATTCGAACCACCGACCATGCGATCGGCAAGTCCTAGGCACTGAGGTTTTACCCACAGTGCCACCCACATCCCAAGTGCTTCTTCATAGGCATCAGCATTTTATTATCATTATCAGTCAGCCATCCTAGAAGCCTTCCAAGACTTAAGTTTATTATCTTGAACTTTTCTTTATTTGGTAAAATACCAAAATATTGTTGCCTATTTATTATATTCTCTTATTTATTGCTTGCGACATTTGTTATATTTCTGTAATTATGCAACTATTTTCATGTTGTAAACTGCCTTGAGCATGGTCAACTATGGAAAGGCAGCACACAATTAGATGGCGAGGTCCTCTAGTTTCAGACACATGCTGCTCCAGAGGAACTGATCTGCCATTAAAATGAAATAAAGAAGTATCCGGCCCTTAGGCTTTCACAAACTTTTCCATAAATATGTTGACGGTCTCCTCAAAACTGACTCCTGTTCTGTTTTGTAATGCTGATTTTTTAAATATATAATTCTTATGACTCTCAAGAGGTGACAAGGCTTTGGGTAGTTTGTTGGGAAGATCAAGTACTGGGCTCAGCTGAAGGGGTGAGGGGTAGGTTAACATTATCAAATGTGACTGCTCAGAAATATTTCCTGTTCAAGTGTGGGCTTCAAAGGGCCATTTTAGTGAATTCAAAGGCTTAGGGATGCCTGGTATAAATTTTACATATTTTCTTTGAACCACAAGTCCTACACACCATGTTACAAACCAATTTTGAACCCCCCTCCCTTTTTTGAAAAGTGTTTTGTGTGTGTGTGTGCTGCACAGGGGGCTACTAAAATATCACGTTGGGCAAACAGAGATTGTGCAGGTTCCTTTCCTTGGCTATATGAGAAAGTATGAACACAGGGCAGAGACAAGATTCTCATATCACACGGAAAGCGTAGGGTTGATGGCTGAGGACTTGCAGTATCCATTTAAGCTGCATGTTAACAATGCAAAGACTAGGAAATGAAATGCAGACTTATGAAGTGATACATTTCTGGGGTGACTTCTTTTGTTGAACAAGCTGCCATTCCTGTTCTCCGTGTTCTATTGAAATAGATATGTAAAGCAATTCAAATGATTCATTCAATAAGGTAGAGAAACACAGCATTTGCCCAACATAGGCAACTCATAAAGGCTAGGTTCCAGGAGTCCAAGAATATTCGCAAAAAGACGTAAAACCAGGAACCCCTGAAGCCGAGTCTCCTGCAAAGTGAAGGGCTGCTTGCTCTGCTTTGGGTAGGTGGTGGGAGGGCTTTGGCAGCAACCCAGAGTCCTCCAACCTCCTTCCCAAAGCCTGGTAAGTTTTTGTCCAGCTACAGGAAGGAGGCTTGAGGGCTCCAGGATGTTGCCAGAGCCCTTGCACTGCCTTCCCAAACCCGTGATTGCAGCTTTGAGCAGGTGGGGAGGATGACTCTCTCCATTTACTTACTTATTTCCTCCCACCTGTGCAAAGCTGTGATCACATAAGTAAAATAAGCATAAGTTGCAAGCTAGCTGCACGCATGTTGGTTTTTAAGACAAGCCAGTTTTGAGCCTCATGGAATACTTGTCTGATCACATAAACATGCAAGTTCTTTGGTTACTCGTATGTTGTGGGCAATCTAGATTCCCATGGCTCAAGTGTTACTTCTCTGTTCATTGTGGGAATAGCACATTCCCCCAGTCCTCAAGATTGCAATGCTATCCCCCAAACCCTCTTCCCTGTGCTATTACTGCCAAGTCAAGCGTAATCTGAAAGGTGCCAGTGGGAATGTCATAGAAGCCTACTGGCCAGTATCCCTACCACCATTCATGTCACAGGTGTAATTCCATAGGTCCCTTTCACTCCCCAATGTTTTGTAAAGGTTATCTTTAAAAATCCCTTGATGCATACATAGAGAAATGTATTCTGCGTACAAACAAATAGCATAATCTAGATTGGACCTACAAGGTTGGCCCACTGTTTCTTCCCAGCGGATCTAATTATTACCTATTTATTTGCAAGGACCACAACACACAATTGGACAAATTTGAGTTAGAACCACTGTGCGGCTCCCTTAAAAAATGTGTACCACATCTGTTTAATATTGGTATCAGTTTGAAATGAGACCAACAAACTTTTCCTCTTCCCTTCCACATATCCTTACTCCCCATCCCATAATGTTTTTAAACATGCATAAAAATAGAAATTTGGACAGAAGTCCATGTCAAGATTCTCTTAGTGGAAACTGAGCTTCAGTTGTACTCCATGCATTTTTCTGTCTCACCGGCTGCATACAAATCCAGTAAAATTCCACGAGCTTTGCTCAGATTTATTTTTTAAACAAAAGTTTTAGTTTAGGCGACATGAATAATACTTATACAAAAATCCAATAAGGAATTGCATTGCATAAATAAAGGGTTTTAAAATTCAGATTTATATACACGCTTACATTAGTCAAATT
The DNA here is from genome assembly GCF_965112155.1 of Podarcis liolepis. NCBI lineage: Eukaryota > Metazoa > Chordata > Lepidosauria > Squamata > Lacertidae > Podarcis > Podarcis liolepis. Next base: position 74,518,630 of record NC_139558.1, on the reverse strand, counting down.
AGAAGGTACACCTTGTAATAGAAGCTCCTACTACAAGGAGAGAGGAGGGTAAATGGAAAAAACAAATGTTGACATCATTTCACTTAATTTAGCTCATGGCTACCAACCTTTTTACAACAATCAAGCCAAAAAGGTTGAAAGGGATACAGCGGTGGGCGTAAGAGTGAGAGGGGAAAGAGTATATCACAATCTAGAACAAAGTTCTATTGCTACATTTATGAAAGAGGTTGCACTGGTTTATTTCCTAGTGGATCATAACACACATACAGTACTGCCAAAATTAGTGTCATTAAAATCTTCCTTCTCCTACTTACACTACCCTGTTAATTGTTTTTGAATATCAGGTTTAGATGTGAAAAAATGTACTGCACTGGGAATAACAAAGACATGTCATAAAATTTATAGTTAAAAAACAAACGCAAACAGATAAGAAACTTGTTAAAACCCTGCAGATTTCTGGCAAGAAAGTGCTATTCCTGGTAATTGGCCTCTAAGGTCTTTTAATTTTAAAACCCCCCAGGCCATTTCACTTCATGCATTTTGTGGAACAAAATTAAAATAAAATAAAAAGGAAGAGCCAGGGGGTAAGGGGGGCAAAAACGAAGTATTAAAACGGGGAAAAGACAGACATGGGAAGCAATGAAAATATCCCGTTATGCCACACGGTATGCTTTCAAGAGCGTGAACTCCTTCCTGTTAGTACGCGCAGCCCAGATGAAAAGGGCAGCAGCCATGAACTGCAGGGGTGCTGAGACACAGGCCAGACAGAAGGACCAGCCGAACTGGCCTTGCACCTCTTCTGGAGGGGTTAGCTTCTGGTGGAGCAGCTCAATTCCAGCTACATAGCAGCCAACTGAACCCAGCGTGCACAAACCTGGAGAAGAAGCAGTAAGTATATTTTGGTCAGACTTACAGCACCTAATTCTTGGCTCACCGCATTAAGATATTCACGTTTCAGCACTGAATACAAGGGATGAAGTTTGCCAAGAGGACTCACCCGCTAGAAAGTGGAGGACTCCGGTGGCAATGGCGGGGTAGAGACTGCGGCAGGCGCAGGCACAGACCCCAATGAGAGCCCCAAAACACATCAGCCCAAGGCTAACAAAAGGCAGGAGGAACTGCAAGCGCCATAGATCTAAAGGAAATAGGGAGAGGAACATGATTGGGATGTTCCAACTTTAGGGCCTTGCACTCTCATGGTGCAAAATGCATTGTTTCCAACACAAACGGAGAGTAGTTCAATCTACTATCTAGTTACTTATTTGCAGCAGAGCCCAAGAACTCTAGCTTTTTGTCTGTGCTAAACAGTATAGAAATACATCACATAATAAAACAACATTGAATTTTGCAGAGTATAACTGCTAAATGAAAGACTATGCTATATGTATATATAAGAATCCCAAGTAAATTACCAGAGCATCATAAATGACCTGAGCTGAGATACTAAACATACTTTGCATGGGAGTAAGTCCTGTTCAACTCAGTGGAATTTACTTCTGACTAGACATGCACAGGGCTGCACTGTTGACCAACTTTGACAAGGTAGCATACTTTCCATTTATCCACATTTGATGGAGGCAAACATGTCTTATGGCCAAGTTAAAACATGTCTCAAGTCTTTCTCATTCCTATGTCTATTCAGAAGCAAGTCCCACCAGGTTCAATGGCTCTTACTCTTTGGTAAGGTGCGCAGGGGACTGCAGCCTCAGATACATTTTATCTGCTACACAAAACCAAAAAAATACTTACAGGTCCGGTTCAGATCACTGCCACTATTGTGATTCCCAGGATCCTTATATTTTTCCATGAACTGATCCGAAAGGGAAAAACTGACGCACCTTGTGACCATCTCAGCTTCCAAAATGAAAAAAGAAATAACCTTTATTAGGCTCTGCTTTGCTTGAATGTCATTCTTCATTCACGCACATACATATATCTAGGTTAACTAGGTGTGGTAGGGAACCTCTGGCCTGTGGGCCTAAAGAGGCCTGTGAGGCCTCACCATTTGGCCCACAAGGCCATTTCAGTCAAGCCATGGCCACCTGATGCCATGTATGATGTCAGGTGTGGGGTAGGTAAATTGGCTCAGGCAAATGAGGTATGCAGGTACCTGCAAAGCCCTGTACAAAGAGGCTTCCCAAGACCCAACAACCAGCTGATTGCCAGTTTTGTGGAACACTTTGAAAGGTGCATTGCAGGCTGTGCATTTGCCTGTATGGTTGGATTTCAAACTCTGCAGGCAAAAAAATGAGTCTCCCAATGTCATTGTGACATCACAGTTCGGCAGCCCCACCCCATACAACAACGCATATTGCAGCATTTTAAGAAGGAACAGGTTTACAGTTATAGGTTTATAGCCTCTAAGGCACTATCAAGACTACTGATTTACAACAATGATGTTGAGGAATGGAAGGAAGGAAGATACTGGTGGGGGCAGCTGCAAGGACTGCAAATGATAAGGCCAAGGGTTACAGTAAGGCAATCCAGCCAGATGGGTGGAACATAAACAATAAAATTGTTATTATTATTATGCAGCTCACAGGTTGCCCAACTCTGGTACTTAACTTCCTAAGTATTACACTCCCTCTCACATTATTATTCAGCAGCTGGCACTGATCTCCAACTTTTTAAATTTGGTATTGTTCTCAAAACTATTAGTCATTTCCTCAGAAGACTTGATAGACTACTTCAGAGACAAACTAATAATTTTAAGGTCCTAAGAGCAACCTAGATTTAAATGATGGAGGTACTTGCTTAGAAGATACAATTAAAGTTCTCTCTAAGGCAAATTTGTGCATCTTAAAACTGAGAATTAACAACAACAAAAAGGGGGGGGGATGTGTCTGCTCAAGCGGGACCTGATAACCTAATCAATTAATTCATGCACCAGTGCTTTGCATTCAAATGATCCTTTGGGAAAATGGCACTAAGAGAAAAACACATTTAGAGACACTTTCTGAAGTAGGTTTACTTGGTGAGTTGAACCAGTAAGAGTTCTCAGCCATCGTGATGCATCTCCGCCATAGTCCAATGGTGCCGTTCCATCGAAAGAGAGCTTCTGTATAAGACTTTTCATCTTCACCAGTGAAATCATCCCAAGTGGCCTTAACTTCACTGTAATTTTCGGGTGGTGATGAGTTGCGGTACTCATACCAAAAGTCCGTGCCAATAGAGGCTGCCAGGTAGATGGTGGAGATAAGGCTAAGCACGCAGGCGATTACCAGAGCAGTGGCAAAACGGTTATCCATCATAGTGTCTCAACTGCAATCGAAAAGAGTAAAAAGCAGAAAGTTTCCAAACATGAAATTTAACTGAGTTAGGAAGACACGTGTTTTTCTGGCTCTAGCCAACCTCTTTCACATGCGTACGCCAGCTGTTCGTTTCATTGCTTACTTGCAACATCTGTTCAATTTAGCAATTAAAGCAACTTCAGAACATCCTCTCCTGTAAAATTCTACTCATTGAACTGTAGCTGGGTTGAACATAAAAAAGGACTGAACCAGAAAGCAAAATGATTAGCATGGTTCCATTCCAGATGATCACTACAAGAACTCAGGGACACCCAAAACCAAAGACTCCCAAAACAAACAAAAAAAGAGTCTGGCTTTTTCCTCCTCCCTTTCTATTCTTTTTCCTTTTGTGTCATGTTTCAGATTATAAACCTGAAAGACTCTTTTATCATTGATCTTTGCAAGCCATTCTGGTGGCCTTGGAGTCTCGTGAGTAAGGTGAAAATCATTAAAATAAACACACACACACGTACATTATTGCATATTAATTCTGTCTGCTCAAATCAGGTACCACTGAGCTGCAAACTGTTACTCCTATAATATTATGTTGTGCATCTTGAACTTGATGTATGGAAATGGAGGCAGGGCTTAAGAGATTTGGAAGAACATGCATGTAGAAAAAGCAGTCAATACAAGTATACAAGTGATTTTCTAAACAGACCCATCCGTTAAGCCACCCATCCTAAGACAGAGGAAGATGCAAGCAGACTGGTCTATACATGTAATCAGTTACATTTTCTGTTCTTCCCTGTAAAGCTTCATAAGACCGACTTTAATAGTAAAATAACAACTTTAAAAATATTGTACAATGAAATACGTCGCATTCCAGTTGGTGGCTGTGACCATGATAAACTGAGGATATGATAATTATTTATTGAAATATGGAAGTGGAAACCAACAAAATAATACAATATAACATTTGTGTAGTACTTCAGAAGGCTGAACACAATTCCATTACCTCCTTATGACAGTATTATCTCCCTAATTTGTAGATGAGGGGAATAAACAAAGGCTTGCAAAAGCTACCTACTGTCTTTTTGGCAGGTGAGATTTGAACCAGTAATGTCCATGCTCACAGCTCATATGGACATAGAACACACAAAAATGTGGAGTGTCTCTGTAAAAACACACACTATTAAATTTACTCATTTTGCTCAAGTATCTAAACTTCCTTTCAAAGATGTCAGTGTTGCAATTTCCTCGGTCACAGTTGTTTCCTTAGTTTTTATTCAAACGTATTTTAGCATTCATTTTTGTATTAAGAGAATGCATCAGGGGGTCTCAGACTCCTAAGCTCCCTCCCTTTGGCCTTGTCATGAGGAGGAGTTAAGTACAGAAGCTTCAGCTTCTGTTTTAGTTTAAACACAGCTTCTTGTGCTGTCCAGTCCCTTCACAAACTGTAGCAGAAACAAAGCAACTTCAAATCACAGTTTATGAAGCTGGCCTGTTCCAAATACAGTTGTACCTTGCTTTTTGAACAGAATGTGTTCCAGAAGTCCATTGGACTTCCGAAACATTTGGAAACCAAGGCTTCCGGTTGGCTTCTGATTGCGCAGGCGCGCCGGAAACAATAGCAGAAGCTACATCGGAAGTTTGGCTTCCAAAAAAAGTTCAAAAACTGGAACACTCATTTCCGGGTTTCGATCATTTGGGAGCCGAAACGTACGAGCACAGTACCATGGTGTTCAACAACCAAGGTACGACTGCAGCTAAACTGTAGCTAAAATAAAATGGAAGTAGATGCTTCCAATCTCCTTGCAATTGCACTGGAAGAGGGAGCATAAGAGTCCCAAGGATTGATGAGAGACATTCTCTTAATGCCATGGTTTTGCTGCATCTGAACTCACCCACAGTATTACCAGTAGCAAAGAACTTACAAACAATCACAGTATAAACAGGACAGCAAGATGACTCAGGAGCGTGGCTATTTTATGGATTATCTTAGTTTGCAATGTGTTCTTTAGAAGAAAGTAAGAGTGAGAACCAAGTGAAAGCCTGGAGCATGGTCTGGAGCTTATGAAGACAATTAAAGGGAGTGCTCAAGAAAGAAGCATTTGCGCAAAGCAGCAGGTGGTTAAGAAGATATGAGCACACAGATGAAGGCTGGAGGCAGCCAGAGCTTACCGTATTAATACAGAAGAAGTTGGTGTACAGAAAAAGGAGAAAGAATGGGAAGTCACAGTTAGAACACCCATAAATAATAAGGTTTGCAAAAGGCACTTTATATTTAGAAGATAGTAAAAACTGAATGACAAAACACTAACAGGAAGAGAAGAAAAGAAAAGAAACAAAAATGTTACCATTTAGATGAAACTAGTAGCAGAGATAATCCGAGCTCAAAAAGTAGAGAGTCAAAAAAATAAGCTCCCCAGTGGCTTAGGCAGAAAGTTAAAAAGATTAAATCAAAGATATTGGGATACCTAAGGACCACCAGCCACAGACTCAAAGCCATGAATAAAACTTAATTGCCACAAACCTGTGCTACCAGGCTGAAGTCAATCATGCTGTTTATTGGAAAGTTTATTCAATCTAGATAGAGATTGTCATTAAGACGATGTTGATAGAGGAAAATCAAAGTTGAGCAATTATACTACTAACTGGCATTCACCCAGTGTCAGTCAAATGGGCATATTTAATTAAATCACAGTAGATAAAATTGTTTTGAACTGTAATGGGTTCAAAACAGGCCCCAATTACGGTATGTGGCAAAAGTGGCACATGAATCAGCAGTACACATATACTGTATTCCAACAAGAGCAACATTGTGTTTTTGGGCAGAAATGGTCACATTCACCACTGTAAAAACTTATGTATGTACCCTAAGTTTTCAAAGTACTTCCTCCACATGATTCATGTTCAGATAATATCCCCATGTGCACAAACAGAATAAATCTCAAATAGAACATATTTTCAACAGGCAGCCCAACTCAATACATGTTTACTTGGAAATGAACCCCATTCATTTGAATAAATCTTAATGCCAAATAAGGAATTTTGATTGTTTGAAACGTTCCTTCTATCTCACCAAGAAAAATATTGTGGTGTGGAGATTTCCTCTGCTGAAAGGTGAATACTTCAGTGTTCCTACAGAAATCAGGACTGAAGAGTAGCTCAGCAGCTTTAACAAGTATTATTTTCACAACAGTGTCCTCAGGGTAGTTAAGTTGTTAAAGGCGGCTTTTTGTTTTATTTGGATAAGAAAGAAGCAAACTGAGGTTGGTGCAAGTCAATCACATTTTGTCTTTAACACAAGCTACTCAACAATCTTGATTGGGGATAAACAAAACAAATTGGGCAGGCAACACCCAAACCTAGGACAGTCTAGTAGTATTTCTAAAGCTGAGCATGTCACAAGCATAGGATATGTACTATGGATTTCCACCAAGAGACAAGATTGGCTTATGAAGTCTGCCTATCTTAAATTTAGGAGTTGCCGGGGATAAGATCACTTTGTATTTAAATAAGATGTCAGGGTATACATTCTCACACTGAGGTTTAACCAAAACCTTTCTCAATTCTTACTAGTAAAGATGTATAAAGAGGAAATATGGAAACAATGATTTTTAAAAAATAAATTAGAAAATAATTAGAAACCAGACCATTTGTAACACAGCACTTTTATCTTGCCACATCTTTGGCTCAAAAATGGGTCAGGCGACTGGTCCTATCCACTGGCTAATTCTGTTAGGATGATCCCATTGTTAGCTCCAGAGTTTTACAAGGGTAGTGGAAACAACACTTCCTTTGATAGATACCAGCATCCGAGGGCACAGATTGTCAGTGGGGAGGAACACAAAGCCCATTCATATCCGATTTTGTTGTTTTCCTCAATTATAGTACCAAGAGGGATCACGACCACCAGCGAGAGCATCATCTCAGGCTACAATACCGGGGTGAAATGAAACGTTCGCCCAGGTAGACACATATACGCTCACAACAAGAGAGATTTCCCAAAGCAGAAGCCTAATCCCTTTTTCATGGGCGGGCTGGAGGGAAAGGGGGGGGGGTGAAAGGCCCGCAGGCACACACCTTTCTCTGTTTCCCCTCCTCCATCCTCATGTTATATATATAACTCCACAGCTGCAGTCTGATGCACGCTAAAATGGGAGTGAGTCCTAGTGAGTAAAGCGGGACTGCACTGCACCTTGGAGGCAAGATGCGCATACCAGGGAGTGTGTAACTAGGGGTGTGTGTGGTGGGGGTGATTATTACTACATTCTCATCACTATCAGTAGTAGTAGTAGTAGTAGTAGTAATAATAATAATAATAATAATAATGGACAGGTGCCTGCAGACTCTGTCGAACTGCAGGGCTGAACCTGCCAGCGTTGCGGGCAGGGTGTGTTTGGTGGGCTTTCCTGCTTCTTGGAGATGTCCATCAAAATATAAGCCACGGGTCTCCCGCACCTCCATGGACTCTTTCCGGACACCCCCCAACCCCAGTACTATCCCACTCATGAATTCCGGGTGAGGAAGGGAGCCGGGCCCGTCCATACTCACCTCCCATCCTCCTCCCGACTCCACGGCGCCGCTTCCACCACCCACCCTCGGCCGACGCTTAGCCTGGGGACGGGGGAGGGGTCTTTTCCTCCTCCCTCCTCCTCCTCCTCCTCTCTCGGAGACGCTCATCCGCCCCCGACCGCCAGGCACCCTGGGGAATGTAGTTCTGGCCGCATCGACGGCGGCGCTCCGCTAAGAAACCAAGGTGGGAGGCGCTTTGTTTGTTGGCCCGAGATCTTGAGGAGAGGCGCTTTCCATTTGCATCCTGGGTATTGTAGTCTCGCTGACCAAAGGCGCTGGAATGCGGGGAGGTTGCTTCTCAATGGACAAACTGCTTTCAGTTCTTAATTCGGTTCAGCGTTCAGTTGCCGCCGCGCTCTTCCTGCCATGGTTCCAGTGCCTTATATATAGTGATAGCCTTTCTGTACTTATCAGAAGTAACGTAAATTAAATCAAAGGGGGCTTTCTCCCAGGTAAGGGCTGCAACCTTAAGGGCGTAAGGTATTTTGGAGTTTCACCAAAACACAAGCATCTCTCATCCCTTTGGAAACATGTTCACCTGTTGAACTCCTGGCATAGGAACTCTGCCAGTGTTGTGTGTGTGTGTTTTTAAGGTGGCAACTGTCCTGGCATGTAAAAAACGTCACTTTATTGCACTTATAAAATATGTTTATAGAATGCTTTAAAATTGTTGTTACTTACCGCACCCCTGAAGCTCGTGCCTATCAAGTTTATAATGTAATAGAATATAGTACTGCATTTGGATAAATTCACATTAAAATGCTGATGGACTTTTTTTTTTTGCAAACTAGTGTGAAAATGTGTGGAGCTGAAATTAAGGCAGTAAAAATGAGAAAAAGAAAACCAAAATTGACAGATTCATTCATCCCTACCTAAGAGCAAGGCCCATAGACCTCAGTATACACATAGAGGATTACCATACTCACCAAAGCTGTGTTCTACTACTGATTGCTGGTTCTTTCTTCAGCTCTCAGAGAACTCAGTGTGTGAGAGAAATGACACATACCAGGTTGCTAGGGTTTATCTTCTTATGATGTTTTGGAATTTGATGGGCTTTCACTGAGTACTCATATGCTTACCATAATCTAGCTAGTCTTGCATGACAGGAATAGAGATGACATCTCCCTGATAATGCAAGATGAGATGTGGCATAACAGGTTTTACCTTGGCACAATTTTATTTACAATTTTCTTGGGAATCTGTCTAGAACTTTTAGATAGGTTCAATAAAGTAGCATTCTTGGAGTAACAAATTACAATACGTATGTGTCCCCAGTTGTTATGAAGCTTAGTTCAAGTAAAGGCATAGATGGCTCTGTAGAGAAGTAGCCCAGTGGTTCTCAATTGTTTTTCTCTGGGCCACACTTTCAGAAAAAAAATTTGCTTGTGCAAATGGGGAGCAGGTGCCGATATACTTCCTTGCCAAGGGTGCAAGGGGCCTAGATATAGCTCTGTCAACAAAAAAGCTCTGTGAAAATCTCTGTTCACAACAATATGTCATGGAGAATTGTAGAAGAATAACCAGTGCTCCTGAAGAAAGGCATTGGATACTGTTTCTGGTTGTATACCCCCCCCCCCCCATTGATAGTATACTGCACTGAAATGCTTAAATGTTTTTTTTTTAATTGTCCTTGAATTTTCCTGCCACATTTGCTATCCTCTTCTGCCACCCAATTGTGGCACACCACACCCTTTGAGAACCACTGCCATAGTCTCTCCCTCTATGGTTACTCAAAGAAAAGACAGTTCACATACAAATTAAACAGAGTTTAAAACAAGGTTGCAATCCTAAGCATCCTTTTGTTAAAGCCACAAAAATGAACAGGACTTTTTTCAAATAAAATCTGTTTATGATTGTAGCATGAATGCAAAATATCCTTCTGTTTCTCAATGAGAAGTCTTAATCTGTGGGGCAAAGCTCTACCATCCCATAAATTCATTTTCCTTCACCTGTGACCCTGATATATATTTTTTCTCGTGCTGCAACTAACAGGGTGGACCAAAACTTGAAGTGAAGAAAAGAGTATTTAAATGCTTCAGAAAAGATATAAGAGCAAGATACTGTTTTTAAGAGCAATATAGAATAAAATCTGACATTAAAGGTCAGGTAGAAGTTTTAAAGCACATCTTTGTTCGCAAGATTTTGCTGCTGTCAGAATTGAGAAGGCGTTGGACATTCATTCTACAAATAACAGCAACATGTCAATTGGTAAAGCTTGCGGGAGTGGAACCCTCCCAAGTTTAGAAACACAGATTAGACAAGCTAACGGTTATTTAAATAACAACCCACCCTGACGAACTGAATTCACCACTTTCTTACTTCTGCTAACCATCTATAACCTCAAAAACCTCAACTAATAAATTGTATTTACGAAGAAACTTAAACCTCTCCCCTCCCCACTTCCTAAAATTTCAAGGAAACCCACCCTACCATATTTTACGATCAAAGCTGCCTGTATATGCATGCTGGTTGGTCAAATCAAACCAGGCCCTCCCATTCTGTGCTAGACATTTAAATGCCTAGTCAGAGATTGATATGTTGTACGTCAGATTTTTCTGATCATCTGGAAGAAACTGAAAGGAAAAAAGACGAGAACTGTCATCTGTAGTGCCAAAAAGAACATAAAAGTGCTGAAAGCTTCTTCGCACAAATCATTTTTGAGATGGAGAAATCAACTTCTAGCTATGATTACTATTTCTACACAGATTCTCCTGAAGATAACTGCTCAGCTGTGGAATTGCCTTACAAACACATTTTCCTGCCTGCTCTCTATACCATTGTATTCCTGGTGGGGATTGTTGGCAATGCCCTTCTAATAGGAGCGCTAATCTTCAAACGACGGGTTCAGAGGCTAATTGATATCTTCATTGTCAACTTGGCAGTGTCTGATTTTATATTCCTTATCACATTACCCTTTTGGGTAGACAAAGAGAGGACCTCGGGACTTTGGAGATCTGGCTCTTTTCTCTGCAAAGGCAGCTCCTACACCATCTCAGTCAACATGTACTGCACCGTCTTTCTCCTCACTTGCATGAGTAGCGATCGGTACCTGGCAATCATGTACCCATCAGTGGCTAGGAGGATCAGAACAAAGCTGTATTCCATCATCCTTTGCACTTGTGCCTGGATTCTGTCCTGCCTACTTGGGTTGCCAACCCTTCTGTCCAGAGAGCTGAGGAGATATGACAACAGCACATATTGTGTGGACAAGGAAATCACATCCACTCACCGGATTGGGTCGCTGCTGCTTCTAATTTTGGCGTTCTTTGTTCCTCTGTTCATCATCTTGACTTTTTATTGCTCCATCACCAAGAAACTCTGTGTGCATTATCAGAAATCTGGAAAACATGATAAAAAGCTGAAGAAATCCATCAAAATTGTCTTCACTGTAGTGATCATTTTTGTTTTATCTTGGGCTCCTTTCAACATTTTTAAGTTTCTAGCTCTGATGTCTGCAATCCAGGAACTGAAGCCACCTTTCTGCCTTCCCTACAAAGTTGCCCATATCGGTATGGAACTGAGTGGCCCATTTGCGTTTGCCAACAGCTGCACAAACCCTTTCATCTACTACTTCTTTGATGACTACATCCGTAGGGCAATGATGCAATGTATAACTCCGTGCACAAAGGCCAACAACTTTGGAACCAGTTCTGATAGCTCGGACACTCGCCTTAGCTACTCCTTGACTGTGTTTGCCCACAGGGAAGATGTTTCTAGGAAGAGAAGGAGGTCAGTATCATTCTGACAAGAGTCATAATTCTGAAAGATCGAGTGCCTCCATGTCAAGAGTAAGATCAAGAGAAGGAGGTAATGGAAATGTAAGAAAATGAAAAGATTAGAACAAATCAAAAAAGTTAATTGACTGTAATATGATTGTATTTCATAAAATGGCATGTTTCTTATCTTAAACCATGTAGCCAATTACAAAGTTCAATTGGAATATAGTCTGTAATATTAGCAGACTTGAAGGTTATTAGGCAATTACACCAAGAGGCTTACCAACCAATAAGAAACAAACCGTGGAAAACTTTAGGTCAATATTCTGCTGTTCCATAAGAAGTACAATATTACAAACTCAGAGCAACCAAACCAACTCATATGTGCCTCTTTAATAAAATCTTATTAACATAGAAAAATTAGTTTAGAATGCATTTTTTTGTTATATTCTGCATCTTTTCTTGTTAAATGCTATAATACTGAATTGTTCAGGATTCTTTTAAAATCTATACTTTTTTTGTTTATCTGCATTTTCAACTCTCAGTGTCTGCACTATTACATGTAAAAACTATTTTAGTTTAACACAATCCTATGTATACTTGAAAATGTAAGTTGCACTGTGCCGTGATAAGACTATATAGGATGACAACCTTAAATAATGCTGTTATAATAATTTTAGAGGGGGTTTTGAAAGAATTATATACATAAAATTATATACATACAGAAATATATACATAAAATATTTTTTCCTTTTGTAAATCTCATTTGTGTAAAATGGTACAATAAGTATTGGAAAGTTAAAATTTCACAGGAAGAATAAAAATTATTCAGCACAAAAAAGAACTCTTCAGACAATTATAATCTGTTGACTTAGATCAGTTGCTGGGAGATCAGTACTAGATATTTCTCTTGATCTCATGCATGACTCATGATTGAGGATAACTGATTTCTAGAATAAAAGACGCCTATGCTCACCACTGATTTTAAGTATTGAGTTTCTTTAATGTTTTTTCATTCAACTTACCATCAGAACAAGAACTTGTTATTGTTGTTTAGTCGTGTCCGACTCTTCGTGACCCTATGGACCAGAGCATGCCAGGCACCACGTTGTTTAATTTACCGTATCTGCCTCTCAGAGACTAAACACTGCCTCCCTTCAACAGCAGTTTTAATTTTTGAAACTTTAGGAAAGGTGAACATGTTTTAGAAATTTGTACATTAGCTTTGGAAATCAGTGTGATGATTTTTTTTACAAATGTAAATTTTAAAAGTGTTTGGTTTTTTTAACAAGCATTTTTCTTTTCACTAAGAAGAATAAACAATTAAGTATATGAACTTAAAAAAAGTGTGCATGTTGATTTCATTTGATCACTCTGTGAATTTACTTTTCTTCTCTTAAAATAAAATATAACTGAAACACTGCATTTGCTTGGTAGAAGATTTCTAAAAATATTATTATGATTATGATGAAAAATAATCCAAGTTAAACTAAATTAAAATATCCTTTCTATTTTAACACACACTCACACCTACTTCAAATGGCATTATTTATCCCCCTTTAAGACATTCTGTATCTTCAACTTGCTGAATGTGTGGTTCATAATACAGAGTTCTAGCTCATAATTTTTTACACAGATTTACTAGACCTTGCCAGTGTTGTGTAGGAGACAGAATGCTGTATTTGGAACTGAGAAATAGGGGTTCAAACCTCCACAAGCTGCAAAACGACAGTAGTGGCGTAGTGTGGGTTGTCAGCACCCGGGGCAAGGCAAGTAATTTGCGCCCCCTAACCCATGGATTTGCGCCCCCTAACCCTAACCCCCAGATGTTGCGCCCGGTGCCGCCGGCCCCCCCTGCACCCCCCACGCTACGCCACTGGACGACAGCATACCACCCAAAGATTAGACTTTTTTCAGTGAGACCAGTGCCTCCAACTGCTAACCAATTTGGCTTCTACTAATTTCTTACCTAGCACACCACCTCAAATTAACTTCTACCTCTGTTAATGTAAGGAGCACCCAATTTTCCTTTATTTCTGTTTTCCACCTATGAAGGAACTCATGTATTTCACTTAAGTATGGAGACAGATCTGGATCACACCTGGTTTTAGTATGAACAATTTATACTTGTTCCTATCAAGCATTAGTGCAAACAATTTGATACCTGCATCCCATTATGGGCAACCTTGAGGTCGGGGTGATGCCACCGGTTGTCAGAGGTAGCGGCAAAAGTGAGTGGTGTAATGATTGAGTGCCCTTTACCTTTGTATAGGCTACATTCTATCTGTGCAAAATTTAGAGGGTTTTTTCTCTCCCCCCCCCCCCGCCACTAGGCAAGCAAGAGACCGTTTATATGGACACTCTCCAGTTAGGAAAAAGTACTTGATGAGGGCATGTAGCAAAGTTAGTGATGGGTGACATTAAAACCCCCATGATAGAAGAAATTATTTAGCGCAACAATTCCTTTTTTAGTTTAATGTCATGCCTCTCTAGTGCTTTGGGGTTATTCTGTACATAACACACTTCCAATTTTCAATATCACAACTCTGTTAAGAAATTTGAAGGTGTACACAAGGTGACTTCTAACAAACTCCAGTCCCAATCATACTTCCTAAATCCTATTTCCATCAGTGGGACTTATTCGCAAGTAAATATACTTGGTATGGGAGCCTTAAGTGTTCAGACCAAATACGCTCCCCCCCCCCAAACATTTCACCAGGCAGGAAATAATGCTTATTTATGTTGATGACATAAGATTACAGATTATGTGGCATAGGCTGAGATAAAGTAAAACCAAGCTGTGAAACTGAATAGCTTTTTGTTGTTGTTTTTTAGGTTAGAAATGAAACTTGATCAGTGGTTTTAAATGAATTCTTCAGGCTGGCACTCTGCTAGGCAAACTGTTTTGTTGCTGTTGATAATTGTGGGGAGGACCAATAACACAAACAAGTAGATCTTGGCACTTGGCACAACAACAGTCAGTCAACATTCTATGGCCACAGAGCACACTTAGCCAATGGGCTGTTTGTGGGGTGGGGTGGGGGGTTCATTTTATAAACCTCTAATATATCACCCCATTTAGTTGTCATCAGCATTCTTTTTTCCAGAAGGACAGGGCCCCCACATAACAGAATGATCAGGAGCCCTCCCCAACAAAAACACACATTAACTTCTAAAGAGCGACCCACCCCAGTGAAATTACCTACCTTCAGGAGTAACCTGAGGGGTAAGTGTTCAGTCTTCATCTCCTTAGCTATTCTTATTCTGCACAATCCAATAGACCTTTCATACGGTAATGTGAAAATAAATTACTGCTCTAGGCAGTGGGAATGCCTTACACATTTTTATGTGGACAAAAGTGTGGGGTTAAAAAGTCAGTGAAACTCTTTTGGGCTTCCCCCAAGCTGCTGTATACTGACTTATACTGAGTTTTCAGCACGTTCGTAAGGGTAGTGGGAAAATGTTTGCTTGATTTGAGTCAGTTGCTACCAAGCAGTGAGCTGTCTCTAACAACTCTGTGTAGAAACTGACTCATCTCTCTACCGGTTAAGGAAACGCTCATTGCACGATAGGTTTGTTCTCACAGTTATTCATTATTCAAAAGCAAGATTTATTTATTTTTTAAATCAAGAGCCCAGGTAAGCATTGCATGTGGGCTTATCCTCACTATACATGTAAAGTGCTTTTATGCCACCTTAGCTGTCAGGGTTCCCCCCAAAGAATCCTGGGAGCTGTAATATGTCAAGGGTGCTGAGAATCATTATGAGACCCCTCCTATCATCCCCACAGAACAATAATTCCCAGAGTGCCCTGGGAAAAAGAGTTGATGGTTAAGCTACTTTAAATCTCCGGCGTGGATGTATTTAGTACATTTTTACCTCACACTTTTCTTCCATCATGAAACTTAAGGTTGGCAGTATACTTGGGGACTGCAGAGCACCACTGACCAGACCCAAACTTGCTTAGCTTCTGCATGGTGCCTGCATCATGTACCCTTTCACCAGAGGCCGACAGAAAGAAAGCTAAACAAACAAGTAAAAAATTCTATACAAGTTGGCATGGGTCCATTTCTTTCTGTCAGCTTAACTCAAGCCATCAAAGCAACTTGACCTGGTCAAGCATTCTGCATACCTGTATCTCTGTCCATGGCAAGTACAAACAGACCTTTGGATTTTTCTATGGTCACGTCTTTTACAGATCTCTGTACAAACACTGAATAAGCAGCACCAGTATCTGGAACACAGGCAACATTAACTGGCAGACCCAGCTTTCCCATAGGAGACAGTGAAAAAAATCACCATACATAATTGTGCCAGATTTTTCCTCAAGCAGTGCTTCCTGCATAGAAAATTGGTTGGATCTGGATGAAAACTACTATTAAATTATGCTACCAACAAGGTTGTGCACACACTGTATCTTTAAAGCACATTGTTTCCCTCAAAGAATTCTGGGGCACTGTAGTTTATCCCTCATAGATTTACAATTTCCTTCAACAAACATCAGCTGGTGCCCATTACCAGATTGTTTCCCCACATCAAACTACTATTCACTGAAGCTCTCATCTGAGCATGTGCAACGGCTGTCTAAAACATACAAACCACAGCTTAATCATAGCTTCTGTTCTCAAATCAGATAGATACTGGATTGAGAGAAAGTATATCAAACAGCAGTATTTCTTAATAAATTGCAGGATACATATGGATTGTGGCCTACATCATGTGCAGCCCTCTTCAAACACCAGCAGTGGGCATGCACTGGAGTGGAATAAATGGTAATGTATACACAGCCTGATTTTCCTCCTCTCCCAAACCAGTCAATATTCCATTTGCACTGAACATTCTCAGTCCTCATTGGCCGGTTTTCTTCTTTCCCTCTGTATTTGGGGTTCATGTGTGTAGGGTAGATACATTTGTGACCAATCCCAGCCACATTCAGTTCTTTAATTTCTCTACTGAGAACATACAGTACTTCACGGTGTGAACCAGGAAATCACCTACGAATGATATGGCTCTTCATCTCTGTGTGTTCTGCTCTAGCCACTCCTTACTAAGAACATAGATTGGGCCCCTCTAGTGCAGTATCGTGTTGTTAGACTGTCCAAACAGATGTCAATGAGGCAAGACCACAAGAAAGACCTGGGTTCAACCATACCCCACCAACTGTGATTCTCAGCAACTGACATTAGGAGACATCTTTCCCACCCAGGTTTTTACCCTGTTACTCTTCTCAACATTCTGTGCCATTGAATTTTGATAGACCTGATTGGGGGTTCCTTCCTTTTAATCCCCCCCCATACCTAAGAGTAATCCGTGTCTGCAGATACATCCCTTCTTTGTGGATGATGCAGTTTTTGCTACATACCGTAGGCATTCAGAAGACTCGAATTTGAATTTGTATCTAGATCTTACCTTCTGAGGTGAGGTGTGCAGCAACTAGTAACAGTGCCTTGTCTATTGTGGCCCCTTGCCTCTGAAACTGGCCTCTGGAATGTTCTACCAGATCAGTGGCAGACTTTGGGCTTTCAAATTTCAGTGGCACCCTCTGTGACGCCAAAATTCAGTGCTCACCCCCGACTCTCACCTTCTGTTCTAAGTCTTTGTTGCGGCTCAGTGCCCAGTGTGAACGAACTGGCCGCACTCCCCTAAATCCGCCTCTTACCAGACTCCCTATTGATTTTAGAAATAAACTAAAGATGCTTCTCCTTCTACCCCCATCCAGGCTTTAATACAGTTTGGTGCTACAGCTATTGTTTAATTTTTGGGGGTATTTTAATCTGCTTACATTTTTTTTTAGTGATTTTAATGTGGTGGCTTTATCCAGTTTGCTGCCTCAGGAATCCTTATGATTAAGAGATGAGACATAATATTTTAAATAAAGGAAAGACTGTGGCTCAGTGATAGGATACATATTTTCTGTGGGAAATGGCTTCCTGGGTTCAATCCTTGGAATCCATAGTAGGGCTGATGAAGATTCTTCTCTGAAACCTTGGGAGTATTGCTACCAGTTAGTGTAAATACTGGGCTAGATTAGTCCAGGAGAATGACCATTAGTCCAGGCTTCCTCAACCTCGCCCCTCCAGATGGGCTACAATTCCCAGCATCCCTGACCACTGGTCCTGCTAGCTAGGGGTCATGGGAGTTGTAGGCCATAAACATCTGGAGGGCTGAGGTTGAGGAAGCCTGGACTAATGATTTGATGTGGTATAAAGTAGCTTCCTATATTTTAACCTCTAGCTTGTTAAGCATTCCTTTGTAGGGTAAAACAGGGTAGAGATAAGTGATGGCAAAATACATGTAGATCATGGGTTCCCAAACTGACGAAGTTCTTCCCTGATGTTTATGCCATGTATGGTTGCTCTTGGTTAATGTATGGTTGTGAAAACATGCTAGACGTGTCACTTTTCTTCATCTTGATAATGATATTGCTCAGACTAATTGCTGAGAAAGAATTCCAGCACACACATACACAAATATTGTGAGCAATTAAGAACAAGGGTACTTACTTTCTGGCAAGTGATTGTGGCTTTACACACATTTATTTAAACTGTCAAATATGTTACTAAGGAAAACAACTTGGTGAAACAAACAGATTAATACTCTCAATGTTGCTGTCAGAGTGGAAGTAACTGATGTTTTGCCTTTTGAATGTGGTGAACGTCTTCTACCACAAACTGAAGCCTGCTAAATCGGATTCTATTTATGGGCAAATTTGCATATGTGTGAACGCGAATGTTGTAGCCACAGGGCAGCCAGAGTTTGGTATATCACCAAGAAACATACCGGTAGTTTGCCGTTTAATAAGGACATTAGCGGAAAATCCGAAGTCTAAAATAGCAAATGCCAATCTACAGACAAGTTTTTAAAAGTACATACAGTATATACAGTGCAGTATTTCCCCCTAAACTACTTACTCCATTTGTGAAATCTGTCTTCTTATACTTTACGGTGTATCATAATTCAGTCCTTCTTAAGACTAAGACAGATTAAATCAAGGTAGTTACTTCTGTACAATATTCTGAAGGAAGCGTGTACACCGTATAGACAATTCCTGTTTGTGGAGTGTTTTGACTGCCACACTGCAAATAATACTAGAGAATGACCTTTTCTTAAGAGGCAATGTAATGGGTGAGGTATGCAGTGATCCAATTCCTAATGCTTACATGATGCAGGTTAGTGATGCCACATAATAATAAACACTGGAAAAACACCCCTTTCCCAAAGCAAAAAGGGGGGGGGGGCAGAAAAAATGTTGGGTTTTATCTGTAATTGTTTTCAAAGGAATTTTTTTTAGTGAGAAGCCTCTTGTGCAATATTTTCCTTTTCATCATGACAAGTGAACTACATGTGAACAGTACACTGAAAAGTAGTATTTTAAAATAATATTGCTACGGTCATTTGTGCTGCTGCAAAACTTTCAAGATTCAAAGATGGCAGTGTTGCTGTATTACTCTAACATTTCACAGGCAAATGTGAGATTAGGAATGCATCTGCTGGTCTAGAGTCACCTGTCATTGAAGAAACTGGCCCAGTGGACACTACCGCTGTTCTAGAAAACTGTTTCTGGCAGTGACCTGGCAGATTTGCTGAGTGTCTCTACATTCTTCAAACTCTTTTGATGCCCAGGGTAATACTAGGACTGAGCCAAACCTTCCCTATTTCACAACCTCATTTACAGGTGGCAATAGGTGGGGCATATTTCAGCTTAATTTTCAGGAGAGTGAAAATTGAAAAGTGGAGGGGGCTTGCTAACTGTCATAGAACTCCTTTCCTGATGTATGGCACCATTCCTATACTTCCCCAGAAGTCCCGTACCAAAGCAATACATATCAACACACAGAAAGGAAGGAAGATCCCTCTATGAAGTGAGCAAAACTTGTACCAGTGGTGTACTTGATGAAGATGTACTTGATGAAGCAAATGGATCTAGATAGTGCGGTTAACATTCATAATGGTGAGAATTTCCTGGGATCTGAAAAGGATCAGAACAGTGAATCTCTCTTTCCACATGCAGTTTCCTCACACAAAGACCGCCGCAGACCAGCATTTGCATCCATCTTGCAAAATAATATATCCAAAACTTTCCAGTACTGAATTGGCTTAACCTGCTGAATGTAAAATTCACTTGTTTCATACAGTAGTTGTACTGATGACAATACACCAGAAGGAGTTACCCAAAACTGTCCTTTTCCCTTTACTGTCGAAGAAATATGGTGTGACTCATGCAAATGGATTATAAGGTGAATCCACCACAGATTTTAAACTAACAAAAATGCTGTGCACTAATCCTTCAAGTACCAAAAAAAGCACACCTGAGGCAAAGTCATTTTATAGTTTAAGGAAATCTCAAAGAAATGTTTCACTGAAAAGAGTTCCCCAAGGCAATTTTTCAGTCACATTTCTGACTGATTTGTGGGCTATATCCAGAAGAGGGTTTGCTCCACAGGACCAAAATATAGGTCCCTGTATACAGATGTAAGTGACATTGTATCCATTATTAATTTGGTTTTTCTACAGCCATGCAGCACATTTCACAAAGGAAGCTGTTGCAGGAGATGCTGGAAACTGCTAAATTGTCTGCTGAATCTAGTGGCTCCTAATAATTGTGAGTCATCTGTAACATTTTATTATGTGGAGGCATTCAATTTATTTACTTAATTTTTAAAAGCACACTCTTCTTCCAAAGAGTTTGGAGCTACACATATGCTGTGCTACTTGCAATGATTCATGAAGTGATCCTTGACTTGTGGAAAGACTTCATAACCTGTCATTGCTGAAGAATGGCTACTCTCTCCCTCTGGTGGCAGCATGAGAAAACATACCAACTTAAAATAATAATTTTATTTTGCAAAAGAAAAAAACCTAGACTAAGTCAATACTTTTTATTTCGCAGAGCTCAGTTCGATGGATGGGGTATACCTAATTTATATTTCTACTACTCTGCATTTCAACTGATACGGTTATTATATATAATCAAAGCGAATAAACACTGGGAAATCAAACTCTCTAAACATCTCTTGCTAGGAGAATCTTAAACCAGATCTAATGAACTCTATACCAAATCCATTTACTAATTGTACTATTCAGATATTGAAAACATGGCAACCTAAATTTGCACCTATTGTTTTTCCATTAATTCCAATATCAACTCACCCAGATATTTTTTTCCAGCAAGGGAGAGATAAGCAATTTGAATACTGCAAATCTTGTATACACATTACGAGATTTCTATACCAATTATCTATAGCCTGTAGCCAGTAACCAAATAAAATTAACTTCGTCAAATCTTAACACAAACTGGATTTATTTCCATCAAATTTATAGTTTTATTATAAAAGAACATGTAAAAACACAAGCTCTGAGACCCTTAATACAATTTATTAAACACAACAGGTAGAGAGGGAAATGAATTTGTTTCTAAATTGTACTGTTCTGAGTTTAGGAGACATAGGCTGTATGCTTGAGCGCCTTTCAAATTCCTGGATCCAATTTCAATTCCTGGAAAAGCCAGGCTAACTTCCTGATGAGGTAATTGTTGAAGTATGGGTCATTAAGGTAACAAAGGAAGTGGCTCTATGCGAGATAACAAATGGGTGGGACCCTCTCCCCCAACTTGCTGGTATTTGGAAAGACAAAGGCTAGGAGTGAGAGTTGGGTTATGTGAGCTAAAAGTTAGAAGTTGGAAGCAGGCTGGGAAGAGAGAGAGAGCCATGCTTGACTTCTGTTGGATCCAGGGTGCCAATTTGGGCCCCAGATTATGGGTGCCTAGCGGTCTACAACATAATGTGACATACTGACCTCACATTGAGCCATGACATCACCTTGTGAGCTCTGCAGCGGTGCCTAGGAACCACGGAAGTCATGTCCAAGGCCCTGTGAGACCTCAGACTCCACCTCCAAGGCCCCACAAAGCCTTGGACATGACTTGTGATGCTTTGTGAGGCACTGGAAATCATGTGACTGAATATTTTTTGATGATACCAATGTAAATATATCGCCAAAAGAACTGGTCTTATATAAGATCTTGGCAGCACAAACAATAATTGCAATTCAGTGGAAAACAGCCCAAAATCTTACACTAGACGCTTGGTACCATTCACTCTAGAATATAGCTATAAAGGAGAAAATCAAGCATAATTGGAGATTTCGATGAGTGCTAGAACCTCCAGAAACTTTTTATATGATTTGGCATTCCTTTATGACATATACAGTGGAGCCATCGTTTTCAAGATAACCTTCATCACAAGCCTGGCAAATCTGAAACTGAACTTAATGATCTGGTAAATTTGATAGTCTTTACTTGGACTTTGTTAATTTAACTCATGTCCAATTACTCATTCCATATGCCTATTTTATAGTTTTGTTTTTCATCTTTAATTTTTTGTCGGTTGTTATAATTGTTGTCTGTTTTATATACATTATAAAATGAAATAATAATAATACTAAAAACTATACCAAGATAACCCTCTGCACATTATGATCCACTGATGAATACAAGGAAGAGGCCACTCCACAGATTCGTTTAGGTCCTAGTGCTGTGCTGGTTCTGCTTCTTCCTTTGTCCATAAACCACGTATATTCTCCAGCAGTTGTTGAAATGCTCGATTGATTTCAGTTGTTGTCTTTATCAAGAAGTTCCTGCAAGGAAATAGAAACCTGTAATGATGAGATGCTAGACGACATTTCATACACAGTATTTTTATGCTTCCTTCGTTTTTCTGAGTGTTGAGAACTCCAGGGATTCACCGCGTACCCTAAATCTGTTTCCTTTGGGAGGAAGACACTGGAGGCTTGTGGCATTTTTGCGATGCAGGGCTTATGGCTCACACGTATATAGGCTGGACATGGGTGGAAGCTTCACAACCTGAACCCTCCCAAAATATATTGCTCCTTCATTCGGTTTATAGAGGGCCATCCATGTTCTTCAGAGCTCCCAGGAAATTCTACAGCTCTTATCCTTTATTAAGCCAACCAGAATGCCACAATAAGCTTTTATGTTCACTATAACTCTTCACCAGGCTGGAAAAAAATGCAATGGAGGAGGCTCTTGTTTGAGCCATCCTTGTCTGCATCTGGTAGCAGCCTTAAGATGGGGTGGGGGTGGGAGAAGGTAGCAGGCATTCATATGAAACCCATTCTGGTATGGATGGAAGGACCTGCTAACTGCAGTTGTCTCAACTTCTCATTTTTCCAATCTTAAATTCAGTTCTCCACATTTCTGCAGCATTTTTTTAAAAAAAATAACTAATGAAAATTCACCGGCAATTTAGTGAAAATTTAGCCCAACACATACATTTTTTATGTGTAGTTTTGACTAATGCACACATTTTTGGAAGCAATTTCCCCTAATATAACACATTTTTTGGTATGTTATTTTCACTAATACCTTCATTCTTATGCACACTTTCCCCTGAGATATGCATTTTTGTAGGCACTGGTTGGTTGGAGAATGGCAAAATGGGAATTTTGAAGGTTTGCATACTGCACTGTTCTGGAAAGTGTGGATTTGATAGGTTTGGCTTTAAATTTAAAATGAATTGAATTTGTCCCCCATCCCTACTTTCAAGTGCTTTGCAGGTTCTAGGTTGTACCTGGCCTCCCAGGTTGGGCAAAACACACAGCGGGTGAATCCCATCTCTGCCAATATGCTACCAATTATACCACCCACTGGAGTTTGCCAATACTCTTAGCCAAAAGCAGTACAATGCTGAAAGAGAAAAGTTCACACATATAGCATTTTTTTGTAAACCAGTCCAGTACAAACACACGTTGTCCACACTTTAGTGGCGGAGACATATATCCCAAGTACATATTTTCTCTGTAAAGCTGGTTTATTTCTATAATCTTGTTCCTGTAGCTTGAACCTCCACAACTGAACCACCACCACCAATGACAAAAATGTGCCATCATCACCATACATACCTTGTCTCAAGAATGATTGGATTCTGGAAAGCACCATACAAGGACTCAGCAGTTTTAGGAGACACTTTGTTCACAGCATCAAACACATAAAATGCAATTGCGTCAGGTATGACCATCCAATCATTACGGACATGCCTCTTTGAGATGGCTTTAGCATCAACTTCTAGAGAGGGGAGGGGAGGGGAGGGGAGGGGAGGGGAAAATGAATTTAAATTCTCTTCTGTAATTTAGTGTCCAGCTGGATACAGGTATTGCCTAAGAACTTCAGAAGCAAGGCACATATATTGGGTATGTGTGTGTGTGTGTACACAGACATGTTTACACAGCATTGTCAAGATCTGTAAATAGCATAGGCAGGAGGAATGATAGATCCCTTGTACTACGACATTTCTGAATCTGCTATTATGCAGAATTTGTTTCTGAGCAAAGGGTGGGGGTGAGAATTTAAAGCCATGAGCTTTAATTTATTAGCTGTGAGTTAAAGATTGTACTCAAACCAGTTGCCCCAATCAACTGGGCGTGTCTGTCAGTCTATGAGAAAACCTCCACATAAGCAAAACCCTGGAACTAGGGTTTCATCTTGTATAGGATGGCAAGATACAGCATTCATCTAATGCACAATATCTGATGGAAAGAAGTGCAACATGGCCCTTTCAGTACCTAAATGAATCAGCCTACTGGATGAATAACTACATTTTTAAAGTAATTAATCATTTGACAGATTTAATAATAAATACTCTCTCCAATGTCTAAGGACAGTGGAGTATTTGGAGTTGCAATTATTTGACTTTGAGCTGTAGAATACACTAAGAACTCTAGATTATCCCCCCCTTTCCCAATGATTTTTTGACTCCTGTTTAGTTCAACAGTATAACCGGGTATGGTGATAGCAGGAACCTATATTCAGCAAGCAAAGCATATCTGAAGCCAGATCAAAGCACTTTAGATCTTACCAGTAAGGGTATTTGCAAGGAGAAGGATCAGAGTGACAGTCCAAGCTTTATACTGAAGCATGATCCAGATCACTGTTTCAGAAGACTCTGATGCTACAGTTGTACAGAGTGCTGCAAAGAAAGCACTCTGTCAGTATTTTCTAAGGAAAATGCAACACTACTGCCACACTTGAATAGAGACCAATAACCAAATACACATAGCACTGCTGAAATCAGCTACAAATTTCTATTTGCTTTTTCCCTTCTGCGGCAGCCGTTCACAGGATCTGTTTGTGCAAGTTCTTATTATTTATGTTATTATTTTTCTATACCACCATCATTTTTTAAAAAGGAAAAAAAAACACATGGTGACAAACAGCCTGAAATCAGTAATAAAATCACCTGCCTAACAAAATCGCAAATCAGTGGCCAACAAGTATATACTTACTGTATGTACTGTACTAGCACAAAAGTTGTAACAAATACAGTGGAACCTCGGTTTCTGAAAGTAATCGGTTCCGGAAGACCATTCGACTTCCGAAACGTTCAAAAACTGAGGATCAAAGGGCTTGCGGCAAAGTCTATGGTGAAAATTGAGAAACGCACCTCCAAAGCCGTCTGACTTCCAAGGCGTGTTTGAAAACACAAGCATTCACTTCTGGATTTTCAGCGTTTGGCTTCCGAAACATTCGGCAGCGGACACGTTCAAAAACTGAGGTTCCCCTGTACTGGAGAATATCCCCACAGCCCACCCAAGACATATTGTTGAATAAAAAACAGTACAAGATGGTGCACTCCACATTCAAATTTCTTGAAATGTATCATGTTCAATATCTCCCCTAACTGATCTGCATTATACACACAGATAGGTCTTTTTTCACTTACCTTTCTTACTGGCAGCGGCTGATGTCACCTCTGAAAGCAAAGCAGACTCACTGGTCTCATATAGATGCATTTAAGGGGTCATAGGTCTCTGCTTGCTCCACATCTGCTCTTTTGCAATAGATAGGTTCGGAAGTGTGGGGTCCCAATGAATCACATGGTAAACCTTTTTAGTTAACCCTTTACTCTAGGGGTCGTTAACTCCAAGTTTGGGGGCCTGACGGAGCCCTCCAAATACATTTTGCAGCACGCTACTTTCGCCTCCTTTAAAAGCAAGTGGGGCTTGGGGAAGGAGCTAGGTCAAGTTGTGGGGAATAGGTGAGGGGATGGGTAAAATGTAAAGGGAAAGGGTTGATCAGGTGTGAGGGAAGGGCGGTTGGCAAAGGGGTATGTGAGGATGGCAAGTGCAGTGAAAAGCGGGGCAGCCCCTATGAATTTATATTTGCTGTAAAACACTTTAACTGATTTTTTATTTCTTTTGTCAATACCCTGTATTCCTTTTGGTTGTTGTTTATTTGTTTTTGCAGTTTTTGCTGTTATTTGACATTTAAAAATCAGTAACACCCAAGCTTTTAAATGGAATTCAAATTTTGTTTCTTAAAAATATAAAAATTGAAATGGTGGCTCAGAGACGCAAATAGCAGGCATGGGGGAGGCCTGTCAGCCACTGGGGTCCCAACAACTGCTTCAAGTTGCCAGGTGCTAGCACTGGGCCTTGTGGACTTCTGGTTCCTTCTTCCTAGAAGCCCAGACATATCATGAGGTGACATATCACTGGCTCAAGTGATAAAAAAGAAAGAAAAAACTATCGTGTAATAATCCCCCAACTCCAACCCCCCCCCCCAAAAAAAACCCCACCAGGATATATTTTTAAAAACAGGAAAGGAAATGAAAATACAGACATTGCACCAATCACTGACTAGGTTTTCTCTTGTTAAATCTACATATAATTGATAGTCTCTAACAATCTATTTCACATTTAGTACAGTGTAGAAGATGCAATTACATTTCAGAAAACAGGTAAATGTACTTTACAGAAGTTAAATGATAAACAGAACATTTTTGTTAGCTACTTTTTACACTTCGTGGCACACCAGTTATCTGGGTGCACATTTATTGTCTGTGATTAAAAAAATCAAATGATTACGCAATGGATAACCTTCAGTCTCCATTTGGGTGCGATCTGGTATCTGCAAATATCTGCTATAGGCACCTTTCATTCTGCTATACATCATCTGAAAAGAGGAAGCTTCTACAAAGGGTTCCTTAGGAAGTCTTTTTTAATAAAACATCACATTTATCTACTTTGATTTGAGCCTGTTCCCCATGTCATATAACCTGTGTTGTTGAATGATACCACATGTATTTTAGTATCCCATCTTTCGTCTAAGGAGCTCAGAGCAGCATACTTTATAATATCCCTTCTGTCTCTGTGAGAAAGGTTAGTCTGAGAGGAAGTGAGTGGCCAAAGGTGGTTTAGGTGTTGGGGCCAAGTAGAAATTTGAACCTGGGTCTCCATGGTATTAGGTCCAACACTGCAGTCTGGCTCTAGAACAGAACTTATCATTTTTCCTTAAGCCAAACTCAATGGGATGGATCCAGAGGAGAAATAGTGGGATGCCACTGGTACAATGGAGCTCTCTTGGCTCCCCCTCTACATCTCCCTCCCTAAGCCACTCCAGAGAGGGTGGAAGATTGCTAGTTTAGCATGCTGTGAGATGGGGGAACGGGGGCCTGCAGCAGGACAAGAAAATCCTAAGAACTTGGCAGGGCTGCCTTGTGCCATCAAAAATGTCTCATGGCTCACACAAGTCTCCTTGAACACAAGTCAATGTGAGTCTGTTCATCTGTTGGCCATCAAGTGATGAAAGTGCATCTATGAACCAGGCCTTAGGTCTGGTGATCAATGTACAGGCCTGGTGATCAACTTACACGGGGGTTATGTTCCAGGGATAGCGTGTAAAGCTAAAATCACATATTGCCAAAATGCGTTGGGTTCAATTCCAGGTGGGATTGCCAAAGTCTTTTTTCCTGGACGCCCGTCCCCCTTTTTGTTGTTGTTGTTATTGTTATTATTATTATTATTAATTGCCAACCGTGTAAAGCTGAATGTGCTTAAGTTAAATGCACGTAAGTTATGAGTCACCTGAATTACAATACCAAATCCTCAGAATGTTTATCTTGGTTAATTTCTGTTTGCTCACAGTGCTCAGCAACTGAGCTGCCTTGTACAGTTCATTCAGTAACCGGTTCATGTAAATATCAAATTGCAAAGTCTGATGCAATCCAAGGCTACTTTCGTCAGGCTCTGAGTCAGGCAATTGGCAATCAGTTAATTTCAACATGTATTAACCTTAGGTGTACTGGGTATGCAGTTGCAATATTTGTACAAAAATAAAGCAATTAATCTTGTACAAATTATTCCTGTACAAAGCGTGTTTTTAAAAGCCAACCGTCTAGCAAACCCTAGAGCAGGGATGTCGGGAACTAGATGTTGTTGAAAAGCAGTTCCATCTCATTCTTGCTTTATCAGCAAAACGATGCTTTTTCATGAACCACTGCATTGGAAATCAAAGTGTCCAAGATGAGGAAATCCAGGCTGAAGGTGGTTGAGATGAAACAGATTCCTCTCGTTGGCTGCTACACTGAACAGCTAATGACTGTTTTGATTTGCAGACTTTTTTTTTACAATAGCAGGAAGAAAAGACTAAATTACAACGCTTCTTCCGCTGCGAGAACTGCCTTTTTCCTAGAAGAGAAAAAGAAAGCTAGTAAACAGCTGGTAAGCAGCCATAATGGGGGACAGCGCAACAGGTCACTGATAATTCATTCTCACCCTCTCACCCTCCCTCCCAGGCTTTTAAACAGCAATACTTTCCCTACTGGGCTAACCCAACCACAGTCTCATTTGAGGCTACTTGATCTGAATGATGCTCATCTGAACGATGGATGTTGTTACTGGTAATTAGCTCCAAAATTTTGAACCTTTGTACAAGCTATTTGGGGCCGATAGCACTCACGAGGCTCCCTCTGGTTGGAGATGGATGCAATACATAAGGGTGGTTCACAGCAATGCAACTTTGGATATTAATGACTATCACATATTGGTGAATCAAGCTGGAATATACCATTCCTGCCCCTCTCGTCTCACGGCAGGTGTCTTCTCCTCCTTCAGCTGGGAAACGAAGTGCCACTGCAGCTGGGTGCTTTAAGGCCAAGCTGCACATGATATTAGTCTCACAGCTCCACCTCTGTGTGCAAGGTATTTTGCTTGTTTTTGGAGTGTGCACGGTTTTTTTTTTTTACAAATAAGTTGTTGTGGGGGCTTGATCCAGATCAGGGTCTTAGAGTGGGAGGTGCGGGCTTTAAACCTTTGGACTGCCTGCATGTATAATTTGAAATGCACAAAAAGGTTCAGTTGAAAACGCTAATGTGGAGCCCTTGACTCGGATCAGACCAGCAGTGCAAAGGTATCTGAACCAGGTCTGACCCTAATGCTACAGTTTTCTAATCCAGATTTTCACCTACCCCTGCCCACTTGCTTGCTACTTGTGAAAACCGCAACTACCACTACCTTTCTCTTAGGAGGAGAACTACATGAGACAAGTCACATGCAGTTTTGACTCTCATCAACTGGACCGGGCCATATCAATGTTTGATTCACTAGCATGCTGCAGACAAACACCACTGAGAGCTTCCTTTCTAAAGACGCGCAAGGCTTCCCTACCGTTTGCCTTAAAAGCAAACGGCTCAGCAACTTACCAGGGAGGGTTGGGGCAGCAGAAGAAGAAGGCAATGCAGAAGTGGCAGCCAGGTTGGAAAAATAATAAAAAGCCAGCAAGTCCAACCCCCCCCCCCTGGTGGGGGCATGGAACTCAAACCAGAAACCAGAACTCAAACCATGCTCCAGACCAGAATAGCAACACCATGCTGGCCAAGAAGAGAATCTGAAGCTTCTTGGCTGGAGTGCTTTGTTTCATTATTTGCTCTTGGGCTAGAATGGATGCTCCCACATACCCAATAGCTGGAAAAAGCACCCCAGTGCCTTAAAAGATGTGTCACCTTCTGTTCTCAGCCTGATGGCTTCCCTGCCCCCACCCCAGAGCACCTCCCCATTATCTCCCTTCCTTACTCACTGCCATGCCCCAGTCCTGGTAACTTGTTGAGCCCTTGTCGGGGCAAGGACAGAAGCAGCGTTTGTAGGCTAGCGGCAAGCAGGGCCTGGTTTGCCTTGCTCAGAAATAGCCATGAGCTTGACCATGCTTCTCTTGAGCCTATTCACGTGTCTTTGAACAGGGGCACAAGTTTTAGAAAGCAGCCCTGTGCAAATGCACAAGGCATCCCTTTGTGTATGGTTCCTGTCTTCAGCCTCTGCCAGAGAGTAGCCTGTAGCAGGGAGCAAAGCTACAAACCCATGAGATTATGAAAGATAACATTTGTCACACTTAGTTTACCGATTGCTGCTCCGCAAGGCTTCTGGCTTTGTCGCCTTTGGCTGGGATGATTTCTACCGAGCGGTAACTAGGGGGTTTCTCTGGCCAGTCTGGAGAGCGGCGCTGGCGATGCCGCCTGCTGTTCCCTTGGAAGCGCTCGTACTCATCAGATGAACTCCACGACTCCCGGCGGGATGGTGGAGAACAGCTGCGATGGCGGCGGCGGCCCTGGCGATAAGAGTCCCTGCTCCTCTGACTGAGAGGTCGATAAGCCCGCTGCCCTGAATACCTTCTGTCAGAGGGATGCCGTGCGGAACGCTCCCTTCTATCCTCCTCAGGATACGAATCAGAACTGTTCCTACCATGCAAAATGGGAGATAAGTCTGGCCTAGAACTCCGAGACCTGTCATAATGGCTGCCAGCCCTCTGCCTCTCGACTATGCGGTCTCTAGGTCTGTTCCGGAGTTCCTGGTCGTAACTGGAGTAGGAATCGTCATCTTCATCCAAAGACAAGCGCCTCCTCCTCCTCTCCCTCTCGTCGTCACTCGCTTGGCTCCGGGGTCGCGAGGCATATGTCGACCGCCGTGGTCGTGACGAACCACTAGTTCTGCGGGAGGATGGGATGCGCTCAATGATGGGAGGCAGTTGGATCACTCTGCGTTCCACAATCTCTGAGCCCAGAGAGGAGAGGATGCTAGGGTGACGACTGCTCTCAACGCGGTGCGGAGGTATCATGGGCTGGGAAATGCCAAGGTTCCTGACCTCTGACTCAAGCTGCTCCAAGAGCTTGTTGGAGGGCAACTGGGTAAGTGGAGGCATCCGTGGCTGACTGCTCTGCAGAGACATATCTAGGTAACAGAAGGAGGATAGAGGGAAGAAAGACACCTGCCATGAGAGAAAGCCAGGTCAAGAGGGACTGGGAAATTGTGTCCCTCCGAGATGTTGCTTGACCACAGCTTCAATCATCCCTAACCAATGGCCATGCTGGCTTGGGCTGATGGGAGCTAGAGGAGAACAGCATCTTGGGGGGGACAGGCGGACAGATTTGCTAGCCCAGAAGTAAAGGCTTCCAATTTAGCATTAAGACAGAGACTCAAACTAGATGTAGTAGCAGCAGATCAATTTGTTTAAACTTTGTCTGCTCCAAATGCATATACAGTGGGCGTGACCTTATTGGCAAGTACCTGCCTTGATCACCCCTTTGCCAAAAAGACAGCTTTGAAAAGTGCAGAAAAATGGGAGGCAAAGGAATCAACAAGTAGAGGACCTTCTTTAGGAGAAAAAGCTACATTGTGATCTTCGGGTGAAGGGCTGTATATAAATTTAATAAATAGCAGTAATTGTTTAGAAAACAAAAGCAACTCAGTTTCTAAAATTTTGCCTAGGGTAGAAAAGTGCTCTCTCTCTCTCGCTCTCTCGGGGTGTGTGTGTGTGTGTGTGTGTGTCACCCAATGAAATTGGATGACAGTAGATCCAAGACAGATAAAGTACATCACCACACAGGGCATAATTAATCTATGGAGTTCACTATGCTACAAGATGTAATTATGGTGAATAGCTTAGATGGTGTTAAAAGTGGATTACAAAAAGAAATCAACAGAGGGGCAATCTTTCTTAAATGCAAATAGAAATCTAATTCTGTGAGTGTGGATCCCCATGGAGCCCAGGGCTGCTCCATTCGTGTACAAAAGAGAGGAACTGGTAGGCCTGGGAAACTTCAAGGTTTGCAGATGGACGAAAAAAGAAACACCCCCCAAAACAACGGGAGAGGTTTCTCTTCTACACCCCCTGGTTGTGGATTTCCCAGAAACATTTGTTGGGCTTTCTCCAAAACAACTGGTTTGTCACTATGGGAAACAAGATGCCAAGTCTTTACGGATACCAGATTACATGCTTCGACTTGCCAGTGTAACGAATGAAATCAGCCCTGACCCTCTGAGCAGCTGGGTTGGTAGCCTCTGATGCTCTTTCACCTCTGAGAGAAGCAACATCATCAAGCCAAACCACAAGCATCCAAGTCATTAAACTGCTGTAATATATTCACTCCCTTGGGACTTGTAGACGCAGCCCTACCTCTCTGTAGCAATGGATTTAGTTGATATGAAGATGACTGGGAGTGGTGTGTCATCCACGGGAAAAGTTGTTGAGCCTGTTTCATAAACTGATGTCGTTCCAGCACTAGAGGACAGAAAAAGCAATAGATGTTATACAGGTGCACTCAAGCATTCTGGAGATCATGCTCTCTCTCTCCATTTTATAGAATAGCAATATTGGAAACCAAAATTAGTGACAGGGAGGTTTCTCCTTGCTTGATTTAGAATGCCTTGAACCCCTGGAATCTTGCACCGCTCCAAGATTGGGGTGACATGAAACAATACACAGACTCCCCTCCCCCCCCCACGCTGAAATTAGGCTCGAAAGGAGCATTCAATTGTATCCAATAGAGTAGTTTGCATTATATTTATGTGTGCATGTTGTGCTGCTGAAAGGTGGGAAATAAATTTAATAAATACACAAGGTGTTCATGACTGTTTCTCTGGTTCACAAATGTGTCCATGGGCCCCAAAAGTTTAGCAAACTCTGTCCTACATAATGCCCTTAACATAAAATTACAGTCTACTTTGGCATGTTCCATGAAGAGAGCATTTATACATTGCTGGAAGAGTAAATGCAAATGGCAGAAAGGGATGGAGATGGGGCATAGTGGTTAGAATTTCATATCAGGGGCCTGGGAGACGAGGGTTCAAAACCTGACGCAGCCATGAAGCTCACTGGGTGACCTTAGGCTAATCATGGTCTCTTATTCTAATCTACTTCACAGGCTTGGTGTGAGGATAAAACATGACCGTGAACTACTTGGAGGAAACTACGAAGGCCTTCCTATTTGTGTACATTTTGGATAACATGCAGAGTCAGGTTTCCAACTGAGCAGTATTTCCCCCCCACGACCACCCCAAATCCCACAGAGGACGTCCAAGTGGCTTGCTTGTTGTTAAAGCGTGTACGAAAACAACTTTGGATTTAATACACCTGTTTTGTCGTGGGTGGCGCTGTGGGTTAAACCACAGAGCCTAGGACTTGCCAATCAGAAGGTCGGCGGTTCGAATCCCTGCGACGGGGTGAGCTCGGTCCCTGCTCCTGCCCACCTAGCAGTTCGAAAGCACGTCAAAGTGCATGTAGATAAATAGGTACCGCTCCAGCGGGAAGGTAAATGGCGTTTCCGTGCGCTGCTCTGGTTCACTAGAAGTGGCTTAGTCCTGCTGGCCACATGACCCGGAAGCTGTCTCCCTCGGCCAATAAAGCGAGATGAGCACTGCAATCCCAGAATGGGTCATGACTGGACCTAATGGTCAGGGGTCCCTTTACCTTCTGTTGTTATTGTTTCCCTGGGAACAAATGCAAGGGGCAGACAGCCTGCTTCCCGATTTACCTTTCTCATTGCAGCAGCAGCGAGTTGGGCAGCAGGCACAGCGCACATGGCAGCAGCAATGCTGAGGGCAACACTGGCACCAGCACACCCCTATCAGCATGAGGAGGAGGAGGCCACCAAGGACAATAAGGACGACAGTCAGCCAGTCTGGTGGGGGAAAGAGGACATTATTATCATCCCCCATCACCTTGATTTTCTTGTTACTAGATGCCTGTACGATGAGCTTCCTGCACCAAAAAGGAAGCTTTCCGCAATCTTCCCTCACAAGATAGCTCATCCAAAACAGACATGGCGTTCACACAGAGTTTCGGTGGCCGTGCAGGCACAGAAGTGCTAAATTGTGCTTTGCGCATGCGCAGAAGCACCAAATCGCAACCCCCGCGTGCGCAGACACGGGTTACAAACATGCATCCCGCACGGATCACGTTCGCGACCCGAGCATCCAATGTAATTTCCCTTCCAGATTTTTGCAAGTAGGATCCTTGCTGGAGTGGTTGCATACAGAAATAATGTCTTCCTATCTCGCGGTAGCCTTTTGAGGGCAGCCTTTTGAGAACTGAATGCCAGTGCTCGGAAGGGCCAGAGGCAAGAGATACGGCTCTTGTGTTTGTACAAGATCAGGAATTGCTGGTGTCTTCTTCTCCCCTTTTAATATGTGGATTGAAATAAGTGATAACCCTGGAAGTAAACATCATTAGGATCAGAGCATGGCTCATTTTTCTCCATGCTTTGTTCTCTAAAACTTCATAAATGGTAAGAAAAAAAATGAAGAGAAGGTCACCCTAAAATAAAATTTAAAAAATAGAACAGCGCTACGTACTGAGAACAATGAGCTTGACCTCTATGTCTGAGTCACCGCTTGTATCTCCTGGAGCTTCAACATTACAGTAGTAGACTCCATGGTCCCACCACATCACTTCATTGATCAGGAGATCTGCTTCTATGAAGAAAAAACACAGCATGGCGAAAGTAGGCAACTGGGTGATATTCTTCTCATACCATGACAGCACATTCCTGAATTGCAAAAATTATTGTGCAAACAGACTTTTGGGGAGCTGAAACTACATTCCGAGTCATTTATACCTCCATAAGATACAATTACTTTGTGCTGCTTAAGGCTGTGTTTCCTTAGCACTAATGAGACCTCTACAGGTCACAGTTTCCCAGTCCCTGCTCAAATGGTCTTACTGTTCTGAATGGTTATCCTCCGCTGTCTGTAATCAACACCAAGCACAGGTTCATTTTGCCCTCTTCTCTGAGCAACAATGCGTATTTCTCGCTGATTGTCATTGCAGTCATTGGAAGGGTCCTGGCCAATAGCTAGGCCTGCTTGATAGGCTGCAAGAAACAAAGGGGATGAATTACAAAATGAATGCCAGTTTATTTAAATCCAAAGTACTGAATTCATAATAGTGCTCCTTAAAATTCCAGTGAGGAGAGGTCACACTATGTTTATCACCTGTCCCTTTATAAGTGGTAACAACAGAAAAAAATTATGGGGGTAGAGAGGAGAAATTACCAAAGAGTCAATTAACTTCCGGAGACAGCAAGCTCTGATGCTATATGAACTGCAAACTTTGCTGGGCATATGGGGAAACAATGTGGGATGAGACTTTGGGATATATTTGAAAAAGTTGGCAAGCCCATCATTCACAGTCTGAATCAAGGGTAAGCTACCAGGATTTGGCACAAAGAGGGAAGAAAAAAATGGTGGACATTAGACCATACAGATAACTAAAACAATGCTTTGGAAACCCAATACTTTTAATCTAATTTTACAATAGTGAAAGCTATAATTCATGGTTCAAATTGCAAGAACTCTGAGCATCTCACTAAGCCTATCCAGACTGAAGGATGATGGGTAAAAGGCTCACAACCTTTGGCTAGCCTTGATAGCCTGCCAGCATTTTTGACTGTAGGGACCTTTGCTCCTCATTCAATGTGAGATATAATCCCTTCTCCAATATCGCAACAAGTTCCAGATTGGCTCTAGGGTGCCTCTGAAAATAGGGTGTGAGGTTAAAGACACTCCCTCCCTGCCCCCCAACTTAGAAGGTGGGCTGGGGTTCATCCATGTCAGACTACAGGCCAAAGTGCAGTGCAACACAAGTCTCAATCCTCTTCCTGAATTTGTCGGCACTCTCTGGTTGAGCTCAGTATTAGAGGAGAAATTAGTCTTAAACTTCAGATTTTTCCTTTTGAATTGAAAGTGCTAGAGCCAAAGGAGAGCATGACTGAAAGTGAAAGGCTCCCTTTCCTAAAATCACAGAGCCCTCTAGGGTCTCATGCATTCCAAAGATAACACAGTGTCTTAAAAGTGAAAGCACAAGCAGTCATTTCCTAAAGCAGCATCTTCTATCTATCACTCCATCCATTTTGGACCGAAGAGATCAGCTTCCCCATTATTTGGCTCTGGAGAACAACAAGTCAAACAACTGTCTTCCCTGGGGCTCCCTCCCTCCTTCCTGCCTCTTCTCATGTGTGTGGAGAGCAATCCTTGGTGGTGGCCGCAAGAATCAGTGGCACTCACCAACACTGTAGTAGTCAAGGATGGGATCCTTGCAAAAGGACTTATAGCGCCAGGTAACTAGCACATCCTGCAGTGGGGCAGAGGTACTGTAGTCACACCTGAGGGTCACAGAGGCAAATAAAGTTGTGTATCGCTCAGCAACTGGCACAGTCACCAGGATGGAGAAGCAACCTGCAATGAAGAACACGAACAACAGCTATCAGTAAGCACATAAAAAGCACCCCTATGCCCCGGGGGTGGGGAATCTACCCATGCAGACAGCAAACTAAGTATACAGAGATTTAGTAAAAAATAAATAAATCAAAAATCAAGTTACATAAAGTTTTTCAAAGGACTAGTTCATTACTTGTGTGACTATGCAGACATATTCTACAGTTTGCGTCTGGTCTGTACCCACAGGACTTACTTCTTCCTAGTTCTGGATCTGATAGGGCTTTGGAAGACAGCAGTGCCATAATCTTTTGAATTTACCAGCAGCAGGAGCAAGTGTAAGATAGATGAAGAAATGTCATAGGGAAGAAGCTGTGTAAACGACAGCTTTATTCAGGATGTCTTAGAAGTTGGGATGAGGGCAGGCCTTGTATTCTCTCACAATAAGGGTAGGGGAGGCGTAATAGTTTCACAAATGGGGAATGTGAGTTCTTCAGGTTGGCCAAGTCTGTGGGAATTCTATGTTTGGAACTTTATACTCCCTGCTATAACAGAGAAGATCCATATCCAACCTACAGGAAACTGATTGCTTCAGTCACACTTGATGTGACTATATGAGCGCTGTGCCTTAAAAGTCTCAATTTTGCCTGGGAGAGTAACCTGAAAAGATCTAGCAAATTAGGACAAAATGTACACGAAAGATCCCACCAACACCCTCCAGTGAAACTAAAAGGGAGCACCAGGATCCCTCATATAATGGGGTGATTTCAATCAAAGAAATGTTACATCGCCAATCCATTGGCTATTGAAAACCCTGAGAGTGAGGGCTAATCCAGAGTCCCGCTTTCACCTAGGAAAACGTGCTCTTTACTGCTGAATTGGAGTGAAGGTCAATTTGGTTTTCTGCAGATAGCTGTGTTTCAGTGCTAAGCAGTGGGGTTTTCCCTAGGAAAGCAGCAGGGCAAACAGAAAACTGCTTGGACTCATGCTTTCTGGGCACTTGACAAGCAGAAGCGTACGCAAGCCTTCAGAGTCTCCACGAGAAGTATACTATTAAACAATTAACAAAGAACTCTTCAGTCTGCGCTACAACTCTACTCTGAAACTCATTTTCCTTTCGCCAAGCAGGAAATGGTGGTCACATTTCTTTTGTTCACCTGGAAACAATCCATTCAAAGACCCGACCCAAACCAGCACACCCTTTTGTGAGTCTTTGTTTGCTAATCCATTTGATCAGGGGTCAGCAAACTTTTTCAGCAGGGGGCCGGTCCACTGTCCCTCAGACCTTGTGGGGGGGGCGGACTATATTTTTTGGGGGGGGAGGGGGATGAATGAATTCCTACGCCCCACAAATAACCCAGAGATGCATTTTAAATAAAAGGACATATTCTACTCATGTAAAAACACACTGATTCCCAGACCGTCTGTGGGCCGGATTTATAAGGCGATTAGGCCAGATCTGGCCCCCGGGCCTTAGCTTGCCTACCCATGCATTAGATGTTTTACGCACCCTAAACTAAGCAAGCCTTTTCTCCTGGGGTTTCCCATGGGTTTCAGGCAGGAGTCTCTCCCAGCCCTAGCTGGAGAAGCCAAGGCTTGAACCTGGGATCTTTGGAATGCCAAGGTGACATTTTACCACTGAGCTATAGCCCTGTGTCCTTCTTGCACCTCTTATGCCTTTCTCACATGCCATTTCCATCATGTCCACTCAGTACAGTTTGCCATGTCAAAGAAAACTTTCCCTTTTCTACCACCTTTTTGGATTTTACCCTGGTACTAACAATCCCCAATCTCTCTTCTTCTTTGGAACAGCCCTCACTACTTTTTGTTCAACTTTTTCAAGAACTCTCATTTTCTGCAAGAGCTCTGGCCTTGTATCTATTGCTTGCTTCTAAGTACAATGGTACCTTGGTTTTCGAACATAATCCATTCTGGAAGACAGTTCAAGTTCTGAAACGTTTGAAAACCAAAAACTCAATAGCCAACAGCTAGGCCTTAGGATCTTGCACTCAGCAGAAGCCTCGTGGCATGTTCGACTTCCGAGGCGTGTTCAAAAACTGAAGCATTTACTTCCGGATTTAAGGCGTTTGAAAACCGAATTGTTCATCAATGTTCGAAAACGGAGGTACCATTGTATCTTGCAAGGGCATTCTACTACCTGGGCTATATCCCTAGGTTACACATGATGTGCACCTGTATATTTTTGAAAACATGCTAGTTTGGGGGCCTATACGCTAGCCCTTGCAAAACAGAGCTTTACTATTAATTTCCTCCTCCAATCTTCACTCTAAGGTCCCAGGGTGGGTTACAATAATTAAAACATACTATTAAACACACACCCCTGACTCCAGTCTTCAGTGTTCCAAAAAGACCTTTTCTCTAAATGCAGAGCAGTGGTTCGCAGAGGTGTATAAAAATATGTCACGAGCAACTGTGCTAATATGTGTATCAAATATGTGTAAAATATCCTGCCCCAACTCATATGTCGGGCTGAAATCCTATCACTGGGAGCAAGACTCATTGAATTTAATGGCTCTTACTTGTGAGTTGACACACATGATTCCATTGTAATAGATAAATCAGGGTTGAGACTTCTCTAGCACTTTGAATTTAACAGAGTACAAATATTTTTTTCTGACTCATGCAATAGGGAGGTTGCAGGCTTGTGCATAGGTTTTGCCACAAAAACTCATGAGGGAGCTGTGCCTGGAGGAAGAACTGTGAGGGGAGACTTCGTCAGGCAAGGCCTCCTTCCACCTGCCTTGCCCCACCCTCTAATCTCTGCTTCTCAATTTGTATTGTATTATTTTATGTACTGTGGCTTGCCATTGTTTTATTGATTATAGTTTAGAAATTATTTATTGTAACTGTTGAGTGGATTTCTGTTTAACTTTCATATGTTGATATTATTATTTTGTACGATTCTAACTGTTGAATGTTACTTTTTGATGTAGGTTGTTTATTTTAAAGTTTTGTTTTATCACATTTTTGTATTGAATTAGACTGTACATTTTTTGTTTCTTCAGCTTGTAAACCACCTTGAGTATTGTAAGATAGAAAGACGGTATACAAATAAAAAATGATGATGATGATATATACTATTAATTCCACACTATCAACATAAATGTTTTTGGGAGAGTTAACTGTCTATGAAATGTAGAATAGGTTATCAAGAAAACAATATACAGCATTAGACAAAACATAACCAAGAAGGAAATAA
Source organism: Podarcis liolepis (assembly GCF_965112155.1). Taxonomy (NCBI): domain Eukaryota; kingdom Metazoa; phylum Chordata; class Lepidosauria; order Squamata; family Lacertidae; genus Podarcis; species Podarcis liolepis. The sequence goes on along the minus strand of NC_139558.1, from coordinate 74,479,608 downwards.
GCGGAAAAGAGAGAAAGGCTTGTTGTTAAATCTTTAAAAAATATATCTCAATTATAGCCAAATACAATTTAATATAATACTATCGCTATACTATTTAATACTATTAAACAGCTTTTAAATACACATTAGGTTAGCCAGACTCCTGTGTTTTCCCTATCACAGGTATACACGATAATACCAGAAAAGTATTCAAGGCATTAACAATACCAAAGATATCAACAGTACTTGAGATAACATAATATAAACACTGTGTTAGATAGAATTACTCAAACACACTTGACAGCACCTAGTTGGAATGAAGTGCCTTTACAAGAATGAATGGCCAGGGGCTTAAGAAGTGCACATACTGGTTATTTTTGTGGCTGTGACATTACTGCAATCCTAAATGTATTTACTTGGGAATAAATTAAACTAGTACCGGGGCTCAACGTATTTGGCTGCATGGCTGTAACTTCTATTTTGTGTGTTCAAGTGAGAACTGTTAATACAGGACAGAATGTGAAGACTCTTGTTTAAAAATATAATTTACATTCGAATTATAGAGACGAGAAATATATTTAGATTGCAGTTCTAATTATACTTACCAGGAAGTAAACCTTACTGAAACCAATAAGGCATACTTCCATCTAGTCTAATTCATTGCCATTACACACTGCACTGTACATGCATTTTCCTCCAAAGCAGCCGAGCTACAGTCCTATTGATAATAATCAACATCTTATTTAAAGTATGCTGCACCTAATATCTAGGAGGGCAATGGGGAGATAAACCAGTGAACGTTTCACATGCTTACACATATGTACAGTAAATAGAATTGTGGCTAAACTGTTGACACCAAATGCTAGCTAGTACATAGATTTCTACCCTTTCTTACTTATTTTTGTGGAGGACAAAAGTTCTTTACATATGTATCCACTCTGTGTGTATGTAAGTTTACAACTACAGCAAATACGATTTTAAAAGGACAAGGACGGACACACACACACACACACACACACACACACACACTGGGCAATTTTACAACTTCTCCTCCCTGGGACCAAGAAGATAAAACAATATGGAGAGACTTAAAACATGCCTGATTAGCCCGGAGACCTGCCTTTGAGGAAAGTACTGTAAACAAGCGAAGGAGCAGGAAGGAATCGGGCGGGAGGAAACTTTAGGAGACAATCGCCTACTAAAACCAGTCGCCGCCAGCAAGGAAAAGACGAAAGATCACGGAGATCGGGAGGCAGCTCCTTTCCCCCTTCCAGCTTCCCTTCGCCGCCCCCCACGACTCACCTGTCGGGAGCCAGCTGAGGCCGAGAAAGAGCCCTAGGTGTTGCCATCGCCAGCTCCAGGCCATGGCGCCGCCTCCTCCGCCCACCGGCCGGATCCCTCTGCGCAAACAAACCTCACCCTCTACTCCTAACTCAGGGAGGTGTTGGCCTTGCTTTCCCGCTTGAGAAGGGAAGCCTCGCCTTTTACGATTATTGTTATTGTTAGTATTATCTGGAAAGGAGCGAGCCGATGCAAGCAACTCCCTTCCTCCCTCGGCTTGATCTCCCCCGGCACCTGTTGCTGGAGCGCTTTCCCATTTCCTCCAGCTGCGCCCTAAGGCGCATTCCGGCAGGTGCTTCGCCTCTCCCCCTGCAAGGAAGGACTGGTCCCGCCTCCCGGCTCGCTACCTGCCAGGCCTCTCCTCTCGTTTTTATTTCTCCGAGTTCAGAGCGAAGAAGAAACTTCGTTTGTACAAGCCAGATGACCCCTGGCAGTTTAATCTCTGAAGGAAGTTCTTCTATGTTCAGAAAGGCTTACCTTAACACCCAAGTTTTTTAATGAATGAATGAATGAGCCCCCCCCCGGCGGTTTTGCCTGTGTGCGCAGTCCGATCCTGTACAGCTTTAGGTGCGCCCAAGTTCATTAAAATCAGTGGGCTGCATTGTTCAAGCGTCGTTAACACCATCTTTATTATTATCGTTCATTAAACTAGTGTTCCGCCCTTCATCCGAAGATCTCAGGGGGGTTGACAGCATTAGAAATAGGAAATAGAAACACACAAAATACGTAATAAAAACAAGAGCAAAAGCAAAACGAACCAATAACCCCCCCAAACATGTAGTAAAACGTAAAAGACTATTAAATTATATTGGGGACAGATCTAAGCAGGCACATAGTGCGTTGCAACAGTGCGATCCTATGTAGATTTTAGGGAACCTAATTCTATATAGGATCCGGCAGATATTAGCTCCTCTGGATCAATGTGGCCGTCCCACCAATAAAACAAAATAGGTATTAGAAAATGGAGAGCTGTGGACGGGCACTCATTTGGCAACCACACAACAGGGATATTTCTCTGCTCCTCCTGGAAGATCCCCGCAGAGGAAATTCAGCAGGTGCCGTCTTTTCCCCTCGCTGTAGCCACACCGGCAGAATTTCTGCTCGGCAGACAGAAAACCTGCCAGAAAAATGTTGGCAGGCATTGTAACAATTAAAAGTTAGCAAGGAAGGCTCTCTCTCTCCCCCCCCCCCCCACTTCCAGGAAGAAAAACCCCTTTGCCCTGTTAATGCAGTTATTAAAGGCGCGATCCTCATTATTTTAAATGAAGCGGGCACACTTGGGAGGCAGCCTATTGAACTCAATAGGACTCCCCGATTTCACACGCACGGAGAGAAACCGATGTTACCCGTTATATACATTTGCAAATGGCAATGACTAAAGTAAATAAATATTTCCTTCCCCCTGGAATTCCTTAAATATTTGTAGCTTTGTCTCCATTGTGCACAGCAGCGTATATTATTATATTAGAGTAATCGGACGGGAGAGGGGAGAAAAAGGGCAAGCTGCTCATCGATGTTACTTCTTACTATGCTGCTGCTGCGCAGGCGCTCTGAGCCGAAGCAGGTTTTGAACTCAACTTCCCAGGGATCTTGGCGCGCCTTTCATTCGGTTGCTTAGCAACCGGCGTACACCTGCCATGGAGCCGAAGGGGGAGCAGGAGGCGAAAGACGCAAAAGGTACCCCCATTCCCTCCCCTCTCCATTTCCCGCCATTACCCAGACTTGCCAGCATGGGGTTCCCCTCGAAACTACCCCTTGCTCTCAGTAACGTTGGCAACACTCCACTAGTATGGCACACTTTAAAGAAACAGTCGGGAAAATACCTTTATAGGGCGAAACTGAAGCGCCACGAAGTCGTGCGCGAGCTTTCGAGGGCACCAGGGTTCTTCAAGCTGGACACCGAAGGGTGTGGGGTGCGCGCGCGGGGGGGGGGGTTACCAGACTGCAATTTCAATATGCCCCTTCATCCCCCCCCCTCGTTTTTGCAAAGCATCATCCAGGTTGAAGAAGTGTTCTGGTGAATTTACAGGAAAGCTTGCTCACGCCGCTTTCTGGTTTCAATCCATTATTGCCAGCAGCTGTTAGCTTTCGAGTTTCCTCTCATGTAGAAACGCTGCTGCTTGAAGCAGTTCTGTTCTTGTTTTAGAGAACTTTCAAATATTCTTCCCCTCTACAGGCTGTAAGGTAAGAAAATGCAGAAGTCCAGGACAGAAGAAGAAACCGGAATAGGAGTCTCCAATAAAATACATTTATTTTATTTTAAATTTTATTTATGCTTTTCAAGTTTACACATTTCACTAATTTTACAATCATTTTAACATTTCAAAACTTGACTTCCTTCCCCCTCTTTCTGTTGTTCCTGATATATTTTTTATATCTTCTGCATATTCAAATTAACTTAATTTGCTTATTTATTCATCTACTTTAAATATATACTCTTATAAAACTGCAATAATATAAAAACTGCTGCAACAGATGAAGCAAGCATGGCATGATTCTGCCAACTTGCATGAGAAATTTACATTTCAGTTTGCCCCAATCAATACTGTACTTCCAATTGAAAGATCCACCATACTTAATGATTTTGCTTTGCAGGCCAGAATGAACATTCAGAAGAAGGAAAGGGGTCACCTTCAGAGGAACAGAAGGAAAAAGCAAAGAAGGTAGCTGATGGTAAGTATTGCTTGCACATTCAAATTATGCTAGATAAGAATGTGTAGTGATTTCTGTGTTTGGGAGAGAAACATTTCCAGGGGGTCGTTCTGTAATTTTACTGTTCAATGTTTAGGTGTCAAAGGACAAAAATCAATAGTTTGAATCTGTCCTTATATTGTATAATTACAGTGGTGCCTCGCAAGACGAAATTAATTTGTTCCGTGAGTTTTTTCGTCTAGCGAATTTTTCGTCTTGCGAAGCACGGTGTCAGAAATGTTTTGGAAAAGCTTCAAAAATCACCAAAAACCTCAAAAAAGGCTACCACACCGCGTTCTATGAGTTGCTCCTCGAAGTCAAGTCGCAACTGTATTAAGAAAAAGGAAACAAACTTGCAAGACATTTTCGTCTTGCAAAGCAAGCCCATAGGGAAATTTGTCTTGCGAAGCAGCTCAAAAACCACAAAACCCTTTCGTCTAGCGAGTTTTTCATCTTGCGAGGCATTTGTCTTGCGGGGCACCACTGTATTTAGAATCAGCCCTCAAGTCCCTGAGGGCCCCAAAATTTAACCAATAAACAAATAAAAAGTATATTACAAAACACATTGCATCATACAACATATATCTTTTTACAGTGAGAAATAAAGTTACAGTGGTACCTCGGATTAAGTACTTAATTTGTTCCGGAGGTCCGTTTTTAACCTGAAACTGTTCTTAACCTGAAGCACCACTTCAGCTAATGGGGCCTCCTGCTGCCGCCGCGCCGCCGGAGCACAATTTCTGTTCTCATCCTGAAGCAAAGTTCTTAACCTGAGGTAATATTTCTGGGTTAGCGGAGTCTGTAACCTGAAGCGTATGTAACCTGAGGTACCACTGTATGCTATAACCTGTTTTACGTCTCTTCCCTCTCCCATGCTTTTTAATATATGGTGCTTTTACAGTTTATATGGATCTGGATTTTCCTGTGTTTTATTGCACCAGTATAATAAAGGGGCTACAGTATCTTTCAATAAATTGGTTATCTGATTGTCTTTCTTCTCTTATACTGATGTTTGCCGATACAGTGGTACCTCGGGTTACATACGCTTCAGGTTACAGACTCCGCTAACCCAGAAATAGTTCTTTGGGTTAAGTACTTTGCTTCAGGATGAGAACAGAAATCGGGCTCCGGCGGCGCGGCAGCAGCAGGAGGCCCCATTAGCTAAAGTGGTGCTTCAGGATAAGAACAGTTTCAGGTTAAGAAGGGACCTCCGGAACGAATTAAGTACTTAACCAGAGGTACCACTGTATCACCATTTTGACCACTTCCCATACTCTTCTAATCCAGCCATCATGAACATCATAAGAACATTAGAATAGCCTGCTGGACTGGGCCAATGGCCCATCTGGTTCAGCAACCTGTTTTCACAGTGGCCAACCAGATGCCTGTGGAGAACCAGGGAGCAGAACATGAGCACACCAGCACTCTCCTCTCTTGTGGTTTCCAGCAACTAGTACTCAGAAGCATTGCTGCCTCCAATTGTGGAGGCAGAGCATTATCATGGCTTGTAGCCCTTAATAGCTCTCTCTTCCATGAATTCGTCCAGTCCTCTTTTAAAGCCACCCAAGTTGGTGGCCTTCACTGCCTCCTGGGGGAGTGATTTGACAATGCGCTGCTTGAAGTACTTTCTTTTATCTGTCCTAAATCTTCCAATATCCAGCTTCACTGGATGTCCCTGAGTTCTAGTGTTATGAAAGAGGGAGAAAAGCTTTTCTTTCTTCACTTTCTCCATGCCATGCATACTAAACCCTTTCCAGCTCTTCAATATCCTTTTTGACATGAGGCAAGCAGAACTGTACATGGTACTCATTGTGTACAGATGTGGTTGCACCATCAATATCAGGCTTCCTCAGCCTTGGCTCTCCAGATGTTTTGAGACTACTATTCCCATCATCCCTGACCACTGGTCCTGCTAGCTAGGGATCATGGGAGTTGTAGGCCAAAAACATCTGGAGGGCCAAGTTTGAGGAAGCCTGATCAATATGTATAGCAGCATTCATGATATTGGCAGTTTCATTTTAAATTCCTTTCCTAATGACCCCTAGGATGGAATTTGCCTTCTTTATGGCCTCTGCACACTGGGTTGACATCTTCATTGAGCTATCTAATATGACCTTAAGGTCTTGCTCCTGGTCCTTTCCCTCTAATTCAGACCCTATGAGGTTGCATGTGAAATTAAGATCTTTTGTTCCAACATGCATCTAGTGTAGGAGCATCAGTTTCCCTCCAGTTGTAACTAAGGCTATGCATACACCATACATTTAAAACCACGACTTTCCCCAAAGAATCCTGGGAACTGTAGTTTTATCCTGCCCTGCACTACAATTCCTAGCACCCTTAACAAACTACCATTGCCTTGATTATTTGGTGGAGCTCATGTGCCTTAAACATATGGTGTGTATGCAACCTAAACTTCAGTTAATAGGTACTTTATCATTTTTCCATCTTCTGAAAGGACAGTATCTTTTATGTATCTTAAAAGTGGGTTTACTGCTAAGGCATAACCTGTTATACTCTCAGTTTCCATTAATACTGCTATCCAGAAATATCTTCTTATTGGGCATGACCAGAATATATGCAGTATGTTAATTATCTATTCATTTATCTAATTTAAAATTATACTTTTCTTCTTTTAGGAATTTCCTCCAAACAAAAGTTTATATTCTCCAGGTCCTAAACCTAGCAGCTGCTTGAGTAAAGCAGCTCAGCTGGTAGAGCATTTGGTTTCACAGTGTGGCACATTTTATGGGCAGCCCCTGTTGGGAGTTTGTTTTGTCACTATTTTAGCACTTACCTGTGTTAGCATTCATTGCATCTTGTAATTTAACCTTCTGCTCCATGATACAGATGGCTCTTCTGATATCAGATAATTATTTGATTTTAGGGAAACAGGGAAAACATTATAGCATATGTATTTAAATAAAGCAGAGTGGAAAGTAACATAATTTTCTGTGTGCAGAAAGGACCCCGTCTCATGTAATTCAGGAAGAAGAAAAGCTTTTTGAAGATGAAGAAGGTAGTGAAGGGTATGGCGATGAAGGCAAGTATTGCTAGCAATCTTTGGGTTTGACAGAGCATTCCTACTGCCTCCATGTTGATGGATGGGGTAGGATTAGGATGGCGCCTAGTTGCCTTCTCACCAGCCCCCACTGGCAAAGAGAAGTGTTGATGGTGATTATAGGTTTTTCCATGGAGTCCCAAGCTTTCCCCTAGCAAGTGGAAGGCTGCTGGTGCCAGTTCTCCCACTGGTGGGAGCCAGTGGTGAGTCTGAAATGGGGCATTATGGTTTTTGGGTAGGAGGTTGAAGGCCTTAGGTCCACTGAGTCCACAGCTCTGAGGATCCTGATCCATGAGCTCCTCAGTTGTGTTAGCCTGCAGCTAGCACAGCTGAAAGAAAGAGAAAGAAAGAGAAGGAAAGTAAGAAAGAAAAAGAAAGAAAGAAAGAAAGAAAGAAAGAAAGAAAGAAAGAAAAAATTGACACACTCCCCATGCCTTCTACTCTGGCCAGTGTGAGTGATCAGATGCAGCGTTGATCAGATTAAATATAGAACTAACTTTGGGGATTTGGGCAGGATGAAATTCTTGATTGCAAGATATTGCTTACAGGACAGCTCAAACTCTGTGTTTAAAAACTGACCACAATGGCCATGCTAGCTCTGAGTTTTATTTATTTATTTATTTATTTATTTAATGTCCTGTCCTTCAGCCCAAAGGTGACAATCGTCACTTTATAATTGGCCACAAATGCTACTATCTTGTCTGTCTGAAAATTATATGCCTTTCTTCTTATTTTCAGCCTTTGTAGACTGAAAAGTGGTGTGTGTGTGCATGTATAAAATTATTGTTGATGTTTTTGAAATCCAGAAGAGGAAGAGGAAGTGGAGCCAATACAACTTGAAAAGCCTCCAGAACCGGTAAAGAAGAAGAAAGTAAAGGTAGAGAAGAAAATCTCTGAAAACTTCTACTATAACTATGAGGAGTTGTGTGCACTCCCATTTGTGACTCCAGATTCTGGCATTCCGCTTGACATGCTCAGTCTCATGTATCCACTTTTGCTAATAAATTAATAAATGGTAGGATTTTGATTATTTGGGATATGAAGGGAGAAATACAAGCTGCAGAGGAATTCCTGGGCTAGCCAATGCAAAACAAACAAACAAACAAACAAAAACAACCTGGCCAAGCTGCGGCCATTAAGAAACAATTGAGAGTCATTGGCAAATGCAAGAGAACAGTCCTTTCCTCCTGCCCTGAGGTGTGAACAGAGACTGGAGATTTGAAAGGTTGCCAGGTTAACTGGGTGTGAGGTGACAGGAAAAGACTGTTTTTAGCAAGGTGTGCTAGGAAGAGAGAGAGAGAAAAGACAGATCCATCTTGACTGACTGAAGGCAGGCTGATAGGTCTCTGTCTCCATCATTGCACTGCTGGGGTGGGGTGGGGAACAAGACCCTCTTTAGACGGCCATGCTGTAAGATCTGGGCTACCTCCATTTAAACTCAGGTGTAAATATGAGAATAAATCATATTTCTTAAAGCTACGACAGCCTCCACTATCTCTTCAGTTTTCCAAAGGAGCACAGACCCTGGTTGAGGGCCAAGACCTCTGGAATCCCGTGCATGGCTTGGCAGGGATTGGAGTGGCCTGTAACAATATAATAAGGCCATACTAGTGAGAAATTTTACATCCTCCCCAGTATTTCCCAACAGATTGGCAAAATAACAAAGCCTGCACTATTGCTGTGGTTTGTTCTCTCAGTTATGTAAGGGATCTTTTGCCTTTTTTTTAATAGAAAACATTTAGAAATTGCACAGTACTTGAGGGCCGCAGGGACCTACAATGGCAATATGGTTAAGCCTGAAATTTTTAAAAGGATGGGTGGGCTACATTTTTTCTAGAGCTTCAGCTCTTTTCTCTCATTTATATAAAAAGCCCCTATTGTGTTCCCAATACAATTACAATACAGTGCATTGCACTTTTCAGGAGACCTCTGGATTTTTATTGGTGGTAGTGTTATTACATGGTCAAAATAAACCCCGTGATGGCATCACTTTTCCTTAGTGAGTGTTCTTCAGTCACTCTTTCGGCTATGACTGCACTAGACGGGCAAACATTCAGATGTTGGATAGTTACACTCTCCTCTACATAGCTGGCAACCAACTCGTATTGCTGAATTTGCTAATGAAATCTCAGAAATATCTCCGAAGCACATGCGGTGGAGGGATTGGAGTAATCACGGTATGGCATTTTTGTTTTATCTTGTGAGGTATTTTGCTTGAGATCTTCCTTGGTAGCAAAATAAACAGGACTCTTGGATTATGAGAATCTCTCAATCTGAGAAATATTTTGGCCGGTTCTTCACACATTAGGTAGTGCGTTTAGCTATTGCCCTTATCTAAGACTTGAGTTAATTTTGTACTGTGTGAGATAAATATATATTTTATAATAGCAGCATACCTATTAGGCTGTCCTATTGATATTCATTCATTTTAGGCTACTGCTGGTTTCAAATGTTATGCAGGCAGTAACAAGGTATCTTGGATTAAAGAAAAGCTCTAACAAAGTGGACACTGTTTTCCCAAGCTATTGCACCTCTCTCTCTGTCCTTAGACTTTGAAAGACTTGCAGTCTTGGTGGAACACAGTATGGGGGCTGAGGATATGCTGTCATTTTCCAGAGGGTAGCTGCAACCATATTTGTTTCATGCAGTGCCTCCAGATGATGGTCAACTACAACTGCCATCAGCCTCAGCTAACATGGCCAGTGATGAAAGATGGAAGTTGTAGTCAAACAGTATCTGGAGGCCGCTTCATTGGCTGTCCTGGACTGAAATGTAGGATAGAAGTCAAATGAACTAAACTAGCAAATCATTACTTTACTGGATAAATGCAGAGTGAAAAAGTTCTTTGCTTCTACTAGGTACATCCTAATAAAACCTACTTTGCAGTAGGAGAAAAAGGATGGAAGCCAAACATGATTATCTATGAATACCCTTCCTTAAGGCCATACAGAGTATTACGAGGTAGGTTAAAACATAAACCGTCTCACAATTTCAGATTCATGCTGAAGAATTAATGGTCACAGAAATAGAAGCAATTTTCCCTTTGATATTTCTTGTATGAATACACGGAGATTTGTAAGTAGTCACTCTCTTTCTTTTAAATATCTGCAAGTGATTAAGAAGAATTGGCATTATTATTTACAGAGTCATATGCCATGTTCCCTTTTTCTGTGTTCATGTTCGAGAAAAAGCAATGGATGCATGGCTAAATGGCCAAATATTGAAAGAAGGATGATAAAGGAATTCTATTCTTCATTATTGGTTTATTTTTTATTAGGTGGCTATCACTCTGGAACATAAATGCAGTTCAATAGCTTTTGAGTTGAGTTTTTTAATAAAAAAAAATAAAGCTGACAAATCAGTTCAATGGTATCTCTTACATTTGATGTGATTTCAGTATCCTGGCACTGTGAAATTACTCATTGTGGGGGAAAGGAAAGGCTTATGATGCGCGCGCACACACGCACACACAGATACTAGTGTGCGCGCGCACACACACACACGTATTTACTAGTATCTGGGACTCAGAGACAGAATTTCTACAAGAGCTGAAGGCTCAAGGGTAGATTATCACCTGAAGCCTTTGTTTTTTCTCTCTTCATACAGACTGTCTTCATTGTTCTCTATTTTATGGTTGCTTTGCACTGTTTAAATGTACTTAAAATAGAAGCAATCTGTTCCATACTTTAAAAAAAAAAATTACAATATGTGCTAGTTGATTGGCTAGCACATTGGTATGTTTCCTTGAACATTTATATTGCATTAAGAAACCTGTTATATCACCTTATTTCCAGGTGGAACTGAAGAAGCATATGCATTTGCTGACTTTAATCGTTCGGGTACTTTGATCGCCACAGTTGGGAGCAGCCCTGACTATATGTTAACAGTTTGGGATTGGAAGCAGGAAAAGATTGTATTGAGATCGAAAGCATTTTCCCAAGATGTTTTTAGAGTGACCTTTTCTCCAGAAAATGAAGAGCAACTCACCACATCTGGTTCAGGTCACATAAAGTAAGCCAGCAAGTAGCATAGTTTTATCTCAAGGAACTAGAATGCCACAAAGGCATACATGCATGATGACTAAAAGGAATATTTCATCGGTAAATGCATCACACTAGAAAGCTGCACCTACCTTAACTTTTCATTAAAATTTAATTATCTGTATTAAAACATCCCTGTTACTCAGTGAAGTCCACATTTTATCTAGCTGCCCCAAAACATTGCGGGTACGACATGCATTTTATTTATTTATTTTAAAATCAAGCTAGCCTTCTGCACTGGATTGGCAGTGTCCTAATTTTTGTTTCATGCTGTAATATAGTTATTTATAATCTTCAGACAATTGAAATGCCAAGAATATCTTCTGAAAGCAGGAAAAGAAGCAGCCATGTCGACGGGCTCCTTGTGTAATTGGCTGCCCTTGAGCGCACCACCCTTTTCCTGGTGCTCGATGGTGCTATCGCAGTGAGCTAGGAGCACTGGAAAGTGTAGTTTTGTCATTACTCTTACATGGTGCTCCCCATGCCTGGCTTCCTGCTGTGGAAGCACTAGGTGGAGAGACAGAGAAGCCTTACTCTTATCCTCTTTCCCATTGCCAGAATTGAAGCAGCAGAACAGTAGGCAAGCACGCAGCAGATGACCACAAAATAAACTGAGCTGTTTCCTGATGTTAGAGGGAATAACTCACCTAATTCTGTGTCATTAGAGGCAAAATGGGGTGGCTGGGCAATGGATGGCAATAGCACAAATAAAATGAGCTCTGGACAATGTCAGAATTATCCTTCTTCTAACTAAAATAAACCAAAGTGTATAAAGATACATGTTGGGATTAAAAACTGATTAAATGCCCAGATCCACTTATGTGAATAAATTACATATGTCAGAGTCCACCTGTACTATAGTTATAAGGCGCAGTCTATCACACAGTTGAGACTTCTTAATTTCCACCTATTTCAATTGAAGCTGCATAAATTTGCAATAGATTGTGCCTATAATTCCCACAGACAAATTGGTTTGGTTCACATATAACTCCAAACTGTGGTTCAGGGTTTACATGCATGATCCTTGGTGTTTGCGTTCTCCCCTTTACCCTGCTCTCTGGCATAAGAGCAAGGAGGAGATTGCAAGCTTTCATGTTCATTTTCAACTAACCAGTCGCTCATTCCATCTGAATGAAGATCAGTAGTTAGGCTTACCTGTGGTTTAGAAACAGTCCACCTTCAGACCATTCATTGCTTATAATCCTGGGTTGCGTCCCTGAATTGTAATTAGCACTAACCTCATTTCAGTCAAAACAAGTAACAGCAGTGATTAGTTAGAAACAGAAATGAGAGCTCCTCCTTGCATTTGTGCTGGAGGAGAAGAGGAAAGTGGGAGAGTATGCAATCCCAAGGACCTCCCAGACCATGGGTAGGCAAACTAAGGTCTCAGGGCCAGATCTGGTCCAATCGCCTTCTAAATCCGGCCCGTGGACAGTCCGGGAATCAGCGTGTTTTTATATGGCTAGAATGTGCCATTTTATTTAAAATGCATCTCTGGGTTATTTGTGGGGCCTGCCTGGTGTTTTTAAATGAGTAGAATGTGTGCTTTTATTTAAAATGCATCTCTGGGTTATTTGTGGGGCATAGGAATTCTTTCATTTCCCCCCAAAAATATAGTCCACCCCCCCCCACAAGGTCTGAGGGACAGTGGACCGGCCCCCTGCTGAAAAAGTTTGCTGATCCCTGTCCCAGACTCATTCTTATAGCACTAAATGGTGGTTTGCATCAAAATGCAGCCAATTAGTGCACGTGAAAGGTTGATAACAGTCTGTTTAAAGACCAAAAGAACCCTTCAAAACCACTAATAGAGCTTTGATTTTTATGTGACCAGGTTTTGGAAGATGGCGCTTACTTTCACTGGTCTGAAACTACAAGGAGCACTGGGTAGGTTTGGAAAAACAGCATTGACAGACATTGAAGGATATGTGGAGCTGCCAGATGGGAAGGTGACAAACATTTCTATCTACTCAAACTTTTCTGTATGGTAAAATGGGCTCCTTTGTTCTCTATTCACATTTGCCCTGACCCAAATATACAGGACATTGCTGTGCGGAAAGGCATAGCCTATCCAGTGTCTGCTGCTTCTAAATATGATCAGGAGCTTATTCTGTTTTTAATGAAGTTAAAAAAAAAAGCAGCTGGTAAACAGTGGATATGTTTTAAGAATTGGTGGGATATGTTCCCATAGACTGATATCGATCAATAGTTGCAGTAATTGAGATTTCTGAATTGTTTTTAAAGGCACATCCTTGTATAATGCAGTGCCCAGCCCTCTTATGGTTTGTGGCAAACCACTTAGCTGTAAACAAAATAAATCAAAGATAAAGAGAATAAAGAAATACTATTGCAGCACTTAGAAAGCAGCATATGGTTGGACATTATCATTGAACTTATTGTTCCAAAACATTGCAAAAAAAAAAACAACCTTAAAAAAATAGAGAGCCAGTGTGGTGTAGTGGTTAAGAGCGGTAGTCACGTAATCTGGGGAACCGGGTTCGTGTCCCCGCTCCTCCACATGCAGCTGCTGGGTGACCTTGGGCCAGTCACACTTCTTTGAAGTCTCTCAGCCCCACTCACCTCACAGAGTGTTTGTTGTGGGGGAGGAAGGGAAAGGAGAATGTTAGCCGCTTTGGGACTCCTTAAAGGGAGTGAAAGGCGGGATATCAAATCCAAAACTCTAAACAAACCTGGGATCTGTAGTTTACCCTTCACATAGCTACAATTCCCAGTACAGTTCCCGGGGTTCTTTGAGAGGGAAGCATGTTTCAAATGTATGGTGTGCCTGCAGCCTTGGTCTTACAAACATGCCTCATTTGCCGTTTTCCTAGCAAATGTATCTGTTCTCTGTGAAAACTTGGGATGTAACTTACTTCAAATGTAATGTGTCCTTCCCTGTATCCCTTTCCAGATATACATCAATATGACAGAATACTAATGCATTTTGTTTTGTCTGCATGTAAGGTACTTTCAGGGTCAGAATGGGGCAACTTGTTGCTCTGGGAAGGGGGCCTCATAAAAGTGGAACTTTGTCGGCCTGGCCGTAAAAATTGCCACAACGGCCCAATTAATCAGTTAGTTCTGGATGAGGGAGAGGTGGTCACTGTTGGATCAGATGGATATATTAGGGTGAGTATTTTCCTAAGTCTTTCTTTGGGGGGGGTATGTGTTTTCTTAATATGTTTCTTCTTTATACACTTAATATTCGAGTGTACCCAGGATTATTCATGGGTTGATGGTACTGTTTACTCTTCTGCACTTTGTATCAAACTATTAACAGTGGGATGCGGATGGCACTGTGATCTAAACCACTGAGCCTCTTGGGCTTGCCGATCAGAAGGTCAGTGGTTCGAATCCCCACGATGGAGTGAGCTCCCATTGCTCTGTCCCAGCTCCTGCCAACCTAGTAGTTTGAAAGCATGCCAGTGCAAGTAGATAAATAGGTACCACTGTGGCGGGAAGGTAAACGGCATTTCCGTGCGCTCTGGCTTTCGTCACAGTGTTCCGTTGTGCCAGAAGCGGTTTAGTCATGCTGACCACGTGACCCGGAAAGCTGTCTGTGGACAAACACTGGCTTCCTTGGCCTGAAAGCAAGATGAGCGCTGCAACCCCATAGTCTCCTTTGACTGGACTTAACCGTCTAGGGGTCCTTTACCTTTTTTATTAACAGTGACCACTGGTTTTTACTAATGATATTCCTACTCAAGTGGTAGGTTAAGCTTGCCCTCCTGTGCCCAAAGACAGGAAGTGCAGACAGGTCTTTGACCTTTAGTCACCTCTCTCCTTCTCAATCTATTTCCTGTCTTGGCCTGGAGCAGACTTGTGTACTGACAAAGACCTGTTTGCATTTCCTGTCTTTGGGAAAAGAGGGCAGCATAATTCATCATGTAATGTGTTCAACACCTTTGAGCATGGGTAGGCAAACTAAGGCCCAGGGGCCGGATCCGGCCCAATCGCCTTCTAAATCCAGCCCGCGGATGGTCCGGGAATCAGCGTGTTTTTACATGAGTAGAATGCATCCTTTTATTTAAAATGTATCTCTGGGTTATTTGTGGGGCCTGTGTGGTGTTTTTACATGAGTAGAATGTGTGCTTTTATTTAAAATGCATCTCTGGGTTATTTGTGGGGCATAGGAATTGGTTCATTTCCCCCCCTTCAAAATATAATCCAGCCCCCCACAAGATCTGAGGTACAGTGGACCGGCCCCCTGCTGAAAACGTTTGCTGACCCTTGGATTTGAGAAATGCCATTCATGTATTCTGTAACATGTTCTTGACACATTAGTAGCACATTAATGATGGTTTTACCCTTCTTGATCAATTCTGTGATGCTTCCCAAGTTGGACCACATGATGGCTGTCAAAGAGGCAATAGCACAACAAAAGTGAGACAAGAAACCCACTAGGACAGTTGTGAAATAGGAAGTTGCAGGAAGTGCATAGCTTGGAATTAAAGTGGTTATGGCTACCCTGAAACTTTTGCAGGCACAAATAGCTTTGAATGCGGGATGACCTATGACTACCCCAATAGTGACATGAGCATGCATAATAAAGAATGCACAGTGAAAAGAACCCAAATAGATGTGTTGGTTAATGTGCCTGTTGTTTCTTGTGTAAACAGAAGAGCCCGCACAGCCTCAGAAATAACTTTCTCTCTGTCACAGTCCTGACAAAAGTTGCCTCTCTGAAACTGCTTTCTGCATTTGAAGGGAAACATCAATTGACACCAGTGACATCAACTGAGGCTTCCCTTGAAATCCAGATAGCATCTTCAAGAGGCCATTTTTTGTAAGAAGCACGGTAGGGAGAGACAGGTTTAAACTATCCCCTCCCATCAGTTACATGTGAATGAAAAATCCTTTTGAACTGCTCCTTCCCTTAGGTTTGCTCATATTAGCCAAATTTTCACATTTAATGCATTGGTACTGGCATTTGGCAACCATAGATAATATTTTCTTTTCTAAACTCCATGAAGGTTTGGGATTTTGAAACAATAGATACAGCTGATATTGTGGATGACACTGGACTGCTGGAGGTGGAACACATTAACGAACTTTTAGTTGGCAAAAATGTAAATCTGAACTATATGGTGAAAATTCATGAACGTGGAGAACCATTTTGGTATGCTCAGGTAAGCATTGTTTTAGTCCTCCCCTGTGGTATATAGTCAAAATAAACCAACACGGCTACCTATCTGTATGTGGTATATAGGATTGTGTTGTTGTTGTCTTTTAGGGTGCGCATTAGTCAGTAGAGAATGTGTGCCCTGATTCAGTGGTGCACACAACCCTTTTTCATGTGTAGGATGTAATGATGTCATGGTAACATTTGAAGCTAAAGCAAAAAACCAGCCACCAAACTAGGAAAGTACCACTGTCAGGCAAAACAAAAAAATAAAAATGGAAGGAAGGAATAAAACTCCAGGGGCTTGAATGAATCTTATTCCAGACCTTGCAGCTTGGAGGAAGGGCAAGGCTGAGCGTTCAGTTCTCACTTCCTTTCATACAGTTCCTGTTAACCCTAAGGGGGAACCTCGCATTGGCACCACTAGGATGTAAGAATAGTCACTACAGGGATGTGAATCTTGATGGTTGTTGGCAGGGAGAAAAGGCTAAGCCCCTCGTGCACCATTGCCCTAGTCTGGCCTCCTTGTGCCTGCTGTGTATGATTTCAAAAAAATTAAAAACAGTGACGTGGGACAAGTTAGTTGTTGATTTGCTTGGGAAAGTGCAGCTAAATTTCTCTGAACCCAAGCCAATGTGTTTCGGAGAGGGATGTAAATACAGTTTGAAGTAATAGCCAAAAGCTAAGTGTGTTTTTCTTCTTCTCTAGGATGCCAATGGAGCCATCTGGAAGCTTGATTTGAGTTTCACAAATGTTGTAAGTTTTCCTTTCTGTTTTGTTCCCCTGCTTTCCCCCCTCAATCATCCCTCCACTGTACTTGAGTTATACCTGATAGTTAAATAGAAGCTAATATTTTATCTTTAAAAGATGTGCAGCTTCTGTGGTTTATTACTTTTAAAAAGATGGTCTCAAAAATGTCAGTACTAGTTGTTTGTGGTTCCAATGGTGCTGCTGCCTCAGTGGAAAGTATTCATGCAAGGTGAGGCACCCACTTTCCCCTCTTTTGTATTTAAAGCCCCCCTCCCAGACTTTACGCTGTTTCTGTGGATGTAATTTGGCTCCAATCCAATCTGGGCTTCCCATTGGCTATTTTCAGGAACAGAAAAACATAGCGGGAGTTCCGCTCAGATCTTTCATGTCTTGTTAGCTTGGCCCTAAGGATTCAACAAACAAGGTCTACAAAAGAACAGATATAAGGCACCACTGATGTTTCCTCCTTGAAAATACAAATACAGTGGTGCCTCGTAAGACGAAATTAATTCGTTCCACAAGTTTTTTCTTCTTGCGGGTTTTTCGTCTTGCGAAGCACGGTTTCCCATAGGAATGCATTGAAAATCAATTAATGCGTTCCTAGGGAAACCGCTTGCCAGGCTGGCGGTGCGGAGAAGGGCTTTTCTCCGCACCGCAAGCCTTCAGGACAGGTACGGGAACAGAGGGGAAGGGGCGCAGCGCTTTCCCTCTGTTCCCGGGGCTTGCGTGGGAGGAGGGTTTTTCCTCCCCACCGCCAACATTCAGAACAGCATTCTGAATGTTGGCGGTGGGAAGGAAAACCCTCCTCCCACCCCAAGTCTTCAGGAAAGCCATCCGATGCCGGGCGGCGGGAGAAGGCTTTCCCCCTCCCCCTCCCGGCATCGGAGCTTCGTCCCGATGCCGCGCGGCGGGGGGAGACGTTCCCCCTCCGCCGCCGGGCATCGGGGCTTCGTCCCGATGCCGCGCGGCGGGAGGAGAAGTTCCCCCTCCGCCGCCCGGCATCGGGGCTTCCTCCCGATGCCGCGCGGCGGGGGGAGACGTTCCCCCTCCGCCGCCCGGCATCGGGGCTTCGTCCCGATGCCGCGCGGCGGGGGGAGACGTTCCCCCTCCGCCGCCCGGCATCGGGGCTTCGTCCCGATGCCGCGCGGCGGGGGGAGACGTTCCCCCTCCGCCGCCCGGCATCGGGGCTTCGTCCCGATGCCGCGCGGCGGCGGGAGGCTTTCCCCCTCCGCCGCCCGGCATCGGGGCTTCGTCCCGATGCCGCGCGGCGGGGGGAGTCGTTCCCCCTCCGCCGCCGGGCATCGGGGCTTTGTCCCGATGCCGCGCGGCGGGAGGAGAAGTTCCCCCTCCGCCGCCCGGCATCGGGGCTTCCTCCCGATGCCGCGTGGCGGGGGGAGACGTTCCCCCTCCGCCGCCCGGCATCGGGAGGCTTTCCCCCTCCGCCGCCCGTCATCGGGGCTTCGTCCCGATGCCGCGCGGCGGCGGGAGGCTTTCCCCCTCCGCCGCCCGGCATCGGGGCTTCGTCCCGATGCCGCGCGGTGGCAGGAGGCTTTCCCCCTCCGCCGCCCGGCATCGGGGCTTCGTTCCGAAGCCGGCGGCGGGAGGAGGTCCGAGGACAGTGGGGAAGACGCGCTGCGCTTCCCCGCTGTCCCTGAGATTTCCCTATGGGCTGTCGTCTTGCGAAGCAAGCCCATAGGGAAATTCGTTTTGCGAAGCGCCTCCAAAACGGAAAACCCTTTCGTCTAGCGGGTTTTCCGTCTTGCGAGGCGTTCGTCTTGCGGGGTACCACTGTAAACTGATTTAAAACCCGTGCTTTTTTATGGGGGTACTCAAGGGTGTGTAGTACCAGCACCTCCCCCCCAAATGTTAAAAGTGTGGCACTTGCTGTAACAACTTCATGGTGAGCACCAGCAACTTTTTTTTCTAAAAAGAAAAAGAGCACTGTTAAAAACCATTAACAAATATCAGTGTTTTTTGTCGTTGTTTATCTGATCTTCAATTTGTGCCCTAGATTGAAAACTAGGAACCCCAGTTTGAATGTCCAATGCATTTTAGAGATCAAATTTTCAGAGGGGCTTTAATGATATGTCCCTTGGTGACTCTGTTACTCAAAACTTTAAAAATACTTTTACAAACAGGCCTCTGAAAAAAAAAAATTATTTCTTTCTCCCTGTAGACTCATGATCCAGAATGCCTCTTTACTTTTCATTCAGGAAAGATAGAAGCCATGTGTGTATCTCCAGTCACCTATATCATGGCCACCACTGGTCTTGACCGTAAGTACACAACTTTTTCCTTCTGACTCCTCCCACACTCAGTTTTCAAGGTTAAAATTAGTTACGTTAAGTAGACACGTTTGGGGAATAATCCACAGATCACTTGTAATGGTGTAGTTTCTTTGTTTTTTCAGCACCCCCGTGTAAAATGTGTGGCTTAAATTTTAGAAAGCAACGGAGATCTAGCCTCCTTCTTATCCTGATCCTGTTAACCATCTAACGCAGGTTCAGTTCGTGTCTTTGATTTCATTGACAATGTGCAGTTGACTGAGATGAAGTTTAAACAGGGAGGAACAGCAATGGTCTGGGCACCAACCGTGGTAAGTAGTGCAAGATAGAAAGAGGAAGTATCTGGATGATAGTGCAAGACGGAATGGGGACATCCATGGCTGGAGCCTAGCTGTTTTAATGTACAAATGGCTTATGGTTTATACTGCCCATCTCTTAAGATGGAGCATAATGAGATTGAGGAGCACGTTGTCTGGATTGTTCTTCATTCCTGTTCCTCTAGCTTCCCAGACTGATGTCCTCCAGATGTTTTGAGCTGCAGAGGTCTGCTGGTTGGGGTGAATGCAAGTTGTAGTCCATAACATCTGAGATTTTCAGTTTTGTTTTGATGGATTTTCATATTTATTATTTGGCAAACATTTAACTTTTACGGATTTTGTTTTTTGCGCCCCCTCCCAAGTTTTCCGGTGTCAGTGAAAGAAAATAGTTTAGTATTGGTATTTGTGAAGAAAATGCTACTCACAACATGGTTTATTTTCCCTCTGTACAAACAATAACACACTTTACATAGATTTATGAGATGATGTATAGGGCAGGGTTTAAATTAGCTCTTAATCGCAATGTTGTTCTGTTTTCTTGAAGGTAAATCCCAAGAAAGGCATAATGGTTGTAGGTTTTCAAGATGGCGTTGTACGCGTTATTGAACTTTTCGATCCAAAGGGACTTCCTGTTGTATCTGGACGGGACAAAGGAGCACCTGCAGCCTTGCGTCTGAAACAGGCGTTCAAACCTCATACAACTATAGTAACAGCTTTGGCCTATGAGCGTAATGGGGAATTGCTTGCCACAGGGGTATGTTTCAACCAAATCTAAAAACTGTTTTGTTTTGAATGTTAATGAAAATTTACTGCTGCGAATGCTGAGATGTAGATGATCAAACTGAACTTCAGATTGTTCATTACCTAAGAATTAAGGTCCAAGACCTTTTTGAAATGAGAGATTTTTGCTGATCCATACAAGTTTCAGCGTATAATGAGTCAGTTCAGAGAATTATTCAGGAGATTTTTTGACACCTCTGCTTCTCACATCATCTTAGCTTCTTCTCTGCTCCTTTGAGGCCCAGCTCAGCGAGAACATTTGGCTGAGACTTTAAAAGAAAGGCTCGTTCCTTAAGGATTCATGGAAAGGTTTTAGATTTGATTTTGCATGTTAAAGTCATCAGTGTTGTGTTTTTGTATATGTTCTGTGCTTTAAACCATGTCTTCTTCTTATGTAAGAATTGTTTGATTTTTAAAAGTTTTTTAAAGCCCTTTCTCTTAATTACAGTCATTACTGACTTTATAGTGGGTATTGGCTATAGATCGCCAAGCCAGACTGAATACTTGGATGATGATTTACTAGAGCAGATAAGAATGTTATGATTACTAAGACCCAGCATGGGTTTCTCAAAAGTCATGCCAGACCAATCTGATTTCTTTTCTTTTCTTTTATTTTTTGATGGAATGACACACTTGGTAGATCAGGGCAATGCTGTGGACATAGTTTATCTTGATTTCAGTAAGGCTTCTGACAAAGTCCCCCATGATATTATAAAATCATAGAATCATAGAGTTGGAATAGACCACAAGGGCCATCGAGTCCAACCCCCTGCCAAGCAGGAAACACCATCAGAGCACTCCTGACATATGGTTGTCAAGCCTCTGCTTAAAGACCTCCAAAGTAGGAGACTCCACCACACTCCTTGGCAGCAAATTCCACTGTCAAACAGCTCTTACTGTCAGGAAGTTCTTCCTAATGTTTAGGTGGAATCTTCTTTCTTGTAGTTTGGATCCATTGCTCCGTGTCCGCTTCTTGCGAGGAAGTTGGTAAAATGTGGGCTGAACGAGGTAACTGTTAGGTGAATTTGTAGCTGGCTGGCTGACTGACCGAACCCACAGAGTACTCATTAATTGTTCCTTGACATCCTTGTAACACTAGGTGCAGCTTTTGTATATCAGGGTATATACAAGTGATACACAAAAGTAGGCTTTTGTATATCAAGGTTGATGCTAAAACAGAGGATTGTGTAGTGGTGGGACTCTGTTCTTTGTAGCAGCAGACTAGCATGGCTACTCTTGTGGAATGCATGGCTTTATTCATTCTTCCGTCTTTTCCTTCCCAGAGTAACGATAAAACTGTGTTCTTCTTTAACGTTGAAGAGAAATATGAGCCAATTGGCTTCCTCTCTGTCCCAGGGCCAGTTCAGGCATTGCAGTGGTCTCCTCTTTCTCATGTGAGTAGCGGTGTTTTTCATAGTATTTGCATCTCATGATTTGTGTTGTAACACATTGCAATGCTGTGTTTATCAATTGGTGGTTATGTTGTCATCAGTAACTGGCATTTAACACCCCCCTCCCATGAAGCATTTCTGGGGCAGGGCAGGGACTGGGTCCAAGATCCCTCTGTTCTTTGGGAATGCCCCAGTGATTCAACTCCCTTTCTATGCCAGCCTGGAGCTGGGGTAACTAATCCCCACCCCACTTTGGCAGCAATGGGTGAAATTTAGAGTATCTCAAAATCTGCATGAGAAATATATAATGCCCACTTTCTGCACCGCTCACTTTGGCCAACATGAGCCATCAGGGAAGTGGTGGGTGATCTGCCACTTCCATTCCCTCTTGTTTACAACTAAGTTTGTGTTTCATTTTGGCAACAGTTGTCTCTGAGCTCCGACCTATTTTTAAGAACATAAGAATGTTTCACCATCACCATCACATACACATGCCTGACACTTGTGTTTCATGTCCTTCTTTTGTAGCCTGAGAGCACGCTACTTATTTTCTGCAAGAATGGCATTGTTGTCCAGGTTCCTGCTCCAGACCCTGGGAAATACAACGCAGCAACCACCTATAGGATAAAAGACTTGCCTACACAATATTTTCGTTTCTGCAGCATAAAATCTCGGATTCTGGTAAAGCACCACATGCAAATAAGGAAATGCAATCCTAAGGAAAGATAGTATACTGAAGTAAGAAATGCTGAGCTCGTTAGTTATTGTGGTCCTGGATGTAAGACTGCAGCTAAGGACTTTGTAGCCCAGCAGAAACGATTTCCTAAAATATTAGGCTCTGCACGTGTTGATTATGAATGTGTCTGCCTCCAGGATCAGAGAGGCCTTGCCTCTGAATGCCAACCGCTAAAGAACAATGGCAGATGTGGGCTGCTGCTCTCAATTCCCAAACAGATAAAACTAAGCAATACACACACACACACACACACACACACACACACACAGTTATTGAATGAAGTCCTATCTGTGGGCTTTGCAGACGTTGCCAGTGGGAGAAGGATGCTGGACTAGAAGGGATTTTGGTGTGATCAACACAGTAGTTTTTTAATGCTCTTTTTTTACTGGCTCTTTTAAAAAGCTTGAAGAGGAACTCGAACGCAGAGAAAAAGTGAGAATAGAGAAGGAGAAAGCAAAGCAGCAGTGGATAAAGCAGCAACTGGATGAGGGGAAAACAATGGAAGAAATTGAATTTCCACAGGAAGAAGCTGTGGAAGAGGAACCACTGCCTGAAATCTACATCCCAGAGACTCCAAGTCCCATCCTGTGTGGGTTTTACTCTCGGCCAGGGAAGTTTTGGTTGTCGTTGGTAAGCCAATCTTTCTTTCTTTTTCACAGATAACAAAATGAGGAGAGCAGTTTCTCCCTTCTTTTATAGTATAATGAGAATACAGTGGTGCCTCGCAAGACGAAATTAATCCGTTCCGCAAGTCTCTTCGTCTTGCGGTTTTTTCGTCTTGCGAAGCATGGCTATTAGCGGCTTAGCAGCTTAGTGGCTATTAGCGGCTTAGTGGCTATTAACGGCTTAGTGTCTTAGCGGCTTAGCGGCTATTAACGGCTTAGCGGCTTTAAGAAAAAGGAAACAAACTCGCAAGAACTCGCAAGACGTTTCGTTTTGCGAAGCAAGCCCATAGGGAAATTCGTCTTGCGGAACGACTCAAAAAACGGAAAACTTTTTCGTCTTGCGCGTTTTTTGTCTTGCGAGGCATTCGTCTTGCGAGGTACCACTGTACAGCTTAAATGGCCGAAGGAGCTGGCTTTCCACATTGTATGCTTTCACCTTGGTCTTAGTTCTATTTGAAAGCGGTTTGAGTTTTTTTGTTTCACATAGAGGGCTGCATAGCAATCTCTCAGGACTTCAATAGTGGCATCACTACCATTGTCAATTTTGATTGGCAACCTCAGTTTTGCTGCCAACCTCAGATGCAAAGTGAGATTAAAATCTAAACGGTGAAATGCAAAAGGTAAAAACCACAAGATGCAAGAATGTCATGCAGAATCTGGATGTGTCTTAAACATGCAAGCATAGTTTTCACTCTTGTTTCTTTTCATTCTAGTGCTGTTCCCCATCTTTTGTTTAATTTTTTAAGCAGAATTGCAGGCTTATTTTTCAAAGGAAGCCCTTTACCTGGAGGTAGAAATGAAGTGTGTTTGCCTATAATATGGTATGAAATACAACTGGTGATGAAACCATTTTTGGGAAAGGAGGAAGTTTTAGTCTGGAATTTTCCAAACTGTAACAGATTAATGGGGGGGGGGGGGAGAGGAGAAGGAAGGAATCAAGAAATAAAGTTAACAACTCTTCATAACTCACTGTTTCCTTTAGGGAGAGTATGATACTGGATTCCTGTTCCACTGTGCATTTTCTCATCAGCAAGGTGACAAAGAACCTGAGGCTCGGAAAGATGAACCTTTTGCCTATATTCATTTAGAAGATACAGAAGACACTGCCATTAGACGGATTGTGTTTTGGTAATGCAGCTTTTACAGTATGTTGGTTGGTTTCATGGGTTGAGTTGGGTTTTTAAAATAAGTGTGAAACACTTGGTATTTGTTTGTTTTTCTTTTATAGACTATATGCCTGTGTATATATTTGCAGGAGCTGATCTCTTGATATAATGGCAGGCTGGTTAGCACTCCATGACTGTCAACCCCTGAAAGTAGTATTTTGAGGAAATATTATGGAATACTATTAGACATACTGAGACATACTGAATTAGTTTAAGCTGTTACTTTTGCATCCTGGTCAGGGCATATAGCAGGACAAGAAATAAATTTCCCCTTTTTATAACCTTCTTTATAAAAGCCCAAGCATTTGGATTTTAAAAGATTGAAATGATTTCCATACATCCAGTAGCAAATGTGGCTCCAGACTAGCTCGGGGGGCCCTTCCCACTGACCCAATGGTTCTCTTTTCACCCTCATAATGTATATGCTATGTATATGTATACTATATGCATGCAGATATAGAGGTGGGTTGCTGCAGCACTGGGTTGGCTGGTCCCCCCCTAAATGTGTATCCTCGAGGAGCTGCCTTTTCTCTGCAGAAATCAGGGTAGAGCAGGCCCCAGGTGCAAGATGCAAGGGTGAATGAAGTGGTGGTTGGGATGAATTCAGGTACCCTTTTGTATGTATCTATGTGGAAGAGAGAGAAACAAGGGATTGAGAGGACGGTGGGATGGTATGGCCATTGCGGTGCATTGGCTTTTGTCAGCGGTAGCCGCTCTGTTGGAAATAATGAATCCCACGCCAGGGGTGGAGGAAGAGGGGTGCGGTAGGGGCGGTCCGCCCCAGGTGCCACCAGTGAGGGGGGTGACAAAATGCTGGGTGGCACTCACTGCGGGGCCTGCAGCATGCCCGAGTCACATGTCTCTCCTGGGAGTGATGAGGTGGCTTGGGCACCCGCAGGCTCCGCGCTGCCCCAAATGGTCCACCCGCCACCTCCCCCTCAGCTGTAGGGCAGCTGAGTGGGATGAGGCAAACAGACTCCTTGGAGGCCCCACAGTGCGTCCGTGGGTGGCTGGCCTCACCCCTGGGCACAGGGCATGCGTGCCGCCCCAGGTGCCCGATTGGCTTGCTCCACCGCTGGCCAATGCTGATGCTAGGAGGAGCCACAAGTCAAAGTGGTGAAGATAGCAGTGAGTTTGTATGCAAAGAGTTCATAAGCATCAGTTTATGAGTAACTTGAATTGGATTTAAGAGATGTTAAAGGCTCCAGAAGCCTCCAACCCACCTGTTCATATACCTTTTTAAGGTAAAACCCTAAAATGTGACACAGGTCACAGTCACACTATGCATTCAAAGCACATAGATCCACCCTCCGAGAATCCTGGGAACTGTAATTTATGATGGGTGATTGGAATTGTAGGTCTGTGATGGGTGATTACAGTTCCTAGGATTATTTGGGGAAAGCCATATGCTTTAAGTGTATAGTGTAGATGCAACCACAAATGGTTAGATATGGTTCCATTAAAATTGAGGAAACACTGTGATTTCCCCCCCAATCCATTAGTCAAAAGCTGCAGAAAAGATCTCTGCCAGTATTATCTATTTCCCACTAGAACTTTGGATGCCTCGCATTACACGGGCCTTCTTAGGATTCATAGAAGAATACTAAATATTGGGGGCAAGTGGAACTTACACTGCCTTCGGTTGAGCTGTTCCAAACTGTGTTCGAGAGCAGAACTACTGCTGGCTCAGCTGGTGTAAGCCTGGCAGTGGAAAAACAGATCTTTGAAATAGAGCTTGACATACACTGCTCTTCATAACAGCATGAGTCCTGCCAAGTTGGCAGGTTATGTGGCTGAGCTGAATAGAAGTTAGGATTCAGGACAAGTCCCTCTGCCTGGTCCCATCCCACTACTTCCCCAGAATGCCCATTTTTCAGGGCTTACAGCCATGTAAAATTTGTCCATCTTTGCTCAGCTGACTAAATCCTGGCTGAGCTTGGATGTGAGAGTTATGCTGGCATATCTTTGGTTGAACCAGGATTCAACCTTGCCTGGCTGTGCTAGGAATTGGTTGCCTGAGCCTGAGTTTCTGGATCCTAACTTGCACATACCAGTAGATCTTGGGTTTGAATTGCTCCCTTAGATATCCATTTTGCAGGGCATTGTGGAGAAAGTAATAACCCTGAGCTGTTTATGTTTTGATTACTTCCACAGCTCCACTGGCTTGCTAATGATCTGTGGCATGCAGGATGGAGCAGTGCGAATCTACGCTCTCCACCAGAAATGGCTCTCAAAAGACAATATAGCTGGATATTGGTCATACAGCATGCATGATAATAACTATGGGCAAATTCAAGGCATCTGTCCAAGTTTTGATGATCGGTTTCTTGTGACCTGTGGAGCTGATGGCAATATCTTTACTTATAACATCCTTTCAGCTGAGGAGGTTAAGAAAGTGCTAAAGGCTAAGGTGCCCTCTCCAAGGGTAAGTGACAGCCAGGAAGATAGGCCTTACTTCATATTTTAAGTGCACAATTATTGGGAAACTTTCAGCTGTTTCTCCTTGATGAACATTTTTTTTTCCAGTCTCCTTAGGGTTGGGCAGCGGGGAGGTTGATTACTAGAAAGACACCATTGTGTCTTTTATGTCCTATATGAATTATAGTACTGTGCTTTTGAGGAGCTGCATGCATTTCCAACCTAACTTCAGGAACAGCCATGCCAACTGTTGACAGTGCCATCAATTGTTTGATTACATTCTTCCACAGAGAGGCCTCGAAAGAGAGAGACCACCAGAAGATATTGAGGATCCTACTGCCTACAGGTAAAGCTGCCGAAAGATAGACTTTGTTTCTGAATCCCTCATGAGGAACGGGTTTCACTAATGGCCTCTTTGAAATGGCAGTGCACCCTCATCCGGTGTGGCATATTGACAAGTCATGTTGCTAAAGCTATCTCCTCAAATATCTATCTAACTTCTGGATTGGTGCCTGGGATGCCAGTATGAATTAAGAGGTCAGATCTAGATGACTTCTAGATAAGCACTCTCTACTCTGTTGAAACAGTTCTTTAGTGCATAAAGGTTTCAAACCCACCCAGCCCACCTCAAAAGCCACTGTTGGCTTTGTCAGGATAATTGTGGTGCAGCTTCTGTCAGTTTTTTAATCATTCATTTGGTAGCTCCATCTAATAGTTCAGTTCTATACAAATGTATTTGTTTATACAACACTGTTTCAAAGAGCTTATTATCAAAATATAGCAAAACTGAATATTTTGGAGATTGAATCGTAGAATTGTAGAGTTGGAGGGGACCCCAAGCTGTATAATTTTTGCTGTAAAAAACCTTTACTACATAATGAAATGTTATGCTTTTCTGTAGGCCCACTTCCAGAGTTTAGGTTTAAACTGCTCCATCGTCTTTATTTTCTCACATTTGTAGTATTGAAAATGCCAAGCAAAAAAAGGAACACGATTACATAATGAGGATAGCAGAACAAAAGAAATCTGTTAAGAGACAAGAACTAAGCACTCTAAGGGAGGAGTTTCAGAATTTGCTCCAAATGAACCGTCAGCTGCCATCTCACATGCAACTTCACAGAGCAGTATGTATGGTTTTTCTTTCTTTAGAGGTACAAATTAATGCCTTAGTGTGGCTTGTATTTTTGTAATGGGTCAATGTTTATTTTGTTTTATTAGGATTTTTATGCTAAGGGCTCAGGTCAGTTTGCAATTTAAATAAAACAACCAGCCAAAAGTGAGTCCACTGCTTCTGTGTTTACTCCCAATAGTTGAAACAACGAAGCCTGCTATTTTCTTAAAAAGAAAAATGCCTGTTTTGCTTTTTACAGTTGTGCTTTTCATGCATTTCTTAGTTTAGCCTTGATAGTTTTCAGATTCCCAGTGTGTTTGAATTGCTTTGTCCTATAAAGGTGGTTCCAACCTTTTTTCCATGGTTAAAGTATTTAGCCCAGTACTTCCAAAGGAACAGCTTGTTGGAACACCAAATACCAGTAAATTAGGAGGGTATTCATGTCATTTTACTATGCATGTAAAGTGTAAAGCAGATTAAGAACTACAAGATTTAGCTTTGGTTCCATGTATATGTAGAGATTGACTAATACATTCAGGTGATTGCTTTGAACAGTGAATCTTACAAGTAGACATCATTGGGAACAGTTTGGAAGTAGAGAAATTAATTACCGTATTTTTCGCTCTATAAGACACACTTTTCCCCTCCTAAAAAGTAAGGGGAAATGTGTGTGTATCTTACGGAGTGAATGCAGGCTGCGCAGCTATCGCTGAAGCCAGAAGAGCAAGAGGGATCGGTGCGCGCCGATCCCTCTTGCTCTTCTGGCTTCAGGGATAGCCAGGCAAAGCCTCTTCGCCCCTCCCTCTTCACTCAGGAGGATTTGCGTTGCTTTCGCTGAAGCCAGAGGAGCGAGAGGGATCGGTGTGCACTGATCCCTCCTGCGCTCCTGGCTTCAGGGATAGCCGCGCAAAGCCACTTGAGCGCAGCTGGAGCGCTCCTGCCTCTTTGCTCAAGAGGCTTTGCGTTGCTTTCTTGTTTCTTGTGTTCCTCCTCTAAAAACTAGGTGCGTCTTATGGTCTTATAGAGCGAAAAATACAGTAGCTGTGGTGTGACTATGACTGCTTTAAAATATTGTTAAAGTTGCTGACTGGCTGTTTCTAAATTAGGCAAATTGCTGATGGCAGTTAGGATTTCACCAGTATTTTTATTTCTTCATTCATTTTATTTAGAATACGTTTATCTCACTCTATAGCTCCAAAAGGCTCTAAAAACCAGCTTGCAAAAAGATCAAAATAACATCACAATCTATGTAGCACAGGAGCAGAAATTACATCTTGCCCTTGGTAGAACTATTCAGAAGAAGAGGTGCATTCTGGTGATGGCGAAAGAGGGGGTGGGCAACATGGTCAGGGAACAGCAGAGTCCTTTTTTGCCTCAGGTGATGAAACGGGATGGGCCACCCCTTGTTTGTAAACAGATGCTGGGGTACCTCTGATTCTGGATGCGTTTGGACTTCAGCTCCCATTATCCCACGCCATTGGCCATTCTCGATTGGGCTGATGAGAACTGGAGTCCAACAACATCTGGAGGGCCACAGTTTTCCCATCTCTGCCTTGGACCATCATGATCCATCACATCCCAGCATCCGGGAGCGCTGCTGAGAAGCAGAATAGACATCCAGCAAACAAACCATCACTGTAACCTCCATCAAATGAAATACTGCTTTTTCAATACGCAGCAATTTGAGTTGGACCGCAGAATCCGTGCAGAGATGGACAGAAAGACCGCGCATAAGATCCGGCTCGTCCTAAAGGAATTGGCCTGGGAGCAGGAGAAACATCGCATTGGGCTGCAGAAAGTAGAGAATCGGCAAGTGCCATTTCCCCTTGCCCTCAAGTTTTGGGAGAGATTCTTCATTTGCTAAGATGTTATATTTAAGCAAAGTTTTTGTTTTATTCTTAAAAAGCTGGAAACTTTTCCTTGAAAACTGAAGTCTTTCTGGTTACAGATAGGTAGCCGTGTTGGTCTGCCATAGTCAAAATAAAAAAATCCTTCCAGTAGCACCTTTAAGACCAACTAAGTTAGTTCTTGGTATGAGCTTTCGTGTGCAAGCACACTTCTTCAGATACCAAAGTCTTTCTGGTATTACTCATTTTGCTTGAGAACATAAGAAAAGAACGGGGTAGGATTAGAGCAGATGCCTCTTTCCCAGTGTTCTGTTCTCACAGGAGCCAAACAGATGCCCATGGGAGGCAGACCAGCAGGACCTGGGGACTCTCCTGCTCCTGTTTCCCAGCAGCTGGTATTCAGAGGTATACCGACCTTCATCCTAAATAATAATAATAATAATAATAATAATAATAATAATAATAGTAATTTATTTATACCCTGCTCATCTGGCTGGGTTTCCCCAGCCACTCTGGGTGGCTTCCAACAAAACACTAAAATACAATAACCTATTAAACATGTGTATCTGAAGAAGTGTGCATGCACACGAAAGCTTATACCAAGAACTAACTTAGTTGGTCTTTAAGGTGCTACAGGAAGAAAATTTTTTTTATTTTGACTATTAAACATGAAAAGCTTCCCTAAACAGGGCTGCCTTCAGATGTCTTCTAAAAGTTTGGTAGTTATTTTTCTCTTTGACATCTGGTGGGAGGGTGTTCCGCAGGGCAGGTGCCACTACCGAGAAGGCCCTCTACCTGGTTCCCTGTAACTTGGCTTCTCGCAGCGAGGGAACCGCCAGAAGGCCCTCAGTGCTGGACCTCAGAGGCAATATATAGCCATCAAGACAGGTAGCCATTGGTAGCTTTATTCTCCATGAATTTGCCTAATCCCCTTTTAAAGACACCCAGTTTGTGCCTTTGCTACAACTTGAGGTAGCAAATTCCATTGTTTAGCTATGTTCTCTGTGAAGAAGTGCTTCCTTTTGTCTGTCCCGAATCTCCCACCATTCTGTTGGATGACCCTCACTCGGTTTTAGTGTTATGGAAGAGAAAGAAAAACTTCTCTCTGTCAACTTTCTTCACGCCAGGCATAATTTTACGTGCCTCTATCACAGGCTTCCTCAACCTCGGCCCTCCAGATGTTTTTGGCCTACAACTCCCATGATCCCTAGCTAGCAGGACCAGTGGTCAGGGATGATGGGAATTGTAGTCTCAAAACATCTGGAGAGCTGAGGTTGAGGAAGCCTGCTCTATCATGTCTCCCCTTAGTTTCCTTTTTTTTCTAAACTAAGCGTCGCAACCATTTCTCATAGGACAGGTGCTGCATCCCCTTCATCATTTTGGTTGCCCTTTTTCTGACCCTCTTCCAGCTGTGCAACATCAAGAACTGTACATGGTGTTCCTAGTGGAAGGACACCCATAGATTTGTATGAAGGTAGATAGGTACCGCTCCGGTGGGAAGGTAAACGGCGTTTCCGTGCGCTGCTCTGGTTTCAGTGTTCTGTTGCGCCAGAAGCAGCTTAGTCATGCTGGCCACATGACCCGGAAAAACTGTCTGCAGACAAACACCGGCTCCCTTAGTCTGTGAAGCGAGATGAGCGCCACAACCCCAGAGTAACCTGCGACTGGACTTAACTCTCATGGATCCTTTACCTTTACCTTTATTATCCAAATACCTTTTGCTTTTTATTTTCAGCCCCTTTCCTAAAGTTCCTAAAATTCACAGCTGCTTCACACCAGGTTGATACACTTGTAAGCAAGTGTAAAGTGATGATGCACATTGGGGCAAAAATCCCTAACTTTGCATATAAACACTAAAGGGATCTGAGCTGACAGTTATAGACCAGGAAGGGAGTTCTTTGGGTGGCACAGAGAAAGAGAGAACTACACAATGCTGCAAACTCCATCTAATTTTAGCTCTAGCCCTTCCCAGCGGCTGCCATGTAATAATATTAATAATAATTTATTATTTATACCCCGCCCATCTGGCTGAGTTTCCCCAGCCACTCTGGGCGGCTCCCAATCAGTGTTAAAAACAGTACAGCGTTACATATTAAAAACTTCCCTGAACAGGGCTGCCTTAAGATGTCTTCTGAATGTCAGGTAATTATTTATCTCTTTGACATCTGATGAGAACCGCCAGAAGGCCCTCGGCGCTGAATCTCAGTGTCCGGGCTGAACGATGGGGGTGGAGACGCTCCTTCAGGTATACAGGACCGAGGCCGTTTAGGGCTTTAAAGGTCAGCACCAACACTTTGAATCGTGCTCGGAAACGTACTGGGAGCCAATGCAGATCTCTCAGAACCGGTGTTATGTGGTCCCGGCGGCCACTCCCAGTCACCAGTCTAGCTGCCGCATTCTGGATTAATTGCAGTTTCTGGGTCACCTTCAAAGGTAGCCCCACATAGAGTGCGTTGCAGTAGTCCAAGCATGAGAGCATACACCACTCTGGCGAGACAGTTCGCGGGCAGGTAGGGTCTTAGCCTGCGTACCAGGTGGAGCTGGTAGACAGCTGCCCTGGACACAGAGTTAACCTGCGCCTCCATGGACAGCTGTGAGTCCAAAATGACTCCCAGGCTACACACCTGGTCCTTCAGGGGCACAGTTACCCCATTCAAGACCAGGGAATCCCCCACACCAACCCGCTCCCTGTCCCCCCAAAACAGAACTTCTGTCTTGTCAGGATTCAACCTCAATCTGTTAGCCGCCATCCATCCTCCAACCGCCTCCAGGCACTCACACAGGACCTTCACCGCCTTCACTGCTTCTGATTTAAAGGAG
Organism: Podarcis liolepis; assembly: GCF_965112155.1. Classification (NCBI taxonomy): domain Eukaryota; kingdom Metazoa; phylum Chordata; class Lepidosauria; order Squamata; family Lacertidae; genus Podarcis; species Podarcis liolepis. The sequence goes on along the minus strand of NC_139558.1, from coordinate 74,447,094 downwards.
AGGTAGAGCTGGGTGTCATCTGCATACTGAGGAACACCCAGTCCAAACCCCCTGATGATCTCTCCCAGTGGCTTCATATAGATATTAAAAAGCATGGGGGAGAGGACAGAACCCTGAGGCACCCCACAAGTGAGAGCCCAGGGGTCTGAACACTCATCCCCCATCACCACTTTCTGGACACGGCCCAGGAGGAAGGAGCGGAACCACTGTATGACAGTGCCCCCAGCTCCCAGCCCCTCTAGACGGTCCAGAAGGATGTTATGGTCAATGGTGTCAAAGGCCGCTAAGAGATCCAGCAGAACTAGGAAACAGCTCTCACCTTTGTCCCTAGCCCGCCGGAGATCATCAATCAGAGCGACCAAGGCAGTTTCAGTCCCATGGTGAGGCCTGAATCCCGATTGGAAGGGATCCAAATGGTCCGTTTCCTCCAGGCGTGCTTGGAGTTGTTCAGCAACCACCCGCTCAATCACCTTGCCCAAGAATAGCAGATTTGAGACTGGGCGATAGTTGGCCAAATTGGCCGGGTCTAAATATGTTTTTTTAAGAAGCGGTTTAATGACCGCCTCTTTCAGCGGGTCTGGGAAGGCTCCCTCACAGAGGGAAGCATTCACCACCCCACAGAGCCCATCGCCCAGCCCTTCCTGGCTCGCTTTTATCAGCCAGGATGGGCAAGGATCAAGGAGACAGGTGGTCGGTTTCACTTGTCCAGGCAGCCTGTCCACATCCTCGGAGGTAACAGATTGGAATTGATCCCATGTAACAGGACCAGACAGAACTCTAGCACTCTCCCGCCCTGGCCCTGCTCCCACGGTGGAGTCTACCTCCTTCTGAATCTGAGTGATTTTATCTGCAAAAAACTTTGCAAAAGCATTGCAGGAGATCTTGGGGTCCCTACCAGGCCCCAGTGGTACAGGTGGTTCCGATAGATTGCGAACCACCTGAAAAAGTCTCCTGCTGCTGTTTTCTGCAGATGCAATGGAGGCAGCGAAGAAGGCCCTCTTCGCCGTCGCCATTGCCACTTGGTAGGCTCGACGTTGAGCTCTAGCCCGTGTCCGGTCTGATTGAGAATGAGTTTTCCGCCACCAGCGCTCTAGCCGTCTCAACGATTGTTTCATCACCCTCAGCTCCGGGGAAAACCACGGGGCTGTCCGGGCTCCATGCAATCGGAGAGGGTGCTTCGGAGCCAGACAGTCAATAGCCCTGGTTAACTCCGCATTCTAGCGTGCCACCAGGGAATCACCTGAAAGGCCATCAACTTGGGATAAACCATTCCCTACCACTTTCTGGAAGCCAATTGGATCCATTAAGTGGCGGGGGCGGACCATCCGAATCGGTCCCACCTCCCTGCAGAGGGGAAGGGTTGCGGAGAAGTCCAGTTGCACCAGGAAGTGATCTGACCATGGCACTTCTTTCGTTTCGCTTTTAGTTAGGGTCAGATCACCAACATCCATAGAGGTGAACACCAAGTCTAAGGCATGTCCATGGCTATGAGTTGGGCCAAACTTATTCAGGGACAGCCCCATGGAGGCCATGCTTTCCACGAAGTCCCGAGCGGCCCCTTGTACGGTCGTGTCGGCATGGATGTTAAAATCCCCCAGGACAACTAAGCTAGGTGTCTCCAGGAGAACATCCGTCACGACCTGAAGCAGCTCAGGCAGGGAATCCTTGGTGCAGCGGGGAGGTCGGTACACCGGTAGGAATCCTGTACTGCCCCTATTGCCCAACTTCCAGAACATGCACTCAGAAAACTGGGTCTTCCCAATAGGAAGCCTGGTGCAGACTAATGACTTCCTAAAAATCACTGCAACCCCCCCTCCCCGCCCACATGACCTGGGTTGCTGTGCGTAAGAGAAACCTGGTGGGCAAGCAGTGGCAAGGACAGGCCCATCTGCTTCATCCAACCAGGTCTCTGTCACACATGCCAGGTGAAATCCTCCATCCACAATCAGGTCGTGGATGGCAGTGGTTTTATTCATCATTGACCTGGCATTGCACAGCAACACTTTCAGGTCATGTGGGTTTCCCTTGCTGATTACTGTATCCTTCCGGTCAGGACCAGACCTGGAGGCAGGGATAGTCCTCAAACAACGACTAAACCTGCCTCCTCGGTAATGACATGGTCTGGTCTTAGCATAACTCCTCCTCCTGCCCATGATCACTGAGATCAGGTGTCCCAATACATCCCCCCCTGTGGAACCTGCCCCACCCAATCTATTGGCTGAGGCCCACTCCCAGGCAGCCATGACCCTTCCCCTTAAAAAGCAAAATACAAACTATATAATAATTTAACAGAATAGTAATAATAATAATAAAACAAAACAAAGCAAGAAACAATAGCGCTGACTAAATGCTTATCCCACCCCAAGCAAAAATAAAATAATGAAATAATATAATATTATAAAAAACAACAACCACCATTTAAGGTGCTGCAAATTAAAAGCAATTAAAACATTTAAAACCATTTTGTCCATTGCTGCTGGTAGCTGCTCAGGCCTCTAAACTGTAGTGGTAATGCAGGCCCCGCCCCCTAGGCCGGATGGAGTTGGCAGGAGAGGGAGCGGTCTTCCCAGCACTCACACAAGCGGCAACAGCAGCCGTCTTTGACTGATTAGTCTTTGTAGTCTTTGACTGATTAACCTGGAGGGAATGCTGCCTTTGACAGAAAAATGGTTTCTAGACCCTGGCATAGAGGCTGTTGCTGCTTGGCTGATCCCTGCCGAGACAACTTTATGGAGCAGAAAATGTGGCATTTAAAAAATTAGATCTTTTCTTTGATTCCTCAGGTTTCGGGCCAGTTTGGAATATGACACCATTGTGGTCTGCGCCATGAGAAGCAACCACCGAATCTCCACGTACAGACTGTTGTCGATCTCAGAAAAATTGTACAATGTCAGTAAACAAAGTCAAGCAGCGAAAAGACGACAGAGCAAGTACGACCATAAAGGAAAAGACACAGACCAGAGGACAGAGACCCAAAAGGATGCCAGTAAGGGTTTGAAAACATTGTGGCAGAACTATCACAACCATAAGATAATACATTTCCCCCAGCCTTCATCTTATATTACTTGTTATGGTTCTATACCAGAGGGTTTGTCAGATGGTATCCTCGCGCTATATTTCAAAAAGCAATTCCCTAGCGCTGCTCAAAAACAGAGTTTCCCACATTGCATTGAATGTCAACAGTTTCCTCCACAAGCACAATACTTTCTTTTTCTTCTTGGTGAAATACTGTGATTTTTTAAAAATATAGTGGAGTAGCACGTGCCTAAGCAAGTAGGTCACTGGTTCTTCAGAAATATACTGGGTTTGCAGTTTATCAGAGCAGATGGTAGAGCTGCCTTTGGCTTGTCAGCTTTTAGCACTCTGATGTATAAGAAAGTGCTGTCCGGTCAAAATTGTACTGTATGTGTTTATTGAGGGCAGACTCCATGCCAATATGTGACTCTTTGCCAGCTGTGCGATCGTACCCATATTTTTTATGTAGTTTTTCTATATAGTGCTAACACATGTGGAACACTGTCATGGGATTGTATATCACAGGCTGGTAGATAATTATTATTATTAACAGTGCCCAGGAAACCTTGCTTTTGTTTTTTAAGGGAAATGGCTTTTAAGTGGTCTAGAATGGCTAATGGATAGTTCCTCCATGGGAGCTAGGAAATTGTTGGAGTGTTTGAATTCTGTCAGAGTTTAGAAAGTGACACACACACACCAGCTAAGATGAGGGTGCTAATGTAAAAGCTGTATGTATGTTTGTCTGTGTATAGAAAAAGAAGGGCAGAGAGAAGCACAAAGTTAGCAGAAGGCTAAAAGAATATTCAGATAAAGGTTGCCTCTCTCTGGCGATGTGATGTGGGCTAGCTGATCTGCTACTTGATATGCCCAATGGCTTTGCTGCTTGCCTCCATTTAGGTGCTTTTTGTCTATTTGTTAATAAACCAAATCTATGTTGTGAGCCTCCAGTGCTCTCTCCTTCAAAGGAAGCCAGCTTATAAAGTGTTGCCCCCGGAACTCTCACCCGCCAGAAAAGTGGAGAATTTGTTCCTTGTCTTAGTTGAAGGCAACCAGTAAAGGTGGTGGTGTTTTTATATAGAAGGCTTCTCTTAACATTTAAAGTAATGCTGAAATAATGTTTTAGGCATTATTTATTAGATTTATATATCACTTTTCATCAAAAGATCTCAGGGTTGTTCACAAGATAAAATCTGGGACAAAGTCCCTCCTGTACACAGAAGCTTAAGTGGCTTTGCATTTTACAACATTGAGGGGCCATGGTGAGAATTCCTCAGATGCTATCACACTAGCCTTCGCAAAGAGCAGGAAATATCAGAAGATGTCATTTAAAACCTACTTTCACGAGGAAATCCCTTGGGGCCAGCTCCAGTTTGGTATTCAGCAAGCTGAAATTGGAAACTGTTCCCATGAAACAACATTTTTGTCAAAGTGGATGTAAATGCAGCAGTCTACTATGACAATCCTATGTGAGGATGATAGGGACAGAAGCATGTTACTTTATTTTTCTTCGCATTTGTGCAGAGCCAAAATTTCCAGCCCAGGCTTCTATTAGTGAAGAAGAAGTGGATTCAGAAAAGCTGCAAAAAAAGGCGCACCCACACACGGTGGCAAGCCGCATTGTTGAAAATCGAATGGAAAAACTTAGAAAAATTATTGAAAAAGCAGACAGAGCCAAAGCTAAGATCCAACAAAGAAGGAATGAATGGGATGAACTGTGAGTCAGAGTAAAAAAAAAGAAAAGAAAATACTTTTTAAATGTTCATTGTTGATGGATGTTGTTGATAAACAAATAGTAATCATACCTGGCCCATATTACTTCAGAATGATGTGGTATAACAGTAGGATCATGTGGAGAGGTATATGGCCTCATACCTCCTCAAAGTGGAGACCCAAAGGAGTGACCTCATTGCTAGTGGCGAAGCCTGTCCTTATTATAAGGCAGGCTCTTGACCACACCCACAGCCCAGCTGTATCCACTCAGCCAGCAAACCCCCTCCCCCGGCAATCAGCTAGACAAACTTCTTACTTGCAGGCAGGTGGCAATTACCGTATTTTTTGCTCTATAGGACACACTTTTCCCCCTCCAAAAATGAAGGGGAAATGTGTGTGCGTCCTATGGAGCGAATGCAGGCTTTCGCTGAAGCCTAGAGAGCGAGAGGGGTCGGTGCGCACCGACCCCTCTCGCTCTCCAGGCTTCAGGAAGTTATCTGCAAGCCTTGGGAGCCGGGCGGGAGTTCCCGCCGGGCTCCCAAGGCTTGCAGATAGCAGCCTGCATCCCGAAGCCTGGGGCGCTCTGCGCAGCATGCCCCGGGCTTCAGACAGATATCCACAAGCCTTGGGAGCTTGGCGGGAGTTCCCGCTGGCCTCCCAAGGCTTGTGGATAGCAGCCTCCAAACCCGACCTGGTTTGGAGGCTGGCGGTGGGGGAAAGCAGCGCTTCTCCCCACCACCAGCCCAACAAGCTCGAGAGACAGCGGGGAGGCAGAGCGCCGCCTTCCCGCTGTTCCCCGACCTGGTTTGGAGGCTGGTGTGGGGGGGAAAGCAGCGCTCCCCCCCCCCGCCAGCCCCAAAGAGCAGGTTGAAAGGAACCCAAAGCCTCCAGAGCCCAGCAGGAACTCCCACTCGGCTCCAGAGGCTTCAGGTGAACGCACCTTGAATGCACAGAACGCACCTTGTTTTAGAGGGGGAGAACAAGACCCCCCCCATTCTCCCCCTCCTATGGTCCGGTGTGTCCTATGGTCTGGTGCGTCCAATAGAGCGAAAAATATTGTACAACAAGAAAGACAGACTTGCTTATTGGGAAAGCAGACCTGGCAAGGGTCAGGCTGGTGCAAACCATCCCCTCTGGGCTTAGTCCTCTTCTAGGTCTGTTCTCCAGTAATGCCTCCATGTGAATTAGTAGGAAGGGGAGTTAGAACATCTGACAGTCCAGCCAGATGCCTATGGAGAGCCCGGAAGCAGGAGCTCAGTACAACAGCACTCTTCCCTGTTGCCATTTGTGTTTCCTCCCTTCAATATACAAAGGTTTCAGTCTGTTTCCTGCTGCTTCCGCATGAGATGAGAGCTGGGTAGTTACAGTGCCGCAGCTTCTTTGATGAATGAAACGCTATAAAGTGAGTGAGTTGATGCTGCCTGTTGGACTGATAGCTTTTATCTTCACCGACGCTTGTCAGATTCAAGAGCAAACCAAGCGATGACTATGAGGACCCCCAAGATGTAGAAAATATCAAAGAGGCCCAACAGAATATGGGGGACTTCAAATTGAAAACGGCTACTAACTACAAAATTCCTGAACACATGAGAATGAATGCTGACAAGAAAACTCATCAGTTGGCATCTTTAGAAGTGGCTGTAAGTAGATTCTGCTTCTCTCCCTCCCCCCCTCCTCCTTTGGATTGTGTCCGTGTGCATTTGATTGATCTGCCGCGGTCCCCGCTAATTGATTTGCGACTCCAATTAGCGATTTATGGCCGCCCGGCACACTTCCTCTTGCGCAGCTCTCAGTCACGTCTCAGCAGAGTTTCGCACAGCGGTGTAAAACTGTCACGTAGCTTGGCTTCCAGACAAACACACAGAGAGTCCAGGTTTGTCTATTTACAGCTTTTATTCCAACATTTCTCAGGAATTTCCAGGACTATTCGCAGCCATGACAAAACTGCATCCTTTCCCCACAAAGCACAGAGTGGGACTGACAAACTCTTCCCAAGCTCCTCCCAAGCTTCCAAAATTGACGTCAGAATGGTGTGGCATCATGGGAAGAACTTAACCCGTTAAGTTCCAACCTCAACACCCCCCCTTGCTGCACCTTCTGACAAGACCCTTTTGAGTTCAACACCTTTCCCTTTGCCTTGTGCACCTTCCCAGCATCTTTCCCAGGCACCTGTTGAACCCTTTCAACACTCCCAGAATCACACTGTGCGAATTTTGCCCACGCACTTGTCGCTTGGTACCTTTCAGGTGGAATGCCCTTTGTTGTGCGACTAGACCTTCTGGGCATAAACTCAGATGTTACCTCTGACTCACTGCCACCAGGAACTGTGTCCTCCGCTTCACGGGATTCCCCTTCTGACTTAAAGCGTTTTCGAATCCTCTCCATTACACTCACAGGAGAACTAGGCTCACTCTTGGCCTCACTTTTCACAACCTGTGGAGAAACTACAGATACCTCCTCCTGTTCCTGACTTTGGTCAGTTACCTGATCGTCATCATCGGACTCAGCCTCTCTTTCCTCCCCCTCAGAATCTTCCTGTTCTGAGTCAGAGAGACACTCTGAGAGAACATCACGCTTGACAGCAGTCTTTGACTTTTTATCCTGCTCATAGAACTCAGCGTGCTTGCTGATCAGTAACTTACTCTGATCACCTGATGGAAACGCAAACCTCCATGCACTCGCTGTTGGCTCATACCCACAGAAAATCATTTTCCGGAACTTGGATCCATCTGGCCCCTGCAAAGCAGCAGGTACTGACACAGATGCATGTGACCCGAACATACGCAAAAAATGAATCTGGGGTTTCCTGCCATGCAACAACCTAAACGGTGTGTCACCTACCATTGAATTGTAGGTCCGATTCCAGGTGAAGCTTACATACTTGATTGCCTCCAGCCAAAACCTTGGAGGTAACCCAGAATCTTTCAGCAACACCTGTGCAGTTTTAACCAGAGCCTGACACCTGATCTCTGACACTCCTCTCTGATTGGGTGAAGTCACTGTGTGACGTATCCCTTTCTTGCGAAAGAACTTCTGCAAAGCAGAACCTGTAAACTCAGCTCCTCTGTCACTTGTGACAGCTTGCACTTTGGTGGAAAACCTTATTTCTACCTCCTCAATCCAATGTTTGATCAGCTGTGCTGCATCATCCTTGGATTTGAGACCGTGTGTCCAGGAATTCTGTGTAAAATCCTCCTGCATCGTAAGCAGATACCTTGACCCTCCCAGACTTGGTTCCTTTACAGGACCCCACAAATCTATGTGAATTTGTTCAAAAGGTTTTGTTGTTATCCTCTCTACTTTCGGATAACTGCATCCTTTTACCTTTGCCAGTTTGCAAGTTTCACAACTTACAGCATGTCCACATTCTGAGATCTTACAACCTTTGGAAACTTCAGGTAGCACCTGTAGTTGTTCCAAACAACCATGAGCTGTTCGTGTATGCCAAGTATGGACACATGAATCATGATTGGGAATTGTAGCACGCAGTGCTTGTGCTTTCTCAACCTTCCCATCACCCTCCAGAGGCGTTTTAAGAATGAAGAGATCATTCTGCCCCTTTTTAACCTTGGCAAGCATCCTCCCTCCTTTGGAGATTGTGCACACATCATCCTGAAAACAAACCGTAAATCCCATTTTCAGTAAATAAGGCACAGATAAAAGACAGTGGTGCATCCCAGGAACAGTACAACACTCCAACGTTTCCTGTAAAATAGACATAAAGAGATTTGTAACGTTAGTCACATATTTTTTCTGTCCATTTGCAAACAGTACAGTTTTCCCAACCGGAATTGCCTTGCAATTCCACCTCTCAACAGCAGGTGTCTCTGGAATCAAATTGCAATTAGCTGCAGAGTCAATAATAAAACTTAGCTCTGTCCTTGTCCCACGGCTGTCTTCAGCCAACGCCAGACTAGCCGTGATCTGATAAGTCTCCTCCTGGCACCTGGCACGTCCACCAGCCTCAGTCCCACGCCTGGTTGTTTTTCCAGACTGGTTGCCATGGAAACCCACCTGGTTCCCATGAGAGTTCAGCTGTTTGACCTTGGCAACATCCTGTCTTGCCTCTCTGCTCCGGTGGGGGCAATCTCGCCGCAGATGTCCCGGTGCTTTACACAAGTAGCAACGACGAACTTCAGTGGAAAAACACTGCCTGGGGCTCTTTTCAGCTGGCCTGGCCCTCCTTCTTCCGGAAAAGCACTCCTTGTCAGATCCGCCCCCCCTGAACTGCCGCTTCATTCCAGCATGTTCAGTGGAAAACTTTTCAAACTTGCTTTTGGAAGCTTCCGCCCCCCCGACTTGCTCACTAGCACTCCTTGAGGCTAAATCATCAGGAACAGGGGCTCCAGCCATCTCTGGGCTTTCAGCTTTCACCTGCCCTTGGCCCCCTGCTGAGCCTTCACACAGACGTTTCAGCACACGCCAAGCCTCACACGCAGATTCAACGCCTCCCAGGTGATGACGCAAATTAGCATGAACACCTGCTCTCAACATGCAGACCTCAGCTCTCATAGCTTTCTCCCTCTGCATTTTCTCCTCCAGAGAAACAGATTGCGACTTTCCTGCATCTCTGTCATCTCTGTCCACCAGTTGCACTGGTTCCCTCTGGGAAATGTCCCAAACCTCCGTGGCTATGAACCACGCTCTCACCCTTTTTGTCCAGGTATTCCACGCTTGGGCGGTGAGTTCCTCAAGCTGTTCAAACGGAGCTTGAAACACCTCTTGGCCATCTGCCATCTTCCCCCGGGGCCCAGCGTACTCACGTAAACAAACAGCCGCTCTCCAGCTCCCGGTCTAGCAGATCAGCTCTCCTGCCTCTCACAACTTCAGGCAGAACTCCAAGCTGGCATCAGCATCGTCGTCAGCTTGCCTTCACCTCCTGCCGTGCCTCCTGCTCGAAACCGCAGACTTCAAAGCTTTTTTCGGCAGCCTCCTCCCGTGACAGTTTTACGATCGATGATTTAGGTTACCCATAACCTGTGCATTTGATTGATCTGCCGCGGTCCCCGCTAATTGATTTGCGACTCCAATTAGCGATTTATGGCCGCCCAGCACACTTCCTCTTGCGCAGCTCTCAGTCACGTCTCAGCAGAGTTTCGCACAGCAGTGTAAAACTGTCACGTAGCTTGGCTTCCAGACAAACACACAGAGAGTCCAGGTTTGTCTATTTACAGCTTTTATTCCAACATTTCTCAGGAATTTCCAGGACTATTCGCAGCCATGACAAAACTGCATCCTTTCCCCACAAAGCACAGAGTGGGACTGACAAACTCTTCCCAAGCTCCTCCCAAGCTTCCAAAATTGACGTCAGAATGGTGTGGCATCATGGGAAGAACTTAACCCGTTAAGTTCCAACCTCAACAGTCCGCTCCTAAGCATTTGCACTGGAAGGCAGAGAAACTTTTTTCCTTCATAATTTCATAAAATGTATATACCACTTGATTGTAAGAAAGAACTCAAAAGTAGTTTAAAAAACAAATAGAACCATAACATAATTAATTTAAAAAGCTATTTAAGCCAGTGTGGTGTAGTGGTTAAGAGCGGTAGACTCATAATCTGGTGAACCGGGTTCGCGTCTCCGCTCCTCCACATGCGGCTGCTGGGTGACCTTGGGCTAGTCACACTTCTCTGAAGTCTCTCAGCCCCACTCACCTCACAGAGTGTTTGTTGTGGGGGAGGAAGGGAAAGGAGAATGTTAGCCGCTTTGAGACTCCTTCGGGTAGTGATAAAGCGGGATATCAAATCCAAACTCTTCTTCTTCTTCTTCTTAAATCATCCCATTCCTGATTTAATTTTCTGAGTGCTATTGCTTCTTTACTTCAAATCGTATCACCTGTGCACAAGACAGAAGTATTAGCAGACTTGGGGCAAGCCTGAGTTCTGCAGAAGTGCAAAAAAATATTTAGGGAAAAAGACTCCCCACTAAATGCTGCCTGATCATGGAGAGCAAGAAAATGGAAAACTGGATGAAAGGAGCCACAACTGGCAGGCCAAATTCCAGGTGTGAAGTTGAGGCCTGGTTTGTTATGTAGTACTTACTTTTATTAATACTTCTAGGACTGAGCTAAAGGAGGCAGGTGAATGAGATAACAGGGCACCCATATGAATGAATCCAGGATTCCCTCCCCAGAATAAACAATTCCTATATAATCCTGCCTCTGTACTATAGTCATCTTTAATGTAATATCTGGAGTGGTAGCTGTATTAGTCTGCTACAGCAAAAAACCCCAACAGTCTTCCAGCACTTTATAGACTTAACAAATTTAATTATGGGATAAGCTTACATGGACTAGAGTCCACTTACTTATTCAGATCCTCTTTTGTAGCAATATATATACACATGGGGAAATAGGGAGGGGGGTGTAAGCGGTGAGATCAGATATAAATGGAATGCAAAATGTACAGATAGTGACAATTCAATTTGAGTTAGAATGTTTACAAAATAAATATGGCGACATTATACAACAGCAGTTATAGATGATAAAATAATCACTCTGGCATACTGAGCAAATGAACATCTGTAGTTGGAAAGGAAACTTTTGTCTCTATTCAGACCCAAATGGCTTGAGTTGAGTGTTTTGATGAATTGCAATTCAGCAGTTTCACACTGGAGTCTCCTTTTGAAATTATTTTGCTTAGGTAGTGCTAAGAGCGGAAGCAGAGTGTCTTGGTGGACGGGTTCTCGAATATTGACGTAATGCGAGTTCCTTAATGCAAGCCTGTTCCAACCCTTCTCCTTTCAGATACACGATAAGAAGCTGGAAATGAACAAGTGGATCGTGTCCCTCCGAGACCTCAAGGTGGCTATTATTGAAGAGATCCAGTGTGTGGTGCAAGAACTGAAAAAAATCCAATCATCCCTCCACCCATCCAAACATGTCCCTGTTCCTCCAATTCCCCAACTCCTTCCTGAAGAGACTCCAGAGAAACAGTTCCAGTATGACACTGAAATGCTCATGAAGTTCAAACATGATCTGGAAGAGCGGGCCAGGCTCAAGGAAATGGTGCCAGTAACTCCTTCAGGAGAGGGCGGAGGTCTAGGGGGTTTCGGAGGAGGCTTTTATCGTGCCCCTTCAGTAAAGGACTTAGAAACTGCCATGCGGTCAACAAGTTTGAAATCGATGAAAATAGCATCTGGAACTGCTGCGCAGGCAGTCAAATCTTTTGAGTTTGAGGCAGTGGAGCCTACAGACTTGGAACTGGAAATCGCAAAGAGGGCGGAGATTCAGAACATTTATATGCAAGAGGTTTTGGTCAAGAGGGTAAGAGGAAATATTTCAAAGCCAACTGGGCATACTCTGCTCCCAAGTGAAGTCTTTTACATTTGTTCCTTCGTGGATCCCTTTTCCTATTGGTCTCAAGTTAATTTGCACAAACTAACTAAAAATAGCTTTTAAAACGGTACCAAAACTACATGCAATTAAATGTAGGTTTAAAAACACTACAGAATCAATGCCTTTTCACCCAGCTGGAAAAGCTTCTCAAAATAAAAATGTCCCAAATTTTTGCACACTTTGATACATCAGACAACTGGTCCACTTCTGCTAATGATAATATGAAAGCAAGGAGAATTTTGTATTTAGCCTTTATTTAGCGTATCATGATTGTAACGTTCCTATCCAGTTTCTAAAGTAAAGTTGAACTATGTCAGCAATTGTGAAAAATTCTGTGGATTTTCATGTTCAAATCTCTGATTAATCCCACATCAGTGAACTGTGTGATCCTGGGAGAATTTATACTATTGACCCAGCCACCAGTCAGAATGCATGCTTCAGAAGTAGGTGAAAAACTGTATCCCTAGGTTGAATACTTGCCTTTTTTTGGACAAATGTCAATTTGGAAGGAAATAGCTTCAGATTGTTGTCATTTTAGAATGACAACAATATTGCAGGAAACTGTTAATTTAGTAATGAGACACAGTTAAAACTGTTCATTTAATACAGTAGTATTGTTGACATGATCCTTCTACTCCTTTTTTGAGTGCTACTTCTGACTTAACACTCTCTCCAGGTTCATGAGCTCATGATTACCTTTGATGCTGAGCTTCGCCTTCTTCGTCACCAAAAACTGAAACTGGACATAATGATGAAAACTGCAGACCTACGCCACATCACTTGGTTTCAAGAGCTGCTTCTCCTGAAGAACTTTGAGAAACATGAGAACATTCTCCAGGAACGTGTCAACAGCCTTTCCAGTGAGGAGGAGGAAATGCAAGTATGCATGGCATATGAAAGGCTTTGTACAGTTTTGAAGTTCCTGATAAGAGACCCACCTCCGCTGGTTTTAGAGGGCCATTCTAGATGTGATAGGGACAGCCCTCATCAGTGGAGGCTTCTGCTCCCCCAAAAGTGCACAGGTGGAAGGAGTTGTAGGCAGGATAGCTTAGTTGGTAGAGCATAAGACTCTTAATCACAGGATCATGGGTTCAAGCCCACATTGGGTGAAAGATTCCTGCACTGCAGGGGGTTTAGACTAGATGTCCTTTGTGGTGCCTTCCAACTCTACAATTCTATGATTTCCCCAGATGGCTTCCCTATAGGGAGCTGGCCGTGGAGCCTCTTCAGACAGGGAAGAAAAGTGCTTCTGTCCTCTCTTACAGATAAGTCCTCCTTGCATCCCAGTAGCTAAGCAGACTGTAATAGTTGTGTCCAGTGCTGCTCACGTGGAGTTTAAATGCTATTTTTCTTTCTTTGAAGCACAAATTAAATAGCTATCTTGCGCAAATTGAGGAAAAGAAAGCAGAGATTGCAAAGCTCCAGGAACGAGAGAAGATCCTTTATGCCACTTTCCAAGCGTCTTTGGGGGAAAACAACAAATTTGCTAATTTCCTCACTAAAGTCCTAAAGAAGAGGATCAAGCGTGTTAAGAAGAAAGAAGTGGAAGGCGAAGGAGGTTGGAAATACTGTTTCATGTCGATGTTGCCCCATATACCTTTTGACCAAATTCTAAATTGCTGTGGAGGCAGAACTAAACTATGCGTGTCCCACCTTGTGACCTCTGCTCAGTGTATTCACCCCATAATCTCAGCCTTAGCCTCAATCTAGTCCTCTCTAACAGAAGCCTATGAGTTGGCTTGGCTTTGTCGGTTCTGCAAATTGCTTTGTGCTGCCTGATCAGTGTTTAGCAGTGGGTATTGGACACTTCCTTCTGCCATTTTAATGGCTGCATTGTGTTCTCTGAATATTACCTTGGTGACCCGCGTGATGAAGGAGCTTGCTCTCTGGGCTGTGTTACTTCAACAGGAGTTGCCTGTGTGACAATGCTGCTTTCTTATTCCAGATGAAGATGAGGAGAGTGAGGAAGAGAGCGATGAAGAGTCTAGTTTGGAGAGTGATGAGGAAGAGTCGGGATCTGAGGATGAAGTCTTTGATGACTCTGTTTGTCCAAAAAGTAAGTCATGTTCACCTCCTCCTGCTAATACCAAGTTTCATTTAATCTTTGGAGATGGCTGTGTATCAGCCTTTGAAAAGAGATTATTTGCTTGAGATTTAAGGAGATGCTGCTACTGTCTGGGCCATCTCCTTCTATCTGCTTTGCTTATATGTAAACTTTAGAATATCAAGAACAGGCCACATTCCAGAAGCTCAGCCTCCTTCATATTTATGATATATATAGTAGCTCTGGATTTTTAGGGTGCCTTTGCTAATATAGTAGCTGGTATGTTAGCAATATGAAGGAGTTAACACTAGATAAATACCAATTTATGTATGATATGAAGCCTTGATGTCTTTTCCCGAGAGGACAGGGAAGCCCCAGGGAAGAATTTCACACACTTACTGAATTTTAATTTTCTAAGTGTTACTTATCTGTATGGCTCAAACTTTGGTCTAAGCCCTTTGCTGCCATCTAATGGTATGAAGCAATAATGTCCCGTTACCAGACTTTGATTTCTCAAAAATAGGTTTGTAAATCTTCACAAAAACTGCAAGTGACCTATTTTTGTTTATGCAGATTTAGGTAATTTATTATCACAAGTCCCCTATAAACAGGCCTGTTACACTGGGGCTGATGCATTCCTATTTGTCAAGAGTTGTGTTTTGTATATCAGTTTCTGAATCAACATATTTAGACATAGATATTGCTGAGCAACCTGTCTCCATGAACCTTGGAGGAGAACTTGCACTCAGAAATCCCACCTTCTGACATTACACTGCTAATCAAATCAGCTGTTGTCAGGGAGAATTACACAGATGCTGATGTGTGCATCTCTCTGTGTGTGCTCTGCTTCCATTCCTGGAAAATACAGGTGGAACTGGGAATTGCCCAAGTCTATAACCCTGGAGAGCTTTTGACAGTCAGAGTTGGTCATACTGAGCTAGGTGAACCAATGCTCTGACTTTGTATAAGGCAGATTCTTATGTTTCCTGGGGTGGTGGTGGTGGTTGTCCGTGCTGTACATGGGGTGTGCGTAGAATCACAGAATTGTAGAGTTGGAGGGGACCATGAGGTCCTCCAGTCCAACCCCTTGCAATGCAGGAATTGTTTGCCCAACATGGAGCTCGAACCCAAAGCGTACAAAAAACAGTCAAAGCAGCTGCTTAATCCGGACTCCTCCTCTTCTCAGATTGTGACGAGGCACTCTTTGAAAACACACTCCAGCTCCGAGAGAAGCGGCTGGACATTGAGGAGGCCTTGGTGGAGGAAAAGAAAACTGTAGAAAATGTCAGAAAAGACTATGATTTATTGGCCAAGAAGGTACAGTGACTTCTTTCCAGTTCAACCCAACAGGAATTCTGCCATTTCTAGGTGCCTGGTTTTGCTGAGGGATGTGGCCGCGGCGGGTAACCTGTCACATGAGTCCTTTGCCAAGGGCAGAACTGCAACACTTTCTGATTCAGCCCATGGTTCTCTATCCCAAAAGGATCATGTGAAGCAACTCTTCATGAAACCATGGATGGATTGGACCTTGCAACTCTCATTCATCACACTTTCATGCTGATTTAGGACTTCATGGCAAGGTCTTGCTGCTTGAATTTGGATTTTTATTTATTTATTTATTTTTAAGGTGAAAGTAGTAGCAGCCAGCCTAGATGCAGCAGATTGGGAACTGGAGGCCTATCAGCGGGAGAAGCAGCAGAGACTGAATGAGCTCTATGTAGTTGTGCCTCTAAAACTTCACCAGGTAACAAATCAACCGGGGCTCCTGTTTCCGACTTTGACTTCTTGATAACCAAAATATTCTGCAATGAGTTGCAGTAGGCATTGAATTGTTTTCTATGGTCGGCAGGGAAGACCAGCAGGAAAGACTAAAAAGCAAGCCCAGAGTCTAGCTCAGGGATAGCCAACATGGTCACCTCCAGATGCTGGACTACAACTCCCATCAGCCTCAACCAGTATAAGCCAAGGGTCTTCAGGGAAATGTAATCCAGCAGCATCTGGAAGGCACCACATTGGCTACTCCTGGTCTGTATAAAGCATGTCTCTGTCTAGCCTTCTCTTTGTCTCATTGTCTAGGCTCTCTCCTCAGTGTCCATCATTGCTATGGCTTCATTCATTGGATAAAACACTGAAAGGTGGAAGCTGGTTTGTTGTTGTTTAGTCGTGTCCGACTCTTCGTGACCCCATGGACAAGAGCATGCCAGGCACTCCTGTCTTCCACTGCCTCCCGCAGTTTGGTCAAACTCATGCTGGTAGCTTCGAGAACACTGTCCAGCCATCTCGTCCTCTGTCATCCCCTTCTCCTTGTGCCCTCCATCTTTCCCAACATCAGGGTCGTTTCCAGGGAGTCTTCTCTTCTCATGAGGTGGCCAAAGTATTGGAGCCTCAGCTTCAGGATCTGTCCTTCCAGTGAGCACTCAGGGCTAATTTCCTTCAGAATGGATAGGTTGGATCTTCTTGCAGTCCATGGGACTCTCAAGAGTCTCCTCCAGCACCATAATTCAAAAGCATCAATTCTTTGGCGATCAGCCTTCTTTATGGTCCAGCTGTCACTGCAAATGCCAGAAACCTACCCTTTCTTTTAAAAGGAAACCTGGGACTCTGGGGATTACATTTTATTCAGGGTGGAGTTGCTGTCTGATTATTGCTCCCCCTGCCACCATGGACCCCTATTGCCCATAAGTGGCCTTGGAGGGTTACAGCTCATGGGCAAAGAGTGCCATGTGTACTTCTGAGGAATGTCATAGATGTAACAATGCCACACACTCTGCTCCAGAGACGTTTATAAGTCTGTGGTTATTTCTGGCAGGTGGAATATATCTCAAATGGAGAAATCCCCCCTGACCTCTCGCAGTCTTTGGTGTTTACCAACCAGTCTTTGGAGAAGTTGCAGCAGAGGATCATGGTCCTGCAGGAGGAGAAACTAGAGCAGAGGGAACTCTATAAGAAGGCCCGGCAGCAGCACAAACAGCTCATTCGAGACAGGAGGGACATGATGCTTAAGATTGACCGTGAGTGTATGCTGGGTTTCCAGCTTCTTTTTATATGGTGTGTGAAGGCTTTTCCTCTCTGCATATCACACATGACTGACAATTATTGCTTGGGAGGTATACTCTAAGTGCCTTAGCTTCTTTCTACAAATGAAAGGACTGACACAAAGCCTCAGTTTCAGAAGAAATGTGTATCTTTTCCTACTTCTGAAAATGAGAGCTGAATGTTGCACAGAGACATTTGATGTGTATCCATATTATACATGGTGAAAAAGTAGCATTCTAATGTAAAACACATGTGCAATATGAATGCATGCTACTGTGAACTCCCAGTTGACCATGCCTCCCCATGGTGTGTGCCCATGTGAGAAAACATTTATTTCCCCCAACTCAATGTGTGAAGCAACCTAAAGGATTGCTGTGAACCTGAAATGAATCTAGGGAAGTAAAACACTTGAGAACCTTGCAGACCTCACCCTGTGCACTGCTCAACTTGCTTTGTTTCTTCCTTTATTTAAAACATTTCTATCCTACCTTTCTTTCTTTTTTTTTTTTTAAAAAAAGGCCTATCAAGGCATCTTACCAATTAAGGTGTCTTTTGTTTTTGTTTTTGCAAAAATAAAAAATAGTACAGCAGGTAGGATGAGCAGCTGAAAACAGAAAAATGACAGTATCGTCATTTAAAATGGCCTTAGCTGATAAAAAAAGTCTGTGCCCAGTGCCTTAAAGCCACAAAGTTTTGTGCCAGGTGATTTTCTCTGTCTGCAGAGAGCATCCCATAAGCTGGGCACCACACTTAATTTCTGGTGGTGTGTAGATACCTAAAGAAGGGCATCAGTCATATGCAAGAGAAAATGATCCTTCCAAACAGTGCTTAGCTTGCTTGGCAGTGCATAGGAATAGACCCTTTCCCCAGTGCGATTGTATATTATGCTGTGCCAACTTTGGGACATGTCAGGGCCACTTCAGAGGTTATTGTCACTGCTGCTGTGCCAGTGGTGGCCTATTGCTGCACAGGGTTGGGTATAAAGACTTCTTGAGAGTGCAGCAGACGACCTGTGGATGGCTCTTGTGGCAAAGATCGCAACAGCTAAAATTCTGGTAAGATTGAAGTATCTCATACATCTGGTACAAAAAAGAATAACCACACCCACCTTTTCTGGTGGTACTCTGGAGATGGAAAGAACTTCTCCAAAGCCATGTCATCCATCATTTTGTTGCAATGCAAATTAATTTACCTGCACACTCCCCCAGATTGTGCTACCACGAGCTGCACTGTTTAGAATTGGATTTTTGAATATGCACAGTAGTATTCTGTGTGTGTAGGTATACATATCTTAAAAAAGGAAAATAGGGAGAACACAAAGGCCTTAAACTCATCTTGCAGGATTGGAAGAGAAATGCAATGAGCTGATGATGCTGAAATTTGGCCGATTAGTGAACTTGGAAGCCCTGCAGACTCTTTCAGTTAACACAAATCTGGAAGAACTCAAAATGAAGATGATGGAAAAAGAGCAAACTCATGCAGCAGAATTAAGAAAATGGGAGGTAAGACTTGTTCTAAATCACATTGTGATGCAGCCAGGTGGCCTGCAAGTGTGATCAGGGGGTAGGGCTGGATAATAGACATATAACATGAGGATTTCCTGTACGAAAATTGCCTTTTAGTCAGGAAAGAGCAAACACTGGTTATGAAGCAGGAGGCAATGTGGTAATTGCATCATCATTATTTAGAAGATACACTTGTCAAGCAAGGAGCAAGATATCCTGGACAAGTATCACACAGAGGAAGGGTATATTAGTTATCCAAATGCTCAGTCTGGAAAATTATGTATGCAGTGCTATGAAAATGTTTCCTGGCACGTCAGAACCATATAACTGCTATAATCTAATAAATCCATTATATATATATATGCAAGGTATTACATCTCATACCCCCCTTTTTTTACTATGTATTCCACCCATCCTAGAATTTAGGAGAACAAGAATGTGCAGTGAATTATTCTTGCTTGCTGTCCCAAAACTGTAGAACACCCTTACCCTGAAGTCTTATCAGATCATCCGTCAGAAGCTCAATTCAGGACACTCTTTCAAAAAATGGGATAGCTTTAAAGGGAGGGATCGTTTATCTTATATTTTGGTACTGTGCCCTTTCTGTTAGGAAGCCTGTAGAATTTACCTTGGTGCATCTGTGCAAAGACTGAGACAAAACTACCCTCTCCACACCAAACCACTTTCAATATATAATTTAGCCCACCATCTTTGGCCCCTGATAGGGGATCACAGGGGCCATAGGAAGCACTGGATCTCCTGCCCTGAAGTCGGAGAGAGCTATCCAATGTTTAATTCCCCTTTCTGCAGTCCTGGCCCCACCAGTGTCAGCTCCAAGATCAGTAGGGGTTATGTCAGGGGTGGATTGGCAGCATGCCCTGAAAAGACATGGCGAAAGCTGTGATGTGAGGTCCCCCCAAGATACCCTCATACAGGATATTGAACTAAGCCAGCTCGAGTGGATGTAGCTCAGTCCCAGTTATTTCATTCCCCTTGTTTCTGGTGAGTGGGGAGGTATTTTTTTTAAAGAACACCCAGAAAAATGAAGGACCTTTACTTCCAACCTGCTGGCAAGAGCCCAGCACAGTATTTTATTATGTATAAAAAGATTTTGGTCCTGCCTTCTGCTGCCTGTGCAACACTCAGGAGGGTAGCTGACAACAGTTTAAAATTGCAAGGTCTGTAACATGTTCATAGTGTTTGCAGAAACACATTTCCTTCTCTTTATCAGATGCCAACAGGTTTTTTGTGGCATTGAATGAGGTTTGTTGGAACTAATCAGAAACCTGGTGAGTTGCTAACCCAGAACTCCTCTACTGCAGAGATTAAGAGAGTTTATATGCAAAACTCCAAGCCCTCAAATCTAGGATTTGTAATTCGAGTGTAATCACAAGCACTTGCAAGGTTCCTTACTTATTGCTGTTATTTTCTATGCACAAGTAGAGTGTGGTAGCCCAACTAATGTCTGGAGGGCTAATAATTTATCCAGGGCAGTGAGATCCAGAGGACAGTGGGAGCCAGTTTTGCTAAAGCAATGCTTCTGTTAACTCAAAACTGCTAATGGGGATGATTTTTGTTTTCGGTTAGTAGGCAAAAAAACTGATGACAGCCAAGGTTAAACAGCTCTTCAAGCCATGTGTCCCTCTTCTCCCCGTCCTCCCCCAGCTGTCCTTTGACCTGTTGGCTGCTACTACTCTGGCTCTGTAGCTCCCAGACCATGGCATTCTCATAGTTCTGCTTTCATATTTTTATCACTCCAGCAAATCTTTGCTCTGTTGCAGGATAAAATTGTTGACCTGCGTCAAGAGTTGATGATGGTGACGCAAGAAAATACTGGCAAACTGAAGCAAATGAACACATTTTGTATGGAGAAGATGACACTTGAAACTAAGTTGGACGCACTACAGAATAACCTGGTATGTGCTGCTTTGATCACTTGTTCCTGACTAGCAAGCCAAATCAACTTTTTTCTCGGGCTGCTTTAGAGGTTATAACTGTAAACTGACCCTACTAGCTGCTGTCCTACCTAGGGAGGGTGTTGTTTGTGTTCAATAACCTGATCCACATTTTCTCTGTGGTTTATTCCTTGTATTGAATATGTGCCTGCATTTAAATCACATTGGGTGAGAGGAATGACACAAGCCAATCACCAGAGAAAGTCATTTGCCCAACATCCAGAAAGGAGTGAGCTCCTTGGTAGCATTACGGTCAAACGTGTTGTAAGTGTTCTGTACCTGGAGTCTATAAGTAATTGTTTCGTCTGTGATTGAGGGCAGTTTTTGGCTTTTGTTTCTTCAGGGAGCAGAATTCCAAGGGCCTCGCAAATCAGATATTGAGGAGAAGGAGAAGCTGATTGCATTGGTCCAGTTACAAGCCCAAGAAGCTGAGGTCCTGAAAGAAGAAATCACTCTTCTAAGCAGGAAGGATGGCCGCATCTTTCCACCATCTCAGCCTGGATATCCTCAAGGTGGGATGCTGGATTAAATCCTTTTCATGTCGTTCCCTTGTTCTCATTTTTTATGCATATCAATCCTACTGCATGAGAATAATTCGCAAGCTAGCCCTTGAGATTTAAGTTTCATATAATGTGTCCTGGTCTTAAAGCTCTTCCCCTTTTGGCGGAAATTCTGGACCTTTTAATAGCATAGGCCAGGCAGAATGTTAAAACTTTTCCTTGCCTTCAGTGATTTGATACATTGATGGGAGAAAGTTGCAGCTCTTGAATTTGTCTTTCATATGGCTGTTAAAGGCACAAGAGGCACTATTAAGAAAACAGTAGCAACCCCATCTATCTCACATTTACTTAGTGTACACTGTTGGCTTTGGGCACATGGGGACGTGGTGTTGGTCAACCCAGGCAGCCTGGCCAAATGGTCAGGGTTGATGAAGGCCGACATCTGGAGGGCACAATTAACTATGCTGTCTTAAAGTCTTCAAATAGATGTTTTACTTCCGGATCCAAAGATCAGGCACAATGGATATACAGCCTTGTCCTCCTGATCGGGCAATTAGTATCTTGATGCAGATGTGTCTCCATATCTGTACTTTCAACCTGGAATTGTGTTGTTGATAAATACTTAGATTGACAATAAAATCTCAGTCAATATAGCAATTGTTTTGATGTCCTCATTCAGCCCTGGAGCTGTTCACTTTATACTTTGTACTGAACTCAGCATTGCTTCAAATGATGTGCTTGCTATCTGGAGAATTCTCAGCTTTTTATATATACTGGTATATATATAAAAAAACTAGCACTGATTTATTTACTTTTAAAAACATTTCTGTACCAGGCTCTGACTTCAAAGGGAAGCTGTTACTTTAAAGAAACAAAAGGTCTCTGTCTGCTCTAGTAGATATTCATGATGCTTAATGAAATGGTTATAGGTAAAAACCATTTCCTAGATGACTCATCTTCCTATAGACTAGAACCTGATCACATTAATACCCCTAAATTTGCACTGAAACCAGAAGCTTAAAATGTTTCATTTTGAGTGCTAAACTTTCTTCCTTAGTGTTATCCATTACCTTAATGAGGTGTGTGTTTGGTGAAAAATGAATGCTAAGGGGACTGTAACATGAGGAAAGGAGGCTTTACCTAAGTAAAAGGAACCTAAATAAAAGTTCAGTCAAAGGGAAGAAACAGTCTTTATTTACTTGATGAAGCATGGCATTGGTTTCATTATATAGGCACACTATCACAGAATCTGTGCTTGTATATATTGCTTGTTAATGCAGATAAATATGGTACCTACTTTATATCTGTTTTCCTTTGGCATTCTGCAATGAGATTCCTCCTGCTGGGAGGCAAGTAAAGACCCTTTCCCATAATCTCACCATTTAGAGACACCTTCTTGCAGCTGGAGAATGCAGCTCTTGCCCTTGTGCTTATTCTGTCGCTGAGAGTAGGAAGCTGCCTTTTCCAAGTCGTGATCTGATGGAAGCACATGCTGTTGCCTCAGTTTATCACCTCTTGCGCATTATGCCATTTCTTTCAGCGTAATTATAGAAGGCAGATACACATCTATTTACAAGTGCATAAATATATAAATAGAGATGTAATACAAAAATAAATAACCCTTTTTCTGTTTAGAATAGTCTTTGTAAGGCAATTAGTTCCCTAACTGGTGCCAGGAAGTGTCTCTAAGGGAACATGCAGTGGCAGGCTGTTCAGATGCTTCTCTGTGCTTCCGGCCAAGCAAGTGTCCACTGTGTTTGGGGGCCACACTTGTCGTTCATCTTGGCAGAAATCTGTCCTCTCTACGTCTTCAACTGGTACTAGACCAAGGCAGCAAGCAGAATCTGGGAAGACAAGGAAGGACAATGAAAGTGTGTCCTTGGTCAGATACCACTATTCTTCAAAACACTTTGAAAGGAATTCACTATGAAAGTCCACCAAAAGAGCTTAAATCCCTGCTCTGGAGATCTTCCAGAAGGGTTACTACAATTTGTCAGAGAGCAAGCTATGATTGTATTACTGAAAATATAAAAAAAATGAAGTGACATATACTGAAATGCTAAGAGTTTCTAGTAAAAGTGATGCCAGTGGAAAATATCTGCAAATTCTGCCAATTACTGATAAATTCTCAAAAATCACCAATTAATGACAAGTTTCTACTCTGATTTATTCCATTTGCCAGCAAAAGGCATATTAGTAAATGCCAAGTAAGCCTTTGGTAATTGTTTCTGACATTTCAGACCTGAGCTACACTGTTATTTCATGCAGTCATTTCTGTGACACTAACACAAAAATGATTGTGTGAAAGAAGGCTGCATTAGTATAAAATACTTGACATTTTCCAAATCAAAATTCACTCTCTGACATTTACTGAAATTGCAGTTTTGGGTTGGAGGCACAGCAATGTCATTGGAAAGTTGAATATGCTCCAGTTGGATCTATCTTTCTAGGCCGTATATTTCAAATGCTTGAACATTAGTTTCTGTATATGCCACCATATATAACTTGCAAATAATGCAGAACTTTAACTGAATAGAAAGCCCATGCCTACCATTCTCTCTGCTTTTCACATCAAGGTCCTGCCCTAGATTTAGAAAGCAGCAACTTTCCTCCAAAGCAACAGCAGCAAAAATCTCCTTTTATGGTTTATGTGCCACTGACCTGTATGGAAGACAGGATCCTTCATGATTTCCTTAGTGGAGTTGCCCATTTTGCCTTGTGGCACAGAGTGACACAGGTCAAGGTAATGTTCACGATGATGGCAATTGTCGTGTTGCTGAAGCAGCTGGTGTGTGGAGTCATCTGGAAGCCCATAGAGAAAAGAATTCTGTTCTGGTCCAGGACTAGGTGACCTAAGTTGCAGAGAAAAAGCAATTTGAGGACATCATCTTCAATTATCCTCTGATTAACTTCCTCATATACAAGTTAATTGAAGAAACAAAAAGGACACAGTTTGGCAGAGTTCATACGCTCATTTCCATGCTCATTGTTCTAGGTTCTAGTAGGATATAATCTTACACAACAATATAGTATGCAGTTTCAATTGCGTTGTGATTACTGAGCATTACATTTCACAGAGGTTATCAAGAGGATGAGGTTGCCATGTATTTTGGAGCAGACAGTGACTAGATATGATAGGTGATTGATTTTGGTGGGTTAACTGGGTTGGGTAATGATCATGAGCTATGATGAAGGCAGGAGAGCAGAATTGTGGGGCTATATCTCACTAAATTGCTGAGACATGTTTGGATAATTACCTATTAGGTTATTAATCTGATTCTGAGATGTTCTTTAATCTGCAGTGAGCCTATACACACACAGGCCTGCTACCATGAAATACATTTGTTTTGTCTGCCTCAGTTTAAAAGCAATTAGTGAATCAGTCCTATTGTGCCATCAGTACCACGAAATTAAAGGACTTCTAATTTCACTTCTATAAAACTTTAAGGGAACAGATTGCTGAACAAAACGTGGTATGAGCTTTGATTTTTTACGGCCCTAATGAAGACAATCTTGCATGACAGAAATGCTGACATAAGAGGCGTTTCCATCATTTCTGTGAAATCATACTGCCATTACACATGTAGCCTGATGGCTAGAGTCATACCTCTGGTGTTCAGCTGGAATATTTCCATTTTGCAGCACACTCCCCTGCAGAAACGCATTGGTCCCATTCTGCTGAGAATAAAAAAATAAATTAGAAAAAGAAAAATCTAGAAGACAATTAAAGAGTCTAGATTCCAAAGCCAATGCATGGGATTATGCCAAAGGAGTTCAGCTTTAGATATTCAGAACCATTACTGCTTCTAGGATTATAAAAACTGAGCTGCTTTAGGGAACTGGACTCTACATTGATCCAGAACCATAGGATTACAGTGGTACCTCTGGATGTGAACGGGGTCCGCTGCATCTGCACATGCGCGTGACGTCATTTTGAGCATCTGCGCATGTGCGAGCAGCAAAACCCGGAAGTAACGCGTTCTGTTACTTCCGGGTCGCCGCAGAGCGCAACCCGAAAACGCTCAACCCGAAGCTACTTTAACCCAAGTTATGACTGTACTGCGTCTCTGGGTCTTTGCATACAAATGGCTTCTGAAACTTTGCATACAAATGGCCATGGGGAATTTATGTACTGCATTTTATTTTATTTTTTGAAAATATTTTTATTACAAGTTTTTAACAAAAGAAAATCACCAGACATATAAAACACCATCACCAAAAAGTAGCAAACAAAGAAGACATAAGTAAACAAAAACATAAACATAGAATAAAAGAGATCACAACCGTTCATACATTTGTTTTTCATGACTATCTGGACTTCCTCACATCTCCCTTTCCTGCGTTCTCCATAAAAAAGTTATAAACAGCAATTTATTACCTTATTTCAATTCTTATTTTCTAATTCTCATATATTATGCCTCAAATTTTAAGTATTTTTATCAAATGCTTAACTGCTTGATTTAGACATAACATTACTTCAAATTTCATCTTTATCATTCTGCTTATTCTCATATATTTCTCATCCAAATTACTGATGCCATGTTATTTCCTTTCGTGCACTTTCTTAACACTCATACAACTTATAATGTTTTTGTAAATAGTCTTTAAACTTTTTCCATATGTACTGCATTTTAAAGGATGTGATGCTTTAAAAGGTTTATTAATAACCAGTTAGATGCTCAAAGGCTATTTATTGCATCATATTCAGAATCTATAGGTTCAAAATTTTCCGCTTGTCCAAAAGACCTAAAAACAAGAGTGACCTTTCCAGGTTTCCATTCTGGGAGGAAGGCTTACAACACCTTTGCATCTGCCCCCAGAGGCTGTGGTTGTCAGGAACACTGGCAACACTCCAATGAAGAAACCGTGGCATATGAGGAACTGAACATCTGGCTGATTCAGCCGCCATTTCCAAATGTGAAGATTCAGCTGCAGAGTGGCAACTGGAACAGTGGTCGCTAGGGGAAAGCTTATATAAATAGTATAGCTGCCCTGCCATAATTTATTGCATTTTAAGTATATTGCAAGTCAAGCTGAAAACTTTGGTTAGTCAGCAGGGTATATAATCTCTAAATAAATTTTAGTCTGGGAACTGAAGTTTCTGGCAAAGCATTTCCCTTCCTCTTCTGCCTCCTGAGGCAGAAACAGAACACTAGGCATTGGGCATTGCAATGAGCCATTATTCAGGGCAAGGAGATAAAGAAGTCACTCAACACCCCCTGCTGTTGCTAAATAAATTTACCTGTTGAACCTCATCTGGGCTGTAATCCTGTGACTTTGCGTTGGGATATCCAATTGTAGCTGAGGGGTAATGGCCATTGGCTCCCTGGTGTGCTGGCAGATGCACGCCATTCGCATAACGCAGCCCATTAGCTTGAGGAGTGGAGACCCCTTGCAGGGGAACCATGGTGTACTGGCAAGAGGACACCAGCAGCCCTGCACCAGGAAAACCCAGATCTATGCTCTGCTCTGAAATGACAAAAGAATATACATGTTAAAGACTGAACACAGACATAACATGAGCTGCTGCTATAACTATAACTGGAAACACCGTAGACATAGCCATTGGGGAAGAAAGAGAAAACAGGAAAAAACATTCTGAGAACAGTAGAGAATATCTTTGGGCCTTGGTTATGAGTGGGCTTTTTAAGGCCACAGAGCCAATTCAGACAGTTATGTTCATGAAATGACTTTGGGAAGTCAGAATTTAATCACATGCACATGTGAAGTTATTTGAGGACGGATTATTCACGCAACATTTCCTGTGAATAGGAATATCATGAAATTGGGTTGGTTTCCCTTATTATAGCCCATAACCTCCAGTCAAAGTTGTGTGTGTGCCCTTTGTTTCTGAGTTACAGGTACCTTTTGTTCAAGTCACTTACTCTGCTTGGACCAAGCCCTCCAAAGGCAAAATGGAATGAATGCCACAATGATGAGAACGATGGAGCCCAGCACCACCCCTACAATCAAGTATGGCAGATCACTGGAGCGAGCCACCATGGCCCCTGCCCCTAAGAAATTATGGCCACTGTTGGGTGGGGGGTGATGTATCGTAGATACTGTAGATGGTGGGAGGTGACCAGGCACTCCTGCAGATTTGCGAGCTTCAAGAGAAAGAAAATCATAGTTAAGATCTTTACACAGCCTCCATGCCCACCCCAATCTTTCAGCCTCAACATGGTTCTCTCAATGTATTATTATTATTATTATTATTATTATTATTAAATTAAATTTCTATACCATCCTTCACCCAAGGATCACATAAAAATGCATAACATAGTAATAAACAAAATACCCCCCCCCCCCAATTTAAGAAGCCATAGCCTGTTTAAGCAGTCAAAGGCCTGCCAAAAGAGAAATGTTTTTCCTAGCATCTAAAGATATGCAGTGAAGGTGCAAGGCAGCCTCCACATATTGTAGCTTCTTCATAATTTGTTTGGATTCATTGCTCAGCCCATTTTTGCCTCTTGCTCTGCCCAATGCTGGCACTTGGCCGCCATAAGGTGGCTCAGAAGGGAATGGGAGGAAAAAGGTTCTCCACTTCTGACTTACTGCATAATATCCATTTGGGTCACTTTTTTCACCAATGGGGGGCACTTATGCCTAGCCTTCAAATTCTGCAGTTAATGAATGAATATTTATCACCAGAACTCCTTCCTTTCCTTAGTTTCATATTATCTCCCGCGAGTTATCTCCCGCTTGGACTACTGCAATGTGCTCTACATGGGGCTACCTTTGAAGGTGACCCGGAAACTACAAATAATGCAGAATGCGGCAGCTAGACTGGTGACTGGGGGCGGCCGCCGAGACCACATAACACCAGTCTTGAAAGACCTACATTGGCTCCCAGTACGTTTCCGAGCACAATTCAAAGTGTTGGTGTTGACCTTTAAAGCCCTAAACGGCCTCGGTCCAGTATACCTGAAGGAGCGTCTCCACCCCCATCATTCTGCCCGGACGCTGAGGTCCAGCGCCGAGGGCCTTCTGGCGGTTCCCTCATTGCGAGAAGCAAAGCTACAGGGAACCAGGCAGAGGGCCTTCTCGGTAGTGGCGCCCGCCCTGTGGAACGCCCTCCCAACAGATGTCAAAGTGATGAATAACTACCTGACATTTAGAAGACATCTTAAGGCAGCCCTGTTCAGGGAAGCTTTTAATCTGTGATATTTTACTGTATTTTTTGTTTCTATGGAAGCCGCCCAGAGTGGCTGGGGAAACCCAGCCAGATGGGCGGGGTACAAATAATAAATTATTATTATTATTATTATTATTATTATTATTATTATTATTATTATTATTATTATTATTTGCTCTCCTAATCAGTTTCTCACACGTATCACCCATGGATAATATATTTCTAAACTTCCTGATCTCTTCACAAGCTTATTCATATTGCTAAGTGGAGGAGGAGCAACTGAGACACCTGAATATAGCGTTGGACTAGTTACCTTTGGTTTCACACATCATCACATTACTGAATTCACTCTCCCCACCCTCGTTGAAGCACTGCATCTTAATGTCATATGAAGTCTCTGGCTGGAGGTGGCTGATAGAATGCCAGTACCGGTCACCTGAAAAGGAAGCAACATACACACAAGTGTCACTTTCCTTTTATTCACATCTCTATCCCAATGCCATAAACGGATCACTGTATTATCACACAGCAATACAGACATGGGACAGTTAACAGCAAACACAAATTTTCCCCCACACTTGCTGGGAAATGCCTATTATTTCAATTTATATACCACCCTTTATCAAAAGATCCCAGGGTGGTGTACGACTTTAACAACACATTTCAGAGCACCAATAATAATAAAAATCATAAAAATCATAACAATAGACAGCATGATAAAACAATCATAATAACAAGTCATAGATTATTTAATGGTCAAAGGCCTAGTTGAAGAGGAATGCTTTTGCCTGGCGCCTAAAGACATGTAATGAAGGTGCCAGGCAAGCCTCTCTGGGGAGAGCATTCCACAGTTGGGGAGCTACCACATGAAAGGCCCGTCCTTGTGTTGCCACCCTCTGAACCTCTCAGGGAGGGGGACATAGTACTGAAAGGGCTTCTGTATCGCTGTGACTAGTCAGTAGCTGAATCTTCACACCACCCAGCCAAGAGGCCTTTCCTCTCAACGCAAATGATTTGTTTATTTACATCCCTCTGTTGTTCCAAGGAGCTCAATGGCTCCCCATCTCCATTTTATCTTCACAGCAACCCAATGAGTCACCCACACAGCTTCAACTGAGAAGCCCTTTTCATATAAACACTTTGCAGTGGGGTACTCAGAACACTCTTTTTTTTGTCCCAGAGGTTTCCTTGCATAAAGTTGCTCTTTAAAGTTGGAGCGCAACAAATGGCAATTTGGGTTTTACGTAGATTGGCATTTGCTCTGAATTCAGCTTTAAAGAGGGAGTTTTCATGAGGAAAGCTCCAGGGCAAAAAAGGGCACTTGGATATGGAGCTTTAAAGTGCAGACTGTGCCTGGGAAAGGGGCAGAAAAGGTAAGTGTGGATAAGCCCTCAGTAGACTATTTGGGGCAATTAACATTTGGGATCCAACCAGCTGGTGTATCCTTACCTTCTACTGTATCCCTCTTGTAATCACTGTCATTGTCACTGTCAGTTGGTCGATAATAGATGTAAAAACCGTGAATTGGAGTATTGTTATTGCTGGCTGAAATGTACTATAGAAAGGAGCAAAAGGCAGAAATTAACAAAAGAAGAGGAGGAGTTTGGATTTGATATCCCGCTTTATCACTACCCGGAGGAGTCTCAAAGTGGCTAACATTCTCCTTTCCCTTTCTCCCCCACAAGAAACACTTTGTGAGGTGAGTGGGGCTAAGAGACTTCAGAGAAGTGTGACTAGGCCAAGGTCACCCAGCAGCTACATGTGGAGGAGCAGGGAATAAAACCCAGTTCACCAGATTGTGAGTCCACTGCTCTTAACCACTACACCACAAAAATGTTGGTGTTCATTGCAGAGGCAGAGAATAAGGCAGGACTGGGCAGACTTCTGGATTGTGGGATTTATTTCAGTGTGTATTGGAACACCAAGATCTGACAACGGCAAAATAATGGTAATGAGTGGAGCCAGGTGCAAAATGTATTTGTGAAGGCTTTTTAAGGAATAGGGCATTACGCAGCTTCAGTATTGCAATCCTCAGTAAAGCTGAACCCAAGGCTTAAATATTTTGCACAAGTTACACTTTGATGTTCTCTCTCATCATATGATGAACTATATATCTTGTTCTTTCAGTCCTGAACACTGTTATTTGGCAGGTGAGGAAAAGAGATTAAAAAATCCATTATGATAGCATAGGATATGATAGCACTATAATTATCACTGTGATAGAACTCCTACTTTCACCAAAAAGAGAGTTATGGCCCTAGGGACAAGTTGCTGGGTATGTCGTCTCTCTAGTAGAAGATAGGGGGGGGGGTATCCAGCAATTTGTGCCTACAACCAATTGCTGTTTTGTTTGGTTAAAGCAGGAGTTCTCAAAACTGTAGGGCAGATACATGGTCTTAAAGCAGGCCACTATTTCTCACTGTCAATCTTCAGCTCACTACTACATATGACCATAGATACATCAAGCCCAGTACAGTCAATACGAATCGGCAGTATATCACTAGCAGTTTTATTTCCTAGCTCTGCGATTTGAAATCATTAGTGGATGATGTCAGGGATTTACCCAGAGACTGTCATATACGCATGCAAACTACCAGGCAAGTGTTCTACCATTAAGCTACATAAAAAGGGGACCTCTTTCTACTCTTCCCCTTTTCTATGTAGCCATCATTTGCCTACTCATTCCTTCTTCCTGCTGTTGTGTTCATATTAACCACTCAGAAACCATTGTTTGCAATGGATTTTCCCACAGGCAGGAAAATAGAGATGATTTGGGGCTGATGCATGAGACTTTACTAGCAATAAGCAGTTTGATAACTTTTTTAAACATTTTTAACACTGACTATTCACAGGCATAGGATATTGCAGTAGGAGAACAGGAGAAATAATGGGAAACTTTCCCACAATCGCTACAAACTGGGGCGAAATGTACAAGCTATAAAGAAAGGCACATATTTGTGTTTCAGATAGTGCATTGTCTATTTTTCTTTAACTAAAGGAGACTGTAGAAGTTTGAGAACCTCTGTTTCAAAATGAATGCCAATATTAAAGCTATATGTGGACTTTGCAGAGGCTGGAAAGTGCTACATGTGATGGGTGGGTATATATGAGAGCAATAATACTGCTCATTTGTGGAACTTTTAACTGAAATGCAATGAACACAAATGATCTAAGCCACAAAGTCAATAAAGTCAAATGTGTGCTTGAGTGTTGAAACACAGAACAGTGACACTCTAAGTGTCCAGCACAATAGAGTAGAAGAAGGGAAGCAACAGAGAAACTTAAGGTGGTGATAATTAAAATTTAGCACTAGTTAGTATCAGCACTGTTAACAGGAATAATGTTGTAAGAAATCCTGTGCAATTTTACTGAGCACATTTTGCTACAGATGAAAAAAAATCCTGTCCTATCTTTTGAATTCTAGTTCCAGCTCCTGCCTCCCCTACTTACCATCCACTTCAGCATGATGGTGGTCTCATTGATGGCATCCGTGAAGGTGATGTATGGCCCTGTGACAGGGCGCTCATATACACGGTTGCTGTAGCCTGATACCACATGTGGTTTAGATGGAGCACTTGGCTCGCTCTCCCCCAGTATGTTCAATGCTCGCACTCGAAATTTGTAGGATGTGCCTAGAATATGGAATGGAGAAACAATGAAGGAGAAAAGTGAGCAGACCTCTGACCTTGGTATTTTCCTTGTTCATCGCTTCCTGAAAACTCAAGACGTTCCACATTAGCAGGTGGCAAAATGACATACTTCAGAGCTGGTGTTTCCTGACCTTATGAACTAAGAAACAAAATAGCAGCAAAAGTCTAATCTTGCTGCCCCAGACAATGACTGCTTTTTAAAAGGTTCAGGTGTTTTTTTAACCTGGTCTGAATGGTCAAGAGATCACATTTGCTACCTTACTTCAGATGCACAGAAGAGACTGAGTGCTAATGTACATGCTACATGCCAACAAGTGTAAAGAACAGTTGATCTGTGGCTTTTGTCTTTGCATGAAAAGCTGCTTTAGGGTGGAAGTTTGGAGAAATGGATACAAGGACACACACAATTAACCATTTTTCTTCCTGCCATTTCTTCAAAATTGTATTTGTGAGGGTAAACAAAGGCTTGAAATCTTTCAGTGAGGGAAGATACTAGGGACGTGGGTGACTTTGTAGAGCCATAAAACTGTAGACTTGGGCATGGGCGTAGCCAGGCTTTATGTTAGGGGGGAAGAACCTCAGTTAGTTATTTCGTATTGATTTACTTGGTTTGGGGGGAGGCAGCTGCCCCTCCCTGCCCTTCTTTGGCTACCCCATGGACTAGGGATGGATCCCTTGGTTAATCTAGGACTCTTGCAACTACAGCATCTCTGTGGACACTGCCCCCCCCCCCCCCCGCAGCTTCAACGTAAATACCTCCAGCAGTGAGCCCACCATCTGCTGAGGCAATCTGTTCCACTTGAAGTGGGGAAACAGCAAGCAGGGAAAGGGTTATGCTTCCGCTCACATGCACACACATGTTTCTGTTCCTAACTGACCCATCTGCGGTAGCTTTCCATGTGAAAAAAGAGAATTGTTGGGCTGCCATTAGATACATTTGCAGGTAATATGTAGTTTTGCATGGATACAGTGATTCAAAGCTTTTGGTCTCCGCAGAATAATTTCAGGATTAAAGAAAGCATCTGCAGAATTTCACATTTCTCCGGAAATGGACCATGAATTACTAGCCAACTCTGAAATGACCTTTTCTCTTTGGCGTGGGTAATGGTTTCTGTGGCAGCAGGCAAGATATGAAGTCACTATTAAGTCTTTCCAAGGACCATAGGAAGCCTATATGCTGGGAATAGAAGATCTCCTACCTTTCTCTAGTCCTGCAATTTCCACAGAGAGACGAGAAGGGTGGATGTCACTTGTGGCCAGCACCCAGTCCCCCATCTTCTTCAGTTTCTTATATTCTACTCGGAATGACTGAATGGGGAAGCCTCCATTTCCACGGGGGATCCAAGTCACATAGACAGATGTCTCAGATGCCATTGAGATGGTGGGGCGATCTGGAGCCTCGGGAGCTGTAAGGAAAAGAAGAATAACAATAGCAGAGATACAACCAGTTTTAGATTGGGAAAGCTGGGCTGTAGTGAACTTTCCTTGCAAGATGAAATAGTGTGCTAGGGAGAGGTAGAAGACAAGTGGAGAGGGGGAGAGAAAAGGTGTTCTTGCTACCATGGTATATTTTTTTTAATATTGTAAACCACCCTATGATCCTTGGATGAAGGGCAGTATATAAATTTAATAAATAGTAATAATAAAGGTGCACACACGGACTAGTTGGACTCGGTAAAAAGTGTCCTCTTGAAACTGCCTATTTTTTCAAGGCTCCTCCCACCGCAACAATCATAATCAAATCACTATTTGTTGAAGTGTTGCATGGAGCAGGCTTGTTTTCTCCTGCTCTGGAGAGCAGGACCTGAACCAATGGCTTCAAGATAACAAGGAAGGAGATTCTGACTAAACATCAGGAAGAACTTTCTGACAGTAAGAACTGTTTGACAGTGGAACAGACTCCCTTGGAAGGTGGTGGACTCTCCTTCCTTAGAGGCTTCTAAGCAGAGGGTGGATGACCATCAGTCATTGATGCTTTAGTTCAGATTCCTGGATTACAGGGGATTGTACTAGATGACCCTCAGGGTCTCTTCCAACTCCATGATTCTACAATTCTATGATTCGCTCACTATCATATTACTAGACCGTTTGCCTGATAGGTGCTTGTTGCCAGTAAAACAGACTTTGAAGAGCAACATGGCCTAATAAGGACTGGACAGAAGCAGCAGAGATAAGCAAACTCCCTTCCTGTTGCTTGTGCCAGGCTTGTCTTTTTCTCATTCACACCACCATCTTTCCCAGCTCTTCTCCCCCAAGAATAATCAGACTTCTAGAGCCAAAAACCCTTTCTGCTGCAAGTCTGAAAATGGCCTTACGGGACAGGCGCGTATTGTCGGATTGGTTGCTGCTCCGAGAGCTGGTGCCAGGGTCATCCTTCTGAATCTGCTGCTCTTTGCTGGCTATGATATCTGGTTTGGGCCGACGTCCTAAGCAAGACAAAAATAGAAAAGATGGCATGCGATAAACTTTTAGTGTCTTATTGCTCTGAATGATAAACTTCACCAACATTCTGTGGCGGCATACATTCCATGGATGTAACTGTGTCTTATTAACATTATTATTATTATTATTATTATTAAAAGCAAATTTCTAAATGACAAAGCCTTCAGCATCAGGACAAGGAGAGAATTAAAACTCATGGGAAAGTACTACATCTTTACCGGTCCTGAAGGTCACCATTGCTGTCTGCCCCTCTCCAGCACAGTTGTAGGCAGACATCTCCACCTCATACAAACTTCCTGGGTCCAGTTTTATTAGAGTCAGATGATGCTGGTTGGCAGGGACATCCCTGACTGTCCAGCTGTCTGAAGAATTCATTACCTGTTGAAGGACAAGGAACAAGCACACCTATGAGTGGATTCAATTGCCTTCACCTTATTATGGATAAAAGGGCTATTGAGCATTTTTAGCCAAAGCAAGATCTAAATAAACTTGTTGCTGGCATCTGTCTGTCTTGAGAGACAATAGAGTGCAGGGATGAAGTCAAACTGCTGTGCTAGCAGCACCAAAGTGAACTCCCCAGGGCACAAGCAAGTACGGAGGTCCTGGGCTGTCCAGATGACAAGACCCCTGCTCTCTCAGCCTTGCTGATGTGGTCCAAAGGAAAGCAGAGCAATATGCTTGGCACCAGGAGTTGTCGGAAGGAGGCGTACAAGGCGCCACCCAACCGTGTTAGGGACTCCACTCTGGATTTTTGTTCGGTCTACTCCTTAACCATTTTCTCCCAAAGATATCCCGCAAGGCAGCAGAGGTTTAGGATCAGAGTTTTTCTTCTCTTAGATGGGCTACTTTTCCAGGCTGGTAAGCCCCATCTGCTCCTCACTACAGCACAAGCAGAAATGAAGCCTAAGGAAACGCAACTGAAACAAGTGCATTATTGCTTCATTTTTTAACCCACCTCTCCTTTCCTCCCCTTCCTTTATGTTTTCCCCAGTGTAAATTTTAGATTGGCTTGTATTCTGCAAAGTGTCATGCATATTGACAAGAGCAGTTTGGATTTGAGTAGTAATGACAACAGCAAGGATGCTATGACAAGTAAATTCTAAGAAGCATTAAGCTATTTTGCAGCATGATCTTATTAAATTGATGCCACTCAGAGGAACCCCTTTACAATTCCATGTTGTAGCAGAAAGTCCTGCTGATAGCAATTGAGAATTATAAAATAAATTTGTTTAAACATGTGTGCTGCATATATAAAATAATCACTGGCAAACTGGTATGAGATAACATAGGAATAAAGTAACACAGGAAGCTGCCTGTTATCTAGCTCATAACGGTTTACACTGGTTGGCAATGGCTCTCTCCTACCAGGAGATTCTGGGAACTACAGAACCTGGAACCTTTTGCATGCAATACAAGTACTTGATTACTGAACTACAGGCCTTCTATCTGAGTAGAAGAAGATGAAGATTATTAGCTATTTCCCAGTCCAAAAATATCCATATGACAATGAAAGAAAGCCCCGTGCCTGGGGGGGGAAAAATAAACCCCCCCTTTATCCCCCCCCCCAATCTAGGTGCGTCCTATGGGCCGGTGCGTCCTATAGGGCAAAAAATACGGTACCCCCTTTGTCTGGAGCAGATTGGGGGGGCACAGGGGACTGGAAAAGGATGAGGAATCACTGGAAACTATCATCCTCACATTCCACTGGTGAAAGGCACTTATAGGCTACAGTGCCTTCTTTGAATTGGAAACAACCCTACAATTTTGTCCTAAAAAAGAAAACAGAACATCCTATTTTGCCTCCAATAGGAAAAGGAGACCATGCCATATTTATCACAGATAGTTGCAGACAAACCTGCAATCTGAAATGAGCAGAACTACTTGTCTACTGGCAAATGACTGAATTCTGGTATTTGATACCCACTGCTACTAATTGCCTCAATCAATTGACATATGAGGTAGGTACCACTTCTCCATTCACCACTATTCCTATCTCCCAAGGGCTATGTAATCACAGTGTTATAATTTGTGCTGTGGATGTATTGAACAAAGCTGCACAGGATTATCGAGTTTTCAGTGCTATCTTTAGTTAAAAGATTTCTAAGCAGTCCAGGTTATTTAGTTAGCACATGTAGTACACACGGGCACTCCATAAACTGGATGGTATCCAATGCAGAATACATCCACTGAAATAAATTAACATTACTTAGTCCTCTCCATTGTTTTCCATAAGTCATATGTGAGTATGACTTAGCTGGATAAAACTCTCTGAAATGCACTTACACCTCAAGTAAACACATGTCGGAATAGATTTATTGAAATGAGCTACGATATAATCATGTTTATTCAGAATTTGGCTAAACCCAGCTTCTCCCTTACATAAAGCCCATTTCAGGGTGTCTGTCTGGTTACCAGCCAGGCAAATGAAAGTGATAGCAGGGTTAACAAGAACACTTTCCTTCTGTAAAGACCTTTAAGATACAAGAAAGAATCTCCAGCTGAGAATTTGCTCTGTGCTGGAAACATATTAGTCCTAAGTGCAGTGACCCATGGTGACTCCCTCTGACCCAAGAGCCTTCCAGGTGAAGCGACTGAAAAACGAGAGACCACAATGAACAAAGCAAGGAAGGTACATGCAGCAAGCTAAGATACCATGATGGTCTGGAATCATTACTTGACTGGAATCTGTCTTATGGTAAGGATAAGTTCATCAAAAGAGGAGGGATGGTAGTGGGAGAGGGAAGAAATGCCCCAGACTAAGTAAAGTATATTCATAATACCAGGGTTATGTACATCCTGGGTTTGCTCCTGTTCACTGATACATACATCTCTGCAGTTCTCTCTCCCATGCTGATCGCAAACTTGCACCAAAGCACCCACTTCCTTATGCCTGTTCCTTATGCTGCTATCACTCACTGAAATTCAGAGACCACACACAGGACATATATCCTGTCCATCCAAAAGATGGGCTGCTGCTACCTAAACTGGCAAGAAAAGCTATACAGAGCTTTCCAGAGAAACTGTAATTCAGCATCATTATCAGAAATCAGTTAAAAAGGAATGTGCTAACCTTGCGATGTTTTACAACATAGTAAAGGACTGGGGCTTTGCCATCATGCCGTGGTTTCCACAACAGCTCATATGAATCCGTTTTAGTAGTCCGGGGAGAGCTAAGGATGACTGGGGCCTCAGCTGGAGACACCAACTCTTTGGTAGTACATTGAACAGGCACGGATGGTGTCGTGGGTTTGGGTCTTAGGAAGTTTGCTTTGTCTTTCAGCATTTTTTCACTGTTGCTAAGCAGGGTAGGTGACAAGGCAGACTGAGGTGAATCAGCAACAGAACCTTGCTGTGGCTTCAGAGTTGTTCCTAGAAGGCAAGAGAGATGTTTTGAACAAATGCTGGAGCACTAACACATGTCTTAAAACTGATACCCACTTACTCCCAACTATCAGGGAAAGGTGAATGTGTGTGTGTGTGTGTGTGTGTGTGTGTATCTAGCTTATTAGGGTTTTCTTAGCAATGCAATAGAATAACACCCATCAAGTTGGCTAAGTTTCCATTCCTGCATTGTGTCTCCCACGGCTATAAACTACTACATGAGTCTTCAGTTGGCTTTACGCTTCTTCCTTTTAACTTAACAAGCCTAACTTTTCCATAGGCTTTTGGCTTCTTTAGAAGATAGAAAGTCTGCTTTAGGTAGCCAGAGGGGAAGTTCTAAGCACCTGGGATCTTGGTGCACTAGGCATCAGCCTACTCTTGTCTACACAAAATCCAAATGCTGTCTCAGTGACACCAATGAGAGCATCTTGGCTATGAGCCCTGGAAGACCTGCTCCCTGCCTTGCAGGCCTTTTCCCACTTGGCCTGGGAGGGTGGGGCCCAGACTGACTCCAGCTACAAAAGCTCTTGGGCTGGGGCACTGTTTAGGGGGGTTTATTTTGGGAGGAATTGTTGCTGTTGGTTTTTTGTATTTTTGTTTTAGATCTTCTTGTAATTTCTGTGGAAACTGTTCAGTTTGGTTCTGTCTGTTTAATTTTTTTATTGTTTATGTTGTAGTTTTATATTTGTTCAGGCTGTAACCCGCCTTGAGCATGGTTTGAACTGTGGAAGAGTGGCATTCAAATAAAGTTATGTATGTATGTATGTGTGTGTGTATGTATGCATGTTAACTATTCATTCATTAAATTCCGGGTACATCCGACTCTGTCCCTTTACAAATTATGTTCTAGTTGGAGAATTTTAATTTGTGCAGTTTTATTTTGGCAGAGAATGGGATTTCTAATGAATAAACAATAGAGAAAGAGTGGTGTCAGAAAAGAGACAGCTGTCATGTTTGTCACAATCACCTATTTTATCACTTCAGCCCTGAATTTTTACAAATATTTTGTCATTTTGATTTTTGTAAGCTGCTTTTAGTGTTGCTATTGCAGCTGAAGTGTGGAGGGTAATTCAGACACTTAATATACCTATGTAAATGGACAGATAAAGAATTTAAGAAGCTCAGTCCATGAAACAGAACTATGCAGGGAAAGCAACTTCCCCCCTAAGTACTGAGGGACCCACGCAAGATACAACCTGCATGTGTTCAGGTTCATTTCTCCAATACTCTGAAAGCCACACATCTGAGAAGTAGGAATCTTAGGAAGTTCCTTTCCAGATCAGAAACTAACTTGAGTTGCATGACTTGGTATAAACAAAGAATGAGCAGCCCCATGTATAAACAGATACACCCCTAATTTAATGCTGTATTGTGTTTTTAATATTCAGTTGGGAGCCACCCAGAGTGGCTGGGGAAACCCAGCCAGATGGGTGGGGTATAAATAACAACAACAACATTATTATTATTATACTTACTTTTGCTGTTCAAAGTGCTTTACAATTCTTATTTCATTATCCCTATATGAACCTTTTGAACTTCACTTTGGACTTACCAGGCCCAGTAGTCTTCAGCTGAACCATAGCCTGTGCACTCCCAACTTCATTCTCTGCCATGCACTGATATATCCCTTCATCCTCAGGCCCCACACTGGAGACACGTAGGGCCTTGCGAGAGAGTTGCATTCGGTGGCTGGAGAAGAGAGGAACTGCATTACGCAGCCACACAACTGATGGCTGGGGGTTCCCCCGAACCTTGCAGGTGAACTTTGCACTTTGACCCCATGAGATGATCTGCTGAGATAGTTCCATGACAACCTCTGGGGGTTCTGAAAAGGAAACAGAGTTACAATTCAGGTGTGAGAACGACCATTCACCTCTGAAACAGGCAGAACTGAAATATTTGTAGCTATCCTCCTACATTGCTGTGTTATAAACGGGGTTATGAAGACAGCAATACCCACACCCATTTATTCTTGTGCACAGCCATTTAGTGTCCTATAAGTAGATCCTTCACGTATTTCAAAAGTAATCTTTCGGAGATCATAGAATAATAAAATCTTACACGAGTTGGAAGGGACCCAAGGGTCATCTAGTCCAACCCCCTGCAGTGCAGGAATCTCAGCTAAAGCATCCATGACAGATGGGCAGTCACTATGGTCTTCTACAACCACAGGCTCTAGACCAGAAAACTAATGGACCTCTCCATTAATTAAATCTCTTCCAAGAATTTTGTAAATCAACTCCTTCAAAAACAATTGCCTGTTTTGTGTATTTCTTTTATATGCATGTACACCAGGTAATCCTATCAAATTGGGCTTATTATGCAGGTAAATGAAGCAGCCTTCTTGATTGGCCAGGGATTACTTAGCCTGCATTAGCTTATAGCCCAGACATTTTATTTCCTTTAAAAAGGAAATGCCTCTGCCTTTTTGCTTGATCATTAAGCTTGAGAGACTCAAAGGACCAAATTCACCCAAGGATCTTTAAATTACAGTTCAGCTAAAAGCACATGACTGCTTTTCACAGCACATTCCATCTAGCTTAGAACATTTTTAGTTACTGAATACAATTTTCTGTCTTTTGATTATATTTATGTGTGTGCGCCTAGAATTACTGTGCCTCAATAAATAACTCAGTTTTAATCCTCTGGCTCTTTTTTGGAAAGTCAAAGCTTTGGCTCTGCCCTCAAAGCTTACTTAGGCAGTTATTAGGAGTTAGGCCCCTGAGTGAAATCTAAGCTGGAGGAATTTTGCTTGTGAGCATTAAATTTCACCTCAAAAACAGTTCTGAAATATATGACCATGTGAGCAGTCTCCAGACCATGGTTACAGCTGCTGGGTCTAACAGGAGAGAAGAGGGAGGAAAATGAAGTTGTACTCACCAAACACTTGAACATTGTAGAGAATGAATGCTGCTGCAGCCTCACCCATGCCATTGTCAGCCATACAGCTGTAGGTCCCCGAGTCTTCCTCACTGATTGCATCAATTAGGAGATTGCTGAGAAGGAATCGAGTCTTGTTGTAGCCAGAGACGTTGGAGCCATCCTTAGCCCACGTGACACGTGGAGGTGGAATCCCACTAGCCACGCATTCAAGGATTAGAGTTTGGCCCTTAGTGACAATGATGGTCTGAGCCTCTGGGGGATAAATTATGCGAGCTGCCTCAGCTGTGGAGCCTAGTGCCAAGAGAGAAATCAGTGAAACAAAAGTAAGACAGTCTTGTAGAACAGGACAAGATGCACTATGTAAGCAGAAAAGCCTATTGGGGCAAAAAAGCCACTAAACAGGAAGTTTCACCAACTGGAATTTCACCAACTCTGCCATCAACAACTTCATCACTCCATATATAATACCAAAAGCAACAGAAAATGTACAATGAAGCCTTATGCTTGTGAGATAAGCTTCTGCTACCTGCACTGCAAGAGGATACTTTGAATTTAACACTCCTGAATAGAAAGCAAGCTCTCAAATATGAAGGGCTTGTGTAAAACATGCAGCTTAAAAGGACTGCATTTGGTGGCACCTGCAAAATGAGACCACTACCTTAAGACAGCCTGAAGCCAGTGAACCCAAATATTCGGAAGAAGTGACTTACGTCTCACACGGAGTTTCTCGCTAGACACAGATGTTTTTACTTCCTGGGTGATAGGGTTGTAGGCCGCACATTTGTAAGTTCCCTCATCGTCTTGGCTTGCATTGACTATCTGAAGATTCCCAGATGGCATGATCAGATAGTTATCTGTTAAGATAAAGGAGCAAGAGATTCCTAAGGCAGGGAACATCCGTATTATACAATTTCTAGCATACTGTAAACACAAAAGGAACATTATTGAGTAATAATAAGAGGAGCAGAAGAAGTTTCCAGCTAAGATTGAGAGAAAGAAAATGGTGAGTGGTTGGAAAAATGGAATAAAAAGATTGAGTAAAAAAAAAAAATCAGCTTTAATTCTCATGGCAAACCTGGTATGATAATTAGGACATCATTTGGTTTTATTATTAAAATAAGGGATTCACTCATCCTCCAAGCACTTCCCAGCTTTCAGATATTTCTTTCACAGGTATATTTTTAGTGCTTCAAGAAAGTTACAGAACAGTCAATAAATTGCTCCTGGGTAAGGACCGAAATGTGGAGTCATGAAAGACTATGTCTACTATACAGAAAGCCATAGCCCTTAAGAGAACTCAGAAAAATGATTGTACAGATCAGCCCCAAAGGCACAGTCAGAAGGTGTAGGGAGGGGTAAAAACTGACTAGAAGGTAAGTGAGATATAAAGCAGACACCAACTCCAGTTTCTCTTCCTTCGTAAGTCAGTCACAACTCACCTCTGGAGACCTCCAGCCATTCATGTTTCACACTGTAGCGAACCTGGGCCTTTGGGTGGCTTTCAGGAAGATCACAGACTATTACAGCTGTATTTCCCTCATCAACTTCTATCACATGCTGGCCATCGTATTTGAAGTCTTTGAGATCTGTTTAAGAGGATAGCAACAGGATCTGTTAAAAGCTGAACTGCTGGGCTTTACACATGGGAGAAAAGTAAAAGTGGTGGACCATATAAGTAGATTAAAA
Organism: Podarcis liolepis; assembly: GCF_965112155.1. Taxonomy (NCBI): domain Eukaryota; kingdom Metazoa; phylum Chordata; class Lepidosauria; order Squamata; family Lacertidae; genus Podarcis; species Podarcis liolepis. Next base: position 74,404,818 of record NC_139558.1, on the reverse strand, counting down.
AGAATCACAAGGGAGGGGGGTGCTCAAGGATTTGCATTTATTACAAACTGAGGAAGCTTATATCCTTTCCATGAGATTATATCACAATCTCATGTACTGTTGAAAAACTCCAAGAACCATAGCATATGCAGGTGTCTGAAATATCACCATTTCTTATGCTCCAAGTGCTCATTCTTTCCTAACCTCCTGATCCTAAACCTAGAAATAAAGGACAAACTGCATGCTGGAAGGTAATATGGGGTTCTAAGCTCTCCATTTCCTTTGCAATACTGTACTATTGTGGAGTGCTCACTTGTAAGAAGTGCAGGCAGACAAGAGGAGGGTACTTAATCTTCCCTCTCTCCACTCCTACACCTCCACATTCAGTCCAGCAAATTCCCCTACAAAATGTCAAGTTTTAAATATTTTTCTTTAGCTGGGCTCCACAACAAGCCTAGGCAGGAGAAACATGGCCTGGGTGGGATGTTTTCAGGATAGAAATTGGATGCACAGGAGGAGTTACGCTACACTGCCATCTGACTTCCAATCTCCCCTTTGCAAATAGCTCCAATATTCTCATCACCTTGACAATATGTGGGTAGGACAACGCTTTTGCCAATGTGACACCTAGTTCACTGATAACAATAGGATTTACATGCAAGTAGGCTTGAGAGTGCAGCCTTTGTGTCTCCAGGAGTCATTTGGGGAGTTTCCTGTAGGCATGGTCCTATTTTCATGGTGTACAATGGATGTACATATGCAGTTGCTGGGCAAAGGCACTATGCCACTAAGCAAATCATAATGCCTCTGGATTGATTGACTGATTTACTTTTAATTGAAACAGATTGAACAGCCCAACTGATTTTTTACTTGTCATCTTCTGTTTTCTTTATTCTTATAACTATCTAATTTCTCTGCCACATCAAATAGGAGTGTAGACTAGAGCTGATCTCTATTTTTAAAAGGTCAGCAGAATTCTTGAAATTATCCATTATGACCATATGATTTCCAAATACATTGCTTTGCAATATATTATCTAGTGAAGCCCTTTTAGCACCCAAACACACATACACAAACCATCAATTTGGAATGGGGAGCTATGTGCTGGCAGAGTGATGCTAGTGTCACTCAATAGGTGGAGGCTGACACAGCTGTTCTGGCCTGGGCAGTGAGAGACCTCCATTCCTTACAACCTACCCCGCAACAAGGCAAATCAGGTGGTTCAATTCTGCCCTAAACTGCTAGTGTGGGAAGCAATCTAGGATATTCCATAAAAACTTAGCCCGCTACCGCAAACCCCCCGGAACAGATAATTAGTTCTCAAAACAAACTGAGACTTTTATGAAGGAGGAGTCAGTTTCAAAGTGTACTACCATAACCATAATAAACAAGCTTAAAACTTCATTGTTGTTCAAAACAGAAACCCGTATCAACAGGGAACAGTTATTCAGCTTTGTATGTTTGTAATCAAATTGTAATTGTTGAGAATACTTGTCCTAATGTTCTACTGTTATGGACCATGAGAAAAAGAGAAATGTAATGGGTTTTCAGATATACTTGCAAAATTAACATTAGAGAGCAAGAGAGAGAGAGAAAGGTTTCTTATTGAGGTCTACTTTGTCTGCTAAACTAGTTGGCTGCGCTATGCTCTGGGCTCTTAGGAGCAAAACAACCAACAAAGAGGTCCTTTAAAAGTGAGAATGAGTATACCAGATCAAGAGGGATGGATCAGGTTTCATCGGTATTTGACGTGACACCTGCCTTTGCTTGCCTGCCTGCCTGCCAGTACATTTGAGAAATCCATTAGGAGGGAATGTTTGCACAAGTTCTCACCACAACCAGCCAAAAAACCTCCAACAACCTCAGCCTTCCTTCTTCCTCTCTTCCCTGCTGTTTTCTCTATTACTGTGTCTGAACACTTCTTAACCATCTGCACAGGATTTCAAGAATCAGGTGCCCAAAACTGAAACCTCTCATGAAGTTATCATATAATAACAACTTTCTATTTCACTGGTGGTTGCTCTAGTAAACCCCTTTCCTTATTTAGCAAAACAGAATAGTATCTCAGAGATAGAATGCCATCTTTACCAAGGACTTACAATGCAAAGTTCCTTGGGCAATGCAATGAGGGCCTGAGTGACCTACATATAATGATTGGTGAATTACCGTATATACTCGAGTATAAGCCGACCCGAATATAAGCTGAGGCACCTAATTTTAGCACAAAAAATTGGGAAAACTTATTGACTCGAGTATAAGCCGGTTCACCACACCACAAACCTGGTGGTGGCGGCAGCAGCGGAGGAAGAACAAGAAGCCCGAAAGGTCCCTCCGCCGCCACCTCTGCTGCTCACAAGAGCAGGCATAGGAGCCACGATTGGGAGAGGCACAGCACAGTGCAATGCCTCTCCCAACCATGGCTCCTGTGCCTGCCCTTGAAAGAGGTGGGCGGTGGCAGTGGGACCAGCGGCAAGAAAGGGCTCCTTTTGGGCCGCTCGTCTCTCCGCCGCTGCCGCCCGCCTCACTCAAGTATAAGCCGAGGAGGGCTTTTTTAGCGTAAAAAATGTGCTGAAAAAGTCAGCTTATACTCAAGTATATACGGTACTACCCCAGTGCAGCAGCAGGGTGTAGGCACACAACTGTGAGCAAGGACCTCTCTGCACATTCATTTGAGGAATAAAGGACTGGTTCTGATCTAGAGGCTGTAAGTTTGGAAGGTGGTACGAATTCAAGAATTTTGAGAAACAATGTAGTAAATAGAAAGAAACAGCTCTGGGCTGCATCATGCCCTGCTCTAAAAACACGTTTGCTAGGTCCAAAGGCTAAAAGGACTCCCTAACATCAAGAAATTAGTTAAACTGAAGGGAAAATATCACAAGATATAGATATCAAGTATTCCTTCACTGAAGCGCTACGATAAGAAAAGCTACACCAATACCCCTTACTGCATCAGTTCTTAATTTTAACCTTCACCTGAAAATACAAATAAGCCCTTCATTTTCATAAGACTGGAGTCTGGGATTTTTGCCTGCAAAGTTTGTGATTTGGTAGCCTAGGATTCCTGACTTCTTTCATATGACCCGTGCTAGTGAGAGGGTGTGCTGTCTACAGTTGGACTGGATCAATGCAAGTATTCAGGCAGCCGGGACAGCAAAAACTAGAACAGCCTGTGAACTGAAAACTATGGCCAAGTCTCTATTGGCAGACTGGAAGAGTGGAAAAATATGTTTTCTTTCTCTGGGATTTATACCAGCTCTCCAACAGCAAAAGACAGCTCTGGCTCCAAGGTTCTCCCACCCACGCTTATGGAAAAGTGACATGAAATTTCTCAAACAGGCTAATTAAAGCAAGATTGCTTCAAAAACATTTTTAAATAAAAAACAGCTCCCTTGGCAGCACGGCAAAAAGCCTCCCCAAATGAAAAACGTATTAGCTGTCAGGAGAATATTTCCGTGCTAGTGCCTGGATTCAAGAAGGGAAGGAGGGGAGAGACTTAACAAAGACATAAAAATGATTTGCAGCAAACATGTTTAATGCTTCAGGAATGTCTTGGCATCATGCAACTAAAATAATAATAATAAAAGTAAAAAGAAGGTGTAAAGGAGTGAACTTCAGAAAAGTGATTAATTCTTTAAAGGCAGGCTGGGGAGGGAGAGCCATGTTTCCACTGGGTATTGCAGACAGATGGGAGGTTAATTCTTCACTCCCAAAGTATCGATGGGACAAAAATTAAGGAGAGAGTGGTGCTGACTTTATTTTCCCATTTCTCTTTCTCATGGGACAAAATGTTAGGAGACACAGAAAACAGTGGTGGGAGAAAAGAGATTTGAAAGTTTGGCTGCTGACATCACACATTTATCTGATCAACAAAATACAAATAGAATCAGGAAAAATTAATGTGCATCCTGGTGGTCCAAATTCATCACAGCCATTTTTGAATCCCAGAGCCAAGGCAAAGGCTCCAAAATTACTGGCAAAGGATATGTATGCACAAAAGCAGATCCAGAGCTTTAAACAAAAAACAGCCAAAGTCGTCTCAGCCAATGAGCAGAGAAAGAACAGCCCAACACTTCTGCAAGCCAAGCCACTGGGGAACAACTTTCTTTGCAGATGGAATATAAAACATTTTCTGCTATTACAAGGTTTGCTTGTAGAAGGAAGAAGCAACCCAAGCTCAGCTTCACAAGGGTAAGAATGGCTTTTTCATAATAAAAAGAACCATGACTTATCTTCTGAAATTAATTTTCATCTCTGATACCTTTTTTACTTGTCGCTTTATTTTCCCCATGCCCTCAAATTCCCCAACAGGAAAACAGAGAAAATTAATCTCTGATCTATAGGAATGTCCTATATCCACATCAATATTCTGTCACTTTTATAATACAGTGGTACCTCGGGTTACAGACACTTCAGGTTACAGACTCCGCTAACCCAGAAATAGTACCTCGGGTTAAGAACTTTGCTTCAGGATGAGAACAGAAATCGTGCGGCGGTCGTGCGGCGGCAGCGGGAGGCCCCATTAGCTAAAGTGGTACCTCAGATTAAGAACAGTTTCAGGTTAAGAACGGACATCTGGAACGAATTAAGTTCTTAACCTGAGGTACCACTGTATTGGTGGCAACTTGGTAGAGTATGCCTGCATCTTTAAACAGTAATATGGTGTAACAGGGATATTCACACATTCAAGATTTGCCAGCTACATCATGTGCAGTTTGTAATGCACAGAAAGCTTATTTCAGTTGTGGCTCTCCATACATGTGGGGGGAAATGTAGCCACCTCACTTGTCATGGGATATGTTGCTAATATTAAATATACCGTCTAACTGCTCATCTGAAACACACGAAACAAGCACAGGTCTATGTCTAACGCTCTGTCCTCTTGGCCTTCAACTGTCTCTTGAGAAAGCAAGTTGTAATTGTATAGGCCTGGTTCACACTTAAAACCATAGTTGAGAGAAAATTATGGCTTAATGTGTACACACAGCAACATGAATGCTGCAAGTGAACTCTGCTCTGCACACTGCAGCACAAGAGGGAAAACAAGCCATTGTCTGGCTTGTCGAAGTGGCCAAACCCAGTATCATGGTTTATATCTCCTAAACAGACTACAAGCAGTAAGTCAAGAACAAAGCTTGGTTACTATTCATAGTTTGTTTGGAGAAAAACAAAACACAAGCATGGGTTTGGACGTCACAACAAGCCAGACTCTGGCTTATTTACATACAGCACAGTAGCAGGGGAGCAGAGCAAGAACTTTCCAGCAGTGTGCACTAGCCCACTCTGCATTCATATTAAACTATACATAAAAAACAAACTATGATCTAATGTGCCATGCAAACAGGGCAGTGGCGTAGCGTGGGTGGTGCAGGGGGGGCCGGCCGCACCGGGCGCAACATCTGGGGGGGGGGGCACTCGCACTCACAGCTCTCTGCCCCTACCTGGCTCGCTCACTCTCTCTCACTGCAGTGCTGGCTGTGCGAATCCGATCCGAGCCGCTGGGTCACCGCCCACTGTGGAGGGGGTTGGTGCCAGGCGTGCGGTGTGGAGAGAGAGCGAGGGACTATCTAGGGGAGGGACAGTGCAGCGGCCGCCCAGCGCAGCGCTGAGCCCGGGAGAGAACCACACCAGACCAGACCAGGCAGCAGCAAGAAGAAGCTGGCAGCAGCGGCAGGTTAGGGGTTAGGGGGCGCAAATTACTTGCCTTGCCCCGGGTTAGGGGGCGCAAATTACTTGCCTTGCCCTGGGTTAGGGGGCGCAAATTACTTGCCTTGCCCCGGGTGCTGACAACCCACGCTACGCCGCTGAAACAGGGTCATAGTAAATTATAGCAACAGCTCCACTTTTTTTTTGGGAAGAGTTGTATGACGGAGTCTAGCCTTCACTGCACCTGTAATTTTAAGACAGAAAACCCAAAAAACCCCTGAGCCTTTGCCCAATACAATTCCAAATTATATAGGCTGAAGAAAAACATTTTACCTTGCATCATGGGGATGTTAGGTGCTGGATAGGTGGCCTACCTATCAAAATACTTTGTGGGGGTAGATCAATATCTTGCCCACCTGCCATATCCAGTTTCCCACACTTTAGCTAGATGATAAAACTGCCTGTAATTACTACTGCATATTGGCAAGAGACTTTTGTTTGGTCTGAAGAAGAAGAAGAAGAAGAAGAAGAAGAAGAAGAAGAAGAAGAAGAAGGAGGAGGAGGAGGAGGAGGAGGAGGAGGGGGGGGGGAGAAGCCAAAGTGAAGAAAACAGATATACAACAAAAAGGAGTAGTGTGTTATTATGAGCTCTGGAGTAAAACAGAGCAATCGTAAAGAAAAACTGCCAGCCACTACACTGATGTTGCTTGGAACTTGAAATCTGTGTTCTATATATAAGAAGCCAAGGAGCTCTTAAACTGAACTGAAATGTAAAATTAAGAACATCTGCTGTCAGTTTGCCTTCGGTCCCAGATAACATATTGCTTTAAACTGGCACTGTTCTTTACTTAGTTAGTTGCCATCCATCTTGCCCAAATTTGGTGATTTTTGCAAAGATTGTCCCCAGTTTCTGAAGGTTTGTCCCCAGTTTCTGAAGGACTCAAATCCCACGATGGATAACATTAGGCAGAAGAAAATGTACTAGACAGAAAGAAGTGCTTCTGGGGGGAAATAAATTAAAAATAATTAAAATGACCAAATCTCCAAATATATTATTACATCAAATTCAGCAAAGGATTACTGTGGAAAGATGCAAGTTCAGGAAAAGAAAATGACTAAAAGCCTCTTTTAATGCAAAGCAGAATATGATATGTTTCGCTGGTAATCCACATTTAAGCTACAGGAATACAGAATGGTGGAGCACTTTGCCTGGCTTCCATTAAACTCTGGCTGCATTGCTAACTCACTTCATATACAACGTAAGCAAACCTCTTCGAGTTGAAATGGCTATAATAGCGTAGAACAAAGAATATCTGAGAGAAGAGCCACGTCCTACTGCAGATGTTTAAACTGACTGTTGCTATTTTGGTGTGACAGTGGTTGTGCAATCATGCTGGTCCTACAAGTCCATGTAGCCCAGCAGCAACCAGCACAGAGATTGGTGCCTTGAACATTAGGCGACTGAGACTCTTGATACACCCACAAAACATCATGGGCCAGATTCTGCTAAGTCATTATGCAATGGAAGTGATCACAGAGACCCTCTAGTGCAGGGCTGTCCAACAGGTTGATGGTGATCTACTGGTCTATTGTGGGGTGCCCCTGGTCAATTGTGGGATCCTCCCCCGCCCCCAAAAAGAAAAAAAAGCTGAACAACCTTGGCTTCCCTAAGTTTTTTTATAGTGGTTGTAGATCGCAGTCTCTTGGAAGTTGGACAGCCCTGCTCTACTGCAACAAGACTTCCACCCCTTCTCTGAGCCCTCCTCAAATCTGTAAGAAAATTCCCAGCATGTCAGCATGTCATGAAGGAGAGCGGAGATCCTCCCATCTGGCAAACAGAAATGCTTGCACTGACGGGATGATCACCTTAGCAAGATGTTGAATTTCACCCCAAGTTCACAGTTCCATTATCTCCACCTTTCTTACATACCTAAAACATATCCTCCTTCTGTTCTCAGCTTCTGTGTTCCTGTGCCACTGTCACAAATGTAATTTACGTGTACTTGTATACGTGCAGCCTCTCCCCCGCTCTCTATTGTAAACCCACATCCCCGTATGCAAAGATGTGCATAGCCGCCACACATCTTTCAGACATCCTTCCCTACCTTGCATATATACATATCCTATCCAGCCTTCCAAACTTGTGTATCACATATTCCATTTATCTCCTCACACATCTACTATGACAATTATATAAATCCAGGAACAGTCCTGTGTTTTCATTTCCTTCTCTCCCTCGCTGTAATTCTACCCTGGAAGTTCTTAGAGGGTGAAAATGGCTTTTCAACATGGAGCCAACAGCTGTATCAAGGGACTTATCAGATTAGAGGCCCTGACAGAAGCAAAATGAAAAATGAGGTTTTTTGTTGTTGAAAAGACAGCTGCCAATGCCCCCAGGTCCCCACAGGTGCCTCTGTGCAAGGGTCACTGCCCACTGCCACTTGGCAAAAAGCGAACACCCAGGTGTCCAGCTCCAGCTGAAGGCTGCTTTGATAGCTTAATATTCAGAATGGAGCATACAAATAAAAACAAAGGATGCTACACAAAACTGTAGATTTTTTTAGGTAATACTCAAGAGAATTTTGTTTACAAAGCAGACAGCCTCTTCTTCTTCTTTGAATTCTTCATATACAATGCTAAGTTCACCTGGTGTTAATTAGAACAGCCAGCTGTTCTTGCTTGTGCTGAAACTGGCCCTCTTTCATTATATTAGCAAATATGCTAGTTACATATTTACTGAATTCCACATATTTTATCATCGTTTTTCTTGCCTCATCTTGCCACAATTTCAGTTTTGAGAGGTGTCTGCTGATAAGAATTATATGCTGAAATTCAACATTGTGCTGTGTTGAACGTTCCATTCACACAAACATTGCAGCTTGCCGGACCCCCCTCCCTCCCGCCATAGGCTGTTCTGGGGGTTCTCACAACTTGCCACCAGAGCCCATTCTAGAGAGCACATAGAGGAAGAGAGGGAAGCCCTACTGTGCAAGTGAAAGGCCTTGCACAGGGCTTCTGCTGACAGGGTTTGTTACGTGAATATGGCCAGTTTTAAACAGGGTTCTTCCCACTCCAGCTAGCTGGAGGCAGCAAAAGATCCATTTCAGAAGGAGGGACATTGCATTGAAAATACTGTTGGAGAGAATCCTTCTGTACTTTGGCTACAATGAACCCTTCTAGCGTTCCATTTGTGTGTTTAGTTTGAGGGTCTTTTATTCCAATTTTTGCTCAAAGGCAAAAAACAACTAGGATTCAAGCAACACTGAATACAACAAATGTAGAGTGTTGCATTAGTCAGGAGGGTACAGATTAGGTCAGTTCACTTTGGAATATGAAGCGAATGATTTCTCAAGCATCCCTATCCTTGTGCACAGGATTTCCTATGCAACCATCAGAGTCAGAAACAGATAGTATTTATCAGAGAATGCCAGTTCACGTGCAACATTTTCCCTTCATGAATAATATAACTGCAACAAATAAAAGATGTACACTGCCATGTGTGAAGATTATTTTCCTGTATTTATCTTTGCTTGGGAGCGGCTGCACACATTCACTAGCTAATATGAGCAACTGCAACTCTATTGTTGCTTTAACAAGTCTACCATTTCCATATTTCCTTCCCTCTGTCAAGGACTATATAACAATAGTCAATTTATCTCTACGTTTAAAAAAATCTGCTAAAGGAATTAACTGCTAGTCTCAACTAGTTCTCCAAGGTAGCCTGAGCAGGGACCAGCTCAAGGGTGTCAATCAGCATCTCTGCACTAAAGGCAGGCATATCCCAAGGCTAAAGTTCAGCTGCCAACATGTCAAAAATATTGGCAGGGATAATCCCATTCAGACATGGTGCCTTTGGGAAACAGGAAGGGCGATGTGTAAACCTCATAAGAAACCTTAACTGTCACCAAAGAGACAGAGATATAGTCTCTAACATGCCTTCCAATACCCAAAGGAGGAATTTTTTTTAAAAAAAAGGAGGGGAGGAATCCTGAATAAGGATTCTTTTGGATCCATCTTTGTTTGACAACCAGGGATGTCTGCCCACATCCCTTTTCTTTTTATGTGTCCCTCTGCTTCTCTCTTTCCACAATGGGCCCAGATACCTACTCTGAATACCTCTGAAAAACCTCCATTGGGCTTGAATTGCAACTTCTTTCTCAGCTAAGCCCCAACAGACTCCTCATTTTTTTTGAAACTTCTCCACCACATACTGCTCTAGGGCATCCTCAGGGTTCCTACAAGGTACTGCTCTCCTTGCCTATCTTCTGCATCCAGAAGTATACTTCACCTTTCAAACTAACAGTTTCCAAGGCAGCTTGCAACAAAACCAAGCCCTTGTTGCTCTGGCCAGTGGCAGAGATGAGGGTCACTTTCCCCTCACTTGTGCAATCCCAAGGGACACGGCAGGCTTCCTTCTCCTGGTGCAGGAGAGCAGGTTCTTGCAGCTACTCATTCTCTGGTTGATGGCTGTGGCTAGGCTAGTCTTGTCCTTTCCAAGGTGTCACTTTCCTTGGAGGGCTGGGGCCAGAGTCCAGTGCTCTTTCCCTTTACACCTTTAGTCTCAATGACTCCAGCATCCTTCCCCGAAAGAACAAACACAAGAAGTTGTCTTATACCAAGTCAGATTGTTGGTCCACCTATCTCAGAATTGTCTACAGTGAAAGTGGCTCTCCAGGATTCTGACTGGATTCTTTCCAAGATACCAGGGGCTGAATATGCAACCTTTTGCATGCAAAGCATGTACTTTGCCACTAAGCCTTGCGTCACATAAGCCCACCTTTCTGCTGCCTACCTGTCCAGCTCTCTCAATATCTAAAAAATATCATTTTGCCTATTTGTGTTCATGGCCTTCTCTCAACAGCAACTAGCTGTTCAGCAACTAGCATACAACAGAAATTGGATGGGCGTCTTTTGAACAGATATCTTTTGACTATCTCTGTGTTTACAAATGATAAGACATAATAGATCTTCTTGCATATTATGTAGCTTATCATATTCAGTCTGTCAGTGTTCACTTCATACATGTAGGGAATAAAGTTCTCAGTTGTGCCTCTTCCTTTCATACACAAAAGAGAAAATATTGTGATTATCTTTCATTTAAGCAAATTTCGTTTTATGCAAAACAACAAATGAACAAACACTCAGGATAACATTAAACTATTGTTTTAAAGGCAATAATTCAAAACCTGTAACATACAGAATCTTCACTAACAATTCAACATAAGCATACTGGCTATATGGTTACACAGTGAATCAACTCTTTCCTGTCAACCTGGTTTGAAATGGCACATGATCTAACAACGTGCAAATTTAAGCAGGCTGAAGGGAAGGGGGAAATCCAATTGGCCCTACAAGTCCCCCAGCAAGTTAATGTGACTCTGTCCTTAGTGTTATTTCAGTCAGTTATCAAAGCCTCTAGCCTAATTTTAGTAGGGGTTCCTTCGGTGCCCATGTTATGATGGTGCACACTGCTGAAAAATTCTCACTTCACTCCTCTCCGGGTAGTATTGCTGCCCAACACTGGGAAACAACTAGAATATGGCTTGTGGTGATGTCTGAACCCAGGTTGTGGTTTGTTTCCCATAAGCAAACCACAAGCACTAAACCAAGAGCAAACCTTGGTTACTACTCATGGTCTGGATTCAAATGTCATGACAAGCCAGACTCTGAGTTGTTTCTTAGTGGTATGGCGGCAGCAAGGGAGGACTGGGGCAAGAACCATTTAGCTGCATGCATAAGCACACTGCACATTCAATCACAGCTTGTTTTTAACTATGGCTTAATGTAGCATGCAAGCAGGATTGGCGAGTCTTGGAGTTTTCCAGTAAATATGTATGGAAGTTTAGCCTGTATCAATGGGCTCAAATTCAAAGTGACTTGGTGGAAAATTTTATGTGTCTCCAATTCACATAAGCTCTAGAAAAACAGGTGTTACTTCCTCGTCTGTGTACACTGGAAACTTTGAATCTGGACATCTGACATCACGTTTTTGGTTGTTACTTTTCTCCACTTTTCTCTAATAACATACAGTCCTAATTTAACTATTTCATGTGGAATCTAGGAAAATATGCGTTCTGGGTCTTTTCCCACACTATTTTCACAGTCTACATTTATTATTAGCAAACAGCATACATTGTGCTGAAATATACCAGCCTCATTTAGTTTTTGCACACAGATTATTTAATAATCACATATTCCCAACTACAGCTACTTCTGAAAGTGAATATTGTAAATGGCCTTTTTGTGATGTAACTTCACTGCTTTGCTGTCTTCTTAATTTTAATTAAAAATGTTTTATTTCAACAGCAACAGTTTACAAAAGCAAGCTGGATCTGTGGACCAGATTTTATGGACATTCAAGGAGATTTACTAGAAGCTCTGCTGTGGAAGCCTGACTCCCCTCATTCACTGAGGCGGGAATGGATAGCCACCAGCCAGGTAGGCTGAACAATGACCGCTTTGTCCAAATAAAAAACATTTGAGGGAACACTAGAAAGGCCCATAAGCAAAACAACTGTGCTAAGAGGCTGAGCAAGCAGCACTTTCCCAGTCCCTATTAAATGCAAACCATGCTCTGAGTAATCTCATCCACCTTTTCACTCCCCTCCTCTATGGGCCCACAAGCAAAACACAGCCCCCATTCTGCTCTGGAATGCACTCTCCGAAACTTAATCTAACTGCAGAGCTCACTCCAAATCCCCAAAAGGCTTCAACCCAATGGCAGACCCCTCCCATGGAGCCTTGGAGCTGCTGTTCCATTCTCCTTTTCTAACCCGGCCCAACCTAAACATTTCACTTCTGATTAATATCTTGATGACAAGCCAATAATTCTTGGCTTTGAAACAAAACCAGCCCCTGTTTTGCACAAATGTATCTCCTTCAATCTTTTAGAGGCATATCTCCTTTCTCTATTTCCCTCCACGCCCTGTGGTGCCCTGAAGAGGGAACCCTCCTGATACTAGTCAAGACAGGTTACTAGGCAGTTCTGTCCTGTGACTCATACACATAATAGCATTTACTTTGTGGGCTTGCCATGTTAGAACTCTTGACTCTTAAACAATGCCAGCATCCCAATCGGAGTATCCTACTTAGTCCTATTTGTGGGAGCGCCTGTGTGAGGTCAGACAAGTACAAGGCGCTCTTCTTCACTCCAAAATGAGGCTTGTTGTGAAGCATATGTGTAACAGTGTTAACCCAGCATGAGGCCAGCATTCACATCCAAAATATATCCTATGTCTGAGAATGAAGGATGCTTAGATCATCTGATTAACACTGAATCAGGCAACTAAAGACAATGCGTTGTACATTGAGGAAAAGAAGCGAAGCTACTCACTAGCTAATGTTACCATGGCTGGAACACTGGCAACAACACCTTCAGGCACACGGGCTATGCACTGGTACCGGCCCACTGTGTCGTTGTTTAAGGAAGCCACGGTAAGCAATCTCTGATCAATATGGATCCCCAGGATGTCATCTGAGTGAAGCAGCTCCTTTCCGTTTAGTCTCCAGGACACATTTACAGTCAAGGGCTCGACCCCACACCTCAAGCTGACCAAGCCACCATACTTCTGGACCACAGAAGCAGGCTGCACGGTGACCTGACGAGATTGACCTGAAAAAGGAGGACAGTTGAGAAATCCTCATGAACACTGGTTTACAAAAGGGAGGTAGATCTACTAACACTGTAGGTACCAGCTATCTACATTCTAATCACATTCACATTGTTTAGGCTTGTCATGTATTAACCATTCTGAACAGAATTCAATAAAAATAGAACAAGATGATACCACAGGTTGAAGGCTCTTGGCATTTGGTGGTTGGTTACTTATTAGTAAGATCATAAGAATACATCACATTCAACTGTTGAGACTTCACCTTAGGGATATAGATCTTCATTCTCAACAAGGGCACCATGCTGAGTTAATGTGGCTTTATATGTAGGTAAAGGCATGTTCCATCACACACTACTCTAGCTGCCTTCTCTCTCTCTGTCCTGCCCTCTACTTCAGGAGAGACAGTACACATAGAGAACATTTGTAATACTCTGCTTCCATAGTGAGAGAAGCAAAGTACTGTCCTATGGTGACTAAGTAAAAAAGCAGTACAAAGTGGAATGTAAGAACTGTCTTGCTGAATCAGATCAAAGGACAACATTCTGTTTTTAACAGGGATATACCGTAGCCCTGGAAATCTCATAAAGCAAGAAAGGCCTCTTCTGTTATTTTGTTCCCATCACTTCATGGTTAGAGGTATACCACTTCTGGAATTAGGTGAGTTTGCCATTTGGCTGCTCACCCATAGGCAATTGCTACTCACTCCAGGTGAGCAGCAAATTTCATGACTCAGCAATGATTCTCAAATGTTGACTTGGGATTTGAAAGCAGTCCTAAGTGGCTGAAAATAAGGCTACAGAAAAAGATTAAAGGGAGGGCAGCATTTGAAAGTTGAGAAGTAGGACCAATCCCATAAGCAAAATGGAAATAAAGTTGAGTCCTTGAAAATGCAGCAGCTTAATAATAATAATAATAATAATAATAATAATAATAATAATAATAATTTATACCCCGCCCATCTGGCTGGGCTTCCCCAGCCACTCTGGGTGGCTTCCAAAAAAATATTAAAATACTGTAATACATCAAACATTAAAAGCTCCCCTAAACATTTATTAGGGGGAAATGGGGGGGCACTCACCCAAATTTGCAATGCAACCAGCAGATGCCAAGAGCAAACAGATGATAGCAGTCATTGGTCTTTCCCCCTCTGATATCATGGCCATCCCATGCAGAGGAGTCTGGAGCAAAAGATGCCAAGTGAAGTTCCCATAAGCTGCCCCAGAGGACTTAAGGGTGGAAATTCAGCTTTGTGAGGTGCCCTGGATGACAGGGAGATAAGAGATAAAATAGTAGGTTAGTCAAGAGTCAAGAGAATACCGGTAGTTTTTTTTGACACACATCAACACCCAGAGTCAGCATTTAGTCCTCAGAGGATGGAATCACAAATTTAAAGGCAAACATGGATAGTTGTGCCTCCTAACCCTAATAAGTGAAGGCAGCATTCCATCTTGCCATGAAGGCAGCTTGAGGTGAAGGAACTAGGTGGTTCAGATCTTATCGCCTCTTTTGCAAGGACCGTTTACAAGAGGAAGTCATAAACATGAATGCAGCGCTATGCACATTTATCTTCTCTGATGTCGGCAAATCAATAAATGGTTCAGTACAAGATCCAGAAGGTCTCATAGCCAGAGGGTCAAGAAAACTGCCACAATTATACTGCAAATAGCAGTGTATGAAAAAAAGGATGAGTATTTAAACAAGTGGACTATTGGTTACTTGAAGTTAGCAGCAGTAATTGCCTCTTGGAACAGCAAATTCATGTAAACTAAGCACTTAGAAGCCTATGGATTGTCAATGTACCAAGATGCAACTGTACTTAAGCATTCAGTGGAAGAACATAAGCACTGTTCACATTGCATTCATGGTAGTGATCAATATGACTGTTTTTCACCACCACCACACACTCCCTTGCAGTGGATCTTTCATTTGTAGTAAAATTAATATGTGAACAACACAGTCCTGCTTAGCTCCCATTGTATAAACTCTATCCACCACAAATGAAACATCGCAGTGAACTAATGTGCTATTACGGATATTTTTAGGACATAAAATAAGAACACGTCCAATCAAGTGCAGCTTAAATAGTTTGTTTGCCAAGTTCTGTTACCTCTTTACTTGGCTGTGGTTATAAAAAATATTTTGGTTTAAACAGAAAGACAAATGAATAGATTTCCTCAGCCCCTGGGCTCTTCTTAATACAAACAGATACAATACAGAGGGAAAAAACAGGAAAAGAAAAGCTTTTTGGGGAGAAATTATGGTAAAAAAAAGGAGACACAGAAAATTGTCACACAAGGATACACCAGATACTATATAGACACAGTGCTCACATACCACAGTAAGGAATTTAAAAATAAAATAAAACCAGACCAATATAAATGCATCCAGACTCAGGCTAGAATCCTCACCCCACTGACTTCAAAGGCAGTGTCAAATTAGATTTAGACTTTACTTTGAGCATGGTACTGTCAAAGTAAAGCATTTTAAAGTCATTTTTAACTCCAAGGGAAGAGATATAAGCCCATGCTTCACTCTTCCATTCAATCAATGGAATTCAATCAATTTAAAATTCTCAACTTTGACTGGACTGCATCCTTCATTATCCCACCAGTAAAGGTGCAACAGGGACAATGGATTAGAGGAAATGAAAAGTAAGAACTTTGTTTTTATAAATTATTTCCCTTCAGGTTAAAAACAATTTCCTGTCCGTGGACTGGGGGCATGGAAGTCACTTTCATTAAATCAACGATTACACTATTGGCAGAGATTAAGGAGGGAGAGAATCAGATGCATGAGGTGTAAAAGCTAATACTGTATCATCAGCGTTACCTATCCCCATGCTGCTCAAAAGTGTGTATATGTGGAAAAATCTGTATACACTGCTGAGAACAAGAAGAGGGATGGAGGAAGAGACAAAGGAAGATTGAGGGAGTCCTAGAATAGTAACATTGGCAGCTCTAGAGGTGTTTGTTGATTAGAATCTGAAGGTTTTATTGAGGAAATGCTGCCTGCAGCTCCAGACCCCCTGCTGCTTAAATAAGGGCCAGCCAAGCAATTCTTGTTACTACCACACCATCTGAAATTTATGAGGAGGGTCCTAAATGAAAAACAGCCCGTGTTTCAGCTGCTGGGCATGAGCAAGCCTTTTGCTGCAACTTGAGGAATGGATGAAGGACAATGGGGGAAGGGAGAAGGTGTTTGGGGAAAGGAGAAATGAAAAGGGAACTCAGACAGGCAGGCAGAATTGTCCAAGCCTGTAAGGTGGTTTCCTGTCTAAGGGCAACTGCAATTCTGCCAGGTCTTCAGTCAAAGGGATTGACGTATCAAAGTTCTACAAGCTGAGTGAACTGGCCTGTGATGCTATGAGAAGTGATTTGGTAGTAATTCCCACTGAACTTATGAGTAAATAAGGATAGGATCCCACTGCATAAAACACAACCAAGAGTCTGTACTTTTCAGGTTTTGCCCCTGCTTAGTCACAGGTACAATTTAGACAGAAACAAATAAAGAAACACTTCAAGGCTACGGCATGGGGGAAGAAGAATGACTACTCCTTTTAACTGTTAATATCTTGCTCGCCTTTGCACTACTTAAGCTGAGAAAAGATGTAAGGGAAAAGTGCACGAGTTGTGTATTTTATCATGCAGGAAAATAAGCAGACATTGCAACACTTCCATTAGGAAAGTCTAGGTTTTAAATGGGCTGCCAAACAAGACAGTCTTGACTCTGCCACTTTGGCTCCTGTTGTCAGGTACCAAAGAGAATCTATTTACGAAGTTGAACTATGTTCCATACTGACCATGTATTGGGCTGGATGGATAAAAAACCCAACCAGAAATGATGTCCCATTCTTGTCATAGAGGCCAGCCAGCAGCAGGATGCTGCAGAGAAGGCATGCCCACAATTAGTCATGTGCTCTCAGCCCATTTCTGAGGGCTGAAAAACGATAGAAAAGAAAGCTTAAAAAAAAGTGCAGGCCAAGGATGTAAACCAATCCATTAATCTTCTCCACTTTGGTGACATTTACAAGGAATCTGAGGTGGCAGACCAGTTTATAACATCAGCCCTAGATACGCCACTCTTGAAGACTGATTTTAGAAACAGGAAAGCCAAGCTAAATACACAATTTAAATGTTGTGAACATCAGACCTCATAAAATGGACATTTTAGGCTTCCCTCTTGATCTGAATATAGTAATCTCTAATTATTTTTTGTTTGCATGAATTAGTTTTGTCTACAGGTATACAAAACAATTAGTCTGCATCATTGCTCATGGTAATGAAGATAAGCAATTACCTGCGAGACAAGATTTATAGTAGGTCACTTGCAAGTCAACTAAGATTACAGGCTTAATTTCATTTTTTGTTTTAATGGTTGGATCACTATTACTTTTATGCTTTCTTCTAGCTGCTTTGAGCAACTCATTTGTGAAGGGGGAAAGCAGGGGGCAATTTTTAAAAGAACAAAATAATGTACAGTATTTGAAAAAAAAATTAGCTCATTGATCTCAGTAACACATACATTTCCATATATGTTAAGAACAATAGGTCATGACCATAGGTCAAGTAAGCCCACACAGAATAGTGACACAAATACTTATGGAATAGCTCATTAACTGACCACATTAAGACCAGCTGTTGAATTGCTACTTATGGTTTCTCCTACAGAGGTGAGACTGTGGCTGCATACACACCATACCTTTGAAGCACATTTGCCCCCCCCCATGAGAATCCTGAGAATTGTAGTTTTACGCTACATAGAGTTATAGTTTCCAGCACCCTTAACAAATTATAGTTCCCATGATTCTTTGGGGGAGGGGAAACACACCTTAAATGTGCTTTAAAGGCATGGTGTGTGCACAGCTTGTGAGTAGTACAATGTGAAAAGCTCAAGGTTTATGACACTTAGAGAACTCCCCGAAACCTAAGCCCTATTCAGGTGTTCTCCCTTCTGCAATTACTGCTGAGAGGGAAAGTGGGACAACACTTTCTGACCCTGCCCCTCCATCATGATCCCCTAACCACCTTCCACACACTGAAGAGGGAAGGTCTGGTATAAGGCATCTGCCCAAGCAGAGTTCTGAATCATGGAGTGAGCCTAAACACATAGAGCAGCCTCCCCAATTCAGTTTCCCCCACCCTCCAATGTGTGGAAGGTGATGAAGGGGACACAACAGTAGGGTCAGAGCCATCTAGCGTGGCCCACTGACACTCCTCACGCAACTATAATTGCATGACGAAAAACACCCAAAATAGGGCTTTTGACAACAGCTGTTTCTCAGTAAGAGTTCAATGAATAGGTATTGCTGTATTCTTTCACATAACTGACTTTTGAATAAAAATATAATTTTGGGGTTTTCTATGCTTTACAGATAAGACCACGAGTGCATGCTGCTATTGTTAACGATTCTTGAATTTGGTGGGTATTGTAGGACAAAATGTAAAAAGTAACGATGAAGGAGGGGAAGAATGAGATGTGAAAGCTCAGGTGTTAAAAAAAAAACAGGTGGAAACTCTTATTTTTCCCAGGTCTTCATACCTACTGTACTGTATTGCACAATCACAAATCAAAGACATACATTTCTATGAGAATAAACTGCCAAGAGTTTTGTATCACTTTAAAGGCTTAACACATTTTATTAAGGCATTAGCTTTCATGATGAAGCCCACAAATGCTTATGCAATGATGACATTTGTTAGTCTTTAACATGTCACAAGGGTCTTTGTTGATTTTGTTGCAACAGATTAATGTGGCTACCCACCGCCCTGGATATTTACAGATTAGGTTGCCCATTTGACCAAGTGATAAAAAGCAGAAAAATTCTGTTTCAATGTTAGTCAGTAGATCATTATTAACACACATACATTCATATCATCAAATCTTCCCTAGCTCTTTTGGTAGTCTACAAGAAAATTAGACAGTTATCAATCGACTGCCACTGAAAGCATTTAGAACCATCATGCAACTCTACCACTGAGACCCTTGCTTATAGACTAAGGACTGAAGGAATTATGGCACGTGAACTCTCTCTTGCAACCCAGAAACCAATGTCACCAGCTAAAGTGACAATTGCCTATCACAATTGTGTATGATAGGGGACTTCCACTGATAATCTAATATACTTAATATCCCTGTCCCAAATTCATAGCGTTCTCAGGTACAAAGCGGCCTTAATCAAAAGCAATGCTGGCGTTCTTGCATCATGCTTCATTTCTGTTACTTCTTTCTACCCTCTTATCCAAAGTGAGAACATCACAGTAAAATGGAATAGTCAGTTTACCCCTTGCGTTGCCCGCCTTCCACACACTCTGGAAACTGCCTTAGCCCTATAAAGGATAAAATCTCCTTACTAGAGTGGGAAGGGGGGGGGAGAGATGCACTTCCTTTCTTCTATATATTTCTCCCCCCACCCAACCCCCCACACTTAATTTTCACTCCTCTCCCCCCCCTTCAATTCTGTATAAATTCAATTTGACAACCCTGCTAATTGGATAAACGTCGTTCCCTATGCTCCTTTAAAGCAGTTCTCTTTTCTTTTCTTGTTTTTGGAGGGTGATTGTGGCTGTTCTTTAACATGAATTCCATCTGCTTTATTTCTCCTCTCCCTATTCAGCATCCTTCCTGAATATTTATGAAGTGTTTTGCCATCCCCCTTCCAACCTTCCCTCCTTCCTATCTCCTTTTGCTCCCTTCTCACCTCCCTCTTTCCCTCCTTTGGCCAGCCAGCCCCACTCCCTCCCATGTTCCTTCTTCCTTCCCAGCTTGGCTCAGTTATTCCCTCTCCTATCTCTCATTGCCCCGGACAATAACCTTCCAAATGCACCCCCCCCACCCCGCTTTAGATAAACACAGGCAGTGTCAAGTGTGAGGAGAAGGGGGGAGGGAGTTCAACTGCCAGTCAAGCCTCAGGTCTTCAATGAGGCCTAGAGGCCTACGCTAATCTGCTGCATGCTTGCCATATGGGAGCTGTGTTGCCCTGGGAAACGCTAACAGGCAGAACGGAGCTTAATAGAGTCCATATTCATTGTAATGCAGTGAGATGGCTCGAGGGACTATTGCCCCTTGGGTCTGTTTTCATTCTTCTGTTCCCTCTCTTTCTTTCTTTTTCCCTCCCTTTTTTCCCTTTCTTTCCTCTTTTCAAAAGACAAGGTCCCTGGAGAGCTCTAATCTGGAGAGGCTGGGGCTCAGTGAAGGGACAGGGTTTGGCGCTTGCAGAAGGGAAGAAAGATGGCTGGGAAGATGAGGAAGTGGAGTGGACAGTAAAGGAGCAACTAATAAGCATGCCGTGGGCCAGCTGTCAAGATGTCCACAATGTCTCCTCTTCGTGCAAATACCTGTGCGCAAAGGCGGCGGGAGTCCCTTTTCACCATAGGAATCTTTGCCCTTTGCAGGAATGTTGCAAACTTGGATGACTTGGGTGGAAGGTGAATACAGATTACCATTTAGCGAGTGGTAGTTTACTAGAATTAGGTACGAATCCACAGGAAATGCCACAGTATCCAGTCAAATGGTGAGCAGGATTTTATCAGTTCTCTGAAGCCCTTGCTTTCTGGTGAAGCCCAAGAATGTGGTAAAACTCTCCTTGCCACATGGAAGTATGTTATAATGAGCTTACAAATTAAGACTGTGGTATATATCCACGATAAAAGTAAACTGCGCCGGGAACTAGAATGCTCAAGGAAATTACTCCAGAAGATAAAAGCTATCAGAATCAGGCACTGCAAACCAATTCAGAGCTGAAGAAGATGGCTAACCTTTTCTCTCTCCGCTCAAAGGGGCTGGATTTGCAATAAAATGCCAAATATGTTTCTTTTTATTAATAATGCTTTCTGCAACCCAAGCACTTCCTGCCACAGCTCCATACCGCAAATGAAATCTTAACTACAATTCTTCTCTAATGGCTCTCTCACTCTTTCCACCTCTAACTAATGAACATGTTAATGACACAAGTGAGAATACATAACCCGCAAGCACTTACATAAGGGATGATAAACTAAAAATAATTACATAATGCTGTCATATCTCGTAATTCTTAGCTCTTTAACTCTTACCAGATTTCTAGCAGCAGCTTAACAAAAACTGGCCTTCTATGTCCACAATAACTTTCAACAAAACTGAGAACACTAATCCCCTAAAACAGTAAATCACTGCTTTTTTCCTATTTGCAAACTCAAGATTTTTGTTCTATTATTGTAAAGAGAGTGTTTAAATAACCAGAATATTGTAAATAAGGTAAGACAATATTCACCCTGTGTTCCAAGCATGGAATGTGTGGTATCAAGCACTAAGGGAACGCTGCGTAATATCAGTACTAATAAATTAGAAGGCCAATTCACACATCCCTTTTACCATGGTAAAATGTCAGTTCTTTCAAGCTACAATGAAGTCATTCCATAGCAACAATAACAAAAATCACGTGATTGTGCCTCCAGTGCAACATTTAGTGATCTACAGTATACGAACAGAAGTGGATTATCAGTTTTCATAATACAATAGCATGAAAACACCTTCATTACTAGTCTTCTGTATGTTATCTTGTCCAACAAAGAAGTTTAAGTCTCATTTCTGAATATCTAGCCTGAAAGGATTTTTGTTAGCCATAAATCTAAGATGAAGGTAAAAAATTTGAGGAAAGGTGGGATTAAAATTAAATACGAGTAAGTAAATGTAGGACTTTGTAAAAAAAAATAGGTCGCATCATCTAGAAAGGAAGGAATTTAAGAGGACTTTAAACCTTTCTACATGTAAACAAACCATTCCAGCCAGGAGGACCCCTGGTGGAAAGTTAAACATCTGCATCCTTCCTCTCTTTTGCTGTGTCTTCATTTCATCCCTCCAATATCCACAGATTATAGAACAACCTGGGATAGTCTAGAAATTACTTTAGCTCCCAAGACAACTAGTTTTACTATCACCAGACCTGTATCGAAGGTGGCTCAGAAAACCAAATGGGTTGTCAGATCACCAACCAAATCCCAGCATGTGTTGACTAAATATTATAAAGAGAGATACTGTATTTGTTGTAGTTTGGATGTGATTCCTGACTGCATGAAAAACTTGACCTGAAGACAGAGGTCCACAAATTTGTCCTGGCTTACTTGATGGAAATTATTTGTAGTTGCACTGAACCCTCCTGCCCCCAACCCTCTGTGCATGCCAGAGGAAGGACTAGGTCTCTCTCACTATTGTTAAGTGCAACATTAATGTTTCTATGTCTCAATGTATTTTTGGTTACAAATGCCAGCAAGTACAGTACAGTATATCTAGAAAACTTTTGTGACTGGATAGGAATCTAGGAAGTTGCCTAACACCATCAGACTGTTTGCCCATCCATCTAGCCCAGTATGGTCTGCTCTACTAGCAGTGTCTCTTGGAGTTTTGCCTTTCCTAATACAAGGGATTGAAATAAGGGATTCTAAATACAAAGCATGTGCTCTATCAGTGAGCCATAGTCTCTCTTAGCAGGTATGACATACATATGTGTATAGTTGTGTTTGTGTGTAGATTTAGGAAAATGTTGTATGTATTAATTTAAAAATCTAATTAATTCCAAAATTTAGTACTATTCAGCATGAAAGCTGCAATCCTAAGTAAATTTACTGTGTAGTAAGTAACAGTAAGTAGTAATAAGTACTACAAACTTACTAAGTAGTAAGTTGTCCTAAGAAGTAAGCACCACTATCATCATCATCATCACCACCACAATTTGTATACCACCCTATACCCGCAGATCTCAGTGCAGTTCACAGCATAAAATTGCAATAAAAAACAAAACAAAATAAGTAATAAAAACAAAAACAGGGCTTACTTCTGATTCAGCATGCTTACGTTTTCACTGCACAATGCAAACATTATGGCCCTCAATTCACACAGCTTCAGCGCTGGAGGAACCATCGATGCCAAATTGCAATTCTTCTGTTTCAGTTTCTTCTATTGCATACTACGGGGTTTATGAGGTGATTAGAATAGCAGACAGTTCATCAAACCATGCAGATAATCAAACCATGCAGCCTAGCCTTCCCCCTTACATGCATTTTTCTAGGTACAGTGAGCTTTTACAAAGATCCCATATACGTGCCACACTTGGAAGCCTGGCGTGATAATGTCCAGCAAAGCTTTGCTGCTGCTGATTACATAAACTGGTAATAAAGCCTACTTGTCAACCAGGTGTGTGTGGGTGTACTGGTTACTTGTTCATAAATAGCCTGCCTATATATCAGCGAGTACCAAGCTCAAGTTTATTCCTCCTTTGGCCAGTGAAGTAGATGAATTCCAACACCTTAAGATTGCTATTTATGGTGCTTTTGCATTTCATGAGTTTAGCAACATATGCTAGCACACCTCCTATGCTGTCCAGTCCCTACCATTGCAATCGTGTCCGCAACACAGTGGGGCTTCTCTACGACGGGAATCAATCTGTTTCCTCCTTTGGGATTGTCTTGATAAGTTCAATTTTTCTTATATAATACCACCTGTCAGGAATGTTTATGTTGCTGAGAGAAATACAATGCAGACAGTAGTTCTAGTTACCTTCTGTGTTTCAGCAATTAGTATCTCCTCATTTCTACAATGAATAGCTGTCATATTTGTAATTGCTATCTATTCTTGTTTCCTCAGTCTAATATGTCCACCAAGGCTTTTTCACTTTCAGAAATCAACTTCTCTCCAACGTTGACCTCCTCTATCAGCTAGGAGTGGCTTACTAATAGTAACCTCTATGCGTCAGATACAAAACAAAATGGATTGTGGAAATACATCAAAGATGGCATTTCACAAGACAAATAGAGGTGTCATGTCCCCTTAACCTCCACTGGTGTACATGGTGCCCAAGAAACTTTTACCTGGGCAAGAGGAAGGGCTGAAAGAGATATGGGAAACAGGGCCTGTCTGTTCCCAATACAGGAAGGAAGAATATTCTTTGCTCACATAGTTTGCTGGTTTTCCACAGGCATCTGGTTGGCCACTGTGAGAACAGGATACTGGACTTGACAAGCCTTTGTTCTGATCCAGCAGGCTCTTCTTGTGTTCAAAATGCTTCAGATAAGCCTATGCACATTCAGAGAACAAACACTGCCAATCTTTCCATGTATAGTTGGCTGCAAGTGGGTAGATTGTGTCCATAGTTTGTTTATACTGACATTTTCATTATTCGGTTTAGTTTTTCTTATCATGGACTTGGCACAATAGTAGCATCACTTAGCTTGGGTTATATACCAATACCCTGTATGTACTTATGGAGAACTCAATCTCTTGAGTGTGGATCTTTATGAATCCAAAATGGCATCTTCCATGTACAAGAGCAGTATCAATAGTAGTTGGAGGAAAACCTGAGGTCTGCAGAAGTATAAGGGGAAACAACCCCACAACTGCCCAATGATGGCCGAGTATGCTCAGTGGTGAGGAAATACTGAACGAATACTGGAAACGGGATGGAAAACCAGACGGAAGGGAATGGAGTATCAGTATGACTGGAACAATGAACAGGAGTACTCCGCACTACAACAAGTTGTGGCACATCCCACTTATGGGCAACCAAATTGTCAAAGTGACCCTCTGAATACTGAGCCATAACTTGCTAGCTAATATGGAATAATGTTGCTGTAACAAAGGATTTTTTTTTTAAATCACATGATAATTGGATCTTAAGTAATAGCCTATTCTATTTTCTCTTCATTAAATTAAAATTCCTATAACATTTGGATGAAATATTGTAGAAATTACTTCCAGCTATCTCAAGTTCCATGACTTCATTAATCCTTGGCAAAACCTCCATAACTTTAGCACACATAATGACTGCCTGGGAATTCGAACAGGCAACTGTAATTGCTATTTTTAGCATCACTAGTTTCGTGGCATTGTGAGACATCACAATATGCTCCTAAAACAAAATGTATTTATATAAAGCAGGGGTTTTTTCATGGTTATTACATCTGGAGGAACTTTACTCTTGACATACAATTTAAGTTATTCTTTCAAGTTATTGTAATTTCAATAGACTTTGGTGTAAGCTTTGACCATCTTGGCTGTGAGTTCTGAATGACTTGCTCCCTGCCTTGCTAGCCTTTTCCCACCTGGCCTGGGAGGGCTGGGCCCTGACTAAATCCAGCTTCGAAAACTGGGCTTGGGCACTGTTTAACAGGGGATGTTGCTGTTATTAAGCTCTTAGGATTTATGTGGAAGTTGTTCAATTTTGTGTACTTTTTGATGTGTTTTACTTATTGTCTATGGCTATTCTTTAATTATGTACCTTTTTCATATTGTAAGTCACTTTGTGCATGGTTTTAACTATGGAAAGGTCTCATACAAATAAAATGGTGATGATGAAATTAAGCACTCCCTAAAATAAAAAAATTAAGGCACAATTACCTTCATTTTAATTATGTTAGATACTCTATGGGATTTTTCCTGCAAAGCCAATCTCAAATGCAATCTTGAGCTATAAGGCAAGTGTATTGCTTAATTATGTGCAATTGCAAGAAAGAACATGTGGGAATATCAAATTAATTGAGACTATAATTTGCAAATTAATTAAGACTGTAATCACACTAAGTGCACGTTCATTTTAATGTGGGGCTTAGTTCACTGGAGTGGACAAATGTTGCTATTTATAGAAGCAGCATAACATCAGATGTTGTAGGCTTCAAACCTTGGTCTTTGGGGAACAAGCATGAGCTCTCTATTTCCTGTGCTGCCATGAAAGCTGGTTAGAGTAGGAACATACACATACTCCAATCAAACCAAAAACTGCACTTGGAGACAGAGATGCGAACATCCAGTGATCCATCAAGTTCAACAATATGCCTCTCCTCACCATTTAGCGACTTGGATCTTCTCAGCTTTCAGTCTTGTGTGAACTTTAAACTTTGCTGAACTGAGATTCAGGCCCTCTCTGAATCCCTAACTTTTCCTGCCCGGCCTGGAAGTCTTATTGTTAATCTCCACTTAAGCATCTCTTCAATTATTGCCTTGCTTTTTGACCTGAACACCCTATACTCCAGGATGAAATCATCTGCTTTGCTCAAATCTGCCTGAGAGCAGCCTTTCAGCCTTTCTGCTTACAAACTATGAACCTCTAGGGGCCCTGGTCAGATTCAAATTTATTACTTAGCCATTGGCCATTACAATACCTAGTAATTAGATCACAGGAGATCATAGAATCTTGGAACTGTAGAGTTGGAAGGGACCCCAAGGGTCATCTAATTCAACCCCCTGCAATGAAGGAATCTTTTGCCCAATGTGAGGCTCAAACCCATGACCCTGAGATTAAGAGTCTCATGCTCTACTGACTAAGCTATGTCAAGCACAACTAAACATTTTCATATACCAATGGGAAATCTTGGCTCCCTCAACATAGGACAAATAATGTTGATGTTCTATATCTACCAGCCAATCTAACTGTAATGTGAGCTCCAGCTGAGGCCATAATGAATACCCCACCCTATTGAATGTGCTCCTCTGTCACAGATCTCAAGGATTTATGCGCTGGTTCCTAATTGGCTATCCCCTAAAACATAAATGTGCTACATTAGAAATATTCATTCTGGTGAGCCTAAGCCAATAATTAAGAAGCAGCCTCTGGATTTTACATTCCAAGGAACTTAAACCTGTTTTCTAGCCTCAGAAACGACACTGGGAGAGAAAGCAGCACAAACGTGATCTTAAATATTTATTCTGGATACTGTCTATTGAAGAAGTACAGCCAGTTCCCAAACCTGAGCACCATAAACAAGCTGAGTAGTTGTTTTAGCTCAGAAAACCTTAAGAGCAAGTTGGAACAGGTTGGCTCTTCTGTTTCCCTGAAATCTCATAATAGCCCATAATCTCTTGGCCACTGAGCAATGGAGACAGTTAATTTAACATTTCACCTTCTGGTGAAAGAAAACTAAATCCCCATATATTTATAGAGCATCTGGAACAAGTTAGAGCTTCTTAAGGTGACACTGTTTGTGCAATCAAAGGAGCAACTCCCCATATAACTGTGTACTTCATTAAAATAGTTTCATACAGAACAGTTACAGAGCATGATGCTCTCTCCTTGCCATCTCCACCTATCTGTACTTCCCCACTTCCGGTTTCTCCTTCAGACTCCTCCCTCTGCTATTGCTAGCTTTACTTCTGAACTCTATACATGTATTTACATCTTTGTTAAAGCAGACAATTAACTTAATCAGTTGGTTTGGCCAAGAGGTTGCTGCTAGCAAATACACCACAGTGGATGGAGCCTTCACCATAGTCATCCAGGTGGGCTGGCTGTTGTACCAGCTTCCCGCTTCATGCCCGTGCAATTGTTCCAGGTGATACATTGTCTTTGTTTTGTGCATTGTACTTTGCTTGTTTAGCTCTTTCCTTTTGTGGAATCCAAGTGTACTGTCTCACCATTTCCCCTGGAGTTGTAGCAAATAGTCCCCCAAGGGCAGCAATGTCTCCATCCTCCTTCCCATCAGTCTTTGAACTGGGCTACTGTTCATTCCTTGCAAGGGTGTGTTTCTGTGATTCCAATCAAGCCAGGTAAGGATCCCCTGCGGTCTTGTTTGCTTTGGCTGTCTTTACTGCTGATTCTGCTTTCCCATTGTTCTGTGAGTATCCATGGAATAGTGCCTTGCGCTGGAATTCCTATGTAATGCATAACTCTGAATTCTCCTGAGGCGTATTGTGGCCCATTGTCCAAGAACAGAGTGCTGGGTATCCCAGGCCTTGCAAAATGAGATGTAAGCTTTCTGACCATGTTAACATTTCTGAGCATGCACAGAAACCACTGAATGCTGCGTATCAGTTGGAAAAGAAAAACAGGAAATTGGTGTGGGTGGGTGTGCATACGTGGTGCAGGCCAGGGGATGCCCTGCTTAGGCAAAATAGTTGGCTAGTACCTTAAAAAGCTGTATTGTAGGCAAGGACATCCCCACTTGTGCTATACAGTGGTACCTCAGGTTAAGTACTTAATTCGTTCCGGAGGTCTGTTCTTAACCTGAAACTGTTCTTAAGCTGAAGCACCACTTTAGCTAATGGGGCCTCCTGTTGCTGCCGCGCCGTCGGAGCCCGATTTCTGTTCTCATCCTGAAGCAAAGTTCTTAACCCGAGTTAATATTTCTGGGTTAGCGGAGTCTGTAACCTGAAGCGTATGTAACCTGAAGCTTTTGTAACCTGAGGTACCAATGTATCTGAGATTTAAGATCTTTAAAAGTACTTGTCTTCACGCAGGCAGCAGGAGCAGGCCCCAGCTGGAAAGTTTGCTACTGCTGACACAGTTTACATTCTCCTCTTCGCCATTCCCACCCTTCTACTTTCTCCTCACTCCAAAAGTTCTCTCAAGCAGCCTTTAAGCTTTAAACAAATATGGATTTGTAAAGCAGCAGCCTGCTCTCATGTCACTCTGCCACCCCTCCATCCTGCCTTCCTCCTCTCAACAGCCAAAGCCCAACAGAGTTGGCAAGAGCAGCACGTGTACAGAAAACAAACACGTGGAGCATAGCCAGCAATGAAGCTGGATTTGGTATGCTCTGTTTACAAAAGGAATAAGGAATAGGAAGAAAAGAGCAAGGAAGACAGTTGGAATTATACACCAGTCAGAAAAAAACATATGTATAAAATAGAAAGAATTCAAATAGAAATGCATTCAGCTCCCAATGAACTCAAATCCTTTGTCCTGCTTCCAAGTCATTTTACTGTTTCAGTTGATGCCCACATCTTAATTTAAAAACACAATTATCTACTTTTTATCTTCAAGGCCAGAATCAAGTTTTCCCAAGCAGTCCAAAGCTATTCCTCACCGCAAAGGCCATGGTTGACTGCAATATAGCCTGCCTTTCCTGTATGTCTGAAACATTATATATGCAACTTTCAGAAAGCAGAGCACAGGAAGAATAGTCAGAGAAGTGGTAATTCTGATCCAGAAGGGTCTCCCACCATTAAAAAAAGAAAAATCTATGTGTCAACTTGCACTCCCTCTGAACTCCACCTTCCCCCATTCCAATGTATTTTGCAAGGTTCAGGGTAGAAACATTGTGGGGTGGCTTGGTTCCATGTGGTTTCCACCCCTAACCATAATTCTGACCAATCTTCCTCAAAAGATTTGCAGATGTGTTTTCGGATAGCTGCAAAACCAGATTAGTTCTACCTAATCTTAGGCTTAGTATAAAAAATTCTTCTCTGCTAGAATATCTACCCAAGTATTATTTTCAGGGAAATCGCCAGCATATACACCAAAAACCCTTTCATGAATAGCTTCATACCTCTATGGGTTCAAAACTAGAAGTGATGTTTTAGATTAAAATAACTGCACTGTGGATCAAGAGTGATCCAAGTCCTGGTATGATTCTGGAACCCTAAGAGTTATACTGTACTTAGTTTACAAAATAAGATTACGGTTAAGAAAGAAGAGAGTCATAATGGAAAAAATCAACCTGGTACATTATTTCTCAGAACAGAGGAGAAGACAACCTGAATTTCACACATAGTCTTGTTGAATTGGTGACATTAATCAGTGACAATAATTCCTGCCATATCTATATCCATATCTATATTATAGTGGATGCTAACAAGCAGACTAAAGAATTAACTACTTCCGAGACAGGATGCAATCCTGTATCCCTACTTACCTGGGAGTAAGCCCCATTAAACTCAATGGGCCTTGCTTCTGAGTAGATATGTACAGGATTGTGCTGTTACAGATTTACTATTTGTAAAACTATTTACTCTCTCTCAAAAAAAAAAAAATCAACAAAAAAAAACAAACAAACAACTGGCTAATCTCCAGAATTCAAAGTGTTAGTACTCTGAAGGTCCAATAGCACCAAAGAAATGGAGGACAGATCAGTTTACTTTTTACAATGGAAACAAAGCAATTTACAGTGTACACAAAATACTGTGGTTAAGGGAAGGAGCAACCATACCAAAGCAGTGTGGTAAGAGGCCGGTATAGACAAAAACAGCAGGATAATTTTACAGGGATATATCAAATAAACCAGCTCAAAATCACAGACCCAAGAGAAAATGTTTGTCAAACGAACAAGAGGCCTAGTTTAAATTTAAACACCATCCCTAAGCACATTCACTCCATGATCATGTCCTGTTGATTTCAGTGGAATATGCTATCGAATTTGAGGATTGAGGTCTTGGCATTTATTGTGGCAGCAGGGAATCTAATCTAGTTATAGCAGTGCAACTGAACTACATATCTTGTAATGAAGACCAACTGTGATATAATACTGACATAAAATGAGCCCTCAGGCATCAGTGTTGTCTACCTACTGCAAAATAGTACAGTAATGGCAAAAAAACAGAAAAAAACAAATGGAGACAAACAAGATATCTGGTGGCCAACAAAATACAGAGCATTGTTTGTGTGATTAACTCCCATTACCTAGAAATCCTGCTGATGCGGGTGCTATAACAGTACTTAGGAGAAGCTCATGTGTCACTATGCTTGTCAAATTTGTCTTAAGCCAATGACCCAACTCAGGAGGTGGGGCTCAAAGCAAAAGCCTATCACCCAACTGCTACCACCTAGTCAATATGCATGAATTAAAACAACAATCCAGTGCTGTACTTATGCACTTTGCCACGTTATTCCCTCAACACAATGGCCTGGGTCACATGTCACATTAAATCACTGTTAAAATAAACTATGGTTTAACATGAATGAGTTGAAATTGTAGGCACTTTGCTCCACTTTGGCTCCTGCTGTGGAAAGAAGCTATGGTCTGTCTTGTCATGTTATCTGAACCTGGGTTTGTGGTTTGTTTCTCTACAAACAAGCCACTCACAGAAGCCAAGGTTTGTTTTGGGCTTACTGCTCACAGCACGGAGAGACACAAACAAGGAGCCTGGGTTTGGACAACACAGCAAGCCAGACCATGCAGCAGGATCAGGGTGGGGAATTTCAGAAGGCCCCTAATTTCAAAAGCATGCACCAGCATACCTTTTGTTCACGTTAAACCTTGGTTTATTGTAACTATGGCTTAATGTGATGTGCACACCAGGTTAATGTGAATGACTAATAAGAAATAGGCTGAATTGGGTAGCTCTACGAGGCCTAGAATCCAGATATGAGGCTGTCTTCCTAGAGACTTTTTTCTTGAGAAAATGGATGTCCTCACTACCATCTCTTTCACCACATTCATTTTCCTCTCATCTGGAGAAAATTTATCAAGCCCTTGTGATGACTCAAAGTATACAAATTGCAAGCCATAATCCAATGCCAGCTGCTGTGATTATTCAGTTGCTGCAAGCAACAACATTTCTGTGTTAATCATCTTTCTTCCTCTTTCCTCTCACCTCACCCCCGCAGTCCCCTTTTTTCAATTAAAACAGCTACTTGGCAGTGAAAAAGCAAGGCTCTTGTCAATCCCGTTCATGTCACGGTATGAAAATATCTGTCTAAACAGCAATAGTCAGCTCAAACTTCCTACATTCTGTGAAGCAAGGCATAACATTTTCCTCATGGTACAAATGAGGAGGGTTAGAGGTATTGCAGTGAAAAGGAACTGATTTAAAAGGCGATCATAATAACATGTTGCCTGTGGTAAAGAAGGGAACATAGAGCAGATATTTCATCTCTAATTGAAGAACTCTGACTTTTTAAAGATGGTGACAATCATAACTGTTTCTCTGAAAAAGAAATGCACATTTCTCTTCAGTTGAGGGATGCCACTTGCTGTCAGTATCCTTGATAATGGCTGCTAGTTGCTAAGTACTCCTAAAGGTTTTGGCCTATCAAAATAAGTATGGCAATCTTAACTAATGTGGTACAACAGTTAAGTCAGAGTTTATTATAGGGCCCTTGGGAGGGCAGTAAGATGTCTGCTGCTCTGTCAAATGGTCCTTGTATTACGGGTGGCGAAAGAGTTAACTCCAGGATAACGTCAAAACTTTCTTTTTCCAAGTAAAACACATTTTTGGCACTGTGCCCAATCTGGGGAGGGTCATCTCTCTCTCTCTCCTCCTTTTCCTTCACCCGCCTTCTCTCCTCAAGGTTCAGAACAAATGAATCTCATTGCCCAACACACTCCACAACTAGTTTCATCTTGGTCCAAGCTCATTGTGTGTTTCAACTTCTGCCAAGAAGATTTAAAGGGAGGGAGGGGAGAAGAAGCTTGTATGAGGAGAGAAGAGAGGGGAGGGGAAACAAAGGAAGGAGAAGAGGTTACTGTATGCTGAATATCCTATAGAAAGAAGTTGGAAATAACAGAGAGGAGAGATTTTGCTCAGAAGATCTCAGATTGTCTTGAAGCCAGGATCAAAGAGGCCACAAGAGACCAGCCGTTGCCCATATGATCCTTCCTTCCCCTACAGCTAGAACTCAGCAGCTTACAATTCTCACTCCACCACCATCCCGCCTCTGTTCTGCTTCTCCTTATTTGCATCCTACTTCTAGCCACTGTCATCCAAGAACAGAGCAGAACTGGCACACATCCTGCCCCACACCCAAGAGCCAGGAACACAGACAACTGTCTCAGAGGATCATTCCTGTGGCTGAAAACAAGAGGGTTGCGTTTCCCACAAACCCAGGATGAATCAGGAGTCATCAGAAGAAGCCAACTCTCCGGGTACTCTTCCTCCCCTCTCCAAGCAGCAGAATTAGAGGCACTTCACAGGCAAAACATGCTGCTCGCAGGCAGAACTGTCTCTTGGCTGTCTCTTAGTGCAGACCCAGGTCATCGAGCCTGAGCTTCCACAGCTGCTGGCTGCCATGAACCACCATTGGCAGAATTGGCAGTAACAGCAGCAGATATGTCCTCTGCTTAAGATAATACTCTTGCTGATAATGCTGTTTCAAATGTGCATTTTACATTTGACTTCCCTGAGTAATGTTTTATCTCGAAATGTTAAGATAATTTGTTCTTGCTGCCTTAAATGCACATCCTGTGCTTGATCTTCTTTGTAATGTTTTGTTTTGAAATCTTTCAAGATAAAAGTTTAATTTCCTGTTAATTATGTTTCCTTGAATGCATTCTTTATATCTGACTTTCTTCTGCCAAGTTTTATTCTGGATTGTTTCATTTGATGCTTTAAACCGCTTTGAGTTTTTTTCTTTAAAATATAAAGCGGTATAATAATGAAATAAATAATAATAACAAGAACAACTAAATTGAGGCAAGCGATCTACAGCCTCCATTTGTCATTTACTTTTCTTATCAATATCAGTCAAGTCTGTCCAGGTCTTTGAGAATTAGTGATGTGTGGTTGTGCATTCTCATTCCTTGAATATTCTGTACTTTAGTCTTCAACTGGTTGGCATTAAGGTAAGTTGTAACTGCAGTACCACAACCTCCTTTGGATGAATCAGTGAGTGTAAGAAAGCAAGCAGCACAAATGTAAACAGTCAGATAGAATAAAAGGAAGAGTAACAAACAAGATAAAACATTGAAAGTGGACTTCATGTTACAGATTGGTGTTAGCGACGGATCCCAGGGTTGAAAGAGTGAAAACAATCACACTAACTGCAGCCTAAGGTACCACCTAGGACCTTTTACTATATTAATAGGATGAGTGATCCATGTTCTCCATGTTGAAATTGAGAGCATTTGAACATTAAAAAAATAATTCCTACAGATTTTAAATGAGTAAAATGCTGCATGGTTATCACCTTATTTCTCTAATGTCAACCCTAGAGAAACAGAACAGTGAAACAGAAATTGTTTGTGATCCAGACAGCTGTTATACACATCACACTGGAAAAAAAGGAAGTATTCAAGGAGGAGTCACTGCAAGGGGAAACACTTTGGGAGCAGCAAGGATCCCACGCAAAAGGACTGGGGAAGAAGGTCAATGAGGTCTTCTCACCATCAGTTCTGCAAAGGAGGAATCTAACTCAAAGATGAAGGGTGAAACTATTCCTTTGATTGTTACAGTTCTTGCACTGGGGATTTGGTCAAGAAATTCTATCCTCCTTGAAAGATGGTTTTCATTTTTGATGTTTGCCCAAACTCCACCTTCTCTTTCCTCAAGGTTTTTTGTTTAAAAAAACCCAAACCCTTTTTTTACCAAGAATTATTTACATGGGTACTTCAGTTACCTTTTCTACCCTTCTAAACTTTCTCAGCCTAAACTTGAGGTGCTTTTCATGGCCTTTAGTACCCCAAATCATAAAGCAGGGTTGACCAGCTAAGTTTTTTTTTTTTAATGTAACATCATTATTTGTTTTTCATTTGTAACATCCTATCTAAGCCTACTTGCAAGAGCTCCAGAACTTGACAAGAAATAGCACTGACTTTATTATGGAATCTGACTATCCATTAAGGGGGTTGTTTGTGCACCAAACTATATATTTTTGTGCTCCACCATGGTTGCCACTCATGATGAATGGGAAAAGAGAAATTCACAACATGACACCCTCAAGTCAAACAATGAGTCTGACTTCACAATACAGTTGGGCTGTATGGACAATTTGCCCCAGGTCTACTGGGTCTGTGGTGCAAGTTAACATATAGACCAGTTCAAAGTGTTTTATTGTGGAGAGAGTTGGTTAAATCTATGCATTATTCATTTTGGGGTAGACACAAAGACTGCATAAATGTGCAATAATTATTAATAACCCAGAGGTTTCCAACTTAGTGGCAATTGGAAAGAATCTTTGTTGCATAATTCTGCCAGAATATTCCCACTCTGATTACTCTGTAAATGAATGGCCTACATTTATTTTATTTACAGTTGGATCCTTCACACAATTTCCCCCAAAGTATGTTAAAAAACATTTTCTTTGGCAACTGTACTAAAAATTGACTAATGGATTTGATGTCATTGCTCTTTCCTGCTCCCACCCTCAAATGTTGGCATCCGAAAGCTTCTCTAAAGATAAGGCCAACTTTGCTTTTTGGAGTAGGGAATTTGAAGGAATGGTTTAACAGAGAGAAGATATAGAAGTCAGTCATCCGGGGTAGGGGAAAGGGGGTGACTGAAGATTACGACGGTCTCTCTGTACAGCTATTGGCTAAAAGTCTAAGTCAGTTGCCTACCTGCTCAAGATCATCGGCTGACCATCTTCAGAGCCTATTCAGCTATGCATAATCCTCTCATGCTTTAGTACAATCTCAAGCTTTCAGGTGGGAAGTCACTTGTTTTATACCCACACTTGTGAAAATCACACCCCGCACACCATAATGTAATACATCTGAAAGAAGACATGAAAGCAAGTCTTCTCGCTGAAGTGATACATTTTGGCTTGTTTCAAACAAGTGGTTTCCTACATGATAACTGAGTCCTCTGAGAAGACTATAAAAACTCAGGCATTAATAGTATGAATCTCCATTTGTCAAAGTACACGACAGAGCTGACATGCTGCCAACCCACAAAGCACAAAGACACCTTCCCAGAACACCTACAATGGCACCATCTCTCTTTCGATCGTTGCCCATGAACCTAAGGCTCACACACTATTTATTCCCTCTCCTCCTCTCCACATGGGAATTACTTTTAAACAAGCAAAGAGATCCCCCATTATGTTCACACTTGTGCAACTCTAGTTAGTTCAAACAAGCCAGGATTAAACTGCTAGTTCACTAACCATAGTTCAAAATAACCAGAGATCCCAAAATTCAGACATTAACAAGGAATTCTGTTAAGTTTTGAAGAAACAGGTACTTCTAATCTTCCCCTCAGAACTGCATCAGAGGAGAAGAGGGGATCATGTGAGCCCAATCATCATGTATGTAGCATGACCATACATAACACAGGGGTAGCCTGCTACAGGTGTTAGACTACAGCTCCCATCAGCTGCAGCCCACATGGCCAGTGGTCAGAAGGGATGATAGTTATAGTTTAAAAGCATATGGTAGCGTGCTGTTGCACTCATGCCCTGCTTGTTGGCTTGCCATAGACATCTGGTTGCTCACTGAGAGAACAAAATGCTGGATTAGATTGGCTTTTGGTCTGGCCAATGGTTAGGGATAATGGGAATTGTAGTCCAGCATCATCTGCAGAATCACAGGCTCTTCATCCCTGCACTAAAGACAACTCTCTTCACACACTCACTCACTGCACAGTAACCATAGTACATTCCAATGTCACTAGGAAATGTATGCAAATAATCTAACCATATCTGTCTTCTCCATCTGACTGGCATCGCAGAAGGGGACTAAAAATGGGTTCTCAACATTAATTTACAAGCAGACTATGTTAATTTTAACCAAGATTGGGAATAACTGAGTTACAGCAGGAAGGTCTGCATGGTTTTGTGGCCTACTCTTGAATGCTTAACCATGGTTCCACTGTTATGATAGAACTGGACCTCTGCAATGTGATGCTGTGATAGAAAATAAACTCCTAATATTACTGTAAGCTGTAGTATTTAAGATGTTAACTCTATACACCTTAAAACATGACTCAGTAAAATCTGCAGAAACAAACTCTATTGCCAGACTACTCTTTGCAGAAAGATGCAAGGCAACACAAAGATTTGTTCCTTTCACAGAATACAAAATTATTAAGCAAGATGAAGCTTTATTTGCTTCATGAAATTTCCCCAGTTTTCTGAATCATCACTTGCAATAACACATTATCACAGTATATGGTCATATGAAGGCTATCAACTTTGGGAATGTTGGTGTTTGTAGATGGAAGCTCAATGAGTTAAAAGTTATCATTAAAGTTCTGCACCAATCTGCAACAAAACTGGTTTTCAACATTAAGAAATCAAACAATAAGTAAAATCTATCAAAATATACACAGGCATCATCATCAGTTTTTCAGCTGGAAAAGTTCAGACTAAAGCTCTTTGAAATAAAGTCTTCCTGAAAGTCAGCAAGGAAGCTGAAAGATGAAATGTCTTGAGCAGGAAGTTCCAACTCAGGCGCCACGACTAAGAAGTTCATGGTGGGGAACCTGTGGCCCTCCAGATGTTGCTGGACTTCAACTCCCATCAGCCTCAGTTAGCATGGCCAATGGTCAGAGATTATGTGAGTTGTAGGCCAGCAACATCTGGAGGGCCACAGGTTCCCCACCCATACACCATATTGTCGTCAGAAGGTAACATGACCAAAGCCAACACGCATACCAGGATCACAGCTAGAACACATTCAGCAATGTCTGTCACAGTGACCTCATTCAGACCTAACATTAAACATGGATTTGTATTTATACTATGAATGTATTGAATACTGGATTTTTGTCTGACCCCTTGAAAGTGTAGATAAGTTAAGGAGTCTCAGAGCTTTTCATCAGAAACAGCCAACACCTGTTGCTAAGATAGGATTATTATGCATTGAATTTTTAATGTGCTTAATTGTTTTTGTCTAGAAAGTTCCATTCTGCAACACTGCAGAGTTCTATTTACCGCCATGCAAAAGATTGATAAAGCAATCCTCCAAGATCAGATTAGCCTGTAAAATGAGTATCAAGGAAGGCTATTCAGTATGAAGAACCAATCATTAAAAAGTTCACAAGCTGAACTCACCAACACCATCACTAACAGGGAGATTTCCAGATTCATACCAACTTACTATGACTCCTACTGAAGTCAATGGCACAAGTCTCTCATCACCTTTGGGAGCCAAAACAGGCCAAGATAATGAGCTTCCCCAAGTCTACCCCCCTATACCAACAGTAGTTCTTGTGTCTTGCCTATCCATATGGCTGTTATAGGCATGGCCTTAAGCTACTCACCACAAACCAGCCCTTAAGCTATAAAGGTAGAGGGTGTTTTAAATATATATATGGGTTGTGCTTGTTTCCTCTGCCAGCCTATATAAAGAAAGTGTTTTGGTTATTCCTCCTTTCTAGGAATTAAAGATGGGTGTAAATCAATCAGAAAACTGACTCACTCCTTTGCTGTAGCTAAATTTTCAGCATCTCAATACTACTAACCTTTCTTTACCAACAGAAGCGACTGGTTTAACAACTTCTCTTTCACATGATTGTGGCTGCAGTTATTTATTATTGCAAGTTGTGATGAATGCTATAACGATTTGCATTCATGAGTTAGATATATGTTATCACAGGTTTGTGGGTTAGAAAAGAATCATAGAAGTCAGCTTGAGCAAGGAATAGACTTTCCAGATCTTGTGCTTTGTACGCAGGAATGTATACCACTCCTACCTCAAACTCCCAACTGTCTATGCCTTCCCTATACAATCTCTGGGAGAAAGACCTAGGGTCTGTTTGAAACTGCCACATTCTCACATTGTGGACCTTCATTAGTCACTGCAGTGGAACCGCTGGACTGGAAACAAACTACAAACTGAAGACTTAAATGCAAATAGTAAAAGCTGGAACCTGCACTCCGCAGCTAGTGGAGAATTAATAGGAGCAGAATCTACACTTCTAAGTGGCAAACTTTACAGAAGACATTACAGAAAGGGTCTGGGAGGGTTTATTATTAACAGGAAGCAACATATGTGTGTGAGAGAGGGAATTAGGTTGAAAAGGAAGACAATAGATATATATATAATATTCTTCATTGGTTAAAAGTAGTTAGGGTGGTATTCTTTATGGGTCAACTCTACTGTAAAAAGGGTTGTGCCTCTGAGGTTTATTCACTAAGTATGTACCAGTTCAACAACAGATGCAGGACCAATAAAAACTCTCTCTATTTTGTGACTCTCATTCTTTCAGCCTAAGCCAGTGATGTTCTAAAAATCAGTTATCAACAAAGACAAAGACACAGACACAGACATCAATAAAAATAGCTGGGGAAACATTTGATTATTAAAACAATGACCAAATTTTGCACAATGAACCCCAACAGAACATGGGGTGCATTGATATAGGACAGTTCAGTTCCATTACACAACGCACAGTGAGGTAAATCCATACCTAAATAGACACAAATCTCCTGGATAGCTGTCATAATATCTGAATCCTTGTTAGAAACAGCCACATGCAATTTAAACTTTACTCTTTAGCTACAAGCAAGGACATTGTGCCTGGACATAACCATCTTCTACAGGTTTCATTAAGAAAGTGGTTGGGAAGCCTGAAGAGCTAAACAAGAGAGTGGTGAACAGCTCTTGGCTTCCAGCTATGCATCTTTCACATAAATATTACCTTATTTTTCCTTTGCTTAAACAAACTATAATATATATATTTAATTTCCAAAAACTCATAGGGAGTTTTACACACATATAGGATGAGCTGCAGGTTTGTAGTCTTAAAAGTAATGGAGATGGGATCATAAAAAAACACAAGGAAGTTTTTCAAAATGAGATTTATCATACCATAATTCACAGGAAAATCCCAGTTCACCTAGAACTTTTACAAGTTTAACATAAGCACAATATCAATATAGTTTTGCTATATACAATTACAATATATGAACATCCAATTTAAAAAAAAACCTAAAATGTTAGTAAGAGTTTTTAATTAACTGAAGTATTTCAGAAATGAGTGCTCTTGGAAATATTTCTCAAGAACACCAAGGTTACAACCCAGCCAACAGTAAGCACCTTTTTGACCTACTGAAACCAACTGGAGAATTAAGCAGGTGCAAAACTCTCCTTCAATGAAATCCCTAAATCTTAAAAGGGCTTAACGGCAGCTGGATTATGCCCAAGGTGTTTACATAAGTTTTGCTACTTGAGGATTCTCCCCACTTTATTAGCAAGTGTTAAATATCCTTTTGAAAAGCTGAACTGGGAAGTTCCTGCAAATAACTTTTACCTCTCAATCTCAAGTCTCTGACAAAATCTTACAACCAAAACAAGGCATCTAAGATATAAAATCCTCTAAAATACTTTTTTACCTACTACCGCCAATTTATTTTTCATTTAACGATGGAAACAAAAAGTTTACAAAAATAAGCAGTTGAACAGGCAAATGCAGACAACAAACTTGTTTACTCTGAGCAAACTCATTCATGCATTCTCTATGTTGCAGCAGCCTGCATTGTCACAAGCAAAAGATGCTGCAGCATTTACATGCTGCCGCCCCCCCAATCTTTTCAAGTTTCTAAAAAACTTTTAAATAAATCTACCCTACTGATGCAGGCTTGCTACAAGGCATTTCCTAGATTGCCTTACAAGCCTGAACTAAGATGATAAAGAAAGTTTATTTCTCCCCCATTTCTTTCCTTTTTTAAAAAAACAAAACAAAACACATTGCAATCTCTGGTGGACTTTTGGCAAGAGCTGGAGCTGAATTGTACAGAGCAATTGCCAGGTCCTCCATTACTGCCAAAATGATGGCAAAAAAGCGAAACAGCCAGGCTGCAAATCTCACCTGCCCAGTGAAAAGCAAACCTGCACAAACCAGAGAAAGTTAAAAGAACCATGGGAAAATCTTGACTTCTTATAAACTATCAAACTCATCCTACATCTCCCCGCAAAAAAGGAAAACAACCAAACATCCCGGTTCTGTCCTCCCAAATTCCCAACACCACAAATTACTGTTACACGGTGAAGCCTATGACTTTATTTTGCTCCTCGGTTTTGTTTGATTTTGTTTAAAATCAAACTCTGGGGTTGTTTTGTTGTTGCTGCTGCTGCTGCTTCCCTCGCCCAAGATGATGCTGAAGGGAGAGCGGTTACCGAAAAAGAAAAGGAAAAAAGGAAAAGAAGGGAGTTTTTAAAGATAAGGAAAGAAACAGCAACAAAGAACCCCAAACCCCAAGAATGAGGAGCTCCCAGCCCGGGCAGTTCAACTAGGCACTCACCCAAATAAAGCTGATGTTGAGAATCTGGATGGAGGAGGTTTAAGGGAGAAAGGGAGGCTGTTGTACTTGGGAGCAGGCTGCTTTTAGGAAGAGTCCGCAGCTTCCCTACAAAGCTGAGCGGAAGAGGAAGAAGAAACTGCAGAGAGCCGAGAAAGCCACTGGGATCGAGGCAGCCGGAGCCTCCATATGGAAGAAGGTTTTTTGGATGACTGAACTCTCAAACAATTCCCTTCTTTTTGCTAACCCGGCTCTGAAGCCTCCCAGTCCTGCCCCCGCCTCCCCTGGCGGAGGAGGAGGGGAAAAGGGAGGAGCCGCAGAAGGGGAAAGGGGGAAATGGAACTGCCAGGGGGGAAAGAAAAAGGAAAGTATACTAAAAAAAAATCACCTTCTCTCCCCCCAGAAGAAGTCCGGAGCGGGATGAGAGCAGATCGCCCTCTTGCACCTGAGGTTTAAAGAAGGGAAGGCGATGTTACAGGGGATCGCAGAGGAAAACCGACACCCCCCCCCACGGCCTCGCCAATCCGAGAGAAGCGGAAGCTGGGAAAGTTGGGCTGAAAAGTTTTGCAAAGAAAGGAGGAGGGTCTCTCCCTCCCTCTCCCTCCATACCACCCCTTTGCTTTCTGCAGTTGGTATGTGGCAGTCCTCCGTCAAAGCTCCCGATCGCTATTCATCAGTGCTGGGCTGGGAGGGGGTGTAACGAGGCGAGCGGGGGAGTCAGGAGCAGCGTCTTTAACTATAGCGGAGGCTCATTTTTTAGAGCACACTAGACTGATCACAGCAGGCTGTTTAGGCAGGGATGTGGAGAGAGGGCAGATCACTCGGAACAATCTGCCGCGCTGTTGGGGGGGGGGGGAGACCCACGAGGTTGCCTAGATGCGGCTCCTACTAAACAAGTTACCTCCCCTTGTCCTGGAAAGTTAGCACCGCTAACAGAAGCCCCCTTGGATCGCTTCCCTCGATTGCACATAAGAAAGTTTGTTGAATGGTGTGCATTGCGTATACGAGATTGTAGAACTGAGGGCCATCGCGTCTTTCCCCAGGGCATCTTTAAGTTATTTGTTTATAAATTTAAACAGCGTGGTTATGGCATATTACAAGCTATGGACAGGAACAGGGAGGGTGCAGCCCGCCAACAAGAGGGGACAGGTTGCACAGGGAATTCGATAGTGTAGGCAGGTCCAAAGGACCTGTTCACTGAGTGAGCGGTCGACCAGTTTTGCTTGCACAAAGTTTACGCAAACGTTAGATTATAGTCAAACTTTCTAGCATTCACTGATTTCCTCACAGGGCCGTAATGCAAGGGGGAGGCCAGCTGAGGTGGAAAACAAGATGGAGGGTTAGAAATAATAATAATAATAATAATAATAATAATAATAATAATAATAATAATAATTTATTTATACCCCACCCATATAGTTGGGTTGTAAAGGGTTGATAGAGAGAATTTATTCTTCTCCCATAAGAGGCCACTTCCACAAGAGCCACTTATTATGCATTCATCCTGATTTGTTTGCACAAAGTTCACAGGGTGGTTAGACAGCGCTGACTATTCCATTCATTCTGATGTGTCTCTGGGAGGGTTATACAGCATTGTGTCAAGCAACTGTCATCCCACACTTTCCAGTGTGTTTCCCCATAATTTATCTTCTTACAAAATATGCAATGGCAGGGGAAATGATTGTTATGCAAGAGCACCAAATGCTCTTTAATTGCCCAAGCTGCCCTTGGAGGTATGTGATTGAATCCCACTGGAAAACAGCAACTGTCCAGAAGCACTCTCAGGGTCACCCAGTGAAATTGATTGGTGGTAGATGTGACAAAAGAAAGTATTTATTAATCAGATTTCTCCATCTGATACGGCAACTCATCCTGGACCTATGGAATTCACGGTCATGATGGTGATGGTCATTGGTTTAGAATGACTTTAAAATGATATTGGACAAATTCATGGAGGTTAGTCCTAGGCATAAGAACCCTGTTGGATCAGGCCAAAGGCCCATCTAGGCCAACAACTTCTTGTCATAGTCACCTACCAGAAAGCCCACAAGCAGGACCTGGGTGTACAACACTCTCCTCGCTTACAGTTCCCAACAACTGGTATTCAGAGGCATATTGCTCTGAACGGAAGCTGAAAATAGCCATCCTGGCTGCATGCTTCATGAATTTCTCTTATCCTCTTTTTAAGCCATACTAGTTGGTGGCTATCACCATCTCTTTTGGGAGCAAATTCCATTGTTTACCAACGCACTGTATGAAGAAGTATTTCCTTTTTTCTATTCTGAATCTTCCAACATTCAGCTTCATTGGATGTCCCCAAGTTCTAGAATTATGAGAGAGAGAGAGAGAGAGAGAGAACACGTCTCTTTGTCCACTTTCTGCACACAATGTATAATTGTATACACCGCCATCCTGTCCCCCTTTACTCACCTTTCTTTTAACTAAAAAGCTCCTAAAATTGTAACCTCTCCAACCCTTTGCTCCAACCCTTTGATCATTGGTTGCTCTTTTCTGAAACTTTTCCATCTCTACAATATCCCTTCTGAGGTGGGACAACCAGAAGAATATACAATATTCCAAGTGCAGTCATACCATAGATTTGTGTAAAGGCATTATGATATTGCCACTTTTACTTTTAGTTGTCAAAGAGATTTTAAAGTAAAACATGGAGTAAGTTGACTCCATTTTAGAACAAAATAACTTGCCCAATAATTGATATAAATAAGAGTGGTTTTGAACGTGGAGATGGTGTATTTGTCTGAACGCAATATCTCCCTGACCACATGATCCCCACTGAGTTCCTATCTGAAAGCAGAATTTGGATCAGATGGTTTGGGGAATCCATGTTCAAATAAATGTGACTCACAGCTTATATTAAGTGGGAAACAGGCTAGATCTTGGCCCAGTATACCTGAAGAAGTGCTCAGCCTGGACACTGAGGTCCAGCGCCAGGGGCCTTCTGACGATTCCCTCACTGCAAGAAGTGAGGTTACAGGGAACCAGGCAGAGGGCCTTCTCAGTAGTGGCACCCGCCCTGTGGAATGCCCTCCCATCAGATGTCAAGAAAATTAACAACTGCCTGACTTTTAGAAAACATCTGAAGGCAGCTCTGTTTAGGGAAGTTTTTAAAGTTTGATTCTATTTTTAATATTCTGTTGGGAGATGCCCAGAGTGGCTAGGGAAACCCAGCCAGATGGAAGGGGTATAAATAATAAATTATAATGATGATGATGATGACTCAGGACTTAGCCACACCTCTGTTTGCCCTGCACTTTCCACCCAGGAAACCCAATCTTTAGCGCTGTATCAGAACAAACTTCAATAGGGCTTCCCATGAATTGCCATTTGTTCTGATTTATTGCTAAAAAGCGGGTTTTCCAGCAAAAAGTGGCACAAGGCAAAGGGGAAACCACTTGGACCTGCACTTTTTAGGCACAGGACAAGTGGAAGTTTGGATGAGCCTACACTCCTAATCTAACTGTTTAGGGTGAGGGATTATAATCTGAACTTTCTTTAATGAACAAGCTTGTAGTCTATTTACCTTCCCTTATTAATGTGAGTTCCATGTGCTGATTTTGATACTGATTCAGCTTGCAAAGCTGCTTCATGCCTTTGATTCTCTAGGATGGGAGACAGAGATGTTTTTCTACATAACACCACTAGAACATTGCAAAAAAAAGGCACGAGTTCTGTGCACATTAACTTGCATTACCAAGGAATCAAAACTTTGAAAAAGATCCAGGGAAAACAAATAATAAGACCTAAAGCAGTAATTCCCCCCCCCCTGCTTTAATGTTTTCTATGGAAGGTGATAAAACAACATTTTTGTTCCCTTACTGGAGTGGAAGCTCTTTTTGATGGCAGTTGTGATTATTTTAAATAAGGTAGTTTAGGCAACACTTTTTAAAGATATATAAATATGAAACACCTCAGTACGCACAAAAAACCCAGACTGTATTGGTGGGAATAAAGATGAACCATGTTAGAGATTCCTCCTTCCCTGTACTGTTCACAAACACAAGAATGTGTGTACAGTATTCACATT
Organism: Podarcis liolepis; assembly: GCF_965112155.1. NCBI lineage: Eukaryota > Metazoa > Chordata > Lepidosauria > Squamata > Lacertidae > Podarcis > Podarcis liolepis. Next base: position 74,359,961 of record NC_139558.1, on the reverse strand, counting down.
CAGAGAAAGTCTCTTTTTATGTTGGTATTAGTTTCTATTTGCGTGAATGGACTCAAAATTTGCCACCTTATTTGTGTTGAATTTCTCAGGTGGGACAACGCTGCACCAGATGAAAAATCTAATCTGGCCTAAAGTACCGTATTTTTCGCCCCATAGGGCGCACCGGCCCATAGGACGCACCTAGGTTTTTTTGGGGGGGGGAAATAAAGAAAAAAAATTATTTCCCCCCCAGGCGCAGGGCTGGGGCAGAGGAAGCCTGAGCTTCCCCCGACCCCAGAACAGGCAGCTCTCCGCAAGCCTTGGGAGACCGGCGCGACTTCCCACCGGGCTCCCATGCCTTGCGGATATCTGCCTGAAGTCCAAACCAGGTCGGGGAACAGCGGGGAGGCGGAGCGCCGCCATCCCGCTGTTCCCCGACCTGGTTTGGGCTTCAGGTAGGGAGAAGCGTGCTTCTCCCCACTGCCAGCCTCCAAAACAGGTCGGGGAACCAAAGCCCGGGGCGCGCTGTGCGGCGCGCCCCAGGCTTCGAGATGCAGGCTGTTATCCGCAAGCCTGGAGAGCGAGAGGGGTTGGTGCACACCGACCCCTTCGCTCTCCAGGCTTCAGCAAAAGCCTGCATTCGCCCCATAGGACGCACACACATTTCCCCTTCATTTTTGGAGGGGAAAAAGTGCGTCCTATAGGGCGAAAAATATGGTACATTTCTATGGTTTCTTCAGAGTTTCTGTTGTGTTTAAGTGATTTGCTTAGAATAGAAAAACCTCATTAAACTAACTAGTGGGGTTTCACATGTGGCCATTCTTGAAAGTAGATTCACGTAAACTTTTGCACTGCTGGCTAGGTTTTTGCAGTCCTCTCACAGTAGGTAGCACATGGATCCCTGCTCTGTGAAACAACGTATGTTCAGAATTGCAAGCCCACAAGAGTTTAGCCGGCTTTTAAGATCAAGTCCGATAAATCTTGGCTGGTCTACATCAGTGGCCCTCCAGAGGTTATTGAACTATAACTCTCATCAACCTCAGCCAGTGTGGCTAAAGGTCAGTGGTGATGTGAGTTATAATACAGCAACAGCTAGACAGCCACAGGTTCCCCACACTGCTCTACACTGAACATCTATTGGGACACTGTTCACATCCACACCATACATTTAAAGCACATGACTCCCCCCCCCCCCCAAATCCTGGAAGTCATAGTTTACCCCTCACAGAGTTTACAGTTCCCAGCACCCTTAACAAACTATAGTTCATAGGATTCTTTTGAGGGAAGCTGTGTGCTTCAAGGATGCACTTAATGAGCTTCAAATGCATGGGGTGGGTGAAGTCTCTTGTACACAGACACCTTCCTTGAGATTATTCCAGAAAATCTGCTTTTTTAAAAAAATTAAATAACTATATGAACACACCCAAGTGTGGAATGAGTTCTAGGTAATGCCAAAATTTGTAACCATCTCGCCCACCGTTCAAAGTTATTTCATGTTAGAGAGCCATTCCAATGGCCTTCTAGAAGGCCAATCAGTTTAACAGCCCAGGGCAGATATTCACACCTAGAATGTTGTCTCTACTACAGTGTTTCCCAACCTTTTTTGGGCAAAGGCACACTTGTTTCATGAAAAAAATCACACCACCAAAAAATCACACCACCAAGCACACCACCATGCCAGATGGGGAAAGGTCACTTTTTACTTATGTAAAAAAAAAATAAAAAAATAGTAACAGCATAGAAGGTAATGGTTAGGCTAGCATCCCTCTTCCAAATATGCTAGGTTTTTATTTGCAGGGACTGTTCTACATGGGAAAGCATTCAGCACTGTCATTCTCCCATCTGCCATCTGAACTGGTACTATTCTGGGTCAACTTACTCTGCTGCATGTGTAGATGAAAATGGCACCAAGTGTGGGGGAGGGGGCAGAACAGGTTTCAGATACAGGATATTAAGCATACACGTACTTCAGATTGAACTGGTTGCTTGCTTTGCAAGTTTTCATTTCCCAAATGACTGCCTTGGCAAGCGCAATACCTACCAGGCTCAACGCCGGTCTCGCGCTGCCGCTTCCCACGCTCTCAAGGACCCGGGAGGAGGAAGGCGTGAAGGGAATCCCGAAGGCGCGAAAACCTCGCGCATGCGCAGGCCTTCCGCCTGCGACAGCCCAGTAGGCCGGCTGAAGCGAGCGGCGATGGGATGTGGGAGGGAGCTCGCTCGCCGCCCCGCGTGTGCCTATGTGGGGCACGTTACAGCCCCGTGACGTCAGCGCCACGCAGGCAGCCAGGCAGGCAGACAGCGAGAGCCCCGCGCTGGGCGGCCTCTCCTCGCCGCCGCCGCCCCGCCTCTCGCCGCCCGACTCGCCCGCCTCCCTCCCACGGCACACCAGGCAACGTCTCGCGGCACACTAGTGTGCCGCGGAACACCGGTTGGGAAACACTGCTCTACTAGTCTCTGATTTTTCTTGCCTTTCTGGTACAGTATAGCTTCCCAGGGTACAATCCTACTGTGGGAGTGGGGATTAACTAGGATTAACAACAAAAGTAAAGAGGTAAGCTACAAGTGAATCAGCCAGGGTGTCTGACAAGTATGTACAATCTTCGTGGTGGATTCTTGGAAATGTGCTCAATATTGTGTCTCCCCCCCCCCCTTTCTGTTGTAATGTGTTGTTTCTTTAAGTGGGTGAAGGGCAATGATTTTTCTGCATTCAAAACAAATTGTTAAGATACCAGAGAATGTCCAATATCAGCAACTTCTGAATACTGGAGTTTTCATTGTTGACACTTGCCCTGTATAAGCTCCTTGGTGGAGCTTATCCCTACAATAATTTCCAGCTTCTGGCTTGGAAGGCTATTCCCATGCCTTCGCTAGATGCATGGTAGAAATAAATTCAATAGGTGAAGCATCACCCACCATAACTTTGAAATGATGGGGAAAGCAACACCTGGCAAACCTCTCTCTACCATACAGCTATTCAAGGCACAGGATAAGTCACTGGGTCATAGACTCTAACAGCTGGAAAGAGATTCAAAGGTCCTCAAGTCCAACCCCACGCTGATGTAAGAAATTTACTACTACAGCACCCTTGAGAGGTGTGTTATACTGTGATGTTCTTTGTGGTATTTTGGAGGTAAACACTTCCATATGTCAGCAACAGGATGAGTTAACAACAGGATGAGTTCTCCATAAAAGTTTATGTTCTTAAATGCCATTCTGACCATCTAAGCTTTGTTATTTGGAGGTTTAAACTTGCATGCAAGCATTTTAACACTGACTTCTGAGCATGTGATTTGCATCTGAAACTACAATACAGTGGTGCCCCGCAAGACAAATGCCTCGCAAGACGGAAAACCCGCTAGACGAAAGGGTTTTCCGTTTTTGAGCTGCTTCGCAAGACGATTTTCCCTATGGACTTGCTTTGCAAGACGAAAATGTCTTGCAAGTGTTCCGATTTTTTTTCGCTTCCCCCCCCTTTTTCTAAGCCGCTAATAGCCTTTTAGCCGCTAATCCACTAAGCCTTTAATAGCCGCTAAACCGCTAATAGCGCTAATCCGCTAATCCGCTAATAGGGTTGCTTCGCAAGACGAAAAAACCGCTAGACGAAGAGACTCAAGGAACGGATTAATTTCGTCTTGCGAGGCGCCACTGTAGTACAGACACGGCCTTGGAAGGCAAGAGTGTGTCTGAAGCATATTACATCATATGTAAAACAAGGTGGGACCAGGAAATCTTCACATCCTGTCGACATATAGATAAAAGCTTATTGTTTCTATCACTGCTAACACTTATAATGTCTAACAATGGGAATAAAACATAATTTCTGCTATACCGATGAGAAATGAAGTAGTTATATTTCAAAATTACCTTTCATCAAAACGAATCAGATCGTCTCAGATTTTGAGCTTGGGGAATTTTGGTATGTTGGAAGGGCTGAACGTTTTCTTCTTTTGTGTTCCTTTAATTTTGTTTAGATTCGCATGCAGGATTACCATATTTTATAATCATTGTTTTCCCGGGCTTGTATATTCTGTGATTTTAATTTATACTTTGTCCATACACCTTTAAAAGGGTCGGTCGATTGAATCTTTAACAAAGGCTTCCTTTTTTTCCAGAGTGTTAACATCTATTTAACATCAGTGACTGATTAACAAAAACAGTTTTAAGATTTTCAACTCACTGCTCAAAAATGGATGGCTTCTCTCTGCTTCCCCAGTTACTTCAAAACTCTGCATCCTCAGAGCTGCCGAAACTCCAGCTGTTTGATATTGTGCTGCTGAAGGTGGGGGGCACAGGAGCACTCCAGATGAAAGATGGTGCTGAAAAGAAATTGAACAGTGGTGTTTCGATAAGATCCTCAGTGGGAAACGGGCTCCTTTAAATTTGCTCATTCAGGCTGTTGTGCCAGTGAGATTTCTCATACATCCTGCTATGGTGAATTTATTCACCCTCCCAGGCCATCTAATTCTGAATGAGAAAATAAACAGGGTAGTTGAAGTGGGGAGGGAACAAGACTCCACCCCAAATCAGAACCCCAAATCCAAATAGTCATAAACTATGACAAAGTCAGATTCTGATCTGAATTTTGTGATTTGTTTTTATCTCTAACAATGGAACTCAAATAATTACATGCTTCCAGCTAGCAGAAGTTCAGAGGTGGAAATGTATGCTATTGATTTACCACTGAAAAAAAAAGTCCTCTGCAGTTTTCTCAGCACTGTGGGTTGGTTTCTTTGCTTAAGGCCCAAATCGTGAATTTCATGTTTCATTTTAAAACTATTGAAAAATAAATACTGAGTTTGGGCAACCAATAACCCAAATGAAAATAGAATCTGGGTGAGAGTCGGACAGAGAATAACAGCTGTAGGGTAATGTGAATATAATGTCTACCAGTGAATACATTTTTAAGCCTTTTTTAAAAAATGTATTGTTGGCGTGTTGGGGGTCTCCAGAACATGTTGGTGGTGAGATGATTAAGGAGAGCTTTTATTATTTCATTATGAAGACCAGCTAATCTGAGGGAGACAGCCTGCATTAGAAGTGATCAGAAGTCACTGCCACTGCTATAAGAGAGGCAAGGATCACTTTCAGAATGAAGTGAATAAGAAGCCCTTAGCTTAAAGACTTTAGAAGCTGGTTTCACTTTGTTTACTTTTGTTATAAGGCTATTTGTTCGTTTGATAATCCATAGGAAATGGGATAGTTTCTCTCCGGAATTAAACAAACAAACAAAACCTTGTTTGGTCAGTGAAGAGATTAGAAGAGAGTTTTAGAGAAGGGATTCAGGAATTAGACATCTTTTGACATGAAAGCAAGAGAAAATTAAACAAGAAATTAGAGAAGATAAAGACAGAGAGGGCTGTGTAAATGAAACTGTGGGAGTTTACTTACACATTGCAAAAGTGTCTTGTTGGGTTTTCAAATCCTCCATTGGTGGATTGATCCTGACTGATCTGCCTTGGTGTAAAAATCAAACAACATGGTATTTTATTGAAGACAGCAGAACAGACTTACGTAGGAACAACTAAAACAGTGTTTAAAACAGTACAAAAAAAGTTAAAGATAGGTATTTCTTACACGTGGTTTTTAAACCTTTTTAAACCTTTTCACCCAACTGGAAATGTTTTAATATGCCTGTAGGCAGCTCGAAGGGACACGGGTGGCGCTGTGGGTTAAACCACAGAGCCTAGGACTTGCCGATCAGAAGGTCAGCGGTTCGAATCCCCGTGATGGGGTGAGCTCCCATTGCTCAGTCCCTGCTCCTGCCAACCTAGCAGTTTGAAAGCACATCAAAGTGCAAGTAGATAAATAGGCGGGAAGGTAAACGGCGTTTCCGTGCGCTGCTCATGCTGGCCACATGACCCAGAAACTGTACGCCGACTCCCTCAGCCAATAAAGTGAGATGAGCGCCGCAACCCCAGAGTCGGTCACGACTGGACCTAATGGTCAGGGGTCCCTTTACCTTTAGGCAGCTCGAAGGTGCTGGGAGGTTGACACAATTGCAAGCATTAACAACTCATCCATCCTGAACACTCTCTAATCTCAGGTTTGAAATCTTCTTTCTGGACAGAAGATCTATCAGAAAAAACTCCACCTTTTTTTTAGCAGAAAAAGTAGGTGGCATAGGGTCTTTCTCCACAAGGAACATTGCTGGTTCAGTTGAGGAAGTGATCATTGTGTTTTTGGATGTAGAGCTCAGCAGCCTGCCATCTGAAGGGATACAGGCTCCCCATCCCTAATATATAGCTTTCCCAAGCAGACTTCCATCCAGGCACTGACCACATAGAGAACTGTTTAGCTTCAGCAAAATGGCTGCATTATATATTTTTAGACCATAGATGTTCCATCATACCTGACCATTGGGCCATGTTGGCTGTGCCTGATGGGAAGCAGAGTTGTGTGTCATCAGCATATTGATCACACTTTGCCTCAAAATTCTGAATAACTGTGCCCAGTGGCTTGATGAAAATGTTAAACAGCACTGGGGACAAGATGGTACCCTGTGGCACACCACAGTGCAAGGACCATGGAGCTGAAACACAGTTTCCCAATGCTACACTCTGGATACGACCTTGTAGGTAGGATCAGAACCACCAATACACATCCCACAAATCCAATCAAAGAGGATACCATGGTCAATGGTATCAAGAGCTGCCAAGAGACTGAGAAGCAGAGTCACACCCTCTCTATATCACTCTTGGTATGGGTCATGATTCAGCCCCCAAACCACACCTGACCCCAGGTAATACTGTATATATCCTCCAGGAATATATCCTTCTCTACCACCTGGTATTTGCAACCAGGTGGTAGTTGTTATAAACCATAGGATCTAGAGTGGGCTTCTTCACAAGTGTTTAATGGAAGAAGGCACCACTCTGTCACATAAAGAAACATTCACCATAGCCTGGACCCATCTGATCAACCCTTCCCAACTGGCATTCATTATTGCAAGAGTCTTGTCCGCAGCACCGAGCCTCATAAACTGAAATCAGTCCCACAGAGTATGGGGAGACACTGCATTGAACACCTCAACTAGATTCACAACATGGCTTGCAAGGTGCTGCAGAGTTGAGCAACTTTGTCCTCAAAAGTGAAAACCATGAGCAGAGAGAATCTTCTGCGTGCATAGTTGTGACTATGGGGAATCTCTGCAAATATTATAACCATGAACGTAAGTTAGGGTCAGGGTCTCCCTCTTCCATGTACATTCACTAGAACATCTGAAAGCGGCTTCCAAAAGTGTGTTGTGTGGCAGGCATGGTAAGTCACAATTTGTGCTTGTAGCAAACTATTCAGATAACTTGGCCTCTCTGTAAAATACAATATGGAAAGAAAGAAAGAAAGAAAGAAAGAAAGAAAGAAAGAAAGAAAGAAAGAAAGAAAGAAAGAAAGAAAGACAGTCCACCACAGTTAAGAATGGCCATTTTAACTGGCCCTTGTCTACCATGTTCAATGACTTCATAATGTATTTATTTGCTTCTCTTTGTCTTTGTTGCTATGATCAGTGCTCCTCCCTTTTTTGGCAGCTTAATAAACTTGAAATTTGAATGATGCAGGCTCAATGTTTCTTTGCTTCTAAAGTTTATATTTTAAAACATAAATTCCATTTTCAAGATGTGAGGTTGTTTAACTTTCCTAATCTTTTCAACTTGTCTTCCCCTCCTTCTGCTCACATCCTGAGTGTGAATCATAGTTGGATTAATCCGGCATGAAGCACATTGTGTGTGAGCAATAACAGACTTACTAAAGTGTACAGCTCTGATAAAAGGCAGCCTTGATGACTTCTGTCAGGAATCCCCCAGAAATCATGTGGGGTGGTGGTGGGGACAAATCTCCCACCAACCAACCAACCTATGCACTGGTTACCGAATGTAGAGCTATGGGAGGCACCTCAATGAGCATGTCAGGAAATCTCCACAGTGTTTTAAGTCCCCTCAGCCCACCTCAAAGAAGAAAGAAATCTTTCTTTTTCAAAAAAACAAAACAAAAAAACACCTGCCTCTTTCTTTTTCTGCAACGCAAAACATTCCATGGACTGCATGGTGACCTACAAAATTGCTAGGTCAGACCAAATCCCATTGCTCCTGTCCGCCACACTGCCTCAGCAGAAGTGAACCAAATTGTCTCTTCTCTGCTTAGTTGCTAGGGAGGGGTTCATGCAAGTATGTTAATGGGTTTAGCAAACCCTCGGACTATGAGATGAAAGAGACTTGCCAGCTTCCTTAGTTCATCTTCAAGTTGACTCTCCCTTCCCCCTTTCTTTGTCTTTTCTGGCTGATCATGTTCCCACTTCATTACATCAAGTATGCCAGATTTTACCTACTCGTGGAAGGCTGCTTTGCATTACAGATACTTCACCGATAGAATACATTTTATCCTTCACAACCACTTTATCTCCCTGTAAAATACCCCCTACAGAGCAAACTTATCATCTCTACTCGGGAGTAAGCTCACTATGCACAGTGGGACTTCCTTAAGCAGCATGGCTCTGAATATTGGTTGTGGTGGAAGAACACAAACAGGAGAGTGCTGTTTGTTGTGCTTGGGTCCTGCTTGTGGGTTTTTCGTTGGCATCTAGTTGGCATCTGGCTGGCCATTGTATGAACAGGATGCTGGGCTAGATGGGTCTTTGATTTGACCTGACAAGGCTCTTCTTTAGTTTGCATATTCTTAAAGTGTGTTCAGGATTTCGGCCTTAGTGGTCCTAGAATCTGTCACTATTTAAATACAGAATATTTACGTTACATCAGGCAAGACTATCTATTTAGCCCAGTTATGCTTTTTCTGATTTGCATTAGTTCTCTAGGGCCTTGGGCTGAGGCATTTCATTGATCCTTTTAACTGGAAATACCAGGGATTGCACCTGAAGTCTGTTGCACTGAAAGTATGTGCTCTACCATTGAGCTATGATTCCCTCTCCCCCCATTTAATGTGGGGAGTATTTACTTCATCCTGTTTTTAGCTGTCAACTCTCTTGATTGAATCTGTCCATTTTGGTTTCTTATTTTTCAATTTTAAGTTCTCCACATACCCATGTAAGTTTACAGTCTTTTTTAAAAAAAGTCCTTGTGAAAATTTACCAACGTTTCAGAGCAATTTCTCCTGATAAACATATTTTTGTATGTACTGTTACCGAAGATAACACATTTTTGCAAGGCAGTTTTCCCTGATATAAAGCATTTGGTATGTTATTTTCACCAACAGATCTGTTTATTTGTTTCATAAAATTTATATACGTCTTGATTGTAGAAAAAACACACCTCAAAGCAGTTTCTGCATTTTGCATTTGCCTTCATATATGCATTTCTGTAAAACTACTTAAGCAGAAAACTGCCCTGCAAAAATCTGAGAAGTGAGAATTTCAATTTTCAGTTTGTGCATTGTTCCGGAAAGTGTAAATTTTATAGATGCACCCTTAAATGTGAACTGAATAAAATTTCTTCCTTGTCCCTACTTGTCCCACAGCACCGGGCTCTAAGTCAACTATTGCTGGTGGCAACCAGCACCTCCATGTAGTATTATCCTTCTCCCCCATTACATTAGGAACACTCACTGTCCTGGCTCTTCTGGGATGAAGAAGTTAAACTTGAAATCAGTGTGGGACATAGCCAAAGAAAAGGGACAGCAGGTGGATTGCATGGCTAGGCTAGCTAAGATGTTGATCTAACATGGCCCCTGCCTGCTTGATTAAGAGCTAAAAAAATTCCCCCTCAACATGGACAGCACCTTTCAGTAATCCTGTTAGCCAGTGCTCTTCCTGGGGGGGGGGGCAGTGCCAGTACTGTGTACCCCTGAGTACCCCCAGAAGAAAGCATTGCTGTTAGCTACAATAAAGCCTTTAGGACAGGCAGAAACACAGCTTTGAGGGGCATGTTAACAGTAACCTTTCATGAGTTTTTGGGATAAGTCGGGCTCTCGTTCTAAATCCATATATAAAAACCACAACCACAAGAGGATGAGCAAGCCCATCAGATATAACTGCATGTCTTTTGCCTCTTAGACAGTGACAGGTAAAGTTGTTGGTTCAACAGTCTACCTATATTTTAAGGGCACATGTTTTGTTACATGGGTATGAAATGAAGTAATATGTTCCTGGCTATACCACCCACTGGGTTCATCTCTAAAGCACTATATGGGCCTCCATCTCAAAGCAAGCAGAAGAATCAAATGTCCTGCTTAAGACCTTTATATATTGCTTAATTACATTTCTAAGCAATGTATATAAAAATAAACCCTATAGCAAATAAAATAATAAAAAGTCATAATCAAACCAAACATTACCTTAAAATGCCTGCTGGAATAAGAGTTTTTGCCATGTGCCTGAAGTTCAGCAAGAAAGGCGCCAGTCTAACATCAGTCAGGAAGGAGATATCAGTCACAATATTGAATGGACAGTCTTCAAAACTTTTAACAAACTTTTCTTTCCTGGAGCTAATTCTAAGAAACTTCTGATATTCTGCCTACATTTTACTCTGCTTCATTTCATTTCATTTCATTTCATTTCATTTCATTTCATTTCATTTCATCTCATTGCTCCAACTTTTTACTGACCTGGACCACCCAAAACAAATGCTCTTCCTTCTTGATGTTGAGTCCAGTAGCTCAGCAACCAATGCTTATTTAGGCCATCATTCTCCTTCACAATTCTGAAGAAATTCCACTGCTGTGTACAGACGGGGATTGGCAAGAATATCTTATAAAATGAATAACAGAACAAGACTCCTGCTAGCATTCTTCCATAAATTAGCTCCTGCTGCAGTGTCTTAGACATCGTTCTTAAACAGCACCAAAACAATTTAAGTGACTTTGCTAACGGCATGTTCCTATGGGTCCTATAAATCAGGCATAGGCAAACTCAGTCCTCCAGATGTTTTGGGACTACAACTCCCATCATCCCTGACCACTGGACCTGTTAGCTAGGGATGGTGGGAGTTGTACTCCCAGAACATCTGGAGGGCCGAGTTTGCCTATGCCTGCTATAAAGCCTTATCCAACACTTTAACCATCACACACCACACCAGCTCTCATGGCATTCTGGTGGCAGTTGCAATGGGTTTGTTTATCAGCAACGTGAAGTCTGACAGCCTCTAAATAAGTGGCTCCTAGCACCACTCCCTATTTGCTCTTCCTTTTTTATGACGCAAGCAGAATTGCAATCGACTTTCCACACTATTGAGAATATTGGGCTTTCTTTATGTGAACACCCCACTATGTTCTGTCCGTACCAATTAGTGTTGCACAGTTGTTGTGGGTGTGCTCGTTTGAACCTCAGCACACATTCACTGTTAACTCTGGCGGTGGGGGCCATTTTATTACCATACTCTGTTTATTTTTTAAAAAAGTAGTCTTTTACTTAGTGCTAAAATACTTTTTGCAGGTGTAGCACATCTGGATCCCAAGGTGCTTTAGAGTGCTTTAATTGAAGTTGGACATCAATTGGAGAAGTCTGGGAGAATGGAATTATGTTAATTTACAGAAAATTCAGAGCATGCACACACACGCACACACACGCGCGCACACACACACACACACACACACACACACAGTGAGAGCACTAAGCAGCCCCAATTTGTTTTCATTAATATAGATCTCACACAGTTCTGTCAAATCAGAACTGTGTAAAAAATAATCTTTTTTTTTAAGAACAAGCAAACTACAGTTTAATCCTGTAAGCAGGAGATGAGTACACAACATATTCAGGATATTTTCTGCAAGGCTCCACCCAGTGTTATCAACAACAAGCACTGTAATAGCAATGCATATGGCGAGTGAAAAAAACAGTAGTGGGTGGAATATCATGTGCCAATTGCACACATAAAATATCTGAACTTCTTCGTATGATAATGCCCCCGTTTAGACAAATCCCGGGAGAAGAGAGGTATGCTGGTGATGTTGTAGATCTTCCCTAAGCTGTGTCCATGTGTGATTATTCCTCATGATTACTCCTCAAGAGCAAGTCACAACAGCAAATGCACTTTCAATGCACTGCTTTTTTGAAGCTTAATTCTGAATATATCCGAAAGCAGGTCTTTGACCCCTATGGTAAACCCCGAACCTTCCCACTGAACTCTCATTTCCCACAATCCCAACATCTATGGCAGCTGCTTCAATTTACAGTGGTACCTCGGGTTAAGTACTTAATTTGTTCCGGGGGTCCGTTCTTAACCTGAAACTGTTCTTAACCTGAAGCACCACTTTAGCTAATGGGGCCTCCTGCTGCCGCTGCACCGCCGGAGCACGATTTCTGTTCTCATCCTGAAGCAAAGTTCTTAACCTGAAGCACTATTTTGGGTTAGCAGAGTCTGTAACCTGAAGCGTATGTAACCTGAAGCATATGTAACCTGAGGTACCACTGTACTAGCATCATTGAGACCCACCAGGAGTGTTCCTATTTGTAGATCATATGTGGCAGTACTCAGAAAAGATACTGATCTTCCTCTGTAGGAGAATGCAGACACTGATTACCTGTATGAGTGGCTTCAATTCCTACAAGAGCAATGAAAAAAAATCTTTTCATAAAAAAAATGTTAAAAAAGCTAAGAAACTTGCTACTGTACCACCAACACAGACAGTCCACATACACATTTCCTGTGTTGCTTGGAGCCGAAACTAGTATTCACAGCAAAGTTCTCACTGACTTGGCAAAGTTCACCATTCTGGATGGCACGCAGCTTTGCCTTCTGCAAAAATTGGTATGAGCTTGGATTAGCTTTGTGCCACCCACTGCCAATGTTTTTAACTGCAATATCTCCTGCTGGGAATGTCTGGACCTAGGTTAGCTGTGAGCCCATTAAAATCAATATGCACAACAGAATGGGAAAACTGATTTTTCCCTGGCAGGGATGCCTCGCTTTATTAAGTTAGGGTCATCATGTTTATGCTTCCAGACAGCCCCTACATGCTTCCCAATTTTGGGATCACTCACAGTAGCGCTGTCTCTAAACCAATGTTAAGTTTTGTTAAAGGTTTTGTAACTCTCAGGCTGTGGCCTCTCTCTCCTCAGTAGGGTGGCCATGGGTCCTAATTTATTGAGGACTATATTTGAAGGACACAGGTGGCGCTGTGAGTTAAACCACAGAGCCTAGGGCTTGCCGATCTGAAGGTCGACGGTTCGAATCCCCACGACGGGGTGAGCTCCCGTTGTTGGTCCCTGCTGCTGCCCACCTAGCAGTTTGAAAGCACATCAAAGTGCAAGTATATAAATAGGTACCGCTCCGGCGGGAAGGGAAATGGCGTTTCCGTGCACTGCTCTGGTTCACCAGAAGCGGCTTAGTCATGCTGGCCACGTGACCCAGAAGCTGTACGCTGGCTCCCTCGGCCAATAAAGTGAGATGGGTGCCGCAACCCCAGAGTCGGTCATGACTGGACCTAATGGTCAGGGGTCCCTTAACCTTTACTTATCCACTATTTGAAGGAAATATCCAGTCCAAGCCCAGTTTAAAGACAAAGGAGCATAAGAAGAGAGAGATCAGGGGCCTTGAAGCTGCCCATCAACAGCACTTGGACTGAGCAAGCACGCAGGTCACCTGGTCACAATCACCTCACTACAGTAAGGTGCTCTGTATTTCTCTAATAGTAACTCATTCTACATTTGCAAGTTTTATGTCCTCTTTAGGGAGGTGATGTGTTTCCTCTCTTTTTTAGCATTTAAAATAAACAACTCATATCATATAAAGTAATACATACCACACAAGTGTCTCGGAAAAACAGAGATCTCCCCTGCCCCCTCCCCCCGCAAAAGCACAGTGGCCATTTTGGGTGTTGTGATATTGTGCATTCAGGGCTTTTTCCAAGGCTGTGATCTTGTGCAGTGGCCCAAACTCATGTTTTGGGGCACCATAAGAGCATGACAGGGACGCGGGTGGCGTTGTGGGTTAAATCACAGAGCCTAGGACTTGCCAATCAGAAGGTCGGTGGATCAAATCCCTGCGACGGGGTGAGCTCCCGTTGCTCCGTCCCTGCTCCTGCCAACCTAGCAGTTCGAAAGCACCTCAAAGTGCAAGTAGATAAATAGGTACTGCTGTGGCAGGAAGGTAAATGGCGTTTCCGTGTGCTGCTCTGGTTCGCCAGAAGTGGCTTAGTCATGCTGGCCACATGACCTGGAAGCTGTACGCTGGCTCTCTCGGCCAATAAAGCGAGATGAGTGCCACAACCCCAGAGTAGGTCACGACTGGACCTAATGGTCAGGGGTCCCTTTACAGGGGTACCTTTAAGAGCATGACCTTTTAAAAAGTGCCTCTTTGGGGCTCCATCATCTCATGCTGTTCATGTGACTTGCATGGGAGCACAGAAAGGAAGATGCATGCCCCGGTTTTGGCTCACCATGTTGGAGGGTATGGTAATATAATACATTGCAAAGCAATCAGAAGTTACAAATGTCTTCCAATAACATTGTATTTCCTGTTAAGAATACTCTATACAGCAAGGGAAGCTAGTCCCATGCTGCTTAAAAGGTCCAAGCCCAATTCTTAACCCCCCCCCCAAAAAAACCCTATAAATCAGGGCTGGGGAATCTGTAGGTCTTCTGATGTTGGCCTACAACTCCCTTCATCCCTATTGGCCATGCTGAGTCAGGCTGATGGAGGGATACAGGGTCTCCCTTGGTTGAAGGAATTGTAAGTGGTGGTGGTGATGATGATGAGAATTGGCTTTGGATTACATGCTCCAGGACCAATTCCTTCTCTTTTATCTGTGAGAATAATGTGTCCTGACTTGTCAAGTTTACCTGCATGTTGCCTTGGAGATATTTCTCTTGTTCCTTTCGCCACAGGAGACTGGAGCTGCCAACATTAGGGCTCAAGGTTGACATTTTGGGACAAAATGGGGCTAAAATTTGCTGCTCCAAAATTGCCCTTCACAACTGTGGCTTTCATATTGCCTCATCATCAGCACCATCTTACTTCATAATCATCATTCAAAAGAGCGTGTGGGTTCTAAAGCATCTAAAAGGAGCTGGCAAGTTGGCACAACCGTTCTATCCTACCCTTCACGTTTCCATCCCTTCCTGCTTACACTGCCACCTCTATGTGCGTCACTGGCTGCAAGGAGAGTGTTTCAAAATATGATCGAAATAAGCTAGCATTTATTCAGTTTGGCATCTCCAGGCGCTCCCTCTTTTCTCTCCCCTCGCCCCTAATCCAAGCTAATGCCTTCCAGATGAGGTGCTAGCAGCTGCTAATTGCGTTTGGATCCATCCTGATTTGTGCTTCAGTCAGCAAGGCACCTCACTAATGGATCTGAGATTTGGCAGTGGTCCTGGGACCAGTGTCAAAGAAAATAGATGAGAGGGGGAAGAAAGGGGGGGGGGAGAGAGAAAGTTCAATAAAGGAAAACTATCGCAGCCAGAATCTGAATCCTGATAAGGTTTGTGGCTCTCCCAAGTTGTGGGATTTCAGACGGCACAACTTCATTCCTTTCTGCAGGCAGAAATCCGACACCTGCCCTGGCTGGCCCTCCACGGTTCTTTCCGATCACTTGGCAGGGAGTACATTGCTCTAAGGGAGGCTCATGTTCTAAGGCTGACAGCCATGCAGAGCTATAACACACCTGGGCTTTATGAACACTGGGCCCATGCAGGGCCTCTGCTGGCTTGAACTACTGGAGATAATTTTCTTGGAGCCAAGCTGGAAAAAAGAGGCCCTTTAAGGGGGGTGGGGGTGGAAGCAGCAAACCTGGGCCTAAAGCATTTTCTTTCTCTTTCTCTTTTTTCTTTCTTTAATCAATCACTTGCATTCATCGTTCCATTTTGCATACACGGCAGCAGAAAGGAAAGCCAAGTTGGCTGGATGGAATTCTAAATCCTTGCAAGGCAGGAAATACAGTCAGACAAGACAGAGAAGCAACAGAGGAGACACACAGGCACAAGGGAAAGACGGAAAATGTGCTAGATTAGGAAGGGCAAAAACAGGAAAAGAGAGTGATAAGTGATGCAGGTACACTAGTAAATGTACACTGATACACTTTTTCAACCAAGACATACAGGTTTCCCCAGCTGGATAAATAGGACTTCACCCCAAGTGTCTCCTTTGTGGGGTTTTAGTTTTGTTTTAAATGTAATTCCTCGTTGGGTGTTGATAAGTGTTTTTAATTAACTGTAGAGTGCATCACCTTGAGACGTTAGTTTAGAAGGTGATTAATAAACCAACAATAATATATAATATGCACTGGAGAAGAATATTTCCTACAAACACAGAAGCCAATAAGGCAACCCGCAAACATCTTATTTAAGCCAGTGTGGTGTAGTGGATAAGAGCGGTAGTCTCGTAATCTGGGGAACCGGGTTCGCGTCTCCACTCCTCCACCTGCAGCTGCTGGGTGACCTTGGGCCAGTCACACTTCTCTGAAGTCTCTCAGCCCCACTCACTTCACAGAGTGTTTGTTGTGGGGGAGGAAGGGAGAGGAGAATGTTAGCCGCTTTGAGACTCCTTCGGTTAGTGATAAAGCGGGATATCAAATCCAAACTCTTCTTCTTAATATACCATAATGTTTACTTGAGTCTGGGCGATATCTTTCTTAATCCTGATAGATATCTGGATCATACAATGGTGTTTTGTGTAGCTACTAGGCAAGGTCCAGGTGCTTGAGGGTTCATGGATATCAGTCACCACACGTTCTCCACCTTTAAAGTACCACATTGTATACCACCTTCAAGCTCATGGAAAGGGCCAAGATCCATGAGCTTTCCCCTGGCCTACGGTATGATAACACTGCATGTTCTTTCACCTGTACATGAAGGAAGGATCCCCAATCAAGCACATTAATCCTTCCTAAATGATCATGCTTGGAATTGGAAACAAATCCTACTCAAGTAAAACTGCCCATTGAGGTCAAATGACCCAATATTTTGTTGTGTCATTTCCCTACCCCCATCCCATAATGTAAGCCCATTTGTTCCATAAAGGTGGTTTTCTAAGCACTTTATCTAGATCTTTAGTTGAACGGATGTCTTCCTTCCTTCCTTCTGCACAGCACTGCATTGCTTTTCTGTTATTCTGTCATTAAGTTGCTTTGTGGTTTTATTTTATCGTTTCAATGTAAAATTTATTTGTTTTTACTTGTTACATTTTTGCAACTTGCCCTAGGGCCATTTGGTGAAGGGCGGGCTAAAAATACAAGGGCAAATAATAAACAAACGGTTCCCTGAATTATGGGAGACAACTAATTTTCTCTTGCTGTCTCTGTGTGTAGAATGCTAGAAACTTGTTGGTGGGGCTGTGGCAGGTTTTGTGTGCTACGGATGCACAGCAATGCAAAGAAAATTTTACGTGGAATGGAGGAAGGAAATGTTGTTGCATGCCAGAGGTGCTGTTTTCTTCATACATTCCTACCCAATCCTGCAAGGCCTCACAATGACCAAAAAGATCTAGCAGGGTCCCAGAAACCTCACTGTTAAAAATGAGATCCGCTTCCATTCCTCTGTTTTCGGTGCTACAATTGCCTTTCCAGAAGACGGCCGCAGAAAACATCTGAATGTTTAGGGCTACTTTTCCCTCCTTTTTGCATACAACAATTACTTAACTTGCAGAAACCGTTAGGCTTCGTACTGCAGAAAGCCAGTGTGGCATAGTGGCTGGAGTATCAGACTAGTAGTCATGGAGGTAACTAGGTAAGGAATAGGAAGCAGAGACTATGAATAAATAGACAAGTCTCCCAACCGAGGGATGTCAAAGTGGAGCTCCCTGGGGATGTTGGGACCTGTGCTTTTTATCTAGATCATAAATTATCTAGAGTTGTTATTTATTAAATTTATATACCGTACTGCCCTTCATCTAAAGATCACACAGCGGTTTACAACAACAACAACAACAACAACAACAACAACAACAACAACAACAACAACAGAATTAAGGGTGAGCAGGGAGGTAGTCAAGTTGCTGAGGGAACCAAATTGTTCAGTAAGCTAAATAAAAAAAGTGGTTGTGAAGAGCCATGAAAGGATCTTTCCAAACTAGGTGAATGGGCAGTAAAGTGGCAAGGGCAGTTCAATGAAAGCAAGTGTTAAGTAATGCATTTTGAGGCCTCATTGGGTCTAAACTGGCAGTGACTTCCCAGGAGCAACACCTTGGGGCCATAGCAGATACCTTAAGTAAGATTTTTTAAAAATACAAATTCCACACTAGGGATCATTAGAAAAGGGACTGAAAATAAACCTGCCAATATTATATTACAATTATTCAAATCTATGGTACAACCACACTTGGAATCCTCTGTATAGTTCTGCTCATCTCACCTCAAAAAGGATATGGTAAATCTGTGGAAGTTTCACAAATGGGCAGACGGATGGAGCATCTCCCAAATGAGGAAAGGTGACAACGTTTGGGTTTTTAAATATAGCTCAGAGAAATGGTGAGTAAATGAATGAGGGGTATAAAATTATGCATGCTGTGAAGAAAGTGGATAGGGGGAAGTTTTTTCTGTCACCTAACACTAGAAGTTGTGCAAATCCAATGTTTGGATGTTTCCTATGAAAAGAGGTTACATTTGGGCTTTTTTAGTTTAAAGAAACGGTAAAACGAGGGGCATGACTGAAGTGAACCAAGTGACTAGATTTTTCACCCTGTCTTGCAATACTAGATGCCAGGGTCATTGAATGAAACTGAATGTTGGAGGACAAAGGACTGACAAAATAAAATACTAGCCAGGATGGCTATGCACCATCTCCTGAATCAGAGGCAGTATGGACCTTTATACCAGTTGCTGTGGAACAAAACAGAGAAACAAATGCAGCATTTTTAGAAATATCAAAGGTGCGACTACCTGGAATAACAACCAGGAGATACAAAGCTCCTGGTGACGATATTAGATACATTGGCAGGTGTCATTCTCCTTAGTAAATGCTAGCAACCTGCACTGCCTAAACCGCAACTAGATCGCTTTTGGGAATTTAAACACACTTCTCTGCAAACTGTGAAGCCATAGGCCTCAGCTCAAGAGGCAGCCTTTGCCTAGAGTGGACTGAGCCAATAGAAACTCCTCAAAACTCTGGCTGAAAAATAGTTCTTTCATCAACTTTGCAATTGTTGGCAGAGCTCATAGGGAGTTTCCACTAGACTATGATTCATTTACTGAATGAAATCTGATCCTGGCCAGTGAGAAGAGGGAGATGTAAAGACAGACAGAAACACCACAGACTTTAAGATTCAGGCAGGGCCAAGGAATAGAAAAACAGCAGCCAAGGATAAGCAGAAGTGCTTTAAATGTGTACTGTGAAGGAGGAGGAAATTGACAAGCTGGAACATGTGCATAGGAGGGCAACCATGATGATCAAGGGTCTGGAAACTAAGCCTTGTGATGAACAGTTGAAGGAGCTGAGTATGATTAGCCTGGAAAAGAGAAGACTGAGAGGAGATTTGACAGCCACCTACAAATATGTAAAGGGCTGTCACATGGGGGCTAGGACCTGTACCAATAGATTCAAGTTTCAAGAAAGGAGATTCCAACTAAATGTCAAGAACTTTCTGACAGTAAGCACTGTTTGGGAGTGGAACAGTCTCCCTCAGGAGGTTGTGGACTCTCCTTTTTTAAAAGCAGAGGTTGGGTGGCCATGTGTCATAGATGCGTTAGCTGTGATCCCTGCATTGCAAGAGGTTGGACTAGATGACCCTCGGGGTCCCTTCCAACTCTACAATTCTATGATTCTGTTCCATTTCACCTAGTATTTCCAACTGTCTCCCACAACAGGTATTCAGCATCTGCAGCCACTGAATATTCTCAGTCTTCATTGAGCTATTTTGTGGCTTTTTACACACTTAGGGCTCCCCACCTAAAGATTGTGTAAACTATTTCTGAAAACTTTGGGGTTCCCCTGAACATGCCAATACCTCCTTCTTATTTCACAGAAGCCCTACAGATACTACCGATGGGTATGCAAGAATGAGTATGCAAGAATAGTCCTACCAGGACTATTATTACTATTATAATTATTACTAAAATCTCCTAAAAGTTAATGAGGGCGACTGACACCTCTCACTAGGGAGGGTGTTACACATGGGAAACCACTACCAAGAAGGCCCTGTCATGGCTCACTGCCAACCAGGCCTCTTCTGATTATCATATGGCTCAAGGTGTTTGATAGTGGGGAAGGCGCTCTTTTAGGTACCAGGGTCCGAAGCTATACTTGGATCTCAAGATGGCAATGAGGTGGAAAAAGTCCAAGGAATGGCCTTGTACACTTGGCTTGGCACATACTCTCACACACATACCACCAGAGATGTCGAACTGCAACATGGGGAAGCACTTAATTATTGCCATGTGTGCTTGTGTATCTGTTTGGGGCACTGATGTCCAAGTACTGACTCTGTAGCAATATCCTCATTTTAAATGGAAGTAAAGATTGATGCTCTACCAAAAGCCTCAGAAGGTAATTTTTAAAAAAGAATTTAGAATTTGCTGGCATAATAAAAGTTAAATAGGTTTGCAATGCTTAAATTCTTCTGAGTTTTAAGGGGAGGGATGGAACTACAGGGCGGGGAATGTTCTGAGCCAAACAGGACTATGCAGGCTGCAGCCTTTCTGCTTTCAGCGTGATCACTCAGTTATGTTGTTCTTACGGGGTTTGAACTGAGGAACATCTGCACTAAGGCTTCCTTCACATAATTTATTTTACCTCTGAGATATCCTTCCTCCTCCTCTTCATTTTTGAGTCCTGGGGATTTGACTGTGGTGTTTGCGTAAGATTACTCCAGGTTTCTTGACAGTAAGTCCCCTTGATTTATTGTACCCCACTTCCAATAACAAAAGACTTGTGGAAAAGTCATCTACTTAAGTTGTGGGCAATGGTTTCTCTCTTTAAAACAAAAAACGGATCACACACACATTCTACTAGCTGTACAGTGCTGTGTAACAGAGAATGCTTTATAATTTGCTCCCTTCCATTTTTGCAAAATAAAATTACCCCTTTAGCTATGAGGTTACACTGGTTCATGTGTTTATTGTGGAGATCTGATGTGAGCTTACACAGAACAAAAGAGAAGGGAAGGTGGGAGACTGGCAGCAGAATAGCCTACTTCACGTAGCAAAATGTTAAACTGGCTCTGACTGCATGCTGTAATCCAGGGTAGACAACCTGGTACCCTCCAAATGTTCGCTGGACTACAACTCCCATCAGCTCCAACCAGCACATCCAAACTACACTGCTATGTTTTCATCCGGGGGTATTTTATTGCTTTGTTGCATTGTGTTGTAGCTTTGTTCAACTTTCAACACACTGGCGGTTTCTCTGTCTAATTGCTACTATATAGTATTAGTTATTTGTAAACTACTTAGAAACTGTCCTACGTATTAAGCAGTATATAAATATATTTAAATGAATAAATGAATGAATTGATGAGCCATCAAACCCCTAACCACTCAAATTAGAACAAAAACGTAATTTACGCTAGAAGAGAGAACAGTGTGAAGCTAAAAATGGGGAAATGGCAGCTGCAAACTCCCCTGCAAATATGTTTCAGTTCAGTTCCCTTGTAGCTCAGAAGGCTGTAAATTACACTGGCAGTGTAATGTTTCTTAGTGGTGCTCCAGAGGTATATAAAAGAGCCCAGAAATTATGTGAGGCCAGTTAAGGGATAAAAGACTCCTTGTAAAGATTCGTGAAATCCTGTCCTGCTCCATAGCATCTCCCCCCACCCTGGGCACTCCCCACCCAAATAAAACAAAACTTGGCTTTTTCAGTTTGTCACTTTCTGTGCCGGTAGTATCTCTCACTACCATCCAAACAAATTAGGGAACAAAAACTTCATTCCTAGAAATGGACCCCCCAAAACACTAAATGGACCAAGAACAGGGAAAATAGTTCAGTCCCCTCTCCCTAAAACCTGCATATCCGCATATGTTAAGTTTGGATAACTTACAATGCATGTCCACTCAGAAGCAAGGCCCACTGAATTCAACTGGGCTTACTCTCAGATTTGGGAAGCATGTACAGGACTGCTGCCTACAATGCAAATTTGTACAGTGGTGCCTTGCAAGACGAAATTAATCCGTTCCGCGAGTCTCTTCGTCTTGCGTTTTTTTCGTCTTGCGAAGCACGGCTATTAGCGGCTTAGCGGCTATTAATGGCTTAGCGGCTTTAAGAAAAAGGAAACAAACTCGCAAGAACTCGCAAGATGTTTCGTCTTGCGAAGCAAGCCCATAGGGAAATTCGTCTTGCGGAACGACTCAAAAAACAGAAAACTCTTTCGTCTAGCGAGTTTTTCGTCTTGCGAGGCATTCGTCTTGCGGGGCACCACTGTACTATGCGATGAATACTTAGCAGGAACAAACAGGTGACCCTCACCGATCCTAACTATCCAAAAAGGCTATGCTGTTTAAATAGATTCCAGAAGAAAGCATTTCGAACCAGCAGCAGTGGACAACAGCAGTAGATGGAGGCAACTACTGGAATGCACAGAGATCTGTTCACATATATCAGGATTAATGTGAGCCTTTTTGTTGCACTGTAAATTTAAGTAATAAAATTTAACCACCTCCCTTTAGACTAAGATAGTTTTTAAGCAGTAACTGAGTGTCTACCCAGACATATGGCCGTGCAGTGTGCTGCCTGTGTACTATGCTAGTTTTAAAGAAACGCAAATGAAAAACCATACAGGAAAAGGCTTAAAGCAGGGCTACATAGAAATTCCATCATTTCCAGTAAGACGTCTTTCCTGCATAACTTGTTCCTTCAAAAACTCACACTGTATCCAAATACCAGTTTCCCTAATCAAATTAGAATGCAACCCTGTATTTATTTATTTTCCTAAAACATTTTCGACTTAGCTCTTCGGTCCAAATAAAAAGACATTCAGAACATCAGACATGATTGAAAATAATAAAATTTGCCTATGCCATGCAGGCACAGGCATAGCAAGAGAAGGTCAGAAAATATTCCTCTATGCCACAGGAGCGGCAAGGATCCCAATTGCTAAAAACTGGAAAAAAGAAACTGTGCCAACCAAAAAGGAATCGCAAGACAAACTGTTAGAGTACATTGAACTGGCTAGATTAACAGAGGCAATTAGAGATCACACTTGACAAGAATTTCAAAAAGCATGGGGGAAATGCAGAGAATACTTCACAAAACAGTGCCCTAAAATACATACCTGGACTTGTTTCGATTAATGTCTGCAGGAGACTTTGTGAATATTTAAGTTATAATTAGAAAAATCTTAATAATTATTCATAAAGGACACAGTTTCTAAGAAGTAAATAAGGAGGCCAGATACAGGATAAAGGTTGTTTGTATTTGGTTGTTTGTATTGTTGTGTGTTATGTTCACTGTATGTTATGCTCACATTTAATGTGTATTGGGGTGGGGGGTTGTGTTATGTTGTAAATTAAATTCCAATAAAAATTTTAAAAACAGAAAATAATAAAATTTAAGTTATTAAAAGAGTGGCAGCACAACATCAGTCTTACAAAAACTGTGGGAAAGACCCACCCTAGAAAAGGCAGAAAGATCAAAAAGATCAGTACAAATAATAATTTTAAAAAATAGTATTCTGCCTTCTTGGGGAGAATGTTCCATAAGCAGAGTGTTACGAGTAGAAAAGGTCCAATCCTGAGTCACTATTGACTTAACTTCTGTGATTTGGAGGACTTGGAGAAGAGACTATTTTTCTTAATGAGAGATTATCTTAATAGTGAGGGTGGTTTTAACACAGATAGCTCCAGGGCTTTTTTTTTTCCAGCCGGAACTCGCTGGAACTCAGTTCCAGCACCTCTCAGTTGGGCGCCATTGTCATTATAAGAGAATAATGAGGGGCATTCATGGTGAGTTCCAGCACCTCTTTTTCTACAAAAATAGCACTGGATAGCTCTGTTATGATTATGATCATTATTTAGATATCTTACCCACCCTTACGTACCCTTCACTAGAAGGTCCCAGGGTAGGTTACAGCAATAGAAAAATACCATTTAAAATCAGTTAAAACAGTTTACAATCCAAAGACTAGGATGCATCCTAAAAACACATATATCAGGTGTCAAATGCAGACAAAATGAAATATTTTATTAAAAAATATATCTCAACAGTTGCCATTGCTGATGAGGGATAAGGAGTGATTGCTATTTACATACTGTAATTAATTCAAATATATGTAGATTGCACAGAGCCATTTAAAATTAATAATAATAATAATAATAATAATAATAATAATAATAATAATAATATCATAGCAGCTTGGATAGGGGGAAAGCAATCTGATCGTGCATGTATTTCAAAATGGGCAGGTGATCACTCCAAATTCCTACCTTCTTACCTAGTTTTGATCATTATATTTTGCCCTTTTCAAGCCTACAAGGTAATCTCTACTAACCAATCACTCATCTGTTTACTTTTTTCTTAGGCTCCCTCCTATTTTTAAAAAATAAAAAGGAATTGGATTTCCATGCTTTTCTTTCACTTTTCACCCTTTCCCCGAGTCTTTGATGTTAATTGTCTGCCATGCCAGAGCACTCCTTAGCTGATTAAGTCCAAGCTTCTTCCCTGGTTTTGTTGACCCATGAATGGGGGCCTCTCCAATGCTCACTGGAGTGCACTATCATTACCCTCCTTTACCCCCCCCCCATTTGACTTGATGGATTAATCCCACTGTATAAAGAAAAGTGGTATGGGAGGGGAAACTGAAGCAGCATGAATTGAAAGGGGGGGGGAGTAGAGGAAGAAGGATATCCAGCAAATGCTCGATTGCTCCTGCTTAAAATAACACCATTTATTTAGATAGGTCAAGACATTAAAAAGGAATATGAGAGGCTACTGAAGATCACTATTGATATGATATTTATATCTTTAAGAGGCTACAATGGATTTTTACTAAATTCAAAAAAGTTCAACCCCACCTCCCATCCCATAAAACTTAGAGATCTGGCACCTATGCTTTTTGTTTCCTCTTCCTCCTTTCCTCACTTCTTTCTACCAAACCATACTATGTACACATGTATTTGTACACATAAAAGTTTTGATCTGGCTATTCTGGTCTTTGTCCAGGCTTTTTAGAGTATAGTGTGGACTATATACTAGTGGCTACAAAAGAATGGACATTCCTTCTGGTTTATGTATGGTGAGGTAACCAGATCTGTACAGGCAGCAACTGATTCAAGCATGTCCAATTGACACTTGACCGTGCATGCACATATTGCGGTAACCTGGAAGTGGCCAGAAAAAGAGGTGAAATGGAAGCGGAGGCATAATGGGGTGTAGTGCGCACTCCACCATTGCAAGTGATGATCCAGAACACAACTCCTGTGAAAATTGTGTGTTGCCTGTACACAGTTTTCTAAGAGTGGTTGCACCATAGACTTGTGCAATGGCATTCTGATATTGGCAGTTTCATTTTCAATCCATTTCCTAATGATTCCCAGTGTGGTATTTGTTTTCCACGTTTGGACAAGACTTCGGTTTGCACAGGACAGTTTCTCACCTTTAACAGCATCTTTAACTCTGCTTCTTAACCATGCAGGGTTCTTCTTGGCCCTAGTGGTACCTTTCTTCATCCATGGTATACCTTCAAGCTGAGCTTCTAATATTGTGGTTGCAAACAGCTCCCAATGATACCCTTCATGGCCAGTATCCACTGATGGCATTACCCTCAAGGAATTTGTCTAATCCTCCTTTAAAGGCATCCAAGTTGGTGACCCATAAATTTCAGGTGAAAGCTTCGAATGGACCATCTTCCTGTAGCTTTCACTAAATCTACTAGGGAGTTAAACCTCAGAGTGTCCTTTCAAAATCCACCACTAACTAATATGGGCAAAGGGACTGAAGAGAAACCAAAGCTCAGGAAGACTTCAACCAGATTCCAAGTCCTGAAAATGCATTTTCATTTTACAGAGTTGACTTTATTTCTTATAAAGTTCCCAGTGTAGTTCAAATCAAAGCTATTGCTCCACCCACCATACTACTGTCTTCCCTTCCACACCACCACATAAAGGTAAAAAGGTAAAGGTACCCCTGCCCGTATGGGCCAGTCGTGTCCGACTCTAGGATTGTGTGCCCATCTCACTTAAGAGGCCGGGGGCCAGCGCTGTCCGGAGACACTTCCGGGTCACGTGGCCAGCGTGATGAAGCTGCTCTGGCGAGCCAGCACCAGCACAGCACATGGAAACGCCGTTTACCTTCCAGCTATAAAGTGGTACCTATTTATCTACTTGCACTTGGGGGTGCTTTCGAACTGCTAGGTGGGCAGGAGCTGGGACCGAAAGACGGGAGCTCACCCCGCTGTGGGGATTCGAACCACCAACCATGCGATCGGCAAGTCCTAGGCACTGAGGTTTTACCCACAGCACCACCCGTGTCCCTTATCCACATAAAGGTAATACCACTACAATATTAGCTGGTCGCCAGTGCCCCATCTCCTTCAGCCTTATTACACAATTCCATTGGAATCCCCACTCCAGTACCATTCTCGACTACAAATGACTATCATTCCTGACCCAGAACCAAACCCAAGAGTCCCAGGGAACTTCCAGACTGTCTCTATTTTCAGGCAGGATTCAATCACATACCAGCAAATTCAGGTTGCACAATTTCAAACTGCTTTGAAACTCTTGGATAAGGTTGGGGAAGAGATTTGATTCAGATCACATTTAACGGTGAGCCTACCTAACACTTGCTAAAACAATATGCAATATGTAGCACAGTAATCCTTTGAAAGTTGCACGTCTCTGAATTCTGCAGTGCAGTTCTCCAACCAAGTAATGTGCACAAAAATGCATACACTAGGTAAAATGTGCATTAAAATGTATCATACAAAACACATCAGAGAGAATTGCTTGCAAAAATATATGTATTGGGAGAGATTTCCATCAAATGCTGATGTATTTTCATGTGGAGTCAGAAAAAGTCACAAAACGATGTGGAAATGTGGAGAGCTGAATTTAAGAGAAATTGAAATTGACGGATTTGAGCAACAAACCTGGACTTTTAGCCATAAGGAAAGTGATGGAAATGCACTGGAAAGTGTGAAATAACACTGGCTTTATGTGATGCCATATAACCTCACCACAATAAATAGCTGGCATCATCTAACCTCCCTGCAAACTTGTGGAAAGAAAGTGGGATGAATTATCAATAAATAGGTTGCCTGGAAGTGCTCTCAGTGATCAGTAGATGTGCTGCTGCTAATCAGATAGAGATGCTTTGCATTGAAATTAAAACCCTCAAGTTTTAATTTCAAGAGGTGGTGCTTTTCTCATCCCTGCATGACAAGCTGCACTTGTCAAAATTCTCCCTACCACACAACCACTAAAGGTTTAAGGGGCCCCATCCTCTCTGGCATTTGGTTACCCTGCTACCAACCACATCATACAAGCATGGCAAATTTGAGTGTGGGTGGTTTTGTAGTTCTGACAGTTGCTCCATTAATACTTTCACTTATGTTGCTAAGACTGTGGTCATCAAACTACTTAACTCCAGTGACCTCTTTGGGACTATTTAAAATAAAGTGGTTTGAAGATTGCAGCTTAAATCACTTTTCCTACAGATCAGTGGTCAAACTAGTTTTCCACATTTAATTAGGTGTTTAACCTTTTCACGTATTTAGCTGTGAGCTCAGAAGAAAGAAAGAAAAAGGGATTTGGACATGCACTTCACTTGCATGGCCTACAGTACAGTAAATTACATTTTATTTTCTAAGTAAGCCTTCAGAACAACAATATCTGTGCCTGGTAAAGGTCTCACATCCAGCAGTACACATCAAGTGGTTTGTCAGAACTCTGTATGCATTTTCTGTTTTGTACTTGTGACTCAAAATCAGCAGAGAGAAATGATCAGTTTCTCTGAGGAGACTTCTCTCTCTTTTCTCCCCCACATTCAATGACATTCACTCTCTTTCTGGCCCCAGGGCATTCTGTTGCTGTTGGCACTGCGTGGCCTTCTTCTCGGTCCAATTATTCAGTCAAATCTGCCAGATGTTCCAGGGCCAACTGGCTCTCTGAAGCAGAGAGAGAGAGAGACTCCTTCAGAGTAAGTTGGCAGACGTTATTGTGTTTCCAAACACTGGGAGAGAGAAAATTCTGGCTTTGCAAACTAACTTTAGCTGCCACTATAATGGATACTTTGCCAAGCAAACATAAAAATAACATTTTTTGTCCTTTCACAGATATGGTACACAGAATGGGCAAGGTGAGGAAAACAAAGCACAAGGGAATTGAAGTGATTTGGGGTTCTTTTCAAACTGCTGCCATGTTCTCAGCAGACTCTGCTTTGAGCCATCTTGCAAATTTTCCCTTGGCACTATGCTTATTTTCATTAACCAGTTCCAACCAGTACATTTGGAAACCGGCATAAATTGCTTTTCTCTCAATAGAAGATTACATTCCAGACTACCTGTTTCTGCTTGTCTGTCTCCTC
Organism: Podarcis liolepis; assembly: GCF_965112155.1. NCBI lineage: Eukaryota > Metazoa > Chordata > Lepidosauria > Squamata > Lacertidae > Podarcis > Podarcis liolepis. The sequence continues at coordinate 74,331,658 of NC_139558.1, read as the reverse complement.
TGACATTGTGCTTGTGTGTGTGTGCCTCAATGCATGGATATTGCTGCAAGCTCCCCAAGCTGAAGGAAGTCCAGGACCACTTTGCAGGGTCAACTTATTTGTGCATGGGTGAAGACTGGAGAATTGCAGTGTCTTTTGTAGTATAGATTGGCCAGCAGCAAACAAGCAAGCAAGCACACATGGGCAGTGCTTTCCCCAAAGCTGCATCAGTTCTGAACCAACGCAAGAATCTTGGAGAGCTTGCTTCTCCCTCTCCAATCAGCCCCCACAAACCGAATCCCCGCCAGACTGGTTTTAACTCCCCTCTAAAAAGTTGAAGCAGGAGAGATTAGCCATTGCTCAGTTCCTTATAATTCACTATATAGTGTCAGAGTATAGGAAAGCCATTTTGTATAACAAAACGTTTGGTTGTGACTGAAATGTGGCAAAGGCACTGAAACGGGGTTCAAAAGATAAAGATTAAATTATTAGCTCTGGCATTATAACTTGCCTGTTTCACGCAAGTCACCTGTTCTCATCAGAATATATCCGTTTCCTATTTTCCCACTTGTCATTCTAATTCAAAACATTGTAGTCTTGGAACAAATGTCTCCACACTGATGTCTACTAAGGGTGACTAAGGAGATCAGGGTTAGAAAGTAACTGGCTATCAATGCTGAGTGAATAAGAAGTTGGCACCCATCACTTGGCAGGATTGTAGTCAGAGGGTGGCTCAGTTGAAGACATGCACCATATAAGTGTGCAGCAGCCAACTAGTCAGCAACACCAAGCACAGGTGTGAGCCACAATGACACTGCTATGCATTGAGCGCTGCTGTCTAATTATGTGGTTACACAGTACTGATCATAATTAGTATCTACGTAACAGATGTAACAAGACCTTCAATCTCAGATGAGGCTGAAATAACAATGCTTTTTTATTTTTTTTAAAAAAGCCCAAACGATTAAAGTAATCTGCTTTAGTCTCCAACACTAAATTTAGTTTTGCTGGACTAGGCAACAGCCTTTAATTAATACTCACTGTATTAAAACGAAAAGGTATGTATCTGGAAGGCTTTCCTGGGTTGCAAGTTTAGTTTCAGTTTCCACCTTCGCTGCTTGCTTCTGTTTGTAAGGTGTACAGTAGATCACATCTTACATTCAGTTGCAAGGGTTCATCATATACACGGAAATTGCATATAGATGTCATGGATTGATTGCAGAGAAATGGTGGGAGGAGCCAGCTGGGGAACCACCAAAAAAAGGCGGCTCAGGCTCAGGGCCCATGGAGTGGTGGCAAGACAATGAGGAGGGAGAATATTGGGGGGAGGAGGTGTTGGAAGCTGAAGAGGTAACAGGGTTTAGTGAGCAGGTAGAGGCTGTGTCAGAGAGCAGTCCAGAGGCAGAGGCTGAAGCTAAAGGAGGAGAGGAGGGATGCCAAGAGGCAAAGAAGAGTCAGGCTGGTGAAGAGACATGGGTGTCTCCCCCTCCTGCTGCAGCAAGTTCCCCTCCCCTGTCTCCCAGAACCAGAAGAGGCATGAAAAGAGAGGAGGAGAGGTTGGCTTTTTACAGACAGAGTTTCCGATTGCTTGGAAAGAAGGGAACTGGAAAGAAGGGAACTTTGACGGCTGTGAGGGGACTTTCAGTCTCAGTGACTGGTCCATGAGGCAACACCTCCCAGGGATGAGTTATTGTGCTCATTAGACCTGACACTCCAAGTCTGTGCAGATCATGTTCTTGCTAATAGTTAACACCAACTTGCACTGTGTGATTTACTGCCAGCATTCCTACCAATAACAAAAACCTTGGGAGCTTGCGGCTAGCAGGTGAAGGGGAGTAGGAGAGAACCCCTTGTACTTCCAGAACCAGTGTGTGTCCTCAGTAAGCAAGGCGGAGAGCTTAAAAGCTTTTTCGTTCAGGCAACCCAAACAGACCTGGTGCAAAAAGAGTTTTAAAGCTCTCTGCCTTGCTTGCTGGGTAAGACCTGCTCAGCACAAGCTCTGGGAGGCTAGGGATGCTCATGCGAGATCTTGTGGGAACTTGGATGGCCCCATTAGATCTCATACAAGCACCCCAGAACTGACATGTGGAGTAGGCCGTTCCCTCCAAGCAAGTCAGAGAGCTTTAAAGCACTTTATGCGCCGTGTAACCCCAAGTCGACCTGGTGCAAGTTTTTAAGCTGTCTACCTTGCTTGGATTTAACTTGTACAATTTCAACCAGCTATGTATGGTTGAAATCATGCAATCCTACTATAATGGCTGATCATTTTAAGTAAAAGAAACCTGTGTAAACCTTACAGCCATGTCTGTCTTCCTTGGAATAAAATGAAGAATCTACACTGCAACAGCTTCCCTTACACTACCTAAGTGCTATAGAGAGTTTGGGCCATATAAAAGGAGATAATGATAGTTAGGATCTAGGTATACACAGATACAGAACAGTAATAATCAAGGTTCATTACAAGTACTGATGGGGAAATAAATACTGTAGTCTGCTAAAGCAAGATGAGAGCCCTCAAGCAAGTAGGTCAGGCATAGGCAAACTCGGCCCGCCAGATGTTTTGGGACTACAGCTCCCATCATCCCTGACCACTGGTCCTGTTAGCTAGGGATGATGGGAGTTGTAGTCCCAAAACATCTGGAGGGCCGAGTTTGCCTATGCCTGAAGTAGGTCATGCTGCAATACAAAGTAAAAGGCACAAACCATTCTGAGCTGGAGGATAATCACTTCCTAATGCCCACAGGCCACATTACTACATCAAATATGATCATCCAGTTTTTAGCCATTAAAACAGTGATAGGTCCTCCAAACAACAGTGGACTACAACTCCCAGTTGGGGGTGATAACATTTTGACTTAGTAGGACTGCAATATCTAACCATGCTGCTTTTATCACAATAGGACTTGGACATAAAGTGTGCTATTAAGCATGTGCAGAGTACCATTGACACCTCACAAAACCCCCCGATTATTTTCTTCACATCTATGGACAGTGGAAGAGCTTCTGTGTAAGAGGGCCCAAGTATAATTCTCAGACAAGATTGACTCCATGCCTCTTATTTAGAAATTAAGCCATTCCACATGACATAAGCTTTTGAATTCATGTATTGTTTACACATCTGTTGCAAAAAAACCCCTAAATAAGCATATAAAAACTTTTGAAATGTGAGGAAACCTTGCTTCTAGTTGCAGACAGTTTTCCTCCAACCAAAACTCAATTTAACATTTCATTATCCAAAACACTTCTCTCCCTCTCTCCCTCAAGGTCACACAAAAACCACTAAACTAAACAGAAAAAACTCTTCGAAGTAGGAAACCTGTGAATAAAGCTGGCCTTTAGGGAAATAGCTCTGGGCATGTTCACAACCAATGTATGATTCTGATATACTCCAAGGCTATCATGAGAGGTTATTCTTGAAGCGGTCCTGACTCCTTTCATATCTGCTGTCCTGGCTGTGCTAGATAGCCCTCATGACAACAGCTGGAGTGGGAGCCCTCCTTGCAGGGCTGAAATTCAGGCAGTCCAATCAGTCGCATGGTTTTTCAGTTTAAGAGACACAGGGAAGGGACCTCTTTGCCATTTTGGATTAGGATTGGCTGAATGGTGTAGAAATCTGACTAGCCAGAGTACAGGAGATTGACAGAAATGCCTCTGTAAATTCAAGGAAGTACCGTATTTTTTGCACCATAACACTCACTTTTTTCCTCCTAGAAAGTAAGGGGAAATGTCTGTGCGTGTTATGCAGTGAATGCCTATGGATGGCGGGGGGATCTGCTGCAGTCGTGAGCAGAGGATCCATGGTTCCCCTTCCTTCCCTCCTCCATGGTTACAAAGCAAGGATCCACATGGATCCTCAGGATCTTGTTTTCCTCCTCTAAAAACTACGTGCGTGTTACGGTCTGGTGCGTGTTATAGAGCGAAAAATATGGTATATAATGTGGGGGGGGGGAAGAGTGTGGTTTTGAGATCTGAAGGAGAAATATTTTTTAACTTGCTTGGCATTTTTAGCAGGAGAGCAGAGCCCCAGTAGCCCCACCTCCACTGACAACTCCCATTATCTCTGACCATGCTGGTCATGGCTGATGGAAGATAGAGTCTAATAGCATGTGGAGGGCCACAGGTTACCCATCTCAGTATCAAAATAAGATCATCCAGATATTCTGGTGTAGATAAAGTGCCAGTTGGTGATGTCCAACTAGTGCAAAGAGTTTTAACTGTACAGTGGAACTTCCCTTCTCCCTGTGCATCATCTAGCACCCCCTATATTGTTCTGGATTTCCCTGCAACCCTTCAGAGCAGATTTATGGGGAGTGCAGCAGGTGCATAGAGAGAGGAGAGACTGAGGAAGTTCTTTTGCACAGCTGAAACTCCTTGTGCTATTGGAACTGTTTGGTTGGATACCACCCTGGGTTTCCATGTCTCATGCTCAGGTACCACTGAGTCTATGGAAACAAGACCCTTTGCTTCCACTGGTACAAGGTAGTGGTTAGCACCTAGTGGTTGTTTAGACTATCCTATCCAGCACATAGTCATTTCCAGTGAACAGGACCAGAGACTGGAAGTGCAATCCTATACATATCTACTCAGAGGCTGGACCCCTTAAATTCATTATGACTTACTGCCAGGTAAATGCGTAGGATTGTGGCTTGAGCGTGCTGCTTAATCCAGCAATGTCAAAGAGACCATTCTGTCCCTGAGAATCAGCTAAGCTCCCTTCTCATTTTATGCAGCATTCGGCCAGAATAAATGTACTATGCTGATTTTGGAAGTGAAAAATCAGCATTCAAAAATCTTGCCTGCGAAGCTCACAGGGTGGTTTTGGGCAAATCACAGTAAAAACATACTGTGGCCCAAGGCCTTTTCAGGCAAGAGAACAGGGAGAGAACAGGCAGTGCTTCCTCCACGTTAAAAAACAAAACAGAACAAACCTCATTACAAATGGAGAGCTAACATCAGGGAGAGTGGTTCCAGTGTAGAATATTACATGTTGTGCTAGCTTTCTGACTGCATGGAGATTTTAATTCACAAGTGCATTAAAAAACTGACCCTCCACACTGCTATCTGAAAGGGTACAGTCCATTTATCACCTCCGCACGCTTACTACCTCATCCCACTGCGTGTGTAGACAAGGCAGACTAGAGGCAAAACCACACCCAACGGAAAGGGAGCTGCGAATGTACTGCAGGGAGCACAACAGTTGCCCTGTGTCATATTTTAGAGTTGATTTGCAGCACACTTGCCAAAAGAGGCTGGGCACCACCAATATATTATTATGTGCATGTTTAGACTGTGCTGTTCTTGCAAACTAGCTAGCTGTGGGCAAGATTCCACACAGGCATATATGATATGATAAGCTTTTCTTCGCGGCTTTCAGCTTCTTTCCCCTTCTTCAAAGTGTCTGTCAGTTTGCCCATTTCTACCTCTTTAAAAGTAACAGCAAATGGAATTATTCCCCTCCCCCAAGCACAAACTTGCAATGCCAAAAATTTCCTCACCACCAACAACTAGATGCTTTTTGTTTCTGTTTGCTTTACTTCCCGGTATTATTTAAAACCGTCTTGCTTTGGTTTAATCAAATTAAACTTGGAACACCTTCCTACAAGACAACGCACAGCCTGTTTAACAATCTGGTTAAAGGGGCCTTCTTGCCAACAGAATATTTCTTCAAGAGCATGTGGTGTAAATGACAAAATGGCATAACATAACTCGGTCTGTTAACAACCATTGCTTTTCCTTTTTGCGAGGGAGAACAACATGAGCTTTGCAAGATCCATGTTTGGTGCTGAAAGCTTCTGCTCTTAATTTATTTAAAAGAAACGAAACCTTTGAAAATCTCAGAGAAAACAATTTCACTGTCCTTTCATCAGTACTCACTGTGTGTGTGTGTTGAGGCTGAGGGGTGGGGTGGGGGTGTAAGAGAAACTTTGGAAAGGGCCAAATTAAAAAGGAAAGTGTTCTCTCCGTCCCATTTTCTCCAGGTTTCTTATCATTTGCTTCCTTCCGGGAAGCACACCACAAAGCTGTCCCCGCTCCAGAGTTGTAAAATAACAGGTTTTCTGTTATTGCCAAACTGCAGTGGTCTGGAGTCCTGTGAAGCGCACAGGGCAGCCTAATTAGGCCCATCCTTAATGAGCAGCCCTGAGTCCAGTAGACTTTTTAAAAAGAAAGTGTGGGTGGGGGAGAAAACCTGGCTCAGTGTGCGTAAAACAGATATTGGAACACACGTCCCTCTCAACCCTTTTCCATCCTACTCATAAACCTACCACAGCTTTGGAGCCATGTCAGGAGGGCTGCCAGAGCAATGTTTCAAAACAAAAGACCATTGAAGTACTGTAGAGTTTATTTTACGGAGCTGTTGTGTAGCACTGAAATGAAGGTCTTTTATGGAATATCTGGTCACCCCTCGAGCCAAGCACTTCTTTTTATTTCATTGTTCTTGTTTGCTGCTGCTGCTGCTGCTATTTAATATTTGAATTTGCACTATGGGAAAGTGCACATTGGGGTTTCCGTTGATGTTATTGTGCGAGAATGTGTATTTGCATGTGTTTGTGATGAACTTGCCTCCCTATAACTGCTCTTTTAGCACTTGTGCGCGCCTGCGTAGGCATGTGTTTTTGTCTTTGACAAGAAATTCTGCCAAAACTTCACGTCAATGAACGTGCAGGCAGCGCTGCAAAAGTGACCAGATCAAAACCAGCCTACTCTTGTGCCTTTACTAGCAGGCTGCTCTCCAGAAGTCAGCATGGCAATAAAACATCACCTCCTGCTAATGTCTGGAGAGCAAGCTGTTGTTGAAGACGCAGCTTTGGAAAGTCACGCAGTGCAATATACCAAAGGGCTCTCAAAGTCTTGTTAGCCTTGCTCCTATGAGGCTTACTGGCTCTATGAGAAGATATGGTGGCACTCCCTTTCTCATCAGTTCATCTCCATGCTGGGGAAATGGCAGAGGTGGAACTTAAAGGGACATGCCTTCCTACTAATCTAGACTGGCATTTGCCCTACTGCAAAACAACAATACTAAATGGTTCCTGTAAGTCAGTACCTCTGTTAATGTATCCAGGTGGGGCAAGCCAAACCCTTGCTGGACAGCAGTGTAACATGGTGGAGCAGTGGAGCAGACCCATCTCTCATGCCTGAGTGGAAAGTGGGGGTTAAATCTCTATGCCAGTGTTTAGGCCCAGGTCAGGATTGTTGCCATCCATTCATGGCAGTGGGAGTGGCTTGGGATCCATATGATCCCTGGCTAGATAATCTCCTCCTCATTTTGGAACTTTCTATGGGCTACTGTCAGTGGAAACCCCACCAGCAGTACCTCTGCCTGCTGGCACATTTAACAAATGGTATGGGAAATTCTGTGGAGGCCTGCAGAAGCCAGCAGGGCTAAATGGATGGTAGGGAGGAAGAAATTCTATTCAGTTTGTAGTTACAACCTAATTTGAATTTTCTGAAATGATACACTGGCTCCTCAGTGAGCCAGGAAGCAAAGTGGGGAGGTAAAGAAACTTCATTAATTTAGGCCTAGATACACCAGATTATGGAGGTAGCTATGACCGTATCTTGGGACGCGGGTGGCGCTGTGGGTTGAACCACGGAGCCTATGACTGAGACATCACCTTACCAACAAAGGTCCGTATAGTTAAAGCCATGGTTTTCCCAGTAGTGATGTATGGAAGTGAGAGCTGGACCATAAAGAAGGCTGATCGCCGAAGAATTGATGCTTTTGAATTATGGTGTTGGAGGAGACTCTTGAGAGTCCCATGGACTGCAAGAAGATCAAACCTATCCATTCTTAAGGAAATCAGCCCTGAGTGCTCACTGGAAGGACAGAATGTGAAGCTGAGGCTCCAATACTTTGGCTACCTCATGAGAAGAGAAGACTCCCTGGAAAAGACCCTGATGCTGAGGCACTCCCTGATGCACAAGGAGAAGGGGACGACAGAGGACGAGATGGTTGGACAGTGTTCTCGAAGCTACCAACATGAGTCTGACCAAACTGCGTGAGGCAGTGGAAAACAGGAGTGCCTGGCGTGCTCTGGTCCATGGGGTCACGAAGAGTCAGACACGACTAAACGACTAAACAACATGACTGTATCTGTCTTGTGAGAGCGAAGGAACCTCTTGTTTCAGATTTAATCCAAATAATGTTGTTCCTTGTTACCCTAATCTCAAGGCTAGACTTCTGTATTGCATCCTTCTGATTTCTGTGAAGAAGTAGACCATGGCCAAGGTTCTGTGTTGAATCTGGTGTTGTTATTGCCACGGCTTTTGTTGGGGCCTACAAAACACTGACTTCTTGTTCACTCCCAGACCCAGCACAGGCTCTCTTTACCAACTTCCAGTACTGCCATTATTCGAATTTTGCACTTCACCCAAATATGCAATGCAGTTCTCCAGCCAAACAATATGCATTAAAAATGCATATATTGGGGAAAAGTGTGCACAAAAATGGATAATTATTAGAAATAGCATACAATATGCAAAATAACATACAAAATGGGAACTCGCTTTGCAAAAATGTATATATGAGGGGAAATCACACTAAAATGCTGGTGTGAATTCCACTGATGTGGAAATGTGATGAATGGAAGAATGAGAAACTGAGAAATTGGAGATAGCCCTTCTCTGCCCAGTCTAGTCCAGTCCAATTCAATTCAATCTTCCCCTCCCCCAGCTCAATACAAAGCAAGTTTGGATTGTAAGCTCAATTAGTAACCCAGAGCATGACCAGTTTGGTTGCACTGGGCACGGAGCCTTGGGAGAACTGCAGAGGTGCCACAACTATGATGTAGAATGGAAGGTGAGAGGCGGTCGAGGGAAACGAAGAAGAGAGTTGGCAACTTAAACAACAGACTTCTTTTTAAGTTTCTAAACATAAGAAATGCTAACTACGGTACATTGCATGCTGCCTTGGTTCTAAGGCCTGCACTGAGAGACACCATCCAGATCTTGAAGAAGGAAGAGGAACTAACGTTTGTGCAGGTTTATTTAAAGCTATACACTAGCTGTTACCGATCTGGTGCCCTCCTGATATTTGGATGACAACAACTCCTATCATCTCCAGCCAGTGTGTGGTGATGCATATACAAGCGGTTGCCATTTTGGGTGGGTCCAATTGATGCGTGATCGCCGATGTGCACTTCCTTTTAGACCCAGAAGACGGCGGAATGGGGGCGGAATGGGGCACACTCTCTGCTGATGTGCGCAGTGGCCAAGAACATGCCTGTGTGAAATGGTCTCTGCCTGTACATACACCAAGAACACATGGCAGGATCCTGGCCATACATCATGGCAGCAGGCCCTGCTCCCAACTTGCACATGTCTATTAGGGGAATAGAAGATCTCTCTCCCCCCACTCTCTCATATGAAATTGGGAAGCGGGGGATGCAAACAAGTGCAGTGCAGAGGTTGGTCCAACAACATCTGGAAGGTTACCAATTCCACACACCTGCCTTAACGTCAGAATTCCAAATAATAGCTCTCAATGGCAGTGAACTTTAAATAGCAGGACTGGGGAATCTTTGGTCCTTCATATGTTTTGTTGACTTCAATTCCCATCAGCCCCAGCCAGCACAGGTTATGGTTAGGAATTATGGGAGTTGTAGTCCAGTAACAACTGGTGAGCCAAAGTTTCCCCTGCCCTGCTCTACAGGGAATTAAATTTTGTGAGCAGAAATAAGGTCAATGTAATGATGCATATTGAATACCAAAGAGAATAGCATATGAAAAAAAAATCATTTCCATCCTTAAGTGGTGGTGGCCTAAATATTTTGATACTAATACACAGTCAGAAGCCCTTATTGAGCTAAGTTGGCCTCAACTTGACTTGGAAAATAATGAAGTAAATATTAAGTAAATATAATTAATTAATAAAATAAACTCCAGGCTGGTCAACAAAATATCAATACAAACTAATTCACACACAACATATAAATATGACCAATAAATAATGTTTTTTCTACCCCTTTCTTCTTTTGCCTAGAGTGAATACTCCCTCTTTTTCTGATTAGTGTTAACTATGGTTTAGAATTAGACATGCAGTGACGCCATGTTTAATGCCTAGCGGTCTCATAACTATGGTTTGAAAAATCTCTTTTTTGCATAAATCCTTCAAACCTTTGTATGGTAAAAGTACTTATGAAACTACCCTGAGGCCTCCTTGTTCATAGATCTAAGGAGTAGATAGAGGTTTTTTTTTTAAAAAATCTTGTATCTTTCTAGTATCTATTAAGATGGGTTTCTGTCCACTTCTCTCTTTTTTGAATCACGCATCCATACTAACGCTAGATGTCAATGACTTATGGCTGCTGCTGACCTTGGCTTGACTTTGAAACAGTAACGCAGATGTGAAAGTGCCAAATGAAAGTGGCTCTTTAATGACATGAGACTAGCTCAAACTCTGAACACTGGGTCTCGGCATTTCTATTTGTTTTCTTACTTGAGAAGCTCAAGGCTTTAAAGCTAACCCTTGAAAGCAATGCATTTCTAATCACATAAAAGTGTCTATGAGCTGAAGAGGCAATAGGCACTTTAATCTTTGCATATCCCTTTCTTTCTTCAAGTATCTCTCCCCGCACCCCACTCACACACACAACTAACTTACCTCCCTCCACCTTCTATACTATAGTATAATACAAGAGAGTGGGGGGGAGAGAGAGAGACAAGGAGGACTGCCTACCCGCCCCCATGCTGAGCCCAAGGAGACTTTGTGAGAAAGCTCCTCTCCATCTGCAGTCCAGCCCGGTGGGAGTCAATTAATTCTGAATAACCTAAACCGACAGAGGTATTTGCATTCACAACCTGACTGATGACCGTATAAAATTGATTTATGAATTGAAGTGCTTCCCCACCCCTTATCCTCGATTCAGGCCATAATTGATTATATGTGCTGCAGCGAAATTAAAGAAAAGGGGGGGAAATTAAATGAAAAGAAAAAAGGGAGGCCCCACAGGCACTGCTCTATATTCTCAAGGTTTCCCGGGATTAGCTGCTCCCATTCATCACTTATCATTTTTTATTTTAAAACTTGCTTCCCATCCCCAGCTCTGCAGGCCATCCTTTGCTTTTTTTGGTAGTTGTTCTTCCCACTTTAAGGTGCTGCTTGGTGCAAAACAGAAAGAAGAACTAAAGGGCAGGTATAATAGAACTATCATGAGGTGTGGAATTTGGCTGGCTCATGGAATAGGAAGAGTACTAAATATTATATGCTTAGAATGCATCATGTGTGTGAATGTAGCAGGAAATATCCTCTATTCCTTTTACAAAAAAGTCCTACAGAGCCAGCATTTATTGTTTATTGTGCTAGGGGCTGTGGGGATATGACATAGACCTAGCTCAGAGGACTACTTTTTAAATTGCTGCCAAGTTAGAGAAGCAGATGCTGTATTTACATAGTAGCTGGATACTTCGTGTCAAGAAATTGTCTTTACTGGTATGACTTCCTTGCCGCAACTTATTCTGCATGTCTGTCACTCTTGTTGTTGTTGTTTAGGAGAAGCTTTCATTATCTGTACTGCAACAGAATTGTACTTTTTTGCCACACTGAAGCAGTAAATTGCAGTAACTCATGCTGTCTATCTGCAGGCATGCATAGGAGCCAACTCCTAGGAGTCGAGGTCCCTTTGCCCCCCCCCCAATAAATATTTAAGAGAGCTACTCCCCCCCCCCCGAGTTAATGGGCATTGCCATTCAAATGGGGTGTGTGTTCTGCATCTTGTGATCGATTAGGCAGGGCCCCCCATATTTTAATCAAGTTGGAACCCCTGCAGGCATGCAAAGTTTGGACACCACATACACACCAGCAAGCCAAAATAAAAATAGTATGCAATCACATTTTATTCCAGAATGGAAGGTATAATGACAGCACAGGTCTGGTGAAGCAGGATGCCACAAGGGAACAAAAATTTTACCAGCATATAGTGATCGTGATGGTCAAGCTGGGGGTTAACTCAATATATCTGTTACCACACTTTCATAGAAACATTCCAAAAGAGTGGAATGCCTTACTAGTCATCATATTGCAAGGTGAAGATGATATAGTCCTGCAATTATATAAATTGATGTGCAACTGAACATAATAATATGCAGCTGTGCAAATAAAGCACTGTTCCAGATGTCATTGGACTCCAACTCCCATCATCCTTGACTATTGCCCATGCTGGCCAGGGCTGCTGGGAGTTGGAGTCCAGCAACATCAGAAGGCCCACAAGTTCCCCACCAGTGAAATAAAGTATGCAATTTGCTGTTCATCTATTCCTACATCCTGTGGTTACACGCTAAAGTAGAATGGAAATATATGGAGTTTGCCAATTACTTACTATTTTGCAACAATAGAAATGCCAGGTTTCATACTCCCCTTTCCCAGGTGAGAAGAACTAGGAAATTATATGGCACCCACAGACTGGATATGGTACAATAAACAGGAATGAGACAGAGTAGATTATAACAAAAGCAGAAATACAATTATATGATGGGAAGGCTATGGAATTAAGAAGCATTGGAAACAAATTCATGATATTATTACAGAGATAACAGGTTGTAATCTTCAGACAGACCCAATTACAATGCTTTTAGGACATACGAAACATCAGATTAAGAAAGAGGGGATTGTTTTAGTATTACTCATAGCTGCCTGTATTATGTTTGCAAATATCTGGAAAAGTACTGTATTTCTCCGTGTATAAGACAATTTTTAAATGATAAAAAAATGTTAAAAATTGGGGATCATCTTATACACGGATAGTGCAGAGGGGGGACGGGCGATTGGTGGCAGCCGCAAGCAGGAGATTGTTAGCGGCGATTGGGCGGGTGATCGGTGGCTGCAGCAAGGCCTGCTGGCGATTGCAGCGGTGGCGGCAACTGGGCGGGTGATTGGCAGCTGCTGGTGGCCAGCGGGCAGACGATTGGTGGCAATCTCCCCCCTTTTCCTTAATTTGGGGTCCCAAAAAATAGGGGTCGTCTTATACACGGGGGCGTGTTATACAGGGAAATATATGGTACTACCTACGTCTTTGAGAACTGACCAATAGCTGAGCAATATCTGAGAAAACTTGGGACATTTTGATATTGAATAAACAATCAAGGGAAGAAAGAACTCAGACAATGGAGAGCTTCCAGAAGAACTGGCTATTCTGTGTAGATTTAGCATTTGCAAGATAACCCTTATAGTTCAGGTGAACTATCTGCCCTTCATTCAGGTACTATTCAAACAGTGTTTAAATAGGAGCTCACTGACAGATAAAAAATAATAACACTAAGGAATTATCTGTATATGTGAATTGTATGGTAGCCATTTTTATATTTTTAACAGCAGCAGTATAGTGGGTTGCGGACAGATCCGTTATAGAGGTCCGGTCGGATCACGAGGTTTCTGCAACCTGAGGACTGCTTCTGCGCATCTGCACACAATGAAACCCGGTAAAATACTTCCGGGTTTGCCACACGCACATCCCGAAGTTACGTAACCAAACGGAGGTTCAACTGTATTTTGTAAAACAGTATTTCTCAGCTACCCATTTCAAAATTACATTCATAGTTTGAACAATCTTCAAAACATGCTAACTGGGAATAAAACGGCCAAAAAAATAAAACAAAATAAATATTTGCAGTGCTGGAACAATCCACTGACATAAGAGCATGGGAAACCGGCCAGCAACCTCTGTCATCCTTCACTACCCCACCTCCCACCAGCCCAAATCTGAGTGGGGGGTTTTAAATGTTTGAAGAAAAAGGCATTCACCTGCAGGGGGATTTTCAACCAGTGAGGTCTGTCAGAAAAAGAGACTCAACAGGAGAGTCAGCAGAACTCTCCCATATTATAGACTGTTCTTAACAGGAGGGGGGTGAGTGAAGGATATGAGTTTGAGATGCTTTCTTCAGATTTCACTAACTTTAAATGGAAATCCCATCTGCTTCTTCGTTAGGGTGCCAGGATCCCACACTGAGATACTGCAGCTGACAGACAAGAAATGCATTGTTTCATAATTTTAGAGAAATAACGTTTCCCAGAAATCATTTTGCCTCTTAGTCGTCTCACCCCCTATCTCTGTAACAAAACTTGGGGGTTGGGGGGGGGGGAGAGAGAGAGTTTAAAAGACATTCTTTATTTCTCCCACAGCTGCCCTCTGAGCCTCCCTCCCTCCTCTTTGCTCCAATGCATGCTGGGTAATGCCATGTATTCTTAGACTCCCAATGGCCCCCATTACTGTCAATTAGTTACGGAATGCTACTGGGATTCATGCCTGACAGCTCCGGCAAAGCAGGAGAAATGGTCTCAGTAGGGAGCAAGGGGCCTGCCTTTTTTCTTCCACAAGAAATACCTTTCTCAGCAAGGCTTTTTAACGGCCGCCCCTGCCCCCCATCTACACACGTCCATACACATGTGTGTGTGTGCGCGCACGCATATTGTGCTCAATTGTGAGAACTCTTGGTACAGGAGCCTCCAAGAAAGCCGACTTACTGCTGAAATAAAAGTACTTTAAAGCCTCGTATTTTCCTTCACCGTGGTTAACCTAGTAAAGAGCTTTTGTCACAAACCCCTCACCCTGACCCACCTAGATATATCACGTTTCTTTCCCTCAGTTTCCAAGCTTTTTTAATCCTAAAAACAAAGGGAAGTCAAAACTATCTGTGCCAAGTTTTAGGAGAGAGGGACACAGACCACAGCAAACAGATCACCTGCAGCTCTGCACACTTTTGAGCACTGGGGCCTTTTGCAACAGAATGTAATTTGAAAACTCCACTGAGGGAATGGCAATGTTCCTGTGATTCTACAGCCACCAGAGTAAACAGTCTTGTAAATTAATTTATTAATTGTGGCCAACATAGCTGTCGATAGTTCTAGGCTCCCCAAGCTTATCTAATCCCTGTGTAAAGCCATCTAAAGGTCAAACTAGACAAGATGTTTAAAGCATCACTTGGAATTGTGTCAGTGGGTTGTATCCAGACTAGAGTTGCTATGTTTTTGCTGGGTCCAAATCCCTCAGTGGGGCTTACTTCTGAGCAGAGCTGTACAGGAATGCACTGTCAGTTAGGTACAATTTAATAGAAGAACTAAACAGCTCCACTAGTACAAGGATTTTTAGCTGCACGGTGGAATTTCCCTGCCCTCTCCTCTACCTGTGCCAGTGGCAGACTTTGGGCTTTCAAATTTCAGTAGTGTGCTGCACAAGGCCAAAAATTGGCGCCCTCTGACTCTTGCCTTCCATTCCACATCATTGTTGCAGTGCCTCCTTTGGCACCCTGTCGTCTCAGTGCCCAGTAAGGGTGAACTGGTCATGCTCCCCTAAATATGCCTGTGCCCTCCCCAGAAGCCCACAAAATCTGCTTCAGAGGGTTGGGGGGGGGGACACACAGAACAGATTCTGACGCCACACAGGGAAAAGAGAGGGCAGGTAAGTTACATTGTGCAGCTAAAAGACATTGAACTAAAAGAACTATTCAGATGGATACCGCCCTATGTTTTACAATCAGGGTGGGTGGCTGGTCATATATATACATAGTTACAGGTGCTCATTTTCCTGTTTTCACTCTAAAAATATACAGTGGTACATCGGGTTAAGTACTTAATTCGTTCTGGAGGTCCGTACTTAACCTGAAACTGTTCTTAACCTGAAGCACCACTTTAGCTAATGGGGCCTCCCGCTGCTGCCGCACCGCCGGAGCACGATTTCTGTTCTCATCCTGAAGCAAAGTTCTTAACCCGAGGTACTATTTTTGGGTTAGCAGAGTCTGTAACCTGAAGCGTATGTAACCTCAGGTACCACTGTATTATACTTACATACAACAAAATGGTGCCACATAAATGCCACGTGTTTAGCAGCAGGGCAGATGAAGCAAACTTTTTTATACTTTGAGTCCGTGTTATTTTTCTAGAAAAAGAGGTGCTGGAACTCGCCATGAACACCTCCCTCGTTCTCTTAGAATGGCAATGGTGCCCACCTGAGAGGTGTCATAACTGAGTTCTGTCAAGTTTTTTTGCAGAAAAAAGCCCTGCTTGTAGTCATGATGGTTGAAAATGCAAAATTACACATATTCAGCAATATATATATATTTTTAAAAATCAGCATTGGCATTTTTTTGCTCCAGCATAGTAGGAATGTGGAAGCTGTTTTAAAGCAAGGAATGGTAATATTATCTGTGTGCTACACAACTGATGTAATACACAAGGTCATCCAAAGGGGAGGGGCCTCGATTGCATCCAAGGTTTAAAATTATTTAGTTGCACCACTGAAACTTTCCCCAGTATGGAACTGCAATGATGGGGAAGATTTCACATGCTGAACTTCCCCTCGCCATGCACCAGTTAAAGGCACAAGGGCATCAATCCAGATAGTGACCTAAAGTGACCTGTTTTGAGGTTCATCTTGTCTTCCTCATTTCTGAACAATATGCAATAGACTTTGTCTACAAGCAGAAGAGGGAAGAAAGAAAGAAAAATGGCAGGGCTTTTGCACTGCAGAGTTTCTTGCTGGAAGAAGGGATGAGAAGATAGGAACATTTATCTCACAGCATGCTTGCAGGGAGTGAGGAGAGGGGGAATATACTAGTCACATGATTTCCAAACTGCTGGTGGGGGTGGGGAAGGAGCTGACAGGAATGTCAGGGCATGAAAAGGCAGAGTGGCCACTTTTAATTAACTCCATTTCACCAGTCTAGAACAGTACCAACCACCACTACCCTGAATCCCACCATACCTCCCCCCACTCAATACCAGAAGTTTCTTTAAAAGGGATAAGCTGAGAGACTTTTATTGCTGATTATAAATATATCACCAATGGGGGTCAAGGGCCCTTGCTCTCCCCGCTTTGGGGACAGGGGTGGGTTACTAATTGCCTGGGACTGCCGGCTGCAGAGACAGCCGGCAAATTGTAGGAGAGAGGGAGAAGGGTATGGAAGATATTATTTAGCGTGAAATGTTCCCACAGCAGCAATTTCAATTTGCCAGTGCTATTTGCACGTGACGTAGTGTGAAATGTGCCGGCAACCCATTGTGCTTTTTTCTCAAGGCGAGAGTGTAACTAACATGTGTGTCCCTATCATACATCAGGCTTTGTTTCTGTGTATGGACTAGTGCCAAGAACAGGAGGGAGCGAAGGGGGCCCAGAGAGGATGAATTTAATCTTCTAGGGAGAAATTCTCCTTCTCTTTTCAGTCCCCGTAATATTGACGCCTTTGGGACAGACTTTCAGTGTCCCTCCACAGCCATCTGTTGTAATGGCTTTTGAGGTGGTAAATTAAGAGTAGACTGAAGACGGAGATCCCACAAGTTTGAGGCTGATTACAGTGACAGGTTCTATAATATGCCTTGTATCTTTTGTCCTTTGGGAAAATAATGTTTGGGCACTTCAAAAACTAGTTTTCATTGCGCTAGGTGAATATTGCTTCTGCACTTCCACATATTTCACTCATCTTCCTTTCTGCTATCCCTCCCAGTTGCTCATGTTTTCTACATGTCCAGCTTGTGCTTCGCCTCAACGTAAATTTGCCCTTTGGCCTTGATTAACTGTAACTGTTTTACTTCATCCCAGTGATCTCTCCCGTGTCCTTGACAAATACTACTTGATACATAAAAGTTCATTAATAAGGTGGTCGTTTTTACTGGTAAGAGGTTTTACTGGTGGTGTAGGAGCCTGTGAGTTTTTGAGGTACACATAACTCTTCATTAAAAGGGACACAGAACTCTTTCATTTTATCAGTTGAGATGCACCTGGTGACATGGCATTAGGGTATCCCTGCACAACATTACATAGGGTAGTCCTCTAGTTGAAGGACTGTCTGGTCTGAGGCTGCTTTGAAGATAAAGAACTGTAAGAAAGCAGAACTGGAATTTTGAAGTTCCACTTCAACAATTAGCACCTGAGCAACAGACAGAGCAAGCAAACAAACAGGTTGCCTGATCACGGTGGGTGGTATTCAACTAACTTTTTGCACTAACGCAAGGATTAGTGCTAGTGCAAGGGGTTTCCTCCTCCCCACAGTACACACCCAGTGCTGTCTCCAAAAGAAATTTGGTGTGTGTGTGTGTAAAAGAGAGAGAGAGAGAGAACATTCTGACATGCAAGGGAAATTCCTTGCACTGATGGAATGTTCACCTTAGCGCTACAATGAATACAGCCACACTATGATAAAATACATTGCTATTTAAATTATAGTAATAATGTCTAAATTTGCATCTGTACATATAAATAAGCATATTTAAATTTCATCCAAATCTGTGCCCTCTTTTGGGGTGATGCACAAATGGCCACCCTACATGACTGCAACTATGTGCATACATACTAGTGAGTAAGCCATTTTGAAACCTATGAGCAAACATTAATAGAATCAAGCTTCACATCTCACCGATTTCCATAGAAGAGTTGAGCAGAGGGATAACATTCTCCCACTGGTCAATGGAACTTTAAAGTATTTAACTGTGGCTGGATTAGACACTTTTAAAGTACTTTATTGTGAATTTATATTTTATCCACACACCTGACTAGTGGAACTTACCACTATATCCCTGAATTTTCAGAAGGGCTAGAAAATTAGTGGAGGCTAGGCACGGATGCATTTATGGGATAAGTTTTTTCATAAATTGCTGAGGGCTAGGAAATACTTGCTGGGTGGGATCTTGCATGGGCAAATTGCTTGATTAAAAAACGAACTGTGCCCACAACTCCAGTCTTTGTGTGGAGTTATTTGTGCTAGATTACATCCAAGCATGCAGCACCTAAGAGACTGTGAATAGCTCCTTTGACCATGAAAATTACCTGTTGGGGAAGAGTACTAAATTCAACACTGCCTTCCTCAACCAGTAGTTGGAGCACTCAAAATTATTGTGCCAATCATGTATTTGAAGTGGGTGTGCATAGTTGTACTTTCACTGAGGAGAGTCTATATGAATCAGTACTTATACACATTAAATGATTGCAGGTACAAATGCTGGAGCATGTAATCTAAATGTACCCAGGATGGAGTGCCACCTTTTCAAATACTGATGGAGAGTTTTTCCCCTGTTAGTTTCATTTCCCTAACTGTTAGTTTCTACATTATATCTGAGCTTTCATGCAATGTAAAGGCCACTTCCAGAAAACTAATGGAATATAGGTCATGTTTAGAGCTCATTCTTAGGGAAGTTGTTAATGTTTGATGTTTTATTGTGCTTTTAATATTCTGTTGGGAGCCGCCCAGAGATGGGCAGGGTATAATTATTATTATTATTAGACAAAATTTGGGGCAGTATACCAGCATATAGTTCTTTCCTGCTGTTTTCATGGGGGGAATCATGTGGAAATATAAGCATGCATGTGTGGATAGGGTGAGGGAATAGTGCCATTGTCCAATGACATTTGTTGTATCATACCACACCCACTAGTGCATATCAGTCCAAAAGCCATAGTTCTATAACACAACAGGAACTGCAGTGTGACATACAAATGGGACAGAAATGCTAGTATTACAATCAGCAAAACTAACACCATATTTCCCATATCTGAAGGCACCCTTAAGCTTAGGTTTCTATTTCTTTAGACTTCTAAAGTATAGAGGATGGCTGAGTATTTTGACACTCAAGTGCAGGACTGCTCAGCTAACATTTAAAAAATGGCAGACACCCACAAAAATGGTAGAACTGCTTACAACCAATGTTCCCTCAATTGGAATGAATATGTGGAAAATGTTTATTCAATGTCTTATCAAAACTGGCGACTGCCACTACTAGCCAGATTCCATTCTGCATTGCAGGGGGTTGGCCTAGACAGCTCTTGGGGTCTCTCCCAAATCTACAGTTCTATGATTCTATGATCTACTAGTCAGGAGAGGACTGAGAAAAGCATTAGGAATGGAGGGATCTGCCAGCTTTGGTTCTCTCCGTTTCTCGTTTTTCCAATCTTAAATCCTCCACAAATTGCTTAAAAATAAAAATCCTCATGAAAATTCATCAGCATTTTAGCATGAATTTCTCCTAATAAACACACATTTCTACACAGTTTTGACCAACATACAAATTTTGCAAGCAATTTCCCGGGGCAATATCAGTGGCCCTTAATATAATGCAAGAGACATGCACCAATCTTCATCTGGCAAACGCTGAAGATTATAGGTGCTTCTAGTCTAGCATTTATTGTGAGATTGGTGCTTCTTACAGGTGCAAGGGGTTTTTTGGTTTTGTTTTTTTGCAGTGTCCACACCACATTGTTGGCCTCAAAATACCAATCCATAGTCCCCATTTTATTTTATGTATTTATTTCACGATATTTGTATACCGCTTGATTGTATTAAATCTAATCCGGATTTACCCTTTCTGCAGAAAACTCAGTTAAAACCTGTTGCTAATGACCTGTTGGCAATATCTGACTCTGCAATATTAAACCCTGGCCTGGAAGCACCTTATAAAAGCCTGACACCTCCACTCCACCTACATTACCCAAGTGTAAAGTTGGTGTAAGAGAAGAGACAGTCTTGCAGCAGGTGGAAGGGAAAGTGCTGAAGAATTAAGGGCCTCTATATGTGACAGGAAGAAGGGGAGGAAGGATGTGGGTGGCAATGGCGGTGAAATAACTCTGCCACCCTTAAGTTCAATTCCATCTGATCACATTGAATAAAAAATTCGGACCAAAGAAAACACTTGTTGACTGAACTGTTCTCCAAGTTCTTTCAAGCTGGGGTTTTTTTTTGGGGGGGGGGAGGGGATGTTAAAAATCCCTCCCAGATTTCTTATTGTAGGAAGGGGGAAAGGGATGTGGGGGAATCGGGGGAGGGAGGGGGAAGATTGCATACTTAAAGTTGAAATAAAAAAGCTCCCTTCTATTGACTCCTGAATGGCAGAGATAAAGAGAACCACATGGGAATCATTGTTTGAAACAAGAGCTCCAGAGCCAGGCCTCCCCTTTCCCATTATTGTGCAATTCTCCCCCCCCTTTCCCCCCAGATCCTTACTCTTCCTCCCCATCCTCTGGGCCCTGCCAGCCCCCAGCCCCATTTTCCCTTGTAAGTCCCAGAATTCCTCTCCCCCCCCCCCCACAAACTTGCACAGCCTCAGGCCCCTCAATTTAGCTTGAAGCTCCCATTCAGAGTCACTGGATTGGGTTAAATCCCTTATTCACCTCCCCCCCCCTCCAATTTGCCCTCGTCAGCTGAGCTTCAGTTCAGATCCCACAAAACAAAACACAACAAAAACCCAGCCGTAGAATTGATGGATCTTGCAGAAGGGGGACTCCCTCCCTCCCGGCAGCTCCTGCTGTTGCCGCTTCTATTTTCCGTCTCTTTCCTCCTTCCTCTATTTAGTGTGTGTGTGTGTGTGTGTGTGTGTGTGTGTGTGTGTTGCTCTTCAGTTAACAAGTGTGCACTCTAAATATGGTACCTCCCCCATCCTATTTATTCTTCTCTTTTACATCAGAGTTAAGACTTCTGGGGTGTGCTGTCAACTTTCTTTTTACACCTGGCTGCTTTCCATAGGCCATGGCGAATGTAGGGTGGTCGCAGTGTCAGGGATGGGAGCCAGAGTGTGTGAAACTGGACTTTTGGTGGTTGGGAGAAGAGGAGGGGCAGAGAGGAAGTTTTCTGAGGCAGTGGAAGAGATAAGAGAAATACATCAGGTGGCACAAGAGACAAAGGTCAGCTTAGTTAACAGGCTGGGTCAAAATTAAACTACATTTTGCTTTTCACTGTGATGCATTCTGTTAGGAGCATTCTGTCTTGACTCTAATCCTAATAGATTTAGGTTCTCATTGGCTAAAACTTAAGACAGATTCCAAGACTGGCAGATTCTAGCACCACCCAGCATTTCCTTTTCCACTGTAAGTTACACATGGAACTGAAATTAACTTACCACATATGGGCAAGCAGGAGTGTATATATATCATTTTTTCGCATAAGTGGGTGTGTTGCAGCAGCTAAATGGGCAAGGGTTATTATTATTAGCAGACTGATTGACAATTTTTTGAAACCAATTTTTAAGATTCGCACAAAAACACTTTTTTAAAAAAGTAAGCTGTTATTGTGCAATAATTGTGCTAAAAGACCCCTCTTCAAAAAGACAAGAGGAGTACTAAGTTGATCTACAACTGCAGAGATTGCACTGCCATTTATGAGCTCCCATAGAAGCAGAAGCAACATGGAGGTAATCAAAACAAAATAATTATTTGAAGATGACATCATGTGAATGTGGTATAACAAGTTAATGCACAAACAATGACAATTCCAGAATAAGCACTTAGTCTGAAAGGACCCCCGGTATCTGGATTTGCTTGAAATGTTTGCTTGATGAGAGTGGATTTCACTTCCTCTTCCACACTTCAATGTGTTTCGATGTGAAATGCTCACAAATGTTTTGAGGACTGGACAGTCTGGTCCACTTTAGCTGAGATTAAAAGGCCCTAAACAAAATGTAGGATTAATAAAATGACCGGAATAGAGGAAGTAATTTCGTTGTCCTCGAAGGGGGCAATGACAATAAAGATATTATTATTATTATTATTATTATTATTATGAATAGTGCTGTGTCAAAATACAACAGCAAAAATAATCTTCACAAAACAGAGCGCATGAGCCACAGGTAACTGCACACCTGAAATCAGGGGTGGCCACAAGGTAGATTGGGCCTACTGATTTATTGATTTGCAGCAGATAAGCAAGAATTTTGACTTCCAACTATTTAACAATAGGAACAGGAAAGAGGGTGTGATCTCCCGCCCCTCTAGATTAGATTAAGATGAAGAGAGCTTGAAATGGAAAACCAGGGCTGTGAACTCAGTTATGAGATTGAAAACAAATTCCTGGGATAACCATGTGCTCAGAGGCACCCGATTTCTTAATGCTAATAGTAAGTTGCTTCCTGCCTGAAACCTGCTGTTTTGCACCTGGCTCTGGTTGTTGGATTTCAGGGTTTGAGGAAAAAACCTGAACTAGATCCCTCAAGCCCGAAGCCTGCCCACCTCTGCCCTAAATCATAAGGCTGTTGACTATTGATCAAACTACACCTTTCTCTTTCTTCCACTGACCTAGCCTTTTCCAACCTGGTGACCTCCATATATTTTGAATGCTGTTGCTGTTGTTGTAGTTTACTCGCTCTTCACCTTAAGGTTCCAGAGTGGATTGCAGCATTAAAACACAATATATAAAACCATTTAATCCAAAGCAAAACATATTCTATGTAACTAAAAACAGATACTATCTGATAAAAGATTGTCTGATAAAAGAGCCTCTTTGATGTAGCTCCATCTTGCTTCAGTGCTGTTTCTGGGGCAGTTCAGTAGAGCTTGTTTGATGGAATCAGAGATATGTCCACAAAGTTCAGGCATGGCTGTTCTGGCAGTGCTGATTCATGGTCACTCTTTCTGCTTTGTGCTATAGGTCCTCTAGGGCTGGAGAAGGATCTGGCTTGCCACCAGGGTGTGATCTGTGTCACCAACGGCACTGTAGTAGTTCTGTGTGACATGAACAGAGTTCAGTGACAATCACCTGGTGACAATCAAGTCCAGCTGGTGTCAGTGGCCTGACCTTGAATGTCTCCAGGACAATTGCTGTTTTGCCTTGGTAGATAAGAATGTGTTTGTGATGCAGAAGCAGTGATATGAGTACAGTTCAGGCAGCCTGTCTGTTCTTGTTCATGCCGCCGATACCAAAGTAGCCTATACAATTGCCCATGTGTGATGATCGTCCCCAACTCTGGTATTGAAATCTCTCAGCAGAAATGATGTTTGCAGGCTGGGACCATCCTGACAGCCTGGTCTAGTTCCTCAGAGAACTGGTCCTTGGTCTGAATGTCAGAGCACATAGTGTGAGTGTAGACGCTCAAGATGTTAACAGGATCGGAGCTGGTTGAGAGGTGGAAGGAAAAGCACAGAAGAAAGTTCCACACTGAAACCTACACCATGAATACATGGGTTGTGTATCCACAGCAGTGACCAGAGGAGGAATGACCACAGGGAGGAGCGCAGAAAGAAGCTCCATGGCACACCTGCATTAGCACAACTGGATCCCTTCATCTGCCCCAGCTACAACAAAACATGTCCTTCTCATATTGTTCTCTACAGCTGCAGCAGGTGCTGTAACTCTCCCAACAGTTTGACTTTATCTCCAAAGGCACACTCTTCCATTTTGCTCCGAGGCAGATGGATGCCAACCAACAATAAAAGTAGATAGGTAGCCGTGTTGGTCTGCCATAGTCAAAATAAAAAAATTCCTTCCAGTAGCACCTTAAAGACCAACTAAGTTAGTTCTTGGTATGAGCTTTCGTGTGCATGCACACGTGTATCTGAAGAAGTGTGCATGCACACGAAAGCTCATACCAAGAACTAACTTAGTTGGTCTTTAAGGTGCTACTGGAAGGAATTTTTTTATTTCAACAATAAAAGAGCAGTGATCACCGTCACGGCATCTGCAGAGCAGTCACAGGAAAAATCTTTTAATGAGGATCCATCAAGTAGAAGTCGGAGATCTAGATCAGGCATCCCCAAACTGTCAGGCATCCCTGACCACTGGTCCTGTTAGCTAGAGATGATGGGAGTTGTAGTCCTAAAACAGCTGGAGGGCTGAGTTTGGGGATGCCTGATCTAGATAGTTGCTAGAGTAGTTATGACCCTTAGTCATGGAGTGCCTTGAATGATCAAGTCCTTTGCAAATGTTCTACCTTCAGGGAACATTTTCTGCATCAAATCTGCTTGTCACTGTACTTGTCACTGATTCCCTGTGCATTACATGTTCTAAGGCACACAAGCCAGTGTGCGCAATTCATTGGCCAGGGCAGCTGGGTTTCTTGTTGCCCCATGTGAACTGTGTGTGTTGTTAAAAACATACCCAATGTTTTCCTGCACTTGTCTATTGATGGGGAACATGGATATTGGTGGTCAAACCATATTTGAAGCAAGACCTGTTAATGATCTTCTAACAAAAGAATCCTTAGTAAGCTTTTAAAGAAAGCAGTTTTAAAACCACTGATCTAGGAAGCAAAGTACTAGCTTTCCCAGAGTTACAGCAACCAAGAACTGGTATTGAGTAATTAAAACCTAGAGATTCATTTCTGTATAGACATGAATACAATTATAAATTTACAGTGAAATTTACTATACAGTGAATCCTTAATAAGTGCCTGATCCTTGGCTCCTGGACAGCAGGAGAAATGTCATGCGGGGAGTGGATTCTTTAATATTCTGATCTACCTGCACTTATTGTGGACCACCCTGAGATCTTATAATGAAGGGCGGTATATATAAGTCTAACAAATAATAATAGTTGTAGTACTTCCAGAAGATAACCGCTAGGGAGTATCTCATCTCAGAGAAACCGACCATATGACAGATCCAGCCTGGCTACAAGAGAAGCAGGAAGGGCAAATGATACAGATACCTAGAAAATGAGACAGAAGCAGGAAAAATGTACTAAAGGGGAGGTGGAGACAGCAGCTCTTTAGGACTGCAGGGATCCTTATTGCATGGTGTCTGAACAGCACTGATTTTACTCATTGGCTAAAACCACTGAACAACAGGAACAGCCAGGCTGACTTATTGCACAGATATTGCTTTGAAGGGTGCCTATGCATTTTGCTTCATCACTTTTTCTCTAGGAGTGGTAGAGTCTATGTGTGGACCCAATATACAGTACCCCTGTACCTGCCCTGCGAACAGCATCTGCAGGAGCGCAATTTCCCCACCCACGTACAGTATTTGATTAAGTGCCGTGTGGAACCTCAGTTTTACTTCAGAACAGCAATACCTCACCGGTGCTCTAGTGTAGAATTGATCGAAGACAGCAAAGCTTTTTAAAGAGCCTACAGGAAATCCTGTTGGGAGGATCGGGTGCTGTTATGTGTAGGTCCTGCTTTTGTGCTTCCCATTGGCCCCTGTGAGGACAGGATGCTGGATTAGTTGGCCATTGGCCTGATCCAGCAGGCTTTTACATGAATTCTGTTTGCTCCCTCAGGATAGAGCTCACATTTGTAGAAACACCGGCCTTGTTCCAGGGGAGTAGTGCCTTCTGAGCTAGCCTGGATTGATTTCATCCCTGCCAGAGTTGCACTTCAGAATCCAGGGGACTGAGCTTTCCGTCTCAGCTGACGTGAGAAGAACTTACCTGGAGAAATCTGACCTAGAAAATATCTGTCAGGCCCCATAATTTCTGTTCGGCTTCCATACGAGTGCTGTTAGCAAGACCACTAGCTAGATCATTCACTTATGTGGATGAGAAGTCTTTGAAGAATTCCATTGCTTCAGCTACCATTTGTATAACCTCATGCCATCTTAACATTTCTCCATTACACTCAAGTTCTTTGGCTCAAAGGCGACCCCACCATCTAATCATCTCGACTCACATTAAGACTGTAACCGTACACACTTCTTTCCTTTGGCTTGTGTGATTTTCCTGTCAACCAGCTCCAGCCGTCTGTTGACAAACTCCAAGTGCCTTGTCTGCAATCTTGGAATAAAGAGACCACTTGAATCTGGACTTTTATGCAGCCAGAGCCCTCGAAGGATTGTCTGCCGCTAATTAATTGGTGTCTCCCCATCACGGAATCCTTGCCATACATGGAGATGTGTGGAAAAACTCAGAAAGAGCTTTACTTGAAGGAACAGAAGGTTATTAAAGGCAAATGAGACACAAGCTGCAGCAAGCATTTTTTCCCTTTTGCTGCTTCTGGTTGCAGTTGCAAATTGAATAAACATCTATCTGCTTGGCTGTACTGACAGTGTTTCCATCTTGGGATCTTAACAGGCAGGAAGAGGGCTGCTTTTTAGGTGATATCTCCCAGCTTTGTTATGTATCTGTATGAGTATACATATGTGCTGCTGCACTGCTCTTATTCCAAAGTGGAATCTTTTTCATCCACTGCCAGGCAATTTCTGGACGGAGATTTCTCCCCCCCCCCCATTCTCTCCCTCCCTCCCCCCCGCACTTAATGTAAACATAGTTCTGAAAACGATCTGTATAAATAGGATTTAATGGGATTTTTGACATTGTAGGAGACAAGGAAAAAATGAGAGCATAATCCCAGTGCTTTTATCCGGCTCAACTCTTGATTAACTTGAGTTTTTAAAAAAAATCCAAAAGAAAAATATTATTGCAAAATTTCATTTATTTTCTGGTTGCTTGGGGACTCTGCTTCATAAACTGAGATACTTTAAGATATTATTATCTTCATGAAAACACATCTACACACACACACACACACACACACACACACACACACACACCACTCAATAGATCCATATTTACCTCTTTCAGTCTCAATAAGGGCTATAGCTTAGTGGTAGAGCATCTGCTTTGTGTGCAGAAGCTGCCAGGATCAAACACTAACATTTCTAGGTAGGGATGGAAAATATCCCTGTCTCGAACACTGGAGAGCCACTGCCAGTCAGTGTAGACAATACTGAGTTAGATGGACCAATAGCCTGAGTCAGTGCAAGGCAGTGCAAGACCTCCAGGTTTTCCTAGGTGGCAGATGAGAAGCTTGACTCTCCAAGCAGGATAGAATGCCAGCAACAACAACAACCAGAAAATTGTGCGTGCCACTTGCAAGCTTCAGCCTGGCAGGTGCTTGTTCCAAATTACAGCACAGACACTCTGGGGGACCTGCCCTTCTCCACTCCCCTCTCCCAGTTAACCTCCATCTCCAGAACCCACCCTGTGACATCACCAAGGGCCAACCCTGGTCTCAGGTTTGGGCCCTGAAATCTCTGGGTCTGGGATCTCCTGACCTGGCAAGCCTATGTTTTCTTGGTTTTGACCTTTCCATTGATACTGAAGTGACAGAGCCATGGTAGCAGTTTCAGATTACAACACCCTCAAGTGTGCCATGAAAGGCCAAACTAGCCAACATATGAAAAAGGAAGCTACAGTTGTAGCAAGAGGGGGGCATCAGGAATGTGCTGCTAGGTAGTTCAAAAGCCCCAGGGAATTGGTCTATAACAAAAATGTGCACAAGAATTACATATGCTCATTTATATTGTTACGGATTTGTGGGTGCCCCGATTCTCCTAGGTTTCTGGGTGCCCTGACTCCTCATAGATTCCTAGGTGCTGAGGTTTAATCAGCGTTTTGAGAAATAAAGTGAGATGATAGGCCTTGGATTTATCAGTGTAAATATACAGACCATGTTTCTCTTCCAGACCAGGGCATTGCCCAAGGAGGAAGGAATTAAGGAGTACAAAGATGCAGATCAATACATCAAAGGATGATCCTTGAGTCTGGGCAAATGGGAATTGCAGTGGGCAATGACATATTCTTGGTGGGCAGTCTGGGACAGAAGGGGAGGAGTTGCTGGGCAAGGGGTTTTGTGGCAAGAAGATGGAGGAAGTAAGAGAAAGCCATGCTGGGCAGAAGAAGAAGAAGAAGAGGAAGAAGAAGAAGAAGAAGAAGAAGAAGAAGAAGAAGAAGAAGAAGCAGCAGCAGCAGCAGCAGCAGCGGCGGCGGCACAGGCAGCATAGCTGATTCATTTGCTTGTGGATCCGAGCTGGCTGCTCTTAGGAGGACTCTCTTGTGATGTGAAATGCTTGGAACTCTCTTCACAGTAGACTCCGATGTAAATATGTATAAATAAACCATATTTCATAGAGATACTGCAGCCTCCACTGTGCCTCATTTTTCCAAAGACATGGAGGAGTAAACAGGGACTGGTGGAACATATGCTTCCAATGCTATTAATCTCAGTGCACATGCTTGATTCTCCCACTGGAAAACACCAAGACTGTTCAAGCACCCACATTTAAGATTATGTTTGCAGTATGCAATATTTCCAGTCTTGCAGTGACTCCAACTGCATTATGGCACCCTTCCCCGCATAGTTTAAGAGTGAAAACTTGTTTTGCAAATAGCTATATATATGGAGCAGATTGATAACTAAATGCATTTAACATTCTTCCTGTTAGAAGCATCTGCATTCCAACACAATATTTTGTGTTAATATTTTGATATGGTAGCTTTAGATTTTTCTATGGGTGGTGGGACCTAAGAAACCTATACTTCCTTTAGAAAACACTTTTTCTGCCTACTCCCCACTCCCATATTTCCATGCTTTCTTTGTAACTGGCACAATAAGTGGTTACGAGAGGAAGCCACTCACAGCTTTTAACAGCCATGGCTGTGTGTTTGATTTATCTCCATAGATTAGTTTGACAGATATTGTCTCATAAAAACTCTAAAGAACAAAAGAGCCTAGTGCCATTCTGGGGGAGCTTGTTATGAGCTAAGTAATTATGAGCAGTACGAAGATCAGGGCAGAATGTGTCCTTAGAAGCTGATAGAAGAGATATTAGCCATCAACAAAAACACTGTGCTTCTAGAGGAATGGGAAAATAGAAATTACAGCTTTGCACTAAGAGGAGGAAACTATTTCTGTAACAAAAGGATCTTACGTAGACACAAAGAGTAATTTCTTTTTTTCCCTGTCATCTGTCAGTACACATTGCCTATCCTCAACAACAATTTTCTTACAGTTACAGAATATACAGAGCCTAACAATCAAGAGGTGTGAATATCCATTGCGATCAGGCAGGCACCAACTATGGTGGTGTTTCCGATTACAAACGAAGACACACCACCTGTTTGTCCAGGTTCTCCCTGGCCATTAGTAGCAGTTCCTCCATGATTTTGCTTAAAGCGATCTTGATTTTCATTAGATACTGGTGTGCTTGATTATGCAATGAATGGCTTTTTGATGTTTCATGTTTGTAAACAAAAAGCAATAAAAAATTATAATCATATTGCCGTGCTAATAAAAGCCTCCAAACCAGGAAATTGTCCCCACCCACTCAAAACCTAAGTGACTAACAAGGATATTTGAGTGTTGCATATTTACTTGACAACCCAACTTCATACAAGATTGACATGCTCCATTTTGTGCTTCCTCCTGCATGCTTTAATTCATAACACCACTGCCCCCAGTTTAACGAAGCTAATTTGGAGGATATTATTTCATACTGCAGTCCTCCCATCACTTTTGTGAAGTTATCCTATGAGCACAGATAGGGGACAACTACCCCATTTTAAGTCTTTATAGATGATCAGTTTATGGAGCAATAAATGTCCAGATGTTTTCCATGTGTTGCAGCTCATACCAAGCATGCTGCCTTGCTTCCGCAACAGTGGGTGCCCAGGGCTTACCAACATCACTTTGGCATGCATGTGTGATGCTGACATGCCTGGCTCCTTCATTGAAAATTTGTGGGTGCCTGGGCCCCCACAGTCCCACAGAGATGGTGTCTATGGCGGATCCCAACATCTTACTTCCTTTGGATTTCTGTTGTGGTAATATTATTTCCCCAAACATTAGAACTACGTGGTTTTTGTCACTGGGAAAATGCATTTCATATATCTGCACCCCCCCAAAAAAAGAAAGGTAGGAAAAGGATGAGCTTCAAGCTGACAAGCAAAATTGTCACACTCCTTGAGCTAGAATAAGTATTTAGTTGGACGCTGCCCATTCTTTCTACCATCAGGCATTGGTTGAATGGAGGAAAAGGAACATGTTGCGGCCTTAAATTATGTCATACTTTCTGGGAGGATGGAGGTTTAGCAATTAATAAGCTGTATAAGGCTAAGATGAATTGATGCTTTTGAATTATGGTGCTGGAGGAGACTCTTGAGAGTCCCATGGACTGCAAGAAGATCAAACCTATCCATTCTTAAGGAAATCAGCCCTGAGTGTTCACTGGAAGGACAGATCGTGAAGCTGAGGCTCCAATACTTTGGCCACCTCATGAGAAGAGAAGACTCCCTGGAAAAGGCCCTGATGTTGGAAAAGATTGAGGACACAAGGATAAGGGGATGACAGAGGATGAGATGATTGGATAGTGTTCTTGAAGCTACCAGCATGAGTTTGACCAAACTGTGGGAGGCAGTGGAAGACAGGAGTGCCTGGCGTGCTCTGGTCCATGGGGTCACAAAGAGTCAGACATGACTAAACAACAACAACATAAGGCTAAGTTGTGGATGGTGCACTTCTGTCAACACCACACAAAAGGAAAATACATACTATATTTATGGGGTCACACATATATTCTATGAGCAAAAACATCATGAACTAAAATAATTTGGATAGAGCCTTTCATTCAGTCCATGTTACTTTGTCCCCATTTTAGTTGCTATAGGAGTTCCATACACTTCTCCACTGTGGCTGCCCAGGAAAGGGCACTGGAAGAGCAAAGCCTCTTAGACTGGTGTAGCATACCCGCCAACATTTCTCTGATGGAAATAGGGACGTCCAATTCCATAATGACAATTTTACTGTTTATACCCCACACATCTTACTGGGTTGCTCCAGCCACTCTGAGCAGCTTCTAACATATATAAAAACATAACAAAACTTTAAGCATTTAAAAACTTCCCTATACAGGATTGCCTACAGATGGCTCGGCAATCAGAAAACTCCATATCATCCAACATTTCTCCAATGAAAATAGGGATATCATAAGGAAAAGGGGGACATTCCAGGATCAAATCAGAAACCGGGACAGCTTTTGTAAATCCAGGACATCCCTGGAAAATAGGGATACTTGGAGGGTCTAGTATAGTAGAACACAAGGACTTAAATGGCTGACATAATAGTACAGTGTTTGCTGCCATCTTGTGGACAATTCATTGTGTCTGTACAGCTACCAGATAGCAAGCTCATAAATGCAGCTTTGCATGAAAGGGCACAGCCTTAGCCACGATAAGTATCGGAAGGCAAAGGCAGTTTAGAAAACAAGCTATGAAATCTTGAGTAAGTGGCTCCTTTCCTATCAGAGAAATGGATTGTGCTGGACTCCTCCTCCCCACACTTAAGCAATAGTGTTAGCAAGGCTTACTTAGACTGTTGGGTAAGAAACCGTTTATTCTAGCAGCTGGTCAGCCCAACCCTGGATAAGAACATTGGTAACCGCCTACACAAAGTCAGACCATTCAATCATTAAACTATTATTCACACTGACTGGTAGCAGCTCTCCCAGCAGGCGTCTCTCCCAGTCCTATCTGGAAATGCTAGAAACTGAACTGGGGAGCATGTGCTCTACCACAAAGCAACAGATTTCTGTCCCCCCACATATGCAACACTGGGCTGCGACAAGATATTCTACTCAACTAACTAATGGATTCCCCCCGCCGCCATGTGGAATCCAGAGAATTAAGGGGTACATGAGGTATTTAAGAAATAATCGGTCAAATCCAGAGAAGATCTGGTAATGGCAGGTATGAGGGTGATACGGAGCTACGTTCAGAAGTTTGCCTATGAATTGCTGAAAAGCAACGCTAGGAAGATAGCTATGGCCCAAATCTTGGTTGTGGGTTTCTCAGGAGGTACCTGACTAGGTCACTGCAGGGAACAGAATGCTGGCCAGCAGTTTGGAGTCACCTTCCCTTTCATTGAGAAAGCATCAATATCATATCCTTTATCACTTTAAGAGAGCGAAAAATAACGCCAATATATTTCACATCTGGCAGCCAACATGTCCTTTTGGTTTCAGATAGTACATGGGTAGATGAGTCTAAAAAGCCTGGGACACAAATTTTCCTGGCCCTCTAGCAGCTATGGTGGCTCATTTACCAGAAGTAATATATTTACTCTGGAAGTTAATATACACCAGGAGACTTAGTTTGGTCAGAATTGAGTATATGCTTCAATATTTTGCAAGCTGACATGTGACTGTAGATCTATCAATTTTGGTTTCTTTCCGTTTCTTTCCCTTTGTTCCAGTCTTAAATTCAGTTCTCCACATTTCCACATGAATTTGTGATTTTTTTAAAGTCCTCTCAAAAATGCATTCAGTTGGCATTTGCTAGTAGTAAAGTGATTTCAAATTACTGTAAGGAGCAATTAATGGTTTTATGTATTATCAACCCAAAAGTGGAAAAAACAAACCAAGTTCAGCATTTAAATTAATCTCTTCCAAATAACTGCTTGTGGGTTGAGTTGGTTTAAGATGGAGAATGCAGGCCAAAGTGAATTTTATCAAATCCAGGCAACTACCCAACTTTGATGTTCCCCTCCAAGACATCTGTATGGGACTTTACTTGTGACTGTTTCAAGCTATTTATCTTAATGTAACATACCTAATGCATGGGTAGACATACTACGTCAGAACAGAGAGCACTGCATTCAGCGCCAGTCTTACCTTATCTTCCAATCTATCATTGGCTTGTTATTTTGTGTGACTATCTGGAAGAAAGAGCAAATAAAGTTTCAGCCCCTATGCTTTTAAACATTAATGCATGTTCAAGGTATGATTAATGGATAGAGCCCCAAGTTTCTTGATAAAATACAGAAATCTGAGTAAGATTCCATCTTTGACACCCAAGATAGTGCAAGTCCAGTAGGCCCATCAAAATAGTGAAAGTTCAGTAGGCCCATCAAGGTATACAATATAGGACTGGAGTTGTATAAGTTTAGAACAGGGCCTGCTTTTGGGGGCTGCAGCAGAGGGTGGACAAACACTCTCTCACACACAAAACAAGAGAGTGCTCTTACGCAGGCACACAAAAGGTAGATCAACTGAGGAAGAAGAATTTCCCTCCCACCTCATCAGATAAGGAATCTGATAATTGGGGAAGGGGCGATTTGCATATCATTAGGGTGCTGGGCTGGGCAGAGATATTTAAACCTCTCTGCCCATCTCAGTGCTGTGTCTAATTTTTCCCTACTTTTTTTGACATCACCGAAATTGGGGTCTGACTGCATCAGACCACAGGGCCAATGGTTAGGCACGCCTGCTGTACAGCCATATAATTATAAGGGACTTCAAAAGTAATCTAGTCCAATTCCCTGCTGATACAGTTGTTTGATACTGATTAACTTCCAAAAACTAAATGATCTGCCATTGGAAGAGATATCACTGCAAGATGAAGAAACCAAAGTGAAGATCTCCACCATCGTTCTTTTAACCCTCCTGCTGTCCTTACTCAGGACTTTTATTCAACCAATAGCTAGCCTACGTATATCCACAGATTAAACAAGAGTTAAAGAGCCTTGCATGAATTGGCCCATAGTTGCATTATAAATTACTGGCTTAGATATATGTTCATATACAAATGAAGCTTACGGCATTGTACTTGGAGGAGCTATCACCATTATTAGTTATTAAATTTATATACTGCCCTTCATCTGAAGATCACAGGGTGGTTTACAGTATAAAACATAAAATACATAGCCTATCGAATAGGCCATTCAGAGCTAATTGCAAACCAATTTGCAATTAACTTTGCTCTAACTTTTATTTTAGCAGGGATTCAAATGGATTTTTGTTTCTGCAAGTTTGCATTTCTCATTTTAGTTTTGCAAAGGGAAAAGAATAAACCAAGCTAAAATAGGCCATATTATCACAATGTTAACTCATTACAAAAAGGTACCTATCGTCCTTAGCCACGGAATCAGAGTAAATTTGCAACAATTTCTAATTATTCAGTTTTACATTCCACCTTTCCCCTTAAACTTTCTTTTGTTTTTCTTTTAAGAATAACACAACTCCTCAACTAAATATTCAGAAATCCAATTAAGGTTGATAGGATTTACTTCCAGATAAACAGGTTAAAGCTATACAATGATAGTATCATAGGCATTATGAAAATACAAACTCATTTGTAAACCTGACAGTGTAACTGAAACAATTTTCATCTTAATTCTTACCAAATGCTGTAAAGTGAAGGAAACAGTACCATCAGAATGGATGTAGGCATTATCAATATCTAAGATTACCATTCTTAATGCAGAATCCAACCCATGAGCCTTCATCTGTTTCATTTTATAACAACACTGGAAACAGATAGCCTGTGCTTGTTCCTCAATTAAAGGCTGCTCATAGTATCTCCTAACTTCAGCTAATAAGACCTTAGTGAAATCTTTTGTATGCACTATTGTATTTAGTGGTTTTCTCAAAACTACCATTAAAAAAACCAACCCAACAACTTATGCTTTATAGCTAAAGAAGAAATGCTATCCTCAGAGCTCTTTTATGAGCTCACAATAAAACACCTTCAGGTGTGGCTCTTTTGGAGAAAATGGAGCTTCCCTTAAAGATAAAGTAACTGGCTGATCTCATATATTTACCCAAACTTTAATTTAAAGCCAAAGTCATTTATTGGTTATTGCACCAATTCCTTAATATATTGATCTGGACAGGAATCTATCTGTATAATTGTCAATATTGATAGAAATATATTGGCTAAATCATATTAAAATTAGATCTTGGTGAAGCAGTCCAAGATCTTTGCTTCTCCTATAGGACACCAAGAAATTTATAGTATGTCAATGATTTTATGAGCTCCCAGCCTATAAACAAATGAAAAGTAATCAGTTTTCATCTTGATGTGATGGTATACCGGTAATTGAAGTCAGTGTGTGGACACACACGCACAACTTGCCTGCACTAACCTGTATTAGTTGATACTGCACTATTGCGGCCTGCAAGTTTTTTCAGGATCAGTTTGTAAAAATTTGATTTGGACAACAGAAGCGGATGTATATGCTCAATGTATCGCAAATATAGTTTTGGGAGAAACAAACTGCCTCAACCTAACCCAGCCTTTAGTTACTTTGATGCATCCTGTTCTTAGATTACAAACATGGTGAATTGTTTGTTAACAGAGGGATCTGTGCTTTTATACTGCTATGAGTTATGAAAACTTGACTTCTCTGTTTTACAGCTGGGTCACCATTGTTTTGCTTGACAAATGTGATGGGAGATCAGAGATATAACAAAAAGCATGTGGAATACAACCTTCTGGGGTCTCTCATCTGCCTTGGCAATGTAACACTCATGAGGCAAAGCCTAGCCAGCAGTGGAGAAAAGGCGGGATCTGAATGTCAAAAAAACCCCAAATATTTTAAACTGCCTGCATCTTTCACTCAAGCCTAACGACAACGGAGAGACATGCCCTACATTTAAAGCACATTTCTCTCCCCCGCAATGAATCATGGGAACTATCGTTATTTCCTCACGGAGCTACATTTCCCAGAAGCCTTACCAAACTACAATTCCCAGAATTCTTGGGGTTTCTACAGCCTCTGGCTAAGGCGGTGCTGCTTAAGGCACTTTTAAGAACAAACAACAAGCTCTGCTCGATCAGATTAAAGGCGCATCTGGTTCAGCATCCTGCTCTTTAACCAAATGCCTAAAACCGGATGGCCTGCTTTCGGGTCTCTCATAGGCTGGTCGCGGATGCTGGATGAGGGGGTTCTTCGGTCTGATCGCACCAGAGCTCTTCTCAAATTTGGAACGTGTGAATCAGTCGACGCGTGTCGACGGCTGCAGCCTTACAAGCGCCCTTCGTCCTCTTCCTGGTCACCAAACGGCTCCTGCCTTCGCAAACCACCGGCGGGCAAAGCCTCACGGTTGGCGCGCTTTTTCTGGCGCGCCTCCCCCGCTCAGCTGCGTCCTTGCAAATATTTTGCCTCCCCGCTTGCCTGGGATTTGGTTTAGTCCAGCCCCACCTCTCGGACAAGATGGCGGCGCCCGCAGCGAGCGAGGCGGTATGGAATCGCTTGGAGGTGCCGTGGCCCGCGTGCAGCGCGACGGTCGCTGTATTGGCGCAGCACTCGTCAGGTGAGCGGGGGGGGGGGGGAAGCCTACTTATGCTCTGAGAATGTGGTTCTCAGTAGAGCTTAGCTCGCAGGCAAGTGTACCCCTTTTTGGTTTCAATAGGTGGAAGTTAAACACGTGCCTCGCTCACCTCTTTTTAGAAAGCATAGTTTTGGCTGAATTTTGCTTCTTGGGGGTCTTTTGTTTTAATCATTCCAGTGGGAGGAAGATCAAATTAGTTCACATCCATTAGTTCACATTCTTGGGTTTTGTTTTGTTTTTGGTAGTCACAGGGTCTTTGCATGCTCCAACTGCACACATGGAATAAAGATTAAGGCGCAGTTGTTAAACATGACACAGCATTTGATACTTTTTCCAAAGTTCGGTTTTGCGAATCTGTTATAGCCCACAAGGTTTCGTTCAAATGTTCAAAGACATGTTCCGCCAAAGTTGCTGACAGCACATGCAACCGATAGATTCAAAATCATTCCAATCCTCCTAATGTTGACCATTTGTTGGCATTCTTCTCTATATCCCAAGAGTTTGCCACACCAACCCCAGTTCCAATTCCCCCAGTATTGTATCCATGAGATCTTTTTCACTTCTTTTCCAAATTTCACTTTCCCCTTTTGAAAGTCCTATAGCATACAGGATATCACTTGTCTCTCCGGGTTTTAAAAGAACAAAGTCGCCACGGTTTTGTGACACGGTCCTGTGCTTAACTGTAGTCAGTGCTTTCCTGTTGAGTTGAATAGGCTCGTAGAAATTAATAATTGAATTGTAGAGTTGGAAGGGACCACAAGGGCCATCTAGTCTAACCCCATGCAATGCAGGAATATTTTGACCAGCATGGGGCTCGAACTCAGGACCCTAAGAGTCTCATGCTTTATGGACTGAGCTATCAACCTAAGTTGAACCTAATAGATCAGGATTGGAAAGTAAATTTACAGTCCTATTCCACTTCCTCAGTAGAAAATTCTGCTATACTCACTAGGACCTTCTTTTTGAGTAAACATGCATAGGATTAAGCTAAATGTTGCCTCTCTCTCCTCCTTTTAGTCCGGTATGTTGTTAAAAGTGGGTATGTTATTATACAAGTTATGCATGGATATGTGGGGAGGAGAGTTCTGTCTTTTGTTCTGCTGTAATTTGAGGAAACATGATACAGAAACTGATACAGAAACTTAAATGGTCAAAGTGAGTTGATAGCACAAGTAATCTGGATAACGGTAGTGTGGTGTAGTGGTTAGAGTGCTGTGGGACCTGGGAGACCAGGGTACAAATGGCCACTCGGGTATAAAGCTCACTGGGTGACCTTGGGCCTGTCACTCTCTCTTAGGTTAACCTACTTCACAGGTACAGATAGGTAGCCGTGTTGGTCTGCCATAGTCAAAATAAAACAAATCCTTCCAGTAGCACCTTAAAGACCAACTACTTCACAGGGTTGTTGTGAGCGTAGAAGTGTGTATTCCACACTGAGCTGCTTAGATATCAGTGCAATAATAACTTCTACAACTGTGGAACTACTTTTTGAATAAACTCCAGAAACTGCATGGTTGCCTTCATTATCCCAAGAAAGAACCTCTGGACACTAGTTTTTCAGTGAGGTTTCACAATTGGAGTGCAAGCAGTTGAAACAACTCCTTCCTGCTATGCTGTCTTCACAAGGCTCATGATAGGAGGCCCATTGGTTTTGTGGGCCTTGAGTGTTGCTGTCACTTTCAGAGACTGGGATGAGGGATTATGGTGGTCTGTGCAGAATAATAATAATTTTATTATTTATACCATTAAATTATTATTTGTAGCATCTTGCAGTAATGTACAACAGAGTTGCTAACTGGACTTTAAGTTCTGTAAATTGATTCGAGTCAAAATAGTGCTTGAAACTGGTGTGTTAATTTCCATGCTCAAATCAGCAAAGGGGAAAATATTACTGACTTCCATATACATATACACTTGCTAGAGTTAAGTTAGCAAGCTCTTGGGAATTCTGAACGGTTTAGGACTTTGAAGTACACAGTTTCATATATATATGTTTGTTTGCCTATTCCAGTGAGAAGCCTTTCCGCTGTTCTGAAGGGGTGTCATGCTGTGGACATCCTTCTGAAAAACAAAGCCATGGTTGCAGAACAGAGCCTGCTGCATTCAATCATGTATAACTTTCACTATCAGATGAGTCGTCATAGGTCATTTCGGTCCCTCAAGCAGGTAAGGTTGAGAGTCGTCCGGAAGTATATTTAGACTTGGGATGCTTAAGGAATTCTTTGAAATGCAGCCATCTATAGAAATCCACTGCTTTCATTTTGTATGTGGTGGTCTGATGGCTGTTTTGTATTTGTGTGTGTGTCCCCAAATAATTACTATAAAAAGGGGTAACAGCTGCTGCACTCATTGAAAATGGGGCTGTAAATGCCTCCTGGACCAATAAAGTTTTATCAATGTGCCATTATTCGCAAGGAGACTGTACAGGCAGTTCCTTTACTGTACCTCCTAAAATGCCTTTTCCATAGTTTAATTCAAGGAGAATACACATGCTATGACAGATTGTTCTTCGCATAATTCTACATGCTTACTACCATGAATCATGTCAAAATTTCTTCTTTCCCTCTTTCCCTTTCAGGTAGAACAGTGCTTGAAGCGTTTAAACAGAATGAATCTGGAGAAGCCAATTCAATACCTTATTCTTTTGGGCCCCACGTAAGTGCCATAAGCCAGAACATCTCACTTCTCTAGTTTAGATTCTGTAGTTTAGATTTACTTGGCTATTTAGGAAAGTACATCAGCATATTTTAAACCTGCTGGAAACTATGGGATTCAAACCAGCTGAAATTCAAACACTTATTAGGCAGCAGATTGTCTTGTTGGATCAATCTATGCTAGTGGAAAACAGTAGAAGCTTTGAAACTAGTCTGAACTTTTCAATATAGAATGAACAGATCTGTGTAATTCAAAAACTTATATTATTTGAAGTCAGCCCAACAGAAGGTACCATGCCTTGCCTTGTCCTTTCCCCCCCCCCCCTATGTAACCAACAGCACAGTCCTAACCAAAAGCAAGTAAGTCCTAGTTCCAAAGTAAGTCCTGCTGTGAGGCCTAGGACATAACCAGCATTAAATATTGTGGGGTGCCAACACTTAACCACACCATCTTCTTCTTGTCTCTTTATTTTCAATAGAAAACAGAAAACAGAAAATCCGGAAGAGGCCTTGGTTCCCAGTCAACCTGTGATAGAAGTGATATTAGTAAAGATTTTGGGTGGCTGCAAGCTGTTGCTGCGTCTGCTTGAATGTTGTTGCACAGCTTTTCTGTATCCTTCTGAAACAGTTTGGAATCTAATTTGAAGGTTCTTGTAATTCTCATTTAGTGGTGCAGAATGTCACAGGATATACCACATATTTGTTAGGGAAAACAGATTTGATGACATGTCATTTGCTTCTATTAATAAGTCATTTTGTTATGTATTTTGTGGTGAAGCAGTCGTTTGTGATTCATCTTCAGCATGTTGGTAGAGAATGAGACTCTAAATATCAGGGTTGTGGGTTTGAGACCCACGGTGGGCAAAAGATTTCTGCATTGCAGAGGGTTGGACTAGATCAGGCATAGGCAAACTTGGCCCTCCAGATGTTTTGAGACTACAATTCCCCTCATCCCTGACCCCTGGTCCTGTTAGCTAGGGCTGATGGGAGTTATAGTCCCAAAACATCTGGAGGGCCAAGTTTGCCTATGCCTGGACTAGATGGCCCTCATGCTCCCTTACAATTCTACAGTTCTATGATTGATTTTATTGATTTTTTAATTGAGTATATGCCTCCAAAGCAGCATATAATCCTCAATTAAAAAAAATAATCTTAAGGCTCACTACTCACTGAGTTCCACTGTGTGTTCATGCACAAAGTGTTCAATAAGTTCAGTCCTAAGTATATTTGATTGAAAGAAACATGCAGGAATATGTGTGCATAATTGAAAGTGTGTGTGTAATTTGGGTTTCTAGCCTCTTTCGTTAGTAGTCCAACCTTAGTTGTTATCCAACCTTAATCAATTTGCTCATCAGTTTGTCCCTTAAGCACCTGTGTTTGCAAGAGTACATACTGTTGAATACTGTGGTTTTGGGGTTGCTGAGCCGATTATGGTATGTATACCTGTAAAACATTTTAATTCTTTCCCTTCTGCTTGTTCACTTCAATGTCTTTAGCAGAGCATGGTCCCTGCTAACACCAGCAGTGCACATCCTTCCCATTACTTCCCTATTGCATATGGAAGGACCTAGAACAGATGTACAATTTCTGTAGCACTAACAACAGCTCAGTAATAATTGTGAAGGTGTGTGTCTGGGAAATCCAACCGGAAGACCCAATTGTATATTAAGGAGTTAGTGATTCTAACATGGTTACCCTTCCTGCCTCTGTTCCTTCCCCCTCCCTGGCAGCTGCTAAGTTTTTGAAGGTGTGAGAACCTTCTCTGGTGTCCTAATCAGTTGGGAGGTGGTGAAGCCCCCCCCCCCCGCTGCCTTATTCAGTCAGGGAGGTTAGTGCTGGGAACCTTCTTTAATGTTCGAAATTGTTATTGGAAAGTGAGGCATTGGGAGGAGGTGGCTATAAAATCAGATGGTTTGGGCAGAGTGATTTAGAAGCTCGTGCACAGACTGATCAGCCACAGGGCTGTGCAATCTAAGGCTACCTGGGGGAGTCACTTCACCACTTCTTGAAGGCTTCCAAGTGCCAGATAGAAGTGCATGCCTGGTATGTATATATTGCTTGCTGATTAGGAACCAAATCTTCCCCCTCCTCACTCGTGTTTTGTATTGCTTCCGAATCTCCTTGCATTTGGCAAGACAGTGTGTTCCCCTTAACTGACCCTGACCAGCTTTCTTCTAAACAAGTAAAATTTTCCAGAGCAAAAATAATCCGATAATACTAGGGTTGTGGGATTGAAATTGGAGAAGCAGCATTTTACTTGTAAACCATTGATAAAGCAAGCAATGAAGTAGCTGTGACCGCAATCGTTTCCCTGGTTCCTCTGCCTGTCCACCTCTGCCTTTGGTTAGGTTAAAGTAGATTGCTCCTTGCAGGGCACAAGGCTGGTGGCAAGTGCTGCTACACATACACTGAAACAAAGCAGAGGCACTGCCCCTAGGTTTACACACTGAAAGAAACTAAGGAAGGAGGTAAAACAAATGGTAGACAAGGGAGTACAGTTTGATAAAGAGCAAACAGGCAACGTAAGTGGTATTTAAATCGAAGCAGGGGCAGGTTAATGGTCTTTCCATGGTGGCAGAGGTGCAGCTAACTAGGGTCATTTAGTCCTCAGGCTGCTGTCCATTTCCTTGAATGGAATTTACACAAATAAATTCCAGATGTGGAAAGCAGGTGCTGTGTAACAGATATAAGTGTTTTCATCTCTTTTTCTTTGCAATAGGATCATTTATAGAGGTGTGTTAAAAAGCCTCGCTTCTCTATATATGAGGCTATTTGAATTGCTTCAGGAAGTTTCAAAGACTCATCCAAGGCCTTACATTAAAGGATTTGCCTTTCCTTCCGAAATATACGAATTTCTGGGGACCACTTATTCAGAGATTGAAAAGAAAATGCCCAACAAAACATTTGTATTGAAAAAGGCTGGACCTGGATGGATGACTAGACTTTTCCCAGGAAGCAAGGCTGTATCTCAGTCTCACGCTTCGAGTACAGCTGTGCCTACAAAAGTCAGAAAGAAGGTTTCTTCTTTCATTGATATTGGGAAGCCAATTCTGGTAAAAAGAACTAACCAAGGTAAGAGACAATGGCCTCCTTTTTTATTTATATTTATTTCACAACATTTAATACACTGCTTGCTTTTAATAAAATTTTCATACGGTTCACAAAAAAGAGAGAAAACAATATTGGTAAACAATTAAAAACAAATATTTTTTTTCTTTTTTAATGTTTAAAATCAACAATATGCTAAAACAATATTAAAACACATGGCAGCTTCTACATGTCTGGATAGGGTTGCCTAAGGAAAATCATTTTTAGTCAGGTGCCAAAAGAAGTAAAGTGAAGGTGTCTGGTGACAATAGACAGGGATTTCCTAAGTGTGTGTTGCTACACAAAAAGTTTGATTTCTTATAAGAGTGGAATAAGTATTATGTGGGCATTTTGGCCAGGTGCTGCTGGGCAACAAGATGGCAATGAGGAAGCGATGAAGGTTGGGAAGCCAAGTTGGTCTCATTGTGGATTGGCCACCCTCATGTCTGTATTATAGCATGATATGCAATTTATTGTGCTCTAAAACTTGCATCAAGTTGCATGGAAGGTGTCTTCTTAATTTGTTGTTACAACTTATTGCCCACCCTTCATCTTAATTAAGGTTAAAACACAATATTACACAATATTTAAAACTGTTTAAAACTAAAATTACAGAAATAAGGGGAGTCCTTAAAAATATGCATCTCAAGTGTCAAAGGTAGCAGGTAAAGAGGTGCATCTTCAGCATAATCAGAAAGCTGTATAATGAAGGCACCAGACACACCTCTGGGAAGAAAGTTCCACAAATTAAGGGCTGCCACAGCAAATTCCCTTTCCTGGACCGCCCTCTTCCCTGAAGGAACTTCTCAGGGTGGTGGAACAACCAAGAGGGCACCTTCTGCTGATCTTAGCAACCAAGCGGGTGTGTAGGGAAGGTGGCAGTCTTTCAGGTATTCAGCGCCTAAGTCATTTAGGGCTTTAAAGAGTAACATGAGCACCTTGAATTGGGCTGGAAATGAACTGGCAACCAGTCCTTTGTGCTGCTTGTATGGAATGGGGAGAGATGAAATTGCCTCATGCCCCAAGATGCTCCGGAAATAGCTGACGACTGTGTTGTGGAAGAACTCTGATATTCCCTAGGCTTAACCTTAGTAAAATGCTTAGAATATAAATTAAGATCCACTGATTGAAGAATAATTTTGTTACAGATAACTGCTTAGAATCATATAGCCAAGCTCTTTTTTCTGTTATGACATGGCAGCTGTGCCCTTTCTTCCAGATCTTGGGAAGGAGTTTGCGTTTGATGTCAAGAGCTTATGCAAGTTCCCTAACCCTGCACCACGGGAGGTTTGTTTTTTTCATACTGTGTTTGTCTGTGTTGAATATACTATGTTTCTGTGTGCTCCTTTTTTTCTCTTCTGGGCAGAAGACATTACTCTGTGAATTTCTGCCATGGCATTAATTTGCTTCAAGAGGTGCACCTTTCAATATAAGTCCTTGTCTATAAATGTAGCTTTTACATGGTGAACTTGCAGATCTGGACTGTACAGTGCTGTAAATATATACTGTACAGTGCAAAAGTATATGCAAGGTAATTGTTTGTTTTGGTATTTGCCATGAATATGTATAACTTCATTTGTCCACCTCTTTTGCAGATGGGAGAAACTAACACAGTGGTGCTATGCAAGCTTAATGAAAGCCAATTCCACTGAAAGCTTTAGAACTTCAGCGGCTAGAATCTGAATAATTTCTCTGGGAAGGGTCATGGCTTAGTAGCTGACCATATCCTTGTAGTTGACCAGAAGTTCCAAGGTTTCTCACAGCCTCAC
Source organism: Podarcis liolepis (assembly GCF_965112155.1). Lineage (NCBI taxonomy): Eukaryota > Metazoa > Chordata > Lepidosauria > Squamata > Lacertidae > Podarcis > Podarcis liolepis. The sequence goes on along the minus strand of NC_139558.1, from coordinate 74,287,666 downwards.
TATTAATGATATTTTAAATTTGAAAGATCTCTGCCTGGAGCCTAGCTGAATTGTTGCTCACCAAAATAGAAAACACTGTACCAGTGTCATACATAATATGCTCTGTGAAGTTTAAGATAATGGCTTTGAACAGCAGATGTGCGAAGAAACAATTTTTGTTATGTATTGCAAGGAGCCACCGTTCAAGAAACACAATTATAAAGGCCGTGTGAGCTTGCAAAAAACTTTTTTTTTGGGGGGGGGGGGATAATCCTGTTCAGCATGTAGGGCAAAGATAACCACTGACTTAAAAGAATATTTAACATTCATTTGCTTCTGTATTCTTTCTAGACAGGTTCCTTCTAGTCAAGGATACAGTATGTAATCTTAGAAATATGAGTCTCTTCGTTAAAGATACTTTTTTCTCCTTTACTAATGCCCTTCCATTTTATTTTATTTCAGAATACAAAAGTCACAGTGAAGTTTCCTGGCTCAAAAAAGAGAACTACATTGGTTTCTTCTAAATCACTGAGGTCCCAGCATCTTAAATCTTTTGTCTCCAAATTTCAAGAAGCACACACCTTCAGAGAATTGTCTGACACACTCAGAACAACGGTTCTGTGGTGCAAAAGCAATAAACTTGGGCCAGAGGCTTTTTTCTTTGGAATGAAACTTCTGAAAAGTAGGCGGTTGCAGCATGTGGAAACACAGGGTTGCAGGTTTGTATAAATGGCAATGCTGGATTTCTCTGAGGTAGCAACTGCAGAAGACTATTCTGTGCTTACTATCTTCCTTCCCTGATCATGAGAAGGCTGCCATAAATGTGGGAAATTATATAAGGTGCATGAAACTGCAGGATAGATCACTGCCACAGCATCCTGTGATTTGGCACTGTTAGAAGCATAATGCAAAGTGTGCTATGTCAGTTTCCCCTAAACTACTTGCAGTCTATGCCTACCTAGAACTATTATTCTGTTCATAGATCTGTATATTAAATAAGGTAAGACTGATGGGTTTTTATAAGAATATAACTTTACCTTAGGATTGTGGCAGTGAAGGAAGGTATATTCCTGGTCACCACCACTAGCTGTGAGACCAAGGTGGGGGGAAACTTTGACTCACAGGAGGAACATCATGCTTACTTTCCTCTTTACTTCCCATTCCTTTCTCCTTTTGTATTGGACCTATTGGATAGCCCCTACCCACAGGCGCACAAACCTACACTTTTTAAAGAATTATACACTTGTAAGTGCCTTACCTGTCCAACCTATGGACAGTAAATTTATTACTTAATAACATTCATAATGCGGTAGTTACTCTTCCTCAGTCTGATATTTAAAATAAAACTAAAGGGGCAGGTAGAAACATATTTTGGAGGGCCTGGTGTCAGTCCAGGCTGGAGTTTATATTAGATTTTGATAATGGACAAAGCTGTTCCAGATGAGCAGACTAGCTTGTGCAAAAGATACTTGGTTATGCAAAATAATCTACTTGTGCTGTAATGAAGAAAATCCCTCTTAATTGTCAGCTTACTTGGCATTAAACTTTAGGGTGATTACTTTTGAGTAGACACAGCAAGAATTTCACTGTTAAAGTTGATAAAATTTATCTTTGCATTCCAGCTTACAACGGAAACTTGGCTGCATTAAAGCTACTCTCTGTAAATATCTCGTGCTTTCAAGCTGCAGAGTGAGACCCAGCCAAAGACTTAAAGCACATTCCCATCCACAAAGACAGACGAAACGCTCAAGGAAATCAAGATGTGTTTCAAGGAGTGCACCATCTTGTATTGTTCCCATACAAAGAGACACTTCTATCCATTTGAAGGGCAGTAGATATCTTCCTCTTCCTCTTCCTCAGTGCTCTAGCTCCTTGTCTCCAGTTTGGGATGCTGACAACGGTGGTACTACCTACAGTGTTGAAAAACAATCACATGGCCATCCTTCTGACCTTGTGGGGCTTGGAAGAAAGCCTTCCCATAAACAGGAAGAAGCCACAGAGAATGAAGATGATATTGATGACATTTTTAAAGTAATAGGCCTATAGCATTCTGTTCCATTAAACTAATTTAAACTGTTCACTGAGTTTGTGTTAAGAGAAGATGGGTGTTACCTACTTAAACAGAATGCATCAAAAACACTGCTTCCTGATTTGAAGTTTTTTGCAAGCATTATCATTACATAAGGTTGACACTTTAATTGCTGTTAAGTGGCAGACTAACAGCAAAACCCAGCTTTTGTATATAAGCAGCAGCATGCATTTAGATGCTTTAATACATTTTGTACATGGACTGCACTCTCATTCCCCAGGGTGAATGTCTAGTGAAAATCAACACCTTTGGGGGGGAACTGTAGGGTCCTACAAACCCATCCAAAATAGTACAATAGTAGGACTATGTCCACTTTGTAGCCAGAATGCTGGCTGATGGGTGGGAAGCAGAACACCAGCACAATAAGAAATGCACAGCACATGCAACCTGAGCAACATTGCACTGCAACATTTGCTTGCTTCAGCTATTTCTCAGTCTTAGCACTCCTTAGAATATGCTGAGACAGAACTGAACCTATACTGTAATGCCTAGCTACATGCTATGTAAACTCAAAGCAGGTAGAAGCAAACCAATCCTCAAAACTATTTGGTAATTAGAAATTGCTGTCAACTCAGCTTCTGCTCAGGTAGTTGTGCTTAGCTACTGCAGTGCATAGAGTTAATTTTTTAAACAAAAGCAAGAGTGATGTTGGTGTACCTGCTTATTGTGAGATTTTGATCAGCTCTGGCCCATCTTGAGCTGATACAAGCAGAGTGTAATCCCTTTGTCCGCAACGAAAGGATAAGGAGGTATCGTGCTACATGCTAATTGTTTTATTTCTCCTCTATACCGAGAACACACAAACCTACATGTTGCCTCTGTGAGAGCAGAGAAGCAACTCACTCTCCAACAAAGAAACGACAGAACAGTGAAAAACAGGAAACCAGTGTACGTCACATCCAGTCTCCCATTCCCGTGGGAATCCAACAGTAACTCTGACTGTGGAATGTAAACAATGTCTTGTGACAAGCAGTTTTGCTGCTCAGTGAGGGAAATAGAAACCAACACTTATGACTACCCCACATGTGTCCAAAGAGGTTAATTCATGTTAACGTAGGCAAAAGCTGAGGCAAGCCTATTGGGCCTTGATCCCCACTGACTTAGTATCAACTGTATTGATACATAACCCTTTCAGAAAAGTACAGGAATCATCTTGGTTTCCCCATTACAAGAGATGCATGGGTGAAAGTGTTTATTCATATTCATTAAGAATTCCAAATCACTAGTATTTACTGTGAAATAACATTAATGGGAAGCAATTCATAAATTGAATCAGTTATACAAAGTGTATCTATACAGTAACTAAGCAAAACAACAACCCTCAAAAAACAAAACAATTGTTCCAGTTACAAAGTTCCCCCCTGTGAATTAACATTTACAAAACAAAGTGTTGGTTTGTCTTCTAGTAGCGGCAATATCCAAACATGTTAGTACCTGTTATGGGCCTTTCTCCCTCAGCTGAAAAAAAGAGTACAAATACAGTGTTTCCTCCACTTACTCAAAGAAGCAAAACTGCCTATAATATATGCCTCAACTGCCAATAGCTCTGATCTCTTGACATAATTGCCCATAGCTTTCATTCCTGTGTTTATGGAATGAGGCACCTCATTTTGGAGTAAGTTCCTGTGATGTGTACAACTAGCAAGATTGCTATTTTTTTCACAATGTTGGTATTAACCTAGAGCTATGTACAGTGGTGTGTTTTCCAATTTTCACAGAATTTAAAAGCCACTAGAATTGCCACTTAAGGTATATTTGGGAAGAGAAGGTACATCACCCACCCACCCTCAAACTGCAGAGATTTGTTCCCGTTAGTAAAGTACTACTGTAATGGTCCACACTGTCATGGGGACTGCAGGAACTTCACTTTGTTTGGTGAATCCTTGAGAGGACAACACAAGTCAGAAAAATGAAACATACCATTCTGCACATACCACCCATCTGCATCACATGATGGCTTAAGATCCATAGTTTGCTTCATCAAATGCCTTTCTGGCCCGTTTCAGTTCTTCATTCATTGTTAACAAGTCTTTCACACGAACAAACTTCCGTGGGTCTTTGCGAATCAGGAAGACAATATCTTCAACCTGTACTCGACCTTGCCGTCCAATTGACATTGCTTTGTGGGTCTATTGGTAGGAAAGAATTGATCAGTCACATACATTCTAAGAGAGGTTCAGTACCTGTACCATGGATTTGACCATGTGTTCTCTTGAATGTTTGGATTTCTTCCCTCGCAGCAACCTGTATCATGAAATGAATTGTAGTAAACAACACTAAAACACAGCCCTCATTATGCTTGTAGCACCCTTCATTTATTCATTTAAAGTGGGCTGATCAAAAGTTGCCTGATATACGTCTTCCCTTCAAGGCTCTGCTCTCTGGTTTTCAAGTAACAAACAGCAGCACTAAAAACAGATAATATCTCACAGCATTTGCTTCACCCAATTTGTAATCTCATACAAGCAAACAAGCAAGACTTACCATTTCTGTGATGAATTCTATAACCAAGTCTTCAAGAATATCCACTGACTCTGTGTAAGGATTCTGGTCATCTCCAAATCCATACATCATACATCTTACTGTAGAATGAACAAATGCCCACAGTGAGATATGTAATGGAAGCACTCTAGAAAACCTAAGACCTATTCACTATGTTTCTCAATAAGTGTGACTCGGCAGTCATAGTCTTCCAAATTGTTCAAGCACGCAGAAGCCTACATCTAAGCTTCTCAACTAATTTTTAAGTTGCAAATATTCCCCACTTGGAAGTATATACTGGATGATATAGGGTTCTTAAATCAAAACACTGTCACCCTGTTGATGGCAGTATGCATACTTTTAAGACAATGCCCAATAAGGTGTTCTTTCAATGGAACCTTGATGCTAAGAACTGCAGAAAGTATGTGTAACTCCAATGAAAAGCTGCATGTCCAATTAATGATCCCAAATGAACAACACTACTCAACAGATCTCTACTGTGTTCTGGTTATATTTTAAAAAGCTTAGACTGTTTTGCCAAGTATGCTTCAGTGCAACTGGATACTGTCCAAATTACTAGTTGTGTGAATACTGCATTACTGCAGAAAAATGACGTTTCCTTGAAGGGAGTCTTCAAGGAAATGGCATTTTACTGTAGCACTGAAGTATTTAGAACCCAAATTGAGGGCATTCAGCACAAGGCCTTTCTCCCTTACCCTGAGGGAGGGGAATGATAGGCTACTGCAGGGGTGTCCAAACTTTTCTCAAAGAGGGCCAGATTTGATGAAGTGAACATGTGTGAGGGCCGACCAAAGTTGTTGACCCTTTTTTAGGATTTTAGGAGGTTTAAGCCTCCGAAAGGGACTTTGGACATGCCTGGGCTAATGTGTGCTTCCTAACAGCCACAGAATGCAGCAACAAGATTGACAAATACAGATGTCTTGTAAAAAGTGGCATTCTAAATCAAAATCTGAGGGAGAGCTCATGTGCATATTAAACTCTAAAAAACATCAAGATCAAGTGGAGCATGTATGCATGAAATAATAATTTCAGATTTGTTGTTGTTGTTGTTTAGTCATTTAGTCGTGTCCGACTCTTCGTGACCCCATGGACCAGAGCACGCCAGGCACTCCTGTCTTCCACTGCCTCCCGCAGTTTGGTCAGACTCATTTTGGTAGCTTTGAGAACACTGTCCAACCATCTCGTCCTCTGTCGTCCCCTTCTCCTTGTGCCCTCCATCTTTCCCAGCATCAGGGTCTTTTCCAGGGAGTCTTCTCTTCTCAAATTTCAGATTAAATACTTTTTATTCTACCTCACATAATTTCACACAATACATTTTAATGGAAATAGTTCACATATTCATCTATGAATCAAGTGACATCAAATGGCATGCAAAAATGTGTGAATCAGCCCTTAGTCTCAAGCTGGGCTTGATGGTTTCTACTTCTATTTATCCTCCAGTCTTTTCTGGAATTTAACTGTGATATCAATATTCAAAAAGCAGTTTATGGAGGTGGGAAAGAGGTCCTTTAGAAAGTAGGAAAATGTGAAGAGGTTAAACCTTATAGAGTGGTACCTCAGGTTAAGAACTTAATTCGTTCTGGAGGTCTGTTCTTAACCTGAAACTGTTCTTAGCCTGAAGCACCACTTTAGCTAATGGGGCCTCCTGCTGCCGCTGTTCCGCCGCTGCACGATTTCTGTTCTTATCCTGAAGCAAAGTTCTTAACCCAAGGTACTATTTCTGGGTTAGCTGAGTCTGTAACCTGAAGCGTATGTAACCCGAGGTACCACTGTAATAGCATGAAACACAGGAAGCTGCCTTATACCAAGTAAGATCTTTTAGCTCAGTATTGTCTACACCAGGGGTGAGGAACCTGTGGCCCTTCAGTTGTTGGGACTCTAAATCCCATCAGCATGATCAGTGGAGCCCCAACTTACATTCCTTGGAGAACAGCCTTTTCCTTTTCCCCTGTGCACCATCTGGGCCTCCTCCAGCCTCCTCAGTATCTTCTTCAAACTAAAGGGGGGGAGGGAGAGAGAATCCCAAACAAGAATGCAAGAGAATTATTATTATTATTGTTATTATTATTATTATTATTATTATTATTAATACCCCACCCATCTGGCTGGGTTTCCCCAGCCACTCTGGGCGGCTTCCAACAGAATATTAAAGTACAATAGTCTATTAAACATTAAAAGCTTCCCTAAATTATAAATTATAAACTAGGCTAGAACTGAATGACAGAACAGCGAACCTCTGACCTGGTTAGTGGGGTAGATGTGGAAGGATCATTAGGTGCGAGTGATCATGCTCTTCTGAAGTTTACTATACAGCGGAAAGGAGCAGCCAAGCATACTAGGACTCAATTTCTTGACTTTAAGAAAGCCGACTTCATAAAACTTAGGGAAGTGCTGGGTGAGATCCCATGGACAGCAATACTAAAAGGAAAGGGAGTTCATGATGGCTGGGAGTTTGTTAAGAGGGAGATAGTAAAAGCACAACGTCAGGCAATACCAATGAGACGGAAACATGGTAGGTGCCTAAAGAAGCCAGGGTGGCTATCTAAAGAACTTTTAACTGAATTAAGATTTAAAAAGGATGTGTACAAAAAATGGAAAAGGGGGGAAACCACCAAAGAGGAATTCAAACAAATAGCCAGCACGTGTAGACACAAAGTCAGAAAAGCTAAAGCACAGAATGAACTCAGGCTTGCTAGAGAGGTTAAAAGCAACAAAAAAGGCTTTTATGGGTATGTTCGTAGCAAAAGGAAGAACAAAGAAACAGTTGGGTCACTCAGAGGAGAAGATGGTGAAATGCAAACAGGGGACACAGAAAGGGCTGAACTCCTCAATTCCTTCTTTGCCTCAGTCTTCTCCGATAAAGAAAACAATGCCCGACCTGAAGAATTTGGAGCAAATGATTCAGCAAAGGAAACACAGCCCAGAATAACTAAGGAGATAGTACAAGAATATTTGGCTAGTTTAGATGTATTCAAGTCTCCAGGGCCAGATGAACTGCATCCAAGAGTATTAAAAGAACTGGCAGATGTGATCTCAGAACCACTGGCAGTCATCTTTGAGAATTCCTGGAGAACAGGCGAAGTCCCGGCAGACTGGAGGAGGGCAAATGTTGTCCCTATTTTCAAAAAGGGGAAAAGAGAGGACCCAAATAATTACCGCCCAGTCAGTCTGACATCAATACCAGGGAAGATTCTGGAGCAGATCATTAAGCAAACAGTCTGTGAACACCTAGAAAGGAATGCTGTGATCACCAATAGTCAGCATGGATTTCTGAAAAATAAGTCATGTCAGACTAACCTGATCTCGTTTTTTGACAGAATTACAAGCCTGGTAGATGAAGGGAACGCAGTGGATGTAGCCTACCTTGATTTCAGCAAAGCATTTGACAAGGTGCCCCATGATATTCTTGTAAAGAAGCTGGTAAAATGCGGTCTTGACTATGCTACCACTCAGTGGATTTGTAACTGGCTGACTGACCGAACCCAAAGGGTGCTCATCAATGGTTCCTCTTCATCCTGGAGAAGAGTGACTAGTGGGGTGCCACAGGGTTCTGTCTTGGGCCCGGTCTTATTCAACATCTTTATCAACGACTTGGATGATGGACTCAAGGGCATCCTGATCAAATTTGCAGATGACACCAAACTGGGAGGGGTGGCTAACACCCCAGAGGACAGGATCACACTTCAAAACGACCTTGACAGATTAGAAAACTGGGCAAAAACAAACAAGATGAATTTTAACAGGGAGAAATGTAAAGTATTGCACTTGGGCAAAAAAAATGAGAGGCACAAATACAAGATGGGTGACACCTGGCTTGAGAGCAGTACATGTGAAAAGGATCTAGGAGTCTTGGTTGACCACAAACTTGACATGAGCCAACAGTGTGACGCGGCAGCTAAAAAAGCCAATGCAATTCTGGGCTGCATCAATAGGAGTATAGCATCTAGATCAAGGGAAGTAATAGTGCCACTGTATTCTGCTCTGGTCAGACCACACCTGGAGTACTGTGTCCAGTTCTGGGCACCACAATTCAAGAAGGACACTGACAAACTGGAACGTGTCCAGAGGAGGGCAACCAAAATGGTCAAAGGCCTGGAAACGATACCTTATGAGGAACGGCTAAGGGAGCTGGGCATGTTTAGCCTGGAGAAGAGGAGGTTAAGGGGTGATATGATAGCCATGTTCAAATATATAAAAGGATGTCACATAGAGGAGGGAGAAAGGTTGTTTTCTGCTGCTCCAGAGAAGCGGACACGGAGCAATGGATCCAAACTACAAGAAAGAAGATTCCACCTAAACATTAGGAAGAACTTCCTGACAGTAAGAGCTGTTTGACAGTGGAATTTGCTGCCAAGGAGTGTGGTGGAGTCTCCTACTTTGGAGGTCTTTAAGCAGAGGCTTGACAACCATATGTCAGGAGTGCTCTGATGGTGTTTCCTGCTTGGCAGGGGGTTGGACTCGATGGCCCTTGTGGTCTCTTCCAACTCTATGATTCTATGATTCTATGATTCTATGATTCTGAACAATATCCTGCAAACCCAAGAGAACGTGGCAAGGAAGGGGAAAGTAAAGGCTAAGCGGGTTTCAGATTGCAGCCGCACCCCCCTGCCCTCCCCGCCCCCTCTTTCCCCAAAGCCAGCAAGCGCCTTCTCCAGACTCCCACCCCGGCCTTTCCTACTCACAGGAGGGTCCTCTTCTTCGTCCGCCATGACTGCAGAAGCCACCTTCCCTTCCAGGCTTCCGCCGGGATAGCAACTCGCGTTCTTATTGGTCGCGTCGACGGGCACTCTTGAGCATGCTCTCTCGGAGCTAATGAAGCTGTAGACCTTGCCCTTTTCCAGTCCTTTCCGTAGCTCTGAGGAACGCGAAATGGGAGGGGGGGGGTTTACAAAGCTAGCAGCACGCGTGCGCAGTAGGAGCGACTGAAGTCCCGAGCCCTCTTTGGAAATGGACTTGCCGTAATACAGTAACCCCATTCAAAGCAGATGAGGAGTTTGGTTCCTGGGGCAAGATGGGCAGGGTGTTGGATAAAGGTGAAACATATTAAACAACCAATTCCCGCCCTTTGTGAGTGGCAACGGACGGTGCAAACAAGGAGCTTCGTGGTAGCTTAAAGATGAACAGGTTTGCAGCAGCACAAGTTTGGAGTCCACTTCATCAGTACATTCTGTATTCAAACTCCAAATGCTACAATAAATCTGCTAGTCCTTAATGTGCCACAAGACTGTTATTTGTGGTGTCTCGAATATACAGATTTGAGTAGGAAGGAATAAAAAAGGCAGTGATGGTGTTATAAGTAAAAAACAACAACTGCTCCTTTTCCCTTATGGGGTACCCAAGAGCCCATATAGAGTCCTTTTGTAGGTTCTCTATCAGTAGGAGAAAATAACAGAGACCAACCAGAGAATATTGAGAAGCAAAGCAGCTAATAAGCCTGATCTTTATTAACTGTTGCAACAGGGTGCTCCCACACACACAGGAGAGAGGAGGACCCAGAGCCATGCGTGCAAGCCCTTATATAGACATTTTAAATTGCCCACCCTGGAGTCCAAGACCACCCCCAGAAACATCATATATACATCACAGAAAAAGTGGTCTACAACAGAAATCTGAGTGCGTTGTTTATCTCCTGTCTGGCAAGTTACCTGATTGCATTATCTCGGTTTTGGCTACTCTTTTGTTATTATAACTACTTAATTCCTGAATCCAGGTTGCAGGCTCACACCCTGTTCATATCTTGAATGTGCCCTCAAGACAGGATTTGTGAGGACAGGATTTGTGAGGAAAGAGGCAATGGGGAGGTTTCCCACTTTGACCTTGCAGAGAAATATTTGAGATCAATTTGTTCAGGACCTAATCTGTGGGGTTTCAGACATGTGGTTTATATATACAGTTATGAACATTATATATATATATATATATATATATATATATATATATATATATATATAAAAACACCTGGAAATTCTTATAACAGATGGTCCTGAAGCAGCTCTCCAATGCAACAGCAGCTCCTTACTGTTTCCATTCCAGGATGCTGCTTGCCACAACTCACAAGCATTAAGCATTCATTGACATCAGTTTGCTATAGTGTGTGAGAGAAACTTGCTCAGACCTCAGTTTCTTGTTAAGCTCAAGCAGAAGGAATGGTGCCTTGCCCCACAACTGGGTCTAAATCAGCATAGCAAAAGTAGAGTGATTTATGTAAGCATTTGTCACAGGTAACTGGGGAGCAGCCACTCTGCTTCTTTTAATTTTTTATGCAAATATTTATGCCACTGGGCTCATTTCCCTCCCTCCTGCATAATCATGTATCAAAATACTTGCCAAGTGAGGGTAACACTTCATGAAGGGGACGCTAGTCCGGTCAATTTAAGATTGTAATAAATCTGTGACTTAATTAAAATGCAGTGGCAGCTGGGCCATTTAACATGTGGCGAGATAAAGTCACATAAATGCTTGAACAGTGTTGGAGATCAACTGCAGAGTTGAACTTGCACTTAGTTGTGAGCTGATCCATGCCTGTTAGGGTTCCATTATACGCTCTCATTAAGTTTCTCTATCTGGACTAAAGAGAAACACATATTGCTTCTAAGCATAGACCTTTGCTTCTAAAGTTCTGGTCCAATCAGTCAAGGGTGAGAAAATATGTACACTGTGAAATAATTAGCTGAAGCCGTATAAATAACTTAAATAGCATTTATTATACACAAATTATTCACAAGGCTTGGAAAAAGGAGAAGTGTACAGAGCAATAAATCTTGTCTCTTTTATTGGAAGAACAATGAAGACGAGTCATTAAGATTTGGGAATGAAGTATCATCAAGTGGACAGGGGAAGATTTCCAGTAACGTGTGCTATAAAGCATCTCAGCACATGGATTCCAAAGCAATACAAAGAACTGTAGAAACAATGAGAAAATGTTATTTGATGAGAGTGGAGCATTTGCATTACATGTGCAGTTCTATTTCTGACTGGGTAAGAACCCCTTTTCAAGTTTTACCTGACAGGAAAGAGTTGAGGAAAGCACACTTGTGTCTTTTTGTTAACAAAGTCTTGAATCTGTATCACATTTCTTGTCATCACTCCTTTTGATGCTTTGTCAATTTTAGTTAATACAATCTGCAAAAACAACAACACACACCCAAAATTTTAAACATTGTAGAGCAACTCTTAAAGAAGTCTTGAATTCTTGGTATAGTCTTTCAAATTTAGCTCTCAGATTAGGTGAGTATGCTAACATTGTTGATGAGTCTTTTTACTCTACAAAACAATTTTAAAAAACCCAAATTGTGTATTTTGTTCTCTTCCAACTTTTCCTCACTCCAGTTTTATACTTATAGAGACTTCTGTGTGAGGGAAAAAAAACAGGTTTTCATATCTTCCTTAAGAAAAAGAAAAGGATGAGGCTTAGTGGGAACATTTTAAGAGTCAATGGATCAGACCCATAACTTAGTACTGTATATTTATTGATTTCAATATTTATGTCTTCTTTCAATTTCTAAATCTACAAGACAAATATATTTCATTTCTAAAGGTGAACAGAGATCTCCATATCTTGTTAATCTTCCAGTATAATGTTTTGGATTACTATTTTATGTTGGATCCAGAGGATCTATGTTAGTGCTAAGCAACCTGGTTAGGACTGAGGGCAAGGTTGGAAACCTTTATATTTTCAAATTCACCTTCACAAACATGAAAGCTAAAACAGTATACAGTATTTAAATAACAGCTAGGAATCTAGGATTCTAACAAGTATCAATGCACACATAGTGAAACTTGGGGTGTTAATACCATACCTTCAGTACATGATAAAGCTGCTTCAGTTTTTAATCACCTATGATCATAATTCATAAAAATCTTGCATGTGTTATTATTTTTTCAACACAGGCTTTTAAAATCTCCTAGTCAAGTCTAATAGTTTCTACTTGCAAATCATTTTTCAAACCATTATTCAACTGATAATAACAAAAAAGGACACTAACATTAACTAGACAAATGTATAACTTTGGTGGAATGGTGAATGACATGCAGTGTTGTCCATGCACCTGTACTACTGGCTTCCTCTTCCTTTCCTTCCTCCTGCAGCCTCCAAACATGCCAAAAACCTGAATTGGGGACCCTGATGAGCAGATTGGAGGAGTGTCACACAGGACTACAGGAAAGAGGGAAAAAGAAGAGAAGCCCCATTGCACTTGCAGAAGTCTGCTTACACGGCAATGAATACTTCCTCGTTTCTGCTACATGCCTTTTTAGTCCTGCTAGTTCAATATATTGACTGCTCACTGCCTTTATTTTTAAACAAAAATCACAACTCACAACATAAGGGATCCCAAATTCTTCCAACATTTCTATAGCAACTTTGTCCATTTCCTGAATTCCGACCAGGCCGTCCACTAATAAGAATGTCCGTTTCAGACTAGAAAACATAAAACCACAGCTCACAACTGTGCTTTGCAGCAATATATATTCTTTATCTGCAAATCCTAACTCTAGCCCAGGCAACAATTATACAAGCAACAATTTGTTCATCCTTTTCTACCTGCTGGGATGATACAGATGACCACACTACTGTTGGGTGAATGAGCTTATTCTGGGGCAGTTTGGTCATTTGTATGGGCTCCAATACATCCTATGCTACAAAGCAGGCAATTTAGTAGTTATAACAACAATTTTGGGTGACCTCTTTTTGCACAGGGCTTTGTGGAAAGTTTTGCAAGTGCCTCCAATCAGCGGTGTATTTGGCCAAGTTGGGGGTCTACCTGCCCTACACCTGATGCATATAAAGCAGCCTCATGGGCCAAATGGGAAGGCTCAGTGGGCCTGATTAGACTTGAAAGTCAGAGGTTCCCCACCACTGCTGTAAAGAATGCTGTAAGACTATGTTAAAATAATATTTACAAGTACTGTGATTGGCTCAAGTTTAAATAGACGCTGCATTTAAAAGCTATTTCACATGCCTTAGTTAGTCTAAGACACTTCCTCATATTGTTATAAAATGGGATGTTTTTAACCTAAATTATTTCCCCACATGATCCTGTAGAAAAGACTGAAGTAAAATTTCAAGCTGTTATCTTACTTTGCACGGTGATTTAAATAAGGCTCCACCATCTCTGCAAAATCTTTGGGTGATCTGTAACCATAGCCTGGCATATCCACCAAAGTAAATAAATCCCCCACTTTGAAGAAATTCAGTTTCTTAGTGTGGCCCTGGAGAGAAAAAATGGGAGGGTTAGGGTTGTTTGTTTCATCTTATTCCAAAACTGCAAAACTGGGGTGGTTTCTCAGTTAAGATGATGAAATGCCACTGCTCCTCATTTGGCCAGTCTCTGACATGAAAGTATATGTAAGTATCATCGGATGGCTGTGGGAGATTGCTGTTCATACAGAGTACAGTATTTTTTGCTCTATAAGACACACTTTTCCCCTCACTCTCCTGGCTTCAGGGATGGCCGCCTGAAGCCTCCGGAGTGCAGCGGGAGCTCCCGCTGCGCTCCGGAGGCTTTGCGTTGCTTTCACTGAAGCCAGGATACCAAGCGGGATCAGTGCGCACCGATCCCTCTTGCTCTCCTGGCTTCGCTTTGCTGGAGAGGCGCTGCGCAGCTTTCCCTCTCTGCACAGCATCCCTTCAGCTAAGTGGCAGGAGGAGAAATGGAAGGGGCTCCGTTCCTCCTGCCACTTAGCTGAAGGGGCACTGCGCAGAGAGGGAGAGTTGTGCAGCGCCCCTTCAGCAAAGCGGGAGGAGAAATGGAAGGGGCTCCGTTTCTCCTGCCGCTTCGCTGAAGGGGTGCTGCACAGAGAGGGAGATAATTTTTTTTTCTTGTTATCCCCCTCTAAAACTAGGTGCGTCTTATGGTCACGTGTGTCCTATAGAGCAAAAAATATGGTATCTAGCACAATTTCTCAACACCTGATCATCCAACAAGGGAGTAGAGATCCAAGAGCATCTGGGACAGCAACCACATTTCTGGTATAGAAATACTAATTTCAAACTCACTGTGCTAGGAGAGACATGAAAACTCTGAGTACGTAACTTCTCAGTTCTCTCCTTCCAAGCTGGATCCTTTCTACTAGTTACAAACAATGTCACAATATATGTCACAGAACAGAGGGCTGTATCTGACTAGTCCATTTATTTCAATGGGTCTGCTCTGAGATGCAACCCAGGAACAGCCTGCTTTTAGTTGGGCTCAATTAAATTCCAAAGTCAATGTAATAAAATGTCCGAATGCTACTTACTGGATTTTTGGAAACTCTGACTTCAACATCAGGGGACAATGAAAACAGAGCCTTTATTAAGGAGGATTTTCCAACATTGCTTCTTCCTAAAAAGCAAACCTGTGGGAAGAAGTTACAGTTATTTCACATTTATCTCTCTCATTCAATGACGTGTATTAAAGCAAGGGTTTGTACATCTATTCTCTCTGTTGTTACCCTGACCACAGTGCCCAGTTCAACAGATAGGCCCAGTTACAGCAAATAATACATTTCTCCAGTGAATATGGATTTCTTGCTACAACTCAATTCTCTTTTGGATTAAATAACTCTCAAGATCTAAGAAATGTGAGGACAACTAAAAGAAAAGGGAGTCCTCAGTTCTTCATGGACAAGATTTTAGCAGTCCCATTTAGGAGAATTAGTATGAGGAATGCATGCCACTTTGAAAGGTTCCTTGGCTTTTCCAGAAGTTTGCATCTACAGAGGAATAATGTGGGAGAGCAACCTGAAATTCTGCTAGTGGAATTATGAAATTAGGAAAGTTGCATTTATTTGGCTTGTCAACTTTACAGACCAAGTTTAAACATGCTTACTTGAAAGGAAATGCCTGATGTCAACAGAATGTATTTCTTGATAAATACACTTAGGACTGCAGCTTGTTCCCTAATTCTGAAACTAGCGGGACAATACTGAATATTCATTGATTTTGATGGTATTCACTTTCCCAAGTATGCTTAGGATTACTTAAACAGACATGATTTACATATATTTGGTTGCACCTTTTATTCTGATGCGTTCCCCTCCCGCTTTTTTAAAATGGTACTTTTTCATTTCTTAGCACAGGCACATTGGGGAAGCAGTGACAGTAAATAAGATCAATGTATGTACAGTGGTACTTCGGGTTAAGAACTTAATTCGTTCCGGAGGTCTGTTCTTAATCTGAAAATGTTCTTAACCTGAAGCACCACTTTAGCTAAAGGGGCCTCCCACTGCCGCTGCCCCGCCACCATGCGATTTCCGTTCTCATCCTGGAGCATAGTTCTTAACCCGAGGTACTATTTCTGGGTTAGCAGAGTCTGTAATCTGAAGCGTATGTAACCCGAGGTACCACTGTAATGCAAAAGGATGGAGAATAAAGGATGGACCTGGGGATTACAAGGAAGAACAGGGTGCTGTATTGAGTGAAATTCCCTAATTGGAAGGCTGCTCAAATTCCCCCTAGCTTTAAGGCTAAATCCAGAAGCATGTATCTCAAGAAACACTGGTACAGTCTACACCTGACCACCGCTTGTGCCCCTGAGTAGAGCTTTCTCTTCAGGTTTTGTTACAGAAAAATCATAGTCACACCCCATAGTCAAATTCAACTGGACTTAACTGTCCAGGGGTCCTTACCTTTTTACCTTTTACAGAACACCTCATTTAAAAGATACTAATTTCCCACACATAGTGACCTAGCATGGCTAGACAGTTATCAGTTATATTTTGTTGGAAGTTGCCCAGCGTGGCTGGAGCAACCCAGTCAGATTATTATTATTAACATCATTGCCACTGCAAACTTGCTGCTTTCGGCAAACAGCTGCATGTACGAAATTCTCCATCATAAGGACCAGAAACTTTGCTTTGACAACTGAATTCAAGGCCATATTCTGCAATCAAAGCAAAGTACATTTATACAACCCATAGCTTTAGCAACTCCCCTTCCTCTCCCCCCCCCACCCCATGACACTTCAAACAATGCAATTGGTTCTTCTTTTCCCATAAGCACTCACATGGCAACTGAAGTTGCTCCTAAGGATAAAAATTGCATTTCATTGACCTCACCTCAGGCTGTGACAATTGGGGAGCGTGATCCATCCGGACAGCTGAAGTGAAATAATCAATGGGGTGCCACCGTGTTGAAATGAAAAACGCCTCTGCTTTGTTGATTTCATTGTGGTTAGGATTGAAAATCTGGAAGGATGACGTGTCCACGCTAGAGGTCAGGTATCTTGCCATTTCTTGGAGAGGGAACGCGACTCCAGTGAACTGTTTTTCGTTTAACTGCAAGACTTCTGAAAACGAAGCATACTTTATGGGGCTGCTTCTGGTTGCAAAATGTCTCCTCAGCAGGTAGCTAATTGTTAGAAGTCTTCTTGGTTTTGCTTTCTGGAGCACCATTGTACCTGGATTTTCAATAGCCACACAATCAACTCAGGTCCTTCATATTTTTAAAAACAAAAACTTCTGTTGTGGGTTCTTGAGTTCTGACTGCTGTTTTAAAGAGAAATAAGAGGAGGATTTAAGTTATTGTAGCAATTGCCAAAAACACCACCAACAACATACAAACGCAAATTTACCCCTCAGTGCATTAAACCACTGCTTTCCTTCAAGACTTTCAGCATAGGTGCCAGACAGAACAATATACAGTGGTACCTCAGGTTAAGTACTTAATTCGTTCCGGAGGTCCGTTCTTTACCTGAAACTGTTCTTAACCTGAAGCACCACTTTAGCTAATGGGGCCTCCTGCTGCCGCTGTGCCGCCAGAGCACGATTTCTGTTCTTATCCTGAAGCAAAGTTCTTAACCTGAAGCACTATTTCTGGGTTAGCGGAGTCTGTAACCTGAAGCGTATGTAACCTGAAGCGTATGTAACCTGAAGCGTACCGTATGTAACCCAAGGTACCACTGTACACATAGTGCAATCCTCCACATTTCTGCTCAAAACTAAAAATGCAATCCTTTGCATATGTGTTCAGAAGTAACTCCCTCCAAGTTCAGCTGCACTTATTCCCAGGTACATGGGACTACACCCTAAGAAGAAAATTGATATAGAAACAGGGCCAGCACTGGAAAATTAAATATTCCATACGCCCCACCCCCATCAAAAATCCACAAATTGGTGAGAGACAACATTTTCATGGATGTCCATTAAAACATACATGTAAAGTTGACATGCATTTCAATATGTATTTTTATAACATATATATTTCCAACTGCTGATTTTATTTATACTTTGGGTGGGGAGGGAAATAGGTCAGCTTGCTTTTGACTTCAGACTTTTATTGGTAGCTGTAATGTTTATTTTATGTAAACCACTTAAGAGCTGGAATGGACTCCCTTGGAAGATGGACTCTCCTTCCTTGGGAGGTTTTTATTATTATTATTATTATTATTATTATTATTATTATTATTATTATTATTATTATTATTATTACCCCACCCATCTGGCTGGGTTTCCCCAGCTACTCTGGGCGGCTTCCAACAAAATATTAAAATACAATAATCTGTTAAACATTAAAAGATTCCCTAAACAGGGTTGCCTTCAAATATCTTCTAAAAGTCTGGTAGTTTAAGCAGAGGTTGGATAACCATCTGCCATAGATACTTTAGTTGTGATTCCTGCAATGGACTAGATTACTCTTGGGGTCCTTTCCACCTCTACGTTTCTACTATTCCGTTTCCGCAATTAGGCAATACTGAGTACACAATTCTGTTCATTTAATAAATAAAAGGGGCCATTTCAAGCCAATGGAGAAAGGAGCCCTCGGTTGAAACCGATCATTTACCTGCTGACTCCAAAGTTGGCACCCATTCGCTCCAGTGGCGCATCTTCCAAAATAAGTGCTCACCCGCCAACCCGACAGCAGCGATAGGAAGCTGCGCCCGAAGACTCACGCTTTTTCCTCCGCACTCTGAATACCTAAAGCCACAACTGCTGCTTCCCCCACTTACCTGGGTATGTAAGCCCCACTGCATTCAGCATGCCTTACTTCCAAGCAGACATGCTTAGTTAGGGCTTGCAATCTGCGCCAGGGAGCGCAGCGCATCCGCCGGGGTCTTTAACCCGGAAGCCAGGACGATCGCTCCGCCTCCTTCCCGGTCTAAAGAACAGCAGGTAGTTAAGTCACTTGTAGGGTAAGCTCCTTTGAGTTGCTTGTAGGTCTCCCGTTCGTCTGCTGCTTGCGACGGGGCGAGGAGTCCATGCAAGGCTGCTTTGCAAGCGCAGCAACCAAGTCAAACGCTCAGCCTCAGGGCTGCTCCCTTCGCTTTTAGGAGGGATCACTGCGGACCAGATCGGCGATCGCAAGGCAATGCGGTCGCTGCGGCTTCAAAACTCTTTTTTAAATAGCTCACCCTTTCCACAGAGTCAGTATGCCTGCATTTGCTCCTACTTGGTGCCTGCGTGTATTGAGAAAGGGAGGGAGGCAAGACGACGCAATGCTGCCAAATCACAGTCCGGCCTGGGGGGAAAAACACCTGGATTTCCTCCATGATGGAGAGAATCGCTTTCATTCCCGCTGTTGAGAAAGAGGAGCACGTGGCGTCAGAGCCGCTCTCTGTACATACAGGAATTGTACATTCCTGCCCACACAGGAATCTTACTTGAAATAGGCTTTGTTGAACACCTGAGGCTTACTTCTGAGTAAACATGCTTTGGGCTGCTCTGACTGCTAGGTCTGCAAAAGGGCCACTCAGAGTAGACGTTCTCCTTGGGGATGGGGGCATAGCTGTCAACGTTTTCCCCCTTTTAAGGGAAAGTCCCTTATTCTGAATAGGATTCCTCGCAAGAAAAGGGAAAAGTTGACAGCTATGGATGGGGGGGCACCATTCTGCCCCCCTCTTCATTCTCATGCAGCACTTAAAAGTGCCCTTCATTTATTTTAGTTTCTGAGGGTTTCGGAGCCTGCTGCCCCATGGTGCTAGACAGGAGTGCCAGCTTTGCCCCCGGGGCCGTGGGTGCCATGCAGTGTGCATGGTCCTGTCACTGGAATTTGCGGGTGCCCAGCCCCTTCATGGGGAATTTGGTGGGTGCTTGGGCACCCAGGGCCCCAGGGAGTTGGTACCTATGGGGCTGGAGTAGAAGAAAATGGTGAGAAGAGTAGGGTCAGGACCAGGGCTGGCCCAGGATATTTTGGCACCTGAGGTGGACCCCAAAACTCTGCTTCCCACCCTGCTATGGAAGAAGGGCTAAGGGAAGATCTACATCAGAAACAAGGGGGAAAGAAAGCTTGACATTTATATGCTGATATTAATATTTTATACTATTCTAATGATTGTTGAATGTTACCTTTTTGATGTAGGTTGCCTATTTTAAAGTTATGTTTTATTATCACATTTTTGTATTGCATTAGATTGTTATAAGATGTACATTTTTTGTTTCTTCAGCTTGTAAACCGCCTTGAGTATTGTAAGATAGAAAGACAGTATGATGATGAGATATGATGATGATCTGCTGCCTCAGTGAATCCTGCCACCTGAGGCAGGCGTCTCACCTTGCCTCATGGGTGAGCCAGCCTTGATCACGACGGTGTTAGAAGCTGAAACGTGGGAAAATTGTAAACCGCATTGCTGCTAAGAGATGTGTTGGAGAAACCTGAGGACCATGTTTTTGAAATGAAACCCCAGCATCAATATAATTTTATAAAACCCTTCAGAGTCAGAACCCATCAGTAACTAACAAACCACAAGAAGCGTCCACTGCGTATTATTCGAGATATGTCACATTTATCTCCAAGCAATAAGGATACAACGGGCAGTTCTTGCTTTTACCGCCGGGTGGCAATAAAGGTACAAGAAGAAGCACGTTGCTATAGTCAGTCATTCAAAACTGGGAAGGGGATGAAGTTGAGGATGATATTCGGTCCTGCAACAAAATGTTTCTTGCATGTGGAGCGGGGGTGGGGAGATATTGAAAGCAAGGATCATATTGGCTGCCTCATTTCCAGCTTCCAAATCCCCAGCTTTAGCTGGGATTCCTGCATTGTAGGGGGTTGGGCTAGATGACCCTTGGGTCCCTTCCAACTCTGTGATTATATAAAAACACTACTTTCTCAGGAGTTCTCAGGCTGCCTAGAGCAGTGTTTCCCAACCGGTGTTCCGCGGCACACTAGTGTGCCGCCGGACGTTGCCTAGTGTGCCGTGGGAGGGAGGCGGGCGAGTTGGGCTAATCCTCCGACGAGCTCCACCTCCAGACCCATTGCTCAAATCCTTTAGCCCAGGAGGGCGGGGAGGGGGGGGAGAAAGAGAAAAAAGAAAGGGTGGAAAAAAAGAAGGGGAAGAGAAAATATTTTTTTAAAAAAAGGAAAGAGAGGAAAAAAAGCGAGGGATGGAGGAAGGGGAATAAACAGAAGGGGAGGACAATGAAGAGGGGCGGGGCTTGGCAGGCAGCAGATAACTGGGGAGGGGGCGCGGCTGGCGGCGGCTCAAGGCAGGAAGGGAGGAGCTGCCTCGCGGAGAGTCTTGGGCTTCAGAGATTTCCCGTTCAGGAGCGCGGGAGGCCACGCCGTGGATGGGAATCTCCTCTTCCTCCTCCTCCTCCAGGAGAGAGGGTGGTCCGCCCCACCGAGTCGGGCCTGCTCAAGCGTGGGAGCCTATAGTTAGAGCTCAGCTCCTTTTCTTGCCTTCCCCGCCCCCCCACGGAGCACATTTTCCTCGCCCCCCCAACCCCCGCATGTAGAATAGAAGCCCTCCAGCCTCCACGGTGCACAAACTCTCCCCTCTGCAACGAAGCGCTTTGTTGCATATCTTTGGTGAGGTTTTTAGGCAGTCTTGGTGCACCTTAAATCAGCGCTAATTGCGCCTGGACGCAGTATTTACTTCCGAGTAGGCCCCCTTCTCCCCCCCCCCCGTAGCACCTGACGTTGCTATTCGTATCATCAGGTTTGTTTGTTGATAATTTAATTGTTTTAAAAGCATCATGCTAAAGAGCTCTCTCCCACCCCCAGACCCTTGGGCAAAACAGAAACACACACATACACAAACACAGAGATTGAGCCCTGCAGGTTTTATGAAATGAATGGATTCTGAATGCCTGTTTCAGTGGCTTGTCCGCCTTAGGCTGCTGGGCCAGACACCTGTTACACGGTGCAGTCCGTAAGCTGTGAGCGCTGCTACCTGCCGCTGAGACCACGTAACGACAGTCTTGAAAGACCTACATTGGCTCCCAGTACCTTTCCGAGCACAATTCAAAGTGTTGGTGCTGACCTTTAAAGCCCTAAGCGGTTTCGGTCCAGTATACCTGAAGTAGCGTCTCCGCCACCATCGTTCAGCCCAGACACTGAGATCCAGTGCCAAGGGCCTTCTGGCAATTCCCTCACTGTGAAAAGTGAGGTTACAGGGAACCAGGCAGAGGGCCTTCTCGGTAGTGGCGCCCGCCCTGTGGAATGCCCTCCCATCAGACATCAAAGAGATAACCATTACCTTCTATGCTGTTACTATTTTTTAATTTTTTTTTACATAAGTAAAAAGTGACCTTTCCCCATCTGGCATGGTGGTGTGCCTCGAGATTTTTTTCATGAAACAAGTGTGCCTTTGCCCAAAAAAGGTTGGGAAACACTGGCCTAGAGAAAGCCACCCCACCTGAGAGTGACAGCTGTGCTGGTGCTATATCCCTCCTCCCCTTGTTTTCATGGGACTGCCTGCATTTGCCCACACATAGTTTTTCCTTCCTTTTCTTGTCCACAAAGCTTTTTTGAACTTTATGGACTTCTGCAAATCTTGGACTTGCATGCAGATACCTTGTGCATGGCTGGTGCTGTTTGGCCATGTAAGTATTGGCACTCACCCCTGAAGTTGGGAAATAGAGGAAACAAGTAGGGCCATGCCACAGAAAATTGCTCTGGGTAGCTCGGGTTTAAAAACAACCAAATGTTAGTATCAAACACAGGCGTTCATCTTCTAATCATATGCATTAAAAAAACACTTTTCAACTTGTTTTTTAGATACATATTTTAGATATATATTGTGTTTCCATCATTTAAACATGCAACCTGACTGCATGTAAGACTTCTGCATGCAACTGAGTTCTTGATATGGCATGCAAGGAGCTCTGAGAAAGAATGAGGTGGATTGACCTTTGCTGCTACCTGAGGAGTATGGCACATTTTATTTTCTACTAGGAATCCAAATGAGTGTTGGCTTCACCTCTACCCTGCGTTGTTAACATTGGACTATGTTGCAAGAATGCTATAAGCTAATATTTATCGGTGCAGCCCTCCAAGCTGCAGTAGGTCATATAACAGTGACCTACAGCCGTACTCCAAGCCTGCAGTGATGGTTGTGGGGGTCTGATGCCTCTGGACAGCACTGCAGGGTTGTTGTTTACCTGGCCTGTAATATTCAATGTGAATTATACTCTGGGCTGTAATAAGTAACTGCTGCAACCCCTTTGAATCTGCAGTATGTTTCTGCTGAATGTAGCATTTCCTTTTATAATAATAAAAAAAATTATTTATACCCCGCCCTTCCCGGCCAGAGCCGGGCTCAGGGCGGCTAACACCAGTAAAATTACAGTAAAAACATAATAGGAAAAAAAACCCTTAAAATACTGCTTGTTTACATTGTTTTGCTATTTTTAGGTGCTCGGATCTTCTTAAGGGGGTAGATCAGGATACAGTACAGTGGTACCTCTAGATGCGAACGGGATCCGTTCCGGAGCCCCATTCGCATATAGAAGCAAATGTAACCTGTGTCTGCGCATGCGTGGGTCACGTTTCGGCGCTTCTGCGCATGCGTGTGACGTCATTTTGAGCGTCTGCACATGCGCAAGTGGCGAAACCCCGGAAGTAATGCGCTCCATTACTTTCGGGTTGCCGCGGAGCATAACCTGAAAATGCTCAACCTGAAGCACATTTAACCCGAGGTATGACTATAAGGAATTCCAAATAAATACATACTGGAAGTGCGTTAAGAAGTGGTGGGATCTAACTAAAGTTTGCTGAAATGAACATTTCATTTAGGAGCCGCCATCTAGCAGATGTGCAGCAGTGATTTGAGAACAGAAGCTCTTAGTTGTTGGCATATATTTGTGGAAAGAGGAATTTTGTCACCAGGCGACTGTTGGCATTTATAATGTTTCTCATCGTCGGCCCACACAGCTTCTAACTATGCAGCTGAAGTCATAAGCATGACACTGCAAATATGGAAACTGAGGTTTTTAATGGGGGGGGGGGGAACCGCCCAGAAATAGTTTGGGAATTTAGACTTTTTCAAACACTCTCTTGTAAAAGTTCCTTCCGTAAGAGTCACACAAAAAGAAATTCTCATTGAGGCTATCAGAGTGGGTGTTTCTCAGAATAAGCAATACACATTAACTTTTCAAACGCCTCTGCAAAATTTTACCTCGCACAGGAAGCCATGGTAACTGTTGTGTCATAAGCTTCTGCTCCAGTTAAGACTGGGATCTAGCTGCACAGAATTTAGGCTGTAAATTCTTTCTGCTTCTAAAATTCCTCCCTGCTGGTCAGTTGCAGCTTCATCCATTCAATCGTCTGGAAGGTTATGGAGTTTTAAAAGCTAAGATTTCCTTCCTTTTGATTAGGGATGGTAAGACATGTGCTTATCCACATTTATTGTACCTTTCCTCCTCACTTCCCAGGCATGGTTTGTGCCCTACTACTCCATGTCTGAGTGCCCTTTTTTGTGCTCCAGAGCTTTTCCCACCAAAACTTGCTCTTTAAAGCTGAATCAGAGCAAACGGCAATCTGTGGGAAACCCGATATGCCATTTGCTCCGAGTCGGCTTTAAAGAGCGAAATTTTGCAGGGAAAGCTCGGGGGGGTTCTTGGACATGCCTGCTCTTGATGTATTTTTAATCCTTGTTGGAAGCCGCCCAGAGTGGCTGGGGAAAACCAGCCAGATGGGCAGGGTACAAATAATAAATTATTATTATTATTATAATTATTATTGATGGGGTTATACTCCCTCTGAAGGAGCAAGTATGCAGGGGTACTTATGGGGGGGTACTTATGGAGCCTTTGCAGTCGCTTGAGGCTCAGGTGGCCTCAGTGGGACAGAGTGTCTTCCATCAGCTTCAGCTATGGCCCAGCTATGCCCCTATCTGGATGGAGATAGCCTAACTTCTGTTGTCTATGCTCTGGTAACCTCTAGGTTAGGTTACTACAACGCATAGAGCTGCCTCTGAAGATGGCTCGGAAACGTTAGCTGGTGCTGAATTTGGCAGCCAGCTTGCTCATCAGGGCAAGGTGGTTTGAGCATATTACACCAATCCTGGCCCAACTGCACTGGCTGCCAATTAGTGTCCAGGCCCAATTCATAGTACTAGTGTTGACCTATAAAGCCTGAAATGGCTCAGGACTGCAGTACTTCAAGGACTGCCTCTCTCTGTATGATCCGACCCAGACCTTGCAATCATCGTCTGAGGCCCTTCTTTGTGTGCCTCCTCCATGAGTGGTCCAGAGAGTGGCAACACAAAAACGGTCCTTTTCTGCAGTTGCTTCCCATGTGTGGAATGTTCTCCTCAGGAGGATTTGGCTAGTGCCTTCCTTATATACCTTTAGACACCCAGGGGAAAATGTTCCTCTTCAACCAGGCCTTGGGCTGATTAATATCTCATACCCTTTTTAAATGTCTTTGTGGGAAGGGCTGGAGGGAGGGGGTTATGGGTTTGTGGGTTTTTTGTTCTTGTTTATATAATGTATTTTGTGCTTTTACATTGTATTCTTATGACGTGAACCACCCTGAGATCTGTGACGTGAACTGCCCTGAGAGCCAGTGTGGTGTAGTGGTTAAGAGCGATAGACTCGTAATCTGGGGAACCGGGTTCGCGTCTCCGCTCCTCCACATGCAGCTGCTGGGTGACCTTGGGCTAGTCACACTTCTTTGAAGTCTCTCAGCCCCACTCACCTCACAGAGTGTTTGTTGTGGGGGAGGAAGGGAAAGGAGAATGTTAGCCGCTTTGAGACTCCTTCGGGTAGTGATAAAGCAGGATATCAAATCCAAACTCTTCTTCTTCGGATAAAGGGTGGTATACAAATTTAATCAATAATAATAAATTTAAGTATGTGTACCTGTGCCACAAAATGTAAGTGTGCATAAGCCCTAAGTTTCAAACCTCACCAGAAGCTTTTCTTTTAGGAATACTAGGTGCAGAGATACCCAAGGATCACAGGGAAAAACCTGTTTATGTATGCAACGACAGCTGCCCAAATGACGCTTGCTCAGAAATGGAAAGAAGATACAGTCCCAACCAAGGAAGAATGGCAGATAAAATTAATGGACTATGCTGAAATGGCAAAACTTACTGGAAGAATAAGAAACCAAAAAGAAAGAACTTTTAACAAAGATTGGGGAAAATATGTGGACTAACTGAAAAACTATAGTAAACATTTAAATTAATTAGCAGGATTAATGTAGAACAAGCAGTTAAGTGAATTTGTTAAGGAAACTTTAGATTCTAAATAATAATTTGGCGATGCAGTAAGAAAATTACCACATAAGTAACCACAAAAGGGGGAGGGAAGTCAAGTGATGTTATTGGATAGTTTATGCAATTTTAATTATTGTTGTAAAACTGAGAATCGAAATACAACATTTGTTTTTAAAAGAGAAAAATACGTTTCAAACCTCATCTACTAGCTAGCTCTTATGCATGAATGGCACTCAGAAAACAGCTGCCATAGAAACAAGATTAGAAAGAACCACATGGTAAACATTTTAAATCTACAAATAGCATCTGTACACATAAGAGGAACCAGCCAGTATTATCCTGACTCTCCTGCCTAGATCTGAGTGTTGAGTGTTAAATGCTGTGCTTGCAATTGAGGTTAATACAGCCACCATGTGGTAAGCTTTTTGTGTGTTAACTACTGCAAAATTATTAGTCACCTATTTCCACCCACACATGCCTCATGACCTTGTAGTCTCACACTGAAACTGGTAATTGGACTATGATCCATATGGTAACTGACCAAAACTCAGTTCCCACTTCTGCACAATTCACTTAGGAATAGAGGAAGGTGCCTGCTTGGGGAGAGGTTCGCCTGATGTTGTATGATACCAGGTGACTGACAGGTGATTGTGATTTGCGCAAACTGATTTTGCAGGCCAAATTTAGACGTCTGGTGGGACTATAACAAGACCCGTGGGCCAGAGTTTCTCCACAACTGACATAAAACAAGACAGATATTTAGAAAATTGACTTTCGATTTTAAATTTTGTATTAATCAACATGCCACACATCCACAATTAAAATAGACCACAGCTGACTCCAGGGCACCTCAGAGTTACTTACATATGTCTTGGGAAATAATGGAAGCGTGTGCCTTTGGGGGTGAAGGTAAACTGTTGGAGAGTTACAGCGCCTGCTGTGGCTGTAGAGACCAGGAGAGTGCCCAGTTATAGGAAAAGTATATTAGCTCTAAAACAAAGTGTGATTACTGGTCAGAAGAGGATATTGAATCCTAATTCCCATAATTCAAACACTGAATTGTTACCCAACATATGAGTTGGTGGGTGCAAGACACCCTAAATTATGGATTAAGATAGTGTTAAAATTTAATTGAGGCTTCTGTGTTGAAACTGTGTGTCAGACCCCGGGTTAGGACCTATGCAAGACCCATGTGTATTAAGATGTGTGCTAGACAATTTTAATTTACTGGAATAAGCATGTGTGAAAAAGCTAATCAAGCTAGGCAAACTTCATGAACGGTGTATAAGACACTTCCAAATCCTGGAGAATCAACTAGTGTAAAAGCTAGTTAAGAAAAGACTGATTTCTTTTTGAGGTGATAGCCTGGAGATGAGACTCATTAAGACTCAAAGGATCAAGGGAAATCTCATCATGTGAAATCTACAGTTTATCATATGAATCTTCTTCTGTCATGCTGAAGCAAATGCTGTGTATTAACTTTAAAATAAACCGGTGGTTTCTACAGAATCTTGAGTCATTTCATCTGAAGTGAAAATGCTGTTTTTCTCTGTGTGGGCAAGTTTTGAACCTTGAACACCCACTAAAATGTGAACGGAGGAACCCACCCCTCAAATTAGCTCCTTAATTTGTTCCCATATATGTACTTGTATGAATGCCCCATTAGCGCTCATCAACCCTACCAGCAACAAGCACCGGAGAACCTGACGGCAGAAGAAATATCACCTTTTTGTGGTGGAAACTACAATATAATTTCTTGATGCATGAGAATGTAGAAAGTGTAAATAGTGGAAGCTGCTAAATCATAATGCAGACAGCTCTTCAGCCCATGAGTTGAATTTTCTTCCATGAAATGGTTTGGCATTATTTTTAAAGTATCATTCACCTCAAATGAAATTTCCTTTGACACGGAAGCTTGATGGAACAACCCTGTTTTTATTTTCTTGAGTTTTACTGTGAGGGCTCGTCTTCCCAAAGAGAGCAGTCCTGTTCCGATAACCACTGAGGAAAGTGACTTCATCTGCTTCCTCTGTGTTTGGTTTTTTGACAAGTAAGCACAGGAAACCCTGTACAAGTGGCAAGGCAGAAGGAAGAACCACTCCAACCCAAAGGATCTAATCAGTCTGGAGCACACAGAGCTGCCGTAGAACCTAGGGATGTAGAAAGTGGAGCAGAGATGCTCACTGAGATGAAGTGCTTGCATGAAAAGATGCTCGCTGTATTGGTGGTTAAACAGACATCAGAATGGATGTCGTGGTGATATAATTGTGTGCGCCATGGAAGCCAAAAGTGGAATTAATTTTGTTCTGAAGAACTGGAGTGCCTGTGCCCTGCTCACTGTCACCGTGGTGATGGCAACAATGGGTAAGTCTTACTTTTCACTGAAGGTGTTGCCTTTTCTCATAAAGTCTTGGCCTTTCAGTTTCACCCACATTAAAGGATATGTAGCAAAGTGGCTAGGGAACAGGCAGCATGGACCGGATCGTTATCATCTACTTATAATATTTAAACCTCAAGGGCAAATAGCGGCATACATTTATCAAACCAAATATTTTCAAAGAGGAAGAAAAACCTACTTTGAATAAGCTGGGAGTTGGCCTGAGTATAAATTCCTATCACAGTATTATTTAGCATAGGGATGGGAGACTTGTGGACCTCCAGATATTGCAGGATAATAATAATAATAATAATAATAATAATAATAATAATAATAATAATAATATATTTATTTATACCCCGCCCATCTAAACAAAACAAAACACTAAAATACAATAACCTATTAAACATTAAAAGCTTCCCTAAACAGCGCTGCCTTCAGATGTCTTCTAAAATTTTGGTAGTTATTTTTCTTTTTGACATCTGGGGGGACGGCGTTCCACGGCGCGGATGCCGCTACCGAGAAGGCCCTCTGCCTGGTTCCCTGTAACTTGGCTTCTTGCAGCGAGGGAATTGCCAAAAGGCCCTCGGCCCTGGACCTCAGTGTCTGGGCAGAACGATGGAGGTGGAGACGCTCTTTCAGGTCCCATCATCTCAGACCATTGGCTATCCTGGCTGAGGCTGGCTGGGAGCCCAACAGCATTTAGAAGGCAGCAGTTTCCCCTGCTCTGCTTTAGCAGAGTATATGTCTGCTCACTTTATAAACGAAGCTATAATGTCTCTCTCTTTTTGAACTCTCTTGGGATTCTGTCTATCACACCTGTTGAAAAGCTTACGACTTTTGCTGGCATCAGTTCCAGCCCATTCATCTTCAGGGCTGTAGGAAGGCTGGTCTGGTGTTTGGAAGACCACTATGTGAAATCTGAATACTTCTCCTCTGGTGAAGGAAAGCAGAAGATGGAACAACTTTGCTGGCTAGAATTGTCAAGGGTTGGTTGGGTGCAGGTAGATTGACTTCACTAAAGTAATGATCAGACCTGTATCCAAAACACCAGTTTTGTGCAGGGACAATCTAACAATTAGAACAGTTTCTATCCCTCCTGTTAATTTTATTATTATTATATTACCATTTATATGCTGCTTATATTTAAACACATTAAAACATAGGTTAAAACATCTCAAATAAGCAGCAAATACAACGTTCTAAAAAACGTAATTAACAACGGAACAGCCTCTTCCAGTATCACCATAAACATTATGCATAAAAATCAGCTAGAAAAGTGCAAGGAAAATTCACAGTAAGCAACTGAACAAAATATCCTCTAAAAATCAGGAAGTAAAATATTACAAATGAAAATAAACTAAAAAGTGTCATTTATAAATAATAACTTAAAGATAAATTATGGATTGCATGATGGCAGAACAATTTAAAGTTTTACTTGAGGAAACCTCTTTCTTCCACCCTCTTCGGCCATCTGCAATGGAGAATAAATAGATTCCTACTGACCACAATAGTCGGAGGAGACCGTAGACGGAAGTTCAGTGAAGGTTTACTGAAAAAGGCATTGTCTCCATGGTGTTGAGATGGTGGCCTGTCAGCACATTTTGGAAAACTGCTGAAAAGTCTATTGCAAAAGGAGAATAAGCTGTAATTTTGGCACGTGACAAAACAGTCATAAAAATCCCCAGTAAATATAATTTGTGTGTATCAACCTTTAGTTTTCAGAGGTGGACTAAAATGGTCCTTTGGTCTTTCCATTCCTCAAGTAACAAAACTGTGCTTTATCCTTTTAATATACAGTGGTACCTCGGGTTACATATGCTTCAGGTTACAGACTCCGCTAACCCAGAAATAGTACTTCGGGTTAAGAACTTTGCTTCAGGATGAGAACAGAAATCGTGCTTCGGCGGAGCGGCAGCAGCGGGAGGCCCCATTAGCTAAAGTGGTGCTTCAGGTTAAGAACAGTTTCAGGTTAAGAACGGACCTCCAGAACGAATTAAGTACTTAACCTGAGGTACCACTGTATTGACTGGAATTAGTAGGTCAAACTGTATTATAAACAAACACATGTAATGATAAAGCAGAAGCTCGTTTTGTTGTTACATGAAAAGCAACTTTGGGAGAGGGCAACTGGAAATGGTGATCCAGTAGGTTCTTAACCCTTACTCTACCCACAGTTATTTGCTCCAAATCACCTTCCAAAGACAGTCATCCCTACAGGGTGGTTCAGATACGCATTTGGTCCCATTAAGCACTTGTCCCACAACTATTTTATTTTACAAAATCTACATACCACTTCGTTGTAGTAAAACCTCTAAGTAGTTTGAAATAAATGTTAAGATTATCAATAAAAACAGTTTTAAAATAGCCATTAAAAATATTTGAAAGGTAATTAAAAGTAACACTAAAAAATTAAAATGTGTCAACATCTATGTTTTATTTTGTTTTTATATGTGCTGGAAGCTGCTCAGAGTGGCTGGGGAAATCCAGCCAGATGGGTGGAGTATGAATAAAATTATTATTATTATTATTATTATTATTATTATTATTATTATTATTATATGGGGTGAGGCAATCCTGCAAGTAACTGCTTCCAGGCCATTATATACCAATAGTAACACCTTGAACTTGACCCAGTAGCAAATGGGCAACTAGCGCAGATCTCTGAGCAGTGGTGTTATTATATGCAGACAGGGTCTCGTTCTTGTCAGCCATTGTGCTGCAGCATTCTGCACCAACTGCACTGTTTGGGTCAAGTGCAAGGAAGGCACCACGTAGAGTGAGTGCATTGCAGCAATCCAGTCCTGAAGCAATCAGTGTCTGAACTATTGTGGCCAAGCTCTCCCAGTCCAGGAATGGCCAAAGCTATTGCACCAGGAACAGCAGGTAAAAAGCACTTCTAGCCACCAAGGCTACCTGGACCTCTAGTGACAAAGCTACATCTAGAAGCACTTCCAGGCTGCCTATCTCCTCCTTCAGGAGGAATGTAGCCCTGCCCAGGTCAGGCAACTGACCATTTTCCTCAGATGTGGGAACCATTCACCCACAGTGCCTCCAAATTTCTTGGATTCAAGCTCAGCTTGTTTTCCCTTATCCATCTCACCACTGTGTCCAGGCCCCACACAACTTCCCATTCCGCGTTATGGAGAAATTTTCCTGATTCTCTGTTCCTCATGCCTTCTGCCGAGGTGGTATTTTCAGTAAACAAAGGTCCACCAGACAGCAGTTACGTTTGCTTATAGTATGAATTGGTTCATCCCTCAAATTGCTTTCTAAAAACTCTGGTTCAACATTCACATTAATGGTTTCTCTAGAAAGCACTCATTATTCTCTCGCACCCATTTTAGTCTTACAACAAGCTTGTGATGTACATTAAAGGTGATTGGCCCAAGGTAAGCTTCTCAGCTGCGTGGAGAGTTAAACCTGAGTCACCCAAGTCCTGTTCTAGCACTCGGAACCATTACACCAAGACTGGGGAACCTGCGGTCCTCCAGATGTTCTTGAAACCCAGTGCCAATCAGCCCCAGCCCCAGCATGGCCAATGGCAGGGGATGATGGGAGATGTAGTTCAACAAACCCTGGATAACCACCCAGAGACTGCACACACTGGCCCCATGCCACTAAACATGCACACCTAATTGTGCATTCCAGTGAAATGTGAAAATTACAGTGCATGTATCCATTTCCAAAAGAAGATCTTGAATGATTTTGGCAGCCTCTCCAGAGGTTGAATCTTCTCTTGTGGATAAATTTATATGGTCATTATACTAATAAATCTGGGCTATGTGCCTTGTTTAACATGTGTTGGTGTCTTATTCACCGGTTTAATCTTTCCCTCAGTTTCTAGAGTAATTACATGGACTGTATTTATTTATAACATCAACAATAACAACAACCACAACAATTATATGTCATGGTCCTTTTATGGTTTTGTCTTATGACTGTTTTTAGGATCATTCCCAGCAAGAGGGTCCATTCAAAATAAGTCTGAACAGCATCATGCCAACAGTTCAGTCACAGCAATGATGGTGAACAATATTAAACCTCAGCTGGCAGAAGGTAACATTGCACACCTGTATTTATTAATTATAGTAGAGCAGATAACAATGCTATTTTATATAAGTTTAGTTGTTAAGCCCTGGAGAGATTAATGACTAAGCTTGATTTAAAAGGAGAGAGTGCTATATCTAGTATGTGAACACACTACACTATGCTACACCTATAGGGTGGGTTTAGAAACCCAAATATTTTACCAATATTTGATTTTGTGTTTTTTTAAAAAATGTTTGGTGAGTGCCTCTTATGCTTTTATATTGCAATCTGCGCTGTGATATTCGACTGAAGGGCAGTATGAAAATGTAATAAATACGGTAATAAAATAAAATAAATTGGATTGCAGAAAAGCTGGAAACAGATGTTTGAAATAAATGAAATTAAAAATTCAGAGCGAATTTGTTCGGTTCATAATTCCCAGCATTTTATTCCAGTTTCAAAATAATTCTCCTTGCGTTTGATAAGTTTACCACTTTCTGCAGATTACAGCAACAAGATTACAGTGTAACAATGACCAGACGTATCAGAGGGTGTAACTCTCAGGATACATATCTCTGCTGTTAAGTTACCTTATAGTATATCTTAATACAAGGGTTACACCGCATCAGTGTGTTTAACAACAACCTTTCATGGTCGTTTCTTTCTAACACATTGGGAAACCGTGTTTTTGTGATTCCTTTTGGATTTTATTAAGGAGTATTTGAGGATTAAAAAAACAGTTTGGTCTCAAATGTAGTCCTCAGATCTAGCTAGGAAAACCTACTGATGGTACTTTTTTTATATATATATCCTTCCAGGCAAATCAAAAACGGATGCAGTGGTTGGCACTGAAGTTATACTGACCTGTCCCCATCAGAGACCTATGATAATGGTATCTTGGAATGCCAACTTAAAGAATGGAACAGTTTGCTATTTATCATACATCAGTGATAGAAATCAAACAGGGGGAAACTGCAGTGAGGATAGCATGTGTTGGTTATCTAGACCAGACAAGGACTCCACCCTTCAGATAAAGTCAGCACAAATATCCAGTGAAGGAATATATAAATGTTCTACAGCAACTGCTGATGGAACATTCAGCCATGAAC
Source organism: Podarcis liolepis (assembly GCF_965112155.1). Taxonomy (NCBI): domain Eukaryota; kingdom Metazoa; phylum Chordata; class Lepidosauria; order Squamata; family Lacertidae; genus Podarcis; species Podarcis liolepis. The sequence continues at coordinate 74,254,216 of NC_139558.1, read as the reverse complement.
ATAATCTAACCATATTAGGTAAGAAACTCCATGTTCTTTTCCTTACCTATAAATCATAATATGAGACTGCTACATCTATTTTATTGAATCCAAACATTTAAAACTACTTTTAAGCTACTGGCAACCACTGAAAGCATTTTGCAGTAATATTTAAGCACAACAGTGATAAAAAAATGTATGCAATAAAAAATAACCTAGAAAATTGGATTAAAAACAAACTATTTCTACTTCTGCTCTTCCTTCTACAGCTGCTGTTACAACTACTACACGTTTATTAATATTTTTTAGTTGTGAACAAAGAACATAGAAATGACATAGTCTTTTCAGGCATAGGACTTAAAGCTTCTTCTGTTTCAATCTGCTTTTTCAGTGCCTCTTCTGTGCTTTCTTCTCAGCATGACCAAACATGAATATAAATACCAGTTCCAAAATGCTGAAGTACACAAGTTTGAAAAGGCTGACAAGGGTGTACAAAAGTGAAATGGGAGGGAGGGAATAGAGCTTGGGAAGGAAAGGTTGAATATAGCAATAGACTGTGCAGAAAATATACGGTAAATTTGTGGTGAGTGAGACTGCATTTTGTTATCCACGCCATTAGCAGGATGTGTTCTGAGGAAACTACTGCTCCTAAAATGTCACAAAATCTCCCTTCCCTGTTTTGGTATTAAACCAGCAAAATCCTCCCCCCCCCCCCGTGTGTGTGTGTGTGTGTGTGTGTGTGTGTGTGTGTTTTCGTTAACATTTCACCCTTGGTATTTCAGAAGTCTTTGTTTTCTCAATGAAAGTATGACCCTTACTTTCTCCATGATATTCCTGGCCACTACAACTAACCCCAGAGCTTCCTTCAGTACTATCTGCCATTCTTGCTCTCCTCAGATATCCGCTAGTTCTCTCCTATCAGATTGAAGTGAAGCAGAAGGGGTGTGAAACAGGCATCACTCAGGCCAATGCCCATCACTCTCAACTCTGCCACATCATACAGTGGAAGGTCACCCAACACATTCCACACCATTGAACACATAGGGAGATCACACAGGATCTTTCTTCAAATACCTGATATTCTGCAGCCGAATAAAAATTGGCATGGTGTCTGCATTATTTCAGAATACCGGCAGAAGAACGTTGACACCATGTGGAACTCTGCAGGAAAATCCAGAGAAAACATGCATTATAGTGCTTTAAAAGCCATATGCCTCAAGTGAGTCACCTCTTCACACTCAGGCTCCCTCCAACTCTCCAAGCAGTCTCTAAAAACAGTATGATGAGAACTGTAGTCTATACTAGTTCTGAGCTCCATAGACCTTGAGATGGCATCCTGCCACACGAAATCTCATATTATAAAACATGGTTTTGTGCTTATCGCACTTCTGCCTGTCTGTCCAAACTACCCATTCAGACTCTTCACGCTTGCTATGTAACCAGCACCACAAATGTCAAATGGAGAAAAATCTTTACAACTCTGTAGTTCCAGTCTGTGCACTCTGCCATTGTTGAAGGACGCTGTCGTAGGATTCCTTATGAAGAGAGAGTTTGGAGGAAATGTACCCAGAGATTTGCCCCACTGATTTGCCCAGTCTATGAGGACTTAACCCTTGTTCAGATACTGTATTTAAATTTCTCAGTTTAGAGATTGATGGGTATCTGACTAACTTTTTATTAGAGGACAGATCCCTCTACACTTCTGAAAAAGTGGCTAGTCTTGCCTTTGCAGTGGCAATTTTACAGAGAAATGTTTGTAGGAATGATGTCAAATTCTTCAGAGGAGCAAACTCTTATCTAACAGAATGCCTGGTTTTAATAATTATTTTAACTGTGTAATGCATTTTATTCTGTTTTAGGTTTTTTGTTCTTTGTAATGGTTTTGGCTACACAAATTTGCACCACAGTACAGTCTGCTCTCTGGTCTGGTGTGCAGGGATCAGAGGCTGCTCCCTGGATGCCTGCAACTTAAAGTCTGTCACGATGTGCACTTCTGTGCTGGGAAGAGAGGATGATTTTTAAGTCAGACTGGGGATGAGGGGAAGAGGGGACTCCTAACAAATTAGTTTCCAGAATTCTTCAGCGGAAGCTGTTTAAAGTGGTATGCTACAGCTTTCAGTGCCTAGTGCAGATGAGACCTAATCGTCCTCTCTGCCCTGGATGAGTCAGTGGCCAGCCACACTGAGTCAGACCACGAGTTCTTCCTGCTGTAGTGACTCTGCTCATTACATGGCATAGTGGTCAGCAATTCCTGACAGCATGTATAGGAATATGTTTACACATCAGGTTTCATAAGGGACTTATTTCTTCCTCAAATGTGTATTTTGGTGCAACATAAGATACCAATAGAATATCATACTCTCCAACATTTCTCTGATGAAAGCAGGGAAGTCCTATTAATTTTATTATTTATACCCCACCCATCTAACTGGGTTGCCCTAGCCACTTTGGGCAGCTTCCAACATATATAAAAACTGCAAGAAGATCAAACCTATCCATTCTGAAGGAAATCAGCCCTGAGTGCTCACTGGAAGGACAGATCCTGAAGCTGAGGCTCCAATACTTTAGCCACCTCATGAGAAGAGAAGACTCCCTGGAAAAGACCCTGATGTTGGGAAAGATTGAGGACACAAGGAGAAGGGGACGACAGAGGAGGAGATGGCTGGACGGTGTTCTCGAAGCTACCAGCATGCGTTTGACCAAACTGCGGGAGGCAGTGGAAGACAGGAGTGCCTGGTGTGCTCTGGTCCATGGGGTCACAAAGAGTCGGACACGACTAAATGACTAAACAACAACAACAACACTACATTAAACATTTTTATTTTAAAAAAAACAACTTCCCTATAGAGGGCTGCCTTTAGATGGCTCAGGAGGCAGATAGCCCATACCCTCCAACATTTCTCCAGTGAAAATAGGGACAGCCTATTGAAAAGTGGGACATTCCAGGATCAAATCAGAAACTAGGATGGCTTCTGTAAATCCAGGACTGTCCCTGGAAAAGAGGGGCACTTGGAGGGTCTGGAATATGCAGCTCTGCTACCTTTTATGTCCATCTTTTTATGCCAGAGGTGGGGAACCAGATGTGCATACCCTCCAACATGCTGCAACGGAAAACACCCATCTTCTGGGGCCACAGGACAGGGGGGCTTGAGATACGGCTTTCAGCTGCCTGTGTTAAGTGTGTGTGGTTGTATGTGTGGATGGGTCTGGCCCTGCTCACTGCGGGATCAAGGCACCCCCACTACTCAAATGCAGTTCCTTACAGCTTTACACTGAGTTAATGCTGCCCACAGCCGCCCAAGCACCCTCCATTTTCCGCTTCTAATCTAGAGTAGATTAGAACCCACCACTTTGATACATTTAACTGCCTCATTTATTTGTTCCCTCCAGTACCTCCTGAGGCGTCCCTGATTCATGACGACATCAATGGAACTGCCATTTGCAAGGCAGTTGCAGGGAAACCAGCGGCACAGATCTCATGGTCCCCAGGAGGAGAGTATAACACCAAGAGTGAAAATTTGCTTAATGGCACACAGACCGTCACCAGTATATACAAGGTCAACAACTCTGAGGGGAGCAAAGTAACTTGCTTTCTCTCCCATCCTGCATGGAAGGAGTCCTTCAGGCTCTCATTAGGTAATCCTAAGAATCATTTTCTCTGTTTGTTAATTTGTGGTTTCCACTCTCTGATACGTTTTCCTGAGAGATCTCAGGATCACCCCCTTTTCACACATATTCTTTTGTCAACTAGGACTTCTCTTTTCTCCCATGTTTGCAACTTATATGAAATCTTGATGACTGAGTGGTTTGATGTTCTGCTGCATTTTCCAGGTTACCTCTCCCATTTATGTGCCACTGATCTAGATTCAACTTGTAATTTACCCTGTTTTATTGTTTTTTCATACACACACACTCACCCATTTTTAATTGAATATTTTTGCAATGGGAACCAAAACGAAACACAGGACACAAACCAGTAGCAAATTACTAAACAAAGGTACAGGTAAGGTATGGGATACAAAGTACCTCCCCCACCTTCCTTTTTTCCTTTGTCTTTCTGTATTTTTATCAATTTTAATTTTTCACATCGCACATAAGATAACATAACTCAATACATCAACCACTTTGATTAAAACTATCAAATCAAATTCCTACATTTCACTCCCAAAAATCTTTCCACATATTAACATGAGAGGTTAGGGGGTTATAAACAAAATCTGCTTGACGCTTATAAAATCCAAAATGGGTGTCACACATTATAGAACAGATGGAGGATGGGATTCCCTTTGGTTGCATGAATCTGACACATCAGCTTTTCATCCAAGGAGGAAAGATACCACTTATGTAAGAATTTCCAAGAAAATTCCCTTAATTGGGCCAAAAGTTTTAAAAGTTCCCCATTTTTCATTAGATATTATTACTTGAAGGTCCATTTCCCAGGGAATTAATTTTTTTAAAAAAAAATATTTTTCTTTATAACATTTTGAGTGCTTTAGCTCAAAAGACAATTCATAATGTTCCTTTTCAGTATTTTTATCAATGTTCTTATGGTATACCACTCTGGATGCATTTGTGTCTAGAAAAATGGGATAAAAATCAATTTACTAATATCCTTCTTCTGGTGGTGTGTTCCAGGGATCTTGGCTTTGGGGCTCACATTTTGGCCTGTAATATTACTAAAAAGTAGAAAATTTTCCCCAAAACGATTGTAGTTCCTTTTCTGTCTAAGGGCCAGGTCTGGTGTAATGTTTTCCTTCAGAGGCAGCCTTTTGGAATTATTCCCATGGAAAATTCTGCATGGAACAGTTTAGGTCAGCAGTGGACATTTAATATTTTGTTGAGAGCTGCCTAGAGTGGCTGGGACAACCTGGTCAGATGGGTGAATAATAATAATAATAATAATAATAATAATAATAATAATAATAATAATAATTATTATTATTATTATTATTATTATTATTATTTAATATGCCCATGTTGGACTGTTTCCAAGTCCTATTGCTTGCAGAGATTTTCTAATGTTCTCCATATCCATTGGAAATCAATCCCAAAGCACTGCCATGAAGGTAAATATTCTGCTGGAAACTGATAGTGCCTAAATGAAAAAGCTGCACGGTTTGCAACAGTGATGGAAAACTTAGGCCTTTCACATGTTTGCCTGGAGCTGATGGGAGTCAGAATTCAACATTATCTGTAGATGGCCAAAGATTCCACACCCCTGCAGCAGTATTCCAAAAACAGTATTATAATTCCGGACAATTGTCCTTCATAAGCATCTATCCAAGAATGCTTTTCATAGGAATTCATAAGAAGAGGGTGGCTGACAATCATGTTTCTTAACTTTAATGCATTCAGTTAATGGATGCCCAACTTTAGAAAAGTTGTCCTTCGTTTTCAGATGGTGTAGGGTTTGGGCATATTTTGTTAAGTTTTTCCATTAAAGCAATTATCTGGAGGTGCCAATAGTCTTGCAAGTCACCTGCAGATGCCTTTGGCCACCATGAGTCTGGCTGCTGCAAACAGGAATCAAAGTAGCTCTTTATAAAGAGCTTTTTTGGGCAAAGATGTTGAGTTTTTTTTTGCCCAAAGCTGTTGTCAAAATCTAAACTTCTGACACGGGATGCCATGGATTCCAGCAATTTCCGCCCAGACACTGCTTCCAGAGGCCAAAACATTGTCCGGGAAATTCCGGACATATGGCAAGCTTAACTTAGGGCATCGCAAGGGTAGGTATCTCCTGTGGATATGCTTATATGCATTCTCCCAAATGTGCGCTGATAGGGTGTGAAATGGGGGTTTGTTCCACAGGCTTGCCATGCTTCTAAATCAATTGTCTTGCCTAGGTCACTTTCCCATGGTTGTCTTAAGCTACCTGTGGAACCCAGTGAGGTTTCCAAAAGAATCCTATATATACTGGAGAGTAAGCCCTTATCACGGGATGTGGGTGGCACTGTGGGTTAAACCACAGAGCCTAGGACTTGCTGATCAGAAGGTCGGCGGTTCGAATCCCTGTGACAGGGTGAGCTCCCGTTCTTCAGTCCCAGCTCCTGCCAACCTAGCAGTTCGAAAGCACCTCAAACTGCAAGTAGATAAATAGGTACTTCTGTGGCAGGAAGGTAAACGGCGTTTCTGTGCGCTGCTCTGGTTCGCCAGAAGCAGCTTAGTCATGCTGGCCACATGTGCACCGGCTCCCTCAGCCAATAAAGTGAGATGAGCGCCGCAACCCCAGAGTCAGTCACGACTGGACCTAATGGTCCTTTACCTTTAAGCCCTTATCAAATACTGAGTTTTGCTTTAGCAAAATTTCAAAACTAGTTAAATGCCTTGTTGTTTGGGCCTGAGCTTCAGGGGGTACATACAAATTCTAATCTGCAACCATATCTTTTGTTGACTGATCTATTAATTCCATCCATTACACCCATGTCTCCTAACTGGCATTTATTGCACTTTGCATATTTCCAGGTGGACAAAGTAAAAAAGAAGATGTAACAATCACCATTGTATTTTCCAGCCTTGCTGGTGTCTTGGGAGTTTTCCTGCTTTCAGTTTTCATCTACCTCCTCTATAGAAGGTATGTATGCCAAAGTCCTAACATAAGCCAGTTCTATAGCTCTGTACAATTGGTCAGCTGCCACAATGACCATAAATTCAACTTACTACAGAAAAATAGCAAGGCATTACTTATACAGCGTTCTGCCTCTAACTAGGTTCACGTTGAAAGAACTAAATGGATTTCTCCCCAACCTAGTCACAACTACTTTTCTTGGTTTTCTTGTCTCTGTAAGGTCTTCCTACATTCTATCATATGAATCACCTTCTAGTTCCAGAGGCAGAAAGCTGTATAAATAATGCCTTGCTATTTTTTTGTAGTAAGTTGAATTTATGGTCATTGTGGCAGCTGACCAATTGTACAGAGCTGTAGAACTGGCTTATGTTTGCACTTCCCAAACCAATTTGTGAACCAAAATGCAGCCATCCTTAAAAATTCACACTGCTCTGATTTTTTCAATGTGTTCTCCAACCAAAACATGCATACAAAATTGCATATATTTGTGAAAATAATAAGGAAAATTCATTTGGCTGAGAGAAATTGTTTGCAAAATTACCTTAAAAATGTGTGCAAATTCTCATGCAGACTGTTTTTTTTATAAAAATAAATAAATTGCACGCTGATGTGGAAAATGCTATAATGAACTGAAAATTGAAAAACATGGGAAACTGAGATAAATGTTAATTGACAGATTAGTCAGACCCTATTTCTAACAAAGTAGTGGTGATACTCTATATTGGCAGTGGAATGTGTACGTGTATTAGGATCAGTTGTAAGATATTTCGATGGGTACACTAGATCTGAAATTATCCTAGGGTCTTATAGATGACATGATCCAAACCCATTTTGCATGGTATCTGGAAGAAGGAATCTGATTATACTCTCCCCTCCCTGCATATGCCAGAAAAAGAGAAGTTGCTGCACCCAAAAGTCCTGAAACAATGTCAAGACCAAGCATCCAGGTAAGACCAAGGAAATAATAAGAGATTTGCTCTGAAACCAATTTTTGGTGTTAAAAAGGGCACAATACTTTTACCATATGGTATAGACATATACAGGCTGCTAGCTATGTTGCCAATCATGCTCAAAAGCCACCAGAAGTGCATAGTCATAGTACTCAGTGCACATTAAATGTTTCCTGGAAGCCACCTCACACTTGTTGTGGGCAGTCCTCACCGTGTGTCCACCTATTCTGAGGCTACAACAATCTGTGTGTATTCTCGCCTTCCTTCCTTCCAATCTTCTCTTTTCTGAAGACTTCTCTTCTGGGAGCGGAGATCCCCATGTATCCCCCAGGTGTTGTTAGTACCACAGTATGGTCCCTATCAGAATTGCTCCCCATCCCCTCCCTGGCTGCTTGCAATGAGAGGAAAGCTTCCATTTGGTCAATAGATTACATAGCCTGGGCTGTTTAAGATTTTTTTTTTTTTTACAAAATTACCTGCAAAGCAGGACATTTTGTTTTCTTAATGGTAAAAATATTTTCGATGACTTTTCTATAACTCTTGAAAATCATGTGGCATAAGAAAGAAAGAAAGAAAGAAAGAAAGAGAAAGAAAGAAAGAAAGAAAGAATAAATAATACTCTGCCCATCTGACTGGGTTGCCCCAGAAACACAAGCATGAATTTATGAGTAGCAGTCAAGAACTTTTCAGTGCAGAAAATATCCAAACAATTGAGTCTACTGCTAATCATAATTCCATACTTTAATAACTTTGATATTGCCACCCACAGTGTATTTCACAAAATAAAAACTCTGCAGTATAAAGGGAATCTTTTCTCATTATTTCTATTAGGGTGGTGCAAGGGGGGGGGAGTCAGAACATTTTCCTGCATATCATGGGATGAAAGAAACAAATGGGGTTGTGTCAGCTTCTTTCATGTTTTAAAATGCTTCAGAGTTTTACTTAGGTGACAAGCCATGTTTTCTTCTCAAAGGGATGCACTTCTGTTTTGTAGGAGAGTGAGTTGGAGCCATATGCCATTTTCGTACAAGTGGAAAATGTGATCTATGAGAAAGCAGGTGACTTCCCACAGAGTGAATGACACTTCCCATCAGAGCTCTTTTCTTCAAGCTGAAACGCTGTCTGACTTGAACTGTGTAAGAGAAAAATACATGGGCAGGGGGGTCATTAACAGCTTACAGTGATCCTCCCATGGACATGGGTACATTTTGGCTTTCTGTATCCGTCCCACAAACCCAACGGCCTGTTGTCTCTCTCTGCCAGTGCCCCATGCTTGTCAAAAAACCAGAGTCAATTATCTGTATGTAAAAGAGGCTGAGCAATTATGCACCTTTTCTCCAGGCTCTGTAGAATTCTTCCAAGAATGCTGCTGGCCTTAAATATTCTGCTCTGCATCATAACAAATCTTCTTTTTCTCACATTGACTGTATTTTTCCAGTCTAAGCATTCAGAAAGCTGTTTCGAAAACTATGACAAGAGGTATTCTAATTAATTGTCACCATCTTTCTGCCTAATCCAAGCAGACCAATCACTTTAATATGGGGCATTAAGTACAGGTTAAAAAGATCAAACCTATCCATTCTTAAGGAAATCAGCCCTGAGTGCTCACTGGAAGCACAGATCCTGAAGCTGAGGCTCCAATACTTTGGCCACCTCATGAGAAGAGAAGACTCCCTGGAAAAGACCATGATATTGGGAAAGATGGAGGGCATAAGGAGAAGGGGACGACAGAGGACGAGATGGTTGGATAGTGTTCTCGAAGCTACCAGCATGAGTTTGACCAAACTGTGGGAGGCAGTGGAAGACAGGAGTGCCTGGCGTACTCTGGTCCATGGGGTCACGAAGACTAGGTCACGACTAAACGACTAAACAACAACAACAAGTACAGGTTGAACTGGGAAGGGCTCTCAGGGCCAAATTACTTTTTAAGAGCACTGTTCTAAAAAGGGGACCATGTGTGGAGATTCCTGCAATGCAGAGGGTTGAACTAGGTGACTACAATTCTATGATTCTAAGGACCATATAACCAGCATTCCAAGGAACTGTGCCACGGAAGAAAATAACTGATCTTTCTCTGACTGACAGACCTGGAAGTAAGACACGCTCCTGGAAGACCGCATCCTGCAGAAGGACAGCTTCTTCCTAAAATTCTCTGGATTATGTTCTACATGTCGGTGAGGTTAATAGGGAGAGAGCAGGTATGGTGTTGTCAACTGAGTCAGACTTCGAGAGCGAGCTAACCTACCAAATAGAATTGTTGTGAATGGGCACGTTGCCCCAAACTCCTTGGAAGAGTGGAATTAAAATATAATAACTAATAGTGATAGAACTAGGGATAGCTCAGACTCTTAATCTCGGGGATTTGGGTTCGAGCCTCACACTGGGGGAAAGATTCCAGCATTGCAGGGGTTGGATGACCATTGTGGTCCTTCTAACTCTACAATTCTATGATTCTATAAGAGAAAAGTGCCTGTAGCCCTTTGTGACAAAGTGCCTTATGAAACTTCTCAAAAGTTAATGGCCGTATATTGTCTATACTTTGCCATTAGTGAACAAATAGCTCTTCACAGATCAAGAGCAGAAAGGGGTTTCTGAGGTTATGCATAGGAACCGAAGAAGAGCCCTGTGCAAAAGCCTATCTATATGGCATCCTGTTTCTCACAGTAGCCAAAAAGATTTCTATAGGAAGCCTATAAGGAGGACACAAGTGCAATAGTGCTTTCCCTTTAGCAACTGGTATTGAAAAAAATGTCCCCTCCAACACAGGAGATAATAACACAGCCAATATGATTAGCAGGCATTGATAACCTACTATCAATTGAATTGATCAGCTTGCTGCTGTTTAGACTCATCAGCTGAGCACGCAACAATGTTCCTTGATTCTCTGAGAGCTCTAAAGTAAGAACTGGATCCAAATGTAATCAAAAGAAGGAAAAGGAACCCAACTGAATTAGAGCAATAAGGATGTGAATCAGGACTGGGCTCAGACTTGAGGGGGTCCTCTGATGAACCCCTTCCTCTGTCAGTGGGCCTTAGGAGGCTTATCCAGCTGTGGTAGCAGGTCTAAGTTGCACTGGGACACTGTGTCTAGCCACCCAGAGCAACACTAGGCTTGGGAGAATTATAGGAAATTTAAAGGATAACTAGATATAGCCTCCAGCACAGAGGCCCAGGGCAGACATTAGGAGTGAGCCTTGGTTGCTGCCCAAGGATGCAATGTACCTTGGTCTTGATATGAATATAGCTTCAACAGCAGCAACAACAAAAAAGTAATCCATAATGACCTTATATTACCTTGTCAAGAGTCACTAAGTGGAATTTCAACTTCATGGTCAGTCACGTTGTGGGAGAGAAACACTGTTGTGCACATGGCAACAGGGGTCTCTGTGCATACTTTGGGTATGGTTTCCATGGAATAAAGGTAGCCAGAGACTTGTGATGTCTTTGTGATTTCCACAGACAACAAAACAGGCCACTGGGTGTTCCCAGCTCCACCTGTGAGAAGGGAATGGCTGTTCTTCTCTCACATTAACCCCCAGCTTTGGGATGTGGGGAAGCTCAGCCCTGATTTCCAACGGTTTTCCTTCCAGAACCACCCATCTATTGACAGACATCTCCTTAACAAACCATGGTCATTTACTGCTCTGCCAGGGCCATCAGGATAATCTGCACCAATCCTGATTGCTCAATTAGCCCTCTTCTGACCAAATCTCAGCATTAGAACCTAAAATCTCAGGGCTGTTCAGATGGCGTCTAGACTAGCCCCTACCCCAAAATGGACAATGTTTCTTAGGCCTCTTCCACTTGCTTTCCCATAACAGGTCTGGAAACTTTTTTATATAATTCTCAAGGAACCTTCATTGATAAGCCAGTGTGGTGTAGTGGTTAGGGTGTTGGGTAGGACCTGGGAAGCCAGAGTTCAAATCCCCACATTGCCATGAAGCTCACTGGGTGACCTCAAAATAGCAATTCCGTTCAACGCGTTGTAAAAGTCATACAGGGAAATCCTGTTGGTAAAAGACGGGACTCCACAGTGCCATCTGGTTTCACAGTGTTATAATGCATATAAAGTGCTTTGTTGTAGCATTTGTAGCATACAAAGCTTGTGCCAGTCACAGCCTAACTTACCTCACAAGGTTGTTGTGGGGATTAATTGAGGAGGGGAAAACCATGCATGCCACCTTGAGCTCTTTGCAGAAAAAAAAGTGGGATGTAAGTGCAACAAATATAATAATAATAATAATCCATCCATTTTACTGAATGTGTGCAATCTAATTTGATATTTCTGCAACTGTAAATTTAGAACAAATAAAAAATATACATGAAGTTTTCCCTGAGGCCTAGACCACCATTGCCTCCTGTTGGACCATATATACCCCAGTGAAGTGTGATTACAATGGAGCCGTGAAACAAGGTCTGGTGGTTTTTTTTGCATATTAGGGGAAATGAAGTAATGAAGAAATGAAGTAGAGAAATGCTGAGTGGTTTTCCTAAAGTCACACAGGATGTCTGTGGCAGAGACAAGACCCATGGGTGCAGACCTGTGAAGAGAACTTGAGAAGATGTGAGCTCTAGCTTCCTTGTCTGTTTGTTCCATCTAATAGCCAACCAGCAGAGCAATGAAATGGGGCCACTTCCAGACAACGTGAGGGTTTCTGTACGCTCATGGGATTCCCCAGATATGCAGGAAAATATTACTTAGTTAAAAAGAAATGGAGACAAAATCCCCTTCTGTGGATGCATAAAGTCCTTCCATAGGAACAAAACATTCAGAACAGCAAAGGCTGCGTACGCACACACAAGGCTGTGTGTACACACACACGCACAGAGCATTTTATTCTAGAATCAATGGAGTCAGAATACTTGTTATTTCTATGTAGTCCATACACAATCTACACCCACTGCATATTTCTGTTGCCCCTGAAAAGCACATTCTGAAAATAAAAGTTCATTGCAGGTTGATTCAACAGTCTGATGCTTTGAAAACAGATGTAGGTGGTGCCAGCAATGGAGGGTGAATCCACACCTGACCAATGATGTTGTGGGTGAGCATACACCAAGGTGGCAAATGCCACTTCAACAGCACATTTCAAAAGATGCCTGCATCCAGCACTGAAGGCATACAATGATGCAGCGTGTGCACTTCCTAAGCCACCACAAATTTACCACAGACCAAACTTTCATAATACCTCACATCGCCTCAGACACTATACTTTCCCAAGGAGTCAGTTCATACATGTATCTGAGAGTCATCAAGTACTGAGTAAGCAAGCAAATGTGAAAATGTATTTATTCAAAAGATTTTAGATATACAGTGGTACCTCGGGTTAAGAACTTAATTCATTCCAGAGGTCTGTTCTTAACCTGAAACTGTTCTTAACCTGAAGCACCACTTTAGCTAATGGGGCCTCTCGCTGCTGCCACACCGCCGGAGCACGATTTCTGTTCTCAACCTGAAGCAAAGTTCTTAACCCGAGGTACTATTTCTGGGTTAGCGGAGTCTGTAACCTGAAGCGTCTGTAACCTGAAGCGTCTTTAACCTGAGGTACCACTGTATACATTTTAGACTTCCCTACTAGGGCAGCATATAATAAGGATCATAAATCACTGGTATAAAGTCATATATAAACAACTGAGCAGTCAGTGGTGTAAAAATGCACAAGTTTTGCTGTTGGTAATAGCATTTTGGAGGCCGGACTCTGCCATCAAATGGCCAACACAGGTGTTGCCAATTGCTAACCCCTTATTTAGAGGAAGTATTGATGGAATACTTGAAACAATAAAAATAGGGTTATGGGCAATATTTTGGACAAGAATCAACATCTGAACTGAAGAAAATCTAGTGTTTGTTCTTTGACTTAATATACAGTATTGGCCTGAATATAAGTCGCACCCAAATATAAGCCGCACCTTTAAAATTGGAGGGAAGGAGACCAAAAAACCCCCAAAAAACCTGAATATAAGCCGTTCCATTCCTTGCTGCTCCTGGCTCCATTGTGGGCAGGGGGAGCCACGCTGCACTGCTGGCAGCCTTTCCCCTTCCTCTCTCTCTCTCCCTTCCTGAGCTTGGGGGAGAAGACAGGGGACTATGCGCGGGACGGGCACCGCTTTGCTGCGCTCATTGCGCTGTTTGCCCCACACTCTTGGCTGCATAGTGTAAAGTCGCGAATATAAGCTGCACTTTAACTTTTCACGGTCGGAATTTGCGGGGAAAGTGCGGCTTATATTCGGGTCAATACGGTACATGTAAGTTTATACATAAGAACAAAAAGAACATAAGAAAAGCCCTGGTTAAAATGTATGTGTGAAGTGGCCCTAAAACAAGTCGTCTGGCTTTCCCCACATTGCAAAAATGTGCATCTGTGGCCTCCCCCCACCCACTTTGTATTCATAAGGATCAGATTGTTTTGCCTGATGGCAGTTTTAGCAAAGGCCAACCCAGTTCCTGCGCAGTCCTCTTAACAAAAACAACACCGCAAAATAATACTCCGCAGACCTCAGAGGATGTGCTTTTTTGAATAAATTGAATTTACAGCAATTTGAGAATTCCAGATTCCTGCCTCACGTTTATATGGTGGTGTGCTTTGTTCTGGAGGATCCCTCCTGTTGCTCTGGAATTGCTGCATGACTTCATTCCCCACTGAAAAGCAGCCCTCTTTGCGGCTGAACACAGCCGTTGTTTAAATTGGTAAGCAACTCAAGTATTTCAGAGCAGGAAATGAAGAGCGATTATTTCAGAGTGGAGTAACAGGAGGGAATTTAGGTGGGCGAATGCCCTGCCTGCGTTTGGTCTGTGAGCTACATGTTACATCCTCAGAAAGAAGGATAGAGAGTTTTTAGTGGACCAAAGGAATTACAGTTGTCTTTTCCCTGACAGCTGCCATTTTGCATGGCTAGACCAATGCCACAGTACTCAGCTGACTCAGAGGGGAGGCAACACATGGGGCTGTTAGATGTGCTGTTTATAATTTTATAGGCTTTATTTTAAGGACTCCCACCCAAGCGTTGATTTGGCACACCAGGAACTGCAAGGATAAAATCAGACATCACCTGAGAGAAGGATAGGTCAACCCCATTCTGCTTTTCAGCTGCCTCACTCATTCCATTAAGGTTGCAAACACCAGGTCACCTAGAGTCTCTCATGCACTTGCTTCGTAATTGTTAGCAGTTTGTATTTGCTGTTTTATGGCAAAGGATGAAATGAAATGACCACAAGAACAGTGAATGTTTCATTGACTCCAGCGTCCTCCTCAGCCCTGCTACAGATTTCCATTCCAAACACGCTAATTTAAAATAATCTGCAAGAAGACTGAAATCATAGCAAGTTCGTTCCAACTCCTTCTGCAGGACAATAGACTGGATTTAGTACTTTTAAAAGTGTTTGCAGGTGGCTGGCGCACACAGATTTCCCCCCCTGAGGTTATTTGTGCTGGCTTTTTGTTTTTTATAACATGAAAGCAAAGGATTGTAGTTCTGGAGAAATAAGGTTATCCGAGGTAAACCATCTACTTTCATCAGTCAGTGCTGGTGGTGCAAGGACTGGTAATAAAACAAGAGACTCTTCATGTGTTCTGGCTCATCTGTTCGTATTCATGTGTCTGGCCGTTTTGCAGAAGCTGGGATTGACCTCTGGAATGGGAAACGTCCTAGGTATTTGACAGAATTGCTCCTTGATGCAACCATGATGAGAGAGCTTCCTCCAGTTCACTTTGAAAGCATTTGGTGTGTTTTTTTTAACTTTCTCAAATAACTTTTGAAAAAAGATAAATGCAAGTTTGTGATCCCCCCTCCCCCCCCCAGAAAATGGAATTAAAGAGGGAAAAGTTTACAAACATTACCTTCGGTTTAGGGGCAAACTAATTTAGAGTTTCAGAGGCATTGCTACAAATAATGAGACAGGCTGAAAAACAATTTATAGGCATCTCTTATCAGCCACCTGTGTCCTCATCTTATCCATGCCTCACACAGTTCAGTTATCTAAAATGTTTGTCTCACATTGCTCAAACACAATTCTAAACTGGCTACACCTCAGTTACATGAATTTTGCAAGGCATATGGGGAAAGCATTTGCTGAACTATGGACAAAGACATATTGTTCTACCATCAGCAGCTTATAAACACAACTGCTTCTTCTTAGGAAATATCCTGAAAGTGAGATCAGCATTGATCCATTTATTGTACCTTCTCCTGGGGCCTGTTTTGTGATATTAGAAAAATAAATCACTGTTAAATAAGTTCATGTCTCAACTTACAACAGGCCAGTTATTTTCCTCCCTCCTTGGGGACTTTCCCCACCTTCCCATCATTATTTGTGAATGAATAAGCCTTAGTTATACTGAAATAGAGTAATTTGTTTTAATAGGGTCTGAGCACACACTGAGGTAATATGCGTCTGATGCCTAATCGCATTTCTCAGGAAAGGAATTTGCAGTTTCAGAAGAAGGTTTATTTATCTTTAAAGGGCCATTTCGGTCAGAAATGAGCCTGGACGAACGGCATTGTGAAATTCCATGCTTATTTGGTGTTATTGCAGGGAGGAGGGGGAAGTTTGCTCTATTTACTTAAAAGACCATTGGTGGTGATTCTGGCAGGCAGTTCTGAAAACATTACAGGGGCTAGCAGTAGCAAAAGAAGCTGCAGGTTCTGTGTTTGAAGCGAGGTGGG
Organism: Podarcis liolepis; assembly: GCF_965112155.1. NCBI lineage: Eukaryota > Metazoa > Chordata > Lepidosauria > Squamata > Lacertidae > Podarcis > Podarcis liolepis. The sequence goes on along the minus strand of NC_139558.1, from coordinate 74,238,058 downwards.
ATGGAGTGGGATCTCATTCCACTTATTTTCAGGCAAACTTAAAGCCACTTTTTAGCAGACACAATTGAGTCTTGCCTAACATGAAAGCAGTGGCGGAGGAACCCTCTCTAGCACCCGGGGCAGGATGAACTGCCTGGTGACACACATGGGACGTCTGTACAGACTGCACATGTGCAACATCCTGTACAGAGTGAGCATGCGCGGCAGCCTGTACAGTCACCCGTATGGACATCGCGTGAGAGTGGCAACCCGTATGGACGTTGTGCGACTCAGCCGCTCTACAGTTGGGGGGAGGCAGGGGCCACCTTGTCACCCCCCCGAGTGGCACCCGGGCTAACCCGCCCCCGCCACCCCCCACTTTGTACGCCCCTGCATGAAAGAAAACATCCCAGTCAAGCATTGCCTAGAAACACACATTCTAGAACAGTCATGTTAGTCTGTAGTAGGATAGCTAGCTAGACAGATAGATAAAATCCAAAATTACTGCAGCACTTCATTGAACATGTGGGGAAGGTAACAGGAAGATGCTCCTGCCTCTATTAGGCCCTCTGGCTATAACCCCTAGCAACTGCATGTTTGGTGAAAAGAGCATGAAAGGGACTTCATCAATTACTGTCCCCAGGAGCATCCAATATACATGGGATAAAACAGTACCCTGAGAGTAAAATGCTATGGATTCTCATTCATTGTTTAAAACAGTATTAGGGCTGGTGCACCAATTCCAGACTGCCATCATTTCCAGGTGGGATTCAATCACATAATGGCAAATTCAAGCAGAACAATTAAAGCTTATTTGGTGCTTTTGTGAAGCAAATCCATTTCCTCAGAATAATAGAATTCTAGAGTTGGAAGGGACCCTTAGGGTCATCTAAGCCAACCCCCTGCAATTAATACTTTTTTCCAATAAGGAAAGTATTAGGAATAATAATAATAATAATAATAATAATAATAATAATAATAATAATGTCAGAAGCTAAACCCAAGTTGACCTAAAAATAATCAATATATATATAAAATAAACCGTTTACATACTCGTTTTTTAAAAAAATGCATTTGCCAACTTTACAAAACAAGCTTTTATTGTTTATGAACAGTTTCCTGCTGAAAATTATATCCTGTGACTTTGTTCCTTTGGGGTTTATTGTATGGATTGTATCACATGCATACATGTTCTATCCAGTGCAGTTGTGGTTGTGGTCAGTGGCTAAAAGAATAAAATGTTGATTCTCCCTCCCTTTTTTAAAGTTTCAGGAAAATGCACTGGGAATTATGAGATAACACTCAATCTTAAGTCTAAATGTTCTTAAAACAAATAATCTGAAAGCAACCTTCTTCTATGTGATGACTGCTTTAAAATGTTCCAACCTTAAGCACTACACAGGATTTGCAGTCCCCTCTGGCACAACCCATCTGTTCCTAGGATCCTACCCCAGATGTGGAATTTAATGGGCAATAATCTAACTGTTTAAATCAAAGGCTGCATAGAGAGTTTCCATCTCTAGGTAACACTGAGCTTCAGGCACCAGAATATTCTTCCTAAGGAGGGGGAGTAGAAGGAAGGAAGACTAGGGTGTTGGGTAGGGGAAGTTAAGGACCTGGACCACCCACCATATTTGGTGAGCATTTAGCTAGCAAATCCATAATAAGTATTTCTGGTCATGTAGCTTTGAGGAAGTCCTTGTGGAAAGGAATGCTTGTTAGGCTAGAGACTGCTAGGTAAAAAACAAAAAAAGCAGGCATATTATATAAAATGCATAAATTAACTTCTTTTCATTTCTCAGGAACACTCTGGCAAAAACAAGATGTCCTGCCAGGGACAATATTGGTTAGTTTGCAGTCAGGTAGCTGTAAATATGCTGGTTATAATCAGAGCTCTCTGGTCTTTGCCTCATGTACAAGGTTTTCTTTCCTCACACAGTTAAGTTAAAAACTGCATCTTAAACAATTTTTTTTTAAAACCAAACAAATATAGTTTGGTTTGCAGACTGAGGTTTGCTGTTGGGAGCAGCTTAAAATATCTCTTATGAGCGGCACTGTTTTTTTTTATTTTAAAAAACATCAGGACTCCATAGATGGGAAGTTTTTCTCACACGATACAGTCTTGCTGAAAGCTGAATCTTTGGTCCTAGTATGAAGAGCTCTGACTTGCTGGATAGGACCACTAGATGGCATTGACCACCCTACGATTGCCAGATGAAACAAAGGAACAAGGCTCCTGTGCTTTTACTGGTTATTAAGAAAGTAGCATTTTGGTAGCTGCAGCATCTTGAACAACTGTATCACTGGAGGAGCAATATCAGCTCCCTTCTACCTAAGCTGTTTCAAGCATAAGAGGCCTAGACTTACATTTCCTGTCAGTTGGTGTAAGATACCTGATTGAGAACAGGGATGTTCACACATTGCATTCAACAAGCCTATAATCTGTGTACAAAATACTGTATACTCATACAGTAATTCACATGTAATGTTCAACAAGTGTAAGGTAAAAGGTAATGGTAAAGGACCTCTGGATGATTAAGTCCAGTCAAAGGTGACTATGAGGTGCGGCACTCATCTTGCTTGCAGGCTGAGGGAGCCAATGTTTGTCCAAGACAGTTTTCCGGGTCATGTGGCCAGCATGACTAAACAACTATTTCCCCACCGCAGCGGTACCTATTTATCTACTTGCACTGATAGGCTTGCGAACTGCTAGATTGGCAGAAGCTGGGACAGAGCAATGGGAGCTCACCCCGTTGAGCAGATTCGAACCACTGACCTTCCAACTGGCAAGCCCAAGAGGCTCAGTGGTTTAGACCACAGCGCCACCCACATCCCTTCAATGAGTGTACAGTCCATGTGTCAGTGTACACAATAGCTGAGCTGTTCACACATGGATAGAGACAGCTTATAATTGTGTTCAGTGCAACATGTGAACAAGGCTACTGCATGTTTGCCTATTACTTTCTGGGCTCCTTTACATATTTTGAGATAGAAGAACCCACATGATGCAACTTTCTTTTTCAACCTGTAGACACAACATTCTTTTTCAACTGCCTGAGGTATCAGAAAGCAAGCTTCCTAAAACCTTTGCAAATGCACCTTGGACCAGACAAAGTTTCCTTTAACATAGTTCCTTACTCTCTTGCCCTCTCCAAAGCAAGGGTCACCACCCTTAAGGCAGGCCTCTCATGCCCACCAGTGCTTTTCAGGAGGACTACAACTCTCTTGTTGGACTAGAAGATGGTCCCTTCCAACTCTATGATTCTAACCCTCTTAAAGGTAAAGGGTAAAGGGGCCACTGACCATTAGGTCCAGTCGTGACCGACTCTGGGGTTGCGGCACTCATCTTGCTTTATTGGCCGAGGGAGCCGGCGTACAGCTTCCGGGTCATGTGGCCAGCATGACTAAGCTGCTTCTGGTGAACCAGAGCAGCGCACAGAAATGCTGTTTACCTTCCCACCAAAGCGGTACCTACTTATCTACTTGCACTTTGATGTGCTTTCGAACTGCTAGGTTGGCAGGAGCTGGGACAGAGCAACGGGAGCTCACCCCATTGTGGGGTCCAACCCTCTTAATTTCTGCCAATTACCAATTATGACATTTTTGTTACATCTGCCTGTCAGCCCTTGAAATAATTAAGAACCATGGAAAAGTTAATTTTGGGGTAAGAAAGCACTAGAGAACCAGATTGAGAAGTAATGCAGTTTTTCACTTAGCGAACAATAGAATACTAAACTAAGCATAAGAAGTTACAAAAGCCCTAATAAGAATGGCCATTTGAGCTCTGCCACCTGAGATCCTTTTAAAGCAAGAATGCCTGGGATTGCACCTGGACTCCTGTGCATGCCAAAGACTTGCTCTGCCCCTGACCTACAGCCAAATTGCCTGAATACAGCAATCCAGGCACCAGGCAACTCCCCCCACCGCCAGGAGTGTTTGCTCTCTGTGGGGCACATGGGAGTCTGCAGGGGTGCAGAAGAGAGGAAGGGAAAGTCTGTCATATCAGCAGATTTCCACCTGGGCAACACTGAGCATCACCCACTGGGTTTTTGGTTTGTCAGGGCATAAAGTTAATAAGCTATGGTGAAATACACTGTGTTTTATTAAGGGGAGTGCTAAGGGCTTCAGATCAACACTTACTGTCAAATTTAAAACTAATATTTGCCATGCATGCACATTTATTATTAAAGACCTTTCACAATTTTTGGCAGCTCATCCTCCTTGTAAGCAACTGTAATTATAGAATATTTTGCTTTTCTATAATTTATTAAATGACTCTGATTTACTGCTTCTTCCCATATGAGGAAAAATCAGTTTTAAAAAGTTTGAAATATTTGTTGCTGGTAGTTTCAGTATACTACAACCAGAAACATAAGACATAATCACATGTAAAAGCAATACTTGTATTATACTCTCAATTGTAATGAATCACTACCTACAACAGTAATAAACAAAATTTACAAATAGCCATATATATTGGAATACCCAATGATTATTTTGTGGTGCACGCACCCCAGGTCTTTATTTTCTTCTATGTATGTTAGCTATTGCATTACATTATATTATCTATTATCATCTGACACAAATTTAAGGATGTCGGTGCCATGGTTCATGTGATAGGTACTGCACAAAAATGGTCAGTTGCCATTTTGAAAAATGGCTCCCACAGACTTATGGCAACCTGCACATGATGTCTAATCTATGAAGCAAAGTCATGCTGAGCAAAGGTCAGTTTCCAGCAATGCAGAGGTCAAAGTGCAAAAGGGAATTAAGTAAGTGTGTAGCACCCTGGACAGATCCAAGTGGCGCCTAGGCTCTTAAGCAACAAGGCAGGCTTGAGTGAGTGCTGAAAACTAGCAAATCTAGCATCTTACTTTGAGCAGCTAGCTACATGCCTATTACCGTAAGTGGAGTCTGATAAAGAAGCCCAGCCTGTTTTAAGAGCTGTGGACTCCCACAGTACAAGGGAGGCTATAGTTCTACTAAACTTCAGTCATTAGTGTCTGAAGTCAGTGATGCTGGCACTATAGACTCCTATGGTGCTTGCATTTCCTAGGAAGAAGGGGCTTCAATGATTGTGGTTTAGAGCGCACATTCTCCTCCAAGTCCAAGATGTCCTATGAATATATGGGCTCTTCCCCTGAAGATGAGGATTCAAAGCCCTGGCTTATGACACCAGGACAGGAAGAAATAGAGACTAAAGATACATTGCAACATTTTGCTCCAGTCCTCACTGATCTGTGTGCTAGTAATCCTTTTGACCATATATGTGGAGATTCAAATGTAAGTACAAATATCTCCATAGAACATAGAAATTTATTTATGTGTGTTCATCTGACACACATTCTCATGCCTAGAAATATTATATCCCTGTCCAGATAGTAATATTGAGCAAGCTGGCAACAAATCACATTCATGTTTCTTCCAGCAGCTGCTTAAGGAAATGGAGGCTCTGCAGTGAGGCCCAGCCCATGTTTCTGTAACCTAATAAACTGGTTTGAATATGAAGAAGGGTGGCAGGAAAACAGATGTAAGAGGTTTTCACAGGACTAACCAGGAAAGAACTGGTGCTAATAATTTTCTTGGGCTTGAAAGGGAAACCAGAGGACTCCTTTTTTATAACTAGCACACTGCATGCTGAATTTCAGAAGGCCTTCCAGTAATGAGATCAGGCAGTTGCCAGACAGGCACTCCTACCCTGGTAGCTGGGGATTAATGGCACTTCTATATTAAGTGTTGGTAACCATAAGTTTGATGTAGAATGAAGTATTTATTATGTTATTGCAAGGCTACATACTAAGAAACTGTGAGTTCCCATAAACATTTTTTCATTGATATGAGCAAGATGAACATTTCTTGAAAGGGAATTTGGTTTTTTTCTTTTTTTTCTTTCATGAGTTGAGTTTTGCCCTAACAGGCCTGGAAACTGAGGGCCTCTATTTTATGCAGACAAAAAATAGAAATACTTTACATTTTATCAGGCCAGGTTTTTTTGTTTTGTTTTTTGCCTAGAGTAAAACTCAGTGGAGCTTGAAAATTAAACATTTTGGCCTAGCTTGCACATTACCCTAAACCATGTTGCACAAATTGAAACAAAGCCAAAGTATTTTCCTGGGTTGTTGTGCCATATGAAACACCCAATTTGTCCACTCAACAAACACTGGAAAAATTATTGTGTCCCTTATAATTTGCTAAAAGGCTCATGTCCTAGGGCAGGAATAGCTAAAGTGGTTCTCTAGATGTTGTTGAACTCCATTAGCCCCAGCCAACACATCAAATAGTCAGGGATGATGGGAGGCATAGCCCAAAAATGTCTGGAGGGCACCATCTTGGCTAGCCGTGTTCTGGAGTTACATGAACTCTTTAAAAAGCCAGCGTGGATTCTTGATTATGCTGATGATGATAACTTGATCTATTCACAGCTAGGCTAGAGCTCTCCAGTACTGACTGTCCTTTTTTCTCTCTTTCAGACACAGGCACCTTGCTGACACCACTGCCAGCAAGGGGTGGGGAAAACATCTGCCCTTCTCTTCTTTCCTTCCAGAAGGGTCTTCCCCATTTCCCTAGGTTACATTACAAAGCAGATACTTAACTGACCTGGCTAAGCTATTTACATACAAAGAAACTAGTTTGACAATTTTAGCAGTCTATCTCTGTGTGGAAGCCAGTATTACAGCCAGGATTGGGGAGGGGGACCCCAAAAACCATTTAGTTTAACCTCAAGCTCATTAAGATATTTTGTCTTTCTTTGCCCTTTGTAAATAAGAGCATATAAGATGGTAAAGAGAGCCCTACTGGATCAGATGAAAGTGCCATCTATTCCAGCATCATGTCCTCACAGTGGTCAATCAGACGCCTGTGGGAGGCCTACAAGCAGGTCATGAGTCCTCTCCCAATAGAGATTCCTAGTTACAAGGTAGGGAAATAAATACAGTGGTACCTCAGGTTACATACGCTTCAGGTTACAGACTTCGCTAACCCAGAAATAGTGCTTCAGGTTAAGAACTTTGCTTCAGGATGAGAACAGAAATCGTGTTCCGGTGGCACGGCGGCAGCAGGAGGCCCCATTAGCTAAAGTGGTGCTTCAGGTTAAGAACAGTTTCAGGTTAAGAATGGACCTCTGGAATGAATTAAGTACTTAAGACGAGGTACCACTGTAAATGAGACTTACTGAAATTGTGCCGGTGGGGGGCAGGGGACAGAAGAAATTTGGATAGAATATTAGTAGTCCTACCTCTTCTGAAATCTAACCTTAAAATTCTGGCAGCCATTTTGAAATCTGTGGTGCTTTTGACAAACTTGTTTGTAAGTCACACTTACATGAACAAATAGCATGTACTTTTGCCACATCAGCATTTCTGCAGCATTTTCATGCCAAAACAACTTGGTTCTCATTTCATTTCATATTTTTTTTACACAAAACCATCTGTATTTTCATATTTTAATCCATTCTTGCCAAGTCAACTTCATTCTTGTGGTCAAAACATACAGGCATGAGAGCCAAACCATCCATAGTCCCATGACATTTCAATTTTTATCTTGCCAGCCCATCTCCATTCTTGTGGGCCAAACATGCACATGTAAGAATGGTTTCAGTGCGGCTATAAGAGAAAAACATATGAACAAACATAAAAATAATTTATATCTGATACTCTTCTTGGAATATTACATCGAACTAGATGTCAGACTAAAAGAGTCCTAACTCACAGCTAGTGTTTAAAATAAAGGAACTCAGGTGGGTTTCTCTGTTGTCAGCTCATAGCATTTTTATAATTACAAGCCACAGAGAAAACTCCATAGCCTTTTGAGGTCGAAATCACCAGTGGCCTAAACTGGTTTGCTGGGGGAAATGTTTTAAAAGAAAAAAAATATTATGGCTGAAATTCTTGCATGTGATTCTTAAGCAGCAGAACACTACAGAATGGAAAGGGTTGGTAGCTGCAGTTATGAAAGCTGGATGAGTCACAGTTGAGTTATTTTTTCATAAGCGTTCTCTACACAAATAGAATTTTGTTTATATTCTCCTGGAGGGTTCGTAGGAGAAGAGGGTCTCATTGAGATGAATGATCTAAAATGCCTACTGGCCTGCTTGGAATGTGCTAAAATGATACCAAATATCAGGGAGATTAGATGGTGCCAAATAAACGATACGAAATAGCAGAAAGGTTCATTCCTTACATGCCATTTCTACCTCCTCCAGCACTCAAGTTTTGCTCCTTATCCTTCTGGAAACATTCCAGGACCCAGGTAATTCAGGGATTCAAGGATTTAGACGGGTCACTGATCTTTGTTATGCGATCCTGATGTGCATGTTAAAAATCCCAATTGCAGCTGGCGACAAAGAGATGCTATAAAGCTATATTCCAGGTGGCGCAGAATTAACTGACAGGAAGAGTCCAGGGGCATGAGGTAATTTCACATTAAGAGGACAAGGGACCTAATAATTTCATTACTGTAGTTGGTACTATAGACTCTAGGCAATATACAATAATTCTATCCACTCACCATCTATATCATGATAGAAACAAGCACTGCTTTGACAAGGGTTTAGTACAGGAGTGGTTGACCTGTGACCCATCAGATACTGTTGGATTGCAACCTCCATCAGCCCCAGCCAATGAGAATGATGGGAACTTTAGCCCAATGATACCTGGAGGACCACAGCTTGCTCACCCCTGGTTTAGAATGAGCTCATCCTCCCAAGAAGAACTTCTGCAGCCTCCTAAAGTAGACCAGCCTCCAACAGTGATAGCAGGTGGTAAGAGGGATGTCAGCAGGTCAGAAAGCAATTTTGAAGTTTGAAGTTTGTAATGATTGCACTTAATAGATATGTTGATCACAGGTAATTCACCAAGTGCATGTTTCATCTATAATATTCACTATAATATCAGCAATTCTGAGAGATTTTATAAGCTTGTAGTTGGTGATTCCCAACATATTCAGTAAATGTGGGTGCATGCCTGGATTTTACACATCCTTATATACAGTACTTGCATAAGGAATTGGGATCTGAAATTCTTTTAATCTTCTTTATGGGCATAAAGAGCTTGCTAATAAAATTCTGATTCAGGGAGAATGACAACATTTCTTGTAACTTTGTGAATAATTAGACACTGGATTTGCTTAAGATCCAGCTGTTCAAGCCATCTGGCAAACCAGTTTGAGAGAAACCATCCAAGTGTACAAATGGAACTCAAATTAGCTATCATGGAAGTTACAGCATAAGGGTGGAGTGCTCTTGCCACGTAATACATCACAGAGGCTGAATGGCTGTTAATTAAATCGGAATAATGCACAAATTTAAAAAGTGGGGAAAAGAAGAACAGAAACAGGACTAAATAGTTCTACAGATGTTTTGTGATGGAAACAGCAGGTTTTTTGATTGAGGAAGTACCTATTTCCACTCCTAAAATGTACGATCACAACAAATGCACTCCCCCATCCCAAACTAGCATTGTACTGGAAGAATAGCTATATATTGAATTATATGAAGAAGAAGAGTTTGGATTTGATATCCCGCCTTTCACTCCCCTTCAGGAGTCTCAAAGCGGCTAACATTCTCCTTTCCCTTCCTCCCCCACAACAAACACTCTGTGAGGTGAGTGGGGCTGAGAGACTTCACAGAAGTGTGACTAGCCCAAGGTCACCCAGCAGCTGCATGTGGAGAAGCGGAGACGCGAACCCGGTTTCCCAGATTACGTGACTACCGCTCTTAACCACTACACCACACTGGCTCTCTATGTTGTGTAATTTCAGCTTATTGTGTCATTAATCTGCCTGTTCTGGAAGAACACATTTTGTAATATGGAATTGGAAGCACATGTTTCTGAACTATCCTCCCCTATCCTTCATATACCAATTGACTAACTGTTGCCTGATGAGGCTTAAGACTCTCTAGGTGCTCTGAATATGTTCCTGTCAGATGTGGGGACATACAAAATGAGGATTTCCAAATTCCCTAATATAGCTAGAATATCTGATAACCAAAACAGTATGCAGGCAATATATTTCCTTTGCAAATCCATTTGTATTTCAGATAGAAAACTGTCTCCCGAAATGAAATTGTTTATTAGACTTTTCAAAATACTGCCTCCAGAGGCATGGAGAAAGATATTCAGCCTAGCCTCTGCTACCATGTAATGGACCACAGGTCCCTAAAAGATTGCACACCCACTTTTTCTGGAAGGACAGTGGAGTAACCACCTAAGAGGTACCCCCACAAAAAAGATGAGAAAGGATATGGATTTGCAAAAGCTATTGATATGCATGCATACAAATTTAGATCTGTTGTAAGATATAGTTCCTTACTCACACTGGCATACATGAAAGGATTAACTCAGGTTAGCAGTGGGTGTGGCTTAGCAGGCTCTCAGCAGGCTCTGCTCCCTCTTTTTCCCCTCTTTGTGCTTCCTGGAAAAAGTGAAGAAGGTCCAATGACTCCCTGCAAGTGAAATGAATCACTCCAAAAGGGAGATTTTACAGCCTGCATCTTTGTTAACCCAAAGACTGCATAATCATTTATGTTAGGAAACAAAGTTAGTTTCTTTTTAAGTCATTTGGGACTTTTTTCATCTCCATTTTACTGCCAACAGATGGAGACTTGCTTGAAGGAAACACTGTGAGTAAAGACTTAACTTATTTGGAAAGCTAAGTATCTGTGATTTATTCTAGCCTAAGTATTTTCATGGTGAACGTTTGTTTAAAGGTGAATGAGGGCAGATGATTAACTCTAATGAAGTGTTAATATGATTGGAGTAATCATCATTGTGCTTAACTTTGCTATGAGAGAGTATGAGATTTCTCTTCCAATAATAATTGTAATAATAGTAATAGTAGTAGTGGTAATTTTATATACCCCACCCATCTGGCTGGGTTTCGCCAGCCACTCTGGGCTCTCTATCTAACACAGTCTTACCAGACTATTTATTTATGTACTATGCTTAGTATACTAAACTCAAAAAAGCCAACATGAAATAAACTTAACTGTAAACCAAGGGTTCTTTAATCATTAATAGACTTTATTCAGTCACTGCACTGTCCTAGCCTACATACCTGCTTAGATTGTTGTACATTCATAATATACAGTTGGACGATATGCTCTGGTAGTAGCTGAGAATGAGGAACAAACCATCAGCTGGTGGAGATAATTGGGTAGTAAGTGCTGTTTAAGACTCTACGGTCTAGAAGATGAAAAGGTGAGGAAGTGCTTCTCCGTAGGGTGTAGATTGGCTCATTATGTGTCACATAGAGCTGTTCCACTCTGCAGACACTTTCTGTGGGCACCTTATCTCTGCTTGGGGAACACTTTGGTCTAGACTGCCTACGTTCATCTGAGGGACAGGGCGGGTGAGTGGGTTGTCTTTTGGAAACGTTTTTTACTTGGTAGCCTAGTAAACTCCTTTCCATGTGGTTGTGTATAATAATTGGGTCAGAGGTATGTGTGGGTTTTATGGCGAGGGAGACTGTTCAAGTCTTATATCTTCTGAGAAACATCAATTGCTTCTGTGTTGTAACTCACTTGATCTTCCTTTGAAATCATATCCTGAGCTGTTTCTTGCCATGGTACACAAAGTCACCTCAGAGGTGCTAGAATGCATGACTAGCGTCTGCTGCAATTAAGATATACTATTGCTTAGGGAAGAGGATAAAAAAACTGAACTCACTGAGCTCTGACAGAATCTAACCTTTGTCAAATTTCTGTGGCATGATGTAATTGAACTGGACAGAGTCCTAGTGACTACAGTTCTTGTCTCTGACTAGTAAAGTCAGAAGGCACTAGTACACAGGTTTGTGTTGAGCTTATAAAAGTTTGCTGTCAGGACCAGGGTAAGGGAGGTGCACCGTGAAATAAGCAACATGGAAAAAGTCTTATAATTAATGACAGTCAATTAATTTGACAGGCTTTTGAGTTCTCCAATCTTGTGGAATTAGAAAACAAAGTTTGCCTCCCTAGCCAGAAATAACCTCAAACACAGCATTAGTTGCCTTGTCTTGGGGGCAAAGCCAAACCCTGGCTACCAACCAGTGGGGCTTTTGGGAGTAGCAAGGACAGGGCTGCATCCGCAACCCTGCCATACATGATGGCCAGGGCAAAAGGTTTTTTTGGGAGAGGAGGATTGCTGCACGAGCCTGGAGCTGGTCAGCTATTGGATCCAATACAATCACACAATTGCAGTGGGACTGACTTGGGAACTAAGGTCAGCAGTGGGGCAATTTGGTGAGTGGCCTCCCAAAGCCTCAATTTTGACCGTTGTGAAACATGATAGGCTGTTAATTTTTGCTTTTTGGATTTTGCACATTTTTCTTTTAAATATGCCCATATCCAAGACAGAAAAATTAGTGCAATGTGGGAAAGGAATGACTGAGGAAAGATACAAAACACACACCAACTGAGTATACTCTGTCAAGTTCTGTTAGGCATGGGTAAGCCTGTAAATCTCTTAAGTTTCTCATTCTTCCAACTTTAATTTCACTTCTCTGCATCCAGCAGGCTGTTCTCATGTTCAAATACATTTGTTATTAATTTTTGTTAAAGTCCTCATGAAAATTCATCAGCATTTTAGTATAAATTTCTCCTAATACACATTTTGCAAAGCAGTTTTCCTAAATATAATGCATTTTATGGTTTCATCACTAATATATGCATGGATAGGTTTAGGTATTTTTGTACACATTACTTGTCTGGAGAAATGCATTACAAAATTCAGAGAAGTGAGAATTTCAAAGGATGGCTTTCTGTCAGTTCGCATATTGCCTTGAATTAGGTAGATTCGCCTTTAAATGTAAACAAAATCAAATCACTCCACCTGTTGATGTGGATGGCAAGTGGTGGAATAGAGCTGGACATTGTTTTCTGAGGGAGGAGGAACGGAGTGTGTAGACACTCATATGGCAGTTGTGCAAACAAAAAAACTAAATCTGAATTAGTTATTAATGAGATAACACATGTATCTGGAAGCATTCCTGACCAGTGTGGATGAGGGCAATAGCATCACTGACAAGAACTAGGCCATAATTGTGCAAGTGTGTGTGTGTGTGTTTTTTTGTGTGTGCGTGTGTGTGTGTGTGTGTGTGTGTGTGTGTGTGTGTGTGTGTATCAGTTAAACGAATTTAAATATCTCACACAACCTGTATTTTATGTTCTGGCTGTTCACCCCCTTGGTTCCCTTCATTGAATTTCTGAATTTAGGCCTAATGAATGCTGTGGTGCTTTTCAGCTGTACCTCAAGGAAGCTGCAATCCTGCCTCCATAAATACATTAGCTTCTTGCAATAAGTTCCTACAACTTTTGCCAAAGTCGACTGGAAAGGATTCTCCCTCCTCCCCCTGTAGTAGCTCAGTCTTCCAAAACAATTGCCCTGAAATGCCTGTAAGACACAAGAGACTATACAGTAGTGTAATTCCTAGTCTGTGAAGTCAGCTTGTAACCATGGCAGCAGTCGCTGCCAAAGCTGTACATTACAAAAGGACCCAGGCGGATGAAACGTAGGCCCAAGTTAATGAAAATAAATTTTGAAGTGCACTAGATATATGAAAATGGGGAAGAGGGTGATTGATAAAATATTTCGTATTTTCTCTTCCTCCCTGGCAGCCAATTGCCGCAGAGCTGAAAACAGGATGGGGGTACTTTTCTTATAAGGGTGCTGCTGTGTGGGAAGGAGTCGTCCTTCTGAAGAACACATCAACAAGGCAGCACCTATTCACTGCCAGCTAATTCTGGCACAGCTGAGCAAAGTTATCTTTTAGAGGGGGTGGAAATTGTTCCAGCTTGATGTGCTCATATCATTAGACCAGCTTCTTGGTGGGGGGTGAGAATAAGACAGCATTATTTGTGTTAGTGATCCAGGGCCAAGAGCTGACAGCATTCACCTTTTAGAGCAAGGGAGAAAATGACCATCTACCTGTAAGTGTTTGAAGCTTGGAAGCACCTCAAGTTCTTCAGTTTTAAAAAAGTAAACATAGAGCTAGATTGAAATACCTGGAATCCAAACACCCAAAAACCTGGTTTTTATCCCAGAGGATATGGAGGCTGAACACTGACCCACTGGCTAGTTGTACAAAGAGTGAAGTGAAGGATTGGGTGGCGTAATATTTAACCTATCCCAGACCTTTAAAAAAATATGATAACATTATTTTTGAAACCTAAGATATAATGTAATTGACTACAATGCCCACATATGTAATATTATTTGTATGTTGTCTGCAAAATGTAAGAGGAAACCTGTATGTATCACTATTTTTGGGTTGGGTTTCCCCAAAAATGTTTGTGAGTATCCGGAATTATACTTTTTGAAATATGGCAACCCTCCCTTTGCTGCTATGATATCAAATGGGACCACATTTTTGTGTGTTTTCTCTCCTCCTACTTTCTTGTGCTCATTGCTTTAGAGCAACATGGCGACTTTCTTTTTGTTAAAACCATCTGTGAGGGAAGCTAGGCTGCAATTCCCCCTGCAGGAGTTGCTTCTTTTGGCGGTTCCTTTTCCAGGGACCGAGGAGAGGATGTTTTGGCGGGAATGCCATTTTTTTCCTGTCAGTGGTCCATTAACAGGGTTTCAGGGAGTGCTTGTTCTTTACAGTTTGCTCCTTCCCTCTTTTCTTTATTAGCCGTGACTCTCTGCTCCCTTTCTTAGTTGCTCACACACTTTGCAAGTGGAAATAGAGCTAGCACCCAAAAGGTTGCAGGAAGCAGAAGGAGGTGATTTCAACAGTGACCACTGCACCTTTGGTTCAATCTCCACCACCCCCTTCAGCTCAAGTGACACAAACAGACTGTGTGAAAGAGCACGATCTTCTGCAGTGGCCCAACTGTCTGGGCCACTGTCTCCAGTGGGCCAACCTGAACATACAAGAACATGCATATAATAACCCAACCATTATTGATAGTTTAGAAAATTAAATCCATAAAGTTCCTTTTCACATTTCCTGGGTGTTATATTTTCAGGAGTCTCGACTGCTGAAAGGAACACCGACATTTCACTCTGTCACTGTTTCCACTGCAGTAATATATCATTTCAGGAGACAGATTTTTTATTTTTTTTATTTTTACAAAGTTTAGAATTTAGCTCCAGGGGCTTTATTCAATTATGAAAATCTGAAATCCGAGGATGTGGACTGTTCAGGTGCTTTCTGGTATGACTTCAAATTAAGTTTATTCTCCCCACAATATATTTCATGCCACTGGAATGCAGTGTAGTCTGGAATTGTTATACGTTTGGGATTAAGAAATTGCCAAAATGTTTTTGTGTTCGAGACAGCCTTCTGTAATGTAGATCTATTGATTCTTCCCCCACCCCCAAAAACTATTTAAATGAAACCCTTCTGGTAAGAGTGGAATAATTTAACAACAAAAAAGGACACATGAATCAGAGCTCTGCACAGTAATGTGGAAAGTGTGCCTTCTCATACATTATATCTGTTCCTTATTTTCTTAGCCAAGTTTCTTCCATTCCTCCATCCTCACGCAAACCTATCATTTTTTTCAAGCATCTCCCATAGTCATTTGGTTGAAATAATCCAAACTATTTGAGTTGGCAAAGCCAGGCTATAAATCTGGGATATAGGTGGCCCAACCAATATCTGGATTCTTTAGCTAACCACATTTTTTGTTTCCTGTTAAATTCCAGACTACCATGACTCTTAATTCCACACATTGGATCTATTGTACAGCTGGAGTAAATGACTAGCAGCAAACAAATAGGACTAGTTTGTATCCAGCTATGAGCCAATCCATACTAAGAGAATCCATCCTATCTCCTTCCACAGTGTCATTTCTCTAAAGAAAATGGCCTGTGTGTTTCTCGTACACACATTGGTATATAATGTATACATAGGGCCTGAGTAAAGGATAGATTTACAAGATGTTGTACATTCAGGCACATTAAGGCTGTTCAACTTTAATGTGTTCTTGTGACTTACTTCTGACTGAGTAAACATGCAAGAACTTCACTGTGCACCAGAATAGCCACACAAGGAAATGAATAAAATGGAATATGAATCAGAATTGGAAGTTTTAACAATGGGCAGAACAATCTAAATCATTGATCCTCCATAGTAGAGGGAGTTGGATGTGGTGGTGTTCCTCCACCAGCAGTGGGCTCCACTTGCAGAGCTCTTTAATGTGCCTGCCCAAACTGTAGGTGGGCAGAAGCTCCTACTACCATGTACTGCTGAAGTTGGCTGTCTCATTAACTGAGGTCCATTAATTTCAGTGGCTCTACTCTGACTATAACTAATGCTGGATACAACCCACCATTTTCCAGACCCTCCAAGTGTCCTTCTTTTCCAGGGACATCCCTGATTTAGAGAAGCTGTCCCGGTTTCTGATTTGATCCCAGAATGTCCCACTTTTCCTTAGGATGTCCTCATTTCCATTGGAGAAATGTTGGAGGATATGGAGTTATCCAACTCCCGAGCCTTCTGCACTGTATAGTATAGTTAAAAATGTTTTATTATGTTTTTATATGTGTTGGAAGCTGCCCAGAGTGGCTGGGGCAACCCAGTAAGATGTGTGGGTTATAACTAGTAAATTATCATTATGGAATGGGAAATCCCTATTTTCATCAGAGAAATGTTGGAGGGTATGCATTTTATTCTCTTTTACACTGTGTGTGTATATGTGTATATTCAGGTGGATGTGGTCTCTGTACAAAAGCTTAAAATACCAAAACATAATTGTGGTTGCTATAACAGATTGTCATTGGTACACCTGTGAAATTTCTTACAAAAAGTAGCTTTAATATTCACACAATGGAGGAGATGATCAACAGAGGGTTACTGAAGCATGAAGAGAGACAGGTAAAACTTGGAAAACTGGCAGAGTTGTTAAGAAAAAAATCAGTTAAATGAAAGATTTGTTGAGGCCAATTGAATTCATCTATGGTGTAAAGAGTAGAGAGAGATGAGTTGTGTTTACATAAACATAATTGACCCATGGCTACTTTGGAGGGAATGCCAAACCAAAATTTCAAGAATAAAATGCTGTAGGTCAGTGGTGTGACTCTGCAGTATAGATACTAACTGAGCTGGAGAGTTCTGAAATATCAATGGGGTCTCTTTTAAAATACAGCACATCTGGCTACTTTGCCATCAAGGCTTATCTCTAGTAACAGAAGTTCACAAGCACTGCAATTCTAACAAATAATTTATGGGAAGCTGTGATATTTCACATTTCAGTTGTAAGACCTAAACAGAACAGTTAACAAGGAGACTTTCTGCACAGTGTTTATCAAGTTCCTGTTCTCAAAATTATTTTTGTGCACTTCAAAAAAACGATTTAGTGTGGTTTTTGTGGCCAAGCTAAAGAGAGCCATGAATAGGATCTCCTATGTTTTTAAAAATTGTTAATAATAGAACCTAAAAATTATGAAGACTCAGTCAAATTTGCCCTTGAAGTTTTTTCCTCTGGTTAATAAAAAAAAGTAGAGTTATTCCATCCCCCTTACTTTATGACACTGGGGGCTCAGCTATACAGCTGCAAATAAAATGTTTTAAGTGTGCTTTAAGTGCAATATACAATGTGACACTAGATGGCGATGGTGAGCGTTATGGAAAATTCAATGTTACAGGTAGGTAGCTGTGTTGGTGTGCCATAGTCGAAACAAAATAATAAAAATTTTAAAAAATTCATTCCAGTAGCACCTTAGAGACCAACTAAGTTTGTTATTAGTACAGTATGAGCTTTCGTGTGCATGCACACTTCTTCAGATACACACTTCTTCAGTTCTTCTTCAATGGATTTTTAAAAAATGCTTATTTAAAAAGCATTTTCGGAACAATTTTCATATATGTGTAGATTTCACCTGGATTTCAAGATTGCAGTATCCTGTGATTTCTCTGTTGCAATTCTAAGCATTTTATTATGATGCCAACATTTTTTACTCTTCAGTATAGTATTGAGAAATCTATTAGAGCAAGATACATATTATCTGATACTTGTCTCAACCAGACGCTTTTAAAGTGCATAATTTAATAACTTATTTGCAAAGGGCAAGAACTCTGTCAAAACATCTTCGATGTAGTCCACAAATAAATATAAGCTTCTATATTAAAATTCTGGTTATTTAGAAAACATTTTCCAAAGCACACAAAGGGGAAAATGTGGATAATTCTGTACCAACCAAGAGGCTTTATTCCTTCCCAGTACTAGTCCTTCTGAAATCATCTTCTCATTTCCACAACTAGAGTTGTCCCATGATTGGTGGGTAGAAATAACCACCGTTATAAAAAACATAACATTAATTTTCTGTAAATGCTTATTTGAGGTGAGTAAACTTTATTCCTGCCATACTGGTGAACTTTTATTCCACGTGCATTTAGCAGCACGTGTTCTTTATTACTCCAAAATTGCAGTTCTGAACCACTTCCATTGATTCATTATAGTCAAGAATGTCCTTTTTCTGAAATCTCCATCTTATATTCATGTTGTTATGGCTTTGTGGCTGGGGGCAGATTCCCCTAAATTCCTAGGTTCCAGACCCTCCCTACAATTGCTGAATTGAGTAAAACTTAGAATTTATCAAGGTTCAGTTAAACTTTGCCAAACATAGAAGCCCCGGGATGTAGTTATGCTAATGAGCCAAGCCAGCTCAGCAGAGCTAGCTGAATGGGCCATGGGCAAGGGACAAAAGCCAGTGATGGCCCATCAAGGAAACCATCAGAGGGCAAGACTGCCAGGCAAAGGGGAGTGGGCCTGCTTCTTTGCTAGGTGCTAGTAGCCAGAGGCAAAGGCAAGGTCTAGGGTTTCAATTTTGAATGAAGAGGAAGACAGACCTTCATAGGATGTGAATGCTCTGCAATCCCTCCACTTAGTTACAGATAGGTAGCCGTGTTGGTCTGCCATAGTCAAAATAAAAAAAATCCTTCCAGTAGCACCTTAAAGACCAACTAAGTTAGTTCTTGGTATGAGCTTTCATGTGCATGCACACTTCTTCAGATACACACTTAGGTGCAGGTTGTAGATATGTGTAAATAAAACCATATATTGTAAATACACCACAGTCTCTGCTGTGCCCAATTTCTGAAGACAGAAATTGAACCAGACAGAGGGCCTTCTTGGTAGTGGCACCCGCCCTGTGGAACGCCCTCCCTTCAGATGTGAAGGAAATAAGCAGCTATCTTCTCTTTAAAAGACATCTGAAGGCAGCCCTGTTTAGGGAAGTTTTTAATATTTAATGTTGTATTGTTTTTAACACTTGATTGGAAGCCGCCCAGAGTGGCTGGGGAAACTCAGCCAGATGGGCGGGGTATAAATTATTATTATTATTATTATTATTATTATTATTATTATTATGAAGGAAACACAAACTCTGGGAAAGCTCCTGGAACCTCAGGAGTCTCACACTGCTCAGAAATAGGGGTGGCCTGTAACAATATTCATCAGATACCTAGAATTTATTACTTTTCTATTATTTGATTGCCACTGATAAATCTCCATTCATAGTAATTTCCAGGGGATTTCCCCCCTTTAAATAAAGCAGAATACAGTGGTGCCTTGCAAGACGAAATTAATCCGTTCCGCGAGTATCTTCGTCTAGCGGTTTCTTCGTCTTGTGAAGCAACCCTATTAGCGGCTTAGCGGATTAGCGCTATTAGCGGTTTAGCGGCTATTAAAGGCTTAGCGGCTTAGCGGCTTAACTGCTAAAAGGCTATTAAAGGCTTAGCGGCTTAGAAAAAGGGGGGGGGAGTGAAAAAAAATCTCAAGACTCGCAAGACATTTTCGTCTTGCAAAGCAAGCCCATAGGGAAATTGGTCCTGCGAAGCGCATTGAAAAATGGAAAACCCTTTCGTCTAGCGGGTTTTCCGTCTTGCGGGGCACCACTGTATATCGTTATAGGGTTACTGTCTGATCACTGGAGTATGATCGCTGATAAAATTTTGCCTTAAAACAGTACCTGACCAAAGTCTAGGACTTGACAAAGGAATGTAGAGGAGTCTGAATGGATGCTTAATGCTTTCTTATATGGAAGTGATATATAGATCTCTCTGAGTTGACATAGCTGAGGCATTTGTCTGTCCCCACCCCTCAGGTAGGATTATGTAAACTAGATCAGTGTGAGAAAAAGAACATAGGAACTACAATTTGGGGACAGGTTGAGACAGAAATGAAGAAGAGACAAATGATATGTCTCAAGATCTGATGCAGAGCAATAGATTTGTTGTTTTGCAGGAGTGCTGTGTTACACTACACAAAACTTGTATATTTGTAAATAAATTTAAATATTAGATAAATATATTAAGTCTCTGGTGATCGCTCCTTAAAAGGCAGAGGTAAGCGCTGCCCTCGAAACCTCTCTCTGGTTTGGGAAGTGGAGAGCACATACAGTATTCTGTGCTTCAGACCACAAGCTGCTGATTGGTTTTAAGTTTTAGAAATGAAAATTTCTCACCAATAGATTGTAAGTACATCTTTAACTTATACAATGCACAACCTTGACACAACACAGACTGCAGATTGCTCACTTCTTTGCATGTTTTGCCTTCGTGATCTTGGGTTTATTTTATTAAACAGATTCCTTATCCTACAGATTGTCACTGTGTTCCCTTGATTCCTTTACGCAACCTACATAGGAGCACCCATGTTTGGTATGAAGAGCAGGCTTCCAACCAATCACTGCCTGCCTGTCTGTGGTGAGAAGACTTATAAAATGACCCAAAGCCAGATTGTAGTTATCGGTACTTAACCAGGAAAACCACTTTGTGCAAGCTGAAAGCTGTTATTGTTTATTGCATTCCAGGGCTAAATCCTAGCATTGAACACACATAGTTTCCAGGGACGAGGCCCAGTTCAAAGCCTGACTATGTGCCTATGTGTCTCAGGACCCTTATTGTACCAGACATCTTTTAAAAACCCCAAACTATTTATTATTACAACTCACTGGAAAAACTGGGTAGGAAAACTTCAAGTGGAAAAAATAAGTGCTATTTAACTCAGAATTAACTCTAGTTACTATTCCATCTAGGGCCCAGGATTGTTCTGGCCCAGAGGGTTAGGAGAGCATATAGACCTAATTGAACATACAGAATTCTGCCACAAAAGCAAACCTGTTTCTTCCCGTTCACTAACATGGTCTGCTACTGCAGTGGTGGACCTTGGGGTCTCAAATTTCAGTGGCAACACCCAGTTTCAGCACCCCCTTGCTCTTGCCTTCTTCATCATAGTTGTGGCACCTCTCAGTCATGCTCCCCTAAATCCACCTCTGACTTCTGGTGCTGGGCTTTGTTACGGCTTCGAAAGCAGTGTAACCTGAGGGCTAATTTCATGAGGTCCTCAGCCTAATTTCATGCATGTGGCAAGGAGGGGTGGGAAGGGGGTGACTGTAAAAGAAAAGGGGGTACCATGCCCACATTTGGCTCTGGCCTGCTCACTGCTGCGATGTCAGATGAATAGAATTATTAGTATTACAATTATATGCTTATTTATAGGCAGTGCTTTTTTCTGGGGGGGGGGGCGCAAGGGTACACATACCCCTAAACATTTTGTGAATCTAAGTTTGGCCTCATTGAGGGGCAGTATTTCAATATAAATAGGAAAATGAGAGTACCCCTAAACATTTTTTTAAAGAAAAAAAGCACTGTTTATAGGCCCCTTTCCCAAGGTGGCTTGCCTAATCATGAGATTAAATGCATTTTAAAACAAGAAAGGCCAACTTTTTAAACACATGAATTAATTACCCTTGAGGAAATGTGGTCATCTACAGGAAAAAAAAGTTCACCACACTGTCTTAAAGAGACAGAACACAACACCCTTGTCTTCTATTCCTGCACTGTCCATACTTCATCCATTGTTTAATTTCCCCACAATCTGTTTTCCTTTCACCAACAATCTCGAATCTCCCCTCCTAAACAGGGACATCCTAGTGCATCAGGTCAAGACATTGTTAAGTGTTTGATACTCCTCTGTATTGCCTGGGCACAGTTGGCACAACCAGACAGCCATATGATTCTATGTGTATAGTGGTCTATAAGAATCCGTATCTCTGGGGTGCAACCTTTCTCTCAAGGATTGTATAAGAGGCAGTATTCGTAGCCCATGGCTTCCACCTCCATTCATTCTTACTCTCTGCTATTCATAGTCAAATTCTCTAGGAAAAGCAATAGCATTTCAACTGAAATTTTTAAAAAATCTGTGAAAGGCCTGAGATAGCTATGGATCAGGAAGCTGTTCTGTCTCAGTGCTGACAAGAAGAATTTTTCCAGGGTAAAGGCTAGAGGATTTTGTAAATATGTTTACAGTCCATATTTACAGTCTCCATTTCCACTGGCCCATTGTTGGTTAATAGAACCCATTGATCGCTGTGAACTGAATTCTGCTTGTTGGCTTGGCAAGCCTTTGTACAGTGGTTTGGCACTCTCAGCTGTTGCCTACTATGAATCTTCACTTCTCTCTTAGATGTTTCCAGAGGGAGTGAAGGAGGGGAAAGCTTTGCCCTTCAGTCAACTCCAAAAGCAAGCAGTCCCTGAAAAAATAAACAACGGAAAAAGTGTATCTTGTTTCAGGTTTGAAACATAACTTTGATGCTGATGTTGTGAAGTACCATGGTAATAAAGAAGGCTGCGTTAATTTAATATGGATACATTTTTAAGGGACTACAATCTTAATTCTGACAGGATCTTATAATGTTGTATGGCAGCAGTGCCAATATCTCTTTCTTTCAGCTAAGAAGCAATTGAGATTTAAAAAGTGGTCTTAAAAGTGACTGTTAAACTTCGGGAATCTATTTTGCTCTTTCTCATTTGCATCTTAAGGCAGGGATGGCTAACCTGCATCCCTCCAGATGTTGCTAAACTACAACTCCCATTTAATAGCTCGATGCAGACGTGGGTGGCGCTGTGGGTAAATCCTCAGCGCCTAGGGCTTGCCGATCGCATGGTCGGCGGTTCGAATCCCCGCGGCGGGGTGAGCTCCAGTCTTTCGGTCCCAGCTCCTGCCCACCTAGCAGTTCGAAAGCACCCCTAAGTGCAAGTTTTTAACCACTACTTTCTATTGTTTTTATCTGTTTATAGAGTATTGTTTATTCTTCCTGTTTTAATTGTTATTGTAAACCGCCTTGAGAGTTAAAGCATGGTTAAAATATTTAAATAAAAAAATACATTCTGCTCTCCCATACATACATACATAAAAAGGTAAAGGGACCCCTGACCATTAGGTCCAGTCGTGGCCGACTCTGGGGTTGCGGTGCTCATCTCGCTTTATTGGCCAAGGGAGCCGACGTACAGCTTCCGGGTCATGTGGCCAGCATGACTAAGCCACTTCTGGAGAACCAGAGCAGCGCACGGAAACGCCGTTTACTTTCCCGCCGGAGCAGTACCTATTTATCTACTTGCACTTTGATGTGCTTTCGAACTGCTAGGTTGGCAGGAGACATACATACTGTACATAATAAGCCCTATTAAACATGCATAGTAAGCCTTACTTTGGAATAAACATTATAGTATTGTACTACACATCTCCTACATCCATATTTAGGGGATATTATATACACATGAACAGTGGCGTAGTGTGGGGGGTGCAGGGGGGGCCGGGCGCACCGGGCGCAACACCTGGGGGTTAGGGTTAGGGGGCGCAAATCCACGGGTTAGGGGGCGCAAATTACTTGCCTTGCCCCGGGTGCTGACAACCCACGCTACGCCACTGCACATGAAAGGAAAACATGAAAAAGCAAGATTCCAGGCAGTTGAAATCTAGTATCTAAAAAGTAAAGCACTAGGTTCAATAATGCTTTACTAAGACCCCCTGTTCAATAATGAATACCACAGGATATCCAGTCATAAAATATGAGGCTCCTGCAAGGTGCAGCAACAAAAATTTGAGCACAGTTCAGAGTAATATCATTCCAAAGTCTGTGGTGACCTTGTGATCTTTTGTTTGAGTGCTGGTTATTACAACGACAAAGGCAAGTTGCAAAATGGAAATGGATTTGCAAGATCAAGGTACAGTTTGGACTCAGACAATTCTTTTCTTTCTGTCCATAGAGCTTCCAATCCAAACAAATTTGTGGAAAATAACCATGCAGCCTATTACAGCATCATCTCTGAAACACAGTGAAAGAGCTCTTTCACCTAACTGAGCTGAAGATACAAGTGACAGTGCTTGCCATAAGCATCAGTTCATATGTTGAGGGATGTATGTGTACCTATAGCAAACTGCTGTGGCTAACAAACTGCGTGTCTCTGATTTCAAGTCCTCAACACACGCACAAAATAGCAGCAGCAATCCAACATTCCCATATAAAAAACCTTGAAAAAACAAACAAGACCTCATTTGGTTTTGAAGTCAACCAGGAACAAATTCTTCTTTAGCGTTCAGCTCTTGCCAATAGCAACAAGATGAAAATGAAGCAAGTCTTTTCTTTTTTTTAAGCCACCTTAGACGGGAGAAGTTCAACACACCCTCTAGCCTGTGTCCATCTGACACTTCCTCCTCCAGGTGTTTGAAAATAGACCATGAAAATCTGAAAATAGCCTGCGCATTCCAATCTAGTTTGCAAAAAAAAACAGAGTACAGCAGTTGGAAAAGGAATGGAAGGAAGAAAATAAATTTCAAAACTCCAGCAAATAAGTCTGTTTAATAAATAGGTTTTTCATAGCTGCCACATACCAGGTTAACATCTTCATCGAGCTATCCACCACAACCCTAAGGTCTCTGAAATATACTGGGAGTCCTGTTGTGATTTCATGCTCTTTATTGCAGCTTGTAATACAGTGATTGAATTGCCCCCCAAACCTCAGGCTTTTATATACATTATTTACACAATGAGTCCCGTCTGATTGGCTGATTCTGCTTCCCTCCTGGAGCCTGATTGGTCTTTTCCTGCAGGCCAATCAGTTGTTGCATTCTGCTATCCTACCAGCCTAATAGGTTGATTAACTTCCTCCTGGAGCCTGATTGGTCTTTTCCTGCAAGCCAATCAGTTGTTGCATTCTAGGATCCTACTTGCCTATCGTTCTAGGATCCAAGCTTAGTACATAACAGTCTCATTCTATTTTTCCTAGAAAAAGAGGTGCCAGTAGTCATAATGAACACATCTCTCGTTCTCTTAGAATGGCAATGGCACCCACCTGAGAGGTGCTGGAATGGAGTTCCGGCTGGAAAAAAGCCCTGGTCTCATTTCTCACTGCCACTCCAGATCCCATGACTGTATATGTGAAAGATATTTTTCCTTAATGTGCATCACTTTACACTTGTTTACATTGAATTGCATTTGACATTTTACCACCCATTCACTCAGTTTGGAGAGATCCTTTTGGAACCTATCACAGTCTCTTTTTCTTTTAACAACACTGAACAATTCAGTATCATCAATAAGCTTGGCCGCCTCACTGCTCATCCCTAACTCTTTAAAAGCACAACCCATTTATTCCTACTCTCTGCTCCTCGCTACTTAACCAATTCCTGATCCACAAGTGGACCTCTTTTCTTATTCCATCACTGCTAAGGTTACTCTGGAGTCTTTGGAGAGGTGCCATGTTGAAAGCTTTTTAAAAGTCCAGGTTATTTCCTAGAATCCTGGATTTCATGGCATTAAAGATTTGTGATTCTGTATCTCCCTCATCTCCAAAATAGCAAAGATCAAAAAGTATTGCTGTGCTGAGTTTTTAAAAAGTTGAAACACACTTTGGGAAATACAATCAATTATTCGTACAGCGTATTTGTACATTGAGCCAGCACAAAGACTTATTTTTCTTGCTTGTTTGTGCAGCCATTTGCAGAGCTGACATATTAAATATAGAGAAGAATGAGGGCCAGACTGTTGTTCTCATTATGTTTGTAGCAAAAAGGACTCTGTTATAAAGTAATTAAGTAAACTATAGCTATGTATGGAGTAAGGGTTCTTGGAGGGGGGAAATGAGTGGTGCTAGAAGAACAGCCAGAAAAAACAACAGAAAAGCCAACTCAGCATATAAACTTCACTAATAGGCTATTTGAAGTGAGGTGATATCAGAATTTCACAGCCCGATACATTTTAATATGCAACAATGCACATGACTGATAAAAATGAGTGTGCTGAAAGAGTTCACGCAAATGGGTTTGAGCCTTTTTCCCCTTTTATGAAGCATATTTAGATATGTTAGCACACGTTTCTCAACTGAGCAGCTTATTTTTTACTATTAATTATAGACATTTGTACGTATATTGCTCTTCAATGGAAACCCTGGGTGGTTCACATAAAGGAAAAATACCCCAAAAAACAACAACCCACAAACCCACAATTAAAATGCCTAAAATACCAATCAAAACGATAGTAAAACACAAAGACTAAAATAAAGCATGATCTTAAAAAGTCAGATAAAAAAAGAACCAGGATGGCTAAGTTTAAGTCTAAAAGGCCTGTGAAATGTCTAAAGGTCTTTACCTGATGTTGAAAATACATCAAAGTACATTCCAGGTTAAGTCTCCAAGGAGAAAATTCCATTATTGGGGCGCTACTCCTGAGAAGACTCATCTAAATGTCACATGCAAGCACTTGTAAAGAGACTGAGGGGGGTTGTCGTCACGGTTTTGGAGGGTGGGGTGGGGTTTGGTGAGGTCTAATGGGGGTGGGGGCAGCCCCTAGTTATTGAAAAATGATGTGACACTTGTTCCATTAGCATGATAGACCCAAAGCTCCTAGAGGATACATTTTACCTATCTTATCAGGAAAAAGAATGCTAGATATCCCAATCAGCCCAGCAGATCCACTGTTTACTAGGTGGAAAGCTCTAAACATCTTAGGGGATGTGTAATATATATCCATCAGGATGAAAGATTCTAACATGCTAAAGATCCATATATGCTGAAAGATCCAAATTAAGATACGCCATTCCTCATGTTGACAAGGGATGCATTGTATGCATGATGGGAGAAACTTGTAGAGTGAATTTTAAAAGGTGACTGAATTGTGAAGTAATTTGTTCCCCCTTTTCATTTTGCAATGGTCAGGATATGGGGAGGGGGGAAGAGGAGTGGCTTGTGGCATGACAAGAAGCGATGACAACCAATTTTAACATGACTGAAAAGTGTGGGATGACAACTGAGCTCTTTTCTCACCAATATCTCAAACTTCAGTTTCCCCGTCTGTAAGGAGTGCACCGCCGGATGTGGTAACAATAAACGCAACTCATGTTTAGCAGGAAGTGGATAAAATCCCACTGCTAGCGCCTTGAGGAGAAGAAAAACACCTTGCTCTGACTTCGCTAGACTAGACAGTTTCGATATTGTTATCTAAACCTCTTGTAATTGAGTTCATGTAACAGTGAATGAAGAGACAGGAAAATGTTACATCAGATGTTCAGTGAGATACAGTGGTACTTTGGGTTACAAATGCTTCGGGTTACAGACTCTGCTAGCCCAGAAGTAGTACCTCAGGTTAAGAACTTTGCTTCTGGATGAGAACAGAAATCGCATGTTGGCAGCAGGAGGCCCCATTAGCTAAAGTGGTACCTCAGGTTAAGAACAGTTTCAGGTTAAGAGCGGACCTCCAGAACGAATTAAGTTCTTAACCAGAGGTACCACTGTACTATGTGGAGGGAAAAGTTGAAGGCTGCTAAGGGTTGCATATTTGGCAAGACTGCAAGAATCCTTTGTTGGTGTCTCCCCTAGAAATGTGTTTTGTTAGCTTTGCTCCTTCTGCACCCTTCACAGCCTCCTTCTTCGCTCACTGCTTTGGTATGGGTGCCTTTCTAACAGCTTTGTTGTTCTGGAGTCAGCTTTGCACAGCCACTGTTCCTCCACACACCCTGCTTTCTTTTAATGAAGCTGACTCTTTTGGGACCTATGTGGTCCTTGCTATAAACACTTGACCCCCATCAGACAGCACGTGTTTTAAATTTAGAGTGTGGGGTGATGGCACGTCTGGGATGAATGGGAATCGTAATAACACAATTGTTTGAAGCTCCCCAGTTGAGTCCTGGGCATCTCCAGGGAGGGCTGGGAGAGACCCCTGCCTGAAATCCTGGAAAGCCACTGCCAATCTGTGCAATGTAAACAGTACTGAGTTAGGTGAACCAATGGTCAGACTCAGTAGAAGGCAGCTTCCTATGCTCCTTCCATTGTAGGGAATGAACAGATACAAAAACTTCTGGCCTGAGAGTAATGGTTGGTTCCATTAACTAAATATGGTGTTTGCTTCTTTGTGCTTAAGTTAATAGAATGAAGACATTTTAAAGTTGACACTTCTGACTACTTAAGAACATTTTGGGATCTTGTGTGTTCAGGGTAGTACAAGAGGAAAAAGACAGTGGACTCGGGAAGTTGTGGACATTCCTTCCTTGGAGGTTTTTAAGCAGAGGATGGACAGCCATCTGTCATGGATGTTTGAGATTCCTGCATTGTAGGGGGTGGGACTACATGACCATTGGTTTTCCAACTCTACAATTCTATCGTTCTATAGAAAAAACAAAGTGGAATGAAGTTATAGGGCTTCATGGAGATGTTATGTGTGTCCTTGAGGACTGCTGAGAGAGGCATATAGGCCGATGTGCAGACAACAATCTATGCTGCTCCCTGCTGTGAGGGGTAGGTCCTGTTTTTGAAGTGCGCATGAGGACCACATCAATGCTTAGTACAATGCTGATTCTTCAAGTCAAAAACATGATCCGAGTGCTTCTAAAATGGCATTGAGCAGCTACCCCACCAACTGACTTTTTGCAGATAAGGCATACAGTCATACATCATGTTACTTTTGCTTCAAGTTGCGCGTTTTCAGGTTACATCCCGTGGCAACCTGGCAGTACCGGAAATGGTTACTTCCAGGTTTCGCCGCTCGTGCATGCGCAGACGCACAAAAGGACGTCACGCGCATGCGCAGGAGTGGTGAATTGTGACCCGCACGTGCGTAGACGTGAGTTGCGTTCCTTTCAGGTTGCGAACAGAGCTCCGGAACAGATCCCGTTTGCAACCAGAGGTACCAGTGTATTCAGTAGACTCCACGTTAACACTACCTCAAGTGCTGTGCTCTGCGTTACATATGAACTTGGCTAACTGTTGCTTCTTCTTATCAAAGTTGGCTGAAATGCACCAAGACCAAACCACAGCTTCCTGAGTTCATAGAACTGTAGAATGGGAAGGGGTCATCTATCCCAACCCTCTGCAATCCAGGAATTTCAACTAAAGCAGCCATGGCAGAATAGAATCATATAAGGCTAAACTTCAGTTTGTTCTGAAAGAAAACTTGTGCCGCCGCCCCACACAAAGGAAGGGGAGTGCATGATCCCAAAGTTCACCCCAGCTTGTTTGTGATCATTTAATTATTTGAAGCACAGCTAAACAACAGATGGTGCATGTCTCAGGGTGGGCATAAAAAGGGATTTGGGGAACACAATGTATGCTCCAGTAGCTCCAGTACTGGACATCGCTTTGAGAGCCATAGCATGCCCAACATCCTATTCAAAATTATACCCCTTAATGCTGTGGCAGTTTTACGTGTGTGTTGTTTGTTGATTCATGTTTACAGAATTCAGGCTCCACATATATGCTGGTAACTTACAGTGCAATCCTAACCATGGCTGGTACCCTGCTAAACAATTCACCACGCCTGTGCATAGGCGCCAACTCCATGGGGCTTGAGGGGGCCCGAGCCCCCTCAAAAATTCGTTTGGGGGGGCTCAGCCCCCCCAATAATCTCGGGCGGCGGTGGGCGCGTCCGCGGCTTTTATACGGCGCCCGGCGCGCACCAGCTCGATAACGGGCACCGGCGCGGCCGGGGGCGCCGGGCCGGGGGAGGGGGGCGGCCGGCCTGTCTCCTTGGCAACCCCATTGAGCAGCGCCGGCTCCCCCGGGAGGGCCATCCCCCCGCGCCGCCGATCGCCAACACCGCCGACGCTGTGGCTGCCCGAGCCCGAGCCCGAGCCTGAGCCTGAGCCCGACCCGGAGCCCGAGCCCGAGCCTGAGCCTGAGCCCGACCCGGAGCCCGAGCCCGAGCCCGAGCCTGAGCCCGAGCCCAAGCCCGTCAGTCAGTCAGTCAGGAAGGAAGGAGAAATGGGGAGGGAGACGAGGGAGGAAAATTGCGCGCAGGGTGAAGAAAGGAGAAGGGCGAACGAGACGAGCTTCCAACCCAAAAAAGGGCTGGAAGACTGGGAGGATGCAGGATCAGGAAAGAAAGCGACGCCTTCCCCGCCCGCGACGTCGCCTGCTTGGCGCAGGGCTGCTCCGCAGCCGCGGAGGACAGCTGCGCGGCTAGCAAGGTGTGCCGCGTAGAGCGCGGCCCTTGTGTGGCCCGGTGGCCAGGCAAGCTCGGGCGGGGACCCCCATGCAAATCTAAGACGGGAGAAGAGGGCAGAGCAAAGGGGGTCCCTTCCCCAACCTCCGGCTCTGAGACTTCCCTGAGCCCCAGAAAAGCGAAAGGATTTTCTCTTATTCTTTTTTTATAAATATTTTATTAAGTTTTCAAATACAAAGTTAGAAACATACACTGAAGAAAAAAGTAAAAGAACAAGAAAAAGAAAAAAAGAAAAAGAAGAAAAGAAAACCAACCATTCAACACATTTTTTATATAACTAACTGGACTTCCTCGCATCTCCCTTACCCTGCATTCTTTATAATAAAGATATCAGCAAATTATTACCTTGTTTCGTACCTTATTTTGTACTTTTCAAATACTATACCTCTAAATTTAACATACTTTTCATCAGTTACTTATATCTTAAATTAAACATAGTATTACCTTAGATTTTGACCTTTTCTTACTTAAAATATAATTTCCTGTTTCCCAAATCTAATTGCTGAAGCTATAGTTTCCGAATCGTGTAAATTTTTAACATTCATACAACTTATATTGTTTTTGTAAATAGTCCTTAAATTTTTTCCAGTCCTCTTCCGTTGTTTCTTCTCCCAAATCTCGGATTCTGCCAGTCATTTCAGCCAGTTCCATGTAGTCCATCAATTGCGTCTGCCACTCTTCCAGTGTGGGCAAATCTTGTGTCTTCCAATATTTTGCGATAAGTATTCTTGCTGCTGTAGTTGCATACATAAAGAAAGTTCTATCCTTCTTTAACACTTTCTGGCCAACAATGCCCAAGAGGAAGGCCTCTGGTTTCTTGGGAAAGGTATACTTAAATACCTTTTTAAACTCATTATAGATCATTTCCCAGAAGGCCTTCCCTTTTGGACAAGTCCACCAGAGGTGAAAGAATGTCCCTTCAGCCTCCTTACATTTCCAACATTTATTATCAGACAGGTGATATATTTTTGCAAGCTTGACTGGGGTCATGTACCACCTATAAATCATTTTCATAATATTTTCCTTCAAGGCATTACATGCCGTGAATTTCATTCCGGTGGTCCATAACCTTTCCCAGTCCTCAAACATGATGTTATACCCAATATCCTGAGCCCATTTTATCATGGCTGATTTGACTGTCTCATCCTGAGTGATTTTCTCTTCAACCTGCCCTCCATCCTCTTGCAGAAAACTCTTTGCCTGCCCTGCCCGTATCTCGTTTTTGCTTTTTAATTCCACACACGCACCCTTCGGACTTCGTGGCAATCGGGCGCGCGGGTGCGTTTCCTAAGAGAGTGAGGACCCCCGCCTCCTCCCCACCTGCTCCCTCGCCAGCCAGCCAGCCGCGCGCCCTAGCCGGAGAGCCCCGGCCGTCCCCGTCGCGCAATCGGCTGGATCTCCCTTCAGCAGGCCGTGCTCACAACTCGGCCCAGGGACCCCCAGCAGCGGATCTCCGGCTCAGCTGAAGAATCCGGCAACAAGCCCCCTCCTCCCCAATCGCTCCGCCGAAATACGCTCCAAAACCCCCCAGATAGGCCGCTGGCCGCCAAGTCTAGTGGCGCCCTGAGCGAGGGTCTCTCCCCAACACCGCCACCTCGAACTGCGTTCTCCCGGCTACCCGAGCGAACCAGCGGCAGGACCCCGGTATGGGCCCCCCCAATATTTTTTATAAGTCGCCGCCCCTGCGCCTGTGTCCAACGCATGCTACACCGCAGGAGATTGCATGGGAATGAAATTATATACAGGAACTGTCCAAGCATGGCAGCATTCTAGCAATAAATATGCAGCTGTGTAAAACCACGAAATCTGAAAACACAGAAGATGCAATTTGAGAAGAGTCCATTTATTCCCTGCTACTTGCATGCAATGTCTTGTCTCAAAATACAATAAGGGTGTTGTCATATGTAAAGCTAAAATTGGCTTTTCCTATTTTTCTTCCGTGCAAACACAAACCTACGATTGTGAGAATCTGCATTCAATTTCTCTTCCATGTTCTGCCCCATACTTAATAGCACTATAGAGGTGCTTTTTATCATCGTGTGTGAAATGTTCAAGCATATAATATTGTTGGATAGTTCAGGATAAATGTATGGAGAACAGGGAAGCTTGCTCACTATTGTGCTTAGTCCTAGTAAAGGTAGTGTCAGACTGGATTTTGGAAAGGTTTCTTATGGACCAACACAGTTTCCTTTTTTTGTGTGAGTCATCCAAGATCTGTAAGCTTTAATGCAGTATAATTCTTAACATTTTCTTTTTGAGCTTAGCTATCTTAAGCTATCTTAAGAAGCTTTTGAAATATTAATGTCCCAGAAGAGGTCCAAAAACTGTTCTTTATGAAGGCATCTGCCCCAACCTGTTTCCCTTATAGTATACCCTTTGTGCGGAATGCAACTATCATTGTAGTCCAAAACTTCTGAAAGGGAGTTTAGTAGGAATGGGTGAATCTGTCAGTTTTTGTTTCTTTCTGTTTCTCATTTCTCCATTTTTCTTAAATTCACATTTCCGCATCAGTGGGACAAAAGTCCTCATGAAAATTCACCCCCATTTTAGTGCTATTTGTTCCTAATATGCTAATACGTTAGCTTGCAATTTTGCCTAATATTCATATTTTTTTGCAAAACATATTTTTGCACCTATTACCTGGCTCCAAGATTCAGAAGCATGTGTAGTCCAAAGAATGGTGGTTTCAGTTTGTTCATATTGTTTTGGAAAGTGAATTAGGTAGATTTAAATTTGAATTCAAACTGAACTGAATCCCACCCCCCACCCCCATTCCTAGCACTTGAGGAAGGATGTTCTTGAGCATAATGCTGAGAGAGGGAAACTGCAAGTTACTTTTATATTCCATGCTTGAAGAATCAGCTCATCATTTAAATTTGGAAAGTTTGGCCTGTTTCAGATTAAGAGATCAGTTTAATGCTTCATGCCTTTTAAAACAAAGCAACAAGAATTAAAAACCCCAACTCCGTTCCCATTTCTTGCATAAACAATAAAACGGTGGATTTATCCCCTGCTTCAACTCCTTTTGGAGGTGGGTCAAGGAAGAGTAGTGATTTTGCGCTGGTAAAGCCATTTGTTGCCAGTGTAATAGACCTAGGAGAGGAGAAGAAGAGAAATGTAAATACTTTCAGAAAGGAGTAGAATTATGTTACAATCTTGCCACAGGATATTAGGCGCTTTCCTGCTTCTGCCCAGAAATTACTGCATTTCTTTCAAACAGAAGGTTTTCATTATCCCTTTAAAAAACTCAGAAAAGTACAAGTAGACAGTGTCAAAAATGAAACATGAATGGATAAATAATTCAACCCCCCTTTTTTAAAACAAAACAAAGGCACTGGCCTGTTTGTGTGTTCCAGAGCTGCACATTTGTGGGGAATGGGGCGGGGTGGGGGGTGGGGAGAGACTAAGAACATTACAAGTTTTTTTTTTTTTTTAAGTTTTCTCTCCCGTTTCTGTTTTGCAAGAGAGGCATTTCGACTTTGTGCTAAATCACAAGCTTGCTAATGGTCACCTAAGGGTCTTTTTGGTGGTGACTCCCACAGTTTTGCAACATTCTCTGTTGATCGACTCAGTGCCCATCGCAAATGGTACTGAAAGCACAATTGTGTGCAACTGCCAGATAACATTTTGAGCACAAATATATTAAATTTATTAGATTTAGCTGGGATTAAACCCCTTTGAATGCAAAGGGACTCACTCCTGAGTAAACATGTAGAGCCTTGTGTTTAAAACCACATAAAAATGCTTATTATTTCACAGAAAGTTGAGATTGTTTTCAGGAGAAAAGCTATCTGCCAGGAGCATCCATTTTAAAAAGTGTCAACTAAAGTGATAGCAATTTAAGATACGTTTTATGCTTGCTTTACATGCTAGCCAATGACTTCTCAAGTATCCGTAGCCCAGATACCAAGTTCATGGGGCTGGCAGGCCTGATTTACACAAGTCTCTCTCCTTATCCCAGGAGGAGAATGAATTCAGTGCTGTATGTGTATTGCCCACAAAGTTCTTAATTCACAGCACCACTTCCAAACAATAAGGTGCATTGTGAAAGGAGTACATTTTAAGTTGTTCTGGTTAACCAAGGTCTGTACACTACTTACAAGTAAGTGGGGCTCCAGCGTGGAGTCTAGGCACTCATAAAGTCATGATGTTTGAGAGTTAACAACACCATACTAACGTATAACATGCCTTGACTTGGAAGTTACAGCACAATCCTAACCTAATAATTTCCACATAAACAGGGTTAGGACCGAAACCTTACTTAAGAACACCACTTTATAATGTTACTGATAATGGTTTGATCCTATCTCCAGTTTATGCTAACTGGGTATAAACTTTATCTCTCAACCCAGCAAGGTTCTGGTTCCTATAACATGAACACCAATACAAATACCGTGCAATTTCATACCCTCCAACATTTCTCAGATGAAAATAGGGACGTCCCATTCCATAATGATAATTTTACTATTTATACCCCACACATCTTACTAGGTTGCCCCAGCCACTCTGGGCAGCTTCCAACATATATAAAAACAAAATAAAATATTAAACATTTAAAAAACTTCTCTATACAGGATTGCCTTCAGACGACTCAGGGGTCGGATAAGTACATCACCTCCAACATTTCTCTAATGAAAATAGGGACATCCTAAGGAAAAGTGGGACATTCTGGGATCAAATCAGAAAACGAGATGGCTTCTCTAAATCAGGGAAAACAGGGACACTTGGAGGGTCTGCAGTTTTCTGAGTAGAAGCTGGCAGGGTGAATCATCGGTGTAGTATCCCTTGAGTCTGGGAAGGATACTCGCTGTGTGAGGAAACATTGCGACAGGAGCAATGACTGGGGCAAAATAGTCTTCTTTTATTCTATTTATCTAGGGACTCAGCTATACAGCTGCAAATAAAACGTTTTAAGTGTGTTATAAAGTGCAATATACAAATGTGACACTAGATGGCGATGGTGAGCTATGGCAAATTCAATATATTTTTCAAAACACTTTTTAAAAATAGCATTTTCACAGCGTTCTTTATATGTGCGTAGATTCCACCTAGGTTTATTTTTATTAGCAGCAGCAAACACTTTCTATTGTTGAAATGCACCCCAATCTGCAAGCGGTGTGAGATTCCAGGGGTTCCAGGCGTTTACTCAGGGCTGGAATGAAGGACGGCAAAAACTGTGGGGTCTTCATGTGACATGGTTTATTTACACATATATACAACCTGAGCCTGCGATAGAGGGACTCACGGCATTAACACCCCAGAAGGTCCTTCTTCTCCCATGGTCTCAGCCTTGGATTCAAGCAGAAACCAAGCATGGCTCTCCCTCTCTGTCTGTTTCTAGCTTCCAGCTTGCACACACCCAGCTCTGGCTATTGTCTTCTTCACTACCAGACAGGTGAAGGAGGGGGCCCACCCATTTGCCCTCTGGCACAGAACAACTTCTTTTCTTATGCTAACAGCCCATCCTTAGGGCTATTAATCACCAAGAAGCTGGCCTGGCTACTTCAACAATGGAATTCTACATTAGATTTTAACCCTTGCTGGATCCAGGAATTAGAAAGGACTCAGGCATACAGTGGTACTTCTGGTTGCGAACGGGATCCGTTCTGGAGTCCCGTTCGCTTACATGAGCAGAATGCGTGCGCGGGTTGCGACTTGCCACTTCTGCGCATGCACATGGCGTCATTTTGCATGTCTGCTCATGCTCAAGCGGCGAAACCCAGAAGTAAGCCTTTCCGGTACTTCCAGGTCACCGTGGGACGTATCCTGAAAGAACGTAACATGAAGCGGACATAACAAGAGGTATGGCTGTACAACCTAACTCCCCACCCCAGACTCACAACAATACCATAAAACAGCATATTGCAGTGTAGAATACTATGAAGTTCCATCCACACTGATGCTGAGCAGGGCTAGTAGTAATAATAGAAGCATGTGGGCTGGCTGACTTGCAGGCCACATCTGAGGATCCCTGCTCTATATGCGTCGTGTCCATAGAGAGGCTCAGCTGTGTTTGCTTAACACTAGGGGGTGGATATGTAGGTGGCCTTGCTTTCGTGAAATTTATACTTGATGAGGCAAAGAGAGTTGGCATTTTAAAAGCGTTTCAGGGCCAAACTATATGTTACAATGAATATGCTTTAACCTAGCCACTTTCCCCCCTCTTTTTAAGAAACAGCAGCTGTAGGTCTGTGATGCAGAACGTGCTCCCATTTCAGGTCAGGGGTTTTGCTCCCAATTCCTGCTGAAAATCCTCTCCGGCTTCAGCTGCTATTTGCCCCCTAAGGTGCAAATCACCTTCAGATGGAATTGTAGCATGGGATAGATGAAGAGGATATGCATGAGGAGCAGGGAGGGAAGGCAGATGGCAGAGGCTTGGGTGACTGTCTTTCTTCTTATATGTCAAATTTGCATAGATCCTGCTTTGAAGATAAAGGGGGGACGGACGAGGACTTGCAGGGAAAATGTTGCCTCCCACCAGCTTTCCTGCCCAGGCATGGGAGATTGGGAGGGTTGCTAAAGCAGAACTGCATCATCTGGATGCCCCTCAAAAACTGAATAAACAGGACAGGATTATTCAGCAATAAAAGATATTTAGAAGTTTCCTATGTCCCCTAGCTGGGCAAACAGGATGCATTATCAGAGTTCAAGGGCACATTTCAGCCAAATACGCAACGAGGGTGCGAAGTAGGGCTGATGAGGACTCTGGCTCAGATGGGTGTGTTGCTTGAGAAGAGGCCCAAGGGCCAGATAGAGGAAGCTAGAGGGGCTCTATTTGTCATCCCCTCCACCCTGGCCTGTGGGACATGGGCGGTGCTGTGGGTTAAACCACAGAGCCTAGGACTTGCCGATCAGAAGGTAAGTGGTTCGAATCCCCACGACGGGGTGAGCTCCCATTGCTCGGTCTCTGCTCCTGCCAACCTAGCAGTTCGAAAGCACGTCAAAGTGCAAGTAGATAAATAGGTACCGCTCTGGCGGGAAGGTAAACGGCGTTTCCGTGTGCTGCTCTGGTTCACCAGAAGCAGCTTAGTCATGCTGGCCACATGACCCAGAAGCTGTATGGCGGCTCCCTCAGCCAATAAAGCGAGATGAGCGCTGTAACCCCAGAGTCGGTCACAACTGGACCTAATGGTCAGGGGTCCCTTTACCTTTTACCACCCTGGCCAGTACAGGTCTGTGCTAAGCTGTAGATGATAGAAGTGGGGAAAGCACCTACGAGGAGGTCAACTAGACTAAGCTCCTCCATCCCAATATAGGACACACATTTGCACCTCTCATAAAGTCTGCCAATATGGTCTGTTCCATGTCTCTTGAGAAAGCTACAGCCCAGTCTGTGAGCTTTCAAGGATACGTTAGTCCCCCTAATCCTCAACGTAAGCTTGCCTTTGTTCAGTTTCTCCCTACTAACCTTTGGCTCAACCTATTTAAAAATTCCTCTACCTTCTTAGGCTTAGACCACGTCTCTCACTTACTTGTCAAGGAGCCAAACTAAGCATATTTAATTCTTTTCATCTCTCCTCATAAGTCAGTCCTCAAGTCATTTAATTATTTGTGTAGCTCTTTACCAAATAAGCCAAATACACCTCTTTAAATAGCTCTGGCTGCTGTTGTTTATAGCATCTCCCAAAGTTCCTGTCATGTTTATGATGTGGTTTGTTCCCTCATACTACACTTGAGCTTAGTGCTGCACGCCACCCTAGTCTCCGAGCTGTGCAAGATTTTTTTCTTTCCTTTGGGAATGAGGCACAATGGAGACTGTGGTATCTATATGATTCATAGGGGAATCCCTGCTTATGTGAGGGTTCTGTTTCTGGCCTCCGCATGTGTCAGGAGGACTCACACAAGTCCATTCTACCAGTGGCGGAGGAAGCCGCTTGTGCACCCGGAGCGGCAAACATGACGTGCACCCGGGGGCAAGGTGATCTGCCACGGGGGGTGCCAATCATCCCGGAGGTCCCAGCACTGCCCACGGATCGCATAAATACGCCCATCAGTGGCGTGCCAATCCTCCCGGGGCTGACAATCTCTCCTCGTCATGACGCTTCAGAGTTCGCCTTCTTGTTGCAATCAGATCTTCCTCCTCCCCACCTCTTGTCAGCGCAGAAGGCCCTCCTCCTAGGGGAAGGAAGGAGGGGGAGCGAGCGAGTGAAAAGTGTAGAGAGGTGGGATCGTCCAAGGCACAAATCAGAGAGAGAGAGAGAGAGAAGCTACAGACTTAGCAGAAAGAGGAGCTTTCATGTCGCTTTGGGGACATGTGTGTGCCGGAGGTACACTGATGAGCTGCCATGCACGGGGGTGGTGGGGCGAGCCCCCTGCGCTGTGCCTTTTTGTCACCCCCCTCAGGGATGGCACCCTGGGTGTACCGCCCCCACACCCTTCGTACGCCCCTGCATTCTGCCCTGCCCTGCCCCCTTTCTGCGCCAAAAACAGCACACAAGTC
The DNA here is from genome assembly GCF_965112155.1 of Podarcis liolepis. NCBI lineage: Eukaryota > Metazoa > Chordata > Lepidosauria > Squamata > Lacertidae > Podarcis > Podarcis liolepis. The sequence goes on along the minus strand of NC_139558.1, from coordinate 74,199,442 downwards.
AGTGGTCGTGTGTGCATGCTGATTGTGTGCAAGTACCGTTTATTTACACATATATACAACCTAAGCCTACAAAGGGGAGTTCACAGCATTAACACCTCAAAAAGGTTTTGTTTCCCCCACCATGGAGTCAAACCAAAATCAGACATTGCTCTTCAATGTTGCTCCGAGTCTCTCCCCAGCTCACTGCTTTACTTCCAAGTCACATCATTTGCAACTCAGCACTGTGTCAAAGTTCCATAAACGTGGGTGCAAAGGTAAAGGGGTTACCCACAAGATAACGGCAAACTGCTTATTTGTGGATTTCCCTCCCATTGTGCAATCTTCTCCCAAGGCCTTCGGTAATGACAATGATGGGCAGCGACTGGTAGTGCAATAGGCAATGCTGCATGGACTATCATTCATCAGGACTGCCTGTTTCCTGTTTCAAGAGGAAGCGAATGCCTCCTCATTTCCTTGAGTTTTGCTGAAAGAAAAGGAAACGTTATCAGCCACTTGGAATTTCCTTCCTCTCTCCATAATATGGACTATCTCTGTTATGCAGGAGGCTGTAATTTATTTCTTTGGCAGAGAAAAGTTTGCCATTAAGCTTGAGGGGCAATGTGTGTGTTAGAAAAATATTCTGTAGCAGTATCCTCTCTTCTCCATATGCGTGAACATAGGAAACCCACCAACTCTTCTTCCATCCTTTAATTAATCGATGCACTGTGTATACCTACAGTATTTCTACAGTGGTACCTCGCTTTAAGAACAGTCCTGTTAACGAACGATTCGGTTTACAAACTCCGCAAAACTGGAAAAAGTGTTCCAGTTTGCAAACTTTACCTTGGTCTAAGAACAGAATCCAAATGGTGGAAGGGCACTGGAGGTGGGAGACCTCATTAGGGAAAGCGCGCCTCAGTTTAAGAACGGATTTGGTTTAAGAACAGACTTCAGGAACGGATTAAGTTCGTAAACCGAGGTACCACTGTATTTCTATTATTTGTATCCTTTTCCTTCCAAGGCACAAAGGCTGCATACCTGGTTCTCCCCTGCCCCATTTTATCACAACAGCCCCGTGCAGTTGGTTTGACTGGGAGATAGTGGCTGGCTCAAGGTCACCAAGTGAGGTACTTTGCTGCATGTAGATTTCAAGTCTTGCTTCCCAGGTCATAGTCTAACACAATAACATTATGAAACGGAGTGGAAGTTAATATGCAAGTAAAGGAGGAAGGAGCAAAACCAATAAGAGGTTTGACATGGGAAAATGGAGTGGAAATTAATAAGGTCTTTGGGATGAGGTGGAAATTAATAAGAAATTAGGGGAAGGGTGGTGGTGCTCAGTGGATTTAATGGGGCAAATGGATTGAATTAGGCCACACCCACTTTGACATTAAGCTCCTAGAAAGTTGGTAATGGGTCAGTGGTCTTGGGTCAGCCTGAAAAGGGTTAGTTACCCCTGTTCTAAGCACTATGAATATTGGATCTTACACTGGCCCGTATCAGTATATCCTGATGCAGTAGTGATCAATGTCAGTCTTTGTTGTTGTTTTATAATGTGCACACTAGGTATCTAGCAACCATCTATGAGCAACTGCTGGTGGTGCCATCACTGGACACCGCCCAGTTGATGCTGACCTAAGAAAGGGTGGTGGTTCCCCATTTGTGGAATACCTTCCCCGTGTGGTGTGTATGACTTTCCTTATTATTAATAACATTCAGAAGTTAAAAACTCAGGCATTTGATGGCTGAAAGAGACTGTTCCTGGCAACCGTTACTTCGTTAACTGTGAGGGTGTGCGACTGTTTTAAAAAATGTGTTTAGATGTTTTAAAATATGTTTTGGCTTTACTTTAATTGTATTGCTTTATTGTTTGTTTGTTTGCTGCCCTGGGCTCACTTTGGAAGAAGGACAGGAAAGAAATGCAGTTGATTGGTTGATTATAAAGCTGCAGGGACCAAGTTCACACACAGTTTCCTTTACTGGCATAGCCAATAATGAATGAATGTGTAGCTGTCTCGCACGTTACACATGAATGCATACAGTCTATACACATGTTGCTGATTCAGTAACCTGTGAAGCGGCCCAGAGTATTTTCACATGGGGAAGGCTCCACATCTAGTCACATCTAGCTGATTTGGGGTGCCAAATGGCCCAGTGAATGCTGCAGAGGTATTTGAAAATACAGTAGCTGAGTTGTTGTTGTTTAGTCGTTTAGTTGTGTCTGACTCTTCGTGACCCCATGGACCAGAGCACGCCAGGCACTCCTGTCTTCCACTGCCTCCCGCAGTTTGATCAAACTCATGCCGGTAGCCTCAAGAACACTGTCCAACCATCTCGTCCTCTGTCGTCCCCTTCTCCTTGTGCCCTCCATCTTTCCCAACATCAGGGTCTTTTCCAGGGAGTCTTCTCTTCTCATGAGGTGGCCAAAGTATTGGAGCCTCAGCTGCACGATCTGTCCTTCCAGTGAGCACTCAGGGCTGATTTCCTTCAGAATGGATAGGTTTGATCTTCTTGCAGTCCATGGGACTCTCAGGAGTCTCCTCCAGCACCATAATTCAAAAGCATCAATTATTCGGCGATCAGCCTTCTTTATGGTCCAGCCCTCACTTCCATACATCACTACTGGGAAAACCATAGCTTTAACTATACGGACCTTTGTTGGCAAGGTGATGTATCTGCTTTTTAAGATGCTGTCTAGGTTTGTAGCTGAGTTAGTAGCAACCAAAAGCTTCAGCTACCCAAAGTCCTTCTGGGTTTACCAGAAGACAATATGTACACTGTGACATATCTTTGAGCACCTGTAAGGAGCCAGCTGGATGATGGTATGAACAGCCAATTACAAATATATGAGTGATTTGTGCCTTCTCTCCCTTAGTGATTGCCTGTGCTCTCTGCATCTCATTTCACACTTGTCTTTGCACTACGAGGCAAGTGTTGATGGAAATAAGCCAACTGACATTTATGACAAGGCTTAACTTGCTTGCATTCTTTTATTCCTTGGGCAAGCTAGATGTCATAGAGACATGATCCATGTGTCAGAATGTAGGTCATACTTAATTGCTAAAAAGGGGTCAGATGGGGGTTGAATTAAGGTCCAGCATGGGGTTGCTGAAACCTTCCTCTGCTTGCAGTCTTTGCCCAGAACTTCACTCTTGTTGTTTTTATCGCAGCGGCAATTATTTTCTTTCTCACAGGGCATACGACCTATTTGTTGAGCATTCATCCTGATTTGCTTGGACAAAGCTTTTGTGGGGGTTAGATTGTACACAGTCCTTATTGAGCAGTCATTCTGATTTGTTTGTGAGGATATTATCTTACAATAAGCATTCATTGTGTATTCATACTGGTTTTCTGGCAGGGTGTTTACATGTCTTGCCGTTAATCATTGTTCATTCCACACTTTTCAGTTCGTTTCCCTCTTCCCTTCCTAACCGCAAAAATATCCCCCCCCCTCTTTTAAGTGGATTGGTTGTGCTAGGGCAACAGAGCGCTTTAATTCACTTTAATTGCACAAACCTACATTTCCTGGTATGCGCTTGAATCCCTCCCACAAAATATCAATAGTCTGGATTGGATGCACCCATAGCCCCACGGGGTGAAAAGCAACTGAGGAAAAGCAGAGGTTTTCTGGGGGGTGGGGGGAAGCTGCAACTCAGTTCAAATGCTCGGGTCTGTGTTGGTTCACTGAAAAAATATAAGTATAAAAGGAGAATTCCTGGATTCCAGCATCCAAGTTTGGGGCACCACATTGGCTGAGCCACGATTTTGGTGTTTTTGAACTAATTCCTTTCCAGTATCCCCCTCACCACAACCATAAAGTATCAATTTTGTTATACAAAATAGACTACAGCACTTTTTCTTTGCCTATTAGTAACAGCCCAAAGGTCTTCCGGGTCAGTGATTTTTAAAGACGTTGTAATAAAAGGGAGCTGCCACCAAGTGTGCTTTTTAAAAACATTAGATATGCATTGGGACACCTCTCCCTTCCATTAAGCCTAGCTGCAGCTGCATTTCATGGAAGGGGGCAGTTGCTTCCCCAGCAAACTGCTCTGTGAAGTGCCTCCCCCACTTCCATTAAACAGCTCACCTGGGCCACCTGCCGCATTATTAGTGGCCACACAAACTGCAGAGTGATGACAGCCTTACATTTTTATGTAAGAGTACAACAGAACACATATAGGAAGCTGCCTTATACTGAGTCAGACTATTGATCCACCCAGATCAGTATAATCTACACTTTCTACCAGTAGCACTCCAGGGATTCTGATAGGAATCTTTCCCAGTCCCACCTGGAGATGCCAGGAAGTGAACCTGGGACTTTCTGCATGCAAGGCAAATGTTCTACCATTGAGCTAGGGTCCTTATGTAGGAGTCAGCAGCAGTGGACACTCTGGATACTCTTTTACTCCTAAGTAAACATGGATACGATTGCATCTTAAGTCTCTTCTGCACCAGCTAAGACTTCATCACAGCGTGCTACTCCTGCCCGCTAGTTGCCAACACATGCACCAGCCATGCCTCCCTGGCCCATGCATGACCGGTATCCATCTTAAGGGGCTATGCACATATTAATGAACTATGCACACATGACTGCCTTCAGCAGACACTGTCCATTAGGATTCCTGCCATAAGTAATGAGCCCTATATGCTTGCATTGGTAGGATGTAGTCTCCTTTCATACAGACACTGATCATGCTCCACTTGGAAGGACATGGCTGATGGGTGCAAAAGCACATCTAGGGGCAGGTCTGGCCCACTCATGCATTTATACCAAATATCTGAAGAGGGTTATAACACGTGTAGAAGAGAAGCCCTGGTATGGGTGTGGAAGGGACTCTTTGTGACTGTAGAGACAGAGGTCACAGAACAGCCCTATAAAAGAGGTTCATATCTGTGACTGCCAAATCAATATGTCACCATAAAGAAGCATTATGGAATGAAGAAGGATTCCATGGAGTTGTATGCCATTCAGCCCAATTCATAAACCAGTTAAGCGTTTGGATTTACCTAATGTACAGCACAGTCCTGTGCATGTGCACTTGGAAGGCCTTCCTGAGTTCAAAATGGTTTGTTCCTTCTGTGTTAGATTGCTCTCTGAACTCAAGGGGACTGGGCTGTTGAAAGCCTAGGTTCCTAGATCTGAAAATTTCAGCCATGTTCCTAAAATGGAAAATGGCTCCCCCACATTGATTCACATTTTATTATGTCTTTGTGTTCTTCCCCCTTTGCACAGATAAAATATACATACAGTTACATCTCCTTCATAGATACCATGTTCAATGTGTGGCGAACGTTCCTAACAGCCCTGGCCAAGAGACATTTTGTTCTCCTCGGCTGACGTCATGCTTCCAGATGTCAAACAGACGCCAAGGATGAATTATGTCCGTGTGCACTCATGCCAGTAAGTACAGCAACGTGGACAAAAAAGGGTGCTGAAATAGGGGCGATAGAAGAAGAAGATAGAAGAAGAGCCCTGCTGGATCCAGCCAGAGGCCCAGAGTTCAGCATCCTGTCCTCACAGTGGCCAAACAGATGCCTGTGGAAAGACCACAAACAGAACCTGAGAACAACATAAACTCTCTCCACATGTGAATCCCAGTAACCGGCCTTCAGAGGTATCCTGCCTCCAACAGTGGAGGTAGAATATAACCATTGTGTCTCATAGCCACTGATAGTTTTATCCTCCATCTCTACTTCTGGCGGGAGAGAATTCCATAGTTTAACTTTGTGCTGTGTGGAAAAGGACTTTCTGTTTTGGCAAGAACATATGCCAAGAATGCCCAGGTATTTACAACAATGTGCCATGCAAGATGAATCTGCCATATTTTAGATATTATCTTGTCAAGAAAGTGAGGTTTTCTTTACAGAATATAATGTCAAAGTCCTGTATCTGAAACGGCTTATACAGCAGGCCATTGCTCTTCTTCATATATTAAATGCTGATGATTCAGTTGGGTGAGAGAATATTCCCTTTAGTAACATAAAAATATGTGGTGGAATTTGGGCAACCTGGAGGGGAGGATTCTGTTTCCTTTAAATCCAAAGGACACTCTCACTTCTTGAATGAGTATGTATGTATTATTATTATTAACTGAACTGAGACAGATCTCCAACTACTTCATTTCCACAAATGAATTTGTCCCCGCTGGGTTGTTGTTTAGTCGTTTAGTCAGAAGGTCCTTCTTCTCCCATGGTCTCAGCCTTGGATCCAAGCAGAAACCAAGCATGGCTCTCCCTCTCTGGCTACTTCTAGCTTCCAGCTTGCACACACCCAGCTCTGGCTATGGATCAGAGCACGCCAGGCACTCCTGTCTTCCACTGCCTCCCGCAGTTTGGTCAAACTCATGTTGGTAGCTTCAAGAACACTGTCCAACCATCTCGTCCTCTGTCGTCCCCTTCTCCTTGTGCCCTCCATTTTTCCCAGCATCAGGGTCTTTTCCAGGGAGTCTTCTCTTCTCATGAGGTGGCCAAAGTATTGGAGCCTCAGCTTCAGGATCTGTCCTTCCAGTGAACACTGTTACCGGAAAAATCCGAGGGCTCCCTTGGACAAAAACAAAGACACCAACCAGGATAACTTGGAGCAAAACAGCAGCCTGTAGGCTTGGCCTTTATTGAACTGTTGCAACAGGGTGTTCCCCTCACTTGCAGGAGAGAGGAAAGACCCAGAAAGATGGTGTGCAAGACCTTATAAAAACTTTTGAAATTTCCATCCTCTAGGTCAAGCCCACCCCCAGAAACATCATGCATACATTACAGAAGGGGTTGACATCATGCATACATTACAGAAAGGAGGGGTTGAGGGAGGAGTTGTGGTGGTAACCTGAGTGTCCTGTCACCTGGCTTACCCCCTCCCCATGAGTCACTTCCAGGAGACAAAGGGGAGTTTGCAGTTTCCTGCCCCCAGAGGGAAGATCTGATCATTGTCCTTTGTTTCAGTCCATGCTGAATCCACTCCCATATGCAAGTTCTTTGTGATCTTGATTGTCTTCTGTCTGGGATCATCAGGGTTGGCATAGCAGCTGGGCAGGGCTCCTGTGGATGTGCTGGGATGGTGAAGGGATTATGGCTGACCAGAACCAAGCCACCCCCCTCTGATAGTCCTTGTCATATGGAGTAAAATAAAAATTGAACAGTGCAATCCGATGTATGGTTGATTTTTCTATGAATTTATAACAGAAATGTGGCGTATGTAATGTGTGAGTGAGTGAGTGTGTGAAGTTTGTACAAACAGAATGATTGGGGTGGGGGGGTTCCTGCTACAACACTCAGGGCTGATTTCCTTAAGAATGGATAGGTTGGATCTTCTTGCAGTCCATCCTCTCTGGGTACCATCACCCATTTATTATTTAATTTTATTCATTTACTAAATTTCTATACTTCTCTTTATTCAAGGATCTCAGGGCAGTTTACAGTCATGAGCTTTAAATGTGTAATGCGAAGATGACATTTGGGTTAAAGATACTACATTTGGGTTAAAGATACTACATTTGGGTTAAAGGTACTACTACAAAAGCATAACTGTCCTACTATATTTCATCAACTGGTCATAGTAAACTTCAGGAGATGCAGTGTGAGAAATGTGAGGCTATGCACTGAATGATGCCTTTGGGCCAAATTAGATAGTCACTTAATACATACCAAACAGCGTTTCCATGTGCTCTGGTTTCCATCACGGTGTTCTGTTGCACCGGAAGCAGTTTAGACATGCTGGCCACATGACCCGGAAAGCTGTCTGTGGACAAATGCCAGTTCCCTCAGCCTGAAAGCAAGATGAGCACCACAACCCCAGAGTCATCTGCAACTGGACTTAACTGTCAGGGGTCCTTTACCTTTACGTTTTACATACCATATAGTTATATATCTTCTTTTTCCTTAATTAATTTCAGGCAGGGGGAGGATTCTTACTGAGAAGGCAGCACTCAGGGAAAGGGAGCTTATCTCTTTACTTTCATACTGCAGTCAGAATGGATATTGCCACCCTGTGCAACTAGGAGTCTTAGAACAAAAGTATGCCCCTAAAATGTAATGTGTGGGTGAGACTGACATTTGCATAATCTCTGAAACAGCCAGTACACATTGTATGTGCATACACTCTGTATGTGTGACTAAAGAACAAGAATGGGCATTATATGTGCAGATGGGCATTATATGTGCAGTTTATACTTGTGTGACCTTGTACACATCCATAAGGGTGAAGCCAGTGACTTTGTGTCCCCCACTCTATGTGCATAACATATTGGATTGGGATCACAGAGAACCATGTTCATATCACTTAGCCATGACCATTCAGTGGTTGACCTTGGACATAACCTGCCTCACAGGGTTGTTGTGAGGGTAAAATGGAAGAAGGAGCCACGCATCCCACCTTGAGTTCTTTGAAGGACAATAAAGTGCATACTCCGACTGTGTCCATGCTCCCGTTTGCACTGGACCCAGTGTGCTCCTGCTGCTAGTTTGGGAAGTAATGCTCGCACACTGTCAGCCACACAATACGTGCCTATCCTGTGTCAATCTTGCCATTTCTTGTGGGTTCCCCAACTTTTATTGGAATTGAATCAAATAATGATCTAGCTGCATTTTAAGCCTGTAGTGTGCGCACAGCCCATGCCTGAAATCTACAGAGTGTCATATTGAAGTATCAAAAGTTCCATGTACACAACACAGCTTTGCCTTGTAGGGTCTGCTAGCCAAACATGAGGCCTGCATTTCCACAAAACAATCTGGAAAGGGAAATTTGTTTAAAAAAAACAAACCGAGTGATTTAGTGTTACTTCTCAGGAAAAGAAAGCAATATACTTTTAAAAAAAGACATAAAGAAAGCAACGTGTTTTTGTCTTTCAAAAACTGACATTATTTTGAACATAGGTGAGGTGAGGACAGTATGTTACTTAGTTTTTTTAAGCCGTGGGTCCACTTTTCAAACATGAAAGGACAGAGGAGCCAAAAGGGCTGAAAGAGTTAAGGTCTCAACCACCCTGTTCCAAAAAGTGATTGATGATGGTGATGTGTAGCATTTCAGCTGCTCCCCCGCCCCACAAAAAACCCTCCCTCCTCTCTCTTTCAAAATTGTGCGGAAGTGGGAAAAGGAGGCAATGTTCTGTTGATCTGTTAAACCGAAGCTCCCTCTGCCTCTCTTATTTCCAGTGGCTGAAACTGTTGTTTCAGTTTGGGTTGGAGCTGGCCTGAAGTTATCCTGACATTTCTGGGAGGACATCCAAAAAAGTGGTTTTGGAGGTGGGGGGGGTAGGAGGAGGAAAAATAGAGGATAGGGAGAGGGAAGATTAGGAAAGGAGAGCAAGGTGAGGAGAAAGTCTTTCCTCAGTATCACATTTGTGCGGGTGTTTGAATTTTGCCTGGAAAATCTATTAGCCTTGATGCTTTGGCTCTCTGGAGAGAGACAAAGGAGCTGCACTCCACGGAGGAGGAGGAGGAGGAGGGCATTGATGGGGAAGTTTGTGGGACTCTAAAAAGAGGGGGAAAGAGCACAGAGCTCCAGCAATAGCAGCAATTCTAACATCAGAGAAATGTGCCTCTCTGTGGCTGCCTCCTGAAAAGAAAAGGAAAAAAAAAAGTCAGAACTGCGGCTAGATGGAGAAAAGCAAAGACCCTTTAGAAAAATCCCTTTCATTGCACCCAGCTTGGTGAAGAAAGTGAAAAGAGAAAGAAAGGGGAAAGCAGGAGGGAAGGGAGCCATCGTGAACTGGACATTGTCTGGAGCCCGTTTTGTGTAGCAGAAAAGCTGCCGAGCTGCCTACAGCAGATCTACATGGCAAAGCCCTCAGTCTAAAAGAAGGCTCCGACAGAATCACTTCTTGAAAGGAGAGTTTCCCGGAAGGGTAAGTTTTGACACTGCTCTGCAACTATTGAGGGACAAGCTGACATTTGTGTATGTATATGTGTATTAAATGTGTAGGCAGATGCATGTGCAGAGGCGGATGTTTGAACAGATCCCAGTTGTCCATTGCTGATTATCTCAGTCGTTTCTCAGCCTATGTTTTCTTGAAATGAAATTTCCACACTGCTGCAGTGTGAACAACATAAAGATAGCGGCAAACCGTCCTAATCTGATACACAAGCTGGCCAATCTCCCTTCTTTGAGAGAGAGAAACTAGAGAATGCTGTTCTCTATATATTCGTGCCTATGTTAAGAGTGGAGTTCCATCTAAAATGGAAAAGGGGGGCAAATTTGGAGGGTGCTGATTCTCAGAAATGTTGAAGGAAGTTCAAAGCATCTAAGAAAGATTAGGAAAATTTCTCAGGAAGGAAAGTGTTTTTGCAATCTATATGAATACCCAGTATGGTCATTAACACTTGTCCCCATCTTCTTTTATTTTTAAAGTCAATCCCACAATGAAGTGGGCACCGGTTGTGAGTTTAACTGTGCTGTGGGCTGCGTGGCTAGTGTGTGGCATGGAAAAGCCATTGAGGCAAGCTGACAGAGGGAGGCATGGAGTTAGGAGAGTGCCTCTGGCCTATAGGGGCAGTAGCAAATCAGCTGCACAGACGAGGAGAGCTGGTGTGTCCCACAGACTTTTAAGCCCTTCTGGGAGGTTTCCTCAACGTCCTCTTGTCAAAAGGGATTCTTTGGAACCAAAAAGGCCACAAGTAGCCCCGCTAGAAGATGACTCCCGTGCCCAGGTGAAGACTGGTGGGACTAAAGTACGGCTGACACAAAGACCTAAGGTGGAAATGGTTAGGGATGAAGGGCCATCCACTGCGTTTCGATCGCGCACAGTGCGTTTCCCATCTGGGTCTAGTTCCCCCAACATTCTGGCTAGCTTTGCTGGGAAAAACAGAGTCTGGATTATCTCTGCTCCTCATGCCTCTGATGGCTATTACCGGCTCATGATGAGCCTTCTGAAGGATGATGTCTATTGTGAACTGGCCGAGAGGCATGTCCAGCAGATTGTCTTGTTCCATGAGGAGGGCGAAGAGGCAGGGACAGTCAGGAAGATAACCACGGAAGGGAAAATCCTGGAACAACCTCTGGATCCTAGCCTCATTTCCAAACTCATGAACTTTCTGAAGCTGGAGAAGGGCAAATTTGGCATGGTGCTGCTAAAGAAGACATTGCAAGTAGAGGAACGATACCCTTATCCAGTTAGGCTGGAGGCCATCTATGAAGTCATTGACCAGAGTCCCATCAGGAAAATTGAGAAAATAAGGCAAAAAGGCTTCATCCAGAAATGCAAAGCTGCTGGGACAGAGGGCCGGGTTGTTGAGGAAGGCAACAATGGTGCTAGTGTCACTAGGGCAACACCAGGTGGTGGACATGTCCAACCAGTATCCAGGAAAGAAGAAACAAGGAAAAGCATTGGGCAGCCAACACGGGCTAAAACTGTGAAGAAGTTTTCGACAACCACACTGTCTCCCCCTCCAACTAGGGCACCGACTCTTCCTCCCACAATTCTCAGGCCAATCACCAGAATGATGACAATAGCAAGCAGGCCTACAACCACCACCACCACCACTGTGCCGACTACACAGAGAACTTGGACCACAAAATCACACACCTTGCTTCCCACAGCTCCTGAGATGACTGACGCTCGGGTGACAGAGAGTTTCTCCTCCCCTGTATGGAAAGAGAATCGCAGAGAAAGGAATCCAGCCCACACACAGAGGCAACAGACCACTACAAGGAGACCCAGCAAAGCCACTCATTATGACACCCATTCAGAGGTCCCAACAACCACCTCGGAGCATCCCACGAGAGCAAGTGCCGGACGATACAGAGACAACCGCACAGACCGGAAGGACTATAACAGTCGAGGTTCCAGTGTCACAGCAGGCCAGCACAAGCCTGCTAAAAGCAAACCACCTAAAAAGAAAGCCCAAGAGAAAATACTGAGCAATGAATACGAGGATAAATACGACTCAGGGCAGCCTGCTGTTCCTCGCTTAGAGGAAAATGTTCCGGCGGGACATATCCCGCCAAAGAAAGGGAAAGATCCAAGGAAACACGACCGCTTAGATAAACCTGAGAAGAAGAAGAAAGAAAGATCAGAGAAGAAAAACGAGAAACAGGCCAAGAAGGACAAAGCTGAAAAGAAAAACAAGCAAGAGAAAGAGCGCAACAAGAAAAACAAGAAAGGAAGCAAAGCGGACAGCGAGGGAGTCCTGAAGTCCAATGCCAAGCCTTTCACGCAAACCCCCAGGAAATCTGTGACAACACTTTTGGATTTATTTGAAGGCAGAAGACGTCTCCTGGTAAGTAGATTATACATGGGCATGCATCACTTAAGGTCAGTTCACAAGTTAGGCTGCAATCCTAAACCCACTTACCTGGGAGTAATCCCCATTGAATTACATAGGACTTACTTCTGATAACAATTGCACTGGAAGTTTCTTACTGAGGCCCTGTGTCTACCTTTATGTGTAGCAGCCAAAGCTGGCAACCATCACACACTTCTGTCTCCTGAAAGCCTTGGGTGCCCATTTTTCTTTATTTAAAACACTTCACTTGCTCTGGTGGCATCTCTTCGTCCCTAACTGCTTTCAGGGGAAAGCAGGTGATACCAGAGTGAGTTGAAAAGAAATTGACAAATTCTGCTGGAAGGTAGGACTCAATGTCAGCCCAGTTTTATGCAACCCTTGGCCTGATTTCAGGATCCCTCTGCAAGCAGTCATTTCAGACCTCTGTCAAGAGTGATCTGTTCCTCCCACACTAGAGAGAGGAAGAGAAAGAAAGACGGTGGCCCCACCCACTGTGGACTTCAACTCCTCCAACAGTCAGCAGATGGCCCCTGCCAGATTAACCCTGCTGGACTGTGGCCCTGAAACACTGTTCAGTGTCACCATCACATGACAGGGAAGCGGAACCCATGGCTCTCCAGATGTTGTTGGACTATCTCATATCTGACCATAGCCCATGATGGATGGGACTAATGATGGAGTTTGGTGACATCTGGAGGGCCACAGTTTCTCCACCCCTGCCTAATGATCTTTAGTCTGTCCTGGGCATATTCCAAAGGCATGAATCCTAATAATGTGATGTATGCCTTATAAGTCTCATAGGGCATATGATGCAACCTTTCTCAATCATGTGCAGAAGCTGCCAGAAACCTATAACTGGGGAGCTGAAGATGGTAGGATCTGTATTTTGCTAGTCCAGGGCTTAAAAGAAATCCAAATAAGGATGTGCTATGTTCAGCATGGTTGCGTTGTCACTGTTTTCATATATATTTGAACTCATAGCTCTTCCAGTTGACATCTGTTCACAGTAATGTTGATAACTTCTGGGTTTCAGAACCAAGCCAACTGTTTTTGGCACTTTTCCTGGGCAGGAACATAATGCATTTGCAAACATATCCCTTACAAAGTTGTTGGTGAGATGCAGAGTTGCCTTTCTCTTAAGTAGAACAGCTTGTGATGAGCTTCTGAACCTTAAAAGCAGCACAACGTGGCTTTGCATCTCCAGAATTTAATAACTTCACATATTATTAGCCGGCTCCTCTCTGAAATCCTTTGACAGAGGACACAAAGCAATATGCTCAGATGTTTTCCTTGGCAGGAGGAATGCAGCTTGAAGGCATAGTGTGACAATTCAGACACCCTTCATAGGCCACATTTTTCATACACAGTAATCTCCATGAAACAAAAAGCATCTACATTACATCTCTTAAGTGTACAACATTTGTTTTGTTTGCCACAAAGTATAATGATTAGGAAACCATGCAATATAATGTGTGGCCCATAGCCTTTGGTAAAGAAAAGTTCCTTAGTTTTGTGTGCGTGCCATATTCCCCTGAATGCTTACTGAGAAGTAAATGCAACTTGGTTGCAATGTGGCTTACTTCCAGGTAAGTGTGTACATGTTTTCAGCTTTACAGCACATACCTGGGGCATGCTGGCTGAGAAGTAAATTCCACTTAGTTCAATAGGATTTACTCCAAGGGCATAGGATTGCAGCCTTAGTGTGTTTTCCTTCTGCATATTAACCTGCTTAGCTGTTTGGTATAAATAACTGCTGGAGTTCTTTCATTTTGAGGGTGAATGCTTCTCCCAGATCTTAATTAATTAATTGGTTTATTAATTGTGATAATGATAATAATAATGATAATAAGAATAATACCTGGGTTGTGCAAGGTCAGCTTTCTCTGTTGCTTGCAAAAAGGAATTAAGCAGCATGTACAAAAAAAAAAGTTTTAAAGCAAAGTTTACGGCAGAGCAATGGCAGGCTATGCCCTGATGAAGCATCATTTCAGGTATGAGGAATACATACAGGAGTGTTTGTGTGCCTTTAATGAGGTGCTAACTTTTATGGAAAGAAATTAGTGGCAGGACAGGGTGAGGTCAGGATGAGATCAGGATGATAGTTAACGGGATAAGCAGAGATATAGAATTGTAGAGTTGGAAGGGACCACGAGGGTCATCTAGTCCAACCACCTGCAATGCAGGAATATTTTGCCCAACGTGGGGCTTGAACCCACAATCCTGATATTAACAATCTCATGCTCAACTGGCAAAGCAGAGCCACTGTTCAGGTGGTCAAAATCAGGTGCATCCACGACTATGATTTCTTAGCATGTGTTGGGTACTGAGGTCTATTCCACCAGTGAAAGCCCTAATTACTGTCCCATACATGGATTTGCCTCTTAATGAAGCATGCGCCCGTGAGTGGATTTAAATTATAAGCCTTGTTTGCAAATGCAGCACCAACCATACATTTATTATTATTATTGATTTACTTTCCAAACTGCTTAGACCACTTAAATATGAAAATATCCAAGCAATGTTTTGGGGGGGGGGTGGCGGGTGGAGAGAGCCTTGTGCCTTAAAGGTGCTTTCAATGTATTGTGAATTTACAGGCAACTTTCTTTCTAGCATTGTTTCAACCAAAGCAATCAATCTTTCTTTTCAAAGTGTAGCAGATTAGAAAATGTAACCTACCGTATTTTTCGCTCTATAACACGCACCAGACCATAGCACGCACATAGTTTTTAGAGGAAGAAAACAAGAAAAAAAATATTCTAAATGAAATAGTGGATATATGATTTTTGTGGTTCATGCTGTGGCCACAGACATGTGATCTGACAGTGAGTTTGGAGTAGCCCAATGCAAAAATCCTGAGGATCCATGTGGGATCCATGCTTTGTAACCATGGAGGAGGGAAGGAAGGGGAACCATGGATCCTCTGCTCACGACTGCAGCAGATCCCCCCGCCATCCGTAGGCATTCGCTCCATAACACGCACAGACATTTCCCCTTACTTTCTAGGAGGAAAAAAGTGAGTGTTATGGTGCAAAAAATACGGTAATCTTCATAGTTTGACCTTCATAGTGAAGTCCTAATACTTAGCAGGTTATGGTGGTTTAGATTTAGGGAAAGTCCTTGATCAAAGCAGAGAAGAGATGCCAACTGACCAGGACATAATGTCTTGGTCTGTTTGCTATGTCTTGGCCTGCTCCTGTGACGTCAACAGCAGCCAGATTGGTAGAAATCTGCAAGATAAACTTTTTAATGGTATGGAGACATTCAAGGTCCTGTTAAAGAAACAGAAGCAAGAGCCAACTCTGAAATCTAGACTTATCACTGGCTTTGACTTTCTGACTTCCACCTACTGTTTGTGTCTGTGGTTTTGCTTCAGGCCCATCTGTTTTGGCTCAGTTACATTGCTTTTGTTTGCTACTCTGCGGTGTGGAAGGGCAGTCTGAAAACTTGAGTTCATCCCCACAGAGGATGCAGCCAGTCTGCATGTATAACATATACTAAAATTAACCCCCTGCATGAACAGGCCTCCCCACATTTTTTAAAAAGAGTGAAATATACCAGTATTTGCTTACAAAACAGCTGCTCAATGTGAGCAGGGGAAATTGGGATTAGTATGGAGCAGGAAGCAACAAAAGTGGTAGGTATAAGCAACAAATAATCTCCTGCTATCACTTTTGAGGTAGGAACTGGAGAGAAATACAATTTTGTTTGTGTTGTAATGAGAAGCTACCCAACTTGCACCAAGGAAAGGTGGCGCTGCAGACCTGATCTCCCAGCACCACTTATCAAGATGGTATAGGGTACTGTAGGGCAGTAGCAAGTTTGGGGTGGTGTGGGTGCACCAGCAGAAACAATGTGGTGCTGCTACCAGATTGCATGTGCACCACCCAGACCTCACTGCTACTCTGCATCCACACTGTCTCGGTAGGCAGCGGCAAAATGGCACCAGGAAGCTAAGTCCATGGCGGGACAGCCCCCACACTTCCTGACTGCTCCTGCCTGGAGGGGAGATAGGATATAAATGTAAATAATTGTTGGGTTGGATCAGACTTAGTCATAGATGTATTGAAATCAATGGGACTTAAGATCACCATGGCTAATTTAAGCCCCACTGATTTTAATGGATCTGTACTTCAGTATGACTAAGTCTGGATCTGACCCATTATATTGGATTTCTTGCTAAGGGCTGTGTGTGTATGAAGCAGTGGCAGTTCTGGGGCTTGAATTTGGCGACTTCAAGGCTTGAGGCAGAAGCTTCCACTTCATACCTCTAGGAGTTCAAGGAAACTATGAAAGTTCAGGAATTTTAAGGCAGTGTCACAAAATGGCCTCTGGCCTTTGTTGGCTGTTATCAAGGTAATCCTTGACTTCATCAGTCTTTAGCTGCCCAAACCCTGTTCATTTTGCTTCTTCTGTTCCTGTCCATTCAAGTCCATTTCCATGTTCTGTGCTATTGGCTGCCTTCTGGATACTGACCTTTGCCTGACCATGGTGCAATTGCTTAGAGAGCCTTTAGGAATGATAATTAAATAGACCCCTCAGGCATTACTCAGATCCTGGCCTGCGACTCCTCATGCCTGACTGCGTTCCCAATCAACAGCCAAGTTTCTGGCAGTGCACTACAATCTGATCCAGTCCTATGTAAATAAAAGGCAAACACCTTTGGTTTGCTGCCGGGTGAGAAATTAAAACCAGCCAACACTTTTATCTAAAGTTCCAGTTGCAAAAGGTTGATAGCGTATTACCATATCGAACTGGCTTAGCACAAGCACACAAGCGAGGGTGTTCCCAGTGAGGAGACTGTGGGGTTACTCAAAGGTTAAGCAGTGGCTATTTCCCCCTGGAATTTCTGGCCTGCAGTAAGTTGCCACATAATGCAAAAAGCTAATTTTCTTTCTTTATAAAAAAATGTTTACAGTACATACCACTACAACATAAAGCTATATCACAGCGGTTTACAACATAAAACCAAACAATATAACCAGAAAAAGTTAAAAATAATTTAAAAGCAAAACAAATTAAAAACAATCAACATTAGATCGTTGTGTGGGGGTGTACTCTGAATTGCCTGCATACCCAGTGGTACAGGAAGTTTTCAGCAGGCCTTTAAAAGTTGGCACAGAAGGTGCCTGCTGAATCTCTATGGGCAGGGAGTTCTACAGGACTGGGCTAATGACACAAGGCTCGGTTTCTTGTTGTCAAACGAGCCTCACCAACACAGGAAAGGAGCAAAGATGCTCCTGCAGATGATCTCAGTGACTGAGCTGGGATAGAAGTGTTCAGGTGATCTCTGCGGTATCCTGAACCCAAGTTGTTCAGGGCTTTGTAAATCAATACACCAACCCTGAATGTGACTTGGTAGCAGGCAGGCGATTGTGACATATGTTGTCAGTGTTTACCTCAGTTAATAGTTTTCTGAAAGACCTTCCCCCCCTCCCCGCGGCTTCCACTGTGTACTTAAACAGTCACGTATAACACACCCTATTCTTATTTGCAACACGCTTAAGGCATTGTTTAATTGTTTTACATAGGAAAACTGGGGGCTGGGGTAGGCATTGCATTTGCTAGGTGATCAGCATAGAGAATTTTGTCATCCCTTTTGGAAGCCATCACTGACATGCGGCAGGGGCAGAAAAACTCCCTCTGGCTTGGAGCCAAATATTCTACTGTGCAGAGGGTGGAGGGCACTCCCCCCCCCCGAAAACTGGCCTTGAGTGGTCAGGGGACACTCTAGAGCAGTGGTTTTCAACCCCGGGGTGCCTTGAATGATGGTCAGGGGTGCCACAGGCAACACTGGCCTCTGCCCCTCTTTCCTTCTCTCCCTCCTCTGATGCCCTCTCGCATCTTCCTCCCAAAGGCTTGCACAGCTGTTCGTTGCGGCAGCCCTGGCTACAAGCTCCTCAGGTGAATAGTGCCTCTGGGGCTGGCCAGGGGGTGTTTCCCAGGCCCCTGTGGGGCAGTGTAAGGAGGCCCCTCTCTTTGGGGCGGGGGGGCAGCTCGGAGACCAATGGAAGCAGCTGTGGCTGCCCAGAGGACTCTCAAGGAGAGGGGAGAGGAGGCCGAGGGAACACTCCCCAAGAGAGGGTGTTCGAAAAGGGGTGAGGGGCTGCCAGCTCTGCAGGCAAGGGGTGACATAACTGGGTTCCTGAGCGCATGGGGGTGCCGCAGAAAGAATGTAGTTGGTCAAGGGAGCCGTGGGCCCAAAAAGGTTGAAAACCTCTGCTCTAGAGTGTTTTGGGGGGACTTTTTTGCTGGGGAGGGTATGGCCACACACATGCATAAGTGCAGCTTTGGATAAAAGCATATGTAATTAGCTCTGACTCATATGGTGAGCTGAGAGTTGCATTAAACATTCTAGATGGGAGGATAGAAGCAGATTCCTCTGGAAAATATATTATGTAGGCCAGGCCTCAGGGCTGCATCCAGTGCTAGTCCTACTCAAGAGGAGGCCCATTGAAATTAAGGACCAACTTAGGCTCATTATTTGGTCTACTCTGAGTAGGGCTAGCATTATATACAGCCCGTTGTCTACGAGTTGTTGTGAAAACCCTGGGAGTATTATCTATGTATGACTTCCGATATTAACACGGTTCAAAAACCAACAATCTAAACCTTCTGTTCTCTGTCATCTTCCTAGCTGATCACAACTCCCAAGCTTGACAGCACCATGTATGTGCAACAGAGAGATGAGTATCTGGAGAGCTTTTGCAAAATGGCAACTAGAAAAATCTCAGTGATCACCATCTCTGGCACCGTGAACAACAGCCGCATGAAGATCGACCACTTCCAGCTAGGTTGAAAATTCTTTCCTTTCATTTCTTTCTGGGCGATAGACGCATGAAACTAGTGTGTTTGCTTGTTTTTTAAAAAAATAAAAAACCCTGAGAGTCCCTTTGTGGTAATATGGTTCTTCCCTCTCCCACCCTTTGTATTTGCATAGCTGGCATTTCCCCCGTTTGTTTTTCCATGGCAAAATGTTCAAATAATTGGAGCATCACTGCGCTGGTCTATCAAGTCAATGAAACAGCAGAAAACAGAGAATTGTGACCTGGCCATGCCATAAGCCAGGAAGTCATTTGGTTCAAGACTAGGAACATCTCCTGTCTCCAGAACTTTGTATACCAGCCCTTTCAAGTGTTTATTTATTCCTAGAGCGGCTACTGGGCTGTCCACATGGCCCCCTCCACCTCTGACCTTGTCATGAATGGAAAGTTCTGAAGATGCATTCAACTAAACATGGCATTTGGCTTTCCTGTGACCAAGAGCCCTCGGTGATGTAGGTTCCCAGTTACAGGGAGGACTGTAAGCCCATTCAGAAGAATGTGCTTACAATCCCCTTCAGACCTTCCCACTCTCAGTTGAGGAAGGGGGTGGCATGTGTGACCTATGGACAGAATAAAGATGAACACCTAAATAGGGTTTTTTATTCTGCTCATATGCTCAGTGTCCAGCTTATTTTGCAGGTCTTTGGTTATAGGCTCATATTATCTAACACACACAAACCTGACTGGCTAGTGTTAAAAAAAGAAGTAATTGACCTTTGTCCTTGTGTTCACACTTGTCATTCAGTGAACTTTACATTCTTGCTGTGAAACAATGACAATTTTATAAAGTTTTATAAGACATGTTTGATTGGTTTTGTATGAAACCAATACAACAATAAAATTCACATCGAGGCAAAGTTCATTTGTCATGAGTCCTTGGAAAGTTTGATAGTTTAATTGCAGTATAACCTCATTTATCTGAATAGTTTAGATGGTAACCTAAAGATTCACGTGCTCTTAAGTGTTCCTGTTTACATAGGAGTGCATGAAATAGTGCAGAAATTGATATTTAGCTGTAAAAGCAGATTTGGGCTACCATTGAATGCTTTTGAAATTGCATCCATGTAGGTTGTTACAGATGCAGCCTTTCTTCATAATCATAATGTTTCAAAATATACTGATTTCCTAATATTTCCAAGTATTGGATTTGGGCTGCTCCTTGGGTGTTCCTCTTTGCAGGGGAGAATTACACCACAGGAGTTCTTTTTTCAGGCCGTGAGGGTCTGAGAAAGAATGAATGATGAGGACGCTTTATACAGATAAAAAAGTTTTTTGATATCTTATTCATGGGCAAGAGCTGCACTGCTGTGTAAACATAAACAAACAAACATACTTGGCCTCAATTAGTTTAAAGTGTCGAAACACCAACTTTGAATAGGGAACAGCGGGAGTTTAAAATAGATCCTGGAATTTAGCACCCCCATCCCATGAAATCTCTCACCAGTTCTCTCTCTCCCCCCCCCCCCATGACATTTCTGGTTGGCTTACTCTATTTGGTTTCATCTTGTGGTATTAACTTGCATATTGTACAGAAGCCTTATAAAAGTGATTTGTGTAGTCTTGCCTTCATGGACTTACGCACCCTAAAGAAACCAAAACCTTAAGGAAGTAAACACATTATACACCCTTGATTGATGTAAGTTTTGTACTGACAAACAGCACAATTCTATACAAATCAATGCAGAAATAAGATCCACTGAGTTCAGTGACACCTAACCCCAGGACAATGGGTACAGGGCTGCAACCTAAGTATCTAACATTATGTCTCTGGGTTGATGGTGTCAAGGTTCTCACTGGTCTCCCTTCTATTATTTGGGCTGGTTTGCATTAGCAGCTTCATATATGAATGGTGCTCAAAATCCTTGTTTAGGAAGAAGTAATGTTTTTAAAAACTTCACTCACTTCCCCCTTGAAAAGACTAAATCAGTATGATTTGGTGGGTACGTCTGAACAGAAGGTGAACGGAAGAACTTTTCCCCCTCTCCCTTGCTGTTCAAAAGTGATTTAGGCTTGTTTGGTACTAATCTCCATGTTGTTTTCCTTTAAAGACAATGAGAAGCCCATGAAAGCGATAGAGGATGAAGACCTCGTGGACCAGCGTCTCATCAATGAGCTGAGGAGAGAATATGGAATGACATACAATGACTTCTTCATGGTGCTAACTGACACTGATATGAGGGCCAAGGTAGGGAGAAGTATTTTAGCCTGGGGCAGGAGAGATGCATGAGTGAGGACAGAGTGGAGCAAAAAACTGTGCTAGTACCTGAAGAAGCAAAAGAAGTTGCAGATGGTAGGAATCATGGAACCCAAATCCAGATGATAGGAACCAGGGATTTTGGTGGGGAAATGCTCACTTGTATGCTTACAGGTCGTGGTATTAGGAATGGAGGAATAATTTGATTTTGCTTGCATTTTAATGAGAAATTATCTAATTCACACTTATTGAACCAATGTAAAAGCCTTCTCCTTCAAAATCTGCGCTTCTCCGAATATTGTAATGCAGTTCCTCAACCAAAACATGTTTATAAAAGAGCATATATTTGGAGAAAGTCTGCACAAAAATGCATAAATTAGGGGAAATAACATAAAATAGTGCATTATATTATCATGAAATGCTTGCAAAAATGCAGTCAAAACTGGATGTGTGTGTGTGTGTGTGTGTGTGTGTGTGTATACACTAAAACTAAAATGCTGAGGAATTTCATGAAGATTTTCTAAAATGCAAGTTGCTACAGAAATGTGGAGAATTGAATTAAAGATTGGATGAACGAGAAACCAAAGCTGACAGATTCATCCATTCCTTCATGGCATTCCGCTCCTACCACAGAATGATCCTGCAAAGTGTCAGAAGGCACTCACTATGAAAATCTTCAGTAGCATGAACATTACTTTATTTGCATGTGATATTTAATTTACTGGTATACTCGACCTTTATTTCATCATGCAACTCAAAATGGCAGACACAGAATTTCCCGACCAGAACCAGACCTGCTTCGCTCACGTGCTTTCAACCATGTCTGAGACCCATCAGTATTAATCAGTCAGGAAGAATGAAGCTGACAGTATAATGACATTGGCCATTAACTTTCAGTGGGAAAGCAGATGCTAAGAGATTTGTTTGCAATCAAACCGTTTCTCAATGTTTCCTTTCACAGCAATACTATGAAGTGCCCATAGCAATGAAGTCTGTTTTTGATTTGATTGACACCTTCCAATCACGTCTCAAAGATATGGAAAAGCAGAAACGTGACGGCATTACCTGCAAAGATGACAAGAAACAGTCCCTGGAAAACTTTTTGTCCAGGTATTTCCTAAAGCCCACCTGTGGCTATGCCAGAACTCTTTAATAATGCAAATTGGTTTAATATTAAGCACTTGTTGAACATGTATT
The DNA here is from genome assembly GCF_965112155.1 of Podarcis liolepis. Classification (NCBI taxonomy): domain Eukaryota; kingdom Metazoa; phylum Chordata; class Lepidosauria; order Squamata; family Lacertidae; genus Podarcis; species Podarcis liolepis. The sequence continues at coordinate 74,177,038 of NC_139558.1, read as the reverse complement.
TTCCATTAACTGATTACTCTGGTCAAAAACTCGCGATCATCTTCGTAGTAGTTAGTTCCAAAACAGAGAGGTGGTTGAGTTCAGACCTTTTTATTGTTTCCAACGAATATCCACTGAAATTAATAGACCTAAGTCATGTTCATTCACTTCAGTAAGTTTATTCATAGTAAGACTAGCATTGGATACAACCCTACGTTTCTGCCAATGGGGAAACCGCACAAATTTGTTTGCAATTAAATATCTAGTAATTAAAGTTAGATACCTAATAATTAAAATTGAGCACAGAGTGAGGGAAGTACATTTAGAAATAACCACTTATAAGAACATTTATAAATGGAAATATCTCCAAACATCATGTTTATTATCCTCACCCCCACCTCTACAAAATGGGCATTCACTGATTGTAATGGAGAGAGAGACCTCTCATTTTCTATGAGCGTTGGCAGTACTAATTTGTTTTCTATAATTACCTCTCCCCCGAATGAAACAGCAGGCAGCAGCATAATTTCTCAGCCATTGCTTCCCTGGGAAAAGCATTCAAAATAATGATGTTGATTGTTCTTAATTTGCATGTCAAGCCCCAGCAAAGTGAACAACCGGTGGTGCCGCGGGTGGGGGTGGGGGTGGGGGAGAAAACCCTCCAGATTCAGAGAGGCAGGCTCCTAATTTGTCTCAAGTTAGAGAACTCAGTCTCAGACTCCAGTTCTAAACACACATGCTTGGGAGCACGTACCATTGATTTCAGTGGGATTTACTACTAAGTAACCATGCATAGGACTACGTGGTAACAACTAATAAAATGGCTAAGGGATTGTCAGGTTTAATGAATTTGGGGAGGAAGGAGAGGAAGCACACATACTGTTAAAGAAGGGAAAGGGAAAGTTCAGGAAGATAGGTATAAACAGGAGAGCAGAGGTTCCATCTGTAAGACAACATCTGCAGCTGTTTAAGATACCATTTCCTGCTTTGAAACGGCACATGTTACTCTGTACATTTCTCTCTCTATAGTTAGCTTTGGCTCTTCTGTTTTTTAATGTACAAAATAACCCACACTCATTCACTTTCCTGAATAAAGCAATGGAAGGTGATCTTCAAAGGAGAGGTGTGGGGAAGCTCAAATGGAAAAAGTATTTCATTTACATTAGTTCTGCCTGCCTAGGGGGAAAAAAACTTGAAATTTTGACAGCACAACAGAATAACCTGAAACCTAAAATGGCATTTCAAAGACATTTGAGCACAATTGCTTCCTCATGTTTGCAGTCTGTTTGAGCCACACAACTTAAATCTGATTCCCGCTAGAACCAACAGGACTAAATTCAGTTTGAAATAATCTTTGTGAATAGATTTTCTCCACCTATTCTCATTCCAGATTCCGATGGAGGAGAAGGTTGCTAGTGATATCTGCTGCCAACGACGAAGACTGGGCATATTCACAGCAGCTTTCAGCCCTTACAGGGCAAGCCTGCAATTTTGGTAAGTCTCCATATGCTTGCTTTCAAGCTATTAACTACTCTTGGTTTTGTTTGTTTTTGAAGTCCTTTGCACCCGCGTGAGGACCTTCAAGCACATGGGCCAGATTTAGCTTATTAACTACTCATAACCCTATACATTTGGCTAGTACCATTTGCTACAGCAATCCTGTTCTTTTCATGGGATGTATAGTATGAGGGAGGTGCATCTAAGAGCAATTTTACCCATGGCAACCTGGATGTGACGGCTGCCAAAAATTGCTTGTGTGCACTCTGTGCAAGGTTTGGAACATGTACCAGTCTGATCATTTGAAGAGCTTTGCATGCCAGCAAAAATGTCTAGTGCTGGCATGGAGAGATTGTCTATGTGATCAAGTAGAAGAGGTTGGCAGCTTCCACATGCATAGTGCATGAGAACTGGGCATACAATCGCAGACCTAATTCATTGGCATTCAGCATTTCATTGCCTATAAGAGCCTTTGCCAACATGGTGTCCTCCAGATGTTTTGGGGCTGATGGTGGTTGTAGTCTAAAGCAGACATCAGGCTAGCCTCCAACATCTGTTTCGCCAAGACATAGCAGGGAATGAGCCTCCTCAAATCCTTGTGGACTGCTTGAATCAAGTGATTCTTTAGTACCTTCTTTGATCGCAGTAAAATAACAGTTTTTAAGTTTAGAATCTGTGCTCAAATTATTGGGAGTGGGGAAGGTAGGAGGAAATCTATAACCTCCCCGCAATTTTAGCCTGATCATGGTTCCTCTGTAGCCTTCTAAAATCATTAGCAAAGAGCATCTTCCATCTGTAGATTTGGGCAAATCTATGCAATGTTCCTAAAGAAACTGCATACCAGCCTCCTGTATTTTGAGCTTATAGAATTGCGGGTGGGTGTACATCTGAGAATTTTGCAGTACATTAATATTTGCCTTTCACTTAGTAGAAAAAGCTGGCATCAGTCTTTGACACCCTTCTTGTTTTAACAGGTCTGCGTCACATAACTGTCCTCAAGCTGTTAGGTGTGGGAGAAGATATTGGTGGAATGCTGGAATTGTATCCAATCAATGGTGAGAAATTATTTTGAGTTTGTAAGACAGCTCTGTGTGTGCCTATCATTCTGAGCTATACACCTGTATGATGTATCACAATTGTTATGATTATTTAAAAAATTAGAATGCATATTAGTGTAAGTTTATTTTCAGAAGTTGTTCTCAAATGGGTCTTGAGTTGTGGCTGCAAGAAAGGTCATAGAACGTGAATGAGAGTCACACATGAAGCTACAGCACAGTCCTATCTTGCGCAAATCCTGGAACATGCTGTATACCAGTAACAACACTTGAGAAATTGTTTTAAGGAACTTCCCATGGCCCTAGTTTGTTTTAGTGGGCAAACAGACGTATGAAAAGCAGGCCCCTACAGTGCTTGTTTAAACTTAATTTATTATGTTCTGTATTTATCCAACATTATTATTAAGTTGCCTTGTGAGTTTCCTGAAGCCAGGAGGACAAAAAACAAACAGCCTTCCTCAGCTGTAGTCTTCTTCAGGCATTATGCCCAAACAGGAAATAGGGCACACTGTGCATACTGACCTTGCTGCCAAAGTCCCTATCCCACTTGCTTGGTCCCTGACCTTCCTATGTTGAGCCAGGAAGAACTGAAGAGGACTTCTGGCTGCATTCGGTTTAACATGAGTAGAAGACTCAATGTGATTAGGAGCTAGTGTGGTCAAAGCATGCATAGGGATGGTGAGGCAAGGCCCCCATGACTTCTGCGTAGGTTGATATTTCCTCTTCAAACATAACACCTCAAAACCTCTGGAGAAGTGTGTGTGCGCGCGCGCGCGCACACACACACACACACACACACACACACACAGACACTGTATATTTAAAGTTACCAGCTAGATTAACAATATGTAACAACTGAAAAAACGGGCAAGATACAAAATTGCCGTACAGTGGTACCTCAGGTTACATATGCTTCAGGTTACATACGCTTCAGGTTACAGACTCTGCTAACCCAGAAATAGTGCTTCAGGTTAAGAATTTTGCTTCAGGATGAGAACAGAAATCGTGCTCCGACAGCGCGGCGGCAACAGGAGGCCCCATTAGCTAAAGTGGTGCTTCAGGTTAAGAACAGTTTCAGGTTAAGTACGGACCTCCGGAATGAATTAAGTACTTAACCTGAGGTACCACTGTACTTCCCCAAGTCTTTCATGCTATAATTCAATATAAGGAGAAAATAATTCAGGGCAGTACATCTAGTGAAAGGGGTGGGGGGCAGGAATGAGATACCACAAGCCGACACAATTCTCTTCCAGTTGGAAAAACTCAGTTACATAAACACGAGTAATTCAACTGAACTAGAAGAGCTCAATGGCACTCCCTTTTAAACCAAAAACACACGTTCCCCTTATTAACCTGCATCCCACAGATATCCAAGAATAGAAATGGAGCCCCGTTTGCTTCCAAAGAACACTGGAAAGCCAAAGAATTTGAGCACTGAGGGAACGAGATCCTAGTGGATACACTTTCAGTCCACAGTGAGGTTAATGTGTCACAGAAACCTGACTATTTTCCAAAAAAAGGCATCTTGCTTTTTATTGCTATGGGCAGGAAATGATGTTCACTTGGCTGCCCAGAGTCCTCTCAACCACCATCACGCCTCCAGCCTGTTCTACTTCAGCTGCATATATAGTACGCTTGAATACATATTTTGCTTTTAAGAATGACTTGTCTGTGTGTCATAAGATGCTGACGCAATTCCCAATCTCTGTCTCCTCCTAGGGAGCTCCAGCGTGGACAGGGAAGAGCTCCCTGCTCATTTGGTGAAAGATATCCGCAATTATTTCCAGATCAGCCCCGAATATTTCTCTATGCTTCTGGTTGGAAAAGATGGGAACGTCAAATCCTGGTACCCTTCCCCAATGTGGTCCATGGTGATTGTGTACGATTTGATTGACTCTATGCAACTTCGGCGGCAGGAGATGGCCATCCAGCAGTCTCTTGGCATGCGGTGCCCAGAAGACGAATACGCCGGGTATGGATACCATGGTTATCACCAAGGGTACCAGGAAGGCTACCAAGATGATTACCGCCATCATGAAAGTTACCACCATGGATACCCCTATTGAAATTAGGAACTTAACCTTTCTCTGCACCCTGCTTTCATCTTAGTAGCCATTCAGACCACAAGCAGCCAGATGTGGGAAGCATTTGATGGTCACCTGACCATGCTTCTTTTCTTCCCTCGTTCAGTCAAGGGACTACTAAAGTATCGGACTTTGGCCTTCTCTATAACACGCATGATGTGAAATAGGTCAAGCCAGTATCATTGGTGCCTTATGGAATAAAGACTCCTTTATATTCTGGAGCCCTTCTAATCTGAAGGTATATCTTGGTGCTATGTATGTATAGAAACCCCCACCCCCCACAAACCCTGACTCCAGTGATGGGCATTGTACTGTAGGCAGAATATAAACTGTAAAATAAGACACTAACACTCCTATAGCTTCCTGTTTCCCCATGCCGAGGGAGGAAATATTTATTAGAAAATGTTGTGAATTTTTGCTGAAGTGGAGGAATGGTGGGTCATATTACAAAATTTGCCGCTCAAAAGAAATCCTTTTAGAAAAACTAATGTTAAAGGGTTGGTTTTTTAATTAAAAAAAATGTTTGGGGTAGAATGATTTATTTTATAACATGCCAGCTCTGTAGTATAATGGTTTCACCTGTTATGGAAAACTTGAGATTGTTAAAGGTTTGAAATAATACAGTGAGAGATGATTTTGTGCCAACCATGTTGCTGCTTTAGCTGTGCCTCTTTATCTTGTTAAGAGTTTTTCTCCCTTTGAAGGCAGGAAGACATTCAGCTCAGCGAAGGTCCTGCCTGTGGGACAGCAGAGGTAGAATAACAGCACTTTCCAAGGAGGAAGACATCTTCTCACTATCCTAAGTTATCCTCCTGTCTTGGCAAGGAAAGCTGAGTCATTCTCAGAGAGTTCTTTAAGGAAACTGAGACATGCATCCTAGAAACCTAAGCAAAAAAAACCAGAAATCAGCAGTAGATTAGCAGATTAACAAAAGGGCTCAAAGACTCATCTCAACTCTAGGACAAGTCCTGCTGATTTCACACACCCCCCCCCCCCCGGGAACAGCATTCCTATAAATTGGCACCTTGAAGGAATTTATGCCAGGGGCTATTGTTTCAACGTGCCACATATTTCAATCGTGAGCCCTCTCAGTAGACCAAGTGTTGCCAATCTGGTGCCCGAAGGTGCCATGGTACCTATGAAGGCTTCTAGTGGCACACCTGGGCAGGTGTCCCAGACTCTGAGCTGCTTTACTACTACTACGGTCTCCAGCCTTCCTAGAAAGAAAGTTATGAGACAACATGTGCAAGTAACTTCTAAGTGATTTCTGCAGTGGTGTGGCTACATTGTATATTTTTAATGGTACTGAGGAATGCCATGGAATTGTTGAGTCATCTCACAGATAAGCAAACAAGCCATGAATTCATAGAATTGTAGGGTTGGAAGGCTCCCCAATCCAATACAACCCCCTGCAATGCAGGATTTGTTTCTCCAAAGCTTGGTTTCTTTTCCATCTGCTCTTGACTCATGCCTCTGTAGTTTGACAAGCATCTTGTGGTGGGGTTGCCATGGCTAAACAAAGGTGTTGGGTTTGAACATAACATCAAATCCTGGCTACTTTTTAAAAATTAAAAATAAGCCATGGTTCATAAAGCAACAACATACCAATGGCTTCACATTCGCCCGTCAATCTGTTGTGCTGGGATTAGGTGTTCAAAAAATCCACACTTTTGTTAAACAAATAATGGCTTACCATTATGTGCAAACCAGGCCAATATCAATTATAAATTACTACAGAGGAATGCAAAACACAGCAGAAAAGTGAGGGTTTCCCTTGGTATTCATGCACAGTGCACAAGTGGAGACAGAGACCTGTATTAAGTATAGCAGTAAGATTATTGTTCTTTAAGTGCAAGGATGTCTGCTTGAAACAATGTCCCCAATCCTCCTCCCATCCGCCCAGTGCTATTTCTGGAGATTCTCACAACCCTTTGCAACAGATTTGGGAGGGAGATTGAGGGGAAAGTGAAAATTGTACTGGCTTCTGCTAGCACAATGAGTTAGTTAGTTAGTTGAATACAGCCCAAAATATGTGGTTTGAAAGTCTAACTAACTACTCCTGTTTAATGTCAATCTTCAGGCTGTGTTAGGCAAATTTATAAGTGCAGACCTTTTATGGGAGGAAATTCTCTGGGAATGTTTAAGTAAAAATCTCTCTGCCTTTTGCTTCTTTAACTGAAATGTAATCTGAAGCTAATGGCCTCACAAATGCTTTCTGGAAACATACTAGCAAGGACAGTTGTAATTGTGGTAAAAGTGAGCAGACCCAAGCAATTTAAATGCACATTACATGCAGTGGAAAGCACTAAAAGTAAACTGCACAACAGTAGTTCAAGCTCTAACTCTTTTGGTGAGTGTTATTTTTTATTTTTTGGTACTAGGAGTTTCCGTTGCAAAGCAAGCTATCTACAGTAGTACCTTGGTTCCCAAATGGCTTAGTTGACGAACAAATCAGCTCCCGAACACAGCAAACCCAGAAGTAAGTGTTCCAGTTTGTGAACATTTTCCGGAAGCCGGACATCTGTTTTGGCTGTCGGCATTGTTTCCGGGGCCAATCAGCCAATCATAAGCCACATCTTGAACGGACTTCTAGAACGGATTGAGTTCGAGAACCAAGATACCACTGTACTATTAATGAAAATAAGCATCTGGAATCTTTATTTGGAAATATTTTTAACAAAATCAAATTTCACACAAGCCAAACAAAGCAAAGTTTCCTCTCTCATAGGGCAGAACTACATGTTACACTGAAAAAAATGTGCTTTCTCAACTTGTCTGCATTTAATATGAATGGAGGAGCAGGGGGACATCTGAAGGGGACTGACTGAAAGGCAAGAGAAACTTAAGCCTTCCAGCACCTCCCCAAAATTATCCTAGGTAGTTTTTTGCTGCAGCTTGGTTTCTTTCCAATCATGGCAACAAAAGTACTCTATCCCACCCCACATATAACACAATAGCCATGCAGGGATTTGCAGGGGAGATTTGGGCACAGGAAAGGTTACCATGAAACCTCTGGTGCTATATTCTTAGAGAAATATTTGTTTTCCCTGTATTGTATGACCCTTGGGTATGACCCTTGGCTAATAGGGGACTGTTATAAAATGTGGGTTGGTCTACAGGTTAAGCTGTTTTTCAGTATTTTAGCTTTCTTTGGGCTGTGTCCTGGATTGAAATAAAGGGACAACTAAGGGCATTATTTGCTTGGGCAAGTCACCATAGGCTTTACTCCTGTTTTGCCCCAGGAGACTCCAGAATATCCAATGTATTAATAATACCTGGATAAAGTGGATACCCAATTTGTGGATCAATTTGATGTGGCTCACAAAACTCCATTAACAGAACAGTCTGTATTCATATGCAGTTACTGGCAGCATATATACCCATTCGTGTTATTGCCACTTTGTAAAAAAAGAAGCTTTGAATTTCTGCTTTATCATCCATGAACGTCTTCTTTCCTCATGCATCTTCTAGACTTAAAGGTAAATGTAAAGGGACCCCTGACTGATAGGTCCAGTCACTGATGACTCTGGGGTTGCGGCGCTCATCTCGCTTTATTGGCTGAGGGAGCCGGCGTACAGCTTCCGGGTCATGTGACCAGCATGACTAAGCCGCTTCTGGCGAACCAGAGCAGAGCACGAAAACACCGTTTACCTTCCCGTCGGAGTAGTACCTATTTATCTACTTGCACTTTGACGTGCTTTCGAACTGCTAGGTTGGCAGGAGCAGGGACCGAGCAATGGGAGCTCACTCCGTCGCGGGGAATTGAACCACCGACCTTCTGATCAGCAAGCCCTAGGTTCTGTGGTTTAGACCTACGTCCCACAAACACACAAAAATCCAAAATCCATTTACGTTGTAGTTTATTTGGCCGTGTGGACTGTAAAACAATGAAAACACCACAAAGAGATCCCACATTTTGGTTAACACCAGGCACTATAAGGGAATCAGGCAGAGTTCCTTAATGAATGCACTTGAATAGCAACAACAAAAGAGTGTACACCAGAAAGCTCCTGTTCTGTTACACTAGCAAACAACGGAACAGATGTCTTACCAGCAAGGCTATCACAAATGCAAATGAGGAACTAAAGCACAATCAAAACCACTGTCCACATAAACCACACCTGCTTCAAAGCTGCTCTTAGGAGCAATTAACTCCTTATTTCAAACTCTGATCAAACAAATAAGCCAGGTTCAAAGGAATGCTCCATTTAGACTTGTTCCAATATACTTTTGAGTTCTAGGAGTGTCATAAAACAGTCTGAGAAACCCAAAGAAGCTGCACTTTTCCATCAACAGACACAAAAATGAGTTGTTATCTGTGCAATAAGAAGCAGCAGCTTATATGATCAGATCACCACTTCCTGGAGTATTTATCTACTTCTGCAAGATAGGGGCCTGTATTTCTTCCTATCCCACTGCTTTGTTGCTGGGTTTCTTTGTTTTTTGGCAAATAGGGACTTGGGCTGGAAGTGTAAAACTGAAGCTGTGACAGTTCAAGTATTACCAAGATTTTCAAATTATATTGTAGCCCCCCCCAAAAAAAAAACAAGAGAAAAGAAATCAGAAATGCTTGACCTCCTCGCCCCATTTCTGTCAATACTATTTCCTTTATACATAGTCTCATCCCTGAATGAGCCCTGGTTAAATTACAAAACATGCATTTCCTTGAATCATACTTAACAAAAGGCATCGTTAAAAGTTCTAAGCCTACGTCCATAACATTGTTCTTTGTTACTTTTTATTTTATCCCTCAGATTTTTGTCCCTGTGCTGCACTTTTACACAGTTGTAGTACACAGAAAAGTTGTATTTTACACAGAGACAGGCATTAAAGAGGACAAGATAGAACTAAGGGACAAAAGGCAGAGTGGGCACTTATGCCAAAATCAAATATAGAGAGGCACCGCAGCTTGCCATTTCAAGTGGCAAGAATAGGCCAGTATAGGCCCACGTTCCTTTCATCTGTGCGCTACCCTTTTACACGAGCTGTGAAACAAACCAGGAAGTTTCAGTTCATATATCATCTTCCGGATACGTTCAAACTAGGAAAATATGGTTAGTGACTTCTAAAGAAGACAGGATATGAAACCATAGTTTAAAGTTGGCTTTTGAATCCTGGCTGATTTGGAAGCCGTTAACGATACTCAGGGAGATGGAATCGTCATGGGAAACGACGATTAAGTGCAGCTTCCTGGTTTGTTTCACAGCTCGTGTAAAAGGGCTGCACACAGATGAAAGGAACTTGTGCATATCCTATGCTCCTAATTCAGTGCTTATCAGATTTGAAAATGTGAACAAGCTCATTGGGTTCTAAGGATCCATCAGCGGGATGACAATTTTGATTTGTGACAAGGAGGGGAGAAAATCATCTTGAACCCACATCGTGGGGGGGGGCCCTATGGCCCCCCAAATGTAGGTGGACTGCAACTCTACCATTACTTTACCACTGGCAATTTTGGGTAGAACAGATGGGAGTTGTGAGTCCCAACAACATTCCCACCTTTGCTTTAGAAGCAGCATTAGATATCCCAACAACAACTTTCAGGCTTAAGTATAAGGATACCTAATACTCACGTGTAAAACATAGCACCATAAACACCAGGAGGGTATATAATGTTCTTCAGTATGTAAGCTTTGGATTACTATATTGCAATTGCATCCACCACTGAGCTCCACTTCACACGGTACTAGTGGTATCCAATGCTACTCCTATCCAAGAGAAGAACTACTGGAATTAATGATTATGACTAGTTTATGTCCAGTAATTTCAGTGGGTCTACTCTGGGTAGGACTAGCACTGTGGACGGCCCAGTACTTTAAAGCTGCTCCTGTAAAACAGTTTAAATCTACATCTAAAAGCATGGTTGTGCGTCTGACAAATGCACTTCTTCAACTGTGCAAATCACAGAAATGTGTGTCAGGAACCATGAGTGGCAACACCATACACACATGGTGGTAAAGACACATTTGACACTGTTTCAAGTACCCCTGAAATATGAGTAAATCCTTAGATGTTTGTGGCATACAATTGTGAATAGTTTGACAGCTCTTATCTCCAGAATACTGTAAGATGAACAGCCTCCATCTATTGATTCTTCATTTACATTTGCTCTGAACCAAGGTACCTCGGTTAACTTCAGTAGCATTAATGCTTTCTTCCATTCATGTGAAAGAACCAAGTGAGAAAGTTCCAAGTGATGCTTCCAGTTCTACGTCTCTTCATCCAAATCATTCTGAACTAGCAACCGTTGCCGACCGCTCTCTTCCTGCAGAAATTCTTCACTCTCGTGAACTACAGAAGTCAAGTACATAACAGCAGCTGTGCTGGATCAGACCAAAAGCGCAGCATCCCACTTCTCACCATGGCCAACCTGATGACTATGAGAAGCCCATGAGCAGGACATGAAGGCTGCTAATCCCCAACAACAGGTATTCAGAGGCACCTGTATTTGATCCTGGAGTCCTCATTAAGAGCCATGGATAGCATTATCCTCATCCTCTATAAATAGGTCCCTTCCCTCTTCAAAACCCCTTCACAGTAGTTAATATATTACCTTACACAGCTTTATGAAAACACAATTTAAAATCCCACCTTAGCGGAAAAGAAAGAAGAAACTTCCACCTGTTGGTCATGGTCCGAACCTCCCCCCACCTCCCAGGGTAAAACTTCATTTTCTTAAATAAGAATGTCTGTACTTCAAAAATCCAAAGCCAGCCTATAAGGCCTCTTCTTCGGAATCGTGGTCACTGTCTTGCTTCGTAAGTCTCTCGAGTTCTTCTCCATCCTACAGAAAGGGGAAAGAGAGTGAAAAGGCAACATTAGTCTATGCTTGGTTAACATTTTCAATTGATAATAAACAGTGTTTTAAAGTAAGCACTAAATATTTCAGCTTTGTGAAGTGACAGCAACTTATAGAATATTCTTGTAACAGGACCCACAATCATGGGCTTCACTTGACCTGGGTATATTTTGGAACTGCTGCAAGATCTTTTCATTTCAGCTGGGTTTCTTATGGCCAGGAATCAGGGGTGGGTGACTGGGGGAAAGAGAGAGAACTCCAGAGTTAGCAGACTGGTTTTATAGGATAATTCATATGTATCTGTCTTGAGGCTGGAGAACCTGGGGCCTGAGGGCCAAATGCTGTCCTTCAAGGCCTCCTTGGGACTCTCTCCAGGTCACATTCCTCCCAATGCTACACTTCTTGCTGGCCTGGCTCTGCACTCTCCTTGAGTGCTTTTGCCTGGCTGGAATGTGTCCTTGAGCTGCAATAATGCCTTGTTTGCCTGGAAGGAAATATGTGGGTCTAGAAACCCCATGGCTTGATTGTAAAGGTAAAGGTAAAGGGACCCCTGACCATTAGATCCAGTCGTGGCCGACTCTGGGGTTGCGGCGCTCATTTCGCTTTATTGGCTTTATTTACTAAGCTGCTTCTGGCGAACCAGAGCAGCGCACAGAAACGCCGTTTACCTTCCCGCTGGAGCGGTACCTATTTATCCACTTGCACTTTGACGTGCTTTCGAACTGCTAGGTTGGCAGGAGCAGGGATCGAGCAACGGGAGCTCACCCCGGTGCGGGGATTCGAACTGCCAACCTTCTGATCGGCAAGTCCTAGGCTCTGTGGTTTAACCCACAGCGCCACCTGCATAGCCTACTGTAAAAAGGCAAGATACACACCCATTGTTCCACCCACTTGGTGCCTCTGGCCATGCCCACCCCAGGTATGGGGCCTTCAGAAGGTTGCCCAGGACAGACTGTAGCTCTTGGACTGATCAGTGTCCCTCACCTTCACCTGTTCGCATTATATGGCATAAAGGCCCTTTGCTAGTGCCAAAGCTATGCTTCAGTGTGTCTCTTTCAAAGCATGTTCTTTCCCAATTAACTATAAAATCATTTTCTGAACTACCCATTCATTGTAGTTAAAGTTAATCCCCTTAGGATGAATCAGATCAAATGCTGAAACAAATAAAATACCAGACTAGGACACAAAGAAGTCCAGGTGCCTAGTCATCCAAATATGTGGCGCTGGCTCTGAGTTTATATGGATGCCTATGAATGAAGAACACTTTATAAGCCTAAAAGGTCTATAAATATTTGTTGTTATAAGCCATTTATTAAGAATTAGGAGCTGAACTGCAAGTAGGAAGGCTGAATGGAAACAAGCAGCAGGTGGCAGCTCAAGCAGCTGCCTGTGAAGGTTGCATAGCAAAACTTTACTGTCATCCTGAGCAAATAATCAGAGTGAAGATCATGCAAGGTCAGTTGTAACAAATGGTTACTTTGAAACAATCAAGTGAAAGTGATAAAACCAAGCAGCTGGGTTTTAATTCTCTTTTGGATGCTAAGGCTGAAATTCTATGCATGCTTACCTCAAGAAATACAGTCGGAAATACATCTGAGTGCACCCTGGAGCACAGATCCTACATATTTTCCATATGTCCTACTACGCCTATCTTAGATCTCTGCTGAAACTTTTGCTCTGATATGTATTAAAAGGTAAGACTGTTTACTCCCCTCTTTTTGTATCAATTGAATAATATTCTTATAAGCTACTGCTGATGAGTTTGACATGCACTGATATATCCAGAATTTGATTTCAGCAACAGGACAATAAAATTTAACTGTATTCCATATTATTCTGCAAAGGTACCACACAGATGCATCTAGAAGGAGCAGGAGAAGCTCTGACTTGACAGTCATGAAATGATTTGTTGATGGAAACATTTAATCACCTGCACAGGTTTTGGGGAGCTGCATCTGCAAACCGAAGCCAGCAGAAATCCAAGATCCTGTGTTCATGGATGCAGATGTGAAAGCTCCCTCTTCCTATAGGACTTCCAAGTTATCACTATAAAGCATTCACTCAAGTGTGCACAAATGTTACCTAAGAGCAGCTTTAACTGTCAACAGCGCCCTCTGGTGCCCACTTGCACAAAGAAGCGGCTATAATTCAACACAGCATTAAGCCCACTGAAATCAATAGCCGTAAGCGCAGTTAACTTTGAGTCACGTGGCTGGCTTGCTGCCAGCACATTTTGTCATTTCTCAGCTCTACAGATGTCTATTACAATGACACCAAGCCAACATTCTTGGGTGGCTGGGAAATGTCTACAATGACATCAGGTGCCTCACAAAAGCATGGGTTTGCAGCACTGCAAGCAAGTGAAGCAGAGCCGCTCATTTGCAAAGGGGTAGACCTGCAGCTAAACCACGAAAGCCTAAACCTCTGAGAGCCAGTGTGGTGTAGTGGTTAAGAGCGAGACTCGTAATCTGGTGAACCGGGTTCGCGTCTCCGCTCCTCCACATGCAGCTGCTGGGTGACCTTGGGCTAGTCACACTTCTCTGAAGTCTCTCAGCCCCACTCACTTCACAGAGTGTTTGTTGTGGGGGAGGAAGGGAAAGGCGAATGTTAGCCACTTTGAGACTCCTTCAGGTAGTGATAAAGTGGGATATCAAATCCAAACTCTTACGTCAAAGCAACTGCAGTGGTGGTGGGATGGCGTCAGCCGGCCCATGCATTGGACTCAAAACAAGCCCCTTCCCAAGCCTTACCCCATTGGAGCGCTCCCAGGGCCCTCCACCAACTTTGCTCCTCTCCCACTGAGTGGTGTATTCCACGCACCGAGGGCTGCTGGAATGGTAGATGAATATGGACAAGAGCACCACAGGAGCTTGCAGGAAGAACTCCAGGGAAGGCTTGAAGTCAAAAACAAAGACAGACACCGTGGTGATGATCACGGTGGTGACCTGTGCAGACAGAACGTGAAACATGTTATCTCGGAACTTCAAGATGAAAGCCACAGAGAGCCCCAGGAAGGCAGTGACGAAAATAAGGGCGACAGAGAACGCATTGTGCCCATAGAAGAACCCACAGTGTTCTATCCGGCGCCTGTTTTCGGGGCGCAAGCTCAGAATCAGGGCGTTGAACATGGCTCCGAAGAGGTACAGCTTGGTGTTCTGTACAAAGATGTTTTCACTGAACTGGCCTCCTTCTTTCAATATCTTTTCATTGTAGATGTTGGCCAGGGCAGAGATGAAGCACTGCACCAGGATGAGCAGGTGCCCTAGCCCAAGGGGAATGGTTCTCAGGGCTCCAGTGGCAGCAGTGATGTTCCAGCTTAAGCTGGGGAAAAGCCACGTTCTTGTGCAGTTCTCTCTTCCTGAGCACTCTTCCTCCAGGCTGGCATACTGCAGGCAGCTGTTAGAGTGGCTGAAATAGATATCGTGATGGAACCCATGCATGGCCAAGCTATGCTTGTGGCTTCCTGTCCCAGCCGTCAGGGCGACAATAGACAGGAACAAAATCAGCAGGGACGCCCACTGCACCCAGGAGAGTTGCCGCCTGTGTGTAGACAAAAAAAAAAAAAAAAAAGACACCCAGTGTACACAGACAGGTACGAAGCAACCCAGCAAGTCAATCCCAAACAGCACAAGCCGTGGGTAGAAATATGCTGCCCATCTTCTTTGCCGAGGTAGCTGCACAGACACGATCTCTTCTCAGCTCCCCAAAAGTAACCTTTTCAATGCTACAACACATAAACCAGGAGACAGAAAATTGCAGGTATGCTGTACTCAAGGACCTGGATTGCAATCAGCATTTTCGAACATCCATCTCTCTCACCTACTATAAAGATTGAATTATTTTGTATTTGTTGAAACTGTAGGAAGGTGGACATAAGGATATCAGAGAATCCATCCCTATCTAGAATATGGCTCAGCTAGAATATCATGACAAGATTACTAAAGCCATCATTTTGCGGACTCTAAATGCAGGTCAACACACAAGGGCCATCTGAAACACTGAGGACTAGCTCTTACAGAAATCCTGAAGGAAACTAAATACATAGGACAGGAAGCTTATCCGTGCTTCGCTTTAAATTAAACTGTAATGTTGGTGACAGAATTTGTACCTGCTGCATAGGCTTATTGAAAGTCCAGTCCTAAGCAAGTTTACTCAAATGAAATTCTGTCTCATTCATTGGGACCAAAGCACATGTGTTTTGTTATGAACAACCAGCAAAGCAAAAGAACCAAGCTCAGTCAGCATCAATAGCATGCTCATTAACGCATAAAGACTTAATACATTACTGAATTTATTTTGACTTGCTTTAAAATTTCAAACACCTTTATATTCTTGTTTATAACTGATTTAAAGAGATCTTGGTGAATTCTAATGCCAACACTAGAAAGAAAGAAAAATATTGACTAATGAAAACATGCTTCCATTGCTACTTACTTCAGCACAATTCTGAACAGGAGAGCAGTTGTTATAATGACAAAATTTGAGAAAAGCACAGCCATGGCCTAGAGAAAAAGAAGTTGAGGAGCAATGTTACATGCCAAATGCAACCTAGCAGTGGGATAACCATCAGTCTTCAATGCCCTTTTATCAGGAAGGTCAGCACTAATCTTGATATCATAGTTCCCATCATCCTTGACCAATGTTCCTGCTAGCTAGGGATGATGAAAGTTGTAGTCCAATAACAGCTGGAGATCCAATTTTGGGGGGGAAATGTGTTAGCATGATGCTTATTTCCAACCCAATGAACCACTGTTATGTTTGAACCAGTCATATTTCCTACCTTTCTAGAACACTGCTCTTTTCCTTATGACCAATATCATATGCAATTTTTTCACCGTGGCTCAATTAAATGGGGAAAATAGCCCATCCTTGAACTTGTAGGTTTGAAAGACATGCTACTGTCCCCATTTAAAAGCAAAAACAAACCTAGGCTATACATACCGTCTGAACCTGCCCTGTATCGCTGGGTCATAACTGGGCACAATACTCCAGGTAAGACTGGCGTCAATTCCCTTAAGATTAATCCATCCCCTCTTGTACTGTAGCTCTGGCAGAGCCTACCCTAAGCATCCAGTTCAGCTACTGAGATATTGTTAGTTTATCTCAACAGGTTAAAAAGTGAAAAAAGAGGTTCCCTGCAGTCTCGTTGTCTTGACCATAACTTGGTACAAGTTAATAGTAAGCATGGTATGGGACACATTCTCTGTTTACAAAAACCTTGAGCATAAAGCACACATTGAATTTCTAAAGTGTTACTTACTGGCTGGAGATAGGACAAGACATAGAAGACAATCAGGTTATCCAGAAAATAGAGGAAGGCGGGAATTGACCACTTAACGTAGCTATTCAATTGCCTCCATGAGCTGCAGCCAAATCCACTATGAGAATAACCTCCTAAAAAAGGAGTAAATAGGGAAGAAAGGGGGGAAATCAGTTAAACACTCTTAATTTGCTTCATATCTACACAAGGGTGGCTAACCTGCAGCCCACCAAACTTTGCTGAACTACAAGTCCCATCATCCCTTACCATTGGCCACGCTGGCTCAGGCTAATGGGAGCTGGAGTCTGACAATGTCTGGAGGGGAACAAGCCCCCCACTCCAGCTTTTGCCCTTATTCTTAGGTTTAATGAGGCACAACCCTTGAATAAATAAATTCACAGTTTGGGAATCTCCTGGGCAGGCTCAAATATGAAACTATACCATGCTTTCCTGAAAATATGTTTTGACTAAATGCTTGCAGTCATGTTCTTTGAAATCCAATCTCCAGTCACTGGGTTCTTGATCTTCTTGCTAAGATTGATTTCCCAATGTGTTAAAGGCATTTAAATGGCAACTTTAAACACATAAATTTAGCATTTTGAGGCACTTGTGTGAAATAGCTTGCCTCAGGGAAAAGGCTACTTTGCAAGTGTTCTCTCTGTTGTGGCAATCTTCAAGTTTTTCAAAGAACTGTTTCAAACAAACCTCCACCCAAAAATGACTCCACATGAAAAGTCACGATGTATGCACTTTT
This sequence comes from Podarcis liolepis, assembly GCF_965112155.1. Taxonomy (NCBI): domain Eukaryota; kingdom Metazoa; phylum Chordata; class Lepidosauria; order Squamata; family Lacertidae; genus Podarcis; species Podarcis liolepis. The sequence goes on along the minus strand of NC_139558.1, from coordinate 74,159,610 downwards.
ATCATGTCATGAAACATGAATTTGGCCCACAAGGCAAGTAATAGCTTTGAATGCTACACAGCTTTAAAAGGGAATTAGTAAAAATCACGAAGAATAGGTTTATCAATGGCTTTATAGAACTCCTAAGTTCAAAGGCAGCATGTGACTAACTACTAATGGCAAGAGGGCTGCCTTATACAAAGTCAAACCATTGGTTCATCAAGCTCATTATTGTTTACACTGACTAGCTATGCCACTCCCTGGTTTTATACAGCAGGCCTTCCCAGTCCTACGTGGAGATGCCAGGGACTGAACACAGAACCATCTGCATGCATGCATCCCACACCACTGAGCTGGAGCACTTCCCAAAACAGTACTTTTCAGCAGAGCAACACTGCATCCTCACAGATCCCCTATTTTGTGAGTACAGACAATGTAAGACAGATTCATCTTATAGCTGCCTAAATTCCACTGATGCATAGTGAGCAACGAGGGAGGACAATCTTGTAGCTAAATATCGTGTAAGAACCTGACCGTAACAGCTTACCTTTCCTGGTGACCCAGAGTGCCATTACCAGACAGAGCACCAGCTTAACTAATTCCGAGCACACATTCACAGTTGCAGGAAGATAATCATACTGGTTATCTGAGGAAATAGAGGGTATACAATACGTTACAAATATCTACGCCGAAGAAGAAAAAACTAGCAACAGGCGACCTGTGTGCGCATGTATCTTCAACACAGATGCAGATGTAGGATTTGGAACACCAGCAAATGCTGCCTTCATTTTTAATGCAACAACCAAGTTTTCAGGCCATACAGCTGTGAAGAATGCATGAAAATATTCATGCTGTTGCTATTAGAAAGCTTGGTAGATTTAAAAAAGGGCTTTGAGGTTCAAGGGGTAAGGCTTCTGTAGTCTGCACATTGCCCTGCCTCCCCCAAATCACTACTATCAGGCATCTAATGCTCTTTTACCCTTTTCCTCAAAAGGAGCAGGTAAATATATCAAGTGACATAAAAGAAATGCTGGTAGTTCTGCTTGATGTCACAGAAAAGTTATCTGACTACACAGAGGGCTTATTACAACTGGTCTTCATGGCTCTGAAGAAAGAAAACAGATTGCCAGGTAATTCTGATTAAAAAAATCAGGACTATTTACATTCCCTGATAATATTGTAGCCTCATGCTAGTAGAGAGCATGAAGACAGATAGCATGCTAAACAATCATGTTGTTATCCATATAGAATTAAATATTCAAGCATACCTTCATTGGCAGAGTATTTCATTAGAAGGATACGACTTGATCCCAAGGTAACAAAGGTGCCTCCTAGAAGGAATGTATACATGGCTGGCTTGGCCCACCGAGCAGGCTGACTACAGCACCTGGACTCCATTCCACTGCCTTGTCATCAGTGCCCTTTGAACAGCAAAGCAAAAACTTATCAAGTAGATCCTTTCAGAAAAACAGCAGCATATGTTTTATTACTAGTGAACATGACAGCACAGAATAGGCTATTAGTGCTTTGCTTTACGTAACCTGCATGAAATTGTGTTTTTTCCGCACATGCTTGAACAATATTCTGGAGGCCCTAATCTAATCTTCTTGCATTGCTATTCCAAATACAGTGGTGCCTCGCAAGACGAAATTAATTTGTTCCGTGAGTTTTGTCGATTTTTTTCGTCTTGCGAAGCATGGTGTCGGGAAAGTTTTGGAAAAGCTTCAAAAATCACCAAAGTCTTTAAAAACCTCAAAAAAGGCTACCACACCGCGTTCTATGAGTTGCTCCTCAAAGTCAAGTCGCAACTGTATTAACGGTGTTAAGAAAAAGGAAATAAACTTGCAAGACGTTTCCGTCTTGCAAAGCAAGCCCATAGGGAAAATCGTCTTGCGAAGCAACTCAAAAGACCAAAAACCCTTTCGTCTAGCGAGTTTTTTGTCTTGCGAGGCATTCGTCTTGCGAGGTACCACTGTAAAACTATTAAAGCACCCGCAGAACTGAATGGCACACACATTTTAAACTAAGATCCTAAGAACATAAGAAGAGCCTTTCCTCACAGTGGGAAGCCCCAAGCAGGACCTGAATGTAACACCACTCTTTCCACTTGTGATTCCCAGGAACTGGTACCCTGAGGCATACTGCCTTTGAGAGCAGAGGCAGAAGATAGCCATTGTATCTAGTAGTCATTATTAGCCTTATTCTCCATGAGTTTGACTAATCCTCTTTCAAAGCTATCCATGTTGGTGGCATCACCCTATCTTCTGGAATCAATTTCACAGTTTAATTACCGTATTTTTCGCCCCATAGGACACACTTTTCCCCCTCCAAAAATGAAGGGGAAATGTGTGTGCATCCTATGGGGTAAATGCAGGCTTTCGCTGAAGCCTGGAGAGCGAGAGGGGTCGGTGCGCACCGACCCCTCTCCCTCTCCAGGCTTCGCGCAGATCTCCGCAAGCCGTGGGAGCCCGCGCCGGGCTCCCACGGCCCTTCGGAGAGTTGCCTGCATGCCGAAGGCTGGGCGCATTGAGCTCAGCGCGCCCAGACTTCGCACAGCTCTCCGCAAGGCGCGGGCTTCCCCAGCCCCAGCCCCGCCGGGGGGGGGGGAAATAAATCCCCCCCTTTATTCCCCCCCCAAAAAACTAGGTGCGCCTTATGGGACGGTGCGTCCTATAGGGCGAAAAATACGGTATGTGCTCTGTGAAAACAAATACTTTTTTTTTTGGCCAGTCCTGAATCTTCTAACACTCGGCTTCACTGAATATGTCAGAGTTCCGGTCTTACAAGAGGAGAGTAACTCCTACCTATCCACTCTTCATCACGTAGAAGGTTTATTAAGAAACTTCTCTTGTCTCAGCTGAATAAGCTGAAAGGCTTATGGCATCTGAAGCATTTTGAGACAAGAGCTCCAAATTATGCAATAATATTTAAAGAGTATGAAAAGTTTAGAATTTTTCCTTCTTCTATGTAAGTAATGTTTTATTTTGGCAGTTTCATAAGTGATGAACAAAATCAACAATACAAACACACACAACAGCCCATCTAAGCTGTAAATCATTTGCAAATAAACAAAATCAGACAATAAAAACATAGGAGCTGGTGTAGCAAAAGGGTATTTTTCTCTGCCCCTCCCACCTCCTGCCCTGGCTAGCAAGAGTGGCAGGGCTCTGGAAGTGGCATCAGCTATGCCACTGCATGAAGCCCTGCTGCTGACAGCCAGGGGCTGGATGGACAGGGATCCTAAAGAACATTATTTGATAATACCTGCCAAGTAAGGTCTAGGGGACTAAGTTATACCCCAAACAAATGCATTTTGCATAGGAAGAAAGGGAAACTCAGCACAATATTTTAACAGATATAACTCCACGTCCTCCAAATTCACATTATTGTTCTCCATTTCTCCCTCTTGCACACAGTTGTGTATTTCCTCCTGAAAACTAGCTGAAATCAAAACTGCAACATCAAACCGATTGTTTCATGAACTGACTGAAATGAACAAATTGGCCAATCTTGTGCAGGTATCTGTAATAGAATAATAAGTAATTATCCTTTATATAGCACAGGTCAAGTGTTGAAAGAGCTTTAGATACCCTGTCTCCGTTATCCGTACAACCTTCTAACATGGATTGATATTATTATCAACTTATTGCAAAGAGTTTGTTGGGTAGGCCCTTTATAAACAGCCCAACACATAGTTTCTGGCATAGCTTTATCTTCAATCGAGGAAAATCTTCACCTGTTACATTTCTGTATATGTAGCTGCTGCTAAAGACACAGAAGACAAGTCGGCAGCCTCAACAGGAACCTTGAGGCTACAGGAAATCACAGCTTCCCTTCCCCGAATGATTGTTATGTTTTTATATGTGTTGGAAGCCTCCCAGAGTGGCTGGGGCAACCCGGCCAGATGGGCCGAGTATAAATAATAAAATTATTATTAATTATTATCCTGCAGCTGCGGTGAAATTTGAACTCAGGACCCTGGGCCTTCCGAGCGCACCTTCAGCCTCCCAGAGGTGTCGTTGTCTGACAGCTTTTGCTTTTCTCTTCATACATCCCTTTCCTCGCCGGCCCCAGCCTCTGGCCGCTCGCCCCTCACGCACGCGCACAGAGCACTCAGCCACCGCCACTTCCTACTCGATCACATGACACGAGCGACGTCGGAGAGGCAGGCGGTGCCATAGAGGTGCGGTAATATTCATAGAGATAGGAAAAGTGTAGAGTAGCACATACAAAAAGAAACCGTATTGAGGGGGACGGAATTGGGCAATATCGGGTTTTTGGGGGGGCGATATTATTGATTCCTCCTAATAAAGGTATCGCCCCGCTGTGGGTTTTAAAACACACCAAAGCTACTGTGTGTATTGGGAGCGCCAATAAGGATTGAGGTGCTACCGACGTGTGTGACCTGACAAGGGGAAGAAATGAAGTCGTGCGACTCTTCATTTCCTATCTCTATGGGCGACTATCTCCGTCCGCAGCCGGGAGCCTTTTTCTTCCCCGCCCCCTCTTCGCGCAGGCGCAAGAGATACCTTTCAGGGCGCGGGACTCTGCGTCTGCCTCAGAACGGGAGGGAGGAGGGAGGGTGTTGAGCGAATCCCGCGTCCCAGGGCCCCCCTCACGTGACTCCCTCCTCCGACCCTCATTGGAGGCACCGGAGGGAAGGGGGCGGAGTCCTGGGTGGCGGCGATCGCCAGGAAGGGAGGCAGGAAGCGGGGCGAGCAGTTGGGCTGGCTTTGCGGTTCGGTGGCCGGCGGCGGCGGCGAGAGGCGCCCACCTGGCCCCGCCCGCAGCACTGGCAGGATGCAGAACGTCATTAACACGGTGAAGGGGAAGGCGCTGGAGGTGGCCGAGTACCTGACTCCGGTGCTGAAGGTGAGGCCCCTCCCTCAGCCCCGCAATGGAGTGCGCGGGGCAACAGCCGGAGGGAAGGGCGGGGAGGGTCCCCGTTGTCAAGGCTCCTTCCCATGGGGGGTGGGGGGACCCCGCTTTTTCTCTCTCTCCCCCGCCAAAATAGCATTTCTGTCGTTGAGAAACCCAGAAGCAGCCCTCAAATAGGCAACCAAGAGCCTTGTGCAACCCTGAAGACTCGCGCGTTTTATTTATTTATAGTTTTACCTTGTAACTAAAAGGAGCCCCTGAAAGCTTTGTGCCAAAACGCCGACAACAAATCGGCAGTGCCAAGGCACCCTTTTCTGTTTCCCCTCACCACTGTTTTTTCTTTTCTTTTTTCCTCTCCCTGGAAAATGGCTACAGTGGAAGCAGGCACCCTCCTCTGTTATATCCCCCTCTTAGGAGGAATGGCCCTTTATGTGACCCATAAAACCGTGCAGGTTGTATGTTTACCCTGCAGGAGCTGTCAAAAGTGGCCTGTCCTCCTCTCTGAAGGTGGCGCGGCCTTGTTCTGTATGTCATGTGGTAACAGTGTGCTTACAGTGCACATTTTCTGTGCTGCTGGTGGGATGTTTTGCAATGGGTAACGGGTTATGTGTTTTGATGTGTTTCGCTGGCCTGTGAACAGGTATCCTGCAAAAGAACTGGTGCAGCACAAACTGAAATATGTTTGCTAAGTACAAAGGTCTTTCGTTACTGCTTCAGGTTTCTGAGGAATAAATGCACTCCAGAGCCATAAAGAATGCATGTTCCCCTGCTCTTACAGAACACTATTATGACAGCTTCTTTGGATAAGTGGTGCTGCTGTGTTGCATTGATGCATGGAGAAGGAAGGATACTTCTATCTCGTTTAGATGAGACACTGTCCTTGGAGAAAACAGTAGAATAAGCATAATTTATTCAGGAGCCAGAGAAAGAATGGAAAAAATCCAGGTGGTGTGTGTATCTGGAGCCTAGAAGTTGTAACTTTTATGAATGGCTCTGCCCATAGTTGGCATTTTTAAAAGCAGATGTGGACTCAGTCCCCACAGCTCTCTGAATGATTGTCATTTTTTAACAGTTCTTCTTTAAACAGATGACAGATGGGAGTTTGTGATAATGTAGAACCAAGCAAATTAAAAGCTGAAAATATGTAAAGTTCAAACTGCATGTTACATTGAATGCATTACAAGCAGCTATGCTTCTGTTTACAGTCATACCTTGGGATAAATTTGCTTCAAGTTAAGTATTTTTGGGTTGTGCTCCGTGGCGACCCGGAAGTAATGGAGCACGTTACTTCTGGGTTTCGCCGTGCGCACATGCGCAGATGGTCAAAATGACGTCACGCGCGGAAGCGGCAACGAACGGATGTGGGTTGCATTCACTTCAGGATGTGAACGGGGCTCCGGAATGGATCCCGTTCGCATCCCAAGGTACCACTGTATTCTTTACTTAATCATAGATGCTCACACTACTGTTATTGGAAGCACAGCAGATGGAGAATGGAATTTAACCCTTCCCTTCTTTGCTGTGACTCTGCTCCCAGAATGGACACCCTTCCTCAATGGCAAAAAGGAGCAGTAAAGACTCTTGGCACCAATGGGAACTTTTTTTAGGAACATTTGTAGCCATGTTGGGGGGCAGTTTTGTGGTGCTCACAGCTGGGGTGGGAGGGTATAAACCTCCATTTAATGTTTGCTGTGCTCCTATCCTCCACGGCTTGAGACTATACCCCTCCCATAAAAGCATGACAAAAATTATTTTTAAATGTAGGTGCTTATTGCCACTAAGTGAGAGATAATACTGTTGGAGCTCAAACAATATGTAAACATATTCTGTAAGTACTTAAATCAGTATACCTAGATCTGTTTCAAAATATACAACAGTAGCTTGTTTACAAATCTACAAAAGTTATAAACATGTGCAGTATGTGTGTTTTAAGACTAAAAATATATGTATATAGAAATATGCTAGACCACTTTTAGGAACATAATTTTAAGTATCCTAACTCAAAATTTGTCTTCATGAGCAGAAATGGAAATAACTCTGGCACCCTTGAGCTACGTATTACAGAATCCATCCTTTTTTTGCTCATCTAAAAGGTTCCATGGCTTCATCTGAATTTCCACTTTAGGATGTCCTAAAAATGAAGATAGAAAAATCCCAAAATTTTGTATTTGTGTGTTTCCTGATTGTATTCTTAAATATGGGCCAAATTTTATGCTTGCTGCAGATGATAGAGGGATTTAAAATGTGAATGGAAAGCAAGAGGTATAAGAAATGACCCTGGTCAAAGTTTGTAGTTATATAGCAGAGCAAAGTTTTTAGTGAATTTCTCATTCTACAGTAATCTTTGATTTTCCCCACCCCACCCCAATTCTGGGCATGTTTCCCAACCAGACTGCAAAACTTGTCAGTGTATGTTTTGTTAATTTGGGGCAGTACTCAATTAAACAGTTATCCTAGTGCAGTGACTTTTAGCTGTGCAATGTACCACTCCCTCCTCATTCCCCACGAGCCCCTAAATCTGCTCCAGAGGCTGGGGGAACTCTAGGGCAGATTTTGGTGGTGCATGGAGGGCACATGGGAAGAGGAGAGGGGAGGATGGGGAAGTTACATTGTATAGCTAAAAGTTGGTGTTTAGTTGAATACTGCCTGTTATGTCTTGCCTTTAAGGATCTCAGGGTAGTATACACAAGGATATATAACACTATCATTATTTTATGAGGTAGATTAGAAGCTTAGTAATATTGACTTGCCTGGCAGTATAGTTTGTCTTTATCCTGAGACCTTTACTTTCAAATCTAAAAAGACATCTTTTTATTTTTCTTCTCTATTTTGACTGTAGGAATCAAAGTTTAAAGAAACTGGAGTTATCACTCCCGAAGAGGTATGTATACACTTGTTAGCTTGTTTTTCAAAGTAACTTTTTGAAAGTAGTAAAACAAGAAGTTCCTGTTGCAGAGTTTTCTAGTTCCTCTTAATGCAAACTACAATTGTGACAAAATGCCAGTATTTAGTCCATATTTTCTTGGAAAAGTCATTCACAATTGTGAACATACCAACCAGATCTCTGCACCCACTACAACTGAAATTGTATGTGCAAACAACTGGATTTTTCTCTGTAAAAATGCATCGGGTTGGGCTGCAAAACAGATCCCTTTTCTAGCTGTTCTAAAATGCACGGTATTTGTAAGCTGCCTTGAGGGATGCTACAGACAAAAAGCTGAGATTTGTACACTTCTTAAATTAGTGCATCAGCTGTTCAAAAATGATTTTAAGAGGAAATGTGGAAATAGTACAAAATTTGTAACTGCTTCCTCTTCCTGGGAGGTCTGCAACAGCAAACACAATAATATTTTCAAGTACTTGTTTAGCATCTATTTCAATCAGTATTTTCCTTGGCGTTCTTCTACTATGTTCTAGAGTTTTCTCAGTATATTGGTGCTCTTGTCTATGCAGCTTTCCTTGTAAATGAGGGACATTGTGTTCCCCTCACTAGTCTAGCTGTGGACTGTGTCTAAATACCTGCATGTACCTTTCAATTTGGGTCGTGCTGTTATTTTATTTAAAGATTTATATGCTGCTTTTGAAACCAAACATTTTCACAAGCAGCTTACAATCAAGGTCCTAAAAACACTTTAATTCCAGTAGCTTCAAAAATTAAACTAAAATCAGTAGCATAAAGAGATCCCAAACTATTACTATCACAAAACAGCTTTACCATTGAAAATCCAGTCCACACACTATTTTACTTAAAGACAGATTGAGATTAAAATGTCTATCAGAGTTGTCTGAAAGCAAATGGGTAAGGAGCAAAATGAAACTTCTTAGGAGGGAGTTCTAAGATGTGGGACCTGAAAAGGCTCTATCTATTGTACCCACCAATCTAATATATTTTTAATGGGCGCCCTGCAAATATGTACTTGTATCTGATCTTATGGCAAACAGTACTTCCAAGTACAGTGGGACCTTGGTAGTTGAACGGCTTGGCTTCCGAACAAATCAGCTCCTGGACACCGCAAACCCAGAAGTGAGTATTCCGGTTTGCGAACGTTTTTCAGAAGCGGAACATCCGATGCGGCTTCTGATTGAGAGCAGGAAGCTCCTGCAGCCAATCGGAAGCCGTGTCTTGGTTTTCGAACCATTTCGGGAGTTGAACGGACTCCCGGAAAGGATTAAATTCGAGAACCAAGGCATCACTGTAATCTGGTCCCAAACAGTTTACGGCTTTAAAGCTCAATATCAAAATCTTAAATTGGGCCCAGAAGTGAATTATCAAACAGACTTCAGATTACGCGATCTAGGTCTTAATATTTTACCTTGGGACACTAATTTGAAAGGTGCTTGCAAAGTAAGTGTGTAAGACTCGTGTAGCATGTGAAAGAAGGAGAAGACACAAGAGGTAGGGTTAAGAAAATAGGCATGCCCAAGATTCACGTGTCTGTTTTTGGCCCCTGCCTTCACATACCACAAAATGGATGAGGCAGAACTCATGTTTTTTTTACTAAAGCATGGTCAGTTGCAAATGCAGAAGAAAGTAATTGCTCATGACTGTGATCTAGAACATTTCCCATGATGTTACAAATAGCAGGAATACAGAAGTTTGCACTGAACTTCAGAGGTCTTCCCTGTTTTCTTTCCCCTTTTTAAAAAGGAAACTGATTCGTCCAGTTTTGGCATAATATTTGTTTCTACTGTATTACAATTCTTATCAAAGGAACACCAGTACCTGAAGCTTATGGGAGATCTTGCAAACCTTTTTCTGCCACCCGAAATACAAACTTGTTCAGCAAAAAAAATAACTTCTAAAAATTGAATGCTAGCAATTAAGGCTAGATTTTTTGACCTTAATTCCTAAATGTCGATGGAGTGGCAGATTTTTACTGCAGAGGGATTCTCTGATAATAATTTAATCTTTGATGGCAGTGCTTATGGGTTCTTTTTAATCTGTCTTCAAGTTATTATATGAAGCCACTGAATACTTACGTTCCATGCTTGGCTAACCAGCAAACTTGCATCAATATTATAATTTAGCTCCCTCTGCTTGCCTGATTTTTAGACTGGACCTTCGCTGCTTTGAACTTAACACACAGTGTGCATAACGGAAAACACATCCTAACAGTAACAAAATTCTCCCCTCCCCATCTTGTTATTTCAGCAAGATGTAAAGATATAGGGTTATATTGAGTGCTGCTGTTCTGTTAGCACAGCAGACTTCTGCTTGTGCAGTGGAACTTCCCACTCCTCCACAGCCATCCACACACCCTCAAAATCTGCTCCAAAGTGTTGAATGATTCCCCAAAACAGATTTGGGGAGCATGTAGGGGAGGAAGGGAAGGGAAAGTCCTGCACTACTTGAGATATAACCTGAAGACTTGTTTGGAGATGGATCAGTTAACTATTGTGGTTAGCAAAGCATTTCTACTTCTCCTCTGTTCTGACAGTCCACTAGATTTTCCTAGTAGTTGTTTATTTAGTGCAGATATAAGTGGCTGTTGCTCACTGTCCCAAGAAGTTGACACTGCAATAAATATTTAATATATTAAAGATGGTTTTTCTGTCATTCTGTCTCTAGAGAGAGAAAAGAAAGAACCTTGCTTAGATGTGACTATTTGTGATGGTGATTATTTAGTGCATGGTTCTTTTCGGCTTTCATCACTATATTTTTGGAGCATGTCTTGTGGCTATATGCCTTTAAAATATTTAGTGTGTAAATGCCAGCTGTTGCACTTGGCTTGTGGATCATCCCATTAACATTCTATCCAGGAATCCCATTCCAGTTTGCAAGTTAATTGTGTGACAGTCCCATTCAGACAAAATATTTTCTTGTTTATGCATCTGCAGAAATTGTTCAAGGAGCAATTGTCTCTGAATTGGGAAAGACAAATTACTGAGCTGGTATCAGTAGGATTTGATCTCACGCTTACTCTGTACAGCTATAAGTCACGATGTTAAGGATACTGAGGCTGGTGAAACTCTGTATATATCAGCTATTTTTCAGCCTTCTTCTGTTTTGTGTTTGGCAGTTTGTGGCAGCAGGAGACCATTTAGTTCACCACTGTCCTACTTGGCAATGGTAAGTAAGATTCTACAGAAACCACCTCAAAAGAATACATAGGGATGGGTAACACATTCACAGTCTGGTGATTGTGAATGTGCACATATTTCCCACTGCGTGTGAGAGAGAAACTATACAAAGACGCCTAATTTGTATAATTCTTCCCTCCACCCCACCTACTTTTTTTGAGAGGGTGTTGCAGAATGGACTTGAGCATATGTGGCTTACTTCTCAGTTGTATACCATTACTTGAGTGTATCTGCTCTGAATTCCTTTGACTTCTGAACATAAAACATGGACACTTGAAATTGCTCAAGATATGTGTTGTATTTCTTATGAGCTTGTACTGACTTCATTTTCAATTTAGCTTTTAAGATTTATCAGGATACAAAGACAAATATTTAATATACCAAAAGAGGGGGTTTTATGTATAGTTAGTGAAACATTAGCCGCACTTTAAAGGTGTTTTTTAGGATTAGAAGAATGGTACGATTGAAAAATGCCTAGCTGTCTACAACTTGTAACAGGCTTTGAGCAGTTCCTTTGGTTTGAGCTCACAGAAGCCCCTAGTCTCCTTCCTGCAACAGATACAATAAGCTTGATGCATTGCATGTTGTAAAAGGGGAAGCAGAAGAAATCCAATTCTGAGAATGCTCTTATCATTTAACAGAAGTGGAAATGCAGACTGGGATTCCATGCACTAGGCAACTAGGTCTGTCTTTCAAAGGGGAAAAATTACTTGGGTAGTTTTCTCTTTTCTTTGTCCTCCCTCCCCCCACCCCTTTCTGTGCCACAGGGCAAATAATCTTTGAAACTGGTCAGAGTGTTTTTGTTTCTGCTTTAGCAGAAACATGATTCGGTTGCATAAGAGCCAGAATTGGTCTCTGATTGTCCGCAGCTTTTCACAGCCTTACTTCATATTTTTAAGGGCTACAGGAGAAGAATTAAAGGTCAAGGCATATCTCCCAACAGACAAACAGTTCTTGGTCACTAGAAATGGTAAGTTTGGCACTAGTGCTGTGATTGTGATTGAATATGCACCAGCCACAGCCCTGCAGATGTATCTTTACTTTCATACTTGCTGTTGAACCAACTTTGATAGGCGTGCCCAGTTTTATATCTTGAGAGTCGCTATGTGAACTTTTGAGATCCTTAGCTTCTTTATGTGCATGACATGGGTAAGCAAACTGTGCTTGTGGTATGGATTACTTGTATGAGTAATTTGGTGCTGTTCTGTAAACATCTTTATGCAATGCATAATGTAGTTCAGATGTGTTGGACTACAGCTCCATCATCCCTGACCATCAGGAGGGCACCACTATGGGGTAGGCTGGCTTGGGTGACTCGATTGGTGAGGGACATAGGGCAGGCAGGTGTTCTTATCCCACAGCAACAGGTTAGACTAGAGGCCTGAACAATTATTTCAATATCTGCTTCTGTCTTGATCCAAAACAACAAAATTGAATGAAGCTGATAAACATGTACTTTATGCAAAACTGAGAGAACATTCAAATACTGTACCAGTTCTTTATGATTATGTCATACTTAGGAAACAGTATAATAGAGTTTTACCCCCCTTACAATACATATGCTGATCCTTAGGTCTTCTGCTTTTAAGCAGCAGTTCCTCTATGTGATGCTGAATCAAATGCTTCAATAACATTCAGGAAGGCACTTGCCCTTAGTGCATATAAGTTTCAATTGACATCTGCACTGCTTGCTAAATGCTTTCAGTGTACCGTATTTTTCGCTCTATAACACGCAGATTTTTTCTCCTAAAAAGGAAGGGGAAATGTCTGTGCGTGTTATGCAGCGAATGTGTGGTCCCTGTAGCCGAAAAATAAGGCAAAAATCAAACCGCGCTTCAGGGAGAAGGGAGCTCCGTGAGAAAGCTGTTGCTTTCCTGCATTCTGCCTCAGGGTCTCTCTGCCCACCCTGCTCTGTTTCGTTGCTGTGTTTGCTCAAACGGAACAAAGAGCAGGGAAAGCCCCTCCCCTCCAGGCAAGTAGAGAGGAAAGCAGAGCGTCCGAACAAAGAGCAGGGAAAGCCCCTCCCCTCCAGGCAAGTAGAGGGGAAAGCAGAGCGTCCCTCGCTCTATCCTGTCCCTGCTCCGGAGGGAACAATGTTTGTGAAGGGAAGAGAGATTACAGGTTCGGCTTAAAATTCTGATTTGACTTCCTGCTTTTTGTTTTTGGAGACACACAGCATTCAAATATGCTTTCTTCCATTTAAAAGGATGAAATCCTTAAACAGTGGCTGGCTTGTGTGGGTGGGTGGGGGAAAACTTTTGCCTTCCTTTCCTCACGTTATAGCCCTCTCCTGCATTCTTAGCCTTCTGTGTTTTTCCTTCCCTCCCCACTTAAAATGTGGTTACAAAGCATGGATCCACATGGATCCTCAGGATCTTTGCATTGGGTCACCCCAAATTCACCATCAGAGCACACAGCATGTCCATGGCTACAGCCTGTCCCCCCCAAAAAAAATCACACACCCATTGTTGCCTGGGGCTGCAATGGTGCAAAAACGTGGTTACAAAGCATGGATCCACAGGGATTCTCAGGATTTTTGCATTGGGTCAGCCAAAATTCACCATCAGAGCACATAGCATGTCCATGGCTACAGCCTGCCCCCCCCCCAAAATCACGCACCCACTGTTGCCTGGGGCTGCAATGGTGCAAAAACGTGGTTACAAAGCATGGATCCACAGGGATTCTCAGGATTTTTGCATTGGGTCACCCCAAATTCACCATCAGATCACATGTCTGTGGCCACAGCATGAATCACAAAAATGATACGTCCACTGTTTCATTCAGAATATTTTTTCCCTTGTTTTCCTCCTCTAAAAACGATGTGCGTGTTATGGTCAGGTGCGTGTTATAGAGCGAAAAATACGGTATTTTAGCTCCTAGCCAAGTTAGTGTCCTTTTTGTGCCTGGACACATTTGGATTCCCCAGAGAAAGTAAGCTTCGCTAAGACTAAACCCATGCTCCAAAAATGTGTGCTGAGATTTGTGAAGTGTATACATCAACCTCTAGTTCTGGAAACCCTGGGATAATTTATCTCCAGCTGATTTTGTGAATGAAGAGTGTTCGTTGTTTTTTGTAGTGCCATGCTATAAGCGATGTAAACAGATGGAGTATTCGGATGAACTGGAAGCCATTATAGAAGAAGATGATGGGGATGGAGGATGGGTGGACACATATCACAATGCAGGTATTGTATATTTCTCTTGTATATTAAACTTGTAAATGCCCAGCTTGCGGCCTCTATTCTCGTGTACTCTGAATAATGCTCTAGAACACATAAATGTCCAGACCTGGAGACCATCTTCAGATTTTAGTTTTCCTCACTGAATCTCGATCCTTAACCATTTGAAAAAGCAGCCATTGAAAATTATGAGTCACAGTTGCCATCACCCAGGGTTTGGGGTGGGGAGCAGCTGTTTGTAGAATAAAAATATTAGCAGGTTTCTCCCTAGTTCTGACTATATCTGTGCTCTCTACAGGCGTTACAGGAGTGACAGAATCCATTAAGGAGATCACACTGGAGAGCAAGGTATTAAATTGTGAATCTGTGGCTAATATGCTGATGGGTAATACAAAGTGAACCCAGGGCTTTTTTTCAGCCGGAACTTGCCAGAACCCAGTTCTGGCACCTGTCAATGGGCACCATTGCCATTCTAAGAGAACAAGGGAGGTGTTCACGGTGAGTTCCGGCACCTCTTTTTCTAGAAAAATAGCACTGAGTAAACCTAACAACTTGGTATGCTTGCTGGCATAACTGCTTTCCCCGAAGAAAAAATATTTTCCCTTTTATGTCTCCAGTGGATTGGAACAGTAGGTTAGATGCCTAATACGAATCACAGCAGTAAATCCACTGCATACCTCTGGATTGAGGGAGGCACTCTTCTGTAGAATATGCAAGCATATTCGTGAAAACAAATTCAGGAAAGTTTTTGAAGCCCACAGGTAACAGAGCCATGTTGGCTAATGTGACGGTAGCCAGCCAGAGCAGTGCAGAGATTTAAAGCACATTTTTGTCCTTTTGTTTTGGCGGCTGGTTTAGATAGGAGAGCAGCTAATTTGTGGTTACATTGCAGCCCCCAAACTGCTGGTTACCTAGAGCAGGGATGGGACTCCTGTGGCTGTCCAAGTGTTTTTATTTATTTATTAAATTTCTATGCCACCCTTCGTCTGAGAATCACAGGGTGGTTTACAATATAAGGGCACAAACAAACATACATAGCATAGTAACAGACAAAAGCGACAAACCTTCCCTCCTTCAGTTTAAAAGGCCATAGATTGGCCTGGGAGAAGAGGAGAGGAATGTTTTCACCTGACACCAAAAGATATGTAATGAAGACGCCAGGCAAGCCTCCCTGGGGAAGGCATTTCACAAACGGGGAGCCACCACAGAAAAGGCCTGTTCTCACGTTGTCACTCTCTGGATATGTCATGAAGGAGGCATATGGACACAAGTTGCTGGCCTGCAACTGCCCTTATCCCTGACCATGGGCTGGAGCTGGTGGGAATAGAGTCCCCAGGTTTCCCATCCTTGATGTAGACTGCTCAGGTGAGGGAATGGGTAGGTTTACCCTTGTTCCATCTTATCTAGAAATGGCTGGACTGAGTTGTGCTTGGCAAAAGTGCTTCATTCTTACACAAAACATTTCTAATTTTTCCAAACGAGAAAATGTATTCAAGAGTGGTAAAGTTTGCATGCTTTGTGGTTGCTTTCTTCAGTTTTATCCCAGCCAGGGTGTGCAGTCTCTGATGCAGCATAGGAATGTGAGGTCACCACTTTTTAAAAGATACGGCATGCTTTGAGAGGGCTGTACAATTTGAATTTTAATTGAAAAACTAGCTATAACTCGTTGTGTTGGATTTCATTTAGAGCAGGGCTTTACTGCCATACAATATTTTCATATACCTTCATGATGATCAAGAAACACGCTTTATTGACACATTTATTGGTACGTTTTTGTTTTGGTACCACAGCGAGTGGCCAGTTTGCAAGCTGGTAGAGTGATTCAGTCTCCCCATTCATGGAATTGCTGAGTGATCTCTTAAGTTTGATGCATGAATGCTCAGGAACACTGAAACGGTACATTGCTTTTTCTTGTCTTCAAAGGACAATACAAAGTTACCAGAGCGCTCAGGGTCTTGTGATGATGAAGATGATGATGAGGGAGAGGCAGCTGATATGGAAGGTAATGGCCACTCACTTGAAGGAATGCTTCACTAGATCATGTTGTGAGGTATGAAACAGAAGCAAAACAATAATGTTGCCATTACTGCACTTTTGAGTCCATTTTGTGCACGGAATTCTTTCTGCAGAAGATTCCTTCCTGCCTAGCATTGCAAACTTCACTGCAGTTATTTAAATTCATGAAACAGTCCCTTGAGGTAGAGGGGAATTGGCTGCTGCCAATGAATTCAAACTGTGACTCCAAAGATGATAAGCTAGGAAGAATTTTGTAAACATTAGGACCCAGTTGAGAAAGGAGAAAGTACTGGGGAAACTTTCTTAGTGGAGGTCTTAGAAGGTTAGATGAGTTTTTAATGGGATTCATCTGTATAGATTTAATTCTGAGGCAAGAGGTTTGATTGGGAGTTACTCATCACTTCCAGTGAGGTGTAAAGACTAGAGAAGGGGTTGGCAAGATTTACCTCTCCTGGGCCAGTTCACTTCAGCACTTCATCCATGGGGTGGATTTCACGTGAGCGCGCCCGCCCGCGATTTCCTGCGCCTGAGCACCCATGATTTCCGGCGTCTGTGCAGACGCAGTTTCCGGCACCACGGAAGCGAGTCCCCACACTGTGCCAGTTTAGTACAGCGCGCAGGGACTTGCCAGGCAGCTCAGATCGGGGGCGGCTTGTGGGCCAGTTAAACGACCCCTGTGGGCTGCTTGTGGCCCATGGGCCTTAGGTTGTTGACCCCTGGACTAGAGTATTGGACTCAAATGTAGGAAATCAGATTCAAATACCTGCACAGTTGTGAAGCTCTGTTGCTTCATCACAGGGTTGTGGTGAAGTTAAAATGCCTCTTGGAACCCCTTGCAGGAAAGAGTTAAAGTACTTCCTTCATGAAGCAATAAATTTAAAAGTAATATAGTCAAGGAGTCACTCACTGGAGCTGAGAGTACATGGAAGAAATTTGTGTTTCTACGTTGTGTTATGTAAGATGGAATGTAAGTGATACAAAACTAGCCCAAGATTATTTTTGTTTCGCTCCATCCAAATAGTCATGATTCTACTAGCCATCCTGAGTGTCTTGAGGAAAGGTGGGGTGCAAGTGTGAAAGACTGATAAGACCTTCTTATTTTTAAATTTCTCTACCAGTAGTCTAGCGAATCAATACGAGGAACTTAAAAGATGTAGTCTTAAATTACTATACAGTAATCCACACCTAGCCTGACAACTCAGTGGCATTCTGATGAGTAGGGCACAATACTTCCAAGGGACAGATTAGGTGAAAAGAAGGCAACCTAGTAGAAAGGATTATACCAAGGCAAATTAAAATAATGACAAGTTACACTGTAGTCTTAAGAGAGAGAAATGGCATGCCATTTGGGGAGCCCTCTGGAGCAGATTTTGGGGGCACATGAAGATGAGGGTGAAGTACCTTGAGCTTAAATCTGCTCACACAAATTTGGTTTCCACCTAATCTCTACTAATTACTTGTCTGTGGTCATTAACAAATATGGAAAAAAGATGCCAAGAGGACAGAATTGGCCCCTTTTAAGTTTTGGAACGCATAAGAAAAGTATATGCTCCTAAATATAAAAACTAATTCAGAAGTAATTGTAGGTGTACCGCTAGGAAATAATATCAAATTCATAATCTTTATACAAAAAAGAATGGTAAAATTCCACCATAGAATATATTTATATTTACATTTACAGGGGGAGCTCTACCATAAAGCTGCTTGAACCATAAGTGGTTTTTCAACCACACTTTCCCTTCTTTTCCTTTTCTCAACTCTCTATAATTTGCTTGGGCTCCTCTATCTTAACCTACACTGCTCCTTTTCTTTCACCCTGATTTTGCTTGCCTTTTGGGCACTCTACCCAGCCCTCAGCCTGCCTGCTTTTTCCTACCACCCTAACACAGAGAATGTTTGTGACCATTCTGTGACAACACAGCAGCTTATCCCGTGGGTGGGGTGACAACTGGTTAACAACATAGCATGTGCACCTCAATACAGTGGTGCCTCGCAAGACGAAATTAATTCGTTCCGCAAGTTTTTTCTTCTTGCGGGTTTTTCGTCTTGCGAAGCACGGTTTCCCATAGGAATGCATTGAAAATCAATTAATGCGTTCCTAGGGAAACCGCTTGCCAGGCTGGCGGTGCGGAGAAGGGCTTTTCTCCGCACCGCAAGCCTTCAGCACAGGTACGGGAACAGAGGGGAAGGGGCGCAGCGCTTTCCCTCTGTTCCCGGGGCTTGCGTGGGAGGAGGGTTTTTCCTCCCCACCGCCAACATTCAGAACAGCATTCTGAATGTTGGCGGTGGGAAGGAAAACCCTCCTCCCACCCCAAGTCTTCAGGAAAGCCATCCGATGCCGGGCGGTGGGAGAAGGCTTTCCCCCTCCGCCGCCCGGCACCGGGGCTTCGTCCCGATGCCGCGCGGCGGCGGGAGGCTTTCCCCCTCCGCCGCCCGGCACCGGGAGGCTTTCCCCCTCCGCCGCCCGGCATCTGGGCTTCGTCCCGATGCCGCGCGGCGGGGGGAGGCGTTCCCCCTCCGCCGCCCGGCACCGGGGCTTCGTCCCGATGCCGCGAGGCGGCGGGGGGCTTTCCCCCTCCGCCGCCCGGCATCTGGGCTTCGTCCCGATGCCGCGCGGCGGCGGGAGGCTTTCCCCCTCCGCCGCCCGGCACCGGGGCTTCGTCCCGATGCCGCGCGGCGGCGGGAGGCTTTCCCCCTCCGCCGCCCGGCACCGGGGCTTCGTCCCGATGCCGCGCGGCGGCGGGAGGCTTTCCCCCTCCGCCGCCCGGCACCGGGGCTTCGTCCCGATGCCGCGAGGCGGCGGGGGGCTTTCCCCCTCCGCCGCCCGGCATCTGGGCTTCGTCCCGATGCCGCGCGGCGGGGGGAGACGTTCCCCCTCCGCCGCCCGGCACCGGGGCTTCGTCCCGATGCCGCGCGGCGGCGGGAGGCTTTCCCCCTCCGCCGCCCGGCATCTGGGCTTCGTCCCGATGCCGCGCGGCGGCGGGAGGCTTTCCCCCTCCGCCGCCCGGCATCTGGGCTTCGTCCCGATGCCGCGCGGCGGGGGGAGCCGTTCCCCCTCCGCCGCCCGGCACCGGGGCTTCGTCCCGATGCCGCGCGGCGGCGGGAGGCTTTCCCCCTCCGCCGCCCGGCACCGGGGCTTCGTCCCGATGCCGCGCGGCGGCGGGAGGCTTTCCCCCTCCGCCGCCCGGCACCGGGGCTTCGTCCCGATGCCGCGCGGCGGCGGGAGGCTTTCCCCCTCCGCCGCCCGGCACCGGGGCTTCGTTCCGATGCCGCGCGGCGGCGGGAGGCTTTCCCCCTCCGCCGCCCGGCATCTGGGCTTCGTCCCGATGCCGCGCGGCGGGGGGAGACGTTCCCCCTCCGCCGCCCGGCATCGGGGCTTCGTCCCGATGCCGCGCGACGGGAGGAGACATTCCCCCTCCGCCGCCCGGCATCGGGAGGAGACGTTCCCCCTCCGCCGCCCGGCATTGGGGCTTCGTCCCGATGCCGCGCGGCGGGAGGAGGCTTTCCCCCTCCGCCGCCCGGCATCGGAGCTTCGTTCCGAAGCCGGCGGCGGGAGGAGGTCCGAGGACAGTGGGGAAGACGCGCTGCGCTTCCCCGCTGTCCCTGAGATTTCCCTATGGGCTGTCGTCTTGCGAAGCAAGCCCATAGGGAAATTCGTTTTGCGAAGCGCCTCCAAAACGGAAAACCCTTTCGTCTAGCGGGTTTTCCGTCTTGCGAGGCGTTCGTCTTGCGGGGTACCACTGTATAATTTAATGTTTATATTGAGGAATGCATTCTTTGTTACAGCATACACTGCAAAGTGTATTTTTATAAACTTGATAACTTCATTCTTAATCTGCATCTTCCTTGAACACCCTGGGCACACATAAATATTTAACAAAAGCAGTAAATAGTAACATGATCTTTTTATATCCTTTCAGATTATGAAGAGAGTGGGCTATTGGAGACAGATGATGTAAGTGCACTGTGTTCATTGGGCAGCAGCAATGTGTCCAGTAGCATATTCTTTTTAAAACTGCATGTGGACTTCATATGCATGTTTTCATTAAAAACTAACCACCAATTCAATGAAGAGAGTTTATACCACCACCTAATGCCTGCCAGAGTCAGTCACAACTGGACCTAATGGTCAGGGGTCCCTTTACCTTTACCTAATGCCTGTAGTCATTGAATTTGGTAGGGAGTGGGCAACAGCTGACATTTTAAAGCTATCAATTTATTTCTTAAAATCTTGAGCAGGCAACATTGGATACAAGAAAAATAGTGGAAGCTGCCAAGGCAAAAGCTGATGTTGGAGGAGGAGGAGGAGGAGGAGGAGGAGAAGAAGAAGATATCCTACAGACCAGGACGTATGACCTTTACATCACATATGACAAATACTACCAAACACCAAGGCTCTGGTTATTTGGTTATGA
This sequence comes from Podarcis liolepis, assembly GCF_965112155.1. Lineage (NCBI taxonomy): Eukaryota > Metazoa > Chordata > Lepidosauria > Squamata > Lacertidae > Podarcis > Podarcis liolepis. Next base: position 74,139,062 of record NC_139558.1, on the reverse strand, counting down.
TGAGGTACAACATTCTTTTTTCCTTATTTGAATCTGTTCAGAGCTCAGTAGTGCAATAAAATTGGTAATAAGTTATGGCAAGGCGGCCTCAGACATACTGTGTCAAAGATCATGCAGCCTTCTGCAAACAAATGTAAACAAGCTTTCTTTGGTGTCGCTTGCAATAAGCTTACTTTTGTGGTGCGCACTGGAAGTCAGCAAGAAAAGAACGGAACTTGTTTCTTGCACTCAGCTCCCTGTTGACCAAATACATATTTTTTTTTTTATTTTTGCAGTTCCAGTGGGCTTTGACTATATGTGATTTTGGCTGTAGACACAATCCGCAGAATGTAACCCCCACCTAAGTTGCAGGCTTACTGTATGAGGCTTGCAAAGCAAGTTCTGTTTTATGTTGTTGTTATTCATTTCATTTTTATACTACTTTACTTTTTATGGGGGGAATCAAATTAGTTAATGATGATGATAATTTTATTATTTGTACCCGCCTATCTGACTTGATTGCCCCGTCACACTGGATGGTTTCCAGCAGATATAAAAAGATAATAAAACACCAAACATTAAAACTTCCCTGTACAAGGTTGCCTTCAGATGTCTTCTACAAGTTGTATAATTATTTATCTCCTTGGCATCTGATGGGAGGGCGTTCCACAGGGCAGGCACCACTACTGAGAAGGCCCTCTGCCTGGTTCAGTGTAACTTCTTGCTGTGAGGGAAGCACCAGAAGGCCCTTGGAGCTGAACCTCACTGTCAGGCTGAACAATGAGGGTGGAGATGCTCTTTCAGGTATACAGGGCCAAGGTGGTTTAGGGCTTTAAAGGTCAGCAACAGCACTTTAAATTGTGCTCGGAAACATACGGGGAGCCAATGTAGATCCTTTAAGACCAGTGTTACATGGTCCCAGTGGCCACTCCAAGTCACCAGTCTGGCAGCTGCGTTCTGGATTAGTTATAGTTTCTGAGTCACCTTCAAAGGAAGCTCCACGTAGAGTATTCCAAACGGGAGATAACCAGAGCACACTAAAACAACACACTAAAACATCAAATAAAGCAATCCAAAAATAAAACACTATTTGCTTGGCTGAAATTCTTTGTTTAATTACAGAGAAGGAATCTATGCAATTTGTCTTTACTTCTCTTTCTCTCTCTCACTTTAGCAACGACAGCCATTAACTGTAGACTATATGTATGAAGATATTAGTCAAGACCATGTCAAAAAGACTGTGACAATTGAAAACCATCCCCATCTTCCTCCGCCTCCAATGTGTTCAGTTCATCCGTGCAGGTATACCTCAGTCTGCATTCTAACAGCATATGAAAATATTCATGAAAAAAGTTTTGGTGGATGAAATGTGTTTTGTATTCTGGCCACTTTTTAGCATCTTTGTATTCTTTATTGGTCTTAAACTCTGAAACCCTTTTCCCCAGCACTCAGTTCAAACTGCTCTCATTCTAATTTATTGGGTCTGTTACATAGTGCACAGTGTCATTTGAGCGGACTTCCACTCGTGCAATGGGAAGTCCTCTTCTTCCCTTTCCCCCTTCCCTGCAACTCTTGCCCATCCTGCATGTGTTCTTAAAGGCTCCCCCAATCTCTGGAGTAGATCTTGGGTGTTTTAGGGAGCTGCATGGAGACAGGAAATCTATTCTGCCAGTTGTGTCCTGCTAGTGGGTGGATACTGCTGGATTTTGCCCATTGGACTTTGATGGCCACTGTGAAGTCAGACTGCTGGGGTCTTGCCAACTAAAAGTAAATTTTCTGGTTTGTTTCCACTTTTCAAACTCTCCAGAAGGTGTCAGGCAATCATCCTGGAAATGAGAACAGTTGTCATGCTTCAAGCTGCAATCTCAGGCTCTGCTACTTGGGTTTCTTTGTTTTATTTAAAAAAAAATCTTTTCAGGCTGTCTGTTTACACAAAACGTCACACTTTGCTGTATGGACAGAACATGCATTTGTCTTCACTCTAAAGCCCTAATCTTCTTGTTGAACTCTTGAAATACACCTGCTTAAGGTGTTGAAGTTAAATGTTCTGCTTAGGCTGTTTACTTCCATCATTTTGTTTTTGCAGTTTAAAAGGGTGGGTAGATTCTGTGATTCTCCTTCATTTTAATAACAGGAGCATGCTAACTTTTAAAACTCATTTTAAAAGTCCAGTTCTGTGTTCTGCCAGAACAGGTGAAGACCTTTTGCCCTTACTCTGGCAAAGTCCCTTTGACTTTGTAGTCAAAAGGACAGTTTAGCATCTCTGGCAAAAGAGACTGAACAATGCTGAATGGAAATCTCTGGGAATAACAGCATGACTGATTTTTAAAAATAAACTCTTATTGGGCACAAGTAGCTCAAGTCCTTTTCTGTCAGCAAACAGGAGTGGGGGCCATATTGCTGTTAATATTCCTGTACTGAGAAGTTTGGACCCCTTAAGTCTGGAAAAGGAAGTCAAAATGTAGTGCCAAACTCTGTTGTCCAACTGTTCTGCCATTTTGGCCACTTCAAGGTCCGTGTTTGACCAAGTTGAACTGAAGGAGTTGAAAACAATATCTCCTGAGATTAGCATGCTAAGGGCTTTCCTCTACCTTATTATTAAATGCACATAAAATAGCAAGTCTATCATGTACAACAGACTTATTGTATTAAGCCTGATAACAAGCCACTGGTGTTAATGGGCAATGGGAGCCCAGTAAGAATGCAAGAATAATATGAAACCAATGTTTGCTCAGAGTTTCCCAATATTGTGTTACGCTGAGCTTTATTTTGCTCATTCTGCTGCACAACATCTGTTCTCAAAAATGTGGCAATCATTTCCTTAGTAGGATTCATGATGAACTCACTAAGATGGTTAATAGACTGGCACAGTTTTCACTTCTGCAACTTGAAGTAAAATCTGGTGTTCCTTGAGTTCTCGTGCTGTTGGCGGAATCCTTTTTTTCCATTTCAATTTTCATTTTCTGAATTGTTTAAAAACAGCAGTTTTCCATCCATGTTGTTTAGCTTTCTTAAAGTATTTCATTAGTTAATTAACATGCAAAGTTGTGTTCAGCATCAGCATCCTCCCAAGTTTTCAGCATGTTGTTTTGGAAAAGACTTCCAATAGTTATTGGCTCTGATGGTGTTGGGCTGCTTGTCCTGCTCTCATCACTGTCTTCCTTTTACTTTTCCAGCTTCAGCAGTTGTGTGAGGGTATGTTACGGGAAAGAGTTACTGGGAATTGGTTGTAAAATACTCACCACTTGGGACTGTGCTGAGTGCTTAATGAGGTTCATCGCAAAGGCTGCAACCCTAGTTAATGCAGTACTGCTGTTTCCTTGTTGTGATTCTGTTGGAAACGAAGTCCTTGAATAGGGTGATTGCGATAGATGGTGGAAGAAATACTGGTTTGAGTAATGTTTTAAGCAACCGTTAAATACTATACTACCTCCAGGTAGTGATGTCTGCTTTGGATGCCTGTGTGTTAACTGTGTTAGAAGGCCTATCCATTAGCTGTGTCCAGTAGCCATTCAATCCCTGATAACCTCCCTGGTCCTGTTCAGTCTGCATTGGATTGAGAGGAAGTTGTAATACCAGCCTTGTTGGCATACAGTTCTCCCGTGCTGCCACATTATCTCTGCCAGTCCCACTAATAACAAGGATAAAATAGGAGTAGAGTGAATACTAGTGCAGACTTGCCTTGCTGTTGCCCAAGCAGTAACCAGAGATGGCTTGAAGTAGCTATTTAAACTTTATTTTTCAATTCTCATTGCTTGCTTCTGCTGCCAAGAACTATCTCGCATAGAAACTGTAATCAAATAACTTGCTGTATTATACAATAGTGCAATATATGTATATTTCAAGATATTCCCCATTTGCTTTCAGACATGCGGAAGTGATGAAGAAAATCATTGAAACTGTGGCAGAAGGTGGGGGAGAACTTGGAGTTCATATGTATCCTTTTATCTATCTGCCAAAAATAAATGAGTGTGTTTGTTTTTTTAGAAAAGGGCTCTGCACTGATTCCTTGTCTGTTTTTCAGAGTGTATTCTCCCACTTTCCCCTCAAGCGCATGTTCAAGTTTCAGGGGGCGCTGCTACACTCAGCTGTGCTAAGGGACTCAGAGTGACTGCCTTATAAGAATGGGTGTGACTATCACTAGGTGATGTGAATAGAAAAGGTTCTTATAATTAATCCATGGGTCACACATGGCTAAGCCTAAAAACGAGTGGTATCCATGGAAGTAGTTCTATTAGTGCAAGGACGTATGGCTGTGCAGTGGAACATCTCCTCTACCTACTCCCTTCTCTTCTGTGTTCCCCCTGAATCTGTTCTGGGGGTTCACCCATATTTGGGGACAGCGCATAGGGTGTGGAGAGGCAGGAGAAGTTCTGTTGCACCTCCAGAAGTGTACTTTGTTGGATACCATCCAATGTAATTTTCCTTAATGCAGTGTTATTGGTGATATCCATCTAAGTTAGAGAGTATGAATGATAAAACTGATCAATTAATACTAGCTATAATGGCTACTTTCTACCACAATGGTTGGAGCTTGTATGTCTCTGAATACTCGTCACTGGTGAGCACAAGTGGGAAGAGTACCATTGTACAATGGTACCTTGGGTTACAGATGCTTCAGGTTACAGACTCTGCTAACCCAGAAATAGTACCTCGGGTTAAGAACTTTGCTTCAGGATGAGAACAGAAATCGTGCGGCAGCGGGAGGCCCCATTAACTAAAGTGGTATCTCAGGTTAAGAACAGTTTCAGGTTAAGAACAGACCTCCAGAACAAATTAAGTTCTTAACCCGAGGTACCACTGTACTTGTATACTGCATACAGGCTTCCCATAGACACCTGTTTGGCCACTGGATAGATGCTTGACCTGATCCAGTAGATTACTTAAGTCCATTGTTCCCAATGGGCCTAGTTTGCATAGGCAGCAATAACTATAATAAAAACTAATTGTTCAGTCGTCTTTATGCATGTGGGAGGCACTCTCTGGCCATTAAAACTGTTCCACTAGACTAGACTGGTAGCCTTATCTATCTTTTTCCAAAGAGGTACATTGATGCTTGACTATTGAGGAAGGTTGAATTGTTTAAACTTGTGGTTTTTACTTTGCTGCTTTGGGGTTAAAAACTTGCTTCTCCTTGTGGAACTACTGGGTTGATTTTCCTTAATTAAATATTCAGGTACCTTCTAATTTTTTTGAAATTTGTACAAGCAGTCATTCCGACAATAGAATATGACTACACGAGGCACTTTACAATGTAATTAGGGGAAAGAATGTTTATGCTAATTATTGATTCTAATTTTTAAAAAGAATAACCCATACCTGTGACTGACTTGTTTATCCACCATGGTATACAATTTCTGTAATGTACCACTTCTATCAAGTTTATGCATCAAAATAAAATTCCACTACCAGCCTTACTTTTTAATAAAGACCTTTATGTGTAAAAATAAATAATAAAACACTTTTTTTTTTCATTCCTGTGCTGTGGGTACATAGAGGGTTTTTCTTTTTCTTTGACATATAGTACTGCGAAGACTGGGGAAAAGAAAGAAAAGAAAAGCTCAAACCAAGATCCCAATTCATGTTTGTTTTTAATAAAATTTCTGAGAATTTTTTAAAGTAAAATTTTAGCAAGACATGAAGTGGAAAATAATGTGTGATTTCTGACGAGTGGCATTTCAGAATAAATTGACCAAATCGCTTAGGTAGATCTTAATACACACACCTTAAGGCACACCTGATTTTCCAAGTGCACATTAGTCTAGGTCCATATTTGACGCTAGAAACCCAGCTCCTCTCATGCTCCTTTGAACATCAGATGGGAATGAAAGCATGACTGGGTGTGAAGACTAGGAAAAGATGTGGCATCACTTTTTTCAGTTTAATGTTAATATACTGAAGAAAAGCATGTGCAGCTAGTGAAAGTTGCATCCAGAACTATACCTGGCATGTGCTTTTCTATCTGGAATACTAAATTTCTGTCTGCAAAGATAGTACTCAAACCTTGTTTTCAGAAGTTTCAGCTTACGTTGCACCAATCTCCTTAATGACATGGTTGCCTTCCCTTTTTATGTCACCTGTACATGAATGCCCTCTTACGCACTAAAGATATAGATACCTTTTCCCCACTTTCTACACTGCGTGTTCTTTTAACTAGGAAGTTGTTGGGTTGAAAATGAACGACAGACGAGCAGGTAGGTGTCATACGGGAAGCGTCTCTGGAGCAAGCCCCGGAGAGTCCCTTTTATTTAATATTACTGCGTTTGCCACGTGTGTGCTTGTTGCTGATTGGTTAACATAAGTACAAAGCAAGGGTTGCATATAAGACATTAATTATTGCATATAAGACATTAATCATAGACAGGTTAAAGGTTGGGAAAAGGAACGCGGAGTTTACACAGGCATGGTTTCGGACTGCCCGTACCAGAGTGGTACGAAAAAGGAATGTACAAGGAGGGGTAAGTACAGATTGATATGGTGTGAACTCAAGGTGAACAGGACGTACCAGGGTGATGATGGAATGTCTTTGCATCAGCACGGTTTGTGCAGCATGAGCAAAACAAAGCTTAGAAGCAAGACTTCCCATCATGCCACAGTTATGTGCAGAAGCAATGCTTTCCTTCAGGAAGTGAGATCAGAAATGTCAAGTGTCAAGGAGGATTCAAGGAAATTGGCCTCTTCTTGCTGCCGTTGCAGTTGGAAGGAATAGGAAGCAGCTGTCTTCCACCCAGCAGTCAACTTGCGTCAACCGAAAAAATGTTCTCAATAAGTGAAAATAATACAGCTTTTTGCATACCTTCTGATGGGATGGTGGGAGAACCTTATTGGCTCCATTTCTACCATGGAAGAAAAATAAGATTCATAAAAATAGAATGTGGAAACTACAACATATAGTTCAGTTAGAACCTATTCTATTCTTCTATGGATGTTGGCAAATGCATTTCCCTATCATGGCCAACATTTTTACATAGGAGTTGTGAATTTAAGATTTACCGTATTCTTTGCTCTATAAGACTCACTTCCCTCCTAAAAAGTAGGGGGAAATGTGTGTGCATCTTATGGAGCGAATGCAGGCTGTGCAGCTGTCCCAGAAGCCAGAACAGCAAGAGGGATTGCTGATTTCGCTGCGCAGCGATCCCTCTTGCTGTTCTGGCTTCTGGGATTCAGAATATTTTTCTTCTTCTTTTCCTCCTCCAAGAACTATGGTCTGGTGCGTCTTATAGAGCGAAAAATACGGTAAATCTGATGTTCCATCCACTAAATTTCTGCTGCAAAAAAGTAACACTGTTCAACTTACATTTCAGATAACTTCATGTTTCCTGAAGTATCTTAAATACTGCTCACTTTAGACTGTAAATGCTTACAAGCTGCTTCTAATCTGTTTTTGAGCATTTTAATCATCTCTTTTACAGCAATAACAATGGGAACGGAAATGCATGTTTTTTAATGCAACCTTTTGCAATTCAAATGGAAATATAACACAACCCAAAGATTTGGACAGGTTCTTTTGTGTTCTGGACATGGCGTGGGGGTAAGGGTGAAATCTGCAGATCACGACCCATCATTCTGTTCATTATACTGCTATTACATAGGTAAAATCACGTGCCCCTTCCCTTTTCTAGCAACAGCTTGTGTTCCAAAACTCTGCTTTCTTAAATCGCATCATGTGTTTTAATTGCCTCTCCCACTTCAGGGAAAAACAACTATTTTACAGGTTCCTATGGCACTAATCTCATTATTGTAATTCAGAAGTTATAAAACGATAGCAAAACCCAGAGGTACCGTAAACATGGCTTCTTTTTCTGTGACGTAGAAAATGATAGCAGTGATTGGTTTGCTGTCCCCAGTTCAGAATCCTCTGGAGGCAACCTGCCAAGTCCCAGTCTCCCACGTGCATTCCCCCAAAAGGACCTGATTGTTTGCTGCTGGTAAATATTAACTTCCCTCTGTTTGCGAACTAGGGAGAAGAAATAAAATAACACTTCTGTGCTCCCTGCATACATGGTCTGGAGTTATATTCTGGGCACCATTTGAAAAGCATTGCATGGCTGTCTTTTCCATTTTGAAGCTGACCTCGGAGCAAGAAAGAGCAAGGTGTTTCATCTAGTAATGTTTACCCTGGCTACGACGTTAAAAGCCCTGTTGTCACAAATATGTGCCCAGGCTAGCTCCAACGGCACTTTAGAATTTAGATCTCTAAAAACTGATACTCTGGATCAGTGTTTCCCAACCTTTTTTATAATTTATACAAAATACAATTACATGAAATGATAGGAACATAATGAAATATTGTTGAGGCAGAAAAAACATAGAATCATAGAGCTGGAAGGGACCCTAAGGGTCATCTAGTCCAACTCCCTGCAATGTAGGGAACTCAGCTAAAGCATCCATGACAGATGGCTATCCAACCTCTGCTTAGAAACCTCCAAGGAAGGAGAGTCCAGAACCTCCAGGGGAATACCCATCTTCCATTTATTATAAAAAGTAAGCAACACTTATCTGACCCCAGTTGTTTGACGCAGAGTGGGAAACCTACAGATACAGTCCAAAAGGCACACAGGGAGTTCTGTGTATATAGGAGAATTTTAAAAAGCAAGTCCTCACTGACCTGGTGCAAAAAGATCTTGACATGCAGAGGAACCCTGGCTGCCTAGATAAAACACCATAGCCACACACCGTTATGTGGGAGTAAGGCCCACTGATACCAGTTTCCCAATGTTTGGCTCCCAATGTCTCAAGTCAGCAGGAGTTTTAAATCACTACATTTAGTACACCAGATGTTGGTGTTCGGACAGAATACAAGCTGATAAGACAAGTTTTCAAGTTATGTTATTCCACCTACAAAATAGTGTAAGTTGCCTCATAGATTTAACACTATAAAGTTCAGCAACTCTGGGCTGGATTAGTGGCCCAATGAGCTCTGGGCTCTGAGCTCCAATATACCTGTGTATATTGTGTGTGTGGCTTCCTGCCCTTTAATACAGGTGGGCTTAATAATTATTAATAATGTTTTATTTCATAATTATTTATACCCCACCCATCTGGCTGGGTTTCCCCAGCCACTCTGGGCGGCTTCCAGAACATATAAAAACATAATAAAAGTCAAACTCCCCAATACAGGGCTGCCTTCAGATTGTTCTTTATCTCCCAGACATCTGATGGGAGGGTATTCCACAGGGAGGGCACCACTACTGAGAAGGTCCTCTGCCTGTTTAAAGCTCCCATCATTGCTGGCTGGTGCAGAAGGGAATTGTAGTTTCCAAATCTGGAGGGTTCCATATTAGCTGCCACAGGGTTAGAGTGGGAGACTGGGGTTGGGGAGCCCCAAGTTCAAACCCTGCTTAGCCATGAAGCTTGTGGGTTGGATGACCTTATGCCCATCGATTCAGCCTGGTTTACTCCATAGATTTGTTGTGAGGAGAAAATGAGGGAACAACCAGGCATGTTGCCTTGAGCTTTTTGAAGAAAGAGTCAGATACTCGTGTTCCACAGGCCCCTACTGTTCTAGCAGGCCCTTGACTACTAACTG